>NC_134537.1:73818585-75068585 GCF_050624435.1 Tenrec ecaudatus | reverse complement strand
TTGTATTTGAAAATTTGGTGAACCAAAACAAATATTTTTGCTTATACAGTATTTCCGTTAGCATAGGTCCAGAGGGAATATCTATCTGTGCTGGGGAAACACTTTACAACTTTTGATAAAGTTTCTCCTAGGCATACCATTATATGCATATAAGCAAGTGTTTATCAACCCTTCAACAGAAAACCCTCAGAGATGCAGGAGCAAATGGCATTGGAATGCTGTCTCTCCTATCACTTCTGAAAGTGCCAAACCCCAGAATGCTAATAATTTTATATATATTCATACAGAGAGATATATAAAATAAGAAATAAACAATTAATTAATTTATAAAGCAGTACAATGGCTCTTTGCAACTCACTCCCATGAGACAATGGTGAGACACTGGCAGTCCTTCATGCCTTGAGGGCCTCCGGTCGTCCTCCGTGGAGCAATTCAGGCTATCCGGGCACAGGCAGCAAACAGCAAGGCAGGTCACCAACAGTCAGCCAGAAGACAGGGACCAACAGTCTCCAGCTCAAGAGATGTAAATTTCAAAGGTGTGGCGAAGCAGGTCTTGAAGGAACCTCAAACTTTAGCGACACATTCCAGGGGTCCCACAGGTTGTGTAGCTTGCAAACTGAGTCACAGAACAAGCAAGGCAGCTGGTCCAATGATCAAAGAGCAAGAGACAAGAAAGGTGAGTTTCGCCGAACCACTTATCTCTCCATCCTTCGATTAATCACACATGTGTTTATCGGCCAGGTTGGCACAACAAACTAATTACCACATTGTCCTTCTGGGATAATACATAAGTAAATAATCAGAGTTCAACCCCTAATATTTGGAAGTGAATGAAAAATATACAGGGAGAATTTTTAAATAGCAAAAATTTATAGTTTCATACCCTAAAAACTTGAACATCTCTGTTAAAACTTAAAATTCAAAGTGAAATATTTCAATTTACTGTTCTTAGAGAATTATTTTGAGAAGTTAGATAAAAAACTTCTAAAAAAACTCACTGAAGTTTCTCAATATTACTTTGATAAACAGCAAAGTAATATTTCTCCATGGAAGCCCATTTTTATCATCAGATTTTAAGTTAATTAATCTCTAAAAATCAGAAGGGGAAATTGGTTTTGTTTTAGTGTCTGTCAGATGAGGACATATCACCTGAAAATAAAACAAAATATAGGTTGACAAATGTATATTGTAGTAGAAACAAAACAACCTGCAGCTCTCCTCTAGGTAGAGCCAGTATCCAGGGGATTTGCAAATCAATGCAAAACCACCACAGACAGAAATCAGAACAGTTCTTGTGCCCATTCCCAGAGGTCACATGAAATGAGGTCTGGCAAGCATACTAATCCTGTGACCCATCAGCCTCAACTATCCTCAGAGCGGCAAGGCATACAGCACAAACAATCCATATCATAGTTACGTAGATTTGCAAGCAAAACGGGTTTGGTCAAAATTACAACCAAAATGAATGAATGAAAAGAAATAAATCATATTGGCATTGAAAAATAGAGAAAAAAGTTTTGGAAATGTTGATGGCAACATCTGTACTGTATGTTTAAGACAATTGAATGATGGATTGTTTTAAGATTTGTTAAGAGCCCCCTCATTAATAATAATAATTAAATAAAAGAGAATGGAGGAAAGAAAGAGATCACTTAGGTGAGTAGGGGGAGCGGGAGAGAACAGGGAGAGGAAGCAAATACAATTTAAACATGGGGAATGCAAAGTTATGTGTCATCTATTTTCAGAGAGAATGCCCCGCACCTCTCGTAACCATCCATGTAAATGCTTTACAGACCCACACAGATTTAGGCAGTGTGAATTTTATGAACTCAAAGATCACAGATGAGATCACAATGCCAGAGAATGATTTTAAAAGAAAGATACCCAATTTAATGAAGTAAATTATAAATTAAGCTCACATCATTTCAGAAATAATGTATTAATTCCAAACATGGGAATAAAATAAAACAGGTTGTTTTTTTATTTTTATGTGAGAACAGACACGTTACGTATCATGGGGAAAGACAGATATAAGCACCTTTAGAGGGAAGAGAAAACCTCATGAGCAATGAATACAGACTCGTGGGACTGACAGGAGAGCAAACGGAAATTGTAAAACATCCCAAAGACACCACAGGGATATCTTTCAAGTTAAGTGAAAAATTAAAAAAAAGAAGACCAAATATAAATAAGAGAGTACTGCTGTTTGTAGAGATAAAGGATCGCCTCAGCTCTGTGAAACCAAACAAGTGCTGCTGCTATGAGTTTCTAATAAAATATAATGTCCAGAAAGGAAGAAGAAAATGTCCGCAAGTCTTTGATGAGCGTTTTGATTTGCAGCTGGTTTCTGATCACCAGCTTGGTAGTGTGAGGGGTCAGAAAGCCTAACAAACATGGTTTATACTCAAAGCCCATATCAGTCCCTTAAATTATCCAATTCACAACAAAGTTTCAAAGAGAAATATTTATTACTGTGTTTTCACAGCAGAATAAAGTCAAATAAATTAACCCGGAGGCTAAGATAATAGGAGATGAGACATTTTCACATGGAATCAGTTCAGCTTGAAGAGGAATTGAATTTAAAAATTATATATTTTTTCCAAATAATTAAAATGACAGGTAAAATAATTCTTTTAAAATAAGTATATGGGTACAAAACTAGGATTTCCTCCCTGACCCCAGCTATCCAACAGGGTATTAGAAGTGTAACCTAGTATATTATGGTAAGAAAAGGTATAGAAGGCAACTGAATCATCCCCAAAGAAACACTGAATGCAGCCGGCTCTGCCATATAGAACCCCTATCTGGGGTTCTGAGAACTACAAAAGGCAGCCTGGAAATAGACCTCAAAATCTGCAAACGAACAGGTGACTCAAGAAAGCGGTGACCATGACATTTAGATGCCATAACCCGGTTTATAAGAGTGAGTACGCAAGGAAGTATGTGGTAGAGCAGAAACAGCAAATATTAGTGTTTTCTTTAATACATTTAGATGCATACATGAGGGCCTTCACAATTCAAGGAAACGGTCTGTTAGGTTTCTGGATCGGACCTGGGTCTTGTCAGGCAGCGCAGCGAGAATTCCCGCGACTGAAGCACTTGTCATCCTGGTGCCTTATCAGCAGAAGGGACTTTCAGGGACCGCAGCCTCCATGAGCAGACGCTGCCAAGGGAAAGCAGGGAGCCTGTGCAGAACCACGCGGGAGGTTGGGACTGAAAGCAAGCAAACAAACAAGCAAAAACCCAACACGTGCAAAGAATACAGGAGCAGGAACACAAAAACCATGATTGTGGAAGAACCAGGGCCCACCCGAGGTGCACTGCGCACAGGGGGATGCTCACCCTCGGCTTGCATCCTCCACCCCAGCAAGAGCCGAGGACCAAAGGGGCTGGGCCTTCCTGTGGCAGGTGTTTACCCCCACTTCCCCGGGCTGGGGCGCCGTGGTTGAAGGTATTTGCTCACCTTCTTGGCTGAGTTTAAGTGCACCTGGGTGATGCCACCGTGCTGGTTGGTGTCTAAGGTAGGTGTGCGCAGGTTGGCTTGCACCTGGGTGATGCCACCGTGCTGGTTGGTGCCTAAGGTAGGTGTGCGCAGGTTGGCTTGCACCCGGCCTAGGGGGACAGGACAGTAGCTATAACAATTCAGATCCAAAATAGCAGAAGAGCACGTGCACACATGACTGTAACACATTCCTAAGATCACCGAGTCTGCTCTTGGGTGGGCTGACAAGCAGGATTACATGGCCCTGAGCTCAAACAAAACTCAGCTTTAATGCTGAGTAGGAAATGATCTTGAATTTTAAAATGTCTTCAGTATAACGGGTTTTTTTTTTTTGCTTTATGTTGTAATATTTCATGGTTTTGGGAACAACTCATTTTGAAATAGACACCCTCCCCATGTCAACAACGCCACACGTGGCCGGCTTCGGTGTTGGAGAACATAGGCAGCTTGTTCGAGCTACACACGTGAAGCCCACGCAGTGAGGGCCGAACCTGAGATCAATGGGCATGCGGAAGCAGGCCGGCTACGTGAAGACTAGTAATTGGGGAAAATTTCTAATTACTGAGTGGAAGCATTCCTGAAATTAGAACGCAAAGGAAGTGACTGCTGAAAGAGCTCAGATATAGTAAGAGCTCCAGAACAACACCTTTACATTAGCATTCCCCAGAGGCGCCCGCGAAAGTGCGTGAAGGACACAGATGGGCTTTTCACTCTGGGAAAGAACCAGGCTGCAGAACAAAGTGCTTCACTGGAGAAAATAAAAAGAAATTAGCGTTATGAAAAGAAAAGTATGTCAACGTGGTCTTTTCGTAAAACCTAATACTTTCCCTCAGCAATTTCAAGAACAATGTATGTTCCTATAAATTGCCCCCTGTGCCTTTTTTCATTTCCTCTTAGACATTCAGTACTGTGTTATTTTTAGAAACCCCTCATTTGTCTGCAAAGTCGGAATGTTTATTAAGTGTGTTAGTAATTATTAAATAATTATTGAAAGATAACTTTAAAAATAAGGCAAGTTATTGCAAACTTTTATGGATTCATTTGGCAGTTTTCATTATCTTGAAAATTTATTTGTTGCGATATGCCTAAAAAGTAAAAAAGTTTAATTGGAGATATTTTTCCATTCACAAATAGCTCTTTAATTGACGATAGAAGCACATTTAATTACCTTTCTTGTACAGGCCAGAGGTGCTTTTCTTCTCGGGCTGATGTCAAGAGCACCACAGGAGCAAGATGGTCCTTTCTATCACTGTAAACAAAGAGCCGCAGTCCTGTAAACCCACGGGCACAGTTCTACACTGTCCTATAGGGTCCTATGAATCCCTATCAATGCAGAGTGTGGCATTTCTGGTGTGTAGACCATTGATATATTTGTTCAGGAATATGAACTTTTTATGAGTAAAATGATGTTTGTTATGTAATACAAAAACTGTGGACCAGTGTATCAGGTGTAAATTCTATTGATTTTTGTGCCATATTCGGAGCTATAAACTACATGTATTCAGGTATATTCATGTCTCAACAGGTCACTCTTTAATATCTATGTTCATCAGAATTCAGATAACTTATAAAATCTAACATATTCCACATTTTAAAAGGTTTAGGGCCATAGGGTTCAATATTTAATAATTTATGAGGGAGATATTTTCTAAGTATATGCTAAATTTTTTTAATTAAATTTTTGTTCTGAGTAAATTGTAAAATTCACAGGTGGTTCTAAGAAACTCAACAGGGACCTATGTTTACCCTTAAGTTCATTTCTGGAGATGTAGCATCCTACTAAACAACAGTACAACATCACAACTGGAATACTCACATCGAGGCAGGACATTCCTATGACCTCAGGTTCTCAGGTGGTCCCCTTGTTGCTGCAGCTACATCACTCCTAACCCACAGCAAACAATACTTCAGTTTCCATTTCTGTATTTATGTCAGTTCAAGAATTTTATATTAATAGAACAATAAACAAGGCTACTGTGGGATGGGGGGAGCTTTTTTCTACCATAGTTCCCAGGGCCTAAACCCGGTTATATAGAGCATGTATCCCTCAGTAGTCTCTTTTATTTCATTGCTGAGTGATATTGCCTATTGTAGACCCATCGCAGTGAAACTATTCACGAGCAGAGTGTTCCTGACATAGGTATCTAAGGGGATGAAAGGGTCATTGTTGTGGAGAGCCACTGAGTCCCTTCTGACCCACAGTCACCCTATGCTCAACCGAGTTTCTCTAGTAAATAACATATGTAGGCATATGCTGTCACTTCTCCAAGACACATTTTCAGAAATTCTTTGATTATATGGTAGTTGCATATCTCATTTTAAAGGAAAAATGTCAAACATGTATATCCATGTGGCTATACTATGTTAAATTCCTACCAACAATTCATGATATCCTCACCAGCATTAGATACAGTCGCTATTTTTCTTTTAACCCAAGCTAATAAGTGTGTAAGAACCTCTGCTATAGTAGTGCTCTGCTTTGGGCTGCGATCCACAAGGTCTGCATTTCAAATCCACAAGCTGCTTCTCGGTAGAAAGAGAGACATTTCTACTCCTGGAACGTTACAATTTCAGAAACTCACAGGGCAGTTCCACGCTGGCCAATAGGGTTTCTATGTGTAGTCATCGACTTGATAGCAAGAGTTTTTTTGTTTTGATAAATATGTAACTAATATCTCATTTTGATGTGAACTTCCATTGCCCTACAAGCCAGCATCACATCAATGACACACAGTAATAATAGCTCATGAGGTTAATAATCTTCTAATGTGCTTAATTTTCCACCTGTACATGCTTTTCACCACTTATCAGTTTGTCAGAGTGGGGTAACCCCCCTGGAGGTGATGCCAGTGGTATAAAAATAAGTAGCAGAGCCACTCATAATGAACAGATCACAACAGAACTTCCATACTAAGACACGGCGGGCCATTTCTGAAAATGTACCCACTGAAAACCTTATAGACAGACGAACCTTCTGAGTTGAAAGCCACTCAAAATACAACTGAGGAATAGTTGTTTCCTCAAGATAGAGTTGGCTTTAATCATGGAACAGAGGTATAGGAACCTTCATTTCTGATGTGACTTGACTCAAAGTGAGAAGAACAACAGACAGCCAATTAATAATGTAAGTGTAGAATTATAATGTTTTAATATATGAAAATTGTTAAGTTGTCTGAAATGAAATGCATAAAGTTCATTATTTCAGCCTTTAGTCAACAGGAGTAGACTCATTTTTTAAATTTTGAATGTGACAATCATAAAGTTTACTATGCAAGACAAATTGAAGATGATGAAACCACATTTGTAGTTAAATGGGATACAATGTTGAAATACAATGTTGTCAGTGATAGGATAATATACAAATGCCTACACGGAAGATCAGGGAATGTGCACATTATTCAAATTCAAACACCAACCATTAATGCCAAAGATGAGGAACTGGACATGTTTTGTCAACTTCTATAATACAAAACTTATAAGTTAAGAAGTATTGATAAACATGCTGGTGATTGGAATGTGAATCTTGGAAACAAAGACAGGAGTTGGAGAATGGCCCTGGCGATAGAAATAATGCTGAACTTCGAATAATAGACTTCTAGAAGATCAATGATGTTCCCACAGGAATTGCTAGTGTAAGAAGCTATGAGTTAACTCTTCTGTCACAGAAGGCACTGTGAGCCGGCACTGATTTGATGGAACACAAAGAGCAAACTTGAGGACACCTGCTTGTGGGATAAGCTTTGGTGGCTCAGCACGCACTTAGCATTTCAGACCCAACAGCTGCTCAACAGAGAAAGATAAAGGCTGGCTGACGATCTCGCTGCTGCGTTGGACTACACAATGACTCTAAGTAGGAATTCACTTGATGGCAATGCGTTTGGTTGATTTGGGCTGATATAATTATTTTATTAGTAATTGATCTATATATTTAATATATAATTTATTGCAGACTAGTACTCATAATTTCATAAGTCCAGTAAAGTAATATTTCTCTTTTTGTTCTTTCACCAAGCACTATATAGATATCTCCTAATTATTGTACTTTTGCTTTTGCCATCAACAATTTAGAAAAATTTTTAGAAGAAATCTACTGTATTTACTTGTATTTTATTTACTATGTTCTTTCGGGTGCCCTGTGCTTCCTTCTTTTATTGTATCGTAACTGTGGAGGGATATTGCTTTTGCTATTGTTTTAGGGTAATTTGATAAGAACAATTTTTCTTACTTTTGTTCTAAGAGTCTCTTGATGTTTTCTGGGTTGTCATAGTCTATATAGTAATTTTTTTAAAATAATTTTTTTGGGGGCTCATACAACTCCCATAACAGTAATAGAGAGTAGTTGTCTCCATTATCCAATCTCTTGAATAAAGTAGCACTAGCCTGTTTTTTAACCATTCCATTGACTTCTTATTATTTAATCACATTAATAATATTGGCTAAGAAGCTCAGATCTGCGTTTCAGAAATGTTGCATCTGTTTCTATGTTGTAATATGATTTTATTTTGCTATTCAGCTTTATGTTTCTAAAATGGACATACTTTTATAATTCAATCATCTTTATGGCTTTCTAATATCATTTGTCTGAAAATAAGGAGTCCTGGGAACTGGTTAGAGTTCATGGCTGCTTAGTGGAAGGTCAGAGTTTTGAAGCAAATGGCAGTCCTTGGGAGAAAGAAGTGGGAACCTTCTTCTGTAAAGATCACAGCCTTTAAATCTCGAAGGTGCACCTGTGCTCTCTCCGATAGCACTGTTGAATCAGAATCCCTCTCTGTTTTTTTTGGTTTTAGGTGGGTACCCAATAATGTAAAACACCACTGGGCATTTGTAAATCACGCAGGTACATCATTTATGTTGAGTACATGACCCCTGATTGACAGAAAACTTTCCCAAGTGAGGCGAGCACATGTGTCCCTTTCAATGTATTGTGAGCGTTGTTCCCGTGAATACAGCCTGCGGCATATTAAACTACGTGGATGTAAAGCACACCCATTTTGAAGTTGACCAGATTTGATACACTGTAAATCATTGTTACAAAATATGTGAAGTAATGTGTACAGAAATGACAATCAGACCCAGGCTTAAGACATTAATGCTAAAATTTCCTTGAAATTTTAAAAATCATACACTCACTCTGATTTTTATAATTTTGCCTTCATTTATACATACAATTTTAATTATGAAAGCAGCATCTCAAATGTATTTTGTAAAATTAAAAAAAATAGCGTTCTCCTAGGAAGTCAACTGCAGTTGGATAATGTGCATTTCAGGCCACCTATTTAAGTAATTCTAATTATGAAGATATGATGTAATCTTCAAATTCACTGCCACCGAGTTGATTCCAACCCTATAGGGCAAGCTAGAACTGGCTCTCTTGGCTTCTAAGACTGCAAATCTTTATGGCAGTAGAAAACTTCATCTTTCTCTCATATAAATCTATATCTACTTATCTATATTTCTCTATCTAAAAGCAAACCCACACCACTATCCTACATTTGATTCTGACTCACAGTGACCACAGATAACTGAGTAGAATTGATCTGTGTGCTCTCTTTGGAGATGCAGACTACCTCATCTCTCTGTACTTGTGCAGTGAGCTGTTGGATTCAAAATACCAGCCTGTGTTTGCCACCCAGTGCTTACTCAGCTAAGCCACCTGTGTTCATGTATTATTATTCTTTTTTTAAAACATTTTATTAGGGGCTCATACAACTCTTATCACAATCCACACATATACATACATCAATTGTATAAAGCACATCTGTACACTCTTTGCCCCAATCATCTTCAAAGCACTTGCTCTCCACTTAGGGCCTTTGCATCAGGTCCTCTTTTATTTCCCCCTCCCTCCCCGCTCCCCCCTCCCTCCTGAGCCCTTGAAAATTTATAGATTATTATTTTGTCATATCTTGCCCTATCCGGCGTCTCCCTTCACCCCCTTCTCTGTTGTCTGTCCCTCGGGAAGGGGGTCACATGTAGATCCTTGTAATTGGTTCCCCCTTTCCAACCCACTCACCCTCTACTCTCCCAGCATCACCCCTCACACCCCTGGTCCTGAAGGTATCGTCCACCCTGGATTCCCTGTGCCTCCAGCTCCTATATACACCAGTGTACAACCTCTGCTCTATCCAGTCTTGCAAGGTAGAATTTGGATCATGGTAGTTGGGGGAAGGAAGCATCCAGGATCTGGGGGAAAGCTGTGTTCTTCATCGGTGCTACATCGCACCCTGACTGACTCATTCTTATAGTCTTTCCTGTTCATTTAATAGTTTGATAAAAAAATAAAGTCAAGGCTTATTTTCTTTCATTGCATTAAATCATTATGGCCTATCTGTGTATGCTTTGCAGGTAAGTATTAATAGTTTCTCCATAACAAGTTCAACAAATGTTTCTATTTGTAAGCTCAATATAATGCTGAACATTTAACAAACCAAAACCTCTCAACATTCTTGTAGGATGCTTATTAAATGTTCAGTACATTTTCTCATCAGTTAAAATTATATATGTGTGTATGTATCTCCTTGAAAACCTCATTTTAATAAAATTCAAATTCCTGATAAACCTATGACAGTATACTTGATCTCACCTTCACCATCCCCATAATTAACTTTGATTTAAAACCTCATTTTCTCTTATTTCTTTTCATTTCATACACTGAACTTCTTGCCTAGAATACTCTTTTCCCACATCTCCCCCAAGTTTTTCCCTCATCTGCTTCAAGTTTTGTGCCAAGGTCTCATTTTTAATCCCATTGTATTTATGATCATGCCAATTCCTGGCACTCATGTCAATTCTTACTGTACTTTATATTTTCTCAATGGCAGTAATCAGTTCTAAACAAAGGATAGGATTTACCTGTGTATTGTGCTTACGTACCATGTCTAAGCATCCATTGTAAAGGGATGATCCATCCACAGGATAATGATCTTTGTCCTGGTCTTTCTCACGGTCTTAGAAGAGTGACAGCACAGATTTTATAGTATATAGATCTTTGATAAAGGAAGAAATATACACTTTTCTAATTATAAGCAAATAAATTAGCTAAATTCTAATATAGCCTCGAGACTATTTAAGTAATTGATTTTAGTGCATCAATTTTACTTTTTATTTTTAAAATTAGTGCTGTTGTAGACATCTCTTTGTGCTTTCACTATGTTTTTCTTCTTTAGAATTCAGAGTTAAATTGTAAGATTTGTATATAATATTTACCTATGGTAAATATCATAAAATTGCTACCGTACAATTGCTTGACAAAGAAAATTAAATCAATCTTTTTTTCTTGTTAAAATCAATCCCACTGTCACGGAGATGATTTCGAGTGGCAGAATCTCCTCTCCTGGGTTTCAGGGGTTGTTGATCTTTACAGGACTGAGAGCCTCAACTTTCTCTCTCAGAGCTGCTGGTTAGTTTGAACCTCCTTTTAGTGAGTAATTCAACACTTAATGGAGCGCACCCCAGGGCTCCTCTTAAACTGTAAGGGCATTCAGTGCTGTTCAGTTCTGGTCAATATAAATGTTGCTTGGTGTTGTGAGGAACCATGGAGCCAGCTCCAACTCCCAGCTACCGTAAGAAGCGCAGAATGAAACACTCACCAGCCAGCGTCCTCCTCACTCTATTCCTGCTGCTGTGTCCATCGTCCGCGGGAAGGGCCTTCCTACTTTTCTCCGCCACTTTCACAAGGATTATGTCCTCCAGCGACTATTTTCTCCGCTCAACATGTCCAGAGAACATGAGATGAAGTCTCGCCATCCTTGCTTCTAAGAAGAATACTTCTTCCAAGACAAGTGTTTGTTCTCTCGGTAGTCTGTGGTATTTTCGATATTCTCCACCGGCACCAGTTGTTCTTTGCTTATTCAATGCTCTTATTCAATGTTCAACTTCATAGACTGGGGCAACTGAAAGCACTCTGGTTTGGTCAGCTGCACCATAATCCTCAAGGTGACATCCTTGCTTTCCAACATTTTAAAGAGGGCTTGTGTAAGCAGGTTTACCACATGCAACTTGGCTTTTGATCTCGACTGCTGGTCCAGACATGAGGATTTTGGTCTTCTTTACATTGAGTTGTAATCCATAGTGAAGACTGCAATCCCTGATCTTCAATAACAAATGCTTCAAGTCTTCATCACTTTCAGTAAACAAAGTATGTCATCTGCATGTCATATTTTTTAAAGAAACGTCATTCCAATACTGATGCTGCATTCTTCTTCACATAATCTGCTTTTTCTAATTATCTACTCAGAGTTTATTTTAATTAAAAATGCATATAGGTGAGAATTATATGTCTTTAGCTTCACTTTTTATTCAATGCAGACAATATTTATCTTTAGTATTTACTTCCTGAATAAGATTCCAGAGAATAATCTCAGAGCCACAGAATGGAGAATGGGCACAGGGGACAGCGTGGGCATAGGACAATTGATAGCCAGTGACCCTGGGGCTCTTCTGAAGTACTGTAATTATAAAGATTCCTATGAAGGTAAGTCAGGTCATGAAGAAGGTTATTGTCTACATATATTCTTTAATCTTTTGATAAACTTAAAATATTGAATATTGTGTCTTAAATAGATGAAGATTGCAGAATCAACAGGATTAAGTAAAATTAAATCATTTTGTGAACTCCATATTACAACTTTCACAAAGATTTAAAATACACTAGTAGTCATTAGATTATTTCTATGTCTAATGCTTGCTTAGCCTTATTTTTAAACTAATACTCATAATTCATTGTACTCAAGGGAGGAACACAGTTTAGCTAAGAAAAGGTTAACTTTGAAAGAGATCCGCTTGATATGCAAAAAGTGGCCCAAATTTAACCTTTTCTACTTCCTAAATTATGAAAAATTTGAGAAATAAAACAAAAATATAAGGCAGATGGGGACCCCCAGATTATATTTACTACAGATCAAGTAACTGGAAAATGTTAGTTGATTATGTACCGGTATTCGGGTTCTTAATACAAAATTCCGGGACTAAACCATCAGCCTTTTTCTCCCATTCAACTCTACTCCTACCTGTGCAAGTGTGGGACCTGCTGCTAATAAACCAGAAGAAAGCTTGCTGTCAGGAATCATTTACTGCTAGTAGTGAAAATACCCAGACTCGAACGTGCTGCTCTTTTCTTCCCAAAGTCACTGGGATATCATTTGTGCCACACCTCTCCAAACAGTGCCTTCAGCGAGAGCCCTGAACAAAACAAGACATGCTGTGTGATTGGAGGTTCCTAACATGGAAGGGCCTCTTCCGTCCAAGCCTGGAATTTACTGGAGGTCTGCATGAGGTGCTGTCTGGATTGAATCCCTCCGAATTATTTTAGATGATTGAGAATCCTAGACCTGATGAGTTTACAAAATTGTTTGAAAATGAGACAATAGACCAAAGAGTAGACAGATTGAAAGTGCATTCTGCTAGAAAGTGCAAGTAACTGTCCAGTACAATTAGCTCCAGATGTCACAAGAAGAGAATAGCTTTTGAGGGGCTACATGGACTGCATGGAAATGTATTTTCGAAGCTGATCGATTACAGTGAATTCATGTGTACAACCGACCTTCATACTTGAGAATCATCACCGTAATGGCAGGTGGATTGGGCTGGGATATTCAAATGTATTCTCAACAACATTATACTTTGGCTAAAAGTGACTACTCAGTTTCCAAGGATAATGCTCTGAAAAATGCAAATCCCCTTCTGAATTCTAAATGCATACCACATGATAAAAATCAGTTACTTGCAAATGTCCCAATTCAAATTCAAAATGATCTGGCATTCCAAAGAAATGTTTTTGAAAATAGATTTTCCTCAGATATTTTCTTTTTGCCATTGAAGTTATGGTTATTTTTAGCCTGAGGCAACTTAGCTACCCAACCATCCTACTGAGATTAGGAACCCCTGCAGTTGACCGACTTGTTATCTGGGATAATTTTAATGCATGTCATAAATCACGTAGTAAAGTTTTCTATTTTGAATCAAATAAAAACATTCATGAGCACAGATTTTAAAATGTCTTTCTAGAAAATCTCATGTCAAGAATTCTTTGCTTCACTTAAAACTCAGTTTTTAGAGAAAGAAAAATAACATCTGCATTAAAATATAATAGCAAAACTGCTACTGTGAATTGAACCACACTGCTGGAATTTTCAGTCACAGAAAAAATATACTAAGCTTCCATTTCTTTTTTCTTTCCTGCAGCATGAAAAAAAACATCAATCTACTATATAGTCTACTTAAAAGAGACTTAATATATTTGTGCATTACTGATTGTCTTCTTTCATTTCATTACTTGGTTGCAAGGGGATCAAATTACCCCTTTACATTTGTGAAATTTTTAGAGCTAGAAAGTTATGTACATAATCTTTCAAATGTCCTCATGTTGTTAATGGTTTGGGGCTAGTGTACATTTGGCTTTGTTACCAGATCACTTTAAGGTGTGGCTCATAAAGCTTCAGAAAAAGAGATTTATGCACCATGAACCAGTACTCTGTAGTTAGAACTGTCCTGCTGATGGGGTCTGAGGTCTGCTGGTTCTGCCGGTCTCTTTATTCGGCAATTCCACCCTCTTACTAAGGCACCTGTGCAAGAGAACGCAGGAGCACACACACACACATTTAAAAACAAAGAACAATTCACACGTTTGTTTCCAAAAGAGAGAGAAAGAAAACCATATACTATTGATATTACATTAGATGAACAAGAAATGTCAAACTGATCTTCATCATTGTTCCTGATTGGATTTATTTTCTTAAATCATTTGTCCGATCCTCTCTAGATATCACAGCTCCTTTGAAGACTTCTACTACATCAATCTCTTAATCCTTTACGATTGCAACGGACGTCACCTCTTCTTCCCCTGCCGCTGGGAATCTCTTTTCTTGTTAATTTAAATTAAAATATGTTACAAATTGACAGTACTGGATCTCTCCTACTCAAATATAGTTCAAGTATATCTCAGAGGAAGCTGAACCTTAAAGACTTTATAATTGAGTCTCTTATCTTTATATTTTAAGGAAATAAGAGCCGGGAGTTGCATGAAATGCCTTCTATTATGTCCCTAAGAGGCATTGGGGCTTTACATACTGTACCCCCAATGTTCTTAATTTGCAGAATAGGGTACTGTATTAGAGAATTCCTGTCACATACAATGCTATCTCAGAGCAACTCAATAAGGACAAAGTAGACCTGCTACAGATGAACAAACCTTTCTCTCACAAAGAGCAGCTTGTGCTTTTGAACTTTCTACATTTAGCTTAGTGATTTACTTAGCGCTTAGCTATTATGCCAGCAGGGATCCTTACGGCCACGACCTCAACGTCCATGCAGTCAGTCAATTCTGACTAAGAGCAACTCTACAACATAGAGTAGAATTGTCCACAAATAAAAGCAGACCCACTGTTTCAATGATGATTCACAGTGACCCTATAGGCGAGAACTTCCCTGTGAGTTTCAGAGACTGTAACTCTTTGTGGGAAAGAAAGCCTTCTCTTTCTGTCTCTGAGTAGTTTCGAACTGCTGACCTTGCTGTCGCTGCCAAACATGTAACTAATGTGGAACAGGTTTCCTAGAACTTCTTCAGCAGATTTCAAATGTTGTAAAACGTATGGAAGCGTGTTTCCTCTTTCCTGAAGTTCACTTCCCAGCCAAGCACTTTAACTAGCCTATTGCTAGGGCTCCTATCAACCTTGTGGATCCTTTTAATTTCAATATTTATTGTTTTGTCCAAAGAATCAAATTGCATCACTCCCAATAAACAAACTTCTTTCTTAATAACTAGTATGCATGAGTGTGTACATATATACACACACACATTTTCTCAATTCTAGAAGTTTAATCATTAAATGCAAATCTGAATTATGATTCTATAGAGAGGAACCATTAAACTGTAATTGTTCTTTGGTTTGTGTTTTAATTGTGCTTATTCCAAGTATAGTTTATGAGCATAAGAATGCTGCATGAGGAAACCTACAATTAATTAGTGCTCAGGCCCAGAGAAGGAGCACGGAAATGGAGACAGCCATCTTTCCCCGGGATTTTCTGTGTTAAAGTTGAAAGTACACTACAGGGAGGTTTAATCTTTTTTTCTTTTTACCCCTGAAATGCCAACCATTTAATTCTTGATAATTAAATATTACTCTCTGATGGATCCAAATGCCACGTGCCTCTATGCCAGGTCGTTGATATTTTACAATGTATACACCGGTGATGATCTGGCAATCTGGAACTTTGTGCAACACTGTGATAATCTCCTCAGTGGAAAGTGATATGCTTGTTTTTGCTTCAGAGTCTACCGTTCCATTTGCTTGACATGGCCTGGCAATTCCCCGAGATGCCCCAGTAGACCTACTGTAACGTTCTTATTTCACATGCAATCATTGACCTGTTCACGTTATGATGCTCCCTGGTCTCTTTGTACATATCACCTCATGTTAAGTAATCTGTTCATTGTTTTGCAATGGTGAGAGCAAGGCAAATGCATGGGTGTTTTCTTGGAAACCAAAGCTTTGATTAGCTCTTCTCAAGGCAACAAACGATTGTCTTACATATGCTGTGTACACTCTAAAATCCGGAAGGTCAAACTTGGGGAAAATAAACACTAAAACTAGATAAAATTGAATAATATACCTAAAGGGAATAAGTCATTTTATGGTGTCAAAGTTATCATTAGTAATATCTGGAAAGTAATATCACACAGAGTCAACTAAAGTTTGTAGGCTGTTAAATCAAGGTCACGGTGGAAAGAACTTCAGAATATTTGACTCAAAGCAGTCCCTAGCTCCACATGGAATATTTAATGGGAGGCTTCATTCCTTCAGAAAGACCATGCAACCAAGACAGATTAAGGTACAAAAAGCTAGCGTGTTCCTTTCCTTCCACAGATTATAAATTAAAAGGGAAAATAACACATATTGATGTAAATATTTAGCTAAATATCTAATACAGCAGCTAATTCATAAATAGCATTCATGTTTACATTGGTATGTCCATGGCTATGTAGTCAATGTCCTTTGTCTTATGTCTACATAGTCTGACATCACCTTATGTTACCCAGACATGATAAAAGCCAACATCAATCAAGCACTCAACTTGATAGATGTCTAAGGCAGCAGGGAGTGTGTACACAGCCACTGCTGGCTTCTATGACACTCAGTCTTTATAGCAACAAATGCACCCTAACCACACACCTAGAAATATCACTAGGGGCCCCAATCCATTTTACCTACTGAGGCCTAATACGCAGAGTGCCTTTGGGATTTAAGGAGGAAAAAAGAGTAACATAGTTATATAATGGGCAAATAAACCAAAAATGTCAAGATTATAGTGAGGAGAGTCATATCTAATAATTCATTGCGTCGTAGTCACCACGAGTCAGAGTTAACGTGAAAACAACTCGTTTTGTCCTAATCACTATAACCACCTTTCACACGATCAAGGTTCTTATTTCACATCTGTGGAAACATAGACTAATATATATTGGATGAATTGCTCAATTCCCTATGCTTGATATTAAGCACTGCTTACATTTTCTTGACTCCAAATCTCAGTGATTTTGGATCATACTTCGTAAATACCTTCTTAGCCATTTATCTCTCCAGAGAGGTGGTCATTAAATGATGCTATTTTCATTAATTCAATATAACTTTGATTCAATAAGTTCTGATTAGCTGATGCTGTTGTAGTACCTGAGTTAACTATAGCTTCTTCGCACAGGTATAGTACAAAAGGAAACAACACTGGTATCATAACCATGTGCTTTGAGGATCTGGCTGTTCTTTGTAATCTGGAATTGCACCCCTTTTAAAGTGACAAAGATGGAGATAACCATGTGCATAGTAGGGTCATGCAGGAAAGCTGTTAACATCGAATAAGAAGTGCAATATTTAAATTTCTTATGAGGCTATTGATAATTTAGCTGTTAAACAGAATTGACATTATAGAATACCTCTTCTCAAGAATTCAAATTGTATCCTATACAATTCCAGATAGAGATCAAGAACCTAAACAAACCCGTAGCAAAAGAAGAAATAGATATGGTTATAAAGAAACTACCAACAAAAAGCTCCCGGACCGCATGACTTCACAGGGGAATTCTACAAAGCACTCAGGGAAGAGCCGACACCGATCCTCCACAAAGTATCCCAGAATGTAGAAAAGGATAGTAAACTCCCAAACTCATTTTTAAAAGCCAGTATAACTTTGATACCCGAACATTACACGGATCCCACAGGAATAGAGAACTATAAACTGAGATCTTTAATGAACATAGATGCAAAAATCTTCAACAAGATATTGGCCAATGAATACAAAAGTTTATAAAATGCATCATCCATCAGGATCAGAGAGGATTCATCCCAGGGATTCAGGGATGCTTTAACATCCGAAAATCCATCAATATTATACACAGTATTGATAAGAAAAAGTATAAGTACAACATAATAATATCTATAGATGCAGAAGAAGCATTTAACAACATCTAACACCCGTTCCTAGTTAGGATGCTCAGGATGATAGGAATGGAAGGGCAATTCCTCAAGTTAATACAAGCTATCTACAAAAAGCTGACAGCTAACATAGTCAATGGAGGAAAGATGAAATCAATCCCACTGAAAAGCGGGACCAGACAAGGATGTCCCTTGTTCCCACTTCTATTCAATATCATGCTGGAGGTTTAGCTAATTACATAAGACAACGGAAGGACATCAAAGATATCTAACTGGGAAAGGAGGAGGTAAAGTTATCAGTATTCTCAGATGACATGATTCTGCACATTGAAAATCCCCAAAGCTCCACAACCGGAGTACTGACAGTGATAAAAGAATACGGAAGTGTGGCAGGATGCAAGATTAACAACCAGAAATCAATTGGTTTGCTATATACATCAGCCAAGACCGTGGAAGAGGAGATCAAGAAGGCAGTACCATTCTCAATAGCCAAGAGCAACTTGAAATATCTAGGGATATAGCTAACAAGAATTCAAATTTTGGGGAATGTTTAGTTTTGTGTTTTACAGTTTTTTTCCCCAAAATAATTGTATTTGAGGAGTCCTAGTGGCACTGTCAGGTAAGCACTGGGCTGCTAACTGAGAAGCTAGTGGCTCAAACCCACCAGCCACTTCTTGGGAGAAAGATTAACTTTTCCCCTCCTTTAAACATGGCAGTTCTGGAAACTTCTGAGAGAGTAACTGTGAGTTGAAATAGAACTCCTGGCAGAGCATTTAGTGCTAGATCTTACATTGTTGCAAATGCTTTTCACCTGAGTGGGTAAAAAGATCCAAACCACAATATTTCTGTAATTTAATAATAAGTGACAACACTAGTCCAAGAACAAAATACTTACCAGAGAGTCAGGATCTCACACCTGGGATATTTGCATATTAGTTAGAGAGATATAAAAATGAACAGACTAGTTAGAAAGATAGCTTCACAAAGTGAAAAATGCTACAAGGAAATGAAACATAGCTCTACAATGCAGTAAGTCAAGGTGGGTAGAGTTGAAATTTGTCATACGAAATGACAGAAAAGAACTGTTAGGTCTCTCTCTCCGGGACTAGATTCCAACCTCAGTCTTTGGTTCCTCGCGAGAAAGATTTCACACCGAAGCCGGGCTCGTGAACTCCAAGTGAATTTAATGAGAGTTAAAAGAAGCTTCAGGTTTTACGCGGCACCCATTAGGATTCCTTTGACCATGCGGCCTGGCAGAGACTGCTCCGGGTCACACAAGGATCTCTCTCCTCCCTGGAAGAGGACCAGACCAGCCCTCTCCCTTCCGGTCCCTGCCTTTTCAAGGGTTCCCGGGAGAGGATTGGTGAATGACCCCAGGTCGCTCCCATTGGCTGAATTGCAATCACCTGGCCCAGGAGGGCTGCTCCAGGTGAAACGCCCATCCAAGCCCACAGGCAGGAAAATCCAGGTTTGTCCTATGCTGGCTCTCCTGGGCATGCGTAAATGGACTTCCCAATTCCCTAGGCTAAACTGCCTAACGGGACCACTTGCACTACAACTCGAATGTGGGAAAATAATATAAGATCCTTCAGTGAGGTAGGATAGAGCAATAGCATGAATGATGGGAAAGGACAAGTTACACTTCAATTCAGATGAAAATAATTAAATATAGAACTATCTTAGGAAGATTATTCAGCGCAGCTGCATTAGCCTGTGCAAAGGCCCTGAGGTAGGGACAAGCTCGATGCATGAAAGAGAGGGAAACACAAGAAAAGGGACATGCAGACCGAAACTGTACAGGGTTGTACTAAACTTTAGTGGGATAATTTTTTAAAACTTACTCTTTATATTTGCACAGTTTAGTGAAAATCCATTTTCCTTTAAAAGCACTGTAAATCTGGTATTTGTGGTTCATTTGGAGCATAAGGGGTACCTGAGTGCCCTTACTTTATGGACAGTGGATTCACTAGTGAGGAACCGATTATTCCTTGGTTCTGTCGCGGGCTCATGCGCCTCTGGCTGTCCTATTCGTCTTCCCTGCTCATGTACTGAGTAATCTCCCCTAAGTGTTTTGGATTAAAACCCAACTAAATACCTTAAGGCAGCCAAGCTACAGGAGCTTCTCTGGGAGCTCGGAGAAACAGAAGGCCTTTAAAATTTCCTTCAGGGCATGCCTCTCCTAGAAAATGCCTGCGGACTTTAATTTTGAAACAACCTAATCAAAGAACTGGGAAGGGCATTTTATGCCTATGTCCTCCCCCAATTAATCATTTTTCAAACAATGCAGACCCTGAGATAAGTGATGAAACAGTAGAAGATACTGCAGAGCATAGGCTAATGCATATTTGATTTGTTTACCGCTCCACAAAGTGCTTATCTGATCAGAGACGCTTCCACTTTCATCACCGAAATTTGAGGCCTCTTGATATTTGAGAATCTGAATCCACTTAAAAGTATGTCATAGCCCTTAGTCATTAAAGAAAATGAAAAATTCAACAAAGATCACAGTGGACCATTTTATTCTACTTAAGAGTTATTACATAGTTATATCCAATGGGAGTAGGCAATTTTTAGATTTGTAGCAAGCTTACAGGTGCACAATACAATATTATTACAACATTTTCTAAATAAGTAGAACTTCAAGTGCCAAAAATATTTTGAAAAGCCCAATTCAAGCTGTTTAGGAGAGTGCTTTCCACAAGATGTGGAAACAGCAGGTTTTCATTTCCCCTAATGGAAACGGGAACGAGGGGAGACTGGCACTTGCACCTTGCTTTGGTTGGGGGTGTTTCCCCTCTCTGGATTGCTTTTTTCTCAAGAGAAGACATTCCCATGTGGTTTTCTGACAAACAGGGTACACTCCATAAATATTTTGTTCTCTCTCTTCAGTGAAAGCTGTGGTTGTGATACTAATATAGCTCCCTGTTAAATTCTTTATTAACACAGAAATAGATTACCTCTTTTAAATAAGATCAGGCCAGATAGTTGGAGATAAGTAATATGTTTATCATGTCTTCTCAACCAGAAGAGACTTTAGTTCAGGTTCTCAACCTGTGGGTCACGACCCCTTTGGGGGTTGAACGACCCTTTCACGGGGCTGGGGGCAATCGTAGCAGTAGCAAAATTATAGTGATGAAGAAGTAACGAAAATAATTTTATGGTTAGTGGGGTCACCACAACACGAGGAACTGTATTAAAGGGTCACTGAGAACCACTGTGCTAGACTATTCCTTGGCAATCTCTTAAATGATTTTCCTGATACTTTAGTTCTTGATTGAATTAACTCTGGCGCATCAATTTCCTATGAGTTTCTTCCTATATTTAGTGAAACAGGCAACATTTTCTTGGAGTCACTGAATCCAATTGGACGTGGACTCTATCTGAGGACAACCAACATTGTCTCCCAGCAGAAGTGTTTGTCTTTTTTCTATCCACAACAAAACATTTCCTTACAACCTTTCTGAACAATTATCTGAACACTTAGAAAAGTAACACTTAAGAGTTCTTCTACCTCAGAGAATGTACAATTTAAATAAACTGGTAAATTTGCTTGGCACCTAAGATGAGTTTTCAATGAACACTCCTATTTATCTGTCTGTGTAGATTTTATGAGGCCCAGAATTTAAAGAAACAGAACAATTCCAGCCACATATGGAATCTAGAAAGTCATTTGTTTATATAGACATACATTCACTAAATATTTCAATGGGTGAAGATTAATCAAACACGAATCATCTCAACAACTACCCTGTTCTAGGAAATGGAAAGGTGTGTGCTAAGTAGCAAACCGCACTACACAGCAAGAGCTGAAGAAAGCTCAAGAGTAATGGACATTCAGCGCAGAAATGTGATTTCATCTCAGAATGACAGATGCTAGTGTTTTTGTTGGTGGAGGCTTTGCAAGTTTGACTTTCAAAGTAAGTCATTTCCATAAGGTCTCAGAAACCCTGCCTTCCTGGAAAATGATTCTCAGCTAATGAGGTTGACACATGTCTATCATTGCCCAAACTGCTCACCAGCACCCCGGACGTTGTTCACCTGAAGTCTCGGATGAGATAATACCATGGTTGTCTAATTTCTCAGAGTAAAGACAAGCACTCATAGATTAAAATGAAAAGAAAACCAGTCTTCTAGTCAACCCAATTCATAGCAAACCAATAGGACATGGTAGAACTGCCCCTTTAAATTTGCAAGACTGTAACTCTTGGTGTTTGCTGTCCTTAGGTGCCCTGGAGTAGGTTTCAACCATTAGCAACCATGTGCACAACAGAAAGAAACCCTGCCTGGTCCTGCACCATCCTCACCCCTGTTCCCATGTCTCACAATGGTCTGTATGTGTGAGTCCATTGCTACAGACACTTTATCAAACCATCTCAGGGAGAGACTTCCTTGTTTTCATTGCTCTCTTCTTTATCAAACACAACGTCCTGATCAGGGACTAGTCTCTCCTGACCACATGCGATGAAGTCGCACCATCCTTACCACCCAGAATCCTTTCCAGAATGACTATTGAAATTCACTGAGTCCGTCTTTCTTATTCAACATTCACATGCATACGAGGCAATGGAAAATACCATGGCATGGGTCAGGCACACCTTATCCCTCAAAGGAGCATCCTTATTTCTCTACACTCTCAGGATGCCTTGTGCAGCATGCATATTTACCTAATGAACTTGTCCTTGGGTCTCTTGACCAATGATCACGTGGACGTTGGTTGTGATTCCAAGCAAGACAAAATCCTTGAGCTTCAATTTTTTCTCCATTTAGTATGATATTACCTATTGGTTCAGTTGTGTATCTTTTAGTCTTAATTACATAATCCATGGTCATAATCCATACTGCAGGTTGCAATTCTTGATCTGCATCAGAAAGTACCTCGAATCCTCATTTTCAGTAAGCAAGATTGTGTCATCCGCATTTGGCAGACGGTTAAAAAGCCTTCCTATCCTGATGCCACACGCTTCTTCACATACGCCTGTGCTTATCTGTACAGCATACAGATTGGATAAGTATGGTTAGAAGTACAACCCCGCCAAACACCTTCCTAACTCTGGACCTGGAACTATCCCTTCGTTGTGGTCTCACGACTGACTATTGTACAAGCTGTCAGGTACGAGTTCTGTGGGAGCACAGTGAGGTGTTGGAATTCCCATTCTTAGCAAAGTTATCTATGGATTGTTATGATCCACACTGTCAAATGCCTTGTCATAGTCAATAAAACCCAAGTAAACGTCTTACTTGTAGTCTCTGCTTTCGGTCAAGATCCATCTGACGTCAGCAATGAAATTCCTTGTTCCACGTCCTCTTCGGAACCTGGCCTGCCCCTCTGGCGGCTCTTCGTTAGGATACGGCTTCAATTGTTGTTGGATGACCTTCAGCAAAAATTCTACTTGCCTGTGATATCAATGATATTGTTCCATAAAATGAGCATTCTTGGGGGAGCTTGTTGAAGCACGTTAAGTTGCATTCAATAAATTCCTGTACACGTGTTTTTAGCTAATGCTTACTCGTAGGGCTGTGACCCACATGGTCAGCAGTTTGAAACCACCCGCAGATCCTCAGGAAGCAGACAGGGCTTTCTACTCCCATACAGTTACAGTCTCAGAGCCCACGGGGGGTTTCTGTGGATCAGCCATGACTTGAGGGCAGTGAGTTTCAGTGTTTGTTTGGGCTTGACCATCTTCCTTCAGTACCACTGGGTTTTGCTCATCAGTTGCCCACTTAAATGGTGGAATGCCCACTGGTTCTTCTTGGTACAGTGACTCCATGTATGCTTTTGATGCTTCCATAGTTATTCAATATTTTCCCCTGAGAATCATGCAATATTGCAACCCGAGGCTTGGCTAGTTTCTTAAACTCTTTCAGATTAAGCTATGCTGAACTTATTCCTCTTTTCATTTTTTCTAACTCTAGGTCTTTGCATGTTTACTCACAATATTTGAGTTTGTCTTCCCGAGCTGCCCTGTGACATTTTCTTTTCAGTTCTCACCGTTTCTTCCATTTACTTTAGCTTCTCTATGATTTAGAGAAAATTCTAGATTCTTTTCCGTCATCCACTTTGATCTTTTCTCAATCCTGTCTTTTTAATGCTCTTTTGCTTTTCTCTTGAATGATGTTCTTGATGCCCGCTCCCACCATCTCCCAGAACTCCTGTCATTAGTGTTCCATATCTCAAATCTGTTCTTGAGATTTCCTCGAAGTCTGGTGGGATAGTCTCAAGGTTGTATTTTGATTCTTCTGTGCTGCTTAAATTTTCTTCAGATTCAACCTGAGCTTACAGCTGGTTGTATTCTACAGTCAGCTGCTTGACCTGCTGATATTGAGCTTCTCCATGATCGCGTTGTACAGATCAAATCCATTTGACTTGTGTGTATTCAATCTGGAGAAGTTCATGTGCATGGCTGCCTTTTGTGTTGTTGAAAAACAGTACTTTCTATAAACACACACTTGGTCTTGAAAAATTCTTTGATGTGATTTCTAGCATTATTTTATCTTCAAGTCCATTGCTTTCAATTAAACTTACAGTTCCGACGATTGAAACAAATCCACTTTCCTTCTCTCTCGCCCTCTCCCTTTGCCTTGTCTTCCCTCCCACCCCTTCTCTCTTCCTTTCTGTCAACCATCGTGTTTCCACAGCTGCAAAAAATTACAGGATGTTAATCACAATATCAACATTTTAATGGAAATACTGAAAGTTTCTTGAATGTCCACACAATTCAAGTTATAAATGTTTTTCTAACAGATTCCTGTTCAAGAATATGTGGCGTCAATTAAAAATAGGGTATCACTATGCTTGTAGACTTTAAATGATTGTCTTAGAAATATAGTTATTTTCATGTATATCATATAATATTTTGTCCTTTGTTTTGTCTTAACAGTTGAATGCTTTTATGGATCAAGCACATTTAAACCAATTTGATCCATATGACATTCACACATCCTAGTGAAATTTCACATTGCTTAGAGTAACGGAAGATAGACTGTGGTTTACACTAGGAAAAGCCAAATAAGTCAGGCACCTTTTTCTTTAGCATACAGTGGCCTTGTACCAGATCAGGAGTGAGTTCCGACATTTTCTTTTTGAATTGACTGATCTCTTTTCAACTGAATCCCTCTCTCAATATGCATCTCCACTTGCATATGAACTCTATTTGTTGGATTTTCTCTTATTTGTGGATTAATGAGAAAAATGTGTTATATTATGAATCTATCAATTGTTGGGTATGTGATGAAAATGTCTTTATTTTTGGAACTGGTTTTTGTTCTTTCTTTGGAAGGTTATTAATTTTTTGTGTTATGTAAAAATATTTTCTTAGGAAACACATTTTGCTTTTATATTATGAAATATTGCTGTCATATATTTATGGAAATTTTATTGTTTGAATGCTTCATATTTGGGGTTGCAATCCCTGGGAGTTGTGGGGTGAGAATTAAGGGTTTGTTTGTTGTTCCCCACCAATAGATAGCCAACAGTTTCTGTAGCACCCGAGAAAAGACCATGCTTCCCCACCACCTGCACTATTCTTTTTATCATCAAGAGAGTGTCAGTAATTTTCTGGGCTTGTTTCTGAAGTTTCTTTTCTATTATTCCAATAACTATTTTCTAAGTTTGAACAAATGCAAACCTATCTCAATTGCTGTCACATTTTAAGGCGTGCTATCAAATAGCATAACGTTTCCCATTTTTTCCTTCTCACTTAAATTAATTTTATTATTTTTATCCAGATAACCAAATAAAATTTTAGCTTTGTCATAATTAACCAACACCAAAACCAAAAATAAAAACAAAAACCCTGTCACTACCATACAGATAATTCCTACTCATAAGAGTAGTCACCTATGTGATATTGCTATCTACAACCAAACTCCCTGTCCTGAGTCAATTCGACTCACAGCAACTTCATCAGGCAGGAACGAAGCGCCCCTGTGAGTTTCCGAGATGGTCCCTCTTTGTGGAGGTGGAAAGCCTTGTCTTGCTCCCAGGAAGTGCCTGATGGTTTTGAACTGCTGCCCTGGAGGTTGTCAGCCCAACAGGTAAGCACTGTGTCACCAGGGCTTCCGTCGGTGGTGCAGGCATTCTTACAACTTCCTGTTTGTGAGAACTTTGAGGTCATGAGGAAAATTGGCCAGTTTCTGCCCTTGTAAGGCATTTCCAAAGTATGGAGCATGCCTTTAGAATAGTCTATTTATTGAATAAACGCAACCTGGTCTGCAAAATACTTTGCCTTAATTGGTCACCTGGATGCTATGAAATGCTAGTCATTTGGGGAAACCTTAATATCTGATGATCCAGGTCACCCTGATGAGGCTGTAAGAGGAACCACAGTCTAGCTGCCGTTTTCTGTTGAATTTATGTTTCTCTCCAATTCATAATCAAAATTCACTTTCTTTTATTTACTGTGAAGCAGGAATTTTGAGATAACCCCCAAAGCTATTTCCTTTAAAGACCTTTCAAAACCCCACAGCTTTAATATCTACTTGTTACAGTATTATTGTTAGATTTAAATTTAGTGGAAATGGGGCTTCCTATTAGTTCTTTGGTTTTAAACTCATAAATCCCTTTCATTAAATCTTTTTTATTAACATTTCTCAAGCTCCCACAAGCATTTGATAATATTACTGTGAAGCATTTGAGCTCACTGGGACCTGCTTTTGTGACATGTATTTTTTTTCATATAAAATGTAGTTGGAAATAATTTTCTGTTTTCAGTTCAACAACAACAAAGCTGGGATAATGCTTGTTCTCAGGCACTTGCTCTCCATATAATATTCTGAGTATGCCCAGGCCCCTCCAAAACATCTTTAATATTCTTATAGTTAAAGGCCTTAAATATTTTTAAAGCATTGGTAGGAAATGTCAAGATAAAGAAGGAATGAAAACACTACAGCTTCCAGGAGCTACTTAGTAGTTCACATCAGGCAAAATAAATGCTAGAATCATTTGCTCGGAGTGATTTTGTTTGCTCCCTGGATGGCTATATTTACAATTAAAATTATTGAGGTATGTTCATTAAGATAATTCAAGTATCTATCTGGCTGAGTTTAATTCCACTCCTGTTATCATTCACTCTGATGGATTTGGGCGCAGCCATGGAAGGCTCACTGTTAGAAATAAATGCACAAATAATATTTAAGGGACGCACAGGTCCCACGGAAAGTTCTTGGGGGATTCAGGGAGACATGTAAAAGAGACCAACAGGGGTCATTGAACAAGGGTAGGTGGGTAAAGACATGAGAGTAAAGAAAAGGAAATGTTTCAGTAAGGGCTTTTTAGAGCTAGTCAAGTAGTATGAATAAAATTGATGGGTCAGAGTATGAACATGGGATTAATCTCTCAAAATTGATCTATTCAGTAAAGATCTTTGTAGGAATCCCCAGACTAGCAATTTACTGAAAGGACCTGTCTCTTTAACTGTCCCTGGAATCAGGAAATTGTCAGAGGAGGCTTTTTTTTTAAATCATTTTATTGGGGACTCATACAACTCATCACAATCCATACATACAACTCCTCATTTTTCCCCCTCACTTCCCACTCGCCCCTCCCTCATGAGCCCTTGATAATTTATAATTTTTTTTCATGTCTTACACTGTCGGACTTCTCCTGTCACTCACTTATCTGTTGTCTGTCCCCCAGAGAAGAGGTTATATGTAGATCCTTATAATTGGTTCCCCCTTTCTACCCCACCTTCCCTTCACCCTCTGGTATCGCCACTCTCACCACTCGTCCTGAAGGGATCATCTGTCCTGGATTCCCTGTGTTTCCAGTTCCTATCTGTACCAGTGTACATCCTCTGGTCTAGCCAGCTTTGTAATGTAGAATTAGGATCATGATAGTGGGGAGAAGGAAGCATTTAAGAACTAAAGGAAAGCTGTATGTTTCATCGTTGCTACACTGGCTACGTGGAAGAAGCACACGTGGGCTTTGTTGCTTCTGAGCTAGATGGCAGTTTGTTTACCTTCAAGCTTTTACCACCCCAGACACTATATCTTTTGATAGCCGGGCACCATCAGCTTTCTTCATCACATTTGCTTATGTACACATTTGTCTTCAGCTAATTTTAAAATCTGTACCATCAAATATTCTGGAACTTGTATCAGCAGCAGCTACAAAGTTGAATCTAGCTTTTGATCCCATGGTCCAACCTTGCTTCATGCTGCTAACCATATTTCACTGACTGAAAGTGGCCTCATAGTTTCCCATAGCAAATCACATTGAGCACTGGTTCATGCAATCTCCAAAGCTTCACGCTGGCTGATATCCTCTTTAGGTTTAATCCATTAATCCCCTGGGTTTCCTTGTGGCCATTCCCCAACCGATCTCTCTGTCAGTTCTGAGCACTCTAGCCTTACTCTTACATTACCCTAAACTGCTATGGGTGAGCCTTTACAACAGGAAAACGATTGTTTTACTTCACTCTAATTGTATTGTCTTCTTCACCCTCATTTTCATGGAGATGTTAGGCAATGAGAGTAATTTACATCTCACCTGTCTGAGCGAAGCGATAATCAGAGGAGTCAGCAAAAAATTGAGATATCCTGCAAACCCACATCTGCTTAGCAAACATTAAAACCCACCTGAGCTATTTTTCGCTCTGATACTTTAACTCTGCACAGCATTTGATGTGCTTGCTTTCTTCTGTGCCATCCTATCTTAACGGGAAGACATTATGATAATAATTCTTTTAGAAGAATTATCCAATAAATTGGAAAATATAGACGCCCCAAATGTGCACGTCAGCCTAGACTCTATGCTGCTCCATTTCCTTCCACACACTCCTCCCGGGAGTATATTTCCATGTTGCCCCGGGGTCTGTGATTTGTTGCAAAGCCTCACAGAAACTTTAAGGAAATGTCTTACATGGTGGCCAGTGTTGTTCAGATCCCAATCTAAAGGTCAGCCAGAGGCTGCCCAAATGTACAGTCAAGAGCCGATTCCCAAACTGTCCAAAAGACACACCTGCTCTTCCAGCTTCTACCAAAACTCAGTCCGGAAATCCAGGAATAGCTTTCAGGTGATGCGTGTCACAACTGAATGACGGGACCAGCCTATTTACTCACCCAAGAAAAACCCAGGATGGGGTCCAGAGTGACACACTTGAGAAGAGGCCTCAAGGTGTCCACAAGGAAGCAAGGGGGGTGACTTGATGCACACCCTCTGCAAAGGGAAGTCTAAAGAGGTCCCCAAGGAAAAGGCTGTGACTTGGTTCACTCTACTTAATGAAGTGAGGCCTTGATTACCCCCAATCCTGTCCAATAGTTTAGTAGTGAACACTTTCCCACATGGGATTATAACCGAGACAGAGAGTCCAGAATTACTACGCATCATTAAGGAATTACAACCAGAAAGGCCATGCTGATTGAGTACAACTCCGATATCACTAATGGGGAGGTCCTAATTCTGCTGGGTTATTCAATCTGAGCATTTTTAGCCTTTTATCTTTCATCGGATACTTGCTTGTGGTTTTGCTTTCTTCTTTGATACAGTAAAATTTTATCCAGTGGAGGCAAAATTAACGTGTGTACATATTGACCAATATTTTCTCTATTCATGGTATGATACAGTGCAATGGCAACTATAATTCTACACGCATGAATATATTGCATAATTTGATAATGTTCATTTTACATCTGTAAATTTAGTTTCCCCAACAAGACACATTTACTCAGTTTTAAAAGCATGGTCCTATCCAGCGAGTTGGCAGATATTTAGAAGACTAATCCTGACAACATTGTGTTGAACAATGACAGAAAAACAATCTCAGAATTTTCAATATGAGTAGCCAAGTACTGTGTTTTTTTTTCTTTGTTCCTCTTCTTTTTTTGTTCTTCTATTGTTCTCTTTACCCCGGAATAAACTATTTGTGATTTGCCAGTAACTGCTTGGGCATGAAGAATCTCAAAATAAGTTAAAATTTTTCATATTAAAGATGGCCAGAGTAATGTATTTCCATGTTTTTATTTTTCAGATCAAAACTGTGGAGGCTTAGTACAGGGTCCAAATGGCACCATCGAGAGCCCAGGATTTCCTCACGGTTATCCAAACTATGCTAACTGCACCTGGATCATCATCACGGGAGAACGCAATAGGATACAATTGTCATTTCATACTTTTGCTCTTGAAGAAGATTTTGATATTTTATCAGTTTACGATGGACAACCCCAACAAGGGAATTTAAAAGTGAGGTAAAGTATTGCTTTTTTTTTCAAAATATGAATGATATTGGAATTCACATTTGAGTTTCATTATCAGAAATAAAAGTTTATTATAAAAGGCCTAGCTTTGTGCCAAATTATGCACATTTTCAATAATGTAAACAATTATTACCATCATTTATTGGTGTAGATATGAAATTACTCAATATTGTAAAGCAGTATTATTAAGGTGATTTACATAAAGACACAATACACTATTGTTTTTAAGCAACTGTGGATTTGAGAGAAAGTGGTAAAATATAGATGCGTGAATACAATTAAGAGAAAAAAGATAGCTAAGTTACAGAAAATTCTGTCAGAAAAAGAACGAAAGTAATGGGTGGTGGCAAGAACATTGAGGAAGGTGGTATTCTTTGAATAAAAAAATTGATTTGCAAATTATGATATGTTCTACTTAACATTTGCATTTTTGTTTGATCAATGATATTTACCCTGAAGAGTAAAAATAAAACTAAGATAATTTTAATTTACATTCCTGGTTTATCAACAAATAAAAGTTGTACGAATACAAACCTATCATTTTTTTCCTGAGAGGCAACACATCTTTTAAATATATTTAATTTATAAATTGAAATATAAAATTTAGTTAAATATACATATGGTAAAGCATTCCTTTATTGTCTTGTTTTAAAAGTTTGCATTAGAGTTTTAATTTGTTCCACTACATATAATCTTGTAGAAAATTGTCAGTAGATAGAATAATGTTATAGCTTGTCTGGAAAAAAGTGCTACTGGTGTTTAGGTAAAAAATAGTAACCACAAAAGTCCCTTACTTTATTCATAAAAAATGAGAAAAAATAAGCAAATCTTATTTCTAATTCAGTTACTATCCAAATATATTAATAATATTTTAATGATTAATCACATAGTTAAAATGCTAACATTATCTATATGGTATGTTTTATTATTATAGAGTGCTCTAAGTATTTTTACATGTAAATAACATTGTGTTTTTAATTGGGTCATCTACAATATATTTTATATGATTTTAAAATATTTTGTCATTTGACCAGTGTATCGTAACATACACTGGTGTCTCTCTTAGCATAATACATTTAACTAAAACTTTTAATTTTAATATGATTTCTTATCCAAATTTCTTCTCTTCTGAATTAAATATTTGCTAGTTTTTGTTCTCATTATTTTCACTACTAGGAAAAATTAATATGTTGTAATAATAGTAAGAATTGTTATAGATAGTGCATAAAACTATGGCAAAAGTAGGAATTAGGAATCCAGGTTTAGGCAAATACCCGACCTAATAAATATGCACACTTTTAGATAACTTCTCTTTTAATTCTGTCAAGATTTTCATTTTCTTAATTCTGACATACAAAGGAAATTTGTCATGAGATGAAGCTCAGTCAAAAATTATGCATCAGTTTATTCCAAACACGGTATGTTGAAACGTGTTTCTACATCCAATGGATAGCCACAGAAATGTTCTCTCAATCATAGACATGTCTTAGATTCCATGGTATACCTTTAAAAATGTCTTATCCTAATAGTGGTTTCAGAGGGGATCTGTTGATCCATCTAGATTAAAAGTGCAAAGGTTAGCTGAGAAGGTTGTGGTGACTATTATAACCTTGATAGATTTCCTTGAATAAAAACAATCTGATCATGAGAATTTATTATGAGAAACTGAGAAACTTGAAAATGGCGTTTGTGAAGAAAAAGACCAAAAAAAGTTGATCTGAGGACTTTTTTACCCCATCACACACCTGCGCATTCTTGGAAAGTAGCCAGGGATGTCCCACAGAATTCCGTTGGGAAACCCTGCTCTATCCATCCCACACCGCTGATCACCTTCCCTTCAAACTCCTTTTTGTTCCTAAAACTCAAAGAAGTTTCTAAAAGGCCATCATTGGAACCCTTCAAGGATGTCGAGCTTGCTGTGTTGAAGTAGTGTGAATGGAAGATAGAGTGCAGATACTGTTGAGAAGCATTGGAGACAGGAACTATCACTTTTAAATCATCCACATTTTGATGGAGGATGTGTCCAGAAATGACAGCTTCACCTTTTATGGTTAATAACTGCTTGCATCATTTTATGGCAGCACTTTTTGATGTATTTTCATATGATAATTTGATTAACAAGGTAACATTACCCAATCCACTTTTCTTCTGCATGGTAAGAATCTGATTATTTTCATGTCAAATAAATACAAAACTTAAAAATGGTACTTCTGCTGTTTTCATTGTAAGAAGATTCATCAGTGGACAATAAAGATCAGCACAGTTTGATTCATTGCTTTGTCTTTCAAAGTTCCAGAGATAATATACAGTGACGTTTACACCTCTGAGAGCTTTATAGGAAGGAACCTGTGAGTTGCATGTAAAACACCTTGCTGACTTTTTTTACACACAAATGTTTTTAGAAGAAAAAGAAAGATAATGGGTAATAAGAGACTCAATGGGTAAATATGACTCAGGTAACAGTAGAGTTGTTTGATTTATAGGAGAAAAAGACTGAGTTGCCTTCCTCTCTGCTTCTAGAATGTTCATGGTAACAGTAAGCCCGTAAGGTGAGGATGGTGCATTCCTCTCTCCAACAAACCTAACAATGAACAAACCTTCCCTCTACCTCTCCTTTGAGTGGGTATTCTAAGCGTGAGCATGAAGTGTGTGAGCATCAAAATGACTTCCCAGGATCATGTCACACAAAAGATAAAAGCATCATAAAGGCATTTCTACCACAAAATTCTAAGCACCATTAAGGTTTACTGAAATAAATTCTGAGACATCAATGATGTTAAAAACAAATGTGAGTATTGTTTTGGAAAATACACCGAGAAGGACCCAGTAGTTGAGCATCAGTTAATGGGGAGAGTAATTATAAATAGCATCCCATTCTAATTAATTTGGGGAAAGAGGGCTCTAGTGCCATTTGTTTTCCTGTTATGTCTCAGAACAGTTGTTTATTCCTCAAATACAATTAACCGACAACGTTTACACAGCCCCAGAATCCAAATGAAGGATACTTTTGTGAGAGGATGGATGTGCGGAGCCGCTGAGCTGTGAGCTGTCATGAAAGTTATTACTTATAGCTGTCATGGTCTATTGTCTTTTACTGCTCTACAAAAGCCATTTTTAGCAGCCTCTAAATATACATTAAGTAAAAAAGTGAATTACTATTTGTTTTGTTAAGCAACTTGAGCATTTTTCTCTAAAGAACTTTATTTTATATAACAAGAAGGGCATTTTATAAATATACTAAAAAAATCTATATTTAGCTACCAACTGACAAGGAAAATATAGAAATTGGAGTTTTAAATTATTGATATTTATACTATAGCCTAGTGTACCTCACTTTACCACAAAGTCCACTAACATTGAGTAAAATCTGATTCAAAGAAATATATGTTTTTCCGAGTTAAAAAATAGCTAAAATATATTACTATAATGTGTAATTCATAGTATCCTTGAATAATTATTGTAATATGAGCACATGTACAAACTCATGTATGATTTGGCCTTCCATAAATACATTAAAATATGAATATCAAGAGGCGACATGTGGCTTAATTTAAGCACATTAAGAATTATTCCAAATTAAAATCTTCAACTGTGACATTATTATGATATCAAATAATCAGGAGACATCCCTTTAAAGGATCAGAAAGTGAATAAATATAAACGTAATATATAAATAATATCTAAATCTCTATAAACATAATATAAATAAATATAAGCATAAGAAGGAACACTATATTTAAAATGTAGAAAACCAGGAGTATATTATTTTGTGACTTTTACAGAATACAAGTCATAGAAAGATAATCCTGACTATCTTGACCCTCTCTTTTAGAGAAGATTGCCCTCATTTTCTGAAATGGTGGTAAAGAAGAGGTTAGAGATGAGTGTTTTATTAGCATTTAAATCAGGAAATCATGCATTGTGGTGTTAAGATATTACAGTGGCTCCCCTGCCTATTTCTAATCTGCAAAACAATGCTTGAAATTAAAATAACAGAAAGCTCATATTAAATACATTTAAATTGTTTAGACATTTAAAATGTAAGGATTGGGAGGGTATTTCATTTTTATTATCATCCTTTTATTTAATAGATCTAGTGGTGTTAAAATCCTTTCTTACTGGCCACCATTTCCTTTTGGGGACCCTATGGGAGCCACTCACAGAAAAATAACCCACTGCCATCAGTTGATTCTGACTCAAAGTCCCCCTGGTCACATAGAAGTCAGCGTATTTCTTTATGTTTAACATGGGTAGTGAGTAATACCCAGAGTAAGACATTCAGAACCATGCAGAGTGAAGCGGAAGTCACACTAAAAGCTTGTACGGGGATGCAAGCTTCTTGCTAACACAGAACAAAACCTTCCTGCTTTGTCACAGTCCACTAGGGCCATAGGCAGAGACCTAAGGGAACAGCCAGCAAGATAAGGCCAGCTCCTGCTGAGGAGGTTACACCCTGGAGGGGAGGTGATCCATGAAAACACAGGATATATTAGTGATGTATTCGTGGAGCACCTGGGCAGACAAATCATAGAATCCCAATCAGTGTTTCCGAACAGTATTAAAGGTTATGATACCTTAAGGAGGGAGGCAAGGAGTTGGGGGATTTGGTCCTTTCATAGATTACAATTTCCACAGGTGACTTTGCCATTCATTCTGCTACTCTGGATCACATGTTTAAGATGATGAAAAATAATGTTCTTCAGTACACTTTCATTTATTCATTTTGTGAATATATGCTCTCCATTACTAACAGCCAAGTTCAGTAGTTCATGGGCCTTTGTTGTTGTTTACTGTCTTTGATGTGATTTTGACCCTGTGTACAACAACAGAAAGAAACGCTGCCCGCTCCTCCACCATCCTCACAATGGTCCTTCTGTTTCAGTGCACTGCTGAGCCCACAGGGTAATGCTGAGTTGCCTGCAGTTGTTCTTGTTATGTGTCATTTAGTTGGTCCTCATTCATGTCAACTCAATGAAGAGTAGAATGAAATGTGGCCTGGTCCTTTGCTGCCTTCAAAATTGTGATGTAAAGATTTACAATCTCAAACCCTTGGGGACATGTCTATCATGTCCTATAGGGTTGCCATGTGTCAGATTTGCCTGGATGGCAGTGAGTGAGTGAGGGACTGAAGCCCTGTACCCTCTTCTCTATCAGGTCTAGAGTGAGACCATTGCACAAGTCACTGTGTCAGTTCATCTCATTGAGGACCTCCCTCTTGTTCGTTAACTCTCTAGTTTACCTACTGTGATGTCCTTCCTCACTGATAGTCCAAAGTAAGCAAGATGAAGTCCCGGTATTCTCACTTCTAAGGAGCATGCTGTCTGTATTTACCCCAAGACAGATTTGCTCATTCTTCTGGTAGTTCATGTGCATTCAAAAATCTCTGAACCTCACAAGTCAAAAGTATCCATTCTTCCTCAGTCTTCCCTTTTTGCTATTCAGCTTTCTGATGTATATGAGATGGTTTAAAATACAGAGATGTGTGTCAGATGCAAGGTAGTTATCAAACTGATACCCTTCTTTTTTAATATTGTAAAGAAGTCTTTTGCAGCTGATCTGCCCACTGCAATACATTATTTGATATCTTGACTGTTACTTCCACGGGGATTGATTATAGATTCAAGGAAATTAAAATCCTTGACAATTTCTATCATTTTCTGCTTATCACTGTGCTATCATAATTAGTGTTCTCTATTTTTTTTATTTCTCTGGGTTCTAATATCCATTGCTATCACAACACAGAACTCACTGAAAAAATTCAAGATGCCGGGATTTAGTAAACAGGTTAATAATTTAAACTGCCCGTGAGATGTGCTCAGGGTTGATTCTGCCACTCAATGTCCAAAGAGCACACTCTGCACCAAAGGCGTTCCGCTCTTGCTTTGTGGGTCAGGAAACCTAGCTCCCCCCAAAATGTGTGCATCGGCAAACCACTCCACAAAGTCTTAGCCCCAAATCCCTCAGCTCCACTACCATAGGCCAGCAAGCCCAATTTCTCCAAGAAAGTGTGTAAGTTTATTCAGCAGAATGGCACTCAGAGAATTCTATTCTCAATTACTCACGAGTGAATCCCAATCGCCTTTTCTTTCACCTTCCTACCAACACTTAGGCTAAAAGAGCCATATTGAATAATTTATTGCCCCTGTAGTCATGATATTATTTATTGACTCAGTTGTAAGGATTATTTTCTTTATTATGTTCATACATAATCCATAAAAATGGCTGTAGTATTTTGCCTTTAATAGTAAGAACTTCAAGTTATCCTCAGATTTTTTTTTCAGATAGGTAGGGGAAGCCCAATTAAATAATTTCCTAGGTGCTTTAATATGCTATCTAGGTTACAGAAACACTACACAGATGTGCAAATTTATATTCACAACATTAAATTTGTAATTAAAAGATAAATTAATTTTGGTAGAAATTGTGGAAATAAAATAATAAAGTCTTTCATGGAGATAGCAAGAAAAATATCTGAAATATGATAAGAAAATTTGAACATGTGCTTGAATTCTGACTACCTCATGCTTTTGTGCCATGCTGTGCTATAACCAACTATTAATAGTATATTTTTATATCTTGACTGTGTTAATCTGGGTAGGCTATAGAAACAAATCCACAGAAACTCATATGTATATAATAGAGAGTTTTATATAAAGGTAAGCATACATTAAGGAAGCATTCCAACCTAATGCAGTCCAAGTCCATAAATCCAACAGTAGCCTGTAAGTGCAACACCTATCTGTAAAATCCTCCTCAAACTCCGACTGCAGGAGGAAAGCCAAATCAGTGAATGTGTAAGCATCTCAGAACTGGCAGGGGTCTGTCTCCACATCGCTGCTCCAGCACCCAGGGCTGCATCAGGGTAGATCCATGTGGCTTCTCCTCAGGGATGTCTTGCAGGAAGTGAGCATTGCCAGCTGAAGCAGGGAACTGGCTAAGGCAAGTGCACCCTGGTCTGACCATCAGAAAGCAAGAGACCCGAGAACAAGAAAGGTGAGACTCACTGAGCCATTTATCTCTCCACCCTTCAATTAACCCCACATGTGTTTATTGGCCATTGTGGCACAATAAACCGTAACTATTACATTGACCAATTTGGCACAATAAACCATAGCTATTACATTGACCATAACTATTACATTGACCAATCTGAGAGCAAGGCAACTATATAAATTGGGCAGAGAAATCTTTTGAGAAATTACAAATATATATACTTGAAAGAGTATTCAAGTAGCTCACAACTCATAGAAATTTGTGTCATTTAAAAACAGATTTAAGGTATAATATTCAACTATTTTGAAAGAGAAACAAGGAAAGAAAAGATAGCCAGACAAATTTCCCACATGACAATATTTAACAGACAATTATATTTTGGAATTTTAGATTTTGTTTTCTTTTTGTTTTAAATTCATGGGAATCTAAGAATTGACAAAGATTTATAAAATATTTATTAGACTAATTATGTCTTAATACATATTTAAATATAACTTAAAATATATAGGAAAATCCATTTAAACATTAATATGGAAAATAAAGAAGGAAATAATAAATATTTCCAGTATCTTTCTAAGTCAGGCAGATAATTAAGAAACTATAAAATTAATTGTTGATGAATTTCACTTCCCAAAATTTAAAATCCAAAACACAAATGATAAAACGTAAACAATAAAATAAATGATTGAAGGGCTCAAGCAGAAAGAAAATGTTTTGAAAATGATGATTGCATTCGTCTAAATGTGTTTGGTACAATCGATGTATGGATTGTGACAGAGCTGTAAGAGCCCTCAATAAAAGGATCTGTTAATGAAAGAACTTGGTATCATTAAAAATAATGAATCAAATATTTTAGTGCTATTAAAAGATATCAGACATTTATTTTATAGGTGCTCCTACAATTCTTATCACAATCCGCACATACATCAATTGTATAAAGCACATTTGTACATTCATTACCCTCATCATTCCTAAAACATTTGCTCTCCACATAAGCCCCTGGCATCAGCTCCTCATTTTTCCCGCTCCTTCCCTGCATCCCCCTTCTTCATGAACCCTTGATAATTTATAAATTATTATTTTGTCATGTTATTAATAATGATTTATAATAAAAATATCCATGGAATTCTGGATGATGGTAGAAATTAAAGGATTTTTTATTTGTGTATGATTATCATAGATTGTAGTAATTTCAGTAGATGCTAAGGGAAGGTAGCCGAAGTACATCTAACCCAGACTAAAGAATGGCAGTGGGTTTCCTATCAAATAATATAATTTTTTATTAATGTAAATGTGGCTTTAGTTCAAAAGATCTATGACTATTTATGGTTATCTAATTGTATTTGTAAAGTATGTTACTTTGTAGACCAAGGTACGCTTGACTAAAGCCATGGACTTTTCAACTTCCTTATGTGCAGTTGAAATCTGGGCACCGAGTAAAGAAGTCTGAAGAAGATTTTATGCATTTGAATTGTGGTGCTGGAGAAGAATATTGAAAGTACCGTGATCTCCTCAAAGGACAAGTAGATCTGTCCTGGGAAAAGTGAGGCCAGAGTGCTCCTTATACACAAGGATGGAGAGACTTCATCTGTATACTTGGGCCTTTTTTAGGGAAAACCTGTCCCTGGGGAAGGACATCATGTTTGGTAAAGTAGGCGGCCCTGCACAAGATAGATTGACACATGGCTGCATCCCTGGGCTCAGACTTAGGGACCATTGTGAGTATGGTGCAGACCGCGCAGTGTTTCTCTCTGTGGTGTATAGGGTTGCTATGGGTCAGAGCCACCTCCGTTGTACTCAATAACAACAAGAATGGACTTCTAAAAGAACAAACCAATCTGACTCGGAAGAAGTAGAAAGAATGCTTCTTAGAAGTAAGAGAGTTAAGGCTTCATCTTACAAACTTTAGACGTATTAGCAGGGGAGACTTGAAGCAGGATCTCATGCTTGGGACAGTGGAGTGGAAGACCTTCTGGAAGCACCTCCAGAGTATGGATTAAAGCTGTAGCTACAAAAATTGACTCAGGCACAGAAACAATTGTGAGAATGGTGCAGGGCCAGGAAGTGTTTCATACTGTTTTATATAGTGTCACTGCGTGTTGGGTCTGGCTCCTTGTCATCTAATCCCTACAATAACAATGCTACATATTTACAAACATACCAGCAGTAGTGCTTCCTTGTTAACATTTTAAGTAAATAAGGGTCCTCTGTCCTTGGAATCCTGGTAGTTCCAGGAAAGCTGCTCCTATGACCCTTTCTTATATCTGTCTCTCATCTCTATTCCATCTATATCTATATAATCATTTCTCACCTGGGGTGATTTGATGCCCCATTGGGTTAGTCTGGGTACTTTAGAGAAACAAATCCACAGAAACTCATGTAGAAGAGCGAGTTTTATATAAAGGTTAAGCGCACATCAAGAAAACATCTCAGTCAGCACTGCCCATGCCCACAAGTCCAATATTAGCCCATATGTCCGACGCTAATCCACCAAATCCTCCTCCACCTCACAAGACACACGCAATAACCCTGACTGTAGGAGAAAAGGTGAATCAGTGAATGTGTAAGCATTGCAGTGCTGGCAGGGGTCGCTACATGGCTGCTCTAGCACCAGGGCAGCATCAGGGCAGGTCCATGTGGCTTCTCCTCGGGCGTGTGTTACAGGAAGTGAGCCTTGCCAGCTGAAGCAAGGAATTGGCTAAGGCAGCTGCAACCCTGGTCTGACCATCAGAAAGGAAGAGATCTGAGAACAAGAAAGGTGAGGCTCACTGAGCCATTTATCTCTCAGTCCTTCAATTAACCCCACATGTGTTTATCGGCCAGGTTGTCACAATAAACTAACTACCTCACCAATCAAGCCTGTGGAAATGGCTGCAGATGTTTATAGATGTCATAACTGCTGGTGAACGTGAGTAGATATCAGGGATGTTGCTAAACCTACAAGGAACAGCCTTCCACGACAAAATCCTTTAGCTCAATATGCCAAGGATGCTTGGAGTGAAACCTCTTACTCACAACAATTTCCATCTCATCTAAAACTAACAAACGTCCAGTACACGTGAAGACAACATACTCATAATGGTCTATTGTCTTTCAGAATAGAACTTGATCCGCAGGGCTGTTAGCTAATTTTTCAGAAGGAGACGGTCAGGCTTGTCCTCTGTGGCTGCTCTAAATGCACTAGAACCCCTAATCCGTTAGCTAGCAGCCGAGCTATTTTCTCTGACCAATGAGATCAAGAGACGATTTTATCTCTGCAACTTAGAGTCAGTGAAGCAGATCCTGCATTGCAGCCTGGATGATTGAAGTGACCAGAGAAAAGGTGTGATCAGAGATCATGTCAGCAAGTAAGTGGGTTTTGCACACTATTAGTCATAACCAAATTTTATCAAAAATCATTTTTACATTCTGTCTCAAGGGGAAATAAATCTATTTTTTTTTGTCCTTGAATTCTGGGAAAAGGAGCGAATAGAATATGACAAAAAGACAGTAAGATATTAATTGATTTTTAAAATTTCTCAATGGCAATTAATCTTTAAGAATACGTTTGCTAAAATACTTACTGGGAAGCTATCCATAGTCATAATCAATAAGTACTATAAATAATCAGATTTCCTAGAATTTCCAGTGTTTTATATGAAATTTGAGATCATTGGTGGCTTAGTGGGTTATTTGTTGCACTGCTAACCTCAAAAACTGAAGATCAAAGCCACCAGCCACTGTGAGGGAGAAAGGTGAGGGTTTTTTTGGAAAGATGAGGTTTTACATTCCTATAAAGTTAATAGATTTTAAAACTCACGGTGGCAGTTCTACCCTGCTCTATAGGGATCCCTGTAAGCAGGAACTGACTTGATGACAGAGAGATCTTGAGTTTTATAGGAGCTTTATGTAGATAGTCACTTTTTGTGCTGGAATGACATAATTGTAAGAGATTTTTCTTATGGTGCAGAAAAATCAAACGCTATGTTTCTATGCAGAACATATTTTCCATTAGAAAAATCTCAAAAGAAATTGCTTATTACATGTGTTTTATTTTGCTTTAATTCAGTTGTTAGCTATTGCTAGCACACATCCTGTCAGCTTTGACCTGTGCAAACCCATGCATAACAGCGTAAAATTATGTCACTATCGATACCATTAGTATATTTCCACCTACTGGTGTGGCCACTGCGTGCTTTGAGTGCCACTGAATCTAGATGATTCACCTCCTAGCAGTGCATCAGCCAATGTGTTGGTGTTTTCCCCAGAGTGGCAATGAATGGGAACCAACGAAATGGCAGAGACCTACCTTGGCTAATTTTCAGAAGTAGATGACTGGCCTTTCTGACAAGTCTGCCTTATTCTGGAAACCCCACTGAGCGCCGTCCAACATGAATGCCCTTCGTAGTCCCTGAAATACTGATGGCATAGCTTTGACCACCACAATCACATGCAGGCCAACACAGGAGGACAATCTGACAGGCAGCTGGTAATTTGATGAGGTAAAGTTAAATACAACTTTTCAAAAGGAATAGTGGAAAGGAGGCGGCACCCAATGTGCATTAGTGGAGACAGTGAGAATATTTCTATTATTGCTGCTCATATGTTTATGAGCTTTGAAGTCAGACCACTGCCAAAGAGTTCAGGGCTTCAGCTCCCATGTCCTCAGGGTCTCCCAGTCATGGCAACCCTGTCTGCACATGGAAGGGGATGCTGTCCTGTTCTGCACCATGGCTTGAGTGGTCGCAAACCAGGGGAGTGTGCTCTTAGCATGTTCACTGGTTGAATTTCAAAAGTAAGAGGGCTAGGCTTCCTTCCAAGTTCCCCTTTGTCTGAAAGCTCCACTGAAACCTACTTAACGTCAAAATGAACAGGTCACTGGCAGGTTACACCAAAGGCACATGGTCTGCAACTTGATCCAGGTCTCCAGCAAGGAAGGAGAAAAGTTTGCTTTAGAAACATGATGGTTCCGAAGCTTCTCACAAAAGGAACCTGAAAGTATCATTTAAACTGTATGTTTAAACGGTACCCACTGCTTCAGACCCTTTTAAAAGAGGTGTAAGATATGTATTTCATGATATAGAAGAAAATAACAATAGTTGACCACTGAAGGATAATTTGTTCTCTACATACATTGTGCTTCAGAAGTGACTTCATTTCCGTTTGATATGCATGTTTTACAACAGACTGGCCCCAAACCCTGGGGTTTTTGTTTGGTTGTTTTGTTTTCACTTAACAGCAATGGCACAAAAGAACCAACTTGGCAATCCCTGTGAGCATTGAGGAAATAGCCAAGGGGATGAGGAGCCCTTATTCAAAGGCAGTGGCTGCCTAGGGAGTGCTGCAGTCCAAGAGTGAGGGTGTGGCTGGTGGATGCGCTGTCTGTCCACAGGGCTGCTCATTTTCCTGTCACGACGAATGGTTTTCTTCTTATTCTGCCTAGCATGCTTTTATCCTAGTTGTCACCTATGACACCCTATTTTGGCACATATGTGACGATTATTGTGCCTTTTCCCTCTAAAAAGGCACTTCTCTTGTTTCCCAGTTTCTCATCATCTCAAGAGCAATAATAGTAAGCTAATCAAATAAAGATAAACGAATGATGACACACCAATTCACCGGAAATTGTTAAATCATTTGAAAGAAATATTATCTACGATTACCACATTCAAAAGAGCACCTGAGACCTAACTGCTGCCCACCCCCATTGAAGTACAGGTAGCATGAAGGCTAAGTGGGTGGTAGTTTGCATTAGAGACTTTTATCTGCCGGTCACTAACCAGAGAAGGGTCACAAATCCAAATGCCTGCTGGAGGTGGGCAGAGCATGTCCACTAGTGAGGACCCAGGTGTCGGACAATAGTCAAAGAAAGGGCGCTGAGCCGGAGGGCCACGATCCACACAAATGTTGGAGCTGCCACAAAGCTCTAGCCAGTCATTGCCAAGCAGAATGGGGGGCTTATCCGATGTTGCCAGAGCATTCAATTGCTCCACAGCAGCTGAGAACCATCATTATATGAAATGCCCCTATTTTTAAATTACAGTGTGAGCCAAAGAAAATGCATCTGGCTACCAGCAGCTTGCAACCTGTGCTCTGGAAGGTTAATTAAGAATCGCTGCCTTGTCAATTCCATATGGTAATTCAAAGGTGATTAGAAGAAGCATCCAAAAACTCCGGCTCCAACATAATTACGACACTTCTAGGACTTTGTTACTTAGGTTTTTAAACTGGGGGATTTGGACAAAATTGCAAAGTTTCTTTCTTGGCCACAACTCATGACTTTCTGTTGTTTTGTTTTATCATATGTTGCATTTAAATTATCGCATTGGAGAAAACAATAATGTAATTGTATATTGTCAATCTTTATTTTTAATCCACGGGGATAATTTTTTGAATGCTGATTTGCCTAGTTTTTATGAAAACATGCTGTTTTGGTTTCCTGAATTGTGACTCTGGAATAAGAATAACTAATGTACATAGATGGCATTCTAGATTGCTTTATACAGATTGAAAGATCATCATTGTTAAACGTAGTTCAGCAAATAGATCTTTAATTTTATAGTTTTCAAGGTAAATTCTATAAGTAATAAACTGCATATATTATAAATAAAAATTTAATGAAGCTTGAGAAATATCAGTGGAATATCACGACATCAATATAGCAAATATTCCTACCAAACATACAAGTTCCATTATAGCTTGTTATAATGATCTTGTCACATGCTGTATCCAGGCAGTTTGGGGCCAGTCCTATGTCATTATCAATTATTTTACATTTTCTAAAATTCTAAAAACTAAAATATATATGATGTATCCTATTTCCCAATGTCTACTACTCCTGATAATGACTTTGGGATTCATCCTATTGTTTCTTAGGTCTCTCAATTGTCCATTATTTTTATTGCCAAGTATTCCGTTGCATATAGATCCAGATTTTGTTGATCTCCTTGTTTCATATTCTGTTCGCTTCAGCTTGATAGCTATTAGAAGCTGAGTCCATCTGATCTGTTTTGGTTTTCTTTCTTGAGCATGGACAGAGCTAGATCATGTTGTGTACTTAGGAGCTCTCCTGACGGTTCAGAATTCCACTTGAAAGATCATTAGTTCCAACCCACCAGCCATTCTTCAGAAGACATGTGGGGCCGTTGGCTTCCATAAAGATTACAACTTTCCAAACTGCAGAGGACAACTCTGTTCTGTCCCATTGCGACCTGTGCCTTCAAAGTTGACTCGATGGAAATGAATTTTATGACTTTTGAAGTAACTCTCACACTGTGTCCCTGTTTGGAACCTCTTACATTCTAACTTAACTGCCAGTATACATTTTGCATAAAGCGTTTTACCAGTTGAATAATGTTTGCTGTTATTGAGAGTTATGTTTTACACAAATGTTTAATTTTCTCCAAATCTTTTGAACATTTTTTGGAAAAAAATCCATTTTTTCCCAATTATCTTGACAAAATGCATTTGTTGCATAATTTTAATGATGGTTCATCTTGCATTCTGAGATAAAGTCTACCAGGTCATTGAACATTATTGTTGGATTTGGCTTGATATATCTTGATAAGGATTTTTGTACCTATATTCATGAATTACCAGATTCTAGTTAGAATTTGAATATTTTTTCAGATAAAGATTATGATGTTTTAAAAAAGCTAACAGGGAAGTGTTTCTGGAAAGAAATTGTGTAATTTTGGTGTTATTTCTTTTTTGTTAATATTCAGCAGAGAAAAAGGCAAAATGCGATCTGTATCTTGAGATTTCCTTTTTAACGGACTCTGTTTTTTTTTCTACATTTAAAATTATTTAGATTTATGTTTCTTCCAATGTTACTTTTGAGTAACATATTTATGCATTTGGAGTATTAGTTAAATTTTTTGTTATAAAATTGGTCATAGAATTGTTTAAAATTCTTTAAGGTCTATAAAATCTGGTGATAATTTCTATTTAATATTGATGATTTGAATTCATGTCCTTTTTGCTAGTTAATGGTTTGTCAATTTTTAATTTTATTTTATCAAAAACAAAGTTAACTGGTAAAGCAGTGGGTTTAACATAATGCTACTAAGTACAAGTTTGGCAGTTCAAGCCCACCAAGTGCTCCACATGACAGAGAGAAGAGCGTTTGCTTCCATTCATATTTATAGCCTTTTAAATATTATGAAGTGGTTTGACCCTGCCCTACAGGGCCATCGTGTATCAGAATTGGCTTGATGATTATCAGTTCTGTTATTTGATTTTCCCTTTTACATTTATTGAAACGGTTTGTGGTTCACCATGTATGCATCTTGATCAGCATATCATATGTATGCTGAGGTTTTTGGGGAAGAAATGTATTTTGTGGTCATCAAAAGTAGTTTTCTATAAATATTTATTATCTTGAGACATATAACTTTATTCATTGCACTTACTGATAAATTTTACTAGTTGTTTTCTTTAATAACTGAGGGAAGGTATTTTAAGTTAACATATGATTTAAAATTTGTTGTTTTCGTTTTATTCAGCTTAGAATTGTTTTATAAACTTTCATTAAATTGAAGAAAGCATCCCCAATAGCTACTGGCTAATACCTATTTGAGATTGTGGGCTGGTCACTTCACTTCCTTCAACTCATGTCACCTATTTATTAAAGGAGGATATATATATACATATATATGGTATTTGAGTGGATTATGATATATATAATATATTCTAAGATTGTTATTTTATTATTATGTTTAATTATATTCAGGAGTTATTTAAAACCATTTTTATTGTGTACTACATGAATTACATTCAACAATTCATACACATTTGTCTCATTTCATTCATTGCATTTCCTTCAATGTGACATCACTTTCCTTCCTTGCTCCCTAATTTTCTTGTTTAAATTCCTCTTTCTTTCCTAATATTTCTGAACTTTATCCTTGGGTAAAAATTTCTCCTGTGTCTAATATAAAATTATTGCTTTCACAAAAATAAAAAATGATATAATTATTTATACATATTTAAAGAAAAATATACACTACCATGACTAATAATTTACTAAATATGAATATCAATATTTCTCATTCTGTAAGTAACAATGTAATTGACACTTCTGATTATTAATCAAATGTACATGTTGAATACAAGGATCTTCAAAAAGTTTGGGGAAAATCAAATTAAAAGGCAATGTAAGCTTTCTATGGATTATTTGAAGCATCATTGTAAGCATTTATAAAGATTTATGATTCTAATTATTAACATTTAACCTTTGATTATTATTAGCACAGCAGAATTTGATAACCATGTTTTTAATTTCATAGAGAATGTGTTATGAACTAATATAGGAAGATATTGTACTTTGAGTGATGTTTTTTGTTGTTGTTGCAGTTTAAAAAAATTTTTTTAAACAGTTTATTAGGGGCTCATACAATTCTTATCACAATCCACACATATACATACATCAATTGTATAAAGCACATCTGCACATTCTTTGCCCTCATCATTTTATTATTTTTTAGTTTTTGTTTTTACTGAAATACTAAAGTGCACACTATATTCTGGAAGTTATCTCTTGAGAAGATGAAAAAGACATCAAAGGGGAGCAATAGTAATACGATATTTCAAGTGGCATGCATTTGTTACTTAATTCAATAATATAGCGTTTTATATTGTTAGAATATTGAGCACAGGTAGTAATCAAAGGGGAAATATGATGATGTACTTAATGATGCAATTATGAAGATTCTGAATGCTGGGCCACTATCTACTGGTGTAGTGAAGGGTATGGCTAAAGTTTTTGCCAGAGATTGTAATGATACAGCCCAATTGACTTTCCCATTTGCTGCCGGAAAAATGCACCACCGGAAAATTAGAAACACAACCACCATTTGTGAGAGCCTTCGCTGATTATTCTGGGAAGAACAGCTCCTAATTCACATTTACATAGATCTTGAAGCTATATGTTTCCAATACCTGAGTTATTTATTTAAGTTAAGTTAATTTCGAGTATGCTAAGGAGCCCTGTTGGCATGGTGGTTACTCCTTAGTCAGACTGCATGTTCTGCAGTTCAAAACCACCAGCAGCTCCGCTGGAAGAGGCTGGGTTTCTACTCCACAAACGGTTACAGGCTCAGGAATGTACAGATTTGTCGCTGTGAGTCAGCATTGACTGATGGCAGCATGCTCTTTTGTTTTGTTTTTTAACTTAGCTTAATATTGCTGTAATATACCCATTGTAATTAATGTGTACTAATAAAATAAATGGGAAGTTAGAAATGTAGAACTTTGTTTTAAGGAAGTGAGGGGAAAAATAGCACATTTATTTCCTTTATTTGAAATATCCATGAATTAAATCTATGAGTCAAACTCAACCAAGGCATTTATTATTCAATATTTACTTGGCATCCCTACTGGGAAGAATTGCCTGACCAGAGAGGTAAACAGGTAAGTCCTTGGTGACACAGAATTACCTTATTTTAATATCTTCTAGATTACTGAAGCTATTGCTATCCCTCCTAGAAATAAAATATGGATTTGTTATTGAAGTGAATTTGTGTGAAAAATTTATTCTAGTCTTCTCTATTCCATGAAATATGCTTTTGTATTTTTCATGCTATAGATTAAAAGTGGGGATTTAATGTAGAGAAACATATAATAAAACTTAGTTTTGAGAATTTCTCCAACATAGTGGTGTGTTAATAACTTTTATTGTGTAGCTTTCAGAGGCATATGAGAATTTAATAAACAGATTATGTTAATCAAACTAATATCTATATATGTGTACAAAAGGTATATGTGTACACAGGTACCTTGGAGGAAATTCCTAGTTGCCTTCTTCCAGAAAATGAGCTATTGACAACCCAATAGACACAATTATAAAGTCATCATGATAAATCAAATCAATTCAATGACAAATGCATTTTTTTCTTTTGTTTGTTTCAGCTTAGTTAAAATGATGCTTGATTGAAATCCTGCAAATAATTTGTGTATTCCCAGGCAATATTCTGAGTGCACAGTTCAGGAAATACTAAAAGTCCTTTAGTATTTTGTTGAATATAAGAAAATCCTATGTAGAAGAAAGGAGCCGATATTGTGTAGGGAACTATGTATTAAGCTATTAACCACAAAGTCATGGGTTCAAACACCATAGGTGCTCTACAAGAGAAAATTGTGGCTGTGCACTCCAAAAAATATTTAGAGCCTTGGAAACTTACAGATCAGTTCTACCCTGTCCCATAGAGTTGCTTTCAGCTGGGATGGATTTAAAAGGGAGTGAATATGTCTATGTGTACGTGTTGGTGTGTAGAGGCTAAAGAGCTCTTAGGGTTCAATAATTAAATAGCTGTTCAGCTTGAACAAAAATGGGGGATTCAAATACACATGCAAACCCTATTGGCGAGCTCTACTTCTCATGCGGTTGCTTTTGTGCTGAAAATTGATTCAACAGCATCTAACAATAAAACACAAAATGACAGAGAATCAGAACCTAAGTATACACAGATAGTGTATTTGAAACAAAACCAAGAATCTATTTTCCAAACGTTTTGTTTGTGTCCCAGTCAGAGGTAAACTATGATTTAGGTCAGGGATGCAGCACATATCAGTCTCGTCCACCTTTATCTGCTACAGCTCTGGGTGGAAGTGGAAGACCAAAATCCACTGGCAGGGCCCCCCTTGGTTGCACCCGCTATTGAATCTCCCCTGAATATAGTCCAGCCATGTGAGCAGCCTTGCTTCTCAGCACTGCAAAGTCCCCGACAGCAGAAGTCCCTCTTTCACTGCCCTCTAGTTGATTCCGACTCAAAACTGTGCTGTAGAGGGTTTCTGCGACCGTGGCTCTGGGAAGAGAGAGAGCTTCCTCTTTCTCCACCACAGTGCTCGGTGGTTTCAAACTCATGACCTTGGAGTTTGCAGCCCAATGTATAACCACTAAACACCAGTGTTTCTATGGCAGATGGAGTAGGTTAAAATACAATTCCTTATCAATTGATCTTCTCTTTGACCCCTTTCAAGTTGTTTCAGGTTTTAATATCATCTGCTTTCTCTTCTATAAATTTTTTCTGTTTTGTCTAGTCATTGTGCTTGTTTTTGCTTCCTGTTTGTGTTTTGTATTAAATTCTAGGTATGATATGCAGGACAGGTAAATCTAGAGCGACAGTAACTGGGTTGATACTTACCTAGGGGCACGGCAGGGAACAGGGGCAACATAGGGCCTCACAACAATAAGTACAGGAAGCATATGTGCTGAAATTGATCAGAAAATTCAATTGTATGATACATGAAGTATATGTCAATAAAATTATTAAAAATATTTCTTCAGTGTAGAGTGCTCCATTATTGATCATTCTCCACACTATTGCTGGTCATGCGAAACAATGTTCATTGAACTTACTTTTTTTTAGATAAAAATCATTAATATTTTATTGAGATAAAATTCATATACAGTAACATTCACCCTTTAAAGCACAGGGTCAACTATACATTGTGTGGCCACCATTACACTCTACTCTCAGAACAGCACCACAGTTTGAGAACTATTACAGGTCATGTCACCTCCATCCAATTCACTCACCAGGTGAAAAACCTCAACCCATATGTCACAGAGGTGAACTGCTCTATAGGTGGGCTTGGCTGCAATCCTCCCCTGCCCCCCATTCTTCTTCTTCTTTTTGTTTTAATTATTAAATCATTTTATTGGGGGCTCTTATAGCTCTTATAACAATCCGTGCATCAATTGTATCAAACTCATTTGTCCACATGTTGTCATCATCATTTTTCAAAACATTTTCTTTCTACTTGAGCCCATGGTATTAGTGCCTCTTTTTGTCCCTCCCTACCCCACTTTCCACACTCATAGACTCCTGCTAAATTACAATCATTATTATTTTCATATCTGATACCATCCACTGTCTCCCCTTGCCAATGTTTCCATTATTCATCCCCCTGGGAAGTGAGTTATACATCGATCATTATAGATGGTTCACCATTTCTCCCTCTTCTTTCCCTCCCTTCATCCACCCTCATGGTATCGCAAATCGCTATTCCCATTACTGCTCCTGAGGGGTTTATCTGTCCTGAATTCTGTGGGTAAAGAGTTCTTATCTGTACCAGTGTACGTGCTATAGTCTAGCGGAATTTGTAAGGTAGAGCTGGGGTCATGATAGTGGAGGAGAGGAAGCATTCAAGGTCTAGAGGAAGGTTGGTGGTCCATCAGTGCTATGCTGCCCCATGGCTGACTAGTTCCTACTTTAAGACCCTTCTGTGAGGGAATGTCCAAGGTCTACAGATGGGCTTTTGTTCTCCTCTGCGACCCCCATTATTTGCATTAATATATTTGTTTGTTTGGAGTTCTCTGGGGCCTGTTACCTGATCCAGTTGACACCTCATGATCACGCAGGCTGGTGTGCTTCTTCCATGTGGGCTGTTTTGTTTCTCTGCTAGAGGGCTGCTTGTTTAACTTCAAGCCTTTAAGACCTCAGACGCACTGTATCTTTTACTAGCAGGGCACCATCATCTTTCTTCCCCACATTTGCCTATGCACCCACGTTGACTTTAGCAATCCTGTTGGAAGGTGAGCATCACAAAATACCATGTTATAAGAACAAATTGTTGTTGTGTTGAGGGAGTACATAAGGAGAGACCCAATGTTCACATGCTACCTTAATACTTTACATTTAAATATATGTACATAGACCTATATCCCTATTAATATGTTTATATATTTGCATATGTGCATGCCTCTATTTGCATGTCTGTTCATGTCTTTTGCCTCCTAGCTCTTTCACGCTCCTCCTGTCCCACTAACGTGTCCGCCCTTCTTTCCACTCCTCTCAGTCCTTTCTCTCAGCTCCACTGCACTCAATCAACAGCACCAGGCAGTCTGTGCCCTCTTCACCACCTGGCTCCCCCTCCCTTTCGCCTACCTCCTACTCTCACATGTCTCCCCAGAGATATTGGCCTCTTGTTTTCTCCTTGGGATTGGCTATCCTGCATATTTTATATTGATAGACATAAGAAGAAGAAAAAAGAAAATAAATAAATAAAATAAAAGCCTGAATGTTTTCCAGTCATAACTGGTGAAGTGCCATGCCCTGACCACTGAATCCAAACTCTATTTTCAGGATTCCATGGGGACTTCATTGATTTGTTCCCCTTGCTGCCCTGTTGTTCTCTCTTTGTGTTTTACTCTGGTATGTGTGGGTGGGAACGGGCGGGCAGACAGAGCATAATGCACTATGTCTCCAATGCTGTCCCCCTTTTCACAGTGGGTCAGTGAGGGGGGTGTGTCTTGTGGTGGAGCCATGCTTCATATAAGGAAATATGCCATATTCATAAGTCGTACCAATGTTTCAAAATAGAGTGAGGAAGAGATATTTATAATGTCCGGCATTGAGTACTTTAAGAAGGGCCCTTCTTGGTGGGAAACTTGTTACAAGAGTAAATTCTACTCAGAGTTCCAACTTTACTTTGTCTGCTCGGCTGTGTTCAATTTCTTTGTATTAGAGATGGGAACTTCCTATTTGGCATTTGGAAAGTTGACAGTTTATGCAAAATCAAAATTCACAATACTATAGTCATCGATTCTCTTTGTGCATATTCTAAATGATCAATCACAGGTATTCAATACTGTTCAAAGGAAAATAGAAATCGTATGAAAATAAGTAGAGAAATCTTATCAAAATAAGTAGATACCAAATTATGCATTGTATGCAAAATTAATGATCAATAATATTATTTCTAATTCAATTAACAAATATTCATTGATTATGAACTAGTTATGAGGTATTATTCTACCTGATGAAGGTGCAATGTTAATCCCAACAAAGGGTAAGGATTTTGCTCTCCTAGACTGAGGAGTGTAAGGAGAAGAGGCAGAAACTATTTAAGGGTCAATGTTCTGGAGATTTGCCAAATATTGGAGGCCATCATTTGCCTCTCTTGATCACCCCGATGTGACTCAGGAATGCCTCAGAAGAAAGGAGATGAGGGGAGATCTCCCTTATTCCATTCCTGGAGAAAGTACCCATTTTGAAGTCAAGGGTAGACTTGTAGAGGTAATAATCAGTCAAATCTTCCTTCTTTGTTTTTTTTTATTCAAGCTCACATTTAACTTATGGAACTTTAAAATGAAATAAAAATATTTTTGGCTGTAGAATTTTTGAATTTATTTTTACCACCCACAAATGGAGTAATTTATAAAATGGCTTCTAGCAATTTGGATTAAGGCACATAGTACTGTGAAATACTCTCAACTGTTTGGTATGATTACATGTATTTCCTTTCAAGATTGCTTTGGGAATTTTCTTAAGCAATAAAAAGGGTGATATGTTTCATTATCGCATATCAGGAATAATATATAAATGGTCATGTACTAAATATGATTCACTGAAAGGTCGTTCACTGAAATAAAATTCTATTTCTATTTTGTACGTTTAGGATTATAACAAGGCAATTTTATAGGAATTGACATATTTGTTTGGCTTCTCTATATCTTGTGAGAAGCTAACACCTAACAAACATTAACTCTGTGTATTTATGAAGCACTTTTGCATGTGAGGTTCTTCTGATTTGGATTAACATTTATTCTCCTATTGTCAAGAAATGGAAATATTGCTCAAATACTTTTTAGATTGATTCCCTTACTGTTTTGTCTACTTGACAATCAGAAGATTAAAAGTCTTAAGCAAAAGTGTAAGTCACTATGGTGCACTGAGTTAGAAAATAGGCATGCACAATGAAAATAAGTGTTCTAATCTGAACAACCCAGTGAACAGTTGCTGCACAGTTTCTTCATATATATGCATATGTATGTGTGTGTGTGTGTATATATATATATATATATGATGGGAATAAATACTACTTTGGGATATTCCATTTGCTTGAAAGCCTTCTCAACCTTTGGGGGGGTATTATTTAAATCCAATGTTCAGAGATTATTTTGTGGCATATTAACTTTCTTTTGTTTTTTAATATGTTTATGTGTATGTTCCAATCCTAGGACTAAGAGTCCAAAGGAGATAATAGATTTGGAATAGGTCATTGATTTTTTCCTTTTTCTTTTGCCCCATTTATTTTATGTCGTGGTGTTATGGGAGCACTAATACATTATATGGGTTTGTGGATCTGAGACAAATAGAAAATATTCCTTTTCTGAAAATGTGTAAAGTCATTATAGTTCGCCGGTTCTCATTTTCAGGTTTGATTACTTTGTGCTACCAATATATGTTTTTCTGATAAATCAAACAAATTTAGTAACACATGGTAGGAAAATATCAGATTTGGGAACATTTTTTACTCTATAGGGAACATTTTTTACTCTATAGGAAACATCTTATACTTTTAAGTTCTATGTAATATTAAAATTAATATTCAATATTAAATTCCATTATTTTTCATTTAAGGTAATACATTTTAATTGTATCAATTCTGTCAGTATATTGTATATTAACATATACCCTTAATGTAAAACATTTCAGAGCTCAGTTGAATACTTTAACAAAAATTGGTTCCATAAACTGTGTGTCTACAAGTATCATAATGAAGAGTCATATTTAAGTAACTTAAAAACTTTCAATTGGGACACCTTGAAAAATCCTCGTTATGAGATCATGTAGATTTTAGAATCTAGATCTTAGAAACACGGAGAAGGATGAGGAGGGATGCCCTCAAGAAAAACAAATCCTCGGCAGAATTTTAACCTCCCTGTGAAGCTCATTTAGGACCCCAAAAGATTAAGAAACAAAATTTGGTTTGGGTTCATATGCCAAAAATATTATGTCATTCTCTAACTCTTCATCTATATTTTTAAATACGATCATAAACATTCACTTCTATTTTCCATAATCATTGTAACTCACGTGCCATTCATCCTTTTGCCTCTGATAGTCCAAATATCACTTTGTCAAAAAATATGGAAAGCTAAGTTCTATCATTAAATATTTATGAAAATTTAGTGAGTCGTTTTTTTCTGATCTCGTTTTACATGGGAATATTTGGCATTAAAATTTATAAGGTTAAAGAAACCCTTTCTAATGTTCCATTACAGGGCATAATCAGACTAGTAATGGGATTTTATATGCTACTCAGACACTACTTCCACTGGAATAACACCACCTCTGGGCCGTTCCCTACACAAACCCTCCTACGAAATCACAGTGCTGCCAAGAGAGAGAGTCAGTAAAGGATCAGCATGAATGTTCATTTGTTAATTTTGTTTTGTTCTCTTTTCCATTTGTGAGTGACTCACCACTGCCATTTGATGAGAATGTTGCATTGCTTCATTCCATTTATGAAGAATTATCCAACAAACCTTGATCGAATCACTTAGCAAATAGAATGTGGGGAAAGCATGAGTACTTGAGTAAAAATCACTTGGTGAGCGTCATCACATGTTTGAGCTCCTTGTGGTTTGGGTTTACAGTTTCGTTCTCTGGTGGAAAAGTCGGTTATGTGGATGGGTAGCTTACTGCAAGGAAGTGGAAGGAAAACATACAGTCACCTTTCAAAAAAAAAGTGTTGACGTCCAACCATTTTCAGAGGAGAGCAAGCACCCTTGGTGCTGAAGGAAGAGGTTTGAGCTGCACGGAAAGAAAGGTCCCTGGTTACGAGGGCCCAGGAGTTGACGGGCTGCCGTTTGAAATCTTTCAACGGGCTGATGAAGGGCTGGCAGCACTCACTCAAGTAGGCCAGGGAATTTAGAAGACAGCTACTTGGACAGACCGCTGGAAAGCATCCACACCTGACATCATTCCACAGAAAATTCACCCGCCATGTGACCAGCATCTTGCTGCAGATCATCCAGCAATCGTCGTGACAGTATGTGGACAGGAAGCTGCCAGCGGTTCCGGCTGCATTCAGAACAGGACATGGATCAAGGGAGATCCCTGCTGATGGAGGACGGATCTTGGCTCAAAGCAGAAACTACCAGAAATATGTTCACTTGTATTTTATTGATGAGGCCAAGGCATTCGGGTGTGTGAATCCAGCAAACTAGAGCTAGCCTCGAGAAGAATGGGAATTCAAGAAAACTTCACTGAACTCATTCAGATCTTGTACATGGAGACAGTTTTGTGACCAGAACTGGGGCATACTGCATGCTTTAAAATCAGGAAAGGTGCTCAACAGGCTTGTATCCTCTCATCATATATATTAAATCTATAAACTGAGCAGATATTTAAAGGAGCTGGCTTATTTGTAAAAGAATGCTCTGCAGATGACACAATGTTGCTTGCTGAAAGTGAAGAGGACTTGAGGCACTAGCTGGTGAAGAACACGGGTTACTGCCTTAAGTATGGGTTACAACTCAATATGATGAATCCAAAATCCTCACAAACGGACCAATAGGTAGCATCATGATAAATGGAGAAAAGTTTGCACTTGTCAATGATTATGTTTTTCCTCAATCTGTAATCAATGTTCATGGACATAGCAGTTAAAAGACCAGACAGTGAATTGCATTTGGTAACTCAGTTGCTGAGTTAAAAGATCAAATGCTGAGTTGCATTTGGTAACTTGCTCCGCAAGACCTCTTTTGAAAACAGTAAAGCAAGGATATTACCTTGAGGACTAAGGTGTACCTGACCAGTAATATGGTGTTGTCAATTGCATCAGATATATGTGAACGTTGTACACTGAATAAGAAAGACAAAAGAACGGATGCTTTTAAATTGTGCTGGCAAAGAATATTGGAAGTACCATGCCCTGCTACGACGACAAACTCATCTGTCTTGGAGATAGTCAGGCCAGTGTGTTTCTCTGAGACAGTGATGGGCTACTTCCTCTCATTTACTTTGGACACGTTGTCAGCAGAGACCAGTCCCGGGAGAAGGACATCAGACATAGTAAAGTGGAAGGGCAGCAGAAGAAAGGAAGGCCCATCATGAGATGGACTGACACAGTGGCTACAACTGTGAGCACAAGTGGAGAAATAACTGTGAGGCTGTGGAGGGACCGTGAAGTGTTTCCTTCCGGTTTGCATGGGGTCAAAATGGGTCAGATCCAACTAGATGGCACCTAACAACAGCAACAACGATAGCCACAGACCTGTATCTATTTATCCCTAAGCCTAGGTGAAAGTGTATGTTATGAAATGGCAGATAAGATCCCTAAAGGAACAGACTTGGGTTCACAAATATAATTTTTTAACAAAGTGACATTCATTAAACTTCAGCATTTCTTGAACTTTTCCCTGGGTCAATGTGGCAATATAATATGACAATGATGTCATCGTAGCTAAAATTGTACAGGATTCAATGAAGGATGATCAGGGAACTTGGTAGCATGTTCACTGCACTCTCGTTAGCAGCTAAAGACAAACATTTTCTTACCAAACAATACTTTGATCATATTCTACAAGTTGTTTTCTTCTCATCAATTAAGAATCATTTCAATACAATTAAATCATTCTTAGTTCTTATGCTCTTTGTAAATAGTAATTGATATGAACGGCAGTAAGTTCTCAGGTAGAAGTGTGTCTGTGTTCTTTTCTAAACACGGTAATAACCTAACTAAAATGGTACTTGGTATATGAAGTGCTTACAAAGAGGAACCCATTAGCCCTAGAACTGACATGGTAAGATGGTAGTGATTTCATGTTATTGGGACCCTTTCTGAAGGATCATTACATCTCTAGTCATTGCGTCATGCCATCCAGTCCTAACATTTGATAAAGAGCATGCATGTCATCATACATTTGTCACAATACAGGACAGCTTTGAAGGACAAAAAGAGCAAAGAAGCTTCAGTTATAAGTTATTATTAGCATACACAAATGAATGCTGATGCCGTGGTGGGTTACACAGTTGGCTGCTGCTTGGTCAACAGTTCAAAATCCACCAGTGGAAGAAAGATGAGACTTTTTGCTCCAATAAAGATATTATATTTTAAAAACTCTACATTAAGTTACCTTGAATAAGAAATGAGAATATGTTCGTGTTTCTTCTTTTTCACATTTGCCTGTGTCGTGGTACACAGTGGCTCGAGCAGTTAAGCAGTCTTTTAGAGTATGTCCAAACAAAACAGCAACGATGGCCTTCTTGTGGGACTCAGACTGGGTTCGTCCTAAACGTCCTTTCAGTTGAGGGAACAAAATAAACCTGAAGGGGCAAGACTGGGGCTTGGGGAATAAGGGGAAAGGTCCCCCAAGGAAATTCTCAGGAACTGGTGCAACACACTGGACGTGTGAGCGCGTGTATGCACATGCAGAAAAACGCTCCCCTGCAGCACTTTTCTGGCGTTTTCCTCACCAATATAGTCTTTGATTTTCTTAAAACTGTTTTATAATGTAATCCTGTGATAGTCCCGGGTCCTTTGAGAAAATCTGCAATGATGATAAAGCTTCTTCAGGGAAGGAGGGTCAGAGATGCAAAGGTCTCCCTCAGAAGTACATAGACCGAGCTGGAGGACATTTCAAGAAATGATAGCTTCGTACTTTGATATTTTTGTTTAATAGATGTTTCTTGATGTTCAATATTTATTACTTATCCTTTATCTCTTGAATAAATAAGGGAATGATCAATATTTATGACTTATCCTTTATCTCTTGAATAAATTAAGGGAATGAATGGATGAATAAATATATACTTAGAATAATAAAGAAGAGAGGTTTCTATAAAGATGATGCTACATCACAAATATTAACTAGTATCTTAGCAAGTTCAAAATGTGTATATCATATATACATGAAGACATGTCTTTTATGGTGAAGTAAAAACTAATGATATAATGGGAGAAGAGTACTAGGAATGGATTTTTTGTAAGTTTATTTGTAAACTTTCAGTATTTTTCAAAATTTTAATGTCAATTTCATGATTTTTAAGATGATGTTATATCTTTTTGATCATTGCAAAATTTCCTGCCATTACAGTGTGTAAATCTGGAGGATAGATCAATTATAAAACATTATTTCAAAAGTCCTCCAAATGAACAAAACATATTGTTTTGTAGTGTTTATAGTAGTGTTCAATCCCTGGTTGGCCTCTATTTGGCTCATTTCAAGTGCTCTCAAACCTTTACCTAGTCCTTGAGTGACTGCTTTGTTCTCCGGCAGCTGACAGCCCTGCTGCCATTGGCTAGCTTCCTCTGGTCTTCCATTCAGCCACATGCCGAACTGAGAGTGGCAAAGGACCTGGCAGTGGATGATATTGTAATCACAGCAAGGATAACAGCCATGAGCACCACTGTGAACCCAAAGAGCCAGAAACAGGTTGAGAACCACACCTCTGGCACACATGAAAGCCCATCAATTTGCTTAACTATTTCCTCTCCAGTTCCTAAAGACAGTATTTGTAGACAGACTATATTATTAAGGCACTGTTGCCTTTCTGAAGGTCACTTTTATTTCTGAGTAAAACTTATTTTCTCCTTCCAACTCAGACATTCAAGGCAGGCTGATTTTCGTAAAATGCCAAGTGATGGTTATGTGTCCTGCAGCTTAGACATGAAGCATTTGTATGAGTTATTACTGCGAGTCATTTTCACAAGACCGATTGTGAATGGCGGCTATGCCTTCGCATCTCTACTTCTTCCAGTGTTTCCAACATTAAAACCAACCCAGGTGCTGTGGCTGTCGGTTCAGTCTCTAGACTACGTTTCTCCTAAGGTTTCCAGTTGCTCATTTGCTCTCCCTCTCTCTCAGAAATGTGCCACTAGTAAGCAGGTTTCCTTCTCTCAGTGTCGGTCTCAGAAATAGTCCACCGTCTCTCCTTCCAGGTCATTTGGCTGCACTCTGAGGCAGCTGCTAAAGCAGGAGAGCTTCAGCACCAGCACATTTCACCTGCGATCACTTAGGAAAGTGCCGAGCTTTAGACATGCCCTGTTCCCTTCGGACTCAGTTTAGAAGAGACTAAGACGAGGGAATCGTTATTTGTGTGCATTCTAGTCGAGAGTGTAAATACAAAATAAAACATCATAATGAAAACGCGGAAGCAGGACATAGTAGGCAATGTCTGCATTGATTGTATCAGCTGCAGGTTACAGACGACAGGTCCCAGGTTACAAACGACATCCTTTCCTCAATGTGTCTTTAAAATTGTGTAGAGAAGTCAGAGGAGGTTCTTTTCTTCTAAGTTAGCCTTTCTTTGGTACAAGACAAGCTCAGAATGATTTAAGAGCTTCACATCCAGCAGATCAAAGAGATTTTAATGAAAAATATGTTGCACATTGATTCAATCTTTTCAAGCGCGGGCATCTTGAAGAACATTAAACTGCATGAGCGAGTAAGTCTGATGTTTGCAACTAAGGGAAGTACGTTTTGCCACCCATTTTCTTTAATGAAGTGATGCTTATTCAGGTTGTAATTGTGTTTTCATTACGGGTCCACTACCTAGTCCAATTTAAATATTCCAAGTCCTTGAAAACTTAGGTAAATTCACTGGAGGGCAAAATTTGAACATGGGAGATAACAGTTAGTATCAATCTGGGGGCCATTACTAACCTTACTCCGGAGTCAGGCTGGCCATCAAATCCATGATTTGCATAATTTGATTGACAGGACTGAACCTTTGCTTATCTTTCCCAGCTCAACGTAAGTTGGGAACAAACATATGGAACAAGAAGCCATCTGGCTTTTCCTAGGTCCTCATTCACCAACACATGACCCAGTGAGATGTCACTCGCTTGGTCCCAGACTTCTCATTGTCACCTGACAGTGAGGGGAAGCATGGGTTGCCACACGAAACAGATGGTAACTTCTGATGCTCCTGGCTGTGAGCAGACGCTATCACTTCTGACACTCACCGGATCTTCTGCCCCCTGCTGTTCAAGAGACTGCCTTGTGGAGCTTGCCACTGACATTTTTGTGTGAGTTCTTCGGGGAAAGATTGTCAACCTGAAACGATCAGCCCTATTGAACTGACACTCTTTGGGATCATTTTCCCAAATGTCAAGTTGCCATGCCATGACAGTTGTCTTAAATAACTGTGTAGAATTGCTTTTTGCTTTATTTTTTGAGAGTTGTGATTACAATGCTATGAGACATGTTTCAGTTATTTAAAAATATATTTCTGTTCAAGTACTGTTTAAGAGTCCCATTAGCTTAGCAGGGGTTAGGTAAGGGCTTTGGTGACTGCCACGACAATGATGATGGGGTGGCTTGCGTGCTCTGGACAGCACCACGGGCAAGCCTTATTCCTTCCTGGCACAGGCTCGGGAGAACAAGTCACCGAGCTGGCAAAGAGTCAAAGTGCAGGCATGACTCTGGGCCTCAAACACAACCAGGACAACAGACACTTTTTGCTATGACAATGTGACATTCTTAATAGGACCTTGAATTAAAAAAGAAGAGATACCACTAAATATTAAGCAGAAATATATTTGTATTCCGCTTATGAGAAGTTATTGACAAATATTTGCTATATTCTGTGCATAAACATTCTTGTTAAATCTATGCATCATCAGTAACCGATCCAAGTGAAAGTCATTCTGTGGAATAATAAGTTAAGTAGAGATGGAGGTTATCATTTATTATATTTTAAAGGGACATGTGACCTCAGGTTGATTTTTCAAATATCATGAACTAGGTTTTCTGTGGAAAGATGGAATATTTAGGAAATATAAAAGCTTTGGGTTATTCATAACTGCTTAATAATAAGGTAAAATTAATAACTAAGGGTAGAGATGAAGATGGTGGCTATCACAACAGAAACATGTATATTTTATAGCTCCTTTTGCCTTCACAAATAACATCAAACATAATTTTTCCATGTGAATATTTAATGTGTATGCCTGCCGTGTCATATAAATACCGATATAGCATATATACTTGTACATTCTACATTACTTCCTTGTACTACTTATGAGAAAGATGTCATTGATCTGCAATAGCCAGGTCATCATGTCTCCTCTTTTTGATTATATAAGAACATTACAATAAATTTCCTACTCTAAAAGTAAACAGGATATACACTTACATATAAGGGAATAAAATGACTTTACATGACCTAAAGTTATGGCTAATAATTTTCAAGAAGTTAATATGTGTTCTTCTACTCTATATAAAATATTGTCTTGTTTGCTAGACTATAAAGTATTCCAACTTTGTTAATTATTTGAAAATACACATATAAATCTATACTTCATTTATATTTCAATAATCTCTGAGATTTTCAAAAGTAACACTTGTAAATGAAAATCCACTCTTTGACAAGAGTTATAAAATGTATGTTTTTCTCTCAGTTATTGGAAATTATTGGGTTTCCGCATCACTGGTAACAAAATCATATTCAATCTTCAAACAGGGTCTCCTGATTAGCATGCTGCATGGCATTTTGAGTTACAAACTTTATATAACATTTAGTGCATATCTTTTCTAAGTAGTTTTGATAAAGATCAATATATTAGTGTTTGTCCATGGTCTCCCCCTGGTTTGCATGACTAACAAAAAGAAATCAAAAGGTCATTTAACAACTATTATGCTTTTTATAATTTTATTCAATGATTTCTTGTGAAATTGATTAATATTTATCTATGTTCTCAATCATAATTTCTAGGGATAAAGTGTGTTGACTTATACATTTCTAGGCATCTATGTGAAACCACCACAGAATTAAGGATGCTTATTACCTAATACTGTGCTATGTATCTAAAATATGGTAGCTTAGATATTATTGTAAACATAAAAATAAAATTGAATGTAAAAAGGAATTGAGTAAAATGTGCAAAACTCAGGAGTAAATTTTTTTCAAGTTATCTGCTATATAATTAACCAATATTCATAAATACATGTTTTGAATATATATTTGCTTATGTTCATAATTTAGCAATACTTTCATTAAAAATCACAAGCCCAAATTGCTCCCATTATATATAAATCATCATTCTTAATATTTTTAGTTACTTACAAGAGGAAATACATTTTTAGTTTATCTCTAGAATTTCAATTGAAAGAATATTGTTTTTTAATTCTTGAAAAAAATATTTGTCCTTAATGAAGCAGACTGTCAAACAAATTAAACATCATAATAACAATATGATTAAAGGATAGTCTTTTCCCATCTATATTTGTATAGCATAAAGTCATCTTGTCTTTACACCAGAGTGATGGTTATATGTCATCATTCAGAAAATGCATATAAATTTTATGTAGCAGCTCTGGTTATGGTATTTGAGGGTCAAAATAACAATGACTATATAAGGACATTTTAATTTTTCAAGTGAAGAAATAATTTTCAATTATCCTAGTACAAAAATGAAGACTTCTCAATTTCACTGAATACTATAAAAATCATTTTATTTCCTCTCCCTCCTTTTGCTGACCCTTATTTTACTTGTAGGATTGAATGAACTTTTTCTATCCCATCTTAATAATTACCATTCACTATTCACAAGTTGGTTTTATGCATACTTTTGTGCATCATACAGCTCCTAGATTTCTCTGACTATAAAAATTAAGGCCTCAGCTATATTCCTTCTATGAGTATATCTTTCAGTATCTTTTCTCTTGTCCAACATCTGAGATCTGTGGATTTATAATCAATTCCCCATCTTAGTGCTAATTTTCTACTTCAATCCCTGCATCTGTTGTTTGGTTTAAAAGTTGACACCTTTGTCTTACATGTTCATATCTTCTATTCATACCTAATAAAAAATAAGGCAATTTGAGCTTTCATCCCCGTTGCCTTCATCAGTAGGTATTCAGCAATGAGAGGCCAGCAGAGAAATGGCATATGCCACAAGAAGTTTTACAGTCAGTCCTTTCACCTGAGGGAAGAGAAGCACAACAGTGATTCTCTCGGGGCTCTTAATCTCAGTGAATGCAACTTTATCTATTTCTACATAGTTGTGCTTCTCTGTGAATGCCTGCCAGCAGATGTCTGTTTGACAGAGGTAAAGGTTAAAACTTTCCAAGAGTACAATTGCTCGCTCTGAGAAGGCTTTCATCTGATGACTAGGTATCTGCTTCACGATGGATGACTTCTGGCTCATACTCCCTGTAAGTAGTGGTGCAGTTCCAGACTGTATTCCGCTCCAATATCGTCTCATCAAGAACCCAGGATTAAAGGGAAACCCTGTCTTCTTGTTGTTGAGGTGCTTTTGAAACACTTCTGATTCCGTAACCCTCTATACAGAAAAATGTCAACACAGTCTGGCCGTGGTGCTACTATTTGGTAAACGTGATCTGAGAATCACAAGGTAGGTGGTTTAAACCCCATGGACCCTCTAGAGGAGAAAGATGAGGCTGTCTGTTCTTGAGAAGATTCGCCACCTCAGAAGCCATTGTAGAGTCACTGGAAATTAGAATCCACTTGATGGCAGCGGACTGAGTGTTTGGCACCACCCCTCACAATTGCTATGCTTGAACTCATTTGCACACCACTGCAATTCACTTCGTTCAGGATTTTCTTCCTTTGGATGGCCCTATATTTTACAGGATAGCTGATATCTCCTGATAACATGTTTAAAGTAATTGAGATGCAAGTCATGCCATCCTCACAGCCAAGGAGCTTTCTGCCTATACTTCCAGACACGTTTTCTTTTCTTCCGACAGTCTATGCCACTTTCAAGATTCCTCGCCACGCTGATTTCAAATCCATCGATTCTACTGTGATCTTTTTTACTGATTTTCCAGTTTACATATGCATATCAGGCCATGGAAAGTACCTTAGCTTTCGTCAGGCACCCAATGTTCTTCAAAATAACACTTTGCTCTTCAACACTTAAAATAGATCACGTGCAGCTGATTGGCGAAATGCAATCGATCATTTGATTTCTTGACTGCTGTTTCCATGAGTCTTTATTGTGGATCCAAGTAGAATTAAATCCTTGAGAGCCTCGATCTTTTCACCATTTATTATGATGTTGTGAAGATTTCTGTTTACTCTATATTGAGTTGGCCCGAAGGCTGTATCCCACATTTTGTATTTCTACAAAGGCTGTGTGCTAATTGAAAAGTATTGAACCTAACATGCAGCTCTTAGTGCTACCTAGCTGTATAGAATCCCTGTCCATAAAACACCTCTGACTCCATCTAGAATTCCGTCGGCTATTGTCTAGTAAAATGAATGCCCTATCAATTTAACCTGAAACTAACCTCAGTAATACACAGAGCAATACACAGAGTATGCTATAACAATCTATATAAATAAAAACCATGAAGGTGCTCGAGATAAAACACCCCAGAGACTCCTGGGATCATCACTTGCATCAAGACCCCAAAGGCTGTGACGAACCTTGGTGGATGACAGAGCAAAAGCTGACTTCAGAGTTATCTCCCCTCCTTTGTTTCAGGAACAATTTTAATGATTACCCATTCTATGTTTAAAAGTTTGTGGAATAGAGCAAGTGTATCCCAATATTCCCTCTATTACTCATCAATTGGCTTAGTTCTTACACTTTTTATGGAATTAAGAAAAAAAATTCCCTGAGACATATTTACATAGTATGAGCATCATGATGTTTTTCTTTATATTTGATTGTGTGGTTGGTTGGTTTTGTTTTTCATAAGATAACCTAAAAAGCCATGGATGTAACCAAGTGTTCATGATAAGATGCTTTTACATAAGGAGTTTGAATATTTTGTTTCCTATATGTGAAATGAATGATTGAGCCATATTTATTCCAAAGTTTGAGGCTATGATCAACTTACACATTAATTTCTATAAATAAAAGTTATAATTCCTTTCTATAACTCATGCTAGTAAGAATGCCATTGTCCTATTTGATGTCAAATCATTTTGTAAACTTCTCACTTATTCTCTGGTAATATTTAATATTAAATTTGACACAAACGATTTGAATTCAAACCACATAATAATTTATTTGCCATGCAAAAAGCACATCAGAAAATAAAACCCATGCACATGTGTGTGCATGTGTGTTTGTGCACATTTGTGTTTTTTCTAATTAACACACTAAAATAGATATAATATATATTGGGCTTATCATACCTGCTAACAGAAATCAGGGGTGGCCATTGATAATGAACCAAACTAATTTCTGAAAAATGGACCACACTTATCTAAATTTATGTATTAACAAAGGTATTATTTGCTCTCTCTATATATTTCACATTTACATATGGCTCCAAGTTATCCTGGGGGTTCCAGCTCCAGCTGGAAGATGGAAAGAGAACATGGAAGGTTACATGGGTGTGTTCATATGAAGCTGCCATGCACCACTTCTGCCCACTTCATGCCTTCCATAGGTGAGCTACCTGGCCGCAACAAAACCGGAAACACTGTGGCTTTTGCCTCCTTGTAAGCACCTCTTTCCCAGTAATAATTATCTGGTCGCAAAGGGGAAGGCATCCTTTTGGCTTACACACAGTGCTCTCTGCTAGGTAGGCAGACACCAAACTTTTATTTCCAGCTGTGGCATGTGTGCGACCCTCTCTATAGGTAGTGTGGGGAGCAGGGTCATCTATATCTAAATCCGTACCCTGAATCTGTCAGTTATAGACAGAGTTACTTGAAGAAACTTATGGAAACTTCACTAAATTTAACTCCAAGTATCTGTAAATTGAAAATATTTTACAAACTCTGGGAGAATGCTCTAATGCTGCATGAAAAGTATTTAACTCATCATAATGCCTAAATAATAAGATCTTTTTTGCTGTTTTTGCTGCCTACCAAGTAGCCATTATACATAGAAATGGAGAAACACTTTCCAGTGTCTATTCTGACTGACCACTCTTTCAAGTAGTTAAATGAATAAAATAAGCAAATTTTATGTAAAGAAGTATGATAATAAAAGAAAGAATTCTGATATTTATTGTTTTATTCTCTAAATACATTTTTATTTCTTTTAATTTCGTGTTGTTGCCATTGTGAAATAGTAATGCAGGCTTGGATTCCGTTTAAACCTTTACCCTTTATTCAGTGAAAATTAGACTTCTTTAACTTGCTCGTGTTCTAGGAACAGTGAGAATAGCTGGGATTTGATGTTGTTGCCTTAAGCTTTTAGCCCCCCACACACACTTATGTAGTTATTCACCTCAGACATTGGAAAAATAACGCAAAAAAGAAACCATAAACCATTCTCTTTCAATACTCTTAATTTATCCATAAGATTAGAGTTTGCCTAAGGTTAGGTCTCCATAAAAAAGGTTTCAGAAATAAATAAAGGCTCTGAAAAGTACAATAACTATTTAATATTTTTTCAAGATTTAAAAATTTATTGAAAGAACAGCATAACAGATTAAAATTGAAATTCACTTACATCATTGAAATTATTGTTAATTTTATTGTCTGCATAATGTCTGAAAAAGATAAATATTGATTTATCAATAATATTGATAAAATATTGGTTGTTTTTCCTATGTAATATGAGACTAGTAAAATCTGGCTTTCATTTTATAAGTAAAACTCATGTTATTTCTGTGATTAAGAAAACACACACATACATATGTTTAAATGATGAAGCTACTGCCAGTATTATCACTATTATTATGAGAAAACAATTGTTCCATGTTATCTATTGGCATAGTATATCTATGAATTCCTCACGAGGGCCCCCACATGCTATAAAACAGCATTAATATATATTATTTGGTATATTATAATCTACTTAGTTTAGTTATTTCATATAATATAATTATAGTCTATTTAGTTATAGATAACTATTTCTTTAAAAGGGGATGCTAACCAAAACCCTTGTTCACTCCGTGGGAGCAAGATGAGGCTTTCTACTCTCACAGAGAGTTATAGTCTCAGAATCTCACTGGCACCGTTCCACCCTGTTCTGTAGGGTCGCGATGAGTTAGAATTACTTTGATGGGAGCGAGTGAGTTATTTTATGAACCATATTGAGAACCAATTTTGAAACCAGTGTGTCTGTATTAAAAAAGGAAACATTAACAATAATGAAAAAATAATTATCAAAGACAATGCTGTAATTCAGGAAGATATAAACTTCAGAAAAAATTCTTAAAGTTTATAAATTTTTTAAAAGGTGGATCAGTAATGTGTTGGGTGAATAAGACTGCTGTCATAGGGTTAATAATGGTCCAAGTCCTAATATTTGCCTAGTCAGTCTGGATAAGAGGTGCCTGGACAAACAGATCTGGCTCACTCTTCTCAAAGATTAGCCTTGCTAGTTCTATGGAGTGGTCCTACTGTGCACACACAAAGTTATCAGAAGTTGGAATCAACTCAAGAGGAACATATCTTAAAGAAAATTTCCCTTAACCTTTTCTTTTATATTTCTTTTTAAATTGTACCCTGGAAATAGAGATAACAGTTTTTCTCCCCTCTAATCGAGAACTAATAGTATACTCTATTAGGATTTCTATCTTTAGGTACCTATCTCGCACTAAAATGTAAACTTTATATGCCAGACACTCTATATCCCTTACTATTTTCTCATCCATTCAATGCATATCTTTTAGAACTTGAAACTGTACTCATCCTTTCTAGTAAAACAGTGTACGTACAGAGAAGTCACACATACACAGGGAACCCAAGCAGTATCTCCGTTGCAATAGCAAGACAAATAGTGTGTTTAGAAATAAGTGTAGAACGGTGGAGGTGGTTATGCAAAGATGTGGAATATCTAAAGTTAAGACTCATGAAATGCAGTTATGGTAATGCTTCAGTGTAACCCAAAGAGGGGATGGTCGAATTCAGGATTATGTGATGGGAAGTGGCCAAGGAATGGAAAGCTAGAGGTAAAGGGGATTTCCATTGTGAGCGGTTAAGCAGCAAAGGGAAATATCAGTGGAACTGGAAAGGCAAAGAGAAAGGTGCTTCATCTTCTGGAACACGCAGACTGTTGTGGACTGTCCATGCCTAGACATGTGGAATGACGGGAAGAGTTCCTGAGTGACAGACAGCTCCAGTACACTGATTAACACATGGAACAGACACACAGACCCATATGTACAGTCACACATACATGTATATACACTTGGACTAAGGTCACTTAGACCTTTAAAATTCTGATCTTAAAATCATTTCACAATTTTAATTATTTTCATGATAAGGTATTGTTATATATAAACTTTAATTACTACAAATAGTCATGTTATGACAATATATAATTTAAATTAATCTGAGACTCTAAAAGCATTTACTTTTATTTTGTACCTTGACTAAATGGCCAGTCTCCTAAGCTTCAGAGTATGTCTACTGAGATAAAACATAATGTCAAAAAGACATAAGTAGCACCAAAATTATTCAGCTATTTTTATCACACCAGTAACAAGGCTTCAGCAATGCGACAGAAGTATTTAATTAATTTGCTCTGTATAAGTTAAAAGGACAGAATATAAATAGGAGAATCATAATGCTCGTGTTCCTGCGAAAAATTCTATTAACCTTGCTCCTCAACAAATGACTTAGCAGCTTCTTTAGAGTCTATCTGCATTCACTGGTGGTGAACACCTGCTTTTCCCAGCACCAGGAGAGCTGCTCAGGACCACCCGCCCTCAGCTCAAAGGGGCGGAGCAGTGGAATAGAGGAATATTCCAAATATTCAAGAATGAGGTAACTGAACTTTTAAAACTTCCCCAACCAATTTTGGAAAATAATTTTCTAAATAATTTCTTTTATAAATTTCACAGTAAAACCAGACCAAAGATGCATTAAAAGAGAATTGTAGCAGGAGTTCTATTATAAATGCTGATTTAATGCTTCTAAATAAATATTAACATAGATTTGAGGAGTAAATTGAAAGATTAGCACTGAAGATAGAAAGTGAGATTCACTCAGTAATACTAAGATAAATAGTAGAAAACTGATTATATTACTTGATTAAATTGTTAATGAAATTAAAATTATATAAATATTATATCAAAATCTGCACTCATTTCATATTGAGTTTGATAAACAGATTTAAACAGTGCAACAAATAAGATTAATTTTAGAAATATATAGCATAATTTTAATGGAGTACTCTAAAGCGTTCCCATTTTTAAAACAAATCTATCTTCTATTGTACTTTAATGTAACATTCTCCTGGTCCTGGTTATTAATGCGCCTACATAAAAAATAATAGAATATATATTCTCATTGGTAGCTTGAAATAGACATTTCTGTCGCTCTGTGCTGTCAAGTGGGCTCCAATTCATAGTAACCATGTCGACGATAGGACGAAACATCCCCTGCTCCCCAGGCCGTCCTCGCGATTGTTATTCTCTTGGCGCCCCTCGTTGCATCCGCTGCTTGCCCTCACGGAAATTGAAACTGGTACAAATCCGTGATCTCCGCATGCCTGGAAGTCTGGTCGTAGAAATAGCACTCATGAGAGTGACACCTGACGAAATAAGACACTCAGCACTCAATATCCTTTACCTTTTGTAATAATGCACAGCATCAGTGCAGAGTCCAAAATTCTGAGAATCGTTTCTGAGGGAAAAACCCTGACGGCAGAAATATATACTTTTTTTTTTTTTAGCAGAAAAGACATCATAAAGACCAAAGTTCACACATAAAGGTCCAGATAAAGTGCCTATCATTGTTAGGTTCGGTGTCAGCTTGGCTCCTGACCTGAGCACAGTATTAACTCCATCGTGGGTCTGCTTGAGCTGCCAGCAGCTGCAAGATCAGGGTGGAGCGCAATGGACGCAATGGACCGCAGTTTGCTGGGCAGGGTGGGGTTCTCCGAGTCTATAGGACTTCGTGCAGAGCTTCTGAGCTTCTTGGGAGTTTGAGTTCTACAGCTGGCTTTTTATCTCCTATTTTTGGGAACTGAGCCAGTGCCTATCAAACTGCATGATGATCATAATTTATATATAAAGATTGAATATATAGACGAATACACTTGGGGTGGGTATGAGTTTGCCAAAAATAAAGTATTACTGGCCTATTCATGTAAAAATAAGGCTTATCATCTGTTTTTTGCATTTTAAACACACATAAAGAAGTCAAGGGAGATGGAGGAAGGAGTTGGGAGTCAAGGGGCATTTATGGAGGTCTAGACAAAGACATGTACATGCAAACATATATATATGAGGATGGGGAAATAGATCTAAGTGTCTACATTTATAGGTTTAATATTAAGGTGGCTGAAGGACCTTGGGCTTCTACTCAAGCACTCCCTCAATGCATGAATACTTTCATTTATTAAATTGGCACTCTATAATGCTCACTCTCCCAACACAACTGCTGAAGCCAAAGTGGGTGAACAAGTAAATGTGGTGAAGAAAGCTGATGGTGCCCAGCTATCAAAAGAGATAGTGACTGGGGTCTTAAAGGCTTGAAGATAAACAAGCGGCCATCTAGATCAGAAGCAACAAAGCCCACATGGAAGAACACACCAGCCTGGGTGATCGATTGGTCCCAAAGGGATCAGTTATCAGGCATCAAAGAACAAAAAATCATCATATCATTGGCTGCACACCTCCATGATAGGATTGCTGAAGACAAATGGGTGCATAAGCAAATGTGGCGAAGAAAGCGGATGGTGCACGGCTATCAAAAAAGATAGTGTCTGGGGTCCTAAAGGCTTGAAGGTGAACAAGCAGCCATCTAGCTCAGAAGCAAAAAAGCCCACATGGAAGAAGCACACCGGCCAGTGCGATCACGAGGTGCCCAAGGGACCAGGTATAAGGCATCATGCAAAAAAATATATATATATATGTATGTGTATATATATATGTATGTATATATATGTATATGTATGTATATGTATGTATATGTATATATGTATATATGTATATGCATGTATGTATGTGTATATATATATATATATACCATATTGAATGAAGGGGGAAGTGCGGCGGAGTGGAGACTCAAGGCACAAGTGTCGGCCAATGGAGAGCCCCTCATAGAGGGGCTTAGGAGAGGAGATGGGTCAGTCAGGGTGCGAGGTAGTACCGATGAAGACACAGCTTTCCCCCAGATCCTGGATGCTTCCTCCCCCCAACTACCATGATCCGAATTCTACCTTGCAGGGCTGGATAGGGCAGAGGTTGTACACTGGTACATATGAGGGCTAGAGGCACAGGGAATCCAGGGTGGATGATACCTTCAGGACCAAGGGAGTGAGGGGCGATGCTGGGAGAGTGGAGGGTGAGTGGGTTGGAAAGGGGGAACTGATTACAAGGATCCACATGTGACCTCCTCCCTAGGAGAGGGACGGCAGAGAAGGGGGGGAAGGGAGACTCCGGATAGGGCAAGATATGACAAAATAACGATGTATAAATTACCAAGGGCACATGAGGGAGAGGGGAGCGGGGAGGGAGGAGGAAAAAAAAAGAGGACCTGATTCAAAGGGCTTAAGTGGAGAGCAAATGCTTTGAGAATGATTGGGGCAGGGAATGTATGGATGTGCTTTATTTATACAATTGATGTATGTATATGTATGGATTGTGATAAGAGTTGTATGAACCCCTAATAAAACGGAACAAACTGTCAAAAAACAAAGTTAACAATAATATATTATCAACATTATAACCTGAGCAATGTGTGGTAATTTGTTCTTCCCTTCTTCTTTCCAAACATTGATAAGCAAATAGTTCATTATCTTTAACTCTATGTATTTATTAATTTGGCTTTGGAAAAAAGAAAGCATTCACTTTTCACTACAATTGGTTTTCAGTTAGGAAACCTCATAAGAATAGGATGTATGCATATGTATGGACTGTGATAAGAGTTGTATGAGCCCCTAATAAATTGTTTTAAAAAAAGAAAAAGAAAATAAAAAAATCAAAAAAAGAATAGGATGTTATTGTTAATTATTTGAACTAGTAAAGAAAAATAATATCACCCATAAGAATATTTGAGGTAACTTATTTTTTACAAAATATGTACAGAAAGGGCGATGGTGTCAAGGAGTCCAGAAGGGAAAGAATGTTTGGGAATGCTGTGGGCTTGTGGTAGCAATTGTACCATCTTGCTTGATGTGATTGAACTATGGAATGATATGCTATATGTATTATCTCCCTATTAATAACAAACTTTTAATGTTTACATAATGATAAGTAATGGTTTATTAATATAAAATGTACTTATTCATTTTCTAATAATAGAAAAATGACTTATTTCATACTATCATAATCTATTTTATTCTGACTGTTCTTTAAGAGCATTGTAAAAATTCAAATTTTTTAAATGTGCTTATTAATGATAATCTAAGAAGATATATTATTTATTTCACAATTTTATAGTAGTTTGATATAGGTTCTCTCTGAGTTAGCACTGAACCAATGGCAGTGAGTACGTTTTATTTTATATACCCTAAGTATTATATAAGGGGCTGTGGAATAATGTTAAATGCTCACCATTTAACAGAAAGGTTGGTGGTTTGGACACACCAGCTGTCCTTGTGAGATAAAACACCAACCAATTCACTCCCATGAGGATTAAAACCTCGGCAGTTCTAGTCTGTCTTATGTGGTCACTCTGAGTCAGAATCAACTCTATAGCCCTCAGCAATGCAAGTGAAATACACATTACAGTACTACACATGTGCACATGTGCATTTTCACTCAAGAGAGCCCTGTGGTTTCCTTGACTCAAGAAAAAAATGAATCTTCCTCTTGTGAAATGAAATATGTATCAAGGAGGATTTCTTTGTATCTAACAACAGAGAAGACATGGATGGTCCCTCTACAGTATATGCATCAGAAACAGCCAGAATAATGAACAGATAGGTCTTCAAAGAAATACAACCCAAATGTTCCCTAAAATTAAGATGATGAGACTTCTACCCACTTGCCTTAGACACGTCATCAGGGGAAACCAATAGCTGGAAAGGACGTCCCCGTGATGAAGAGGAGCCTCTGTCAGACAAGGGAGCCCTTTGCTGAGGGGAAATGACAGCAGCTCTGGCAGTGGCCTCGCGCATCACGCCACTCCTGCAGATGCCACAGGACCATCCATTCTCTTCCATGCAAACCAAACACCAAACCCACAGCCACGGCCCAGCAACTCTACAGGACGGGGGATGTGCCCCACGGGGCTTCTCAGACTGCAGTTCCTACGAGGGGAGAAAACTCCCTCTATGGTAACACATAACTGAAATCTAAAGTAAATTGGACATTCACAAGCATAAATACAGAAGGGGCATGGGACCATGGAAGAGTTTAGATTTCATGTAAAAGGACTGGTCAGCTTAGCATGGGTGGTGTATTTCATCTAACAATTGAATCTTTTGGCAAGACAGAACAAACATACTTCTTTAATGCATTTGGAAACTCATCTTGGGACTGGGACATAAATTCTGTGGAATATTTTCTGGATAAAGATGTACCTAAAGATATGCTCAAATATGATCACCTTCATTAGAATTATCTGATTCCTTCAAGGTGGTTGATAGTTTTCTTCTTCAATTCTTATTTGATATTTTCCACTTTATGTCACTTTTAAATTCATTAGATTGGTTCCCACATGTGTTGTTATAGGTTTGTGAACTCATTGATATGAAATCAGCAAATCCTTACAGTATATAAATGTGGCTTCTACATGAAAAATACTAAATATTTTATAATTTCCTTCATGAGAACATGGTATTTTAAAAGTTAGTCATTGTAATGAGATATGTTTATTAACCTCTTTAAACAAGCATTTTTCACAAGCTTATTTAAAAAAAATAATCTAGTAAAATGTGGTTTCTATCAAACCAAAACAAAGCTCACTGGCATGAAGTTCATTCCATCTCATTATGAACTTATTCAATGTTTCCAAGGTTATAAAGCCTTCTGAGAACAAAAAAAATGTTCATTTGTCTGCAAAGTAACAGCTGGTGTGTTTGAACCATAAACCTTGAGGTTAGTAGTCCAACACTTACTTAATAGCTCCTCTGAGTTCCAAACAAGACTTCCTCAATTCTTACAAAGACAGGTTTTATAAGAGAGCAAAAATTTTAAAATATTCTAAATACTTGAGAAAGAGTTAAGGATCATCTATTTGATTCTCATTCTGTATATGTTTCCTTGCTCCACTATGTTGAAATGTGGAAAACTTTGAAAATAGATTTTAGAGAATGCTAGAATCAGCTCTTGGAGTTAAAGTGTGAGCAGCTATAAAATCTATGTTCTTTGGTTGGTGTTTGTTTATTGATCAATGGAAAGTTCTACAGTTAAGTTCAAGGTCTGTCATATACTTCAATCCTGAGCTCCGCAAACTTGGGAAGTTCAAAATATACATTAAAAACTACATATATGTAATTTTTTTCTGGGTATCAAACATTACAGGGTTCCAAGATGGTGCAGCTCTTTAATATCCTGCTAACCAATAGGTTTGAGGTTCAAGTCCACAAATAGGCATCTTAGAAGAAAAGACTGGTGACTTACTCCCCCCCCTGAAAAAAAATTCAGCTACACCAGGCACTATGAAATACAATTCTATCCACCTTGACACAAATAGGTCACACTGAGTTAGCATCAACCTCCAACCTCATCCTAGAGAGATAAAGAGAGGTGGAAATCATAATTCAACTGAATTTGTTTTGGATCTTTTTTGACTTTATATATTTAGCATATATTTATGTATCAGATACATATCTATTCAGGATAATCTATGCACTGAGGAAGAGGCAAAATTCAGGGAATATAATTATAAACAAGGTATATTTCTTATTCTCAATGAATTTTATTTCAAGGGAAGTCAAATAGAAATGCAAATAAGATATATGTGTAAACTCTACAAGAACAATATTTGAAGAGGCTAGGCTTTCTACTTTAGAGCCTGGAGGAATATTTTATACAGAAAGTGAATTTTATGTCTGTGGGTGTAGAGATGCAGTAACACCTTGATGAGAAAGGTGACATACTTGTTTGATCCTGGAAAATCAAGTACCTGCAACAAAGAGGAGAAATACATATTGAAGATGATGTATGGGCTATAGAGTACAGGGTAGCAGACTGAACAGTGAGGGAGAGAGTGCAGGTAAGTACATTTAAGGTATGTTTAGAATCTCTTATAGGGATGGGATGGGAACATGAATAGCAGGTATTTTTGCAATACCAAATTTCATTTAGATTGAACACATTTAAGTAACTGGACCTGAATTTTAGTGGTGTGTTAGACAGGGTTCTCTAGAGACACAAAACTAGATCGCTAATAATTATAGATGGATAGATAGATAGATAGACAGATAGATAGATAGATAGATTACACAAGAAATAAAAAGTTAAATTATAAAATAGTACAGATGGCTCAGAGCAACTCACTCCCATGAGACAGTTGTGAGATACTGTCAGTTCTTCAAGTCCTGAGGGCCGCCAGTTAGCCCTCTGTACAGAAATCCAGGCTATCGGGGCACAGGCAACAAACAGCAAGACAGGCCACCAACAGTCAGTCCCCAGCTCAAGAGATGTAAATTCCAATGGTGTGGTGAACCAGGTCTTGAAAGAACCTCAAATTACAGCAACACAGTCCACAGGTTAGGTGTCCCACAGGTAGTGTAGCTTGAAAATCGGGGCACAGAACAAGCAAGGCAGCCGCACACTGGTCCAATGATAAAGAGCGAGAGACAGGAAAGGCAAAGCTTGCCAAGCCATTTATCTCTCCGCCCTTCAATTAATCTCACATGTGTTTATCGGCCAGGCTGGCACAATAAACTACCTACCTCAATCCACCCCTTGCCAACCTGGCACCTGTACACAATTCTTTAGCTATGTATAATTTCCAGACATTGATGAAATCACACTTATACTTATCATGAATCATCTATCATACATATAAATGAAAACACACTGTGTCTACCTATCATGCCTGAACAAAGGATAGACATGCAATAAGCACATAAAAAGAAAATACAGTGACCATTACAAACCTCGTTTTTGCAACTGATCATGTGGTCGTGACTGATAGGTAGAACTACCTTCTACTACTACCCATTCTGTATTACCTTTGCCCTCAGCAAGCACCTCAGCTGGCTTCAGCATTTTGCCTGGTGGGGTGACCCAGACCTTCATTCCTGAGGCGTCTGGGTCGTTATACATCCATCTGATTGGGTTGCTGTAACTTACCATTTACTTTAATCACAGGGCATGGTAGCACTAAGTGTCAGCCTATGGGATCTCCTGGATTCCAGACATATTCTTCTTTACCTCCATTATGTAGCACCAGTCCAATTTTTCCTTGGTAATCAGGATCAATCACACCACTCAGTAAAGTGACTCCCTTCCTGACCTGTTGATCCAAAGGCATGAGAAGCCCAAAGTGACCAGGGGGCATTCTCAGCTGCCAGTTCAGTGGAATCATGCTGTGTTTCCAGGTGGGAGAGTTCCTTCCTTTGGGACCAGGACCTCCAGGCCTAAGGACCCAGGGTTGCTTGGACAGGAAACAAAAATGCTGCAAATGGATCACTAGGAGTAATAGTGAGTGGTGCCACACCAGCTACCAGCCCTTAGTTCCTGGACCCATGACTTCTGACTATTGGAGACACAGCACCATATACTGGCCACTGGTTTAGAAAGTATACAGCTTCCTGGCGAATATTGTCCCAGCCCCGCAAGTTGTTGCCACCTAGTTGGCACCCTAATTGTGTCTTTAGGAGCCAATTCCATCATTCTATCAAGCCAATAGCTTCAGAATGTGAGGAACATGATATGACCAGTGGATTCTATGGGGAATGGGCCCATTGTCGCACTGCATTTGCTGGGAAGTGAGTTCCCTGATCTGAAGCAATGCTATGTGGGATGCCATGCCGGTGGATGCGGCATTCTGTAAGTCCGCAAATGGTAGGCTGGCACAATAAACTAACTACCTCAAGTAGTAATTTTGAAATGCTGCTGTTGTATTTATTTGGTATTGGCAAAGTGGTTCCAACACATAGCAACTCATGAGCAATAGAACACAGCACTGCCTGCCCCTACCCCATTCTCACAATCGTTAGGTTTGAGCTCATTGGTGAGGCCACTGTGATCGTTACATCTCACCGAGTGCTTCTTCTCTTCAGAAGCCTGGTGTATTTCTAGGGAATCGCTACTCTGGAAAAAGCCCTAGACATACGCTAGGCAAGATCTTCCTATCTTTTCTCCTATGTAGTATTCAGACTCTGACTTCCAATACAATTGTTTACTCTCCTGGCAGCCCATGATTTATTCAATATTCTTTTCCATTACAATAACTCAAACACATGAATTCCTACCAGGTCTTCCTTCTGAATTGTTGAGCTTTTGGTAGGCACGTTATGTGCATTAAAAACAAAACAACATGAAATAACAACAACCCTAGTTGGGTCAGGCCTTCATCTCTGCTCTTCAGCACTTCGCAGCGATCTCTGCAGCACATTTCCCCAATGCAAGATGGTGGTTGAGTCTTCCACTCCCTCTTTTAATGAAAGCAGCTGTTGATCCAAATGAAAAGAAATCCTGGATAGCCTGATGCTTTTATCCATTTATCATTATGTAGCTTTTTGGTTCAGTTGGAGGATTTTAGCTTTACTGCACTGAGTTATAATCCGCCCTGAAGGTTGGACTCTTTTATCTTCAACTGTACTCTTTACTTTAACAAGGCCTCTTTACTTTAACAAGGCTAAGTTGTGTCCTCTCCATGTCTCAGGTTTCTGATTAGTGTTCTAACATCATTTTCTTCTTTAGATGGTCTAGCTTCATACATTATTTCCTCAGCATTACAACTGAATATGTATACTGAAAGGATACCGCGCTGAGGTGGCATGTAAAGTCACTCAGTCTCCCTAATGTAATGACTTTGTCTTGGTCTATGTAAAGGTTATTCATGAGCACAATTACGTATTCTGGAATCCACAGGCTTCAAAATGACATCAATTTATAATGTTATAATTCGCACAGTCAAATGCTTAAATGGTCAATAAAACACAAGAAAGCATCTTTCTGGTATTTTCTGCTTTCAACCAAGATCCATCCGATGCCAACAATGATATCCCACATTCCATGTCTGTGGCAGAATCAGATTAAATTGCTGGCTGCTCCTTGTCAATGTAATGCTGCAGCATATTTTGTAATATCTTCACCAAAATAAAATTTTCATACACTTTTAAGGGCATTTGGGGGCAATTTCCACGTTATTTTGTTCGCCTTGGTTTGGGGTAGGTACAGGTGTAGATCTCTTCCAGTGGGTTAGCAACATTGCTTTCTAGTAAATTTCTTGGCATATCAAATGAGTGTCTCCAGTGTTGAATTTGTTGAAGCATGGCAATTGGTGTTCTGTCAGTTCCTGGAGCCTTGTTTTTCTTCTTGTCCGTGCCTTCAGTACAGCTTAGATTCTTCTTGCAGATCCTGATCAGTTTCTGATCAACTTCCTGAAATGTTTGCCAATCTATTAATTCTTGTGGTACTGTGAATTTGTATATCCCTTCTATATTCTTTTAATGACCAATTATTTCTTTTTTTTTTCTTCTTCTTCTTTTTTTTCTTTTTTTCTTTCAGCTGTGACTCCAGACAGGATCCAAAGAGGAGTTCTACCGACCTCCACTCTGGGTTTTATGGAGACTTGCTGTACCCTTCTGTGTTAGCCTCTATTTCATATTTTGACCTTCAAATTTGAAACCTGAGTCTCAATTTTTTCTTTTGATTTCATTAAGCTTGACACATGGGGAGTATGTTCTTTCCATTTGGTTTTCTAACGTGAGATGTTTGTACATTTCATTATAATTCTCTATTTGGTCTGTTTAAATAGTCTTTTGAAAGTTTCCATTCAGTTCTTTTACTTCATTTCTCCCAGGTATTTTTAATTCTCTATGTTCAAGATCAACTTTCAGAGTGTTTACTGACATTCACTTTTTGTTTTGTTTAAGCCTATTTAATGATCCCTAGATTTCATCACAAATAATGTCCTTTGTTGTCATGCTACATCACATTTGACAATTGATCATTAATGCTCAATGTGCCAAATCAGTGTGTTCTCTAAATTCAGGTGGGATAAACTCGGGGTTTTCTTTGGGCTCTCATGGTCTTTTTGTTTTCTTCAGTTTGAATCGGAACTTGCATGTGAACCATTGTTATTTTTTGCTTGTTGTTATTTTCCTCCACTGTAGGTTCCAGGCGTTGTTTCTCCCGATGCTGTTGTGATTCTCCTTGCTTTATTTCCACAAATGAAACCGATTGATTCCTATGTGTTTCATCTGGTGATGTCCAGGTAGATAGCCATAATTTATGTTGTTACAAAGAGAATTTCCAAGATAGAGATCATTGATCCTGAAAAATCCTTTCATGCAATTTGGAGAGAGGTTACTATCATCAGACCATATTTCCCCATTATTGATCTTTCTTTTTACTTCTACCTTTCATATTACAATAAACAAATGTTATCAATACATCTACATTTCATTTTTGACCTAATTTAGACTACAGAACCTAATTAAGGTTTTCAATTTCTTCCTCATTTCCCTTATTGATTGGTGGTGAAAATGGAATAGTAGTCATATTAACTTGTCTTCCTTGCATACCTGTATCTATAAAATATAGCATTGTACTTCAGGATAGACTTTGGAGGGCTCTTTATGATTATTGATATGAGTCCATTCCTCTTCCCCTTGCCCTTCCCAGGATAGTAAACCATATGGTTATCTGATTGGTATTGGCCAATATTGAAAATTTTCATTTTACTAGTAGCTCAGATACATATCTTTACGTGTTCCATTTCATTTTTGCTACTTCCAAATTTCTGAATTTACACTTACTTATTAGATTCTATGTTCTGATTATTAAAATATGGTTTTCAGTTTTTGCTTCTCATTTTGAATCAGATAATACCAGCAAATGAAGGTCCCAAAAGTTTTACTCCATCAACACCAATTAAAGTTGACTCGACTTTGAAGAGAGAATTCTACGCCAGTCATATTGTGAGTGACTTCCATCTTGAGGAAGTCACTCTGTTATATCTGATATTGTTACACTGCTCTTCATAGGATGTTCAAGTTCTGATATTTCTAATCCTTCTCCGTAGTCTGGCTGAGCTTGGAAGTTCCTCTGAACCTGTCCGTTGTGGGTGGCCCTGCTGGTGTCTGAAACCCTGGGACATAGATTACAGCATCACAGAATCATTAGAGCCACCCTAGTCCAGTGGAGCTAGAGATGAGGTGTGCAATTCTGAAATAAGGACACCAAAACATTTGGGCCAATGTAATTGTAATAATTATCTTGGAAATAGCATTATCTCAGAATATGGCTGTGGTAATGATTTCAAAATAAATGCCAAGTCAGTCCCAAGGAAGTGGAGATTCAGAAAGTCAGTCGAAGATGCTCTGGTGGGTGATGAGATCACACCCCTTGTTTCTCAAAGGGCTGGTTTTATGTGCAGCAAGGCGATATTGCCGGCAATCCCATTCATAGGCACTCACAGGCAAATCAGAACTGAATATTCTCCACCTTCTTATCAGACCCATGCAGGAAAAGTCATCTGGTGAGCATTACTTTGAGTATCAACGAAGTAATAAAATTTAAATATAACACTTCACCCCAATATAAAAATATATTCCACAGTCCTGAACTGTATCTTATTTATGGACATATGACCTGGGGCCTCTGGCAGGACATTTACAGTAGACATTGTCTTTGTTTTTTTTCTTTTGGGGCGTGAATCTCCTACCAATCATAATCAGCCAACTCAAGAAGCAGCCTTTGTCTTCTCAGCTGCAGCACAGCAGTCCTTCCAGTCATCGCACCGAACCCTCACAAGGCTGACTTTTAAAAGGAGTGTGTCCTGATTTGAAACCTCTAAGGCGATACCTTAATCTCTTCCTATCCCAGTTCATTAGCAGAAAATGCCCTCAAAAGGGACTTTTGAATTCCAGAATTATAAGATATTGTATTAGTTATATGGCTGAAAGGGCCATTATAATTGACCATTACTCAATGCCTTTAATTTCAAGAGCTTAATAGACAATTTGTTTATCTTTCTATGGTACTTAGATTTTATGTCAACTTGAATTTTTTTAGGAAAGGGCTGGGGTGGAGTCAATCCTATCAACCAGGTCACAGGCTCATAAAGCCTCATGAGAGGTATGGCCTTTTTAATAAGAGAGCCATTGGGTACTTTCTCTCTGCCCATTCACCTTCCTGCTTTCTGAGGGTCTCTGCCTACCCCCAGGATGGTCCCGTATTGGCTGGCCCATCCTGAGAGTTGGCAGCTCCTTGCCATACTTCCACTGACCTCACGTCCACTGGTATTTACTGCCACTGACCTTGGATCACACTGTGTCTTGCTTTGCTTAGCATATGACCCATGTACTTAAGTTGAACTTGGCTAGGATGCCTCCTTGATATAAAGCTCTTATACAAAAATGAGTATCAATGATTTCATCTGCAGAAAGCCCAGCCTGACACACTGCCCTCTTTCTCTGGGTTTTCCACAGAACAAACCCAATTGTATCTAGAGAGAGAGGTGAGGGTATACATGCACAGCTCTTGGAGTCCTGGAACTGATATGTATGAAACCCATGGGTTAGACCAGGCTGGAGGTTTAACCTGATTCACATTCATGTTGGGTGTGAACCCCAAATTTACAGAACAGCTAACTAATGCCTAAAGAGCTGGATATCAGAGGATGGCATCTTTTACATGACTGGTTGCTCACATTACATCACATCACAAAATGGAGAATGATTACAGCTAAGCTATGGAGATTATGACAGTCAAATTGACACGTATCATTAGTCACTTACTAGATATATTTAATTTGATACATTTTCGAAAAATTGCCTTCAAGAAAAAGAAAAGAAAATCAATTGAAAAGAAAGCAAAGACATTTTATAGAAAATTGGCACATATTATATGTGTATGATGTAAGAGAAAATATCTTGCAATCTTTAAAGACCTTTTCATAGCCATCATAGCAATATTAAAGAAATAAAATTACAAGATTTAATACCTGTCACCATGGAGATGAATCTACACTGTGTTCATTGAATTAGAAAAGTTAGCTGAAAGCTTTGGGGATTTTCACATGCATAAATCTAAATAATCATCCAGTTAATCTCCTGGGGGGAGGCATTTTAATTATAACTGAAATATGTGAATAAAAATGTGAAATCTACATGACCTAAAACCAGATAATTTAAAGTATTGATATTTTACTTGAATAGCAAAATTCAAGTAAAGATCTTGATATTACTTGAATAACATGTTTAGGGAAATATGAAAATATATCTTTAAGTAACTGAGTTTAAAACACAGGAATTGGAGACCATGATTCTCAATTCTCTGGTGATTGTACTTACAGATAAAGGTAGTGATTTTTGCATAAACTCCTCTATTAATTTAAAAGAATGTATGGAGCAGTTCCAATAAGACCCTTAAATGGTAAAAATGGCTTCTCATAAAGGGTTGGCAGTTCAAGTCTCCGTAGAAGAGCTGTGTCAATCATTTCTGGAAAACCAACCACTGAAGGCCCTGAGGAGCACAGTTCAGCCCTGACAGGATTGAGTTGTTATGCATAAGAATCTGCTCATTGTTTTTGTTGTTGTTTGCTTGTTTTGTTTTTTAAGGCCTGATATACGTGATCTGATTCCTTTCTATTCTTTAGGTAAAAGTTAAATGTTGGCATTGCCCTATTGTTATCGTGTTAGAGATTCAGTCATAAAAGTGTATATTTACACACATGCGTATATACTGATATATCCACTTTCCAGGAGGAAAAGGGGGTACACACAAGGCTTCAAAATAGGTGAGGAAAGACTGCCTTGTCAAATGAATTTAACTTTTGCTTGAAAGATGGACAGGAGTTAAGGTGGAGAAAAAAAATGAGAATGGAGACTCCATGAAAATCCTTGTGGCGAGAGAATGCCTCATACATTTGAGGAATTGAAAGGGCTCCTAACACCCAGAGTGAGGTGGGAAGAGGAACAATATAAGTGTGGAAAGTTATGAAAAGTCACATCATACAGAGCTTGTCTTGTGTATAACTTTAATCCGTATTTTAAGGGTAACAATAAAAATGTGACAGTATCAAATTATGCTCTTTTATCTTGAACTGATGAAAAGGCAAGAATGGAGGTTAAGAGGTAAGGTTAACTTGGGCTAAAAGTGGTGATGGAAATGAATAGACAGTTGATCCTAATTTGGTGAGGTGCTATGAGATTTAGTATATATACTATACAATTATATAGTATGTATTTGCTATATTATATATTTGCTATATATTATATATTCACCTGCATGAATAAATCTATTATATATATGCAGTTTGAGAGAATAATGGACTACATAGGAACAAGTTTGTAAACAGTCGGTAGACTATTACAATGGTGTAATTTAGAGAAATCTGTGGCTTTGAACTAAGCTGGAAATGGAATCATTAAGCACAATTCTGGATAAATGGATGTTGAGTATGGCAGAGAGGGAAAACTAAGATATGCTTCTGAAGTCCTGCAACTCTGTAAACATATTTTTAATCTTCAGAACAACTGTTCTGTGTGGAAATTTTTATTTTAGTTTTATAATGAAGGGAAATGAGTTCAAAGAAAATGAGAACTGCATCTAGTCTAACATACACAGTGTGAGAAACAGCCTTGCGTCTCAAAGTCAGCTGAATAGCATAGCATGTGATCGTATTTAAATTCCTGAGGCCTTTCTGAAGATAAGAACTTTTTTTTCCCTGTCAGTAATGTTCAACACCATGGTATACATGGTAGAAATGGTTGGTTCTGCAAATTAAGATTTAAAATGTTATCTTTATTTTTCTACCTCAAACCACACAGTGAAGAACTTCATGATTACTTTTTTTTTTTCAGAATTCAACCTAACTTGTAGGAAATGGATTATTCCACTAATTACTATGGAATTAATGAGAATAATCTTTACCTTTTAATTACAAAAGGAGACTCTACTATATGCTTAAAAGAATGAACAGTTACCATTGAGGAAGAGAAGTAAATTTCTTGGACATAATAGGAATTCCATAAACATTTCTTGAAAGAAAGATTGAATTATATAACTTAATCATTAATTATTTTACCTGGATTTGATCCTATAATCAATTTTGAGTAACCTGTAAAAACCTTTCTTGATGAAACTGAGGAGTACTTGAATAACTTACTGACGAAGGTCAAGGACTATAACCTTCCTTGTAGATTCAGTAGCTCCACTGTGGTAGTTACATAATTTCATGTCAGCTTGATAAATAAGCGCCACAGCCTGATGATGCTGCCTTCTGAGTGTGGCCCTCTCATGAGCATTCTGGGAACTTCCTCTCTCTCTCTGCTTGGGGTCTCCCATTGACAAGCCACAAGAAACTTGCAGAGACCTACAAGAGCTCTCTTTCTACTTCATGTTCCTGCTGTTGAGTCACTCAGAGAGCTGCCAATGCTACCCTGAGACCTGTCATAACCCTGGAGATGTGTCCATCCACTACCTTTGGGTCTACAAGACTTTTCACCCACCGGCCAGTGAACTTCCTGCATTTGGCATTATTTCATGGGCTACATTAGTCTGCAGAGGAATTTATGGACTCATATAGGACTTATGGGCTAATATCAGACTTACGGGCTTGATCAAGACTTGGCTGGGATATTTCGCAATTACTCTTTGATATAAAGCTCTTTCAGATATACATGAGCATTTCTGTATTTGTTTCTCTAGTCAAACTAGTCTAATACACTCTGCATAATGAAATAAAAATCCTTATCTCTGTTACAATAAGTAATATGGTGAGAATGGAGTAAAGTTTGAAAATCCCGAGGATTTTCTTTTTTCTTGGATCCTTAATCCATGCTCATGGAAGCAGTCGTCAACAATTGTACTGAGCAAATCTGATGTCAGAAAAGGAAAACAAAAACAGTGTTAACAAGCAAAGGTACTTCTCTGAGGGCTCAGGAGCACCTATCCCTAGCCATGGTATTTTTAATCAGTTTATATGCACGCATATTCAGGACAATGAATAAAATATTGAAGATCTGCTGCCTTTGAACGATAGTATTCATAAAGAACATCCATGGAATTCACAGAGAGCACATATTTGTCTTGAAAGAACTACTGCAGGAGGCTCCTTGGAAGAGAGCATAGTGACACCTCTGAGTAACTCGGGACATGTTAGCAAGAAGACAGTCTGTGAGGCAGGTTGACAGGATGACTGCCACGTGGGTTCAAGGCTGACATAATAGTGAGATGCCAGAGGAGAGCCGGTGTCCTTTCCTGTCATGGAGATCATCATCGTGAACAGGAGCCCCGCAACAGGAACCTTTAAAGAACTTTGTTATATATGTTTTTGCTTTCGCCTTGTATTACTAATGAAACACAGCATCACAGCAAAATTTTGCATGATAATGTTTATGAAGAACAGTCATAGATAAACACTGGATCAACCTTTTAACAGTGTACACACTATTTCCTCGCTTTTATGCTATGTTAGTTTGGGTAAACTAGAGAAACAAATCCACAGAATCTCATATGTATTAGAGAGTTTTATATAAAGGGTAAGTGTACATTAAGAAAGCATCCTAACCTAGTCCAGCCCAAGTCCATAAGTCCAACATTAGCCATATGTCCAATACTGATTTACAAAGTCCTCCTCCATCTCACAAAACACATGCAATGACACTGAATGCAGGAGGAAAGCCAAATCAGTGAGCATGTAAGCAGCTCATTGCTTGCGGGGGTTTCCACACGGCTGCTCCAGTACCCATGGCTGCATCTGGGTAGGTCCAGCTGAAGCAGGGAACTGGTTAAGGCAGCTGCACCCTGGTCCGACCATCAGAAAGCAAGAGACCAGAAAATTATAAAGGCGAGGCTCACCTAGTCATTTAATCCCTCTGTCCTTCAATTAATCCCACATGTGTTTATTGGTCATGTTGGCACAATAAACCTTAATTATCTCATAAGCTATCTCACTTTCCTACATATTGCAATTACAGCTATAGTATGTATCCAGGTTACCAATATTCAATATACATATATACAATCCATAATTAAAACCCGTTACATTAAAAGTCTGAAGTACCTACATTGAATCATAATAACAAATGGCTGCTACTTTCTGACATGCATTACACATTATTATTATTATTATTACTGATTATATGCTATAGCTGTTTTAGTATATGTGGAAGTGCTAACCTTTATATGTATACAAAGGTACACTATATACTAGCATAGAACATATAAATATAAATATCTTACTTGTCTGACTTTATATAAATTCAATGTAATGACACATTTTGGAACAAAACTCATTCATAATTCAGGTACCACATATGGTAATTTTTTTTACTATTTGCATATTAACAACATGCATTTGGCAGAATCAAAACCAAAGTGAGAAACAGGAATAACCCTACTGTGATAATAAAGTTATCTGTTAAATAGGCTGGGTCATGATTCTCATTGGTTAGACAGTTATGCAATACAATCATTTGGCAATTATGCAATTATATCATCATCTTCTATTCTGTGATATGATATAATTTTCTTTTCTTTTTTAAAATATTGAGCTATAATTAACAAATTATACAACTCAATAGCTCAATCATATCAAGAAGAGTTGCTTTATCACCAATAAAATAATCTCCACAATCACCCTTGGGACTTTGTTTCCCTTGTTGTTCCCATTGATGTTGACTCCCCACTTCCCCAGCCCTCCTTTCCAATTCCCCCAGGCCATCACCAATCCAGCTACTGTCTTCACAACTCCACCCATCCAGGTCTCCCTAGATAAATAAAAATACAAAACAAGGGCAAGCAGCAAACAATCACCCAGCAACAATGTCCATATAAAACAGGTGATGACCTCAGTCTAAGAAAAATCAGATAATATTAATAATTTGCAATAAATTCATGTTAGTTTCAAACAGAGAGCATATTATAGGGTATGACTTGCTGATTTCCCCACAATGACCTAGTCTCCTATCCATCCTGCCTAGGACCTATCCATCCTGCTAAGAATGGAGCAAATGTATACAAGTCTACTATAAAAAATAAACATTAAAGTTAAATTTTAAATATAGCAGTGCATAAATATTAATTTTTATACTCTTTCTTGTTTTCTTTTTACATGGCACAATACAGAAACTACATGATTCATTTTCTCAGTGCACCTCTTGATGAACATGTACTATGCAATTTAGTGTTGAATATAAGATTCTTTTTACAATAAATCTATATGAATGAGTTTACCTTGCTCAGAGACTTAGAATTATTTAGGTAGTGCTCAGGAATACTTTAATGAACATATGAATCAAAATAGAAAAATAATTTTAAGTATGAACATGTTTTTATTAGATACATATTAATTTTCATATTTGAATATTCACACATTTTGCATTTTGCAAATTAGAGCTGGCATGGTAAGCACATTTTCTGAATGGGTTCTGTGCCCGCACAGTGATAGGCACTGCCACCCCAAGTTAAGTCAAGTCGTTCCCTGTGGAAATCTTTATTAGGTGGATATAAAAGCATGATTTTACAGAATTGAAGCATTCTACTCATTAAAACTACTACTAATAAAAAATGTTACTGAGTACATTTATGCAGAGGCTGATTTCATGACATGTTAATAAAACCTGTACTCTCCAACTTTTTCATTTTCTGGTATATGATAATCTTATGCTAGCAATATTTTATTGTATATATAGTATAGATCATCAATATCATTAAAATGATAATTGATCTAGCTAAAATGCATTGTGAAATCAATGTCTGAGCAGGTAACTTTAACCTTTCTTCAGGAAAACACAGACTAGCCAAACTTGTCAGTCTAGTAATATTTTTTAAATGGACTATTAAGAAGGTTTTGTATCACATTATATAAGTTTTTATATCAACATTTCCAAAGAAATATTAAACTTTGTTACATATCATTAAAAGCAAATCTTGCTGCTATCAAGTCACTGCTGACTCACAGTGGCCCACGGTGGGTTTTTGATCTGTTACTGGTTAAAGGAGTAAAAAAGTCCAGTCCTTCTTCAGCAAAGCTGTTGGTGGTTTCAAACTGTTGACCATGGAAATCACACTCCAATGCCCAAAATATATTAGGACCAGTTTTCCTCACACATTTTAAAATTATACAACTAAAGTGTTCTCATATTCCATTTAATGCCTTTTAAACATACATACTACTCCCCTTTTCTTAAGAAATCTACTCTGCCATTACTTTATTATATAATTCTAGCTACCATGTTTTCAGTGATAGGTTTCATATCTGCATATTTTAAAATCTAGATATTAGCATTAGTGTCTAATTCGAATAGCTTGAACTATGCATGTTTGCATAGCTGTAGTAAGTTAAAACGGAATTAGTGCAACTGACAGGCAACTTACTTGAAAGCAGTTTCCCTACATCCCTGGTTTATATTAACTAGAGTTAAAAATTCAGAGGTAGAAAGTCTCTGATATCCATTATGCTATGTAACATGGGAAGATATTAAATGAAATAATTTCCTATTCAAGATGGCATTGTCAATAAGAGGACACTATCTTCAAGCAGAATCAGAAATGTCCGCAGTACTGCGGATTCCTCCCCACCAGCAGTGGCCCAGGTGTGCCTGAGCACTCCAGAGGGGGAGGTTCCTGAGATGGCACTCTGAAGAGCAGGCTGCTAAGAATCTCTGGGTGAACTCTCACGTCTGTTATTTTTATTATCATCTGTCAATGTGTGTATTGTTTGCACCAACGAAGGACTCCATTAGAAATATACAGTAAAAAAGGAATCGCAAAAATATTTTTAACGAAAGAGAAAGAAAAGATCAAAGCAATGTCAAGAAGAGGTTCTGAAACTTGCTCTTGAAAAATAAGTCGAGAAAAACAAATGGAAAAAATGGGGAAATAAAAGAGCTGAGCAGAAATGTTCAAATGGCAGTTTTAGGGAACAAAGTATATATAATAAAATGTGCAAAGACCTGGGATTAGAAAGTCATAAAAAGCAGCATGCTTGACATTGCTCAAGCTGAAAAACTGAAACACACACACACACACACACAACCCCTAAAGCTTAGTTACAACATTGATGGACTCCATTGGTAAAATATTGAATGATGCAGGAAACCCGAAAGGAAGATGGAATGGAAACACAGAGTCCCTGTATCAATAAGAACTAGCTAACATCCAACCATTTCAAGAAGCAGCATATGATCAGGAACCATTGGTACAGAAAGAAGGAGTTCAAGCTGCACTGAAGATTTCAGTGACAAATGAGGTTTTAGGAAGTGAAGGGCTTAGGAATTTAAATTTGAAAAAAAATTAAACTGATATGACACTGAAAGTACTCACTAAGCTATGCCAGAAATCTGGAAGATAGCGACCAGGCAAATGACCAGAAGAAATCCTTATTTGGGTCCATTCCAATGAAAGGTTTCCAACAGAATTCAGAAATTATTGAACAATCTCATTTATATAACATGTAAATTAAATTTTGCTGAAGAAAATCCAACAATGGGTACAGCATTATATTGATAGGAAGCTGTCAGAAATTCAAACTAGATTAAAAAACTGGCCTGGTATACGGGATATCATTGCTAACATTGCATGGATCTTGGTTAAAAGCAGAGGGTATCAGGAAAGTGTTTCTTGTGTTTGATTGACTATGCAAAGGTATTTGACTGTATGGATCATAAGAAACTATGAATCACATTAATAATAATGAGAATTCCAGAACACTTCATTGTACTCAAGCAAAACCCATAGATGGATCAAGAAGAGGTACTTTCAATACAACAAGGGGAATGTGTAGGTTAAACTAAAGAAAAGTGTAAGCCAGTGTTCTATTCCCTCACTATATTTATTCAATCTGTACGTTTAGCACATAATCCAAGAAAGTGAACTGTAGGAAGAAGGATAACGTATCTGGATTGATGGAAGTCTTATTAATAAACTTTGATAAACAGATGACACAGCTTTGTTGAAAGCAAGGACTGGAAGCACTGACTGATGAAGATCAAGCACTGACTTATGGATTACAACCCAATGTAAATAAGGCCCAACTCCTCACCACTGAACCATTAGAGGTTATAATAGTAAACAGAGAAATATTGAAAATGTCAACGAGCTCGTTTTTCAAGAACCACAATCAATGGTCCTGGAACCAGAAGGCAAACATAAAATGACAGTGCACGGAGCACATCCCCTGTATAGGCCTCTTTCAAGTTTTAAGAACAAGGAGATCACCTTGAGGATTAAGATGGACCTGATGATCCAAGTTATGGTATTCTTACTCACCTCACATTCATGGGAAAATTGGACAATGAATAAATAAAATCTAAAATGACTTAGTGCATTTGAATTATGATGGTGGCAAAAAATAAGGAAAATACTCTGGAGTCCAAGAACAACTCATAAATCTGTCTTCGAAGTAGAGGCAGAATGTTTCTCAATGAGAGGATGACATGACTTGGTCTTAGGTAATTTGGACATGTTTTTAGGAGGGAGGATTCCCTGGGAAATAAAGATGCCATATTTTGTCGAGTACAGGAACAACGATGAAAGAGAGGAAACCCCTCCATGAGATGAGTGACAGCGGCTGCAACAATGGGCCGAAGCAGAACACTTGTGACAATGAGCCAGGACTGGGTAGTTCCTGGCGTTCCGATGAGTCTGCAGTGACTGCAGGGCACTAAACAACTGTGATGAAGTTGGTACATCGGTACTTCAGTTGCACATTTTGCCACGGCATTATGCCGCTGCAATGAGCATGAAGGGGTATCGTCAGTGTGGGCTCACCACAGCTGTGCATGGCTTGTTACAAGCCATTTGTGGCAGATGGGTTAACTATAGCTGCCTATATTCATAATTATGTAGAATAATTATACAGGACCATTAGTTAACCTTCAATTTTCTTAAGAAGAACAATGATGGAAGTATAGTGAGTCTAATTTCTCATGAATTTATTACATGGCCGATATATAAGAAAAGGTTTTGTTGCGTTCCATTCTCAGGAACATTTTAAATTTGAACAATGAGGAGTAGGTGTACTTCTAATAAAAGTGAGAAGGCTGAGTATAAAACATTTAAGAAAAGCATTTTTAAAAAGCAGTTGCTGTGCAGTCCATTCTGACTCAGGGATGCTGTGAGTAGAATTGGCACATGAGTGATCCAGGGCTGTAATGCTTAGAGAAGCAGATGGCCACATCTTGATCCTGGGTGCTGCCAGTGGGTTTGCGCGGTAACCACGATGCCACCAGAGCTCCCTGATGAATGTGCTAAATCGGTACCTCAAATTTGGTTTTCTCAAACAGGGAAAACAACTATTACGGTTGTTGTTGCAAGAGTTCCCCACAGCTTACAAAGGTTTTTTTTTTTTTAATACCATATTGAAAAGTTATGAAGTTTGAAACCAGCTGTATCATGGAAGTATGAGTAGATGAAGCTGCATAAAGTGGCAATACATGGAAAAAGTTGTAAACACCAAAGCCAAGAATGTATCTGGGGAAATCATCCAATCAGATTACTTTAGAATTTCTCTGCTGCTGTCAATGCTTCATATTTTCCTAGTTTTTGTTTTGTCATATTTCTATGATGGCTAATTGTCTAAATATTGAACTAAAATTAAAACATGATTTTTTTAAGTAGGTGAGATGATGTCTCACTATCGTAGCTTCTAAAGAGAATTCTGGTTGTACTTCTTGTTTATTCTACTGAAAGTCCAAAATATATTCAACACTCTTGCTAACACCGTAATTTAAAATTATTAACTCTTCTCTGGTCATACTTATTCATTATCCGACTCTTACATTCATAGAAGGTGATTGATAATATGTTGAGTTTGAGCAAGCTCATCTTCATCCTCAGAGTGCCATCTCTGCTTTTTAACATCTACAGCAGTGCTACTCAACCTTCCTCATGCCGCGACCCTTTCACACACTTCCTCATGTTGTGGTGAATGCCCCCAACCATAAATTTACGTTTGTTGCTACTTCATCACTGTAATATTGCTACTGTTATGAATTGGGCGACCCCTGTGAAAGGGTCGTTCGAACCCCAAAGAGGTCGCAATCCACAGGTTGAGAACTGCTGCTCTTTAGATATGTTTTTGTAGCAGAGACCTGCCCAGTGCAATATGTCATGCAGATTCAAGTAAAATGAAATCCTTGACTACCTCAATCTTGTTTCCATCAATTATGATGTTGATTTCTGACTCTAAGCTTCCTAAATATAATGCAGACGTTAATAATAATAATATATTATTTGTTAGGATAACATTTACTCTCAATGTTCTAATATTTTTGTTTTTATTCTTCATAATTTTAACTAAATTATTCTTTATTACTAACTCTATTCTTGCTATTCAAATCATTATATTTCAAAGTAAATGAGACTACACTGTATGTGTTGACTTCCATCCTCAACTTCTTATAATTAACAACAACAACAAAAGAACTTCAAAATGATTCAGCAATTTTCAAGTTAGACATATGTCTTAGTCCTTTGACATCTGATTTTTCCTTTTCATTTTTTCATTTCCTTTAAAAATCATACTTTGGTCATTTCCCTTCCCCCACTAGAATAGATGGTAACTTTATCTCTTCATGTACTTACGCCCATGAACTCCTCCCCACGTAACCCAGCATTCGGTTTCTTCTCTGGTTTCACCTGATGAAAACCTCAAAATTTAGGTTCCGTTTTCAGTTTCTTTGCACTTTATGCCTCTGTTCGCAGTTACCTGTATCTTTGACTCTCTTGTTTAACTGCACTCTCTAATCTCTACTGATCTTTCATGTTCAGTATGTATCTGGCCTCTCCTTTTTAATTGCTTTGAAAATTTCACCCTTTCTTATTGACCTTAAAAATGTTTAATATTCTGTGTGTGCAAGTTAAGAAATTGAATGTGTCACAATTGACTAACAGGCTGACCTTTGCAACTAAGCTCTCTGTGTTATGATCATGAGTCCACCATGTATTGACTGGATGGGTTTAAGAATTCCTACATTTCTCCGTTCTTTCATCAACCACTACTCCTGCATCATACTTTTAATCATAGCAACATTGATATTGTAATTTCAAAACAGAAAGTACATATTAAGTGCTTAGTGCAGTTGATGGAAAGAGTAAACATCAACAAAGATTGCTGTTAAAACACCATTATTTTTTCATTTATGAAAATAACTGTGTGCTGACTTTATATTATTTAAAGGGAATAGTACAAGTGCATTGGTAATATAATGATAAGACCCTTTTTTGTCAAAATTAGATATGAGTACCTGCTCAGAAACCTGGCGTCAAAATTGATTAGGCATACGGGAGTTTTATGAGGATGGTAATCTTATGAAATGTAGAAGAGGGTACAAACAGAAAAGGTGGAATGACTCTTCAGACATTCCTTCAACGCCCATTTGGCGTGCATGAGAGAGAAGCAGAGACACATGGACGGTCAAACTACAGCAATGCTCTGATAAAATACAAGTCAGAGCTGTGAAGTTCCTAGACCAAAGGTTGCTCATCAAGAGTCTCAAATTCACAATTATTGGATACATGTTGTCAAGGGAAATTTGACCTCTGTGTGAATATTCTAGGGGATTCAAATAGGCAGTGGGCAAAGACGGTATTAACTCCTTTTTCTCAGAAGATTATCTTGAAGGATATCCATGAGGTACACAACCAGAGCAGCAGCATACTGAATTATAATAACACCCCATGGCTTATCACGTGAACAGACACTGGGTGCTGCTCCTTTAGAAGAAAAATTAAGTAAATAATAGAAATAGCACTTTCCTATGAATGGTGAGAAAGTAGTACTGAGTGTTTCATGCTGAAAATAAACAGTGATGAATTATGACCCAGAAGCCGGTGAGAGCACTGTGGGAATTGGAAATCTGAAGAGGTTTATTGTTGTTTTTTTAATTAAAATATTTTATTGGGGCTCTTACAACTCCTATAACAATTCATACATCAATCTTGTCAAGCATATTTGTACATATGTTGCCATCATTTTTTAGACATTTATTTTCTACTAAAGAGTTTTTTTATTTGGATATATCCTTGTGTTAGACAGGGTTCTCTAGAGAGATAAAACCAGATTGCTGATAATTAGATAGATAGGTAGATATATAGATAACACAAGAAATGAACTGTTAAATTATAAACAGATAGATAGATATATGATACAAGAAATGAACAGTTAAATTATAAAGCAGTGCAAATGGCTCAGTGGAACTCACTCCCATGAGAGAGTTGTGAGACACTGGCAGTCCTTTAAGTCTTGAAGGCCTCCAGGTAGTCGTCTGTACAGAGAGCTAAGCTATCCCAGCACAGGCAGCAAAATAGCAAGGCAGGTCACCAACCTTTAGTCCCCAGCTCCAGAGATGCAAATTCCAATCATGTGGTCTTAAAGGGACCTCAATTTACAGCTACACAGTCCACAGGCTAGGCATCCCACAGGTAGTGTAGCCTGTAAATTGAGGCACAGAACAAGCAAGGCAGGCGCGCACTGGTCCGGTGATCAAAGAGTGAGACAAGAAAGGCGAGGCTCACGGAGCCATTTATTTCTCCGCCCTTCAATTAATCCCACTTGTGTTTATCAGCCAGACTGGCACAATAAACTATCTCGTTTATAGAGGAGGGTAAAGGGAGAATTGGTATGAAAACTCTGCAAGGGCTGGTTAAGTAAGGGCTTTCAAATAATATTTAAATTTTATACTAAAATCATTGAATAGTTTAATCTTGGACAATCAGAGGAAACAGTTCAGTTTTGTAAGGTTAATTCCAAGTTTGGTTCAGGATGTCTCTGAAGAGAATAAGGTCAAATGTAAGGGTTTTAAATTCACGTTATGAAATGATGGTGCCATATCTCATGAGATGAAATGAAATACATGGCTTTGAAATATGTTATGTTGGTTTGCTTGAATATATTACCTGGGTGGGAAACGTGATTTCCAAGTCATCTGATAGGAAGATCATTGCCCCTATATAAGAAAGGCTGATTATAAAACTGATGTTCAAGGTGATACCTTCACTTTAAATTGGGCACTGGAAACAACTGAGTGGGTATTTATGAAAAGACTGACAGAAATTCATATTCAGCAGATTTGCTCTATAAATGCTACTGACCTTTTTGTCTAGGTTACATAAATATGAATTATTAATAACTATTATATCCTTGGACATAGAGGTTATAACTTTTATACAACTTTGGGGTAATTATGTAAGTTCCAATAGGTGATTTAAAAAAATCATTTTTGACAAAAATACCTGTAAGTTTCTGCAAGTTTTATATGCAGTCATCTTCTGCTATCCTAAATGAGTTTTATTCTATTCTAAAAGTATATATCTTTGACTGTTCTTTAGCAATATTATCTCAAAATAGCATTTGACATAAATAAATTATATTTACTCATTATATGATTTATTTTATTAACATTTATATTTTGAATTAGGTGGCAGTTTTACATTTAAGATAATCAATTCTATATTCAACAAATTATGAAGTCTACCAATATTCACACTACCCCCTCACCTCTGATTTCTCTTCTCCCTCTTGTGGAATATTGCATTATTGTTCGCCCAGTTCAATACCTGCCAACTATCTGGCTTTTACATTCTCTACTTTCCTTCATCCTACCCACACCACTGTTTTATAACCTCCACAATATGTTTGGTATCAGTTTTGTTAATTTTTTATATATGAAACCATGATGTTATGTAATATTTGTCATTTTGTGATTGATTTCACTCAGTATAATGTTCTCCAGGTCGGTCTGTGCCATGGTATACTTCATGGATTTTTACAAAATGTATTACTTTATTATGTGTCTATACCAATGGTTCTTTATCTTTCCTCTGCTGAAAGTCATCTCGTTTGAATCTCATCATTGCTTTGATATGCATCTTCCAGATGGCTAGTGATCATAAATATTTGAATGTTGTGGTAGTCATATAATTTCATGTCAGCGTATGTGTAGGGATGGGCTCTAGCCTGTCAATCAGGTGACAGCCTGACTGTGCCCTCTTGTGAGCATGACCTCCTCAAAAAGAGGCTCTTGGGAGCCTCTCTCTATCTTTTCTTTCGCTTTCTGCTGTTGAATCAAACAGAAAGTTGGAAAAGACACCAACATTGGATTTACACAGCTCTGCACCCACTAGCATGCGAGCTCCCTGCATTCTGCATCATTGCATGTGGGTGTGTGAGTCTGAGGAGGAATTTATGGACTAGCATTGAACTTATGGACTAGTATTGGACTTATGGACTTGTTCTGGACTGAGCTGGGATGTTTTCTTGGTGTACAATTACCTCTTTATATAAAGCTCTTTCTTACACATAGATGAATGTCACTGTATTTGTTTCTCTAGTCAACCCAGGTTAACACAAATGCCATGTTTGGTGAACTATCAGCTCAGGCCATTTACCAATTTTTAAATTGGGATTTTTGGGGTTTTTTTTCTTACTGAAGTATTGTACTTTTCTATTCATTTTAGAAATTAGCCCTTTGTCCATTGTGTCCTTACCCAAAATATGTTCCCACTCCATGGGTTGTCTTTTGATGCAGAGACATGTATTATTTTTAGTAGGTTTCAATTATTTTTAGTAGGATCCAGTCTGTTTTCTCTTCTACCACATGTGCTTCCTGCACTTTGTTTGCTAAGGTGTCTATGCTGTGCACTACTGTACTTAAGATTTCCCTGTTTTCTTTATTGTTATCTCCATAGTTCTGGGGTTTCATTTAGGTCTTTGATCCCTTTTGAAAGAAAGAAAATACCCTTGTCTGTACCAGACACGTCTTTTTATTTAAAGTTTCACTTCAGACGGATCTTTTTTGCACTATATTTGCCTAAGAAAATGCTTTGTTTAATTTCCTGACTGCCATTTATCTAATACCAAGTATATGCTATTACTATCAGGTCTAAAAGAATAGAAGACATTATCAGAGCTGTTGACTTTGATACATACACTTTTCTGGATGATTTGAATTTTTTTTTAAAAGTTAGGTCTGTCATTAGTAAGAGGATATATTCAAAATGTATATATTTTGTGAGTTTATTTCTAAGAGTTATTATAACAAGCTTTTTTGTATCGTTACTAATTGGAATTCAAGAAATAATGTTATTACAAGCTTAATCTGGATGCATTGTATTGTTTGTTTAATTGTTGATGCAGTTTTCTTTGTCCACAGATTTCTTTAACTTATTTTGTGCCACAAAAAGTACTAGTCCCTGGTTATAGAACGTTGTCAGTAAATCATTCTTGAATTAATTGATTGATCATTGCCAGTGAAATGAAAGGATTTATTATCATTTTTTAATAAAAGCATTAATTGTAGATTTTTTTGTACCATCTTCTGGTTCCTATCGCTTAGGTGATAAGAGACAGCATGAACATAAAATTGAGCCGTAAAATCTTTAAGAGAGCAGACTATCTCATGGTTCTCCCGTGGAGTGGCTGGTGGGTTTGCACAGCTGGGCTGACCTTGGCTGTGCGACACTTACCCTGTAGTGCCACTAGGGTCTATCTTAAGCACACTATACCAAAAATGTCCAAGCACCAAACTTACTGTCAAGGAGTCAATTAAGTCAATGTGTTAAGGTACTCTAGAGCATTGGCTCTGTACCTTCTGAATGCCACAACCCTTTAATCCAGTTCCTCATGTTATGGTGAACCCCCAACCATGAAATTATTTGTGTTGCTACTTCATAACTGTAATGTTGCTACTATCACAAATCAAATGCCAAAGGGGTCTTGACCCACAGGTTGAGAAATGCTGCTCTAGCGAAACAAGGTCTTGTGGAGCCATTTATCTCTTGGCCTTCCAATCAAACTGTGACCTTATTAATCCCACATGTTCTTATTGGCAAGGTTGGCACAATAAACCTACCTATCACAGTCAATGAGTCGAATAAGTCAGTGTTCTTAAATGGGGTTTCCAAGGTTATAAGTCTTTAAAAGAACAGCCAGCCTCATATTCCCATTGAGCTGCTCTTGAGGTAAACTACTGGTCTTCCAGTTAGCCAGTGCTTACCCAACAGCGCCGCCACTCTACGGGCAGTCTCACTACTGTCCTGTGCACATCTGGCCTGAGGCACAGAGGAGAATTGCCGTTGGGCGTTGCTGATACTGTGACTCTTCAATGAAAGAAAGAAAGTACTTTCTTCTGTGGAGCAACCAGCAGATTCGTACTGCTGACCTTGCAATTTAGCAGCCCAACTTGTAACCACGATGCTTCCAGGGCTCTTTGTAAGTGCATTTAAGTACCTAAAATCTCACTGTGGTAAATATAATAGATTTGAGTGGTTTGATAAGGATGGGAATATGCTGAAATTCAAAAGTTACAGTTTCTTCTAGAAAATTAACAGTTTTACAGAGGCCAAAAAGTGATTTTGGAGATTTTATTTTTAAACGGCTTTTCCTTATTTAACACAGTAAGCATACTGGACATTTTTTTTTAGGTTAGTTTTTAAGATACAGTTTTATTATCCATCCCTTGTTTAAAAAGCCAGTGGGTTTTATATTTAATTATCTTTTTCTTTAATTAGAATATCCTTTAACAGGCTTGACCTTATTTGTAATTGTAATCCACAGTGGAAGCTCTTGAAAACAAAATAAAACAAAGCAAGCAAACACCAATTATCCCTGATTTGTCTTTCCTCTCTTCCTTGTGGATTGGGTTTTATAGATAAGACAAACACTGGCTTGCTAAACATTAGAAATACCCCAGGCAGAAGTGACAATGGTGGGGATGTTAACAAAAAGGAAGGTTGGGAAAAGGTGAAGCATAAAGTTACACTTGGCCAAGAGAGGCAAGCATCCATTGTTTGAGAAATTGCCTCTGATAGAAATCCACTGACCACCCATGATGCCTTATCACTCACTACTCATATTAACCTATTGCTATTGTGAATTATTGTCTTGTAAAAATCTCTGTTTTCCCTGAAGATGCCATGCAGCCATCCACACGCACTCTTTGCGCAGTCACCATCAGTTTGTGTTCACTCATCAACTCCATTACTGCTTGGCAAGTGCTCATTACCTAAAGGCACGAAGTATGTGGACTCTTCACAATGTTTTGTTTTTCACGATTGAGGGCATCTAATACATTTGAATAAATCAATGAGCAAAAATAAGTGAGCGACTCCAATTTTCACTCATATATCATTGCTACCACGTTACTTTTATCATTTAAGGAAAATGCTGAGCATGCTAATGAAAAATAAGTTCAACGCCAACACATACAGGAAACTGTGTAATCTGTAACACTTTAATAAAGTAATACTTGTTAAGATTACTTATAAATCATCAAAATTATAATGGAAGAATTATTCTCAATTCAAAATTTATTTCAAAGATATTTGATTATGAAAATTATTTTTAAATACCCACATGGATGCTGGCAATAATGAAATGATTCATTATGCAATGTCGAGAACCTAAATTTTAGCATAGAGAGGCTAGCAATGATATAAATGAAATACTGGACAGTTAAATCTAATTGTCCACTAACCTTTTGCAAGGAGAGTCTCACACTAACAGAGAATTAGTAATGTAACCCAGAGGGACTCTCTCACATTGACGTCAGTGCTACATGAACCAATCTGACCTTCACGCTCCTTTGTGCAGCCTCTTTTGGCATATCTGGTTTACTTAGTCCTGGGAAAACTTTGTCATATGAATTCAGATTTTTATAGATACAAAAGTAGGATTTGTAAATAAGATGTTCCGAGCAGTTGTGAAGAGCTTATAAGGCAAGAACAAGGCCATAGAGAAACAAATAGCATCACTCTAGATTCTTAAATATAATTGTAAATGTGTTTACGACATTTATAGGATTATACTAATAGATTGCAGGTTATGGCTTTAGAGCTGACTTGGTTTTTGAAGTGTTAGGTCAAAAACAATTTCAGGCCTACTTTTTAGTTATGTCCTTAAATATAACTCAAATATTAATAATATGAAGAAAATAAAAATCTTTTTCTTTCTAGTGCTCTCTTAATTTCTAAAAAGTCTGATCTGTCCTCAAATTGTTTTGTTTTTTTAATTTATGCAAACTTCAAACTTCTTATGTGCACTTACTGAAACTAAGACAAAGTAGAGCAGTTCAGGATTGTCAATAGCTAACTTGTGAAATAAGAAGATGCTGATCTAAGTAGAAACAATAACTATAACTATTGACATAGGAACATGAATTGATAAAGATTTGGCTTGTCGGGAAGAATTTAGCAGTCTTGTATGCCTAAAATATAAGCAAGGAGACTGAACAGAAAATCTGCAGTAGTAATTGAAGGGAACAGAAGTACTAGGAAATTCCTTTTAAGAAGGAGGCGGAATCTATCAGTCTTTGTTTGTTGTTTGCTGTTGGTGCGTGTGTATTTGATAAGCCCCTGGTATCTGCTTTCTGTTCTGAATTAGCAACATGCGGTACAACAACCAGCATATATGACTAAGGGACAGACTAACAGAGAGAAAATGGACAGAAATACATTGCTCTTCAAAGAAAATATAAACTTGTACTTTGTAAAGCTTTTAACAAAGAAGATGTTTTTTAAATGAGCTATTTAGAAGAAGAGTTTAATACAAACGGCTCTCATGTTGCTTGGTGGGAACGCACGTGGGAAGCATTTGACACCTCCAGGAGCAGACGGTTTAAAGAGTGCCTTTTAACAGCCTGGGTAACTTGTAAGACTTCTCTGGTTATGGAATGGACCCTCGTCGTTAAGACGGATAGCTATGCTTGGTAATTCAACAAGCTTCATATTTCATCGGAATATACGGTGATTCCCAAAGGAGAGCAGTTGAGCGGACTGTGTGAGAGACCTGCCCATACGAAACCCCTTCAGAGTTCTGAGGATGTCTGCATGGGAATTGCCTACCAAATACATCTGCTGTGCTTTTTACCATTGATGTGCCTCCTTGTGTTTTGACGTACTCTTGTAAGCCAAGACCCACCTACTGCCGTGGAGTTGGCCCTGCATACGGTTTCCTAGAGAGTAAATCTCTGTGGAAACAGAGTCCATTCATTCTCCCACCAAGTGACTGGTGTATTTGAACCACGGACACTAGAGTTAGCAGCCAAAGACCTATCCCATGGTACCACCAGCATTTTGGTCCATCCATGTTATTCAAAAGAAGCAGGATATTGAGATGAAGAAGAAGTGGCTTTAGTGAACTTTTTAAGAAACATGAAACAAAAATAAAATATTAGAAATTCTACTGTTTAGAACTAACTACATGAAATTCACTAGTGAATTTTCCAGGTCTTTCCCAAGTGCAGAAATAAGTAGAGGAGCTGTATTGTCAATCTTGAACGAGTGATCTACGTATAAACACAGTCAAATATGATCACATATTTCATATTTAAGATAAAAAACACTTTAAATTAGGAAGGCAGGTAAGTTGGTGCTGAGTTGCTCCAAGCACGCTTGGTGGCTCTGGGCAGGATTCTTCACTGTCCTCCTCTGTAGCCTGTTGGGCAGTGAGGGCCTGCCCTGTTGGCAGCATGTCATCAAGGTGGAGACCCAAAAGCAGCGGTCTCAACAGCTGGTGAAGCAGATATCAGAACTTTATTGGGAGACTTGCCTGGTCAAGCGTGGGCCAAAATTGACAGTGGGGCTGAGGTCTGCTTTGTGTACCGCGCTCAGTGCTTCATAGATACAGGCTGGGACAGACCCAGCCATCTAAACCAGGCTTCACAGAAAGTCTCTGAGTGACCTCAGCCTTATCTCTTTGGAGAACGGATGTAGTTCAAGAATGGAAGAACTGGTGGCAGGATTGTTGAAGACAAGGCTCAGGAGGATTACTGGCTTCCATCTTTTCTCCCTGTGGGGACATTCAGTCATTTAAGAATGAACAAAGATTGTGCGGGCACACGTGCCTGCGTCCGTGTGTGTGTGTGTGTGTGTGTGTGTGTGTGTGTTTTGAGGCCTTATATGTATTCAGGTGTTGGTTTTTTGTTACTATTGTTTTTAAAGCCAAATGAGTATAAAACTCTATTAGAATATATATGACTCTCTGTGGGTCTGTGCTTTTCTCAAAACCCCCATTAACTGTTTCTTATCAATTGACAGTGGAGCTACTTTCTATAGTCTGACTGTGGGACCACATAGGTTTTATAAAGAAATCTGCCATTTGTTATATGGGCTCATTTCAGATTTCTGGGGAGACTCTTTGGTGCCAAAAAGAGAGCTGTGAGAGGTGATGAGTTGGTACTATAACTCTATAACTCCATATCAAACACTCGGCAGTACTGGAGAGAGAAAAACATAGATATATAAACATTCAGATTGTATACTTCAACTTTCTTAATAATAGCTTATCACTGGCCTGTATGAACGCTGGAGCCAGTACATGGAACTGAGAGAAAGAAGCCTTTAGTTTATAAAGGAACCAAGTCCATGAAGACGATTCTCATTTCTGTGCCAGGAAGAATTCCACCTTCCGTGTATTTCAGGGCACAAAAGTTTTCAAAGATGTACCTAGATTAATTTGTAAAGATTTAAGCCAGTCAGAAACTAACAGCAGTTTTAATTAGAGGTACATGTCTCAATTTAATCAGTTTAGACTCCACTTGTTCCATTCTTTTGATCACTGAAATAAAAGCTAAATGATAAAAAAAACTTTTAAACAAATGCTTAAGAGTTTTAAACAAATTCTTAAATGGTATTTAAGTATTATGAAATACAGAAAGACATTAGTGAAAAATATAAACCAACTTACCATTTCAGTTCACTAACAGCAAACTGGAAAGAAAAGTAAGTTCAGAACTGACATGGTCACACACACACACACACACACACACACACACACCAAAACAACTACAACAACAACAAAAATCATCAACTACAGCTAAAAAAAATGTAAAACAACAGCCATTAGGTTTATTCCAACAACAGCAGCCTTATCTATAGGATCTCAGAGGCTAACAATCTTTATGGGAGCTGACCGGCTCATCTTCCTTGCACTGAATGCCTTGTGAATTTGAACCACCAACCTTGCAGTTACCTAAAGCTTATTTTAAATATATGGCCCGTAGTGCAAAATCTGGCCCTGCATATTAATTCACGTCACCAGAGTTGTGAGGCAGCAGCAAAAGGAAGTCAACGGTGTGATGCTGTTGGTCAGTCTGATCAATCAGTGAGGAGTCCTGACAGGTGTTAGGGTTTCAAGTCTTTTCCATACCTAGAAAAGCAATAAGCAGTCGCAAGTTTCTTATTCTTCTGGACACTACAATGCTAGCATGAGGTCAACCTTTTTATAGAGGATGAGAGAATTCGGTGTAGGAAGCTGGGAGGAGTGAAACAAGGAGGCAGTTCAAAGCAAAGAAACCCTCAAAACCAGAATGGACAGCGATAGAATGAGATTCAAGTCTTATGTGCATAGCATATGAGTAGACCTTGAGCCAATTGAATTTTAAATAAAATGATAGGATGACCTCTGTTAGCTGACTCGCAGGATTATATGGGGGTGGGGTGGAGGGAAGCTAGCTAGTTCTGAATTCTGAACTGTATTTTTTTGGAGTTTCAGATACAAAACATCTTTATAGACATCTTTCCAGACCAAGGGCAGATGTTGTATTCATAGTTTAAACATACTTGCTAACGTGCCAGAAAGTGAAACCAGCTTGGAGGAGGTGTTATCAAAATCCAAATTAAAATAAAAATTTTATTGACTCAGTTGTCAATTTGGTGGCATTTATTTAATCTGATCTTCTCTCACAGAATACGTGAGAAGTTAGATATTGCCATACTCTCCTTTTAGCTTTTAAAATGCCAAGAGTGAACTCTTTCAGGAAGACCAGCTGGTTCTCCATTTCCACCTGCAGCCATCAATCGGCAGCAGTTACAAAGAGGCTGTGTTGAGAATTATTATGAAGCTGTTTAGATTAATTTTAAATGTCTGAAACCATGGGCAGCATAGTAGAAAGGTGAGTGGAAAGCATATTCCGTGTTGTCATCCACGACTAGAGAATCTACTAAATAGGGATTCTTTTAAATCCAAACATCTATGGTTCTACCATTTTCACGTAGTGATACACACGACTTGCTATCTTGGTTTCTGGTATTGAAACACTTTTGAGAAATTGCAATAAAACATATCCTGATACTTACCTGGCAGGGGAGATACCATGATCACGAAGGTGGTTTTCCCAGGGCGAGGCTCACCATTGCACTCCGGGTGTGCTGACCCCTGCGATTTCTCCAAATGTGGGAAACTCGACTGCATAATTTGTGGTAGTGGGGGACTGCGTTCCCGCTATCCCCTGAAAAACAAAACAACAACAAAAAAAAAAACACATCCTGTAACACTGAGAAGAGCGGTTACTTATCTCCCCATCTGAATTGGGATGCAGATTTAACAACTCTACCAAAGAGACCTAAAAGATCTAGTAGCCGGGGGCTGCTGACAGCAAGGACAGCAGTTTGAAACCACCTGTAAGTCTGCAAGTGGAAGATGGGGCTCCCCATTGTCACGGAGGTCCCGTCTCAGTGACTCGTGGAGAGTGCTTCCCTTCTGCCCTATAGTGTCACTCTGAGTTGATGGCAACTCAGTGGTAGTGAGGTTTTTGTTTTGTTTTTAATCCATCAAAGGGGCCTTTTGGTTTGGCTGGTTAAGAGTTCATTTTCTAATCACAAGGTTGTCAGTTCAAACCCACTGGTTCCTCCTTCCAAGAACGATGAAACTGCCCTGCATCTATTAAAAATAAAAAGGATCTTAGTTGGTTTCATTTATATCAATTCATGTGCCTCATTATAAAATAAAGTGTTCAACTAATTTCTTATGTCTCCTTCCCATTACCCTCCTTCCGCAATATCTTCTCTTTCCCTCTATATTTCTTTCTCTATGACCCTCTGGGCCTTTGGTATCCAATTTTTCATTTTGTGGTAGTCTAGAAGATGATGTGATTCATGAAATTGTCATTATGAAAAGGACTGGGTTTTTTTTCCAGATGTCTAGCCAACACTATAAATTCACCTTGGCATGTGTAAGGAAGATGTCTGACATATGGTGTACTATTTTTAAAGAAGATATTTGTTTTTATTAAATTAGCTATATAAAAAGGTATATAAACATGATGATTTTATGACACTTTTACCAATCAAGGAAGTTTAAAGGGTAAAACACACAAACATTTACTTTAAATCTTATAACATTATGACCTTGAAAAAATGAAATTAGGTCAGAAATTAAAGCTTTGTGAAAAAAAAATTCATGGGCAGACATCATTTGGGGGTTAAAATTAACTTCCTTAGCAACAAAATTGTTGCTTTGGTTTAAGATCAGAAGGGATAATTTACCTCATCTCCATGTCACATATGCCCCCAGCACTGAGACGGTGTGTGCTTCCAGTGCATCGGGGGTTATTATTATTATTATCTCACGTGAACTGACTGTAATGCACCTGGGAATGCAGCTGCTTCCAAATGACGGTGCAATTACATCGACAATTGGGGATCAGCTAGAGAAGAGAAATGCTTTGTAGACTGGTCGATGAAAAAAATCAAACTCATAATTGCAATGATTCTAAAATTATTCAGTGAGATAAAAACCATTTGCATCTATTACTAATCAAATTCTATTTAATTATATATTTTAAAAGAAAGCCTGTGCTTTGAATTTAGCATGAAAAGGAAGATATGCTACTGTGTGTGTGTGTGTGTGTACATGTGTGCATGTGCATGGCAGTTCCATTCTGAGCACTTATTTCTTGCTTTACATGAATGCAATTAGATTGATTTTATATGTATGAGAGAGTTGGAAATATAACAAAATAATAGACTATGCATCTAAATTAGCAATATATATATTCAATAACAATGAAAAGTGAGAGCATATTTGCTTATTATAGAGGTATTAAAATTTTTAAAGAGACATACATATAATTAAATAGAAAAATGTATACTTTTCAATGTTTCAGAGGAGTAAAAGATTATTTTTGCCTTCAACCAGATAGCATTTATTAAATACCTAGTTTTGAGTAGGGCGATGCTAGGCCCAACATAGGTCCTCTTGAAAGCCTCCTATCTGTCATCATTGAAGCCAATATATTTAGAAGAGTTTCCATTTTTCTCTGTACCCAGCATCTTTTATTTAATAGATTACAAAGCTTTGGCTGTAATCCATGATTTTTTTTATAGGAAATCATGAATTGCTTGGGAGTGCCTGGCCCACATTTGCTCAATAGATGTAAATTTCTTCCTTTTTTTTTCAGGATCCTAAACAAAACTGTTTGCTAGGCCTGTATTTTGTTGTGACTGGGGTATCTGGTCCAGTCCCCATTCAATAACACAAATAAAACATAACCATGTCTGAGTCACCTTTGCCATATTAGCTCTCGGCTTTCTTGGAGAATTGAGCTTTAGGACTCTGCTGATTTCTTTCAAAATCTTGTTTATCTGAGTCTCCACCTTACTCTTTATTTTTCTAGCTAAGATAATTTATATTCAGTATTTTGTACTGATCTAAGCTATTCATTTTACAAACACTCATTGAGTATAATATGTTCAGGATGTGTTTTAACCCTAGAGCTATATAAATGAACGACATGAACATTATTTGTAAGCACCTCATATATTGAAGGACATGAAAACATTTTTTCTACAACTAAAGCAGAGATTCCATGGGGGGGGCCTGCGGAAAAATTAAAGCCAGACATATGAATTGATACATACTAGGATATATACTTTTATATTAGAAAATGTATTATATGATAAATCTTCTATAGATTATAGTAGAAGAAGGAGACATTACAAATTTGTTTGAGGAGTTTGAGTTTTGTGGCAATTATGGAGAAAGTAAATTGAAAAAAAAACAAGTAGAGTCATAAGAATTTTTGTTAAATTCTGGAAAAAGAATAAGAACTTCAACTAAGGAAGCGTGGGTGGGATAAAGTTATGGGGCTGAGTAATTTAACGCATTGGGAAATGGACACAAACAAAGAATGTTGTGATTTTGGTTTAAGTCCAAAACTGCTGAAAGGGGGATCCCCATGTTGATTTTAGGTTCCTATGAAAGCTATACACAAGAAAGCCCTAAGGAAAATTGTATGTGTGAGTTTGGTTAAATGATATTTGAAAATTGAAATAAAATTAAAAACAATACTAGAGATGAATGATCTGATCAATGATTCATGAAACAGAACACACAGCCGCAACCCTGTGTCCCAATGAAATCTGGAACATGGTTGTGGTGGGAGGGGGTGACACAGCCATGGGAAAGGAGATATAAAGTTCAGGCAGTTTGGGCTGGTTTTTCCAAGATTCTTTAAAATCTGAAGCCGAGTGAGGGAAGAGCATGGGAGCCTACACTGGGAGATTCAGGTCTGCAAAAGGCCATGGATGACAGCCGGGACCCCAGACACACTTGTGAGAAGGACAGGGAAGAAGCCTCCAGTGATGGCCACCGTCCATAGCAGAGCGATGGAAAGAAAGTGGTTGCTCAAAACAGAGTAGTAGACAGATGACTCTAGAAGGTCAGAATCATAAAGCGGACGTGAATGGCTAAAACCTTATCAGTTGATATCCTTTCTGATGCATGTTGGGCCTAATCTGGTTGTCACCATTGTCTGTGTTTTTGTTTTGTTTTGTTTTCATATTGGGGTTATCTCAGATATAGTGTGTCAATGGGGGGTGGCCCTCTTGAAATGTTATTATACGTTCTATGTTGTTCATGAGCTAAAGCCCAGGATTGATGACCCAGTCGGGACAGCAGGCAGAGGCAGGGTTTCTGCAGGAGCACGTGGTGGGAGGGGGAGGGGTGGGCTGGGGGTCAAGGGAGCTGATGTCAAGGAAGAGAATGTTTTGCAATGGATTGTGGTAGCAATTGTACAGCACTGCTAGATGTGATTGAACTGTGGAGTGATATGACATCTGTATTAACTCTCAGCAAAATGGCTTTGGGAAAAAAATGTTCTTCAAAAATGTTGGTTTACTTTCAAGAAGAAAATGTTCCGAGTCTGAAGGGTCAGTCCTGCTGGAAAACACTCCAATAATTAGGTGTCCTCTTCTCGGGAATGTCAAGCGTGAGAAGGAAGAAACTGTTTATCACACAAATAACAGTAACACAGCAGGGACCGCTACCAGAAGACCCCTGTAGGATGGCCTGTGAGTAGAAGGTGGGGGGGGTGAGGGAACTGTTCAAGGTGCACAGGGACTACAGTGACAGCTTTCCTTCTGACTAAAGGAGAGATGTGACATGCTGATGTGGTATTTAAAACCATTCAATCACAGTGCAGCCATTGTTTAATTTTGTTTAGATGGCAGCATTGCAAAGTGATTCCAAATTACCTCTTACTTAATGGATAATAAAACTGAAACTCTGCTCTCCAGGTTTGCTCACCTACTACTTGCAAATGCGGATTGTGAACAGGGCTGCCACAGGAGTGCTGCTGGCATTGTGGGCTGCACGAGGGCCCGTTAAGCACCAGACCGAGCGGTACCAGCACAGCAGCTGCCTAGCAGGCAGAAGATCTGTATTCTGTTCCCATAAAAGATTCTCCGTCTGCCAGCCAAAGCAGGGGTTGTCTTTCTTCCTAGAAGGCCACTGTGAGTGAGGCAGAGCCAAGTTGATGGCAGTAAGATTTGTCTAACTTGGTAGTGCAATGGTTAAGCTCCCGGTTACATCAGACCCACCAGGGGCTCTGTGGGAGACGAGCTGGCCATGTGCTCCTCTAAACGTCCAGTCAAGAACACCTCAGGAGCCAGTTCTACTCTGGTCACGCGCAGTGTCACAGGTGGAATATCAACTCCATGGCAACAAACAATGCTTTTTCTCTTTAGGCTAAAAAGCTTTAATAACAGATTTAATATTATGTTCTAGGCAATCAACCAGCAGATTAATGAACCAATTTAATATTCTTTACACAAAACCAATATTCCAATCAAGAAAGATGAACCCAAAATGCATCCTCTCATACGGACCAAAGTAACTAGGATAAGTGAAATCAATGGTGTGACCCAGTAGCACCCTGCTTGTATGTCAATAAAACAAGCCCACCCCACCCCAGTCTTGGCCCTCTGGCAAACATAGATAAATGATTGTGTACTGCTTGGTGACACCGATAGGTGAGAACTTTGGTTCATGCAGCCAGTTGCCTGGAGGTAACACCATTTTTAGAAGCAATGGAATATAAATTCATTACAGATAGCTTGATTGCAGTGTTGGCTAATCACCAAGAAGTTCACTGTTCTTTGCTCAAGTAAAATAAATGAAATCAGTCTAACACTGTCATAGTTACCTATGACTCAATATGAGTTGAAAGGCAATACAGTTCTATTATAATTGGACACAGAATATATGAGTTCAGCTAACCAAGTTTAATCAGAGATGAGAAGTTTGTGTGTTTATTTTTAAGTTAACATATGTATTTTTCTTCTCTTAGTGCTCTGATGTCTTATATATTACTTTAAAAAATATAATGAACAAAGTTAATATATAGTTTCATGTCAGCTTACAAGGAAAGAGTTTAGTAAATACCTGCATTCAAAATATTTTTAGTCTTTACTCAATTCTGACTGTCAGGACTAACAGTTAATTAAGAAATATAATTAATCATAAAGGTGAGTTATTGCAAATATACTATGTTTATAACTAGGAGGTAATTGCATGCAAATGATACTGGAAAGATACACAGCAACACTTATGCAAGATTGGTGTCAAGGTGTTAGATATAAGGAATCATTTGCCTTCTCTTAATTTGCAAACATTCAGTAATACGGTTATGTTCTCTGTTTTTGGTTTTGTTCTATTTATTAAATACTTGAAACTATCTTTAGCTTGCAAAGGTTTACCAAGTCCTTTTGTTTACTTTTTTCATGACCACTCATTCCATGTATTTGCTAATTTCTAATATATTCAAATAACTTATCTCATGTTTAATACTATCTATCTATAATTATTTATATTAACTCCCCAACTTTCCTCGGTGCAAAATGAGGGGGTTTCACTTAATGATGTCATCAATAATCTGTTTATAGCATTGGTCAAAAAAATGTTACCCTTCTTTTCCCTTATTTAGATATTATTTTTAAAACTCTCAAGAATTACACTCCAAAGAGAGTTTGAAGAATTACCTAGCAATTATTCCAGCTTTCATTTTCTTTAGCTCTTTTAAATAATGTGGAAACATCCTCTAGCTACTTCTCTTTTAACTGTGTTCTTCAAAATAGTAAGGTTCAGTGAGATTGCAGCTGTGGTTTGTGTTACTGGTTACTCTCCTGGGTGGGGCCTGGGAGGATCCTTTAAAACAATTAGATGGATTCTTTTGTCAAATTAGTGTTAAAACTATGTATTCTCTTTTGCAGTGACATGATTTTTAATAGATTAATGGCTATTTGATGGAAAGCCTCCATGGCACTGTGGGTTAAGTATCACAGTGTACGGTGAAACGTATGAGCTTTACAGCAAGGTGACCACAGGTGTGTGGTGAAACGCATCAGCTTTACACAAGAGAACGATGAGACTTCTAATTCCCATGAACATGTACAGTATCAGAGACCCCATGAAAGGTCCATATGAGTCAGAAGCCACTCAGGGACAGTGGGTCTGGTTTGATTCTACGTGACTGTCTATTTAAAACAAAAGATTATTTAAACCTTGGTGTCTTTTCCATGAAAGAATACAAAGCCTTTTGAGGTGTTTGGGTTCAAAAAGATAATCTGAAAATATTTGAAACTGAACATTTCAAGATTTGGAATGGGTATAGTATTTTTCTCCAAATTAGTGAGCTGATTATCTAGCATTTACTTCCTCTTGTGGGACATGGGATGCCCCTTTCCACACAGTGACTTGACTGTCTTTGGGACCACGTGAGCTTAACGCGGCCGCAGAGTGGAGTCTAGCAGCCCTGCTTCTACATGGAGGAACCCAGACTTCCTTCTGGTTCTGCGCTGGCCGACATCAAGTAGAGCATCTGGAACTCTTCTTTTGCTTTTTATATTGCTCTTTATGAAGTTTTCTCAGAATCTATTGAGAATTGGTAGTATTTGTCAAGTCAGGTGATAAGAAAGTGTTTTTGACATGTGACACCTCGATGCCAATTGACTGAGCCCTCTGAGAAATAAATGCATGTCATATATAAATAATAAATAAATGCATACCATATATATAAAACAAAGACACAAATACAATGACCTCAGTCAAATCTGCCTTGTAGCAAACCAATAGGACCAAGTATAACCGCTACAAGGATTTCTGAGGTTATAAACCTATAAAGGAGCCGCACCTTCATCCTTGGCCCGAGAAAGAGCTTGTGGATTTCAACTGTTGACCTTGCAGTGGTAGCCCCCACTGTAAAAACTCATTGTGCTGCCAGGGTTCCTCAACACACACATTCACACACATTCACACACACACACACACACACACACACACACACACACACTCACACACACACACCCCAATATACAACCTTTGACATGCAATTTTTAAAATTAAATTTGAAAACTATTATGAAATGTAATCTTTAAAACAACCACATAAAATAGTATCCACATGCAATCATTTCAGATTGATAAACAGAATGATAACAGTTAACTCTGTTTTATATTGCATAAACCAACCAACCCACCGCAACCTGGAGTACATTTCAACTCACGGGGTTCCTATAGGACAGACACAACTGCCCCTCGGGGGTCGGAGAACAGAAGTATTTACAGGGTTTCTTTGCTTTTCCTCGGCGAGGCTGGTGGTTTCCAACTGCGGAGCCGCCACATCCATAACCACTGCACAGCCAGCGCTCTGTAATCCCATCCCCAAACGCAAACCCGCAGGCACTGAGCCCATGCCCGCTCACAGGCGCCCTATAGGACGCCTTCCAACTGTCCCTTTGAGTGTCCAGGATTCTGACTCTCTGTGGAAGTCTAAAGCTTGTCATCCTCCCAGTGACACACTTGTTAGTCTGATCCCTGGTTCCCTAGATGCAATCTGCTAGACCTATCCTATTCTCAGTACATAAAACGGAGTCTCTACACCAGAATGACTCGTTTGGATGGTTGAAAATCAAGTCACTTGTTCTGACCTCTCCAGAGAGCAGTATTGGTTAGTAACACTAAAGTGTCTGCAGTGTTTATGACAGTCAAGTTTGAAGGGAAATGTATTAAATAAAATGAGGCATTAAGGAATTCTAGCTTTCCATGCTTCAAGCTCTCTCAGACTCTTTCCTGTGCTATTGATACCCTGCTGTTTTATTTCAGGTTCGAGTGCCAAAGCATGAAAACAGAATAGAGTAGCGCTTGAAAGCCAGCCTACCTTTGACACTACATTCTGATCAAATTATGAGTTATTTTTGCCTCGGTTTCATCCTCTGTAAAGTTAGCCCAATATGCCCCTACCTCAGAGAGATGGGAAGATTCACCAGACACCTAAAAAGCAGCTGCTTATTAAACGCTCATAATTACCATGAGCTCATTACTTTTCGCGTCTTGATGAAGCCTTCCTTGGATTTCAAGTACTAATTTAGCTTCTGATTTCCATGACACCCTAAATTTTGACCTTACCTCTATCATCTTAAATAAGTGAATCTATTTACAGGTATGCCTGTTCCTTTTAGGTTTTGATATTTTTATTCTCCTTTTTATCACCAGCTGAGGTTGTTAAGTTTATTGTGCCAACCTGGCCAATAAACACATGTGGGATTAATTGAAGGGAGGCGATATAAATGGCTCAGTGAGCCTCGTCTTTCTAGTTCCTGAGTCTCTTGCTCTTTGATCATCAGACTAGTGTGTGGCTGTCTTGCTTGTTCTCTGCCTCCATTTGCAAGCTACGCTACCTGTGGGACACCTAACCCACGTACTGGGTGGCTGTAATTTGACATTCCTTCAAGTCCTGCCTCACCACACCTGTGGAATTTACATCTCTTGAGCTGTCAGACCCTGTCAGATTCTGTCATCTGGCTGACTGTTGGTGACCTGCCTTGCTGTTTGCTGCCTGTGGCTGAATAGCCTGAATTACTCCATGGAGGACTATCCTGTGGCCCTCAAGTCTAGCTGTCTCACAGGAGTGAGTTTCACTGAGCCATTTGTCCTGCTGTATAATTTAATTAACTATTTATTTCTTATGTTATATATCTATCTGTATATATATAATTATTAGCATTCTGGTTTTGTTGCTCTAGAAACCCTGTCTAACACATTTGGTACCAGGAGTGCTTCTAGAGAAATAAAATCATAAATATGGGCTTCTTATATTGGCTCTCCAACCTGATTATCTCAACAGCACTAATAATGCTACTTTTACTCCCAGAAGCATGGATACGTCTGCTACTCATGGTGTGAAACAGCAAAGCTCACACCTACAGTAGCACCACTGATAGACGAGGTGCTGGTTAAAGGAGAGGCTCTGGGTGATCATATCTTTGATATTTTCCAGGAGTTTTGTCAGGATGGCAAGTATAGGGAAGTTGGTTTCTCTAGAGAACCCTGTCTAACACACCAGGCATACATGATATTGTCTTATTCATAGTAGACATTTAAAACAGATTAGTTATAGTAAAGTATTATATCCTTAACTTATGTTTAGAGTGTTTTAATTCCTCTATTCATTCACCAGCCCCAAATTCCATAATTTCTTATTGTTCCTATTCAGGCAAAAATATAAATACATGAGAGTAATTCTTTAAAAAATAATATATGAAACATGCTATATGTCTGTAAGGTTATCTGTCTCTCCTCTCATTGCAGAATATTTAGAGAGAGAAATGGCTCACTTGACTTTTCTACAGAGTGACAGATAATGCTTCTATCTAGTATCAGCATTATATTTTAAAAACAGATATCAGCTGTGAGGAGCATGAATGAAAAATGACCTTGTATCTGGGAAATGAGAATGCGGCTACGCTGTGTTGCCCTTGCAGTGGAGAGGTTCATATATTGTACAGAATGTTTGAGACCACTGAACTATCAAATCATGGATGCTGTTAGTGGACAAGATTTGGATAAATGTCAACTGATAAAACATATTACATGATCTCAACAGAGTCTAATGTTTTAAAGATATGGCTCTCCAAATGTGAATTATCATTTGACTCCTCTTGTCTTTGAAATTAGAGGTGTAGCACTTTAGAAATACAACTACATTTTTCATGTTTATAATTAAAATAAGAGAAAAATACTTTACCCAAGACCCTGCCAAGAAAATACTTTCATCACTTTTTTCTTTCAGTTTTGACTTTTATTCATTCATCAAAAATATTGATTGGCTGACTACAGTGACTGAATTAGAACACTAAAAATGTGTTATAAATACATAAATATTAGACATTTGTCCTCAAAAATTTTCCTCCAACCAAAGAAGAGGTAGTGCAAAAATAATTTTAAGGTACCGAGTATTAGTTTTATGCAGAGTCAAGATAAAAAGGAATTGCAAAACAATGGACGGGGCTTTCCCTACAAGCTAGAGGTGTCTTTATAGAGAATATATAATTGGGGCGGAGACTAATGTATGGTAAACCTTAGCTAGATCTGGATTTTGGTAATAATGTTCTTTGAAAAGAAGATTATATTGACTCGGTAGGACTGAGTACAATTATACCATAGTTTTCAAGACTGTAAGCGTTGTGAAAACCAGTTGCTACATCTTTCCCTGCTCTTGGGTTTGAGCCTTTGAATTTTGGGTTAGCAGCCATGAACTTAAACACTATTGTATCAGACATATACATATCTCTCAATAAATCTATTTATTATATAAAATATATACCTATATTATGTATAATATTTATGGACTATGATATGTATTTATCATATATGTGTACTTAAGTCTCATAGATTATTTAAAATATACACATAGATAGAATACATATCATATAAATATCAGGCCAAAGAGTTGAATGAAGTTGGTAGACAACATGATGTTTCTGAAGCTCCGTGGACAAGAAGGGGCTATAGATGCAGCCACTACAGTGAGGAACTTGAGTCTGGAGTGGATTGCGCATGTGCCACTAAACTTAAGGGAGAGACATCTCAAGTGTCTTAAATTCTGCTTGCCTGTGAGTCATATTGACCCAAAGGCATTGAGCTTGCTTTTTAAAAAATGATAATTAACAATTCATACCCAAGTAAATGGAAATACCTAGATAAAATTTAGAAACTTTATCAATATCATATTAAATATCCTGTACTAAATGGATTTAGAGGAGCGGTTCTTAACTTGTGGGTCATGACCCCTTTCTTTTTTAATCATTTTATTGGGGGCTCGTACAATTCTTATCACAATCCATACATCCATCCATTGTGTCAAGCACATATGTACATTTGTTGCCATCATCATTCTCAAAACATTTGCCTTCTACTTGAGCCCTTAATATTGGCTGCTCATTTCCGCCTCCCTCTCCACTGCCCCCTCCCTCATGAACTCTTCATAATTCATAAATTATTATTATTCTGTCATATGTTACACTGTCCAATGCCTTCCCCCCAACCTCTTCTCTGCTGTCCATCGCCCCGGGAGGAGGCTATGCTTAGATTCTTGTAATCAGTTTCCCTCTTTGCACCCCATATTCCCTCCACCCTTCATCCATCACCACTCTTACCACTGGTCCTAAAGGTGTCATCTGCCCTGGATTCCCTGGGTTTCCAATTGCTATCTGTACCATTGTAGACCATCCTCTGGTGTAGCCAGTTTTGTAATATAGAATTGGGATCATGATATTGGTGAGGAAGACTAGAGGAAAGTTATATGTTTTATCCTTCCTACGCTGCACCCTGACTAGCTCATCTCCTCCCCACAATCCTTCAGTAAGTGGGTGTCCAGTTGCCTACCGATGGGCTTTAAGTCTCTGCTCTGCACCCACACACATTTATAATGATATGATTTGTTGTTCTTTGATGCTTGATACCTGATCTCTTCCATAGCTCCTGGTCACACACTGGTGTGCTTTTTCCATGTGGGCTTTGTTCATTCTGAGCTAGATGGTCACCTGTTTATGTTCAAACCTTTAAGAAGGTTTATGTTCAAACCTTCAAATCTTTTGCTAGCCGGGCACCATCAGTTTTCTTCACCACATTTGCTTATGCACACGTTTGTCTTCAGTGATCATACCAGGAAAGTGGGCACCCACTTATATGATTTTTAGTTCTGTGATATTTGATAACTGGTCCCTTCTACACCTCGTGGTCAGACAGGCTGGTGTGCTTCTTCCATGTGGGCTTTGATTCTTCTCAGCTAGATGGCTGCTTGTTTATCTTTGAGCCTTTAGGACCCCAGATGCTATATCTCTTGGTAGCCAGGCACCCTCAGCTTTCCTCATCACATTTGCTTATGCACACATTTTTTTCAGCAATCATTGGGAATTTGTACATCATGGAATGCCAATTTAATAGAACAATGTGTTCTTGCATTGAGTAAGTGCTTGAGTGGAGGCCCAATGTCCATCTCCTGCCTTAATACTAAACCTATAAATATATGCATGTAGATCTGTTTCCCTGCACTCTTATATAAATATATTTACATGTATACATTCCAGTCTTTAGAACTCTATAAATACCCTTTGTCACCTAATTCTTTCCTCTATTTCCTTTTACTTTCCTCTTGTCCCACTATAATGCTCAGCCTTCATTAGGGTTTCAGTAATTTCTCTCAGGTACATTGCCCTTGCTGAATCCCTACCAGGCCTCTCACACCCTCCTTGCCACTGAATTTGGGTCACTTGTTGCTCCCCTGTCCCTGAGTTGGTCAGCATCTTACCCCCTCCTCCCCCTCTCCTATGTTCCCCCAGAACCATTGGTCCCATTGTTTTCTCCCCCATACTATTCATCCAGTCCATCTTATCTAGATAGATTTGTAGAGTTAATAATATGCACCAAAAATCAAGCCATAGTAAGGTAGGCGATGAGTGAGAACACAGCCATGACAATAAAAAGGAAACCAATTACCCACAGAAGAATAAATTAATTAAAAGAAAAAAATTTTTAAAGAAAAACCTGTAAATAGATCAAGGTCTGATTTTTTTTTATCTCTAGGTGTGTCCTCCATTCAGGTCCAATGGGTACCATGCTCCCATGCCCTGGCCCCAGAGTCTGTCCTTTGTACTCCCTCAGGGGCTCCCTGCTCTGCTCCCTTGGTTGCTCTGCTGCAAACTCTTAGTAGTTTGCCTCGATGTCACAGCATCAGTCTGGGCCAGTCCTGACACTGAGTCTCCAGTGTTGTCCCCCTTAGGCCCCTGGGCCATCAAGGGACTGTGTGTCTTCTAGTGGGATCAGCTTATTGTCCACCCTGTGCATTGGCTGTTCAGAGCCGGGATATCGTCCTCCAGGTCTGGTGGGTCAGGATGTGCTCTACTCTGTCTTCCTCCCCCTTCATTTGCTCCTGTGTGCTCTGATCAGGCATGCCCCTCTGTGCAATCCTCTGAAATAAATTCTGGGTGGAGAGGCAGTTGTCCAAGTAGCTCATATGGGGACCAAGCCCTCAGGCCCCTCCACTGGTTCCCCCCTCCAAGCAGGCACACTGCATTCATCTGGCACAGGCTTTAAATCTGGTCCCTCGTTCCCTGTGGAGACACAAACAATACCCTCCCCTTGGGTGGGTCAGTGCCCTATTCCCCTGTCACACATCTTTTATTTTTCTTTCCCCTTTCCACCCTCCCCTCCTTTTTTAGTTGGCTACCATATGTACCTGTGGATTTGGTCTGGTCCCTGCCATACTACCTGGCCCTAATCCCTGCAGTCCTTATATACAGTAGCTTTTTCCCTGGGGTCACGACCCCTTTGGGGATCACAATGACCCTTTCACAGAAGTTACCTATGAGACCATCAGAAAACACAAATATTTTACACTATCAAAATACATATTGTTTTGTGATAAATCATTATACTTTAATTATGTTTAATATGTTTAATTTGTAACAATGAAAATAAATCCTGCATATCAGATATTTACATGACAATTCATAACAGTAGCAAAATTATAGTCATGAAGTAGCAACTAAAATAATTTTATGGTTGGGTCAGTAACCACAACATGAGGAACTATTAGATAACTTGGTCCTTGGCTTCACACAAGAAAGAATTCACGCCAAAGTCTGGTTGGTGATCCAAGTGAGTTTTACAAAAGTTAGAAGAAGTTTCAGATTTACACAGGCACCCCAGAGCCCTCACCCCAAAGAGCCTGCCTAGAAGCTGCTCAAGAAGGGCAGGCAAAGGGCTTTGCAATTCCTTCATGGGAAGCATGGTTGACGATCCTGGCCAACCCTATTGGCTGAATTGAATTCACCTGTGTCAAGCCAGGTGGCTCTTCTCCCTAGGTGTACTACCCTTTCCTGGCCGGGAGCTGGAACCTAACAGAACTTGATTAAAGGGTTGCAACTTTAGGAAAGTTGAGAACCACTGACTTACAGAGTAGACAACGATAAGGGAAAATCCAGGGGAAGCTAACTGATCTTGGTGGCACTTTACCTTTTTGTGTGGCTCATATCCTGATGCAGGTATTTGTGCAGAAACAAATGTGAAGAAAACAATATCAACAACAACAATAATAACAAAACCCTCATTATATTTTAGAAACATACCCATTTCAATATAACCCTAACCACTTTGGTTAAAAAAAATCCATATCCAACTTTTAGCTTCATTAATCCCCAAAATACTGCAGATTAAATTTTAAAAAATAACACTTTTCTAATTTATGAATAAGCCAGGAAAGAAAATCCAGGCTATTTTCACCTATAACAGAATTATAACAAAAATTTTTCAATGATTTAATCATTTATATGTAGTTCCCTTGTGGTTCATCAACCCACCTCGTCCTTTTGGACATTATAAATTATTGTAATGAGAGGGAAACTTGAAATTTGGAAAATATATTAACTCATTCTATAGGCTAATGAAACTGAGATTTCATGGGTAGAGAAAATGGGATGAAAGCTGTTTGCCTATAATTTTTCACAGAAGTTTGAAGATGAGTTTCTGGAGGCTGATTAAAAATGTAATCCCATTATAAATGAATTGATTGCACTATAGGCACACTGAAAAACATTATTGCTGATCCATGGGCACAGTGAAATAGATTTGGAAGTCCATTTAGTCTAAAAGTGTCTCTTAAGAGATATTTAACACCCCACATATGCATAGCACTTTCCGGAAATATTGCAAAAGAAAGCTTAACTCAATATTTAATGCCTAATGACTTATGGCACTAGCGAACTTCTATTGCAGAAATGCTGCAAAAGAACTTAAATTGCACACTAATTCAAAGAAAATCCATTTTAGCTCCTTGCAAAGGGTTTCCTCTGCTAAAGGTCCTCATACAGCTTTCTCAAAAGGAAAAAAATATCCCAAACATTTCTCTGGCATCTAACACTGGTGACAAAGGACAATGGCCTATGAGGGAGAAGCAGGTCCTTTTATTTATTTGAATTGATTTTAGTACAAAAACTAGAGTTCACTCTTTTGCTGAACAAATGACCATTTACTTTTTAGAATCAATGATTATTTGAAAATCCAGGGCAACTTTGCTAAGTGACCAATTTGCATCTAAAAGTCACCTCTGTCTTTTGACTGGCTGATAATCTGAAGCAAGTCGCATCAACAGTCTGAGTCTCTTTCCGCATCTATAACAAAGAGCTGAAGTAACAGCTTCACAGGACATGCAGGAGGGTCAATGGCTCAGTTCAGGTTAAGTGGCTGACATAGTGGTTACCGTGAGATAATGCCTAGTCATCGTCTCTGTAACTCCTATCAGAACTTCTCCTGATGGATTGGGTGACAACGTGTGGAAAGATGTAGACAGTGTGACTGGGAGGAGACTGGAGGTTTTGAGTTTCTCTACTCTGTTTTTTTTTTTTTAATCATTTTATTGACGGCTCGTACAACTCATCACAATCCATACATCCATCCATGTGTCAAGCACCTTTGCACATTTGTTGCCCTCATCATTCTCAAAAGCTTTGCTTTCTGCTGGAGCCCTTGGTACCAGCTCCTGCTGCACTAACAAGAGGTAATTCAGGAAAGAGATAGCATCCAGACCATGGAACAAGTGGGTTTATTAAGGGAAGTACTTTAAAATGGAGCACCAATGGGCCCCCCAGGTAACTGGAAAGCACAGTACAACGAAGAGTAGGTTTTTACTTATCTAATGGTGGATTCTCTGCTATTGGTTGGATTTCCAATGTGTTTTCTGCTACTGACTGGCTTTCTATTGAGTACCTTCCCTTTCCAGGTATGTGCCCTCTTGCATCCCAGTGTTCATGCTCTGTCCCTGTAGCCAGGCCCCATTCCAAAGGTCATTTCACCATTGATGGGGATAGTCTGGGCATTGGATCTTTCCCTACACAAACCTTTTCACTATGTCAGTTTCTCCCTTCATTAAGGACATGCGTTTTATCTGCTCTCCACCTCCCCAGCTCCTGGGAGGCACAGGACCTCCCCCACCCAGCTTACCTTTTGTTTTTGGATTCCTTTCATGGTAATCCTCTTCCTGTTTGCCTAGTTCTTTCTAGCTAACAACAAGATTCTGCTATGAATGCTAACAAGCTTCTCTGTGATTACAATGCTGCTATGTAAGCCATTTCAGAAGCAGGAGGGGAACCTTAATACCAGCCTGAGCCAAGAGTGGAGATTGCCATCTGGACCCTGAGAGTCTTGCACAGGAACCACTTCGCTGCAGGAAAACACTTTGTAACCAGGAGAGTGAGAGAGGACCAGGACAACAGCAGCAGGAGACAGCAGTGACTCCCCAGCCCTGAGAACCAGTCAAGAGGAGTGCTTTTGAGCGGAGGCTGTCTTGTGAAGTGGATGCCTCTGGGCACTTAATTCCCGAAGCTAGGCTTGTTTAAGGGCAGAATTGTACCTGAGTGCCTTCAAGCTGAGAGTGGCAGCAAAGTGGCATGCCCTTTGGGCATTTATTAGCAGCCCTACAGAACCATTGTAGCATGTCCTGGCTGCACTATATCTTGAACATGTCTTATCTGAATGGTAAACTGTTAACTTCCCTAATAAACCCTATAAATCGTGAGCACTGTCTGAGTTCTGAGTGGCCATTGCAAAGAATGAGAACCCAACAGAGAGGAGAGTGCACTGATGGAGGAGGAGCTGTAAACACTACAGTGTAGTGTGAGACACAGTAGGTAGGTACCAAGCAAGTGACTTTTATTTTTATTACTGTTTGGCATGAAGACCAAAACTGAAACATATATTGCAATGTGTGCATTATTATTGTGGTAGGTTCAGCAATCAAACTCAGAACAAGATGGTCTATCACATTTCAAGGAAACTGAGTAGTGTGAGGCACTAAAATAGTAAGAAAAAGGCACACACACCAATGTAGTCATCTCTAATTAAGGAAGACACCAGAGCTGTCTTATACTGATCCTTGACCTACACCTAAGACATTCTAGATGTTTTATAGAAGATTACATTATAGAAAAATTACCTTTTTTCGGTATTATTAGAAATAATGAAGCAATCACAGTTATATTTCTATTCATTAATATGATTCACATGAAAAAATCATAACTGTGGAACAGACTACCTGCTTACAGGGACAGCTGATAACAAATTGATCTGTCAAGGAGCAGTATTGACTTCGTGCCTTGTCTTACAAAGAGAAAATAACTAACGAGAAAATAAGCCTTCTAAAACCTATGCAATATATCAACGCAACATTACAAATGTCTGCTCTTGCAGCAGCTATGTGCAGTTCTGGTGCGTAACGATGGCCTTGAAAATGAGCTCTGGCTCACTGACCCAGTGACTCAAACTCAGGTCGCTCTTCTAGTCCATTCTGTGTCTATGGTACCGTGTAGGGATTAAAGTGCTCTTCCCTGCACTACTTGTTTGGAGCTTAAAGGAAAAAAATGCATGTAGTACAAATCAATATGTAACTTTCATTCCTTAAAGAATAATACAGAATAATGGTCCAAGGAAAGCTTAAACTTAAAAAATATTGAACAGATTTTTTCAAATCGACTGTTTATTAGAGTATTAAAAACTGCATACCGTGACCTTGAAAGCCTCATGATTAGCCATATGCTCCATGATAATTCCAATAATAATAAGACTAATAATAATAAAATATACATTTTGTTACTAATGTTAGATTGTCCTCCAGAAACAATAGTACACATTTTATACATAATGTTTTCTCATTTTATTATTTAGTTAGTCAAAACAGCAACATGATTTATAAGGGACAAAACAAGGTGCCATATAGGATAGCTTATTTTTCAGAAATTTCTTTTGTACTCAAGAAAATTTGCTACTATCAATATAAAAAAATGTTATCTCCCTATAATTCCATATATCATGAGGTTGACCACTGGTCCAGCTCTGGGGACTTGGGTCTTATTTGCATAGAATTACAATCCTCACGCTCAACCAGCATGTATGTATCATACATCTATTGCAGGTTGTTAATAACATTTCCTCTAATCTTGGTGATTCATTCTTCTTTACTTTTTCCAGCTTCACTGTTTATTTGTTCAGCATACAAACTGAATGAATGTATACAAGTATACTTGTGAGTATGGGGAGAGTGTACAGCTCTGATGCACACCTTTCTTGATTTTAAACCATGTAGTATATCCTTGTTCTGTTCACACAACTGCCTTTAATTATGGCATTATGGGTTTAGAGATATTAAGAGTTCTGGAGAGATTCTAGAAAACATATTAAACAGTTATATCCTCATATGTTGTTGAGAATGCAAAATGCCAGACCCCTATTAAGGGAAATTTAGCAATATATAGCAAAATTATACAATCACTATACCCTGACCCAGCAAACTGGCATACGGGTTAGAAGAAAAGTCATCCAGATTGACTGTGTTATTTTTTCACAAACAACATACCGACATGAGTAGTGTTTTTTTTAAACCCCAAAACTAATGTGTATACACTTCATTCTTAAAAACAATCTTAATCAGAATTTTATTTCACAATTCCTATAAGCAGATTGATGAAATATATAAATTGCATCAATCATTTGTATTTAACGTTAACCTCAGATTCCAAATGAAAATTAATAATTTGCAAGCCCTCCAAGATTGATTGCTTCAAACTCAAATATAGAAAAATTTAATATTTAGAATAACCAAAATCACCTGAAAGAATGAACTACTTGGTTATAATGAAAAAGTATACACAATGTATATACAATAAAATTTATTATATTTGTATTTATTTTTAAAGTCTTTAGAATAATGAGTTGATTTTCTAGCTTTTTTCAAGGATCACTGATAGGATATGTGTCTTTTTCAATTAATCATTTGGTCTCTCTCTCTTTTTTGTATACCTGTGTTATTTGATGTAACAACATTCTCAGGAGAGAGAGGCATATTTGTTATAAAGATGGAGACATATGTCACTTTCCTTTTATGGAATCACAGTACTCCCCGTAGATGTACAACAGGGTACTCAAATAGGCTTTTTTTAATACATCTAAATTCATTCCATTATTTTGTCATCACAAACACTGTTGGAATTAAAAACAAAATCTTGCTTACATGTCAATTTACTTACATTTGTGTATATATGAAGTCAATTTCTAAAAGTCAACTCACCCTGCCAAATGAATTGACTTCACTTTCTTCCATGATTTGTTCTGGGAAATATGAACTTGACTTCATAAGCCAGGAATTTGGAACCACCAACAATCTACCGAAGCCCAACTTTGTGGCACACTGCTGACCTCAGCTGAGAGGAGGGAAGAAGACTGAAGGACGGATGTGTGATGCAACTTGGACAAACGCTGCAAGCGCTGCACTCAGTGAAGGAAGCTTGCCACAAGCACCATAATACGTGATTCCAGTTCTAAGTAATAGTTACAGTAATAAAGCCATTTTACCTCTGTTACCATCAGTTGTGGTGGGTAAATGCCAGTCCCAGGTGTACAGAGAAGAACTTTTCCCAAGGGTTTTCAGAATGGTGAGCTTTGAGAAGCAGATCACGTGGCAGGGTTTCATCTACGAGTTGAAGGATTCATTGTCTTTGCCACCAAATAGGCACCCTGACGACACTGTGCTGAAAACTCGAGCCACCTAGCCGAGCTGTCAGCAGTTTGAGCTCACCTGCTGCTCTGAAAGAGAAAGGTGGGAGTGGCAGCCTTTGGCTGTCAAGATTCTTGTTGTTGTTGATTGTCTTCAAGTCATTTCTGAGACGTAGTGACCCACTGCAGTGGTTCTCCACCTTCCCCAAACCATGACCCTTTCATACAGTTCCTTCTGATAGTGACCCCCAACCATGAAATTATTTTCATTGCTTCTTCATAACTGTCATTTTCTAGTTATGCATCATCATGTAAATATCTGATATGCAGGATGTATTTTCATTGTTGAAAATTGACCATAATTAAAGGACATCCATTAATCAAAAAAGCAATATGTAATTCTTTTTGTGAAATATTTATTTCTAATTACAAATAAATGAAATTTCGTCTGGAAGCATGGTGTAGCATGGGTAAGAGTCTTTCTATAACAACAGTTACATTGTGCGACGGTATGCATAAAAAGCCAATGTCTGTGCAAAGATTAAGAGAACTTTTTCACCAAATCAGCATATATAACAAGTAGGTGGACTCGCCTGAAGATGAATATAGGAGCAGTGTCTGGGTTCCTAAGGACCATTGGAAATATGTGTTTTCTGATGGTCTTAGACAACCTTTGTGAAAGGGTTGTTTGACCGCAAAATGGGTCCAAACCCATAGGTTGAGAACCGCTGCTGTATACAAATGAAAGAAACATTCCACACTTCTGCACTAACCTCAAAAAAAAAAAATTGGGCCCTCCTTTGGAGCTATGGTGTCAATTCTTCTTGTTGAGGAAATTTCTCTTTACTGACCTACTTTTTCAAGCATGATGTAATGTTCCAGAACTGGTCTCCCCTGATAATACATCCAAAGTATGTGAAATGAAGTCTTGCTTCTAAGTAACATTCTGTCTCTACTTCTTCCAAGACAGAAGTATCTGTCTGTTGGCAGTTCAAGGTACATTCCTTGTTCTTTGCATTAGATTTTCTGTAGTCTTCCTTGTTCATTGGTCAACTTTCATACATATGAGTTTATGGAAAATGCCAGGACTTGAGCCCTTCAGGTGACATCTTGCTTTTCAACCCTAAAAAGAGATCTTGTGCATAGATCTAAATAATGCAACACATACATTAGTTTCTTGACAGATGTAAGATTATAACCTTGGAAATATATAGGATAGTTCTATGTTGTTTCGTAGGGTCATCCTGAGTTTGATTGGACTCCAAAGCAGAGGGGTTATACTTTAAAATTGGATACCTGGTGTTGCAGTGACTAAAGCACTCAACTTGTAATATAGGGTGCCAAATAAACTATAGCACTCAACTGTTAACCAAAAGGCTGTTTGTTAGTCCCCATATTCCAATAACTCTATGGGACAAATACATGGGTCTGCTTCCTATATTACAAGTATATTTGGCATCCTATAGAGTGAAATATTTCTTTTTTTTTCCCTTTTTGGTGAGTTAAAAATAAAGGGTGTAAACAGTACTGTATGCCAGTAAGAGCAATCTGTTACCTTATATCTTCCTAAAAGTGGTAAGGTCAACACTGGGCAATTTGAATGACATACAAGTTAAAACCTTGTACATTTATTTAAAACCCATTGCCATTAAATATATTCAGGTGCACAGTGAATAGAAATAGGCATAGAATTTCGAAGGCCAAAAATCTTGATGGAACCACATCGTGGCACAATTTCTCTGCGAAGAGGCTGGTGGGCTCAAAGTGCCCATCTTTGGACAAACACTCAGGTATTTTACTGCTAGGGCCCCTACATTTGTAATTGAGTTTTAATTTCACACAATTTGTATTTTATTATATACTTTTTTAACCTTCTGACATGTACTTATATAGGGCAGATGCCATTGTAATGATCACATATTAATAAAAATAAATTCATATAAATATTATAAATTGCTAAGGTCTTAATAATAGCAGTTGTCAGAGTTGAGATTAAGCTCAAATCTTACTCAAAGGCAATTTCTCCTTTCAGTAGACAAAACACAAACTCTGGGTTCAGAATCTTTCCACCGATAATGAAATGACCGGAATACACTCCAGAGTCCTAATGTAGTTATTTTTGTTGTTTTCATTAATAGATTGTCAAATGGGCTATAAGGAATTCACTTCTCAATGGGGAAAATAATAGCAAATTGTTTGTCACGCTACTGATCTCATGAATCTGTATCTATTTCCTTACAGATCCCACATAGGGGCTTCTACTTAGGAAGTCAAATTACGCATCCCTGTTCCACTTGTAGAGATTCAGCCAGATATGTTTTTTGGTTCTTGAGTTCAAAATAAAAAGTGAGAACTTGTCATAAGATCACGAGCAGTGTAACAGGACAATGGTACACAGGGAAGATGGGATAGGAAATTTGATCTCATCTCTTGAAGGAAGATGATCTAGATTTAAATTTTGCCTTTTTTCTGTGCTTTATTTAACTTTGTTTCCTTACTGTTTCAGTAAATTAGACTAATATGGCTTATGTTATTTGTTTGTGAAGAGAAAACAAAGACACAAGAGCAATAAACACATAGTAAATGGTCAGCAACATTTATTTATTTGAATGTGTGTGATAATGACATCAAACAAAATGTAACAAACAATAATAAAGGAACAGAAACCAAGATAGTGTAATTTGTTTGAATTATTATTCATACCCATGTTTTCTATGTAAGATGTTCTCAAATTTTGGGTATCATGGCTACTTTATATTCTGAGGTTTTCAAGAAAAACAAACTAGGATTACCAGATGATATAATGGATTTCCAATTATATTTAGATTTCAAATAGACAAACATTTCCAAGTATTTCAATGAACATGCTCATACTATTATTTTTTATTTAAAATGAAAGCATAACTGGGAATTTGTGGTTGTTTTCTGTTGAGTATGGTAGAAGAGTTTTGTTGATGGAAATAATACCTATAAAATGTATCATATTAGAAAAGAAGACTGAAACACTTAAAATATGTGTTCATTTATAATGATGTTAAAAATATAGAATGAATACTGATATAAGACATATTTTAAGGAAAAATATCTCAAAGTAGAAAACTACTTCGCCCCCCAAAAAATCATTAAATGAATCATATTGATTCACATTTTGTAAATTTCCTTAATACCTGGCTTCTCATAGCTGCTTTCTCATTCAACTTGTATAATTTTGCACATCATATAGCTTCTAGAAAATCATCAGGCATATCTAAGAAAAGGCCAACTAATATTTTAATATTAGTGTAATTTTTTTAAATCTACACACTTAGTGAAAATATCTGAGGGACCTCATGGATCCCAGAACACAATTTAAGTATTATTTTTATGATTATTGTTTACTTCAGCATTGTTTCTGATGATAGAGTTCTTTATCATTTGATCACTTTTTCAAGTCATCAATTTTTAAAATATATATCTACTGTCATAAAAAATAATGCTATGATAACCATCTTATTAAATCTTAAAAAGAACCAGTAGAAATATAATAATACTTTCTCTGGAATTTTTTATTGGATATATTCAACTAAAATCAACTATCTCTCTTAGTCATTCCAAACATAGGACATTTTCTAGATGAAATCTTTCCTTACAACTCTCCAGAGAAGATACATTTTTTTTCCACTCTGGTTTTGTTCACATCTCTTATCCAAAAAGGAATATATGTTTTAACATATATGTAATTGAATGTTAGACCTTATTTTTTCATATTCCATTTATCTTCTGGAACAGAGGACAGCCTAAAATTGCTTAATTTTGTTTATCTTATCTTCTTTATTTTTTATGAAATTACTTTTGTTGTTTTTATGAGTATCTTTCATGAAGAACCACAATTCAGGATCTGGTTAGTTAAAGGTATCTAGACATTTTTATTATCATTGAATATGGCATAGAGGATAGCTTTATAATTGTGGGAAAATGATATATTTCCATGAACTTCTAAAAATCCCCTGATTTGATCATGGGGACAAGACTTATCAACCAAGACATTTAGCTGTACATAAGCACACTGAACATTTACTCTGCATAACTGCTTTCAGACCACAGACATACCATGCCATTTTAATTTAATTTTTCTCTTTTAAATACTTTTTTCTACAAATGAATCCCATTATTTACTAGTAAGCTTTTCTCAGAAATATTTTGAAGGTGACTGAAAACTTTACTCTTTAACCAGGGTCAATTTTAAAAGAAAGTTTAATATATTTGACTTGCAGTTTCTTTTTGATTTTTAAATTGGAGAATGCTATTATCTTTAAAATTTGGATTTAATAAATATATCATTCCATACCTCAATCATGTCAAGCAGAATTATACAATTGAAATATGTTTGGAAGCTGATTATGGAAGCAATCATACAATTCTGTTTTAGAGATTGAACTATGGAATGATGACAAATGTGTTAATTCCCAAGTAATAACAAATTAAAAGAAAAACAAAACAATGATCCAGGAATGTGTTCTGGGCTCACACTCAGTCTTAGCTCCGATTTAAGAACAATTAGTTCTCACATCATGGACTGTTTAATCCCCCCTCCCAGCAGAACACAGAAGACATGGGTGCTATAGCAAAAGGTGGTGAAGAATTTAGATAGTGCCCAATCAACAAATAAAATAGTGTCTCAGGTCTTAAAGAAATATTTACAAATAAGCAACCATCTAAGTGAGATGTCACCTAAGTCCATACCACCACTGAAGGATTGTAAACTATTTAATCTGAAACATTAATTTTTTGATTCAATTTAACAAAAAGATCTGCCTACTTGTTAGAAATGCCACTTAATTTCTTTTTCTGATAACATTTTAAGGAAATATTCTCACGGATGAAGTTTCATTTTTTTGAATACTAAAAAAAACCAAACTAACTGTTATCTAGTCAGGTTGACCCGTAGCGTCCCTGTGAGTTTCTGAGACTAACTTTTTATGGAGGTAGCAACTCACCTCGTTCTCCTGTGGAGCAGCTAGCTGGTGGTTTCAAACTTCTGATGTGCAGCTCTCAGCCCAACAAGTAACCACTACGTCACTGTGAAACTTCTTGAATATTCAAGACACAAAAGTATTATGAATATATTTAGAACTTTTACTATATAAATTTTTGGAAATTAATTTTTAAAAACCCATTTTATTTGGCAGAAATATATACTTTTTTTCTCATCAGTGGAGGGTTTTTATTTTTTTAAATGTCTTCTAGATGCAAATTATGGAGCTTCTATAATCCCATTACATTATACATAATTCTACACCTATTTTTAATGAAAATATACACCGCGAATGATACAACATTAGACCATTCTACAGGTTAATTCAAAGTGAGTTCTTAACTTTGATGACATGAGTGCAGTTGTTCATAGACCAAGGCATCCTGTTGAACATTAAGCTGCTAACTTCAAAGTCAGCAATTTGAACCCAATCAGCAGTCCCAAGGGTAAAAGGACCAGAGGCCTGCTCCTGTGTAGATTAAGTTCAAGAAAACTCTACAGGAGAAATAAGAATTCTGTCACAATGGATTACTATGCGTTGAAAATCACTCTGTGTTATTTTACAAAATCTGTTAGCTAATTTAACGGAGGTTCTAAATTTCTATTTATTCAGGGAATTTATATTATTTAGTACATTTTATTTCTTTTCATTCAGTATCTGCTTGTTTAAGACCAGGCTTCAAGATTCCTAGATGCAGTTCCTTCTCCTAAGAGGCCACCGTCTGATACCTTTAGCACACTTTGCTATAACATTCACGTCTTTAGCGATTTCCACATGCAGTGTAGGACCACATCATAAGAATGAATTGTTCTTAGAATAGGATTTATGATTAAACGGAAGGTCAAAATGCATTCATATATCTATGAATATAAAAATAATTTTGAGATTAGTTAAAAGTATTGCTATAAATTAGTTTTCGTTCATCTATGCATGGGTCGTTCCAAATAAAATCATACTTAAACATGTCGGCAATCATTGAACATGTGCAGACAAGTTCTCTCAGTAATACACATTCTCGGATTTTAAATCTTTATGGGAGCAGACAACGTCCTCTAAATGGTTGTTTCAAACAACTTATTGTGTAGTTAGCAGATCAATATGACATACCCTGTGCCACCAGCAGAAATTTCAGATCAGATGGTACGCCAACAGCTTCGGCAGATTTCTAAAGGGTAACCTTGATGGATTCTCTCAAAGGCCATTGGAAAAATTACTGTCAGGAATGTTGATAATTATCCTGAAGTCCCACAGCAAGTCATAGGAAAGAACTCAGATCTGTTCAGAGATTTTTTTTTGGTAAATGATTACTATAAATTATATAAACATGAAGAATTCTTCAAGAAAAGAAGAAAGCAACCAACTAGATGTTCTCAATCCTTTAGTAGGCTTATAGGTTGTTTTTCTTGTAATTTGCTTTTCCTCTACATTGTTGGCAAGATTGGTAACATATACTCTAATACATAGTGTTAGATGCTTATCCGAGTGAGTTTAACTTTAAAATATAATAAAGATAATGGGGGAAACATTTCTGAGCATTAGCAATGGTCATTTAGGACATACAAACAGTTTTAAGGATGGTTGTGTGGCACAGGGTTTGACATAACAACACTTCAGTAACCAGAACACTCAATGCCCCTGTGAATGACATTAAGTAACTTCAGTGAACCATTTCATGGACTTGGCTTTCCTCTTATGTTCTACTGTTCAATTATTATCTGTATACACTCCATATTTTCCATTCTTATGTATTATGCCTATTGAAGTAATTAATGAACAACTTTCCCTCATTATGGATCCTACGGGCCACATCTTTCTAGATACAATCATCTTACAATTCTAATCTCTGTGTCTCTCTTTCATTTCAATTACACAATGAAATGAAATGCATGGGCCTATCACATTGTATTTCTTTATTTAACTGAAAGGTTAACCGTTCAAAACCACATAAAGGAACTCAGGATAGAAGCCTTATATTCTACTTCAGAAACATAACAGTATTTCAAGCCCTATGAAACAGTTATATTCTGTAATCTTGGGCTCACCATCAATAGAAATTGGCATCCTGTTCCAAGTGTTCTTGTTTAGTGCAGTCAATCCTGGCTCGTGGTGATCCTAGGTACAACAGGAGGGGAAGGAAACTATCCTTCCAATTCTTCTTATGGATGAGCGCATTGCTGCCGCCATAGTGCCATTCCATCTTATCAAGTACCCTCCTCTGTGTCTCTAGTCCTCTGCTTTTGCGAGCACGATGTCCTTCCCCAGGCACTGGTCTCTTCAGACATGTCCAAAGTATGTGAGAGGAAGTCTCACCATCTTTACCTTCCAAGAGCATTTTGGTGGTCTTCTTCCAGGACAGATTTGTTTGTTCTTCTTGCAGTCCCTGTTGCTTTCAACACTATCCCCCAGCACCATGATTAAAAATATCAATTCTTTTTGGTCTTTTTTATTCAGTGTTCCGCTTGCTCATGCACGAGGGCATGTAGCAACAACTTATTTGACAGGAAGAATACTCATTCATCCACTAAAACTTTGAAGCAGATATTTTTATATGAACTCAACTTATATAACAATATTAGGAGCATGCCTTCAAACATTCTTTAAAACAGAGCAAAGTAATCCATGAGCAACTTTCTTCATGAATCATTTTCATTACACATTTTAGCAACATCACACATTTCAGTCGTGTGAACTCATGTTCTCATTTTCTATATTGGCTCATTCTTCTACATGAGATGTCATTTTGTCTCCTCAGCAGTTTTTCTGATGCTTGTCTTATTTTTGACCAATTTTAGATTTTCCCTATTACATTTTAGGGACCCTGCTGATGTAGTAGTTAAGCACTTGTCTGTTTAGTAAAAAGGTGGTGGTTCAATCCCACCAACCACTCCATAGGAGAAGCATGTAGTAGTCTTCCTTCATCATGATTACAGTCTCAGAAACCTTGTCTGGTTTCTAGCACTGTTCTCTACTCAAGCAGCAGTCAAGAAATCAAACAGCACACTGCACTGAGCAAATGTGCTGCGGAAGTGTTGAATAGCCAGGATGTTGCTTTGAGAACTAAGGTGCACTTGACCGAAGCTATGAACTTCTTATTTGCTTTATATTCGGGTGAAAGTTGGACATTGAAAAGAAAGAACAAAGAAGACTTTATGTATTTGACTCACTGTGTTTGCAAAGTATAACGAAGTATTCCAGACAAACTTGACTTGAGAAAAATATAGCCAGAATGCTCCTTAAAAGCAATAACACTGAGACTTCATTTCATAGACTTTGGACATGTTAGCAAGAGAGACTAGTCCCTGGGGAAGAGTATCATGGTTGATAATGTAGAGAGAAAGCAACTTTGGACATGTTAGCAAAAGAGACTAGTCCCTGGGAAAGAGTATCGTGGTTGATAATGTAGAGAGAAAGCCAGAAGATGGAGGTCCTCAAAGGGTAGGGTTTACGCACTGGCTGCAACGATGGCTTGAAACATGGTGGTAATTCCAATGAGGGCTCCGGACCTGGCAGCGTTGTGTTCCATGGTATCTAGGAGTGCTATGAGTCAATCTTAACTACACCGAAAAACAGCAACAACTAGAACATGCATGAATGTTTGTGTTGGCTTTGGTTCACAGGATTCTCTCATCCTTATAATATTTATTCAAAGGAAAAATATTTTGCAAATAAGAAATGAGGTGCTATAGTGCACTGAATTAATTACTATGATGATTTTAACTATGGATGGTGTTGTAATTCCAACACAGTGCTTGTGTTAGACTATACAAATAACATGCTGCGGCCCAAGCAGCAGACCAGCCAGCTGACTAACCAAGGAGACATGACCTGATTTAAAGGAACACTGCAGAGGTGGCACAATGCAAATAGGTAGATGTATGAAACCCTTGCAAAGGGAGGGATCACTTTTACTAGTTTGCTAGGCTTAATAGAAACCAAATTCCAAAGAAGGGTACCTAACCGGCATCAAGAAGAATGAGCTGTCCCGTGGCCCCAGGGGCCCTGGGAAGAGAACATGGGGTAAAAGGTTGTAACAATGGAGATGGCCACAACTGTCCCTGCAAGAAGAACTCTGTGACAGAGAAACAGCAAGTCTAAAAGTCGACCCATGGAGTGAGAAACCTGCATGTTTATGAGCAAGAGACTCTGGGGAACTGGGGCACCTCTGGGGACTTATCAGTAGGGCTAACATAACTTTGTCATATTCGCCCAAGCTGACTAGTGGCCAGAATGCGTGGCTGAGAAACTGTCTTGACCCGAGAACTGTACCCTGAGTCATTTCTGATCCGAAATTGTTAACTTGTACTGCCTTACATCAGCCTCGTAACTGTGAATGTAGTCTGAGTTCCTTGCAGTCACTGAAATGAATATGAAACCAATCAAAGAAGTTGAGCGTGTCCGAAGAGGCATAGCTGTTTTCAGAACTGGTAAGAAGGATGGAGAGTTAAAGGACATAGGAGATCCATCTCATAGAAATCAGCTTTGGGCTGATGCTGCTGGCGATTCCCCAATCTCCCCATGTTACAGGAACACAGAGTCTGTTGCTTCATTTTTCACCAGTGACTATTCTGTTGATGAGTTTGTTAACTCTTTCATTGCTGAGCTCTTTGGGGATGATTTCTTGAAGCCTTTGGAATAGTAACAGCTCTGTTTTTGTGGTTGTTAGTTGTCACCGAGTTGCACAATGACACCATCAACAACAAAATGAACCCTACCAGGTCCAGTGACATTGTCACAGTCCTTGTTCTTTGAGCCCACTGAGAAGCACCGATGTGGAGCCATCTCATTGAGGGCCTTCCTGATCCTTACTAATTTTCTACAATCACAGAAATCCTGCTGTTCACACACTGGGCTGCTAACTGCATGGTTAGCAGTTTGAAACCACCAGCAGGTCAGTCTTTCTAGTCCTTTGAAGAGTTATAGCTTCAGAAACCCACAGGGACAGTGTTACTCAGTCCTATGGGGTCAGTAGGTGTTGGGATGGACACAATGACACTCGTTGTTTGAGTTCTGCTAGTCACACTGATCTGGGAACTTGTTTGTAAGTACTATCAAGTTGACTCCCATGTATAGAGAGCCTGCCTACAACAGAAGCAATCCTGCCCAGTTTCCCACCATTCTGACTCAGCTATGCTTAAGGATCTTCCTCTTTTCACTGACCCTTTTCTGTACCAAGCCATGAGGTCCTTTTCCAGGGAATGGCAGATAAATTTTAGGTGGGCCACATCTGACTCCTCTGGCTACAAAAGGAGGAGGGAAGGTAAAGGACAGACATGTCTCCACCATCCATTCTTCTTCTTCTTCTTTGCTTTGAGGCCAACTATTCTTTCCACAGCAATAGATTTCTTTACATGGTTCAATAATCTGTTGTAATGGTCACACAGAACTCTCTGACAACATTCACAATCCTGGGGAATTACTGGGGAAGTTAAACAGGTTACCACAAGCAACATCATTCATCAGCCAGTAGCCAAGTCTCCTTCTGGTCCCCAGCCTCTCAGCCTCCTGTTTCCTTGGCCTTTGTCACTGTGGGCCAGATGTTCAGACTGCTGTTCTGTGTCACTGTCCATAGTCTTGGTGTTGCTCATCTGCTCAGCCCTCTATCCTCCTTGTCTTTGCCTCTGCTTTTGATGTGGCATGGCCTCCCCTGCTTCTGCCACTTTTAATGGGGATTTCTAAATGCCCTGATGGTGGCTTTTCTTCCATGATGGTTCCCCAAATTTTCTCTGTTTCTGCTTCTGAGACAGCTTTATTATACACAGGGGACTGTCATTTAAAACTGACCAATTTCCTCTATTAATATTATGTACACCCTATCTTCATGATTCTACTCAATCATTTGATGGAAGTGATGGAGACATGGATAGAAGATCCATACTAAGACATTTCATTTAACCACAACTGATTTCTCTTGGTGATATTTCTAAAGTGCATGAGACAAAGTCTCAACATCCCCACTTCTAAGGAGTCCCCCGGCCATATTGATTTAAAGATAGATTTGTTTGTTCTCCTGACTGTCCATGGTGATTTCCATATTCATAGCCAACACCATAGTACACAGGCAACAATTATTTTCCAGTTTTCCTTATTCATTGTCTCTCTCTCTCTCTCACACACACACGTGAAAAGACTACTACTAGACCTCAAGATGACATCTTTGCTATCACATCAAATGGGACATGTTCTCATATTTGCTCCATGGAATATGTCATTTGATTGCTTGACTGCTGCTTCCATGAACATTGATTGTGAACCCAAGTAAAAAAATGAAGTTCTTGAGAACTTCAATCTTTTCTCCATATATCATGTTACTATATATTGGTCCAGTTGTGAGAATTTTGGTTTACTTTACACTGAGTTGCAATTCATGCCATTGACAGTAGTCTTTAATCTTCATCAATACATGCTTCTAGTTCTTATTGTGTCAGCAAGCACCTTCGGTCTTCTACAGGTCTTTAATTAGTTTTCCTCAATTCCAATGCCGCCTTTTTCTTCATGCAGTCCAGGGCCTTCCATTATTTGCTGTTACACACATTTTCTGATGTTAAACCATTCACCATCTCCATGTTCTACTCTAATGACTGCCTCTTGGTCTGTGGACAGGTAGGTTCTTCATAGGAACTATTAAGTGTTCTGGAATTTCATTTCCTTGCAATGTTTTCCATAGTTTGTTATGATCTACACAGTCAAGCGCCATTCCATAGTCAATAAAACATAAGCAAAGTTAAAAAATTTCTCTGGTATCTTCTCCTTTCAACCTAGATCCATGTGGCACCAATCGAGAAATCCCTTATCCCAGGTCCTCTTCTGAATCTAAATGGATTTCCTGGTAGCTCTCTGCTGATGAACTACTGCAAGCATTTCTTAATAAACATGAGCAAAAATTTGCCTGCATGTCATATTAATAATGTTCTTTGATGATTTTCACAGTCTGTTGGCTCATCTTTCTTTGGGATGGGCACAGATGCCCAATTTTCCAGTCCATTGGGCAGGTAGCTGTTTTCAATTTTGCTTTCAAGAGACTGGCCCCTCCTAAAAACTTTTCAAAGTACATGTGAAGAAACCTCACCATCTTCTCCTTTTAAGGCATCTGGTTTAATTATTCTAAAACTGACTGGTTTATTCTTGTGGCAATTCATGATCCTGTCAATGTATTTTGCCAACACTCTCATTCAAATATGTAAATGTGTCTTTGGTTGTCCTTATTTCTCTTTTGTCTAACTTTCGTATACATAGGGGGTGATGAAAAATAACATGATTTGAGTCAGGTGCCTCTTAGACCTCAAAATTTCATATTTTCTCTTAAAAACACATTAAAGGGGTCTTATCCAGATGATATGACCAAACAGTAAGTAATTTATTTTAACTGTTGCTTCCATGGGTGTTGATAGTAGATGCAAGTGAAATGAAGTGCTTGACAACCTCAATCTTTCCATCATTTAACATGATGTTCTTTATTAAGTCAGTTGTGAGTTTGTTTGTTTGTTTGTTTGTTTTATGTTGAAATCCATACTTTATGGTATAATCCATAATGAAGGGCTTGAACTTCAAAACTGTGTTCGATCTAAAGAGAAGGCTCTCACAGACAAGGCTTTGTATTTTGAGAAGGCCAAATTGTTTTCAAGAATTTACGTAGGTTTTATTTGACTTTTCTCTCAGAATAATCTATCAACAGTATCTTTTCTATACATCTTTTCACCATTCAAAATTATTATGCAATCCAGTATTTTATGTAGGCCTGGATCAAATCCGGAATTACTTTATAAAGAGCGCCTTTTATTCTGAAGGTTCAGCTCTGGTGTTTTCAACCACCACTATCCTGTGCTTTGCAGGGCACTGGTGGCTGATGTTTGTATCTGTGGGTGTGAGAAATGAAAATGCCAGATTTGTGACAACATGATTCATTGAGGCAACCCACACGAATATCATTAGTGTCATACTCTGTCTTCTTGTCTTGTGGCAAGTTATATTTCCAGTAAAAACATAATACTGTAATTCAGAATGTTTCACTAGATTTTTTATGATTCTAGACATTTAAAAATCCTAATAAAGCTTGCAGCAAGCCATGCAGTATTTTTCTTTCTTAAACAGGTTATGCATCCATTTAATGAAAATCAATGCGGCATTGCAGTCTTTGAATTTTACAATAGCTATTTAAAATACATTATAACATGCAAATGTCATATCTCCTCTTAGAATGCAAATAAACTTTACTCAACACAAATTATATTAACTGTGCATTATAGGTGGCTTATGCATGTCAGCTATTGAATATATATTTTTCATAATCATCTTAAAAGAGTATTTTTATTATATTTTTTATAATTTGGCTTTCATAATAATTTCATGAAGCATTGAGATGCCCCTTCCATTACATAAAGGAATTCTTTAAGGACAAGTGTTTTTATATTTATCTGCTGTTCCTCAAAGTTATTCATACTCATTTATTCAGTTTGAATAACATATTGGCCCCTTAGGTGTTTAGAGGTTTAGACATGTTAATGTAGATACTTCTGATGGACTCTTTCTAAAATGAAAATGCTTTGAAAAAATTCATGAAGGAGTTGGAAACGGATATCTATTAAGTAGTTATTATGTCTGTTATTATTTTAGCAAAATTACCTATGTGCTTACTATAATTCTCACAACTCCATCAAACTGCTTATTACCTCATTTTATAGATTTGGAAACAAGTACTCTGGGATTTAAAATTTTAACCCATGATCACATGGGTAGGAAGTAAATAAATGATGACATCAATTTTCATTCAAGTCAGCTTGATTTTAAAATACATAGTTTCATAACCACACTATTCCACATTAATAAGGCATCATTTCATGGTTCATTTATTGAACCTTTAATATTATTTTATGATATGTAATAAGCTAGAACATTTTCCTTACAAGTGTTATTTTATTCAGTAAACATTTATTTATTCATTTCCTCTCATTACTATATTTGAACAGGGTCGAATAGAAAAGATGATAGAATAACAAGTAATCTCTTTAACTTATATAGTAGTTTAAGTTTTCATAAGGAATATCAATATCACATACTTCCAATATTTCTTTGTAGTTTATTTCAGGTTCATAGATGTGTTAGTCTGGGTACTTTAGAGAAACAAATCCACAGAAATCCATGTTTCCCTGAAAGGAAGATATTACCCCCAAATAAGACCTCCCCGAAAATAAGGCCCCCACTACTGTAACTCTGGGCTCTGGACCACAACGGGGCTAGAAAGGTGAGGCTCACCAAGAACTAGAAAGGCAAGGCTCACCAAGCCCTTTATTTCTTTACCCTTCAATTAACCCCACATGTGTTTATCGGCCAGGTTTGCACAATAACCTAACTAACTCAGTAGATAACTCTATATTTGTATTCATTACAGAGCTTCTCCTAAGGGAGGAAAAAGGTCATTATTTTGTGCTGAAAATAACCAAAATAAAAATTAAAAATATATATTACACAGATTGATGAAAAAAATTGCATCAATTTAGTCAAATTCAAAGGTACCTAATTGCCAGCAAGACACTAGTTCCTTGGCAGCCACAGCTCCACAAGAGTCTCCAGGACTATGATCTTTTCTTCTACCAGGTAAACAGCCCAAAGTTCTGTTTTTATGTAATCTTGTTATGTTTTTCCTTCCCACTGTGCCTCATCATACTAAAATTGGAAGTTTTATCTAAAGCCAATTCATCAGTGTTTCAATTTTACAAGAATTTACCCTAATTCAATTTTGAATTCCTGTTACATTTTCTATATAATTATGTAGTTCTCTGTTTTATTTCTGAATGATTTTAAATGTAATGCAGATACGAATTGCCCTCTGAAAGCGTTCCATTCTTTCTCAAGTAGGATTAGTATGTCCTAACACCATTTCCCCCCAGTGCTTCGGAGCTTTTAATTTTTGTCTCTCGATACCTATTATATGAAACCATACCGTTTTTGTTACTAGCCCATGACTTGATTCTGAATCCCCATGATCCTGTGTATGACCCACTGAGACATTAGCTGGTGTTCTGCACCGCCTCAGCAATCACAGTTACCTTTGAGCCCATTGTTGAAGCCACTCTGTCAACCCATCTCTTGCGGAGACGTCTTCCTCTTTGACTCGGACCCCATCTCTATCAAACATGATGTCTTTCTCTAGGAATCAGTCCCTAATGAAAACACATCTAAAGTAAGTTAAATAAAATTACATTAAACATCATTCTAAGGCACATTCTGGCTGCATTCTCTCCAATATAGGTGGGCATGTTGGTTCTTCTGACAGACCATGACCTTGGAATGGATTTTGCCAACACCATGATTCACAGGCATCAATTATTCTTTAGTAGTTCTCATTTCATTCACTTTCCACCTTTAGGCTCCATAGGGGGAAGTTGGCGATACTCTGGCTTAGACCAGGCTCAAATTAGTCCTCAAATTGATATATTGCTCTCGAACATTTTTTATAGATCATTCGATTTTTTGACGACTATTTCCCTGGATGTTGAATGTGGATCCAAGTAAAATGAAATCCTTCACAAGTTCTCTTTTTCCTATGTTTATTATGGTGCTTCTGCTTGTCCTCGCTGTACAGTGGTTTATAAAATGTTTTGAGTTGTAGTCCAGACTGTAAATGATAATCTTCCATCTTTATCAGTAAGTGCTTCAAGTTCTCTTGGCTTTCAGTAAGCAAGTTTGTACAAGCTACATAGCACAGGCTTGCCACATAGCACAGCTTTGGTACACGGAGGACTTGCTAGAAGGTATTTGACCTTATTCTGACACTTGCAACTATGGGCATAGGAACTTAGCCCTATTTTGAGAAAGATCTCCATTTTTTCCAAAATAGAAATGTCTTCAAAAACAGGTTCTCCAAGCTGAAAATGTGCCATTCTTCCCACAACTAGCTGTAGCCTCCCATTAAGAAGCAGTCTTAAAGGAGCTACCATACTAAATGGATCACTTCTGTGTTTGGCTACTTCATTATGCCTGGGGGTTATCTGCATATGAGAGCGATCAGGTTCTGTAGCCAACCCAACATAACGGTAGCACATTCTGTTTTGACATTGCTTGACCTTACTGATCAGAGACTAGTCTCCCTGGGGAGCTCTCAGGGGTCTTAAGAGTCAACTAGCACCAGGTCAAGATGGTGACTCACCTCATTGCTTGCTTATTATGTTACCCACTTATGATATTACCTATTGATTATGTTATATGATGGCTGTATGACATGTATGCCTTTTGAAAGACCTGTAAGCCCCATTCTGTATACTCATTGGAAAATACATTCACTCTCTCAATCCTGACATGGGATAACGAGCCCCTGTGCACTGCTGTCCATCTGTCTGTCTCTATTATTTTCCACAATTGTAAAGCCATTCCTCAGGACCCCTTTGAGTACTGGGGACCTCCTTCACCATAACAGTTATTGAGTTCCCTCTAATCCTGAGGCTGTGTTTGTCTTCATACAATCCAGTGTCTTGGATTATTTTCTCCGCATAGGGATTGCGTAACTACAGAGAAAACATGCAGTACTGACTCACACCTTTCTATAATTGAAATTATTTACTGGGCCTTCATTCTTTTGTAAAATTATTTCATCCTGTATGCACAGGTTCCACATAAGGAAAAATGTGTTCTAGAAGCATCATTCCTCACAATGTTATTCATTTTCACAGTTTGTTGTAATCCACACACTCAAATGCTTTTACTTTGTCATAAAATATAGGTAGATATCTATCTAGTATTTTCTGCCTCCATCAAGACTCATCTTCCATCAACAGTGATACGTGCTTACTTCATTCCATGTCCTTTTATGGATCTAACTTGAATTTCTGGCAGTTCCCTGTCAATGGGCCTCTTCAAGAAGTTTTAAATTATCTTCAGCATAGTTTACTTGTGTTTGGTGTTCAATAACTTTTGCTTTTGGAAGGGTGGGAGGGAATCATTTCTCTTTGAAATGGTCACAAATATAAATCCCTTTCATTCAGTTGACCAGGTAAATGTCTTCTAACTTTTTGACATAGTTAAATAAACATTTCGAGGATGGCAGTCCTTTCTTCAAACATCTTAACTGGTATCTGCCAATTTATGGAGCCTTGTTTTTAACCAACACCTTCAGAGCAGAATGGACCCTTAGGTAGTTAGTTTATTGTGCCAACCTGGCCAATAAACACATGTGGGGTTAATTGAAGGGCAGAGAGATAAATGGCTTGGTGAGCCTCTCCTTTTGAGTTCTCTCGTCTCTTGCTTTGTGATAGTTGGACAGAGGTGCAGCTGCCTTAACCAGTTCTCTGCTTCAGCTGGTAAGGCTCAATTCCTGCAAGATATTCCTGAGGAGAATCCACATGGACCTACCCTGATGCAGCCCTGGGTGCTGGAGCAGCCGTGTGGAGACCCCTGCCAGTGCTGAGATGCTTACACACTCACTGACTCGGCTTTCCCCCTTCTGTCAGCATCATTGTGTCTGTTTTGTGAGATGGAAGAAGACTTTGTGGTTTGGTGTTGGACATATGGGTTAATATTGGACTTGTGGGATTGGGCAGCACTGGATTGGAATGTTTCCTTGTTGTGCACTTAACATTTATATAAAGCTCTCTTATACATGAGTTGCTGTGGATTTGTTTCTCTAAAGTGCCCTGACTAATACAGACCCTTTCTTCCATAGTGTGGTTCTTCATCAGATACCACCAATCCCTTGATAACTGAATTACTTCCAGCTTCTTTGGATGCTTGTGTCATCCATTAGTTTGCTCATAAAATACTTCAATGTTGCCACTTTATGCTTGACTTTTGGTCAATTTATTCACCTGAGGAATATCAATCATGTTCTTCAATTTATGTGTCCTAATTACATACAGGCATTTCCACTTCCATTATAATATTTTACTTAATCTTCCTGGGCTGCCCTTTGAAATTTTCTATTTAGCACTTTTATTTTATCACTTTGTTTGCTTTAGCTTCTCTATAGCCAAGAACAAGTTTTAGAGTCTCTTGGGACATTCATTTGTTCTTTTTTTCCTGTCATTTAATAACTATTTCTGTTTTCGTTGATTATGACTTTGATGTCATCCCACATAGTTTATTTAGTCTTTAGTCATTATTGTTCAATATGTCAAATGCATCCTTACGCTGGTTTCTAAGTCCAGGTGGTGCATACTCAGAATTATGCTTTGGCTCTTATGAACTGAGCTTGATATGCTTCACTTTCGATTTGAATGTGCATATGAGCAATTAATATTCTGTCCTACAGTTGGCCTTTGGCCTTCTTCCAACTGATGAATATTAGCTTTTCCATTGTGCCTATAGAGATAAAATTAATTTGTGTCCTGGTGAAATTCATGGATATATGTGATCATTGGATTTTGTGTCAATTTATTTGGGCAAAGATCCTTAGTTATTTAAAACCAACAACATGTAAATTATTCCAATTTGTTTGAATAGCAACACAGTCTTTAACTCAGGTCACAGTCTGATCACATCTTCTTGGGAGGATGGCCTGTTTGAGATCCACATAATAGATGCAGCAAAGTCCAACACTCCTCTTCTGCTTTCTTACTCCTGGCCTTTTTTTATGTCTGGTCACTGAAGATGTGTACTGGCTGGCCACGATTTTGCCTGTTGACCCTGAAAACTATTAGTAGTCTGCTGTAATCTCTAATCTGCCAGTCCAACTTCACACCCACCAGCAGTGATTTTCCAGCTTCACCCTCTTGCCTCTGTGTTCATTTTCCAACTTCCTGGGTCCTAAACCCTGGTAACACACCAACAAAAGCCTAAAGCTTAACACCCAGGGGTGAACCTGGAAGGATTTCCAGATTAGCATCTAACCCATGGATTTAAACTGAGCTGCATTGGCCTTTCCTGAGGCAGTGGGAGCTGCTTTCTTGATATAAATCTATCTATCATCTGTCTGTCTATCTATCTATCATCTATCTATCTATCTATAATATATCTATTGTCTATCATCAAGTTTACTAGTTTTGTTTCTGTAGAGAACCTAGCCTAATAGAATATGGTTGTTGTTGGTGCTATTGAGAAAAGATATTTCAGCAAATAGGATGTTGACCTTGCAAAATTCTATCATGCCGTATCAGCAGTACTTTCTATCAGCAGGAACACTTTTCCCAACTATGGATCCTTCTCTTGGACAACTTGCACATATATGTCACCAAGAATTATCACTGCATCCTGATTGTATGTTTGATCAATCACAAATTCAGAAGTTAAAAAGCACCTAGCTATCTTTTGTCAGGATTCTGAGCAACGGGGGTGTGTTCAGTTTCAGGTAAGAAGTATTTATGAGGACCAGTCTCAAGGTTTCTGAGTCTCTATCAGACTAATAAGCCTGTTCTCTCTCTCTCTCTCTCTCTCTCTCTCTCTCTCTCTCTCTCTCTCTCTCTCTCTCTCTCTCTCTCTCTCTCTCTGTCTCGCTCTCTCTCAGATTTTGAGGGTCGTTGCACATTTTTCTCCAACTTTACTCAATACTTTCTAATATAATCCATTTCAGGGTCGCTAGTAGAGATAGTCAAGCACAGTCCAGTTACTCTGATCTCTCTCAGAGCACAGAGGCGGGGACTCAAGTGGCCTGTTAGTCCTTTGGACTAATTAATTCCATGTGTCTTACATTTTCTCCATTTTCTTTGCTCCCAAAAGGGAGTGTTAAGAGCCCAATTGCCACACACCAAAGTCAGATGTAGGACATTGTCTACATGAACTCTGCTGTGCCAGTTGGCTTTGTGTTCCCTAAGATTAAGGTTCGAGCCTCCAGCCCCAGCAGCTGCTCTCCTCAGCTAATTGTTCATGGCTAAGAAGTGTTTATAAGTTTGCCTATTATATTCTCTGGTATATTCATGATATTCTTGTAGCATGTATTTTCTAGATAGGTAGAATTATTTTTTTTTCAATGTATGAGGGGGTCCTCCAAAAAACCCCAGGATTTTTTTCCCAAAGTCATGTATTTTTTTTCTAACAAAACAACTTTATCACCATCAAAGTACTCTCCATGCCAGTTAATACATTTACCAAATCTATGATTCCATTCTTGGGACTGTTTTAAAACACATCTGATTAGAATGGCTGACTGCACCTCCCTCATGTTTTCTTCATCTTTTCTATTTTGTCAAATAACTTCCCTTTCTGTCCATTTTCATTGTGGAAACAAAAAAAGTCATATACAATGAGGTCAAGTGAGTAAGGTACACAGGGTAAGAGAGGCATGCTGGTTTGGAGCCAAAAGCTGGCACACTGAGATGGCTGCATGAGCAGGTGCATTGTCAAGGTGGCAAAACCAGTCCCCTGTCTGCCACAAATTGGGCCTTTTTGGTCGTACTCTGTCACACAATCTTTTCTGAACCTCTAAATAGAAAGCTTGATTAACAGTCTGACTTGGCGGAATGAACTTCAAATGCACTGAAAGTCGACATTTCCTTCCATTAGGGAACTTGATGGCCATCCAGAACAATGTTTGTCATCAGTAGATATTTCACCTTTTGTGAAACCAGAAAACCACTCTTAGGCTTGAATTTTTCCCGCAGCATTGTCCTTATACACTGTGTTCAGCACTGCAACTATTTCGACGGCATGTTTCTGGAGCAAGAAACAACATTTCACGACTGCACGCTGTCTCTTAAATTGGCCATCACAAAAAAAATATGGTTCAAGCTAAACTGCTTTTATGAAATAATTCACTGTGACCAGAGAGAACCTTCCAAGCCACACCACTGGGTGCACTAACTCAGAGTGAGTTGCTGGATGCTTGCCTGGTAGGAACAATGTGTACTAAGAAAGCTCTGCTCCCACTAACACAACTCTGTTTTGTACGGGGTACCCCCTTGTCTGTATACTGCTCAGTGTTGGTCCATTAGCCATTCACCCTTGTTCAACTCAAACATCTCCTATTTATCCCATCTAGAACATCATTATTAAGGTTTTTGCAAGGTAGTTTTTATTATAGTATTTAAATTTGTTGTTTTGTATTTTGATAATGAATTTCATTGCCATTCTTCCTCAATATTCCATTCTCAGCAGAGTAAATCATATTATCTATTAAAAATTGGCCAATAGTAGGCCATTTTGGCTCATTAATGGCTCAGATAACCATCTTCAAGGGTTCTATTTATTTTTTCCAACCTATTGCTTTTTCTAAATTTACACTAATATATCCCATACATCTGATATATTATAAAGAATCAGAGAAATACACTTTTAAATAAACTTTGTGCCACAACCCTGAGTCTATGAGCTCTAAACAGTCAGTGCCTGTGTTCATAGCATATACCACATACACTCGAGGATAAGCCGGCCTGGCTATCAGCTGAGGCACCTAATTTTACCTCAAAAACGGCATAAAAATGTGCTGAAAAACTTGGCTTATACATGAGGATGTATGGTATGTGTACTTCTATTTCTACCCGATAATCTAACATATAAGAGGAACTCACTGAATATAATTGGCTTATTTAGTAATAGAGTGAAGAAGCAACTCCAAACCAAAACACAAATTGAACCATACCACAGTGACCAGAGTATTTCTTTCCAGAGGATCTGTTGTAAATCAGATAGACAAAACATGGTGTACACAATAGCATTTGCCTTCTAGGCATGGATTGCGGTGCTTGAAAATCGCTTCTTTTTAAGAATGGAAAACTGCCATGAAAATAAAATACAAATTGTTTTCAATGAGACTTAAAGGCCAAAAAAGCTGTGTACTAGATGGAATTTGTAATGAATTGTGTACTTTTATTGCTTACTCTGTTTCAGAACTGGCTTATTATTTATTTTATGTTTTGTTTGGATCTGACTTTATTTTGGAAGGAGGTAGTTTTTCTCTCTCGAGACAAATTGAAATGCAATGACCACAACTAGTGTTCAGGTCGGAACTATACAAGTACCAGATAATTTCTACATCTGGTATGTCCTTATTTTCTACAAGTTATTATGATAGTTTTAATATTCTTTATATTTACCAGGTACCAGATATATTAAAACATTGAAATATTCCTTTTCATGAGCAGGGTTGGCTCTAATTTTCTTATCCAAAACCTAAGTAAAGAGTTTTGTAGGGATTAATTAGAACAAGTGATCTCAGCAAGTAAACGCTCAGGTGGACTCCCCTTAGCTTCTCTGAATCGTTGACTCACATTTCTCAGATGTACATAATTCCCCCATTGGTCTGATCTTCAGACCGCTCTAGAGTGGTTGTTCAGTGTGAATATAATCGGGCTTCTGCCTAGAACTGGATTAATTATGGAGTATAATATGATGGAGCTCCAAGGTAGAGTTTAGCAAGGGTGATCCCTGTGAGCATGGGAGTCGGGAATGTTCTCAGTTTCAGAATGAAACACTAACAATGCTTGAGAACCACTGATATCAGGGAGCCAGCCTGCTTAAAGAATTCTTTGACAATGAGAGCAGTGCACAATTGATAAAACATCACTCAATCAATACTTTTTATCTGCCACCAATAGAAAAAAGATTTCTCTATCAAAATTTTAAGTTTTTGCCCTCCTCCATAGGATATTAATTTCCCCAGAAAATAAACTAAAAACATGTTTTTTTTTTTTAAAAAAACACTGTCATTGAGTTGTTGCCAACTCATAGCAAACCTCTAGACAGAGTGGAACTGGCCCTGTGAGTTTCCTAGATACTAACTCTTTTATTTTTAATCATTTTATTGGGGGCTCACCATCCATCCATCCATCCATCCATCCATCCATCCATCCATCCATCCAGTGTGTCAAGCACATTTGTACATTTGTTGCCATCATCATTTTCAAAAGATTTTCTTTCTACTAGAGCCCTTGATATCAGCTCCTCATTTCCCCCCTCTCTCCCTCATGAACCCTTGATGATTTATAAATTATTATTTTTTCATGTCTTACACTGACCGATGTCTCCCTTGACCCTCTTTTTGTTGTCCATCCTCCTGGAAGGGAGTTATATGTAGATCATTGCGATGGGTTCCCCCTTTCTCCTTCCACCCTCCCCTCAGCCTCCTGGTATCACTACTGTCAGAGGGGTTTATCTGTCCTGGATTCCCTGTGTTTCCAGCTCTTATCTGTACCCATGTACGTGCTGTGGTCTTTCCATATTTGTAAGGTAGAATTAGGGTCATGAGAGTGGTGGAGGGGCAGAAGTCTTAAAGAACTAGAGGAAAGTTGTATGTTTCACCGGTGCTATACTGCACCCTCACTGGCTCGTCTCTTCCTTGTGACCCTTCTGTAAGGGGATGCCCAATTGTCTTCAGATGGGCTTTATGTTTCTCCCTTGGAGTAACTGGTGGTTTTGAACTGCTGGCCTTGTGGAGCTCAGCTGACTGCATAACCACTATGCCAGCAGGACTCCGTAATCGCCTAGTACAGAACATAATGGTTTCTGCCTAGCTATCACTTTTATCTGTTCTTTTGCTTTTCCGCCGAGTATTTACACACTTAGCCAAAGCAGTGACTTGATATTATCCTCTGATATGTTTTAAAATCAACAATTCCTCTCTCACCAATGGATAAATGTTCTAATGTAGCATTTCTTCCTTCCCCAAGGCTGGGTGGTTTGAATTCTGATTGTTAATATATTGATCTCTCAGAAGCCACTGTTGATGATGAGCTGACTTTAAATTAATCATGACCCTGAAGGGAAAGGCAGAATGACCCCTCCATGCTGCCAACGCACTGTCTTTACGAAGCAGGAGCCATGCGGAGCCGTCCTTTCAGCAAGCAGCCGAGCGCTTACCCCGGCCTCCTAACGTCACCTTCAGTCTAATTCAAATTTCACATGGGATATTTAGGGAATTGTTCTTTAAAAAAATAGTTTTATCGTAGTTTTTTTTTAAGTATGTCACTTTTTCTGTTCTTTCGCATAAGAACAATTCTGCTTAAACCCCCAAATAGAAACCTACAATTTTGTAACAAATGCTGACCTTTTTTCTTCCAACTTAAAAAAAAAAAGACAGAAGCCTGCTTGTCTTCTTTCAGAGGTTTAATTCCTCTGTGACTGAGGGCCCTTGATGAGCAAGCCGGAATGCGCATCATTTGCAATGTGACTTTTAGTTGGTTGCCAAGTCTGCCCTGAGAATTCACACTTTCTTTTGGTGCAAGTTAAAAATGGGTCAGTCCATGGGCTCAACCCTCTTTCAGGCTTGCTATGCAGCACACAGAAAATTAACAAACTCTGGAGAACTTGGTAAGTTTCCTGTTGATATTCTGTTAGCACCTGCAACTGAACAGCGGGGGAGTGCCGACTAGACTGAACAATGGCTGTGGAAAGGAAACTCAAGAAAGAAGGGGAAATAAAAAAGAGCCACACGGGAAAAAAGACATATTAAATACTATCTGTAATATTATCTAACATAATGTCCTTACTAAGCAAAATTAAGAAGGGTATAGGAGAAAAGAAAGAAGATCTGAGGGAGAAATTAGACTCCCTGAGATAATCTAGCTAGTTGGGAGCTGAGATGGATTCTGAAGTCTCTTATTTTGACCCAGGAAGAATCCTGGCACCGCTGTGAGGTAGGCGCTATGATGCAATGTACAAGGTTCGAGGTTCATATCCACTCATCACCGCTGCAAACGATAAGGCTGTTCCTGAAGATACAGTTTTGATACCCTTCATACAATTCACTGCCATCAAGTCAATGCCAATTCATAGCAATCAAGTTGCCCAAGATGGAACTGTTCTGTCAGTTCCGAGAGTGTAACCGTGTATGGGTGCAGACACCCCCATCTTTCTCCTGTGAAGCAGCTGGTGGTTTTGAATGGCAGAGATTTCAGATGGCAACGCAACATGTAACCTCCAGGGGTTACCATCATGCAAGTAGAAATCAAATCGATGCAGTGGGTTTGGATTCACTTTATTTTATTTTGGCCTTTTATTGAGGTTTGTTTTGATAAAATAGCACTTTTAGTTTTCTAGGAACATTGTTGCAGGTAGGTGCTGTGGAATCCGCTGTGAATATTTTTTTTTTAGATTATATCTTTTGTTTTGCTTTTTCTTAAATTATTCTATTGGGGGCTGGTACGATTCTTATCACAATCTATACATCCATCAGTTGTGTCAAACACATTTGTACATTTGTTGCCATCATCATTCCCAAATCATTTGCTTTCTACTTGAGCCCTTGATATCAGCTCAATTCCCCCTCCCACCCCTCTCCCCTCTCCCTCATGAACCCCTGATAATTTATAGATTATTATTATCTTGTCATATTTTACACTGTCTGATGTCTCCCTTTACCCACTTTTCTGTTGTCCATCCCCCCCGGGAGGAAGTTACATGTAGTTCCTTTGTAATCAGTTCCCCCTTACCACCCCACCTTACCTCCACCCTCCAGGTATCACCACTCTCAACTCTGATCCTGAAGGAATCATCTGTCCTGGATTCCCTTTGTTTCCAGTTCCTATCTGTACCATTGTACATCCTCTGGTCTAGCCAGATTTGTAAGGTAGACCTGGGATCATGATAATGGGGGAGGAAGCATTTAAGAACTAGAGGAATGTTGTATGTTTCATCGTTGCTACCCTGCACCCTGACTGGCTCATCTCCTCCCCGCAACCCTTCTGTAAGTGGGTATCCAGTTGCCTACAGAGGGGCTTCTACCAATTAGAGCAGAGTCAACAGAACAACCCTACTAATAGCAAGAGGATAGATATAATAAAAATCAGAGCTGAGATACAGGAGAGGGAAAACAAGAAAACTATAGAAAAATTAATACAGCTACAAGTTGGTTCTTTGAAAGAATTAACAGAATTGATTAACTGCTGGTAAATTTAACCAAAGAAAGGAAGGAACAAATGACAATTGCAAGGATGAGGGATGTAACAGGGGACATGACAATGGGACCTAGTGAAATCAAAAGGCTGATTGCGCAGCACTACGAAGGCTGCTGTCATTCTTACTGGCACCACAGTCAGCACACTGGATCATGGCCCACTCTTGCACCATCCTCCCAATATTGTCCAGCTAACTGTTGCAACTATGATCTCAATTCACTGAGGGACTTCTTTTTTACTGACCCTTTAACAAGCATGATGCCTCTAGAACCGGCCCTTCCTGAAAACATGTCCACAGTAGTGAGCTAGTGAGATGAAGTTTCTCCATCCTGACTTCTGAGCAAAATTTGACATACTTCCTGCAGACATCTCTGTTGGTTCCTCTGGCAGTCCATGGACCTTTCAGTGTACACTGTCTGCCCCATATTTCAAATGCATCACATCTTCATCTGTCTTCCTTACTTATTATCATGTTTTCATATTAATATGAGGCAAATGAAAATATTGTAGCTTGGATCAGACGTCCTTTGGTCTTCAAAATGATATATTGTTTTTTTCATATTTTAAAAATTTCTGTGTATCAGATTTGTCCCCATGAAATACTTCATTTGATTTCTGGACTACTTCTTTCATGAGCCATTTTTGTTTTTTAAGTAAAATGAAATTGTTGTTCATTTTAATTGTTAAAAATGAAAGAATGACTACATGGATAATTTGACTAATACTAGGATCAATACTCGTTCATACTTCTCTCAAGTATTGTGTTATGCTGGGTTCTCTAAAGAATTTAAACCAGGGGTGATTATATATGTGCAATTTATATCAAGAAAATGGCTCACACAATTATAGAAGCTGTCAAGTTCTAAATCTATGAGTCAGCTATTCCTCTGGCTTTACCTGACTCGTGTCACTTCAGGGTCTGAAGAATCTAAAGTGGGAAGAAAGATCATAAGCTGGCAAGTGCAGAGGCAGATGAATCCACAGTTAACAGGTCAGGCTTTTGATTGGAGAAGCAGATGAATCCATGGTTTGGGAGTCAGATGGCTAAATCAGAGGGTGCCCACTGATGGCTCTCAGGATTTGTAGGCAATATGGAAGTTCACCGGTGCCGGTCCAAAGACTCAAGATGAAAGGGTTAGATGCAGCATCCAGTCCCAGCAAATTGTTCCCTAGAGCCTTTATATAACAAGTAAGGCACACCCCCAAAAAATGTATTATCAATTGCGCTAGGGCTGTGACCTGCCTCTAAAACTGTAAACTCACTTCCATCGCGTTTATTCAAATTTGTTGCTACCTTAAAGTAGGTATATGTAACATAACTAATCTTACAATTCATTGGCTGCTCACAGCAGATCACATTATAGAGTTTATATGGCCATGTCATGGGGGATTACTAGGCCTTTACCATAAACCATTAAGAATCCTGACCCAACCAACTTGACATAAAATACAACAACTGTTAGAGGTAATCCACAAAATACCCCTCCAAAAATAACAACAACAACTTGGGAAGGAAACAACGTAGCCATGTTAATTATTATATCATGGCCAGTTTTATTTTAGAAAAAAATTGTTGATTTTCTTATATTGCAGGTCCCATATTTGTAATGAGGACTAGTGATGATATAATTTATGATAAGAAATTAAATAATGCATATAAAGAATCTAAGGTAGGATTTAATAAACCTTGAAAGAGGTTGACTATCATGTTTTAAATTGAGTCAATAAATCCCAGCTTGACCTAATAATTGAATCAAAAGTTATTAAAATTAGTATCCTAGAATTACCTATGAAATAAGTAAAGATTAATGACACTGAGGCCCATAAATATATATTTTCTAAAGGTCAAATTGAACATTGTACAATAATTTTAACAGTTTAGAACACTATTCAAAAATGAAGGAAACTTATTGGCTTCCTGGGTTACATATGGGCCACTAACAGCAAGATCAGGAGTTCAAAACCAGCAATTTCATTGCAGAAGAAAGAGTCTTTCTACTCCCATGAAGATTTACAGTCTTGGAAACACAAAGGGGCAGTTCTATTCTGAACTATCAGGCTGCTATTGGGTCTCTTTAATTGGAATTGACTCAATGTCAATGTTTGTTTACACAAAGATTATATATATATACATACATATAGCAACATCCTCTCTCACAAGAGCCTGATAGCTATTGTCCAGAGTTGCTATACTGATATGTATCTGCTTTTGCTCATTTCTATTTGGAGAAGCAATAGATTTCTGCATGCGAGTGAAAATCATATTTGCACTCCAGTAAGAATCATATTGCCTAATTATGCGATCCTTGACGTAAATCTCTATCTTACTTCGTTTATATTATTTATTGTAATCCAATTTGAGATTACACATTGGGCTTCTAACTGCCTGATCAGCAATTCAAAACCACCTCCTCCTCCTTGGGAGAAAGATGGGCTATTTACTCCCATGAAATAATTACAACCTTGGAAACCGACAGGAGCAATTCTACTCTGGCCTATAGAGTAGCTTTGAATTGGCATCAGCACAATGGCAGTGAGTTTGGTTTTTGGTTTGCTTCTCTTTCCAGTATTGATTTTTTCTGTCTTATTTTATATTCTTACTTTTCACCACTGAACTCACTCTTTTGTCATTAATTTGAACATCATTGTTTTTCATCAACTTAATAGCCTGACTTAGCAGAGTATACACAGCGTTGTCCAGTTCCCTTCTATAAATAGGGATTGATTTTCTCTCACTTTCACTCTGGTAGGAACCACTGCTCTCCTTTTGTTTTGCATATGAATCTGCTTATCCAGCAGAGTGAACTGGGAAGGACCAGTGGACCCATCAGAGTTTCCTGTGCTTATCCTCTGTCTGTCCCACTCAGTCACAGCCAGATCATCAGCAAAGGTTAAGGACTGGTCTCATATTTTGATTTTAAAACTCATTTATGGGATAAATATTCTAGAATGCATCACCCTATTTAGACATTTTCAAGACAGAGATGTTATTGAAAGCTTCCAGAAGGCTGACATTCCTCTTTTTAAAAAATGTAAAGTTAATATTTTAAATGGTTGGTATATCATGACTCATTATTTTGACAACTGATTGAAATAATTTATGGGTGTTTTACATCTTTACATCTAAATACATCTGATTCCCCTTTGAAATTGCTAAAAGCTGTTCAGATCCCGCACCAGATGCCCTGTGAACAAGTATTGTACTTTCAGAACAAAATTGTATAAAGTATCAAACTTACAAATTTCACCCCGATTTATTTTATGTAAAAAATATTGAATATCACAACTTTTCCTTGATCACTTTCATAGCAGAAGCGTCTGACTTGCAAATTTATAGAATTAGAATGACAGTGGATTCGTTAGGTAAAGAGTGAAGCACAACAAATGGTAGACACTAAGCATTTGATAATGTTTGCAAACCAAATAATATCAAGTATACATTATGTATAGCATTGGCCCTGTAATTATTGAAATACTTGTGAATCCATTAGAGTTCATTAAATAATTATTCTTTTAATTATGTAAGTACTGAACTAGGATTAGAAGAGAAAAATTGTCATTTGTAATATACTGAGCACATGGCACACAGTTACCAACCATGAAGGCTTTCTGTACTGATTCATTATTAAACTAACTCCAATAATTTATTTCAGGAATTTAGAGAAATTATGAGTGTCTAGGCTTATGAAATTTGTTGGAGTGTAGAAAAAAATTACATTACTAAATAAAGGATAAGCATGTCCCTACTTCATTAAAGTAGAACTTTAAGACTTTATGACTGTTTCAGAAAATCGTTGTTAGCTTTTATAAATATTATCTACATCAAAAAGTATTGGATTCTCTCTCTGTGTAGGTAAATGGAGAAAGCAGGTTGAAAGACAAAAGTCAATTGTTCCCAATTTATTTATTATATGAACTTCCGACTATTACAATGAGTAGACCAGACTTTATTCTTCATATGAAAGATATGGACTGCTTTTATCCATCCACTGTTACTTTTATTCCTTAAAATATTGCTCTTCCTATATAAATATAATTAAAATAATTAAGAACAAGTTGACGGAACAACATTTTAAGCAATACAAAGCAGCTTTCATAGGTTCTGTGAACATTGAATAAAATTCCAAAGAATGACATAATTATTTCTTGCTCATGTAATAATCCCGGGAGGTGTCTTAGTAGTGCGTCGTTTCTTTCCTTTTGTACCGTTGTTTGTTGGTGCATCACTGTGCATCCACCAAGGTGAAGGGGAAGTAGCACAGTGTTGGGAACATGGAAGTTTATCAGACTGGCCTGGGAAAGAGCATAAAGCGTTTCTAATAATGCTCCACTGGATACAACACTGCCACTTTATACAGGAGTCAATGAAATGTATCCCGACCTTAACAGTGTTTTTTTAGTAGATAACTATTAGTTTCCCCACAATGTCCTATTATTACTAAACATGAATTCATAATTTTTGCTAGAACTTTAGTAATTGACATGCTTTAACAGCTTCAATTACTTAAAAATGCTTCAGTTAACAAAACAAAACAATAATCCAGCGAAGTATGTAAGTAACTCCTAGAAAGACCATTTAAGTTTCTCATTTTTTTGGTCATTTTATATTCTTAACTGTTAAACTGAGCTTATTCTGGGTGGATGAATCTCAATGGTAGCAACCACCTGGTTGTCAGTGGAGGCTTGCATGGCGCTGTGATGCTTCCACGGTTTTCAGTTGAGTTTTTAGCCAAGACTGACCATGAAGAGAAGTCTAGAGATCTGTCTACTTCTGAATATTAAAAAATCAAAAAATTAAGGTCCCAATCTACAGCTCTCATGCAGCTAGAGCCGGAATCAGCAGGGTTCCATCCCACTGTGGAGTGGGTCACCATGAGCAGGGGACCCACTCTACAGCAGCTGAACCAACAATTTGGGAATTGAGGCTAGTAGTGAGAGTTGTATTAACATGAGAGAGTAAAAGAGGAGGTAAACATATTTAAGTGAAATATTTGGGTATATATTGCATGCTTTAAAACGTGAGACCTAGGTAACATTCGAAATGTTTTGTCTACAGTTGGCCAATCACTAAGATTCCCGAGGAGGATTACTACTTAGTCAGCTCTCATTACTGATACGCAGTGGAGGAAACTAGGGTAAGCTCATGTGAGCAATTATTGTTTAGTAGTGCCTCACTAGTGCTTTATATATTTACTATGTGATCCATGCCACTGCGTTTTTATTGCTAAAGATTTGATAATATGGATTGAAAATCCATTCAAATGCTCCTTTTCAAGTGTGAGAAATTGATCAAGGATTTTCCAGGTCCAAGCCCATGCTCTTTCTACTAGAAAAGCAGCCATTTCTATTCTTAAGGATTATTCTTTTGGTGGTGGTGATGACATGATTTTGTCAAATATTAAATAATCAGAAAGAGAAGTAGAAATCCAAACACTGGAAGGTGCATAGATTTGTAACATATCCAAGAGGCACATTTTTTAAACTTGCTTTTGCACGCAATTTTCATTATTGATTTCAGACTACAAAATTAGAACTTAAAACTCACATGCCCATGAGGAAAATGCACTTTAGTTATACCTCATGCTTTTAAAGGAGTTTATTTATCTTAACATAATTACTCATTAAACTGTCACATGTTTTTTCTTTGAAAATTTTCCCCATCTTATAGAAAAAAATAAAAGAGCTCAGACTACATAAAATCTTTAACCTGGTGAAATACATTTTTTGAATAATAACTAATAAAAATATTACTTGACTCAAGATGCCAATCTTTAGGACTATATCAAGATAATATTTTGAGTTTTTGGCAGTATCATCAGGGATTCACAATTTAAATAGATTCCCAGTTAGCTGTTCTATGGTCATGCATTTGCTCTCTGCTTTTATGTCCGGGTTCCACAATTCACTTGTAATGGCCACATAAAATTCACACACAATGCTAGTGATTATAGGGTTTATTAAACTAATAGGCTACAGTGCACGTAAGAAATACTCAGAATACAGATATGTGGTAGTTACATAATCTGGTGTCAATTTGAGAGGATTATGAGTGAAAGGGTAAAGTTTGGCCTGTCAATCAATATATAACCAACGAGGCCTCTGTGTGGGCCTGGCCTTCTCCAGAGAATTCTGGGAACTCCTGGACTTTCTCCTTGGAGGTAGGAGACACATTCTCTCTGCTCACTCCTTGAGAGGCACTCTGCTGACAAGACACATGGCACTATGCCCTGGGAGCTGGAGAAGCCACACGGACCTACCATGGTGCAGCCAGACCTCTGGATCCTAAGAAGTCACTTAGAGACTCCTGCCATTGGCCTGTTATCCTCCTGCATTCGTCACCATTGTCTGGATTTCATGAGTCTGAAAAGGACTATATGGATTGGTATTGGCCATATGGGCTAATATTGGACTTATGGACATGATCTGTACTGGGATGGGACGTTTTCTCAATATTCAATTGCTCCTTATAAACATATGTGTGTCTATGAATGTATTTCTCTAGTCTACCCAAACTAACACGAGGTGTTCAGTCAGGACATGTTACAAAGTTCCTTCCAGGCTACTACTAGTAAGTGCAAAAAGAGCAGATTAAACTTTACTGTGACCCTCAACCCAAAGCTCAAGTTCAGTGGGTGATGAACCCAGCTCCCCAAATTAAGTGCCAGAGGCAGTCTACTCCACAAGTCAGCTTCTTGCCCTAAAACACTCATTCTATTTGCACCGTGGGCTGGAAAACTCAACACGGTCTCCTGCTCTGCTTCCCGGTCCCTATGCTGCTGCTCCTCTGCCACGTCCCACATATCATAGCTGTTTTCTGGATCCAGAGGGCTAACTGCAAAGAAATAGAGGGTATATTCTATTTCTGGCTCTTGCAGGTAGATACCCACCCCCTGCTTCTTACAGGGCAAATTTTATATGCAGCCGTAGGTGACACAATAAATCCCATTAACAAGTACTCACAGATGAATTCTATCAATGTCTTCTTTACCTCCTTTCTCAGACCCATGCCAGAGAAGGTCATTTGGTGGGCGTTACGGAGACATTTGCCTAGAAGAGCCACATTAAGTAGTTTGTGGGCCCTGCCGCCCACTACGTAGCAATATCCCATGTCAGATGAATAATAATTTTCTTCAAAGTTCTCCTATTTTTCTTTCCTGGCCTACTGCCTCAGATGCCAGGACTCTAAGCTGTTACTCCCAAACATGTTCTAACGTCGATATGCCGTCATCAACCTCTCCTTGCTTATCAATCAAAGAGCTCAAAGCAAGGGTGATGGTCCAAAGTTTTAAAAGATTGCTGGTTATAGAAACACCTTAATTGAATGCAGAGCTGATGGCATGAGCTCAACTCCAAGAACAGTTCAATAGAAATCTTTCAAGAAGGCAGACCCCTACTCACTTTAGTACACCTACCTGTCTCCCTTAAAAAAACAACTTTATTTTCTTTACTCTTTAAAGCTGTGAAGCATAGCACATGATAAAAAAAAGGCTAAAACAGTAATTCACAGCTTAATTTGTATCGAAAGGGGAAGTTCAGTACAACTCCCACCGTGTCCTGGAAGAGAACATTTACAACACACTAAGACCTCTTCTCTGATACGATCTCATCTCTCCCACTCCTCTGACATTTATGCTAATAGACATCTTGCTGCTCACTTCAGAATGTAAGTTTAAATTAATATAACCTGTGGTTTAGTTAGAAGCCTTGATGGTACAGTGGTTGTGTGTTGGACTGTGATCGGCATGGTTTGCAGTTCAAAACCACCAGCGGCGATGTGGGAGAAAGACTGGGCTTTCTACTCCTGTAAACAGTTACAGTCTTAGAAACCCACAGGGGGTCGCTGTGAGTTTGCATTCACTCCATGGCAGCAGTGGATGGTTTAGATTGCTTAAAATTGTTAACTTTTACAACTTGGATTTTGCTCAATGGTATGTTTATGAGGCATTCATATTTTTGTATCCAACTTGCTGTATTGTATACAGACATACGGCATGATCAAAAGTATTGTGTTCTATCTCAAACAATATTAGCTACTTTCTTTTTTAAAATCTAACAACATTAGTGTTAGCACTTAAACATGGCCGGTGTTAACCATTAAGTCAAGTGTTTCTGGTATGGAGATATTATGACACAGTCCTTGCCTTTCATGCGCTTACTATCTTCTCAGAGAGAGAACAAATGGGTCGTGTCCATGCTTGAGTGCTGCAGTAATGTTCATTACCCAAGTCCCAGCATATTGGGGATAGAGAGGACCACCTCTATCAAATGACAACATGGGTTTGAGGATTGCTGTAGCATCTGTCCTTTTAATGTGAACTAGCTGGCAAATCGGTTTAGATGTCATGTCTCTATTGTTTCCCCAGGTATTCTGATGGATGCTGACAGGTGTGTGTGCATCAGTGTCCTTGAAGGCAAATGCATTCAAATGGCAGTGGGATACCTGCGCATTTCAAAAAAATGCAGTGGGAAAGAAATAAATGTTCTATTATTGATTTTTGGTTTGATCCCTGCTACCAATCTTCCTGCCAACCCTTAAACCTTAAATGTATATATTTTTTGCATAACTGTCTATAGGAGCATTGTGCTGAAAAGACGTTTTTTATTTTTAGCTTACACACTCTTCATTTCCTGTCTTCCATTTAGTTGAACTATGGTAATTTTCTCATCCAGTCACGAACTGCCTTTCTCATCGGTCTTTACTTGGATGCCCGTGTGTGTCTAAATGGCAGCAGCCACCGCCTGTACTTCACACATCTGTCTCTCATCCCAGTTTCTCAATAGAGCTACTAAATACAGACCAAGTTGGATGTACAGTTATAAATAGGGAAATTAGAATAAAGAGCAACGACAGGTCATAACTCAGTTAAACACAATTGGGCTCAGAAAGGTTAGACATGACTTGAAAAGCATTGAATATCCCCCCTCCCGCTGCCCCAAATATTATCATTAACAGCATTTAAGGAATTTTTCTTTTCTCTTACTTTTTTTTAGCACAAAGCTAGTAAGTATGCAAATAGATCTATTGAGTCAGCTGTAGGCAATAGTTCCATAATTCTTGTCTTTGGGTTTCAAAGAAGCTGTGGCGTTCAAGTTTATTGTAAAATGGAGTCTAGAGGAAGCAAATGTCCACGAGTAACTTAGGATGAAGGTCAAGTGAAGGTGAACCACCACATGCGCTGGGAGAGTCTGTGAAAATAAGTCATGTAAGATTGAATCAAGGGTAATAGACAAGTTGACGGAGCTGTCATTGCAGCTGAGATGCTGATGGCATCTATCCAGCAGTTTTTACAGTAGCGGGAGGTACAAAGAAGACTGGCATTGCCATTGGAAAGAATAAGAAGAAAAATACCAAAGGAAAAGTCCCTCCGATTTTACATACATCCTTTACCTCTTGGTAAGCTATTCGCTTATTTCCTCTAGCTTCTATGTTTATCCTCTTTGATTCACAAAGCAAGCATTAAATGGCCAGGCAAGCCTAGGAAAGATAAATCCTGATAATGTAAACCTTTGTACACCCATTTTTATAAACTTTGATTACCCATCAAAAGTCAATGTCTCATCTATGGCTGAGCACTAAGGAAATGCTTTCAAAATGACTCCCAGCTTTGTTCAAAGCAAGTAGCTTTTTAAGCCGCATCAGCTGGTGATTGACTACAAGTGCTGGATCCGCAAAGGGAGGGGCTAGGACAGAGGGGCAGAGAGCAATCTAAAGCAGAAATGATAACGGGGCCTGGAAATTCAAAATGCAGTTCACATCAATTTTTGTAATACACCCAGAAATATATTACCTGACTCATAAGTTCCACAAAGGGAAATTCTACATTTCTCACACACACCCTTTCTCGCTTCCTTTGTAAAGACACATCATTCTGACCACCGTTCCCGAGCTATTCTGTGTGGGCCTAGTTCTTCAGGCCCGCCCGAGACACGCATAAGGAGCACAGGGTTTGAGCTTTCTCTACTGCTGGTGCTTCCATCCACCTTATCCTAGCCCCTCATTGCTGTGCGCACAGAGCTAAATAGTGTTCTTTTCTTTCACAAAAAAATTAAACGAGCAGGACAAGCAGAGCATTTCAAGTGTTTCTTCATATTATAGCTTTAAAGAAACTGCAAGTCAACAAAACTGGGCACGTTTATTTTTCTCTGACTTAGATAATGTATGACGAAGTTTGACTGGCATAATGCAAGTGGAAAATAAAGTTGTAGCAATTAAATTCAAATTAAATATTGTTCTATAATTGCATCAAACTTAGTTGCTTCATACATATTTTCAGTTTAAAAGAATCAGACCTTTTGGTTTTATATTTTTCAATTATAACACACTGGAAGGGTAGAAGGAATCACAAAATAGGGGAGAATTAAATTAAAACCAACTTATGTTTTAGTAATGATAAGTTTATCTTTGTATCTCTTTTTGACATAAGTATGAATATTATGTAATAGTAAAGTTGATGTTTAGATGAAGTAAAAAATACAAATATTTTCTCCATTGAGCTTTTAAGAATAGTTTAAAGATAATAAACTATAAAAAGTTAAAATGTATATGATAGAGATTTAGCCAAATAGAATCTAATAATCCATCTTCTCCAAGAAAAGCAGCAAAGCTTTCCTGGCATGCTCTCTGCCTGAAAGCCTGCTACCCCTGCACTGACAATTGTACCTCGTCCAGTCCTCTTACACATCAGCCCAAATCTTACATTTTAAGACATGCCTTCTATTTTTTTTTTATTTAAGGAGTATCTCTTGAGCTCCTACAATACTCTGGGATCACTTGTACTCATGTTAGAATGCTTCCTGCAAGATATAAGTATGTAAATAAATAAAAGGTGAGATCAAGAAATAAATGTAAACTACAGAACACAGAACTGGGTTTGAGAAAACAGTGGCTGTGTCTCTACTCCAGAGGCACTCTCCTGAGTCTCCAGGTACTTGTATCTCTACATCATTCCTACATGAAAAAAAGTTCTTTATTAGAAATAGAGGTGTTTGGAAAGGTGAAAAGAGAAGATAGATACAGAGAAATTAGTGGCTGCAATACCAAAATTATCATTCCTCTTTGTAGTACATACAAGAGGGTACCCCAAAACACAACACAACAACAAACCAAAAAACAACAAAAAAGGAAAAATGCTCTGCTGGTTGGAGCTTCTACAGTAGGCATTTTTCCCAGCTAGGCAAGAATCCAACTCCTCACTCTTTGAGTTAGTGCACCTAATAGCATCACCTGGGAAGGTTCTCTCTGGACACAGTAAATTTTTTTTGTAAAAGTAGTTGTGCTCGAGCCTTGTTTTTTGTGTTAGCCAATTTAAGAGAACAGCATGCAGCTGTGACATTGTGTTTCCTGTCTGGGGTGGGGAGAGAGGGAATGCCGCAAAGACTTGGGACAATGAACACAGCTCACAAGGAGAGCGCTCTGTGAAAAACTCAAGTGTACAAGTGGTTTTCTCACTTCAAAAAAGGGTGAAAAGTTGATTGATGATAAACCTTGTTCTGGAAATCAATCACTTCCTCAATCAACTTCCCAAATGGATGAAAATGTCAACCAAATCCATGCACTATACTTGAAGACTGATGATGGACCGCTTAAGACATCGGGAAGATATCTAGAACATCTTGGATATGGGTTCAGCGAATATTAATGGAAGCTTTGGGACTGAGAAGGGTCGCTGTTAAATCTGTGCCTCAGGTTCTGCTGAAAGAACAGTCTGAAACAGCCTAGATTTTTCTCCTAGATCATTACTGGTGATGAAGCTTGGTTCTATGCTTATTGCCCCAAAGCAAACACCTCCCACAAACAGCTCATCAAGTGACATCAAAGATCAAGACAATGCTCATTTGTTTTTATGATGTGTAGGGGATATTGCATTTGGAGTTCATTCCACCAAGTCAGACTGTTAACCAAGCTTTCTATTTATAGGCTATGAAAAGATTGTGTAACAGTGTGTGACAAAAAAATGACCTGATTTTTGTCAGATGGGGGACTGGTTTTGCCACCACAATAATGAACCTGCTCACTCAGCCATCTCAGTGTGCCAGTTTTTTGTTTTTTTTTTGGCAAAAAACAGCATACCTTTCTTGCTTCACACATATGACTCACCTGACCTCACTCAATTGGACTTCTTTTTGTTTCCGTAAATGAAGAGGGACATGAAAGGATACCGATTGATGATGTAGAAGGTGTGAAGAAAAAAAGGAGGAGATGTTGTGAGCTATTCAAACAGATGACTTTGAAGACTGTTTCCAAGGATGGAATTTCAGCTATGACAAATGTATTAAGTATAATGGAGAGTACTTAAAAGGTAATAAGGTTGTTTTGTAAAGAAACAAAAAACAAAAACATAGCTTTGAAAAAAAATTCCATTTTTGCAGGGTTACACCTCATATATGTGTGTGTGTATATTTATATTATACATATATTTATGAATATATATTCATCAATATATTTACATATATTTATATAAATGTCTTGTTTGCTCGTTCTCTCTATTTCTCTCTCATCTATCTATCTATCTATCTATCTATCTATCTATCTATCTATCTATCTATCTATCTATCTGAAATCAATGACAGGGAGTTACTTGCCAGGGTCAGAGGTTCAGGTCAGATTTAGAAGAGGTCTTAGAATAAGGTATATCATTTCTGATGTCAGACACTTCATTGTGCTCACATGGAAACTGTACTGGATCAAGAGGCAGTGATTGGAATAGAAGAAGGGCACACTGCATACTGGTTTAAAATCAGGAAAGGTATTCATCAGGATTGTGTCCTCTTCACCATACTTAGCAAATTTGCATGCTTAGAAAAATCATTAGAACATTTGGATTCCTTGAAGAACAATGTGGCATCAGGAATAGTGGAAGGCTTATTAATAACCTGCGATAAGCAGTTGACACAATGCTTGCTGACAGTGAAGAGGACTTGACACACTTGCTGATGAACATCAAGAATTGCAGCCATCCATACGGGTTATACAATAAAACTCTAAAAATCCTCACAGCTTGACTAATTAATACCGTCTTGCTAAATGGAGAAGAAAATGAAGCAGTCAAGGATTTTGGATCACTTGGAGTATAATCAATGCTTATGAAAGCAGCAGTCAAGAGATTAAAAGAAGTATTGTATTAGGTATATATTCTGCACAAACCTCTTTAGAGAATTGAAAATCAAGGCTGCTACTTTGCGAGCCCAGGTGCACCTGACCTCACTCACTCACTCATAACAACCCTCTTCGGGTTTCTGAGACTGCAAAGGTTTACAGAAAATCCAGCCAACTCTTTCTTTCTAGTAGCTGCTGCTTGTTTTGAACTGCTGACTATGAAAATCACAGCCCAACGCATAACCATTCTAGCACCAGGTCCCTGCACCTGACCTAAGGCATGATATTTTGGATTGCCTAATACATATGTGAGAGTTGGACATTGACTGCAAATGATTTAAACAAGAAAAGATGCATTTGAATTGGGGTGCTGGAGAAGACTAGTTAAAGTACATGGACTGCCAAAAGGACCGACCATGATGTCTTGGAATAAGTGCGGCCAGAGTGTGTTTTAGAGGCAAGAATGGCAAACCTTCATCTTGCATACTTTGGACATGTTTTAGCTGAGACCAGTCCCTGGAGAAGGATGGAGAAGGACATAATGCTTGGTAAAGAAGAGGTGCAATGAAAAGGGGAAGACTCTCACTGAAGTACACTGAAACAGTGGCTACAATGGGCTGGAACACAGTAAGAATTATGAGAATGACTAGTAGCAAGCAGCATTTAGTTCTTCTGTGCATAGAGTAACTATGGGTAGAAACTGACTCACTAGCACTTAAAAACAAATATATATATACACACACATCAAGAAAAGAGAATATATCAATTGTAGAAATTTATTAGTCTGTGTCCAGGCAGGTTCCAAGTCAGTCAAATGATAAACTGGAACCTTTCCCTGACTCGTGTTAATCCCAGAGGCTGATAAACAAGTATCAGCAGGAATAGCACACTGGCAGAATGGATGAATTCAAGGCCAGCAAGTTGGCTTATAACTGCAGAGATGAATGAACGGAACATCGACAGGTCAGGTGAGAGGCCAGTGTTGCCTCCCGCATTGGCAGGAAATATGGCGTTTGGTGGGTTCAAATCCAGAGTCAAAGGTTGAAAAGCCAGATGCATGGAATATACCCAACACAATTCAAGCAAATTTATTCGCAGTATCCTTTAATGTCGAAGGTGTGCCACACCCCGAAGAATCAATTTCCTTTCAATTGCATCAAAACTAAGACCTAAGTAAAGCCATTGTGGGCTACGTTAATTTTCATACATTTGATTGGCTGCTGATAGGTTATTCCCATAATGGAGTTAATTGTAGGGTATTGAGTCACATCATGACAGATTAAAAGATCTTAATACCAAAACACTGGGAATCCTGACCCAGCCAAGTTGACACAAAACTTAACGATCACATCTGATTTTCCTAATTTTATTCCCTCCTGTTGTTGCCTCAAAATTAAAAAAAAAAACATTCACATTAGAGAATAGGTAATAAAAAATAAATATTTCTGCCATTTTGGGATTTTTAACCTAATTGGAAATTTTTAAAACAGCAAGAATAGTGATAAAAGTTGTAAGCAATATAAATGTGGATAAAATAAAATTTTCTTTTAAGACTAATGTAATTTGTTTAATTTTTGCTGTCTTGTATAATTGTAAAGCATCTTGCAGGTAAATCTTCAATGTTTTATAGATAGTAGTTTATTTTTTGAAAATAATCATAAAATTCTGATGACTTTTTAAATGAAGGCAATAAAAATGTTTAAAAGTAACATATACTATAAGTTAATTTTAAGTAATGATTTATGAATATTAATATATAAATATCTTTATTTCACATTGATATGTCTTAAATTTCATTGGTAATTGATCATGGCTATGAAAATAAGTATGTGTTTTCTATATGATGATATAAGGACTAAAACACTCATCTTTTATGTTTAAAATTGAATGAATATCAATCTTGTTTTGAGATTACAGATTTAGCATTTATGCTGCTAACAAGTATGTTCATTTTTAAAATATAAGTAATATTCACATTAAAAATACCAGTGGTTCTTTTATTGTGTTTATCTTTTGTTTTCTGAAGAGTCTGTTTCTCAAATTTTCTCAACTTACTTGTGTCTATGCCACCATTTGAAAGTCTCATATTTCCCTCTTCAATGAGCAGGACCAATATGTCTTTCATATTGTTCATAGTGGACCAATATATCTTTCACATGCTCTGAGAAAGTACTGTTGATGGGCCAGTGGTCACCCACTGGACTGCTCACCAGGAGGTCAGTTGTCTGACCCCACTAGCTTCCTCAGGAGCAATAGGTAGCTGTGTGCTTCCATAAAGATTAGGTCCTGGAAACCCTATGGGCAGTTCTACCTGAGCCTTTAGGGTTGCTATGAATCAGAATGGACTTGATGAATATGTTTTGTTTCTTGGTTTTGTTTTATTTATTTATTTTAGCAGCCGCAAGGGAGAAAGACCTAGTGATCTGCTTCTGTATCAATGATAGGCAAGAGTATGAGAAGGCAGTGCTCTGTGGCACGTGTCGGACTTGCCAGCACCCAATGGCAAGAACGTGGACTCTGAAATCTTCTATGTCATCTGTACGTGCATAGGATGAGGCTATACTTGAAAATTATAGATAGGATCAAGGCGGCCTTTTCACGTTTATTTTTTAAAATCAGATCAGGGTTTCTTGTATATCATTTACTTTAGAAATTTCCCTTTATGTGTAGTATTGAAAACAAAGGATTTAACATAGATGGAACTTCATTTTTTCCTGCCTTAATAAACAATATTCTTTATGTTATATTTGATTTCATTGAAATTCTATCTAGGTCTATAATGACTGGCTTTGGAATTCTGTAATTCAAATGATAACACATTAGCTGACTAATAAGTATAACTGATGAACTGTTTATGGTGAGTGCACATACACACACACACTTCTAGAATTTCTAAACTTTTACAAAGATATAATGACAATTTTTAATTAGAATGATTTTAAGCTTCTAATCCATTACATATTTGTGAATCATATGAAGTCAGATCATCACTGCCTTGAGTCAGTGCCTTAGAGTCAGCTGCAAGTTTTATGGTACCAAGCTAGTTTCTGCTTTAATATAAATAGCTCATTGTGTTTCTATAAGCACATTTATTAACCTAGAATTGAGACACTTGATATTGATCTCCATTTCTATTCACATTTATTATCACACAACTCAGATCTTCAGCTAGTAGTTGTATTTTCAGCCCCAACTGAAATGAAGACCAATTTTTAATAAAAGTCTTCACGGCATGTGATGTTCCTCCTATTTAATTGGTAGGGTTGGGCTATGATAAATGAAATATGTGTTTTTCAAGCATGTTCTCAATAACAAAACATGTATTAGAGGCAGAAATCTTTGTGTGCTGTGAATAAGAATTAGGAAATTCACAGAAAAAGAATTTCAGGTTACAAAGGTTTTCAAGGGATAGTATGTGTGTCTTTTAGTAATTTTCACTGCTTTATATTTGGTGTCTCCTTCTCCTGAGGGTTAAAAACAATTTTAAAGTCAACATAATGATTATAGGGTATCATTAGACTGATGTATTTAATTCCTGTCTATAGATGTGACAATTTATTTCAAACATTTATGTTTCCTTTTGTTACCAGAAGTCAGATTTTTGTGTTTCCAAGAGAAAGGTTTACTTTTGGAAGGCATATGATAGCACAAGAGAATTTTATTTACACTCAGAGAAAGAAGAAATCCTAATCAGTCATCAGGAACAGCCTCAGTATTTCCTGCCTGAAGTATGGATACTGAGCATTTTTCAGGATTCCTACAGGCACACAGGAGATTCCGAGGGGCTTCCATTGAAGTAGCAGTGGGTTCTGGGAAATGAAGCCCCACATGTTGTCATGGCGTTTATGCAATCCCTGTCCAATTCTTCACCTCTATATCTTTTCCCTGTCTCATTTCCCCTATGACATATTTCACATGTAACATTTTTATGGGATCAGGATGGGAGGTGTCTCCTACTGTAGCTGCTTCCTGCTTATATGGTATAAAGTATATCTTTCGAATATGACTATGCCTGGATGAATAGACATCTTGCCTACTCTGGAGACCCTGGTCTTGAGACTGTGAGTCATTTATAGGCATTGCCTATTTGTGGTCTATAGTCTAGATTTCGTCAAGAGCAATCGAGTTTGTTTCCAAAAATTCTGCAAAAGTCACCCCAAAAATTGTCCTACGGGAAATGTCCACAGTCGTACTATGGAGACATGAGCGAAGAAATATGAGTAACTGAAGGACACCTCATCGATGTCCTGTCTAACCAAGAATACAACAGAAGTAGATATTAGTCGATGTTTCTCCTTCTCCTATTTTACTCTCAAAGATTCTTCATGTAAGTGGTAGAATAAAAAACTTCCAGGAAGTAGTTGGTTAGTCTAAGAGGTGAAAATGAACAACAAAGAAAATAAATCCTTTTTTTTTTAAACATGTTCCAGCTCTGAAGCCACTTTTAGGCCATGCTTTCTAATTCATGTGTTTGTGTGCATCTCTTTCTGTAAGTGCGCTATGTCTCCAGGCTTTTTATGGGCTGTGTCCTGACTACCCAAGTAGTGCAGTGCTTAGAAATACATGTGGAAATGTGGCACAGATGACAGATTTGGGCTGAATGAAGCCATAAGATGGAAAGAACCTACAGCTTTCTGTATAACAAGTGTCTTTTGGCTTCTGAAACCGACACGTTTCCTCCTGTTGAGTAGAGGTTGAAGACAGCACACTGATAATTAACTTGGGCTTTAGCCAGACCACAGGTTAGCTCACACAGCGGCTTTAGTCAGCGCCTTAAACTCACGATGCTGGTTTTCCTCGGGAGGCATCTTTTATGTCTTCCCCAGGAGCTGTGTTCATCCCCATGGTCCAAGCCTTTCAGGTTTCTCTACTGCACATGCGACAGCGGTACCAAATGATACTCTGAGTGGAATGTGGATTGAAATGGTTAGTTTCTCTTGTACAGTGGACCTAGTCCATGTACCTATCCCTGATGGCTGCCACTCGAAACCTTCTGCTGCCTTAGCTCTGCGGCTGCTGTGTAACCACGTGTTCCACCTTCCTGGTAGCACGTGCCTAGGTGCCGCAGGAAGTGCTGACTGCTGCCGAGATGCCACTTTGCCGGGCTAGTGAAAATGAAGATCAACTACTGTGCTTCCAACCCTCAGCAGTTTGTGTGCTGTTTGCTCATGGTTATTGATAACTCCTCAAAGTCTCTTGAAATTCAACTCTATCTAGTCATTAAATCTCTTAAATGACCAACTCCAACCTGAGAGTTGGACTAAGGGGTTTCCTTTGAAATCTCATATTACAGCATGTAATGCCGGTGCAGTTTCAGTTTGTCATCACTTTCTAAGTGCAAATCAGCTATTTTCCCTCAAAGCTAACTAAGTGAGGCTATTGTTGTTTTTTTGTAATTTAAAAAAAAAAACATTTTATTAGGGGCTCATAGAACTCATCACAATAGATGCTATTGTTTTATTAACAGGGTGTGAGATAAGTAATTTTTAAACTGGATTCCACCTGAGATTAAAATAAGGCACTGGAGATAGTGAAATTACCATAATTTGCCTCAATTGAATGAGCTGAAAGCTTATAAAAGTTTAAACTGCAAGTTTAATTAAAGGACAGTTTAAAACAGTTCCCCCCTACCCCTGTGGCAAATTCAATACTACATTAGATTACCAGCATTGGCTATGAATTTTGATGCTTCAAAAGAAGCATTCTTAATCCAAGTATCTATCTTCCCAAATGGCAAAAGATTACTAGAGAGTTAATTAACATAATTGAGATTAAAAGACATAACAAGTATCATGAGTTGGAATAATTAAACAGTACTTTCTGTTGAGTGACCTATCAGATGGGAATGCGATTGGTTTTTGATTCATGAGGACTTTTAATGGCAGGTTTGGTTTTCTAGACAGTTTAGTTCTCTAGACGTTGTGGCCATTAAGTGAGGAACATGGCTTTTTTGGTGAGTAAGATATATGTAAGATTTTTACCTAGTAGTTTTACAGCATTTTAGATATTTTTGCATTTATTCACTCATCAAACCTAACATCAAAGATTATGGTGGAAGATACAAGCAAGGATGATAACAGGTGGAAAATATATGCTAGACGTAAGGTGCCAGATTCTGATGGCTGTAGAGGATTTGGGGATATCTTTTTTTCTGTCTTCAGTGGGTATTCCACCTTCGAACGTTTTATGAAGAATGTTAGCTCCCTGAATCTATGAGAGACTATTATTTGAGGAGGTAGCATATGAGCAAGGACCAGTAGTGCTGAAGGAAGAAGATTAGCACTAATGAATTAGCCAGAAACAAGGAAGAAGTTCAGTCCTGAATGATTTAGCCAAAAACAAGGCTCCAGGAACTGATGGAATGCCAATTAAATTGTTTTAGCAAATTGGTGAAGCACTGTATGCACCCTGCCCTCTATGTCAGGAAATTTGGAAGACAGCGTCTGAGCTAACTGGCTAGAAGAGATGCATATCTGTGCCTGTTCTAAAGAAAGATGACCCAACAGAATACTTAAACTACAGAGCAATACCATTGATATGGCACACAGGTAACATTGTGTTGAAGATGACCCCACAACAATTGCCACAGTCCATTGACAGCCAGAAGTCCAGCCTGGATTCAGAAGAGGACTTGGAATAAGGGATTTCATTTTGATGACAGACAAATCTTGGCTCAAAGCAGAAAATACAAGAAAGATGCTTACTTGTATTTTATTGGCAATGGAAAGGCAATCTACTGTATGGACCATAATAAATGATGGACGACCTTGAGAAGAATGGGCATTCCAGAACAACCCATTGTGCTTATTTGGAACTTGTGCATGGAATCAAGATGTAGTTCAGGGAGAAGAACAAGGTTTAAAAGTAGGAAAAGGGTGGGTGACCATATTTTCCAATCTGTATGCTGAGCAAATCATTAGAGAAGATGGATTATATGAAAAGAATGTGGCATCAGGATTGGAGGATGGCTTATAACAACCTGCCACATGACTATGACGCACTTCACTTGCTGGGTGCGAGGAAGACTTGAAACACTTGCTGATGAAATCAAGGATGGCAGCCTTCACTATTGATTAATGAATTATGTAAAGAAGACCATAATCCTCACAACTGGACCAATAGGTAGTGTCATGATAAATGAAGAAAAGGTCAAAGTTGTCAAAGATTTTGTCTTGCTTGGATCCACAATCAATGCTCATGGAAGTAGAAGTCAAGAGAGCAACATTGCATTAGGTAAGTCTGCACAAGAACACTTCAGATTACTGAAAATCAAGGCTATCACTTTGAGGACTAAGGTGCATTTGACCCATTCGTAGCATTTTCTATTGCCTCATTTACATGTGAAAGTTGGGCACTGAAAAGAAAGGGGTGAAGAAGAAAGTATGTATTTGATTTTGGGTGCTGGAGAAGAATATTGAAAGGATCACGGCCTGCTACAGAGGACAAACTGACCTGCCTTGGAACAAATAAGGCCACAGTGGGCCTTGGAGGCAAGGATGGTGAGACTTCATCTTACATACTTTGAACATGCCAAGAAGGACTAGTACCTAGAGAAGGACATCAGGCTTAGTAAGTTGAAGATACTGCAAAAAAAGTGGAAGGCTCTCAATGAGAGGGATGGAAACTGTGGTTGTCATATATGGCTCAGGCAAGGGAACAAGGATTTCCCGGAGCCCTGCAGTGTTCCCTTCTGCATAGGGTTGCTCTGAGTTGTAACCAATTTGATGGCATCGAACAACAACAACAATCTATAAGAATCCACTTAAGGATAAACAGAAGGGTGACCACTCCCTTCTACCTTCTTAGACCTTATGAGAGGGGAACCAATAAGGGTGGCAGACCTATAGCCTTAACACATACATTCTTATTGACGATATCTTTAAAGTGGATGGAGTGATTAACATATCTTAAAACTCTTTTTCTTGTGGAATACTTAGGATCCATATCAATAGGTTTTATTACAGTCTTTTTGCTAATTGTTAATGATAAAGCAATCAGGTACTTTTAAGAATCTTGGTTAATGGCAGCTATTTATTATTACAATTGAAACTACCATTTTCAAGCTAAATTTCCCTACTACCTAACTTGTTACAAAGAATATCAGTTTTATCCTGGGTTGGAAGATTAAATTTGTTCCAGTTTTATTGATGTATCCAGAGGTTGGTTTGGGAATATTAAACCTTGGTTTGCTTTCTGAAAGAGAGTACATAAGATATCATGTCAGAGGTTTTGAAGGTCCCATATCAGCAGTTCTCAACCTGTGGGTCACAACCCATTTGGGGGTCAAAAGACCCTTTCATAGGGGCCGCCCGATTCATAACAGTAACAACATCACAGCAATAAAGTAGCAATGAAAATAAATTTATGGTTGAGGGGTCACCGTAACATGAGGAACTGTGTTAAAGGGCCATGGCATTAGGAAGGTTGAGAACCACAACCACTTTCCTATATCTTCTACCGTGTCTTTTTGGACAGAATGTCCCTCCTGGAAATCTGGGTTTCCAGAATTAGCTGGTGCTTTACTGGGTAACATGCCTCCAATTAACCCTGTTGCTGAGCCTTACTATCCCTACTCCCAGGAACCGTCTCCAATAAGCTCCTCTCTCTGAAGAGCTTTTCATCATAGGTGCTAACAGCTCACTATAGGAGCTATCAGCTGTTAACTTGGCTCACTGCTAAATTCCCTGAAGTTATGGGAGCCAACAAAGGACGATAGTAGGCTTAAAATATTCCGTGCACCTCTTTCGTGGTTTCTGGGATTTATAAAAGTACCACACTCAATGAAGTAAAACTGAACCATGGCGCCATCGGTCTCAAAGCCAGTGGGATAAAATGGCCTGAGATAGAGTTGTCCCACATCTGTTTATTTTTTATAGCACAGCTTATCAATTTCAAATGGGGAAAAAGTAGTTTATGTATAGTGTTTTAAGATTACTTGCCTTTGAATGGGAGTTTACTTTCCAGTACTTTGAACTCTACAAGACTTATCTACAAAATGTACTACTGTGGAAAATGAAGACTTTTTAAATCAAAAGGGGGGAGTGGGCAGGACTAGTTTTTGTTTTTGTTTGGTGTATGTGTGTGTGATTAATTGCTGTAACACTGTCCCTCAGGCAACTGAAGGAGTTTTATATTTTCTTTAGACATCATTAGGCACCGGAGCTCTTCCAGGACAATTTTGATTATTAGAAATTCTGCCACTTTGCTATCACTGATAGTAACTCCATTTATATTAATTTTTGTTCCAGATCTTATAAATGGGGTGTTTCTGGATAGTGAGATCCATATTCTATTAAGTTTTTTCATTAGAGTTTTACAAATAATTTTATAAATTATTAACTTTTTACAAATCCAGCAGGCAAACACAAATTTCAAATGTTTCCTTATAAATGGACTTGTTTACCAAAGTTATTAGTTGATTCTTGTAAATCATTAGTTAAATATTTGTAATACCAAACAAATCCAAACTCACTGATGCTGTGTAGATTCCAATTCACAGGGACCCTACATTGGTGTTTGTTTAGACTAGAAATCTCTGCAGTCACAGACAATCGCATCATGCATCCACCAAGGGGTTGCTGCTTTGAACTATCATGTGGCTAACAAGCAGCGCAAGGCCTAATCCATGGTACGAACAGGACTCCTTAAGTTCTACATAGAAAGATTTCATTCTTTGTGTTAAGGTGACATAAATGACTTAGTCTTGACTTCTTACAGAAAGATTTTCAGCCCAACGTGTTAGGAAAGACAACTGGCTGTCTACTTCTCTGTAGGTGTCAGCCACAAAAACACATCTTGTAACCATGATGTATTCTGTGAACCATAATTGATTCACTGCCAAAAGGTTACCAAAGGGATAACAGTGATCAAGAGTGTATCTGAGATCCTTTTACAGAAAAGTATTTCAAGCTTAGAAATACATCAAAACAACTCTTTATGTGTGTGCTTGTAGCAATTATCCATGAACTCATAGATTTCATTTTATAGAGTTTAGGAAATAATACAGGGTCAGACATCAGCCCTTTTCTCCTGAGTGTGATTGTATGGTTCTTCCTTTCTAAGAGGAAATCAGGAAATATTTCTCTGTAAGTTATCATGTGTCAAATAGTTATTAAAAACACCAATCTGGGGGAAATAGTCTCTATTCAATTTCTAGTACCATTGTGTGTGTGTGTGTATGTGTGTGTACTTGAACAAGTTACTGAACAACTCTGATTATTATTGTCATCTTCAAGTGTGGTTCCTAATATTACTTATATCATGCAAATGTTGTGATAATTTAATGAATTAATATATGTACAGTGTTGTGGAAACAGTGTGGAGCAACATTTGACTTCCTCTGTTCCTAAGGCTGAGTTCAAGCACGCCTCCACTTTCTACCTAACCCTCCCAAAGCGCTCTCTGCTCCTAATCTGGGATGGAATGCAATGGTCACACAGAACTCATAGATGATGCTCATGAATGTAGAGTTTATTAAGGAAGTTAACAGGCTATAATTCAGGTAAGAAATGCTACAGATACAGGTGTTCAGTCGTGACAGTTTATTTTCCACCATGCCTAAAGGTAGGACTCTCTCTGGCTCTTAGATTGTTGGCTAGGCCCCTGCTCAAGCAATATGACAATGATCTTTTGGGGCTGCCAATCAATGTATGTCACTGTTGTATATGATTTATCCTGAAGACACTCAACTTCAACCGTGTGGATCAGCAAACCCAATTCCCCAATTTAAGTGCCTCGAGTCACCACACTCAAACCAGCCTCCTACCCTATAGCCGCCTCATACACTTTACTTGCTCTGTTGGCCTTCTCCTAAGGCTCTGGGCTCTGCTGCTGCTGCTGTTTCTCTGTTGCTACTGCTGGACCAAAACTGTATCCCCAATCAAGCAGGTTCAGAGTGTAGGCATCTCACATCCAAAAGGACCTGCGCCACTACTAGCTGTTGTATCTTGTTCTTCTGAGAAGGCTGATTTATACTCAGCGAAGCAGCAACTGTTAGCAAGCTCTCCTAGACGAGTTCTATAATCCAATTAGCATTTTCCCATACCTTACCCGGATCACTTGGGAAAATAAAAAGGCGATGGCTTTCAGGGCCATATGAAATAATTTACTGCATTGGCGATATTTAGAACAGCACTTAGCATATTTCAAGCTCTAGAAAAATGTTAACTCTTTTTAATTGGTAAATTACCGGTAAGTAAAGATCTTTAATAAGTCCTTTCAACTGGTCTTCCTGTTTTTCATTTCATTATGTGGAAGCAAAGATATGTTTAGCTTTGCTATTGCAATCTTATATAAGTTAGTTAATCTAGTGTGAGTATAGCCAGGCCATGATACTTCTTAGATAATCAAGGCAGTTACTGAATGTGGTTATTTTTATATTCCTGGAACAAGTATCTCAGGATAACCTTTTAAACTACACTGAATTGTTTTTTAAAAATATATTTCTTAAAACAAAATCAAGGTCTTACCTTATTTTTACTTTAATTTGGAAACATTCAACATCACTATACATTGCTTAAAACTTTCATTGTGTGATCTGGAATTATTTCTTGAAACTAAAATCAAACACACACACAAGCTTCAATTTAATTATAAAGGAAAGATGTACTAAAACGTTCATAAGTACAATTTCATTTAGCCTCACCACCTCAACAGGGAAGTTTTGAAGCTAATGTTCCTGTGGCCCTCAGCTGTGGGATGCTCTTTATGAGGTACTATTTAGGCCTTTGCTCACGTGACAAACTTAATTAAATGTTAAGCTCCAATTCTTCACCAGTGCTATCTTAAATGCAACTTTGTGAGCGGGATGTGTAATTAGTGTAACTGCAACCAAGTGAAGCTTTTGCCCACATTTCTGCAGTAAAGCAGAGAAAGCTGTCAGGGTCATTCATCACTCGGGTCTTTGAATAAAATAAATACTTTCTTCAATTAATATAGCTTTTCTTGTACTTATTGGTTTGTGTTTTTAATTGTTTTCTCAATTTCACAGCATATGAAGATAAAGTTTCCTAATTTGTGTTCAGTTCACAATTTAGAACTTACACTAGTCGAGTCCAGTCTAGTAGACAAGTTGGACTTAGACTAGTCGAGTCTAGTAATAATGAATGATTAATTATGTATCAGCAGGTTATGGTAGATATACTTAAAATAAGTTTTTAATGTTAAATACAAGCAGATACAAAATCATACTAAACTGGGAATCTTAGTCTGGGTAGACTAGAGTAACAATCCATGGACATATATATATGTATAAGAAAGGGATCTATATACAAGAGCAATTGAGCATTGAGTAACATCCCAGCCCAGTCCAGTCCAAGTCCATAAGTCTGACACTAGCCCATATCTCTGATACCAATCTATAAAGTCCTCTTCAGACTCACGAAACACATGCAATGACATCAAATGTAAGAGGCCATAGGTCAGTAGATAGAAAGTCTTTGGATCCAGTGTCATTGGAAACATCTCAGCGTTGGCAAGGGGGTCTCTGCATCAGGGTGAGTCCATGTGTCTTGTTAGCTGCTCTGTGCCCCAGGATGTGAGCAGAGATATTCCCACCTCCAAGGAGGAAAATCACAGATTTCCCAGAATTCTCAGGAGAAGGCCATGCCCACACAGAAGCCTCATTGGCTATGATCTGATTGACAAGCTAGACTCTACCCCTTCACTCATAATCCTCTCAAATTGACAATTATATAACTACCACACCATATAAAATCAAGACTAAATTTTAATAAAGAAAGTATATATATATACTATCGACCTTCTATGTCTGTTGGTTCTGCATCTGTGGACTCAGAAAATGCAGATTGGAAAGATTTGAAAAGCAAAATTCCAGATATTTCGAAGAAATGAAATCAGCATGTTTCATGTGAGGAATGGTGCACTGAATTGACCTGAATGAAGTAGTTGACAGACATACCCTGCTGTAAGCCACGATACTTCATAGACCCTTAGCTTAGTTTGCCTTCCATCTCTTTGATTGTGTTGTGGTTACTCCTTGCTTGCGTGTGTGTGTGTGTGTGTGTGTGTGTGTGTGTCGGGAGGGTGGGGGGGAGGGAGGTTTTTTGTGAAAACAAATTTAGTAGTCAGAGTAATACCCCCAAAGCTAAATAGAACATAGCATGCTATTTACATAGTATTTTCAGTGTGTTAGTAATCAGGAAGATGTACACAGATAATATGTGTACTGTACAAAGGAGACTTGTCTGTTTTCAGATTTTGGTACCCATGGGGGAAGGGGTAGACTTGAAAATTATCATTTAATACTGTGGTAAACTGTATATCTATATCCATATACATGTATGAGTGTGCAAATAGATATGGATATAAGTGTGCTGTTATAATAGTAATTATATAGAGAGGCATTTTATGATACCTGAAATTAGGGTGAGGAGGTCACATAGACTTAAGACATAGCTTAAAAATAATCATTCTGTGTAGCTGGGGTGAGTGGGGGCTGTGTGGGAAATCTATGCATATTTATATATTGGTGGCTAAATATGTCTACAAATGAGAATCTTAAGAATTATTACTCAGAAAATATAGGATCCCTTGACTTAAATAATTTCTATTTCATACCAGTTAATGCAGAATCAGATGATGATTACTACCAAAATCCAATTGTTGATCTCTGTGGTTATAGGAAATATTTTGAAGGAAGGCCAGCCATGCAGGAAGTCAGTTCTGTACTTTGTGGTGAGAGGAGACTGGCAACATGATGGGGATTTTGATATCGGTGTCTCTGTTTTGCTCCTCTTCAGAATGTGCTGTTTCTTTCACAACTGGTAGGTCTGTTTCGCAGAAACAACGTGCAGCTTTCTACTCCTTTAAAAAGAATTACAATCTCTGAGTCCCACAGGGGAAGCTCTGTCCTATCAGGTCACTCTAGGTTGGAATCAACCAGGTGACAGTGAGTGAGGGACCGACAGACGTGTCAAGACACAAGTATGCCTTGCTCTTCAAAAGTTCACTTTACTTTCACAAAGGACACCCTCTGAGGATTTTTCAGTTATGACAAAAGCAGAAAGGCAAAAACAAAGCAAAGTTACCTTGGTGTTTGTTTTGCAGTGAGCCATCTCAGAGGCACTGCCCACCCAGAGCAGGGAGCGTGGCATCCGCTAGCTCCCGCCCCAGGAACGACCTTGAGCACCCCTGTATCCAGGGGTTTGAAGTACGTCTGTGAACACGATATGTTAGTGTTATTTTCGTTTTGATGCGTTATTTGGTAGGCTATACTTTGGAGTCTTAGAACATCCAAAATATCCTAGATATGAATGAATGATCATTGCTTTCTTGCTTTATGGCACTTTTCATAGGAAATCTCCTCTTTTGAAGAGTGGAAGAAATCAGTTCCAAACTATGTTGGCAAAAATGAAACTATTGATTTGTAGGGCGGGTGTAGAGGGTGGTGGGGTGGTAAGATCATATACTCATGTATAAGCCGAGCTTTGCAACACATTTTTAAGGCAGTTTTTTTGTGGTAAAATTAGGTGCCTTGGCTTATGTTTGAGTTGGTTTATACTCGAGAATATATGTACTTATTTTTTGAAGTGCCAATTTATGACACTCCAATTTGTGTTAACCTTACTGACCTGGGCTATGTTGCAACATGGACATTAAGCACGATGGTAGAAAAAGCTATGAAATTTCTGGTTTACACATCCAAGGAGAGGAGAGGCAGGGGTAAAAAGAGCAGTTTTCAAACAAAAGCAAGAGCATTTCATTAGCTGGCATGTGTATTTTAAGAGTTGGAAATGACGGGCCAGGTGTTAAGTCAAGTCAGGCTTGACTTGGAGGAAGATGTTAATCCCTGGACAGTGTATATCTCAACATGAGACTCCCTGGACCAGGCTCCTTCGATGAGACAATGATTTCATTTGGTGCGAACTCAAGTGAAAAATACAAATGATGTCAGATTACATGAGAAGTTGGGTCAGTGTAATTACCAATTATGTGGGTGGGAGGTGGGCATCTGGCTCCAAAAGATCTCTGGGAATTCTGTTCTCAGAGGCAGAGGCATGTAACTGATATGTTGTGTGCACGGGGATAAAAAACAAGGTCCTAGAAATAAGGAGAGCCCATGGGTGGTACAAGAAGTTGATGCTACAGCAGTTAAAACATTGAACTTCTAATAAGAAAGTTGGTGCCAACATGCACCCAAAGCCTCCTCAGAAGAAAGGCCTGGAGGTCCTTTTCCACAAGTCAGCCCCGGTACCCCTCTGAGGCAGGTTTAATCTGATTCACACCTGCGGGGTGGCCGTGAGGCAAACTCGACACCACAATCACTGTAAAAAGACAAAATATGAGTGAGTCAGGGAGGGAGCGGGCAAGGAAAATAAGAGACCACGTGGTGATAAGGATATTTTCTCTTCTGTCATTTGTTTTAACTTAACGCTGCCCTACCAACAATCACTGTAAGTGCCATTAAGACAGAGCTTAACAGCTCCGGAGAAAGAAAATCCAAGTGTGGGCTGTGTTGACTACTTTGTGTGCCATTCTCCCGGGTTTCCGGTGTGTGCAGGTGGTTCTTGCTGTGCCTTGTGTGTGTCTCCACATTTGTGATGTCACTTTTATCATGCAGCCCGCACTGATATGACACTTTCTGTACAATTAAAGACAATCCTTCTTCTTTTTTCTTTCTTAATCTTTATTGGGGGCTCATTCAGCTCTTATCACAATCCATACACCCATCCATTTTGTCCAGCACATTTGTACATTTGTTGCCATCATCATTCTCCAAACACCTGCTTTCAACTTGAGCTCTTGGTATCACTCCTCATTTCCCTCTTCCCTCCCCACTTCCCCATTCCTCATGAAACCTTGATAATTTATAAATTATTATTATTTTATCACATCTTACACTGTCCAACATCTCCCTTCACCCACTTATCTGTTGTCTGTCCTCCAGGGAGGAGGCTATATGTAGATACTTGTAATCGGTTACCCCTTTCTACACCACCTTCCCACCACCCTTACGGTATCGCCACTCTCACCACTGATCCTGAAGGGATCATCCACCATGGATACCCTGTGTTTCCGGTTCCTATCTGTGCCAGTGTACATCCTCTTGTCTAGCCGGAAAATCCTTATTCTTAACCAGGCCATTTTTTAAGGGATTTCAGCACATAATTTATGGGAACACAATTCAATTAATGATATTCCAACAGTTGATCCCTCCAAATTCATACACCGAACACAGTCCCCTCATCACCCACTGCCATCCTGACAATTCAAGCTCCCAGCGACCCTCCAGAGAAGAACTGTTTCCTTGAGTTTCTGGGGCCGGGACTCTTTTGGATCAGACTGCCACCTCTTTCCTCCCTGACCACTGACATTTTGGTGAATAGCCCAGTGCTTAAAAGAGAGCCCCTCCATGACTCCCTATTCTTATCACGTTATGCCCAAAGGGTAGCCATTCTGCTTCTAGTTTAATTCTGAAATCTCATCTTCGCATCATTTAAATAAATTATGGAGGAGAATCTACATGTGTTCTTCTGGGACAAAATTCTTTTTTATATGAGAACCGGTAAGACCTAGAGCATACGTTATCTGCTTCCAAAGTGCAATAGTGAAATAGGTACATGGTAGAGCAAAAGAACAACTGAATAAAATAGTAGGAAAAATGTCCAGCCTGTGCTTAAAACACTATGGGGTGGTCCTGCAGAGCAATCTCTAAAGACAGAAGTAAGTGCATAGGAGCATCCTTTGAATGCCTGCCCACTTGGAAGCTGTGTAAAGATTTTGTCTTTTTCCCCCTCTCTAGTAACGTTCCTAATATCTAGTGTATCAATTATCAACACGAGTGAGTGAGTGGGTGAGTCGTGTCTACTTAGCCAGGATTATTCCACAAGTAGAACATTGCAGGGAGATTTCAGCAACTCACTATGACTCCTTCATTCTGAATTGTTTCTCCTCCAACCCAAGCATGTGCAGAAACAAGGGAGAGAAACTACATTCATCATTGTTTCTGGTTCTGACCTATCAAAGGAAGCAGAGATTATACATGAATGATTTAAATTAATACCAATCTAATTTTGTTTGTTTGCTTTGCTTTTAACAAGTGTTAAAATTTACAGTCCATATAATTCAAACATTAGAATTATACAACAAAGGACACTACAGTTTTCCTCTGTAGATTTATGGAGAATATACAACAAAATATAACTTCTTCCAAGTAATTTTAACGATAGTCTAATCTCTCCAGTGACAAGGGTGTAAGTGAGATAAATGCTCTTTACAAATCCTTCTAGCCTTAATTTTAGAATTCCTCTCTTTCATTTCTCCTGTTTAACGAAGTTTCATTCTTGAACTAAGGCTTATTGTTGGTTGTAGCTCAGTGCCCATGCCTGTAACTGCTGCATGGGGTTCTCAGGTTTCAGCCCCGCGCGGCCTGTGGGCATTATCACGTCTTTCTCCAAAGCACCGCACTGTCCATTGAAATATCAGCAGTCCTTTGCCTGGTAATCAAGTGCTTAACACAAAGCCTCACTCGGGACTCTGAACTAATGCTAAGGTATGCCTTAAAATAAAAACAAGCATTTTATGAACAGATACTTTAACCAAAGGGTGGCATTAAGGAACTCTTCAAAATGTGCTTTCCCTCGGAACACGCCCTTCCTCCAAGGAGAGGCATCACTGGTAGGAGACAAAATGGGCCGCATGCTTTGGCACAATAAGAAGATCACCTCAGTTGATTTTCTATTCACTCTAATTATTGTAAAATGCCCAGAATATCTCCATGGCATTTTCTAGAATTTTGGGAACTCTTATAAACCACACAACCATATTATTGAAAATTTAAATGTGAAATCAGTTATCATTTGTTTTCCAGAGATTATTTTACAGGAGCTGTTTGACCCTTGTGTTCTTTTTCTCCATGGCAACCAAACTAGGCTGCTTTCATAAGAAAACTTAATAATTGTGCCTCTATTCCCCATTAATCACATTTAATTGTTGTAGATTAAACTTAGTCCTACCTATGTGTCTATTTAGAATGAATCGCCCAATTTGCTTTTATATTAATAATAAAACTGATATTAATTTTGCTGTACTTGGAATTCACATCTTTATATATTTTACATTATTGTTTATTGACAAGAAATTTCTTATATTTAAAGCTTAGTATTTCCAATGGTACTGACTATTTAGCCACCCTGTAGGGAAGAAGAGAATTGCCCTTATGGGTTTTAAAGACTAATTCTTTAAGGGGGAAGGGAGGCCAGTTTTTCTATTATTTATTAATTCCATTTTCCATAGGCTTTTTGAAGACCCCTTACATTTAACAGATTTAGAGTATTTAACAACATTACTTGAAATAAATTGCCATGACCGAAATGCTTTCCTACTGTATCCTATTGGACTCACTTGCACCTCCTAAATGAACTGAAAATGATTTGGAACATTTATGCACATGGGTGATATTTTAACGCATATGTGGTCAATTAAAAAAGAGAATATTGCAAGCTAGGTAATAATCAGACTTGCATTCTATGCAGTAATCACGTTACCTATGAAATGATCAAGTCATTTGTGAATATTTGGAAAAATCTATGGTGCACAGGCACAAAATACAGTCGTTAAGAGTATGATTTCTAGAGCCAATTTTTGCATTTTGGCAAGACATGTCACCTTGAGAAAGTTATCAGTAAATAATCGCTCTTTACCATAATTTCCCTACCTTGAAATGGGGTTTATGATAATATCTGTATCATGTTGCAACAAATCAAAACCCATTGAATTGGTTCTCATGATGATTTTATGTGTACTAGGGTGTAGATCTTACTAGAAACCTTATGAAAATGGAGCATCTGGCCTTTCTTCCACCGCACTGTTGACTGATTTGGTCTTGTTTGGTGCCAACCATTTGACTCCAACCAATAAGGACCCTATACCCAACAGAACACAGTGCTTCACAGGCCTGTCACATCTTCATAATTGTGTCTATTACTGAACACATTGATGCAGCCACTGGGTTGATCCATTTCATCAAGGGCCTTACCCTCCTTCCCTGCCCCTCCACCATACCGAGCACGACGTTCTTCTCCAGGGACCGTCTCTCCTGATGCAGTCTTGGCTCCCCTGTCGGTAAGGAGCGCTCTAGCATTAGTTCTTCCAATTCAGACCCTTGGTTCCTCTCAATATTCTTCAGCACTGCCATTCAAACACATCGATTCTTCTTCAGCCCTCCTTATTTGATGCCCAACTGTCACAGGCATATGACACAATGGGGAATACTATGGATTGCATCAGGCGGACCGTAGTCCTCAAAGTAACATCCTTGCTCTTCAGCACTCTGAAAAGGTGTTGAGCAGCAGATTTACCGAGTGCACCACATCTCTTGATCTCTTGATGCCTGCTTCCATGAACATCGATTTGAACTTTGTTAGTAGTCCAGGACAAACTATTTGAACCACAGAGGATTTTATCTGTCTCATCGGAATGCTAAAAGAAGAATCAATTCATCTTGTTGAATGCTTACTACAGGGTGTGGGCTACAGTGGCTCAGTGCCTAACAGATGCACCATTAAGCTAGAAGGATAGCGTAATGTGTAGGGAGAACACACAAAGCTCTCCCTGGGCTTGAATTGCACCATTTTCCAGCTCCGTGGCTTCACAGCCAGAATTTGGCCTCTTTTATTTCTCCTTTTGTTAAATCTGTATTTGTAAAGATTTGATAAGCTAGAACACTAATAGGTTCAACAAAGAGTATTTCCAGATAAAGAAAAAGGCTGCCTTGGAGGGTGGCGGGGGCTGGCGGGGGACAGACTCTTTCTCTTTCAAATGAGTTCCAGAATGCTCTTCAATGGAAACATCTATCATTTTTTTCACCCATTTTTGAAAACAAAACAAACCTCAAAGCCATCAATTAACTATTACCTGAAGATTTCTTATTATTTTTCATACTATAGGATTCTTGGGTTTACATTAAAATGTAAAACTGATGTATCAAGTTGTGATGCTACTGAATGTTTATTAACATGTACAAACCTAAAATAGGCTTGGTTATTTTGAAACCCATAACTCCACAGGTATTTTAGAAATATAGCCATATTTGAGCGGACACCTGTGTATGTGTGACTCCTATATGTTGTGCCAGTGAAGCTTTGAGAACCCCTGGATGTCATGGCGAAGTGTAATGGTTGGTGGTTGCGTGCTCACACAGCAACCATGAGACTGTCAGCAGGAGAGCGCTCACTAGTGGGAGAACCCCAAGCACAGGTGCGACATCCATCATTCCAGTTGGGTCACACACAAAGTGTTCACTATTGCTATTTATAGGAAATAGTAAATAATGGGAACAGATTACTTAGAAAAAGCCAGCAGTAAATCACAAGAAGAGGTGTGAAGTGGAGCAGTCTCCTTCACCTCCATACGTGTCCACAGTGTCTGAAGGGAGACCCACTGGCCTTTTCTTCAAAAGACAATGCCAATGTTGTGTAGCTGGGCAGGCATGCTGTGGCTGGGTGTCGGCAGGGGTGCTGCAGGGTAAGTGCTGGATCCGTGCTGCCAGCTCAGGGGAAATGCTGTGGAGCCGTATTCATTCTTTCTCTCTCTGTCTCTACTCCGGGCCTTGTCTTTGCTGGTTCTATATGCTTACAATCAGCAAGCAACGTCAATACAATTCTTCTCCAGTGCCACGTTTAGGTCAGCCTCATAACAGTTCTTAAGGGACAATTATTTTGCAGCTCATCTCTGTACAGTATACAGCACAATCTATGCAGCCAACTGTCTGACTCTTTAAGCCACACTTTTGGGCTCCTGGCATGTCCTTGGTGCCTAGTCTTATAGCTGGCAGCATAGCTGAGGCTTTGATTGTCACGGAGGCCAATGGGCTGACCCACATTGCCACTCAATATGTTTTTGCCCCTACTATTGCCAGGAGACAAGCAGGTTGTCCTCAATTTACCGCTCGCTCTCTGGGTTGACTGCACACACTATTGTTGTCTGTTCCCCACTTCTCTTGATTTTTAGGGTTACTAACTCAGGGTCAAAGAGCTAGATCCAAATTACAGCTTTTTCATAGCTCCAGAACGTACTTGGTTCCGGGACTCCTCATCCAAATGATGTGTTCCCACCCACACAAACCCTCATTGATCAAGAAGTCTCCAAATCCTCAGCGTGAACAGCCACTTATACCGGAAATCTCACCATTTCAAAGCCGGGTTTCCCTAGCTCGATCATAGCCTTACCAATATTCTTCCCAACAAATGACTTGGCAGCAGGCAGCACACCAACCCTCAGACTGTCATTGCACCTCCTGGCCCGTGGGGCCGTACATAGGAACCCCCACACCACAGGAGTGCTCTAGCCAGGCAGCATTCCCAGGCACTGCAAGCATGGAGGAGAAATAGAAAGAAACACATAATTTATTTTGTTCTGAAGCTTTAAAAAGTCAATGTACAGTGAATTACCTACATGAAAGAGTTGCATTTAGATCGTGGGGATAGGTCCTAATGGAATCCTGATTTGATGTCAGGAATCTAGAAATTCAGCAAGACACCTCCAAACTCAAAACCAAACTCATTACGACAGGGCCTATTCTGAATCCTGGTCACCCTCTAGACTAGGGTGGAGCTGCACTGGTGGCTTTCCTAAACTGCGACTCTTCACAGGAGTGGGAACTTCATCTTTGCTTTCCCCCGGAGGAGCTGGTCATTTCAGACTGCTCACCTGTGATAAGTGGCCCAATGATTAATCCGCCGGATCACCTAAATAATAAAATAAACGGTGTAAGTAAACTCAAAAGTTTTAGTCAACCTTGAAAACACTGTGGCATACTATTTGGTTGCTGAATATTGTTCTTCAGCAAATGATGTGGTAGATTTTTAAATCCCCTCCAAAAGCTGGTTTGATATTTGGTTGTCAAAAAATAGAAAGGAAAACAAGGTTCATACATATCTGTGCAAGTGTCCTAAAGGCAGTAAGTAAGTAAGTAAGTAAATATCTATTTGACAAAAGGCATTTCGTGCCCAATCCCTGGGTTGATCAGTTAATTTGATTGTCTCCTAACACACACACACACACACACACACACACACACACACACACACACACACACACGATACCCAAAAGTAAAGAAAGGCCTAGCGATTCCATTCAGCCACTAAAAACCCTAGGGAGCAACATCCTCTTGGGACACAAGCAAGTTGCAGAGAATGGGATCAGCTAGATGGCAACTGCTTTTACGTTAGCACCTCAATCTTCCAAAGCACACCAGAGTTACTCTGGCAGAGTGCTTTGTGAAGCTGCCAGCTAGGATGGTAAGAGCCCTCAGAGTGCAGTGGTTAAGTATGGTACCATTAGCCCAAAAGTTGGTAGTTTGAACCCACAGGCAACTCCCTTGAGAGACAGTAGTGACCGTTTTTACCTATTAAAGATCTTCAGCCTAGGAAACCCAATTAGCCAGTTCTCCCTCAGTCCTCAAGGGAAACCATTGTGGATGCTGCTGCCGCTATTTTGAGTTGACCACGTCCAACCACAATCACTTTTGCTTAGTGATTTGCCATCGTTTTTCAATTGCAGGCTTTAATTTAATTACATGCAAACACAGGTTTGGAATGTTAACACCTGTTTGAGTTGGGTTTGACTCTCCAGATTCACGTGCTATCGCACAAGGTCTGATAAGAAGCAGCCATCTGGAAAGTAGACAGCAGGTTGATTGATCAGAATGGGTCTCTGAGCTGTCGGGGGCCCTATGCATTACATCCCCCCAGTCTGTCCGAGGGTTGCCCTGTTGGAGGAGTTGGAGGAACGTTGGTTGGAAGCTGGGGTGAGATGAGCAGCCGCTAAAGAGCCCGTTACTGTTCAGTGTGACCTTGCCCCGGCTCCCGACAAACAGCTTTGCTCTTGGTATGTTCCACTTCGAGTGCTTATTAATTGGGTTCGATTGCTTCAGGGCACTGGAGTCATTATTTTGCGGTGAACTCTGTGAGACACAATTGAGATGTCATAGATTTGCTTTGGGCTTGGTATGCAATGGGGCTTTCATTCTGAACATCAGGCAAAGCGGCAGCGACAAGGTTTCACCCACACTGGAGTGTCTACATGTCTAATAAATCTCCAGGAAGACCTTGCTCCTGATCAGAGTGGAAGGTTATGCTTGCAATATACTTGAGATAAGGATGTTTCAGAGTGCTTTCCAGACTTGAATTAAGGCTCAAATATTCTAGCGAGGAATGTAATTATCTTAAGAGTACAGGTGAACAAACCAGTCTTCCTAGGGGCAGAAACAGAGGTTAAGTGGTTTGTGCGAATTCATTCAATGAATCAAGGGTGAAACTAAAATAGACTGCGGGATGGCCTGCTTTTTCTTATATTAATAATTACTCTTTTGCATTTTTGATGATATAACAATACATTCTCATAGGATTAGGCAAATAGTAACATTTGGAAAACATCAAATAAAAACGAAACAGCAGAAAGCTGTTTCATTCCCGTGCATTGTAGTGTTCAGTTACACTCCTTTTATTTAACTGAAGTGATAGAAACATTATGTTGGAGAAGTGAATGGAAATGCACAATGTTTTGTTGCTCTAGCTTTTCCAGTATTTTATTCTTTAATCCAACAGGAGCGGCAACAATGGCCTCCATCATCTCGATCATGGGGTGGCACAGGACTGGGCAGTGTGTCCTGGGGTTGCTGTGAGCTGTAATTGACTCAAGGGCAACTAGCAACACAGAAGCAGCAATTACTTAAGAAAATAATTGTTAGGATAGATTATATTCAGTTGTTAATACTAAGTCTTCTATACTTTTTATTTTTCTGTAATTCTTGTGAGGAGCTTTTAATATCACTCTTGATATGTTTTTGTGTTTGCAAAATTCAAAGTGTCATGGTAGCTCCTGCCTTTTCAGAGTTTCCTGAACAGAATGCACTTTAACTCTCTAACACTGTTAAGAGCAAACTACTCATGAAACGCCCCACGTTTCTCCCTCAGCATGCCTGGCATGTTCAACCGGACAACTTTTGAGTAAGCACTCTGTTACCTAGGCTTCTTGACCATGAACTCAAACTTAAACATATTCTTAAATTATCCTTCTTATTGTTACATATCACTCTAATACCCAACAGAAATCTTATCATGTAACAGAAAGTGAGAAATAAATCTGAAGAAAAAAAAGTAGCATTGTTCTTCAGGAGTGAGAGGCCTGGGTCACCTGCAGAGCATGGCGTCCTGTTAGAGGCGAACCTCCACAGAGGCGGACCTTGAATCATGGTGCACCTCCCCTAGTCTCAGCAGTGGGTCCTTTTAGAGGTGTATCATACTACTAATCCAGAAAAAAAAAACAGCTTGAGTTAAATACATCAAAACTTTACATTAAAATTCTTGATTAGTGCTTGATACTAGTATACATGAAAAAAAATAGAAAGTCAGAATTTTCAACTAAAAATTTGAAAGTGTCCACACTGAAAGAGAGACAAAGAGAGAAGGATCATTTCCAACTGTACTGTAGGTGGTTGCTACACTGAATTTTGAAAAGAATTCTTAAAGTAGCTGGCTAAATTTGTAGGAGAAAAGTGTTCTTTGTGCTGTGGGAGTAAGTGTGTGATGAGGTCATTAAGAAGTGGAGGTTTGATGGAGGTGTTTGGAAAGCATTAACGTCTTTGTGGCGATCGTATGGCAAGTTTAAACAAAATAAGTGTATACTGGCTTTGTAATTTTTACAGTTTTAATTCTCAGGCATTGAGCAAGGCTATACCTGCTAAAGCCTTTTAAATTTATTAAGGGAATGCAAAGTGCAGTTATTCAGGGATGTAAAAAAATTTAGTATGGCTACTGGAAAGAAAACAGAGAAAATCTAAATTTATTTCTTAGATAATGTGTTGATAAGATTAATCTATGAGGGGAATCTTTTCACAACTCTGAAGATTTTTCAGGATATTGGCTTGATTATTATTACATTCATCAAATTATGAAACCTCTAATTAGTATAGAATACTGAATTTTTATGGTTCTTATTGTATGCCAGGGAAAATAAGATTTATGGTGTTCATTTATTGTTATTTCTCCACACATTTCAATATTCAATTGACAGGTATTTTTATCCTCATTTAGGAAATGAGAAGTGATAGATAGTTCCTAGGTCAAAGTTGTCTGCTCCTAATGAGGAACAGGCTCAGTAGTGTAGTGCTTACATATTGAACTTCTAACCTCAAGGTCAGCAGTTCGAAACCACAAGCAACTCTGTTGGAGAAAGACAAAGCTTTCTAGTCCTTATAGACTCAGAAACTCACAGGGGGGAGTTTTACCCTGCCCTTCAAGGTCTCTATGGGTCAGAATGGACTTGACTCCACAGGACTAAGGGAAAAACACCTAGCTGAAAGGTTCAAGCCCACAGAGAATCACTTCAAAAAAAGGCCACACAAAAATCTGTGTTCCGTATAGAGCCAAGTTCTGCAAGAAGAATCAATGGGAAAAGGACAAGTTTTACTATCTACAGCCCAAAGGCACGGCCTGAAGAACCGTTGGAGACTTTCTCCTCCGCACCCCTTGAGTGGTCATGATTTGCATGGACCAGGTGCAAACAATATTTGCTTTTCCTTTCTGTAAACTAGGGAGTTTGTGAAGACTATTGACATCTTATGGACTGCCAACATAACAAACAGATCCATCTTGGAAGAAATACAGCCAGAATGCTCCTTAGAGGCAAGGAGGGTGAGACTTCATCTCATGTACTGTGGACATGTCAGGAGAGACCCGTCCTTGGAGAAGAACATTGTAGCTCCTGAAGTGGAGGAGCAGAGACAAAGAGGAAGGCCGTCCAGAGAATGGTTGGCACAGAGGCTTCAAGGATGGGCTTGAATGTAACAATTGTTATGAGAAGATGGGGCGGGGCTAAGGGGTGTTTCTCCTTGTTGAACTCAAGGACACTGTGAGTCAACACTAGTTAGTTGGCTTCTACCAGCCACAAGGTCAAGAGGAGTGTATGTTTTGGAGATGAATTGGGCTTTCAGGTACTTGCTACATGTACAATGCCCACAGAAAACTGTCTTCTTTTAAAGAGTAAAATAATTCACCCTCTGGTCATAGACTTGTACTCTGTCAATAATGGTTTTTTGTTTCGTTGTTAATGTTTTCTCACATAGATACTAATAAGTCATAAGGAAGTGCACTGATTTTTTTGGTTTGATTTATACATATGCTTTATTTTTCTTTTTAAAAATCCTAATGAAGGATATATTGATTCATTTTTTATCAAAAGGCATTTATAACTTATTGAAATAGAGTATATTATTTAACTTTATAATGCATTTCAATATTCTTGACATTTTTATATAGCATTGTGGCATGATCTTGATATTTTCACAGCTTTGATTTTATATACAGGTATATATAAAATCTTGAGTATAAGCCGATCCGAATATCAGCTGAGGCAGATAATTTTACCACAAAATCTGCATAAAAATGTGCTGAAAAACTAGGCTTATACACATATATATACAGTGTATATATAATCCATTGAATCAATTCTTGTCAATTTAAATTGCTTTTTATTATTTTAATTTATGAAGAAATTAGGGAATTTTCATTTCTTAGAATAGTATTAAAATGAAAGGATATCATTAGCTATGTGAAGAATCCAACATAAATAGGTAGAAGAAGAGGGAGACAATTAACCATTAATTGTTCCCAGGGGCCTTCCAACTAAGGCTGACAAGCCAGACTCGATTCTTTTCATACCTGCATGTGCCTGAAGTAAAATTGAAAAAATTACAGGGTATTATTCAGACAATGATGATTTCATTTGTTGTGAAAATGTATTTATGGCTCTCAAATAATTTTAAAATTGGTGTTAGGGACAGGATGGGTTCTACAACCTCATATGCGTGCCAACCACTGTTAATACTCGAGGCAGAAGCCACCTGTGTCCATTTGTCAAACTGTGGCACGTTCGCTGTGACATTGGAAGCTGTGTCACTAGTATTGTGGGGTCCCCCAGTGGGGACCAGTTTCAGCAGGACTTCCAGACTAAGAACAGACAACTTCGGGGACTTGGCTACCACATCAGAGGAGGGAGCCAATGAAAGAAAACCTTATGAATTGCTTTGGACCTCTTCAAATATGAAAGTCGAATCAATAGAAGCTGAAACTTATTGAGATCATGGCAGAGGGTGGGCCTCCCGGATGGAGGGCACTCACAATGGGAGCGGGGAGAAGCTGACTGCTCAGAGTGGAGTCCGCCACGGGGACATGAGACTGAGAAAGCCCAAGACAGTGCAGCCTGTGGAATCTACATTTGCTTATCCAGCCAAGATCAAGGTAACGGGAAGCACAGACAAAAACCTGCTATTGGCCAGACTTTGGAATTAGCAAGGTATGAGTCTTGGAAATTTGGAAGTCGTCTAAAATGAAATGGGATGCATAAAATTGATATCCAAGGTATGCATGAACTGAAATTGGCTTCTATTGAACACTTTGAATCAGAAGATCATATGGCTGACTCTTCTGGGAATAACATAATCAAGAGGAATGGCATGGCATTCATTGTTAATTGCTTATTTGTGAGTTAGGGTAAAGCTACAGAAAATTAAAACCAAAATATGATTTTGAGTCTATCCCACCTGAATGTTGAGACTGTCTCAAGAACAGATTTGATGCTTTGAACACTAATGACAGAAAACCTGAAGAACTGTGGGATGACATCAAGACCATCATGCATGAAGAAAGGAAATGGACATTAAGAATACAGTAAGGGAAGAAAAACTCAAAGTGCATGTCTAAAGAGACCCGAAAACTCGCTCTTACACCTCGAGTCGCTCTAGTAAATGAAAGAAATGATGAAGTTAAAGAAAGAAATTTCAAAGGCCAGCTAAAGAAGACAAAGGCAAATATTAGAATGAAATGTGCAAAGAGCTGACTTTTTTTTAAAAAAGAGAGAAAAGAACATGTTACGATATATGAAACAGGAAAAAAACAAAACCCACAAACTAACCAAACAAAAAAAACTCTCAAAAATAATTCAAGCCTGGAGTTAAAATATGGAAATACTCTATGGGCTAAATATTGAATGATGCATTAAGTATCAAAGGTAGATGAAAAAAATTCACAGTCACCGAATCAAAAATAGCTCATCAACATCCATCATTTCATGAGGTAGCATCTGAGCAAGAACCAATGGTGCTGATGCAAGAAATTCAAACTGCACTGAAAGCATTAGCTAACAACAAGAATCCAGAAATTGATGTAATACCAATTGAAATGTTCCATCAAACGCACTGGCATACCAACTCATTTATATCAGGAAGGAAAGACTACTTTTAGTCCAACTGACTTGAAGAGATCATCATGTGTACCTATATACAAGTAAGGAGCCCAAAAGAAAAATAAATTTAAGGCAATACTTTCCGTTTTTTTTCTTTTTAACATATTGGCATATAAAAAGGAGGAGTGGAAATTCATGGTGACTAGAACTCATTATTCACAAAGCATTTCCACTTTCTAGAGGAATGGGTAAATCAAATGAACAAGTATATATGAGTAGGGGTTAAGTTCTCTCCCTGGGTGTTGAAGAAGAATATACAAAATGTACATACTACCAAGTGGTGGGGCTCCACATTTGAACCCTAGTTTCCTGACAGCTGGGTACCAATGACTGGTCAAATCCTCTGAAGCATCTCCAGGAATAGAGGGCAGTCTAGTTCCAGGGCTGAGCAAATATAGAGATATTTACTAAATAAAAATATAACTTCTACAATCAGTAAAAAAAGATGATAATAAATTATTTTTGCAATACCTTTTTACCTATTAGAGGAATAAATTCAAATACCTATGTCACACGATACACTAAAAGTAAAACACCTAAAGATCAAAGCAGCGAAATAACTGAAATTATTAAAATGTACAATCTGTATAGTAAATATGTGCAGCATGTAAGCAAATATATATACACACAAGACACTGGAAATATGTGTAGCTCATCAATTTCCCAGCGGTGGAATGTTAATAATTTATACTTGTGCAAATAATCTTCATAAATGAAAATTTAAATAGTATATATTTTAAGTTCATGTATGTACATTACATAAGATATTAGGATCTCTCCTACTGGTTCTATTTGTAAATTGAAGATATTAATACACACTCAAAGAAATAGAAGAATGGTCCAAACAAAACATATGACAAAAATATGAATGGAAATTCTCTAAAGCGAAATTCAAATGACAATGAAAATGTTTTACTTCAGTTTTAAGGTTTCTTCTTTCTATACAAGATTAAGATATTTAGATGTTGAAAGTTTAATACAGCTGAATTGGGACTCTTACAATTATAAAAAATGCTATTCTGGTTTTATAAAAGAGAAGTAAGTGTTACTAAAGTGTAAATAGATAAACAAGAAGCTACACATCTTATCACTTGTCTCCTTTCACATTTATGCAAGACGTAATGGGGGTCAGAACCTTTGTTGGTTCTCAATATTGAAAAACTAGCCTCATGTTTAACAAATAAGAAACATAAAATCAAGGAAAATCAAAAAGTTTCAGCTGGCTAGTAAATTGTGGCGCCTAAAATGTAACTGACTAAATGAATATTTGCTATTACTACTGTTGATTTATTTTTGTTTTTAGCTATTTCTGTGTGAATTTTTGGCACATACCCGTTTCAACCTTTGCCTGTAATTAATATGTAGGCAGAATAAGTATATTCTTGATAGAGTTTAGACTTAGAACATTATGAATATATTTTAATTGAAATATCTAAATTTAATGAATCATGTAGATTAAATGTATGAAAGAAATACATTTATAAATATTTTTTATAGTATTTCAATAAAAATAGGTTTGTCTTCTCAAGCGTAATTCATTTTCTACAGAAGATTACACATTTATATTTTAAATATGCTAATAGATGTTATAATATCTTAATCATAAAACTAATAAAAGGAACATGTTATCAGGTCTAAATATAATGTCACATCTAAATTTTGGATTATGAAAGCATGACATTAGCATTTCATATTATTTGGGCTTTAAAATAGATTAGTTATATGTTATTAGTAAAAATTATTTTTAAATATAATTGTATAGATCTCAGATAAAATCTGTACCTTGGAGATTCTCCACAAATCATACAAAACTCTAGTATTTTTGTTACATGTCAGAGCTATACGTTATTCCTCAAAGAAACTTAACCACCATTTTATATTAGTAAATCTTCATAGATTTTTTTATACATTGACCATCTGGATACTATCGATTAAAAGAACTCTCAGTAATATAATATAGGTTTTGAGACGTTGAATTCTCTATTCAAATGCCTTAATTCAAATAAAAACTTTACTACTCAGTTATTGGCAGATATGTACTTTAGACAGTTATTGTTTGGATCATAAATGTAAAATATCTTATTGAAATAAATGTCTAAGTATATTTAGTAAGAAAAAGGATATCTAGAGCAATATCTGTGCCTTTGTATGGCTCAAATTGAGGGCACATAAGCCAGGCCCCTAGTGCTGTTCTGAGGCCCTTCTGCAGGTTCCTGCGAGTTTGGAAGCTCTGCTACAGTTCCTTTTCAACATGGGAAAGGTGAGATGGCTGGTCGTGAAGCAGCAGCAGTCTTCATTAGTGAATCTTCATTAAATTATTGTTCAAATATGATTAGGTTTGGGGAAAATTAGGCTAAACAAAAGTTAGAAGCCCAGAAATTGGAGTTAGTAGAATTATTATCATTACAATTTTATCATTATAATTAGCTGTATTAAAAAATAAAATAGAGCATTAATGCATACCCACAAACATTTTTAGAAACCTCTCTCTTTTTAAGTTGTAATGTATGAGGTTGGTAGTTTACTTAACTGTCACACAGGATATCTGGGGGATATTTCCATTAAGAGTTTGAGATATTAAGAAACCGTGGTGTAACAAGTTAGTGACATTTAAAATGTATGTTCTTTTGAATTCCTTAATTCCAAGTTAAAATTGTTACACATGGTCCCTAACTTAGGAAACTGCATCATTTTGGATTTTTCCATTACTTTGCACACATACATGAATATACATGTGAACATTTGTTGAATACACGTCTGGGGAGCCATAATCATGGAGGTCACAGGAACTGAAGGACGTAATGAGAGTGGTCTCAGGAGGATGGAAACAAACCTTCTCCAAATCATAAATATATTTACAATCTTTCTTTTGCAAACTAATACTCAACATAGTTCTGCATCTTTTGCGAGAGGGGTTAATAAAGTATCTACCCACCCCAAACCCACTGCCAGTGAATATATGTCAACCTATAGTGACCCTATATCGGGTTTTTTAGACTGTAAATCTTTAGTTGTTGTTAGATGTTCAACATACAGAGTGAATTAGTATGGTGAAAGGATACAACCTGGACACCAATTTTCCTGCTTCAAAGCAGAAGTCTTCCCTTGCTCTGTTCCAAAACCTGCTCTTGATCCAAGTCAGGTTCCAAATGAACAGCATACAAATTACTGAATTTCATTCTTCTCCAGACTACGCATAGCCCGTTACGAAGAGCCCGTCAGGTTGGAATGTGTTCCAAACCTTTGAGGCAGAGGAGCTTCCTCAAAATCAGAGTCAAAAACGAGTGACCTCGATGGCTTAGATACAGCAAACCTTTGGGGACTTTCCTGTGTTAATGGCACATGACTCAAAATGCAAAGAAACTTCCATTAATGACTGAAATATAGAATGTATATATTATAATTCTAATCAAATTGGATGTCATAAAAATGTATGCATAAATATGAATGAATGAGCTGAAATGATGTAGTATTCACTATTTTAATCTAATAATTAAATAATTTACAATGTCAGGAATAACAAATTCAGGAAGCACGTTGTCATATTCATCTTCATAAAGAACATTTGAAGATATATCTAGAAGTACAACACTATAAGAGGATCATAATTTATTCACCTATAAGGAAGACTAGTAAATACAACTGTAACTTAAATTCATGCACCATTCAGTAAAGCCAGAGATGGGGACATTGAATAATTTTACCCACTTTATCAGTCTGATGTTTCTCAAACAGACAATAAGCACATTGATATCAGTGGTGATTGGAACATGAAAGATGGAAACAGAGGAAGTATCTGTACTTGGTCATAGAAACAAAGCTGGAGATCACATGATAGAATTTTGCAAGGCCAACTTCTTCATTAAAATATCTCTTATTTTCAACAACACAAATAGCCAATATACACATGGTCCTTGAAAGATTGAATACACCAGACTCAAATTCACTACGTGGGTGGGCAGGGAAGATGGAGAAGTCAATTCCCTCAGAAAAAGCAAAACTAGGGACCAACTGTGGAGCAGATTATCAATTGTCCATATGCAAATTCAGAATGAAGGTGAAGGAAACCGAAACAATTCAACGAGGGCCAAGATAAAGCCGTGGCGTATATCCCTTGTGAGGGACTGTCTCAGGAACAGATTGTACACATTGGACACTAACCACCAGACTTTACAACTGCGGATGACACCAAACGCATGGAAACAACCGCCGTGACGCTTCCATAAACTCACAGCCAAGAACCCCTCATGGGAAATTGCTGTTCCTTGGCACTCGCTGCTTCCGCGAATCAGAATAGACTCTCCGTAAGGCGATGCTTCCATGCATTATGGGCCATTGTGAATAGAAATACATCCAAAGTAGTATGAGGAAAATAAGGGAGGTTGCAGGTTTGGAAGAAAGATGGGGATTTTCAGATGAAACATTGCACTTGACCTCATCTGCCTTAAAGTCAATGTTAATCTCCTTGCAGCGCTCACCCTGAGTCTCTTGTGTGTACTACTGTTCCATAATGAAATATATAACAATATATAACAACCCTGACTCACGGAGACACCATGTATAGAGTAGACCTGGTCTCTATGGTTTTTCAAACTGTACCCTTTTAGAAGAAGATGGCCAGGTCTTACTTTCTAAACCACCAGATATTCCTTTGGATAAAGATGAGCTTTCTATTCCCATAAAGAGTTAAAGTATCTGAAACAGGAAGTTCTACCTTGTCCCACAGAGTCACTGTGAGTCCTAATTGACTTAGCAACAATGATTGTTTGTTTTATGGGATGGATTTGAAGTGATAAACTTTCAGTTAATAGTCCAGTGCTTAATAGTTTTGGGGTTGTTTTTTGTTTGTTTTTTTGCCACTCACAAGACAGTTCAAGAAGACTACAGTAAAGTATTATAATAAAATGTGCAAATAACTAAATTTGGGGGACAATTATGCTCAGAGAGACCTGAAAACAAAATTCAAGCTTGTAATCTCAACGGCTACCATTGAGTTAGTGGTGAACCACAAGCCACTCTTCAGGAGAAAGATAAGACTTTCTGTTCCCATAAAGGTTTACAACCTTTTAATTCCACAGGGGCAACTCTACGCCACCATGCATAGTTGCTGGGAGTCAAATCTGAGTTTAGGGCCGTCATTGGCTTTGGTTTTGCCTTATGGAAATACGTTGAAAGATGTGAGAAGCATCAGAAACCGGGAAGAAATTAACAGATTAATTACACCAAAAAGAACAGTTGATCATCACTTTCAGAGTTACAATGTGATTAAGAACTGATAGCACAGAGGAAGTCCAAGCAGCACTGAAGGAATTATCTACCCACATGACTCAGGAATTGACATACATCCAAGAGAAATAGTTCAACAAACTTGTACAGTGCTGAAAGCACTCACTCATCTGTGCCCCCAAATTTGGAAGACAGTTTCTTGGCCAACCAACTGGAAGTGATCCATATTTCTGTCCATTCCCCAAAAATCCTTCTTCTCCGCTTGTGGAAATTCTTAAACAATTGCATTAATATCACATGCAATTAAAATTTTGCTAAAGGCTGTTAAAAATGATTGCCGTAGTACATCAGGAAATTGCCAGAAATTCAAGCTGGCTTTCAGATGCTACGGAGCCAGAAATGCCATTTCTGATGTCAGATGGATCTGGACTCACCAAGGAGAATTACAGAAGTGTGTTTACTTGTGTTTCATTGATGACTCAAAGGCATTTGGGGAGCATCATAAAGTATGGAGAGCAACGGGAAGAATGGGACCTCCAGATGCTTATTGTACTCCGGTGAAAGATTCACACTGACTAAGAGGCAGCCATGTAGAGAGAACAAAGGTATATTGTGTGGTTTAAAATTAGGAATGGTGTGTGGTAGGATGATTTTATTTTACCATACACATCCAATCTGTATGCAGAACAAATAATCCGCGAGGCACGACTATATAAAGAAGAACCTGACAGCAGGATTACCGGAAGACATATCAACAAGCTTCAAAATGACGACTTGAAGTACTTACTGGTGAAGATCAAAGATTGCAGCACAGATTACTACTCATTGTAAAGACTGATGTTGTTGATGGTTTCATTTTACTTGGATGATAATAAGGATTCATGGCAGCAGTCTTAAAAATCAAATGACTCATTTCATTGGGCAAGCCTATTACATAGAAGTACTTACAGTGTCTATGAGCAAAGATGTCTCCTTGCAGATGATGCTGTGTCTGTTCCAATCATGACTGTTGCAGTCATCCGATGGGCATGCGGAACCAGAACCATGACTAAAGGTAGTCAGAGGAGAACTGATGCGTTTAAATTATGGGGCTGGGGAGAATATTGACTATACCATGGACTGCCAGTCCTGCAAACCTATTTGAAAGAAATACTCCTTAGGATGTGCTCCTTAGAAACAAAAATGACCAGGTTTTGGCTCCTGCAATTCAGACTTGTTATCAGATAAGAATAGTGCCTGGAAAAGACGTCAAGGTCGGCCAATAAAGTGTCCGTGCCAAAATAGAAGCCCTTCAATAAAATGGATTGACACGGGCGTTGGAACCATAGGCTCAACTATTACAACTACGAGGCTAGACAAGGACCAAGAACTGTTTTACTCCGCAGTACATAGGTTTGCGTTGATTTGAAGCCTATCTGATAGTGCCCAACGACAACGGCTGCGTGTTGTAGTTCGAATAAGTTCTCAAAGTTTTATTCTTCATTTATACACGAAGGAAAAAGAAAGAAGTGACAAAAGATTATGGAATGTAGTGTTATCTTGTCTATAGGTATCCATAAGCATGGCACACTTGTAGAGACCAGGGTTTCGTAAGCATTTTAGTGCAGTGGGTCACACATTGGGCTGCTCCCTGGAAGGTCAGCAGAGTGACAGACCAGTCACCCCGCTGGAGAAAGATGGTGCCCTCGACTGTATTTGACAAGACAAAGAAGCCTCACTGTTGGTGGGCGTGCCTCTCTGGCCAGACGGAGACACGAGTGGGGCATTGGAGGAAATGTCAAGCGATATTTCAATAGACCTCCCATTCTAGAGAGGAGGTATACTGTCACATAAGAAGATGAACTAATACAATGGAAAGAGTGATTTTATTTCGTGGTACAAAGGAATAGAATCCTTCTCCACTTGGTAGAGGCAGATGTAAAGATATGCCAAGTGTTAGCAAGACAGTTGGAAATGGAAATGGTATATGTATACTTTTAAGGATGAATATTTCTTCGACTCAATAACCTGGATCCATTTCAAAGTCATTCTTATTATTTTTCCAGCTAAATTTATCTTTTTTCCCTTGCTTTTTTCTTTGTGATCATTCTCCATAATTCTCAAAAATGATGAAGAGCCATTAATTCTCCTCATGATTAAAATGGTTAGTGTTCAGTAAGTAGTTTATGACTTCTTCGCCCTTGATCTTTAGTGGATTTTATATCACACTCTCATTTGATTTATTTATACTCTTAGTATCATGGAATATAAATTTTGTTTCTAGAGAATCTCAGCCTAATTGAAGTAATTGAGTCATTGAATCAGCCTTTCTTACAAAATACATACAAAATAAAAAAAAACTTAAAAATTATTTGTCATAGTACTATACTGTACTATACATGGCACTTCCAATTATGGAAAAATACTTCTCAGGCAATAATCACATCTAGAAAACTAACAGAGGAAGCAAAGACAAACAAGTATCGGGGGGAGGTTAAATTTAAAATTGGTAGTCAAGAAATGTCACCTTTGAGAAACTGATGTTTGAATAGGTCAGAAGAAGATCGGGAGAAAGTTATTTGAATGTCTGGGGAAATAGTGCTGTGGATAGTCTCTGAGGTGGAAGTATATTGAGCATGTTTGAAACATATCAAAGAGGCTAGAGTGATTGAAGTGGAAGAATGGTGTTGGGTAGGGTCAGAAACAGTTGAATTCAAAGGAAACCAGGGCCATTTCTTGTAAGGCATTGTGAATCTTAAACGGGAATTCCATTTTCACATTAGCAGGCATTGTGCATTGGAATGGCATAATTCGGCATATTTTTAAAGACTTGTTTTAAGTGCTCTTTTGTGTAGAGACTGCAGGAGGGCAAAGGCAGAGGGAAGGCAGCTGTGCTATGCCTGATGGCAGTTAACCTCAGGTTAACAGTCACAGGCAGGGAAGACTTGTTTTCTAGATGGATTGAATTTGAGATATTAGAGAAAAAGGCAGAACTGATGATGAAGCTGCACGATTTTGGCATAGAAACTCAAATGATTGAGTTGTTCTTAAGGGAAATGGGAAAGTTTACAGAAGGAGTAGGTTTGGCTCTAGATAAAATAAGCTCAGTTGTCATGATCTCAATTTACTCTCTCTGAGAATCAATCCAAATTTTTAGATCCAGATCATTCCTCTAAACTAAAAACACAGCAGAATTCTACCAGCAAATTTACTAACTCTTTATCATCTCACAGTTACATCCTTTAATCCTCAGCAGGCGTTTAGGCTCTTTTTAATTGCACTGACTCCTTACACTGGTAAAAATAAGTTGTGTCTCATTCTACCACTACCCCTGTTCCATTCTATCAGTCTCACTTAGCTAATTCTTCAACTCTCTTAGGGCGACTTTACCTGTCACTGCTGTAATTCTAAATTTGCCTTTGGATATACGTGGCTTGCTCCATCTTCCTAGACGTTTCCATTTGTAACTTATCCTGAGGGTTTCATCGAGGTTAATCTGTTAAACAATTTTGATTATATTAGGATTTTCGTTTGAGAGCCTGGTATTCCTTTTGAACGTTTTTTCCCTGTTAGCTTCTTCTCATAGATTTATACCATCTTTATTATATCAGGCTCATTATTTTGAATATTTATAACCTTTTTGAACTCATCTAATTTTGTCCACCATGCCTTTTCCAGTAACTGAAAACTATCACATCTTCTCCAATCTTCTAATTTGTAATTAACTCAATTGATTATTTTAACAACACCTCTGGGCTAAATAGAATTCAATACTTAATTGATGATCCTTTATGTGAACAACACAGGACACGCTAAGGTGATTAAGACATAAGCAATGTTTTCAAAGCTATGGTAAGTTCAATAGTTGAAATAGACAATACATTATTTAAGTTATTCTAAGTTAAATATTGAATAATTCTTCTGGTGGGATGAACAAATGTATTAGAATTTAACTGGGCATGAGAGCATATAATTGTATTCATGTTCAGAGTATATAAATGATATAGTAAATGTCAGCTTGAAATTCTGGCCCCAGTTTCATCAGAGGTCTTGCCTGTCATACTACATACTTCAGTCACTGTCTTGTTCATTGCTGGTTCTCAGTGACACCTGCTTGCAGAGTGTTTTTGGTGTTGGTTTGCGAAACCTCAACACCAGCAATTAGAACTCACCAGATCTTTCTGCCCTGTCCTATCAAGTCACTATAATTCAGAATCAACTTCATAGCAGTGAATTTGTTTTTAACCATAGCTTTTCCAATGCTTGCAACTTGATAATGTTTTCACAAATAAAGCTTTCTCTCTCACTCTGTTTTACACACACACACACACACACACACACACACCCCTTTTGGATAAAACTGGGTGGGCTAGAAATCAGCTCTGCTAGCTTTCCTTTCACCTTTAGCATGTCACTGGAGGCAGCACCCCGATTTCTTTACATAACAGAGCCCGACAAACACCGCTGTAGCCACGGAGCTAGAGAGCCCTAGGATTTTGAGCAAAGAAGTTCTGTTTGAACATTTAAACATTGGGTGCCTCTTAGTAGAGCACTGTGGAAAGTAGACTTCCCACAGGAAGCCTGGGAGCAGGGCCAGCAGACAGAGGCTATTGCAGTAACGCATGGGGGGAATGGAGCCGTCACTAGAGGCATCTGGAGTGTCAGACTTTGCTTTCAAATATCAAAACCAAATATGTTGTTGTGCAGCAACCTCTGATTCATGGCAATCATATGTTTGATCTACAGGATTTTCAAGGCCATGGTAGTTCAGAAGAAGATTACAGGCTTTTCTAATGAGGGAGCCCTTTGGTGGGTTTGAACCATCAGCCTTTCAGTTAGTGGACTTGACTCTTTGGTTCCCGGGCACTCCTACCGGAGATTGAGCTTTGTTATATCAAAATATAAATGAATTAATTCATAAATGGAATCTCTACTGCCCTGCCCACCAAAATCATGCTTAGTCTTCTGTATCTTCCTGCTTTTTGCTACTGTTCCATTTGTTTTTCCTCTAATTTTTTGTCAAAGTATGTAAAAATTATCTTAAAGTGTGTAAAAAACAAATGTCAAAAAATAAATGCAAATTGTTTACTAAGATATGCCAAGGTTGAGATGTAAAAGAAATAATAATTTGCTCGAGTTGAGCTTTTTTTAATTCACACCTGGATTGGTTAATTTGGAAAAGAAATGTAAAATATCACAGAACATTTCAGAAAACAGAAGAGAATAGTCGTAATTAATTGACTGCTAAGGAATAAAGAGGAAGGATTTTTTCCCTAAAATACAAGTTCTCAGCATGTTTGTTGTGCTAAGAAAGAAGTTGTCTGCTTCTCCCCTTTGTCAGATCCATCCCGGAATGATTTGCATGCATAGAAACAGGCTGAACTGATTAATATTTGGGAGCGTCTCTGCGGGGTAGTCTCAGAGGAAAAAGAGGGGAGGGGATAAGCAAGCAAAGAGTGTATTTGAATTGATCCAGGTGCAAGAATTACATATTCAGGGAGGGGTCAATTAAATAATCTGTACAGTGGCTCCTTATTTCCTTGCTATGAATTGGTTTAATTGAATACGAATTGAAGTAGATTATTAGCTGGAACTTGTCCCTGGGAGCTTTATGAAGACACAAGGAAATTGTAAAGGATTTTGAACATTGTTTACAGACTGACTTGTTAAAATTTATTTTTTTTTGTTTTGGTTTTTGAACTCTGATGAATCTGGGGCAAGAATAAATAGCAACATGAAAAGAAATCAAAGCTAATCACTTTTCATCTTTTTATTTTTCTGCCAAGAGATGTAGCTTTTTGCTGAGGCTATTGAGGCATGTTTAGAAAGCACTCGTGGCTGAACATGTCCTTACAGTTTAAGTGTTGAAACACTGTCATAAAAATCTCAGTATAATAAGAAATCACCTTGAAATCATATTTTATCTTTCAAAATATGTCCTTTTAATAAGTTTTAAAAGCCAGGTTATTATCATTATTTCAATCATTTTATTGGGAATGCTTACAGATATTGTAATACTTCATCATTCAATTCGATCATGCATGCTTATACAATTGCTGCCTCCCTCAGTTTCAAAGCATTCCATTCTTAAACTTGGTGTCCGCTCTCCATTTTCCCCTTCCTCCCCTTGCCTACTCCTCAGGAGCCCTAATTGTCAGGTTATATAGTTTATAAATTATTATTATTGTTATTATCTGTTTTGCACCATCCAATATATCTATTCACCTACAATTCTGTTATTCATGCTCCTCAAGTGGACTTATACCATCATCACTGCTATCAACTCTCCCCACCCTCTTCTGGTGCCTTCAGGGAATCATTACTCTAGTTACTGTTTCTGGAGGGTTATGTATCTTGGCTTTCATGCATCAATCTCTCTTAACTATACACCAAGCATACTCATTTCTAACTCGGTTAATGAGGTAAGACAAAAATCACAATAATGAGGGGAGAAAATATTAAACAATTAGAGGATAGTTGGGTGATTCATCAGTGATATACTGCATCCTGGACTAAACAACCCTTCCATGTGACCCTTCTGTGAGGGAATGACCAATTATCTTTGAGGTGGGTTTTGGGCCCCTGTCCATGCTCCTTCACTTCTACTTTGTGTTTGTTTTTGTTTTTTTGAACTTCTGATACCTGTTCCTTCCTACACATCACGATCACACAAAAGCTTTGTTATTATTTTCTAAATATTTATGCTTATTCAATTGATGGCATTTCCATGACTATAATTTGATTAAGTATTCTGTTATTATTATTTTAATACAATAATTATTACATTAATATAACTATTTGCATAAAATTTTAAATACATCAAACTCTTACCTAGACACATTAGTCTGTGAGTTTATAATGTAAAGTGAACATATTAGAAATGAAAATTAACATATTATAAAATTATTTTCTATTGCTTATTTGAAATAATGGTACTTATGAAGAAATTCATGATCTTTTATGTTTGGTGGGAGCCTGATGATGCAGTGGTTATGTATTGGTCCACAATACAAAAGGAAAGCATTCACGACCACCAGCTGCTCCATAGGATAAAGGAGAGGCTTTGAACTCCTAGACAGTTACACTTCCCCAGACTCACGGGCAGGTCTACCGCATCAAATAGGATCATTGCGCATTGGCATCTACTTGATAGCAGTGAGTTGCATATTTTTTAAACTTGATTTGCCAATATCATTCTTTTTCATAGATTTAAAAAATAATACATTTCAGATAATGTATCTGTTGGATGGATTAATATGATCCAAGTATAGACTAACATAGATAATAGCAATTAACAGAAAGTTAAGTGGTGGAGAAAATGTCCATTAGTCAAAGTGAAATCAGATGTCTGGAGTCTCTTTAAAGAAATAGAACACTGTAATTTAGGAAGAAAATTTCAACTGCTTTTAGTTGGCCACATTTAATTTTTTTAAACTATTATTCTAATATCATGTAATAACACAAAAATGGAGAGAGCGTATGTATGTGATGAATCACTTTTATTATTGCGTTATTGTTATTGGCCACTCTAGCCATGTGCTTGTAACTTACAATGAATAAGAGACTGGTGGCTCACCCATGGTTGTGTATAGTGTGTTAATCATGGAAATTCAGTGTATGACACCCCTGTGGGGATGGGCCCATGCAAATAACATGTCTGTTTTTGTTGGCGCCAATCCATAGCAACCCTGGGTGCAACAGAATGAAACCCTGCCTGGCCTTGGACCAGCCTCACAATCATTTCTATGCCTCAGCCCATCCATCTGCTAAGGGTCTTCCTCTTTGTCGCTGCCCCTCTACTAGACCGAACATGATGGCCTTCCCTCAGGAATGGCCTCTCCTCACAATATGTCCCAAGTATGTAAGACCACGTCTTGCCAGCTTTGCCCCTAAGGAGCACTCTCGCCTTACTTCCTGCAGCACAGATGGGCTTGTCCTTTTAGCAGTTCATGGTACTTACAATATTCTTCTGCAGGACCACAATTCAAATGCATTGATTCTTCTGTGATTTTCCTCATTCAATGTCTAACTTTCACATGCTTATAATGCAAAGGAGAATACCAGGGCTTGGGTCAAGCACACCTTAGTCTTCCAAGGAACATCCTTATTCTTCAGACTCAAAAGAGGCTCTGTGTAGCAGATTTTTCTAATGCAATAACTTTTTTTAATCTCTCGACTGTTGCTTCCATGAACACTAATTGTGAATCTAAAATGCAAATTGCTAAATTTTGCTCTCTTGCTTGCCTTAAAATTAGACATTCCAGAGATGAACAGGGTGAACCAATTCCCCCCCACAAAAAAAGAAAGAAAGAAAACCAAACAAACCCCCAAAACAAAAACAATCCAGGAGTGCAGCATATCCTTTGAGTCCAGGATCCTGCTCTGAGAAGTGCCCAGACCCATGACCCATCGCATGGAAGAGAATGTGCGGGGGTGGGAGGGGTGATACCCCATGCCATAGAAATGGTGGCGTCAGACCAGATACTAGCAGGAGAGAGTGTGGCGGCCTAGTCAACTCACACAGGGAAAGAGGTTGAGCTTCCCTGGCAGAATGTGGGCCTCGGACACTTACTGGGAAAAGACTACCAAAGAAGTAGCGTGCATTGTGGAGATGACTGGTGACAGAAATCCTAAATTGAACAGACAGAAGAGATAGGTCTGAAGTAACCCTGATTGCACTGTGAGTTAGATGTTGAACTGCTACTATCAAATTAGTCATTCCAACCCACCAAGAAGAGCTTACGGTTCACATACGGTTGTCATTCTTGGAAATTTTATGTAGGCTTGCTTTGAGTAGAAAATGACTCAATGGCAGTGGTTTGGTTTGACTTTCTGCCTCATACAAATTAACACCGGGCTTGGAGCTTGCTTTTTCTCCCCCTTATAAAGTTATAAGAAATCAGTGCCCTCTGTCACATTAACTTAGAGCATAGTAGCAGATTATTTTTATTTTGGAATTTAAGGTCACATTGCATATTTATTAAATACCCATGATTTCAACACATCCAGAAATGAAGTTTTTCTAATTCAAAGTAATATTTATATTATTTTCCATGTGTTCTACCATGATTATACTGCTATAGTATAAACAAAAATACTTGCCTGATATTTACAAATATGCATATATGAGAGGTACCCCAATGGAATGTGAAAATTATGAACAATATCATTCATATCACATGTAAGTAGAATTTTGCTGAAGATACTTTTAAAACACTTGTAACAAGGCAGTAAATGAGATTCCTAGGAATTCAAGCTGAATTCAAAAGATGACATGGAACTGTGAATATCATTGGATGTGGATAAAATTTGAGGATACCAGAAAGATTTGTTTACTCTTGTTTTATTGACTATATAAAAGCATTTGGCTATGTGGATCATAACAAACTATGGATAACTTTTGGAAGGATGAGAATCCCAGAACACTTACCTGAGCTTATGCTGAATCGGTACATAGATCAAGAGGCAGTTCAAGACAGGTGTGTGTCAGGGCTGTATCCTTCCACAATATTTATTCCATCTCTTGGAGGAAGAAATGATCTAAGAATCAGGAGTGTAAGAGGAGAAAAGCAGCATCAGGATTGGAGGAGGGCCCATTAACAACTTATAATATAGAGATGGTCTAGCTTTGCTTCCTGAATGTTCATGGAAGCAGCAGTCCTTAAATAGAATGGATTATTACATGGAGCAAATTCTACAGCACAAGACCTAGTTAAAGCATTAAGGAGCAAATATGTCACTGTCTGTACTAAGATTTGCCCAATCCAAGCCATGGTGTTTCTATTCCTTTAAATGCATATAAAAGCTAGATAACAATTAAGAAGATTACAGAAGAATTGATACATTTCAAATACGGTATTGGCAAAAATATTGAAACTAAGATATGCTGTCACAAAAACACATCTGTTTTAGAGGAAGTGAAGCCAGAACACTCCTTCGAAGCTAGGATGAGGAGTCTGCACCTCAGATACTTTGGACTTGTTAACAGAAGAAACCAGTTCTTGGAAAAGACGTCACATTTGTTGAAGTAGAAGGGCATCACAAATGAGGAAGCCCTCAGCATATGGATTGATTGACACGGTGGCTGCCAAAATAAACTCAAACCGAGCAATTATGAAGATGGTGGATACAAGGCTACTATGAATCAGAACGTAGACAATGGCAGCCAACAATAACATACTTTGTTCCCCCACACACACATGCACACACGCTTGTGTGTGCACAAACTGTAGCCCTGATGTCATATTTGGTACTCAATGGGCTGCTAACTGCATTGTCAGCGGTTCACCACCACCAGCCTCTCCTTAGGAGAAAGGCAGGGCTTTCTGTGAAGAGTTAGTCTCAGAAACTCAGAGAGGCAGTTCTACCTTGTTGTAACGGTAGGCATTGAGTTGATGGCAGTTTAGAACGGCAGTGAGATCTCGTGTATTGCATGGATGTGTGGATTTAAGTACTTTTACAGTTCTTTTTCACGATACACCAGTACATTCTACACAACATTTGAACCAGTGTATATAATTGTGCAATGGTAATGCTATGATGTTTCTTTTTTATTATATTATTAAACATAAAATATACATATTTCAGACCATTTAGATTTTTGGTGTGTTTAAATAATGGAAACATTTAGAATATTTCTCTAAAAATGTTTCTATTTTGGACATGTTTAAGTTATAGATAAATTTAAAGCCAATGAATAGCAAATGTCTTTCATTTCAATTATCAACTGATGATTTTGTATTTCTTTCAATAGAAAAAGTAAGTTCAATTATCTAAAATCTTAAAAGCATGACAACTTGTTTCATTTATTTTTATACGTCCAGTAATTTCTTCTATTTTAATGACAGTTTTATTTTACTGGCATAAGAACAGAGTAGAAATGCTGGGTCACATGGTGATAAGCCTTTAAAGCGGCTGCCAGACTGTATTCTAAAGTAGCTACACCATTTTACATTCACAACCAGTCTGTATGCGGGTTCCAGTTTCCCTCCATCTTTATTACCACTTCTCATGTCTTCCTTTTAAACAAGTAGTATCCCCCTGTTCTCTTTGATTAACTGTGTAGTATACATACAGGTTGTTATCCAATATTTACTTCTTCTCATTGAGTGCTTAAAATTTAATGAGACATTGCCACCACATACCATATATACTCCAGTATAAGCCAACCCGAATATCAGCCAGGCACCTCACTTTACCACAATAACTGCATTAAAAATGTGCTGAAAAACTCGGCTTATACATGAGTATATACGGCAAGTTTTCACTCCTTCAAGCATTAGTTCTATTGCATGTATTTATAATGACTGTTTAATGTCATTTTCTTTACAAAGATAAAATTTGAAAAGTTTTAATAGTTTTGACATAATTCACATTCTTTGATACTTCAGTCATATAAAAAATGTTGTACAATCATCACCACAGTCAGTTCCCGAGTGTTTTCTGCCTTTTGTACTCATGACTACTAATGCCCTAGTACCCCCACCCCACTCCCATATGCCCCCAAAGCCATCATCTGTCTATAGATTTACCTCCAGTGGATTTTGAATACTGGAAAATGTATCACCCCCCACCCTCCAAAAAAAAGACCAGAAAAAGCAAACCACAACAAAACACCAGACAGATTGAAACCTCAATTGAGAAGAAAGTAGGTAATATTTTTTAAAAGCCACATTAATGTAGATCAACATGGAGATCAAATGATAAGGAATTAGATTTTAACCTAATTGGTTCATGAACAATCCACTTTCTTTTCACTCTGAAGGATATCAAGGTTGTTTGTACCCCTGGTCTCTGCCCAGGGCGAATTCACGCGAGGCTCGATCCATGTGTATTTTCTCTTCATTTTTTTTTTAAAAACAAAATAACGTTCAATGGGTCAAATGGGAGGTCAAATTCTAAGTATTACATTTTTACCGAACTACATCTGCCATAGTTGAGTTTGCAGTACTTTCTGTCTGATAGGTATATTATTTTATCCCTTGACTGTGCTCACTAGGGTTTCCCCATAGCCCTGAGCTATGTAGAGACCTTGAAAAAGGGGCCCAGGTTTCCATTGTCCTCCATAGCCTTCTGCAAACTAAGTGTTCACAATGTAAGCTTTCATAACATTCCTGCTTTTGATTTGGATTTATTTATTTTTATTATTTGGATTAGATTATCATCCCGCCTCGGGTACAAAATCCACTCACATATCTATGGTTTGCATATGTCTCCGGTTCAGTAGAGGCCTCATTGTTGCTTTATGATAGAGCACATTGTCAATCACCTCCCAGGGTCACAAGATAATTCTATTGATAGTTTAATTTTCTCTAAAAAATATCATTCGAACACTCCAGAAATCTTCTGATGTTCATTTTATTTCTTTGTGTTCAGTGAGTTTGATAACACTATCCTGTTCTTTTATGTACTTTAATTTTTTAAAATAGATATTTTGATAAAATAATGTAGCAAATTTAAATGTTACATATTCTAGCCTCTGATTATTTTTATGTTATGTGCTTGTTTATGTGCTTAGTGAGTTGGCTGGACTATATTTTGTGGAGTCGGTATTCCACTTTTGTGATCCTTTCTGATGTCACTCACCAGAGTATACCACCTTAGGCATGTGCACAATCACTATGGATCATGTGTACATGTGATTTTAACATTAAACAATTTTTTTTATAAAACCATGGGACCAATGTTTCTTGGGGGACATGAGAAAGAGGAGGTGGGAGAAAGGAAGTGGATGTTAAAAAAACCCAAGAACAAGTGATCTGAAATTCATGGCGAGGAGGGTATACGAGGCCTGGTATGGCTTGATCAAGGCAATGTAACCCAGAGGAATTACTGAAACCAAAATGAAGGCTGAACGTGATATTGGGCCAAGAGGAAAGGAAATAGAGCAAAGAACTAGGAGGCAAAGGGCTTTTATAGAGGTCTAAGTACAGGATGTATATATGTAAATATATTTATATATGATGATGGAGAAATCGATCTATGTACATATATTTATAGGTTTAGGATTAAGGTAGCAGATGGACATTGGGCTCCCACTCAAGTACTCCCTCAAGTACTCCACATTTTGTTCTATTAAACTGGCATTCCATGATGCTCACCTTCCTGACATGATCACTAAAGACAAAGTGGGTGCGTAAGCAATGTGTTGAAGAAAGCTGATGATGCCCGGCTATCAAAAGATATAGTATCTGCGGTCTTAGATGCTTGAAGATAAACAAGTGGCCATCTAGCTGAGAAGCAAAAAACCCACATGGAGGAAGCACATCAGCCTGTCTGATCAAGGGGTGTTAATAGGATCAGGTATTAGGCATTTAAAACCAAGAACAAAAAAACATATCATTGTAAATGAAGGGGAGTGCGGGGTGGATACTCAAAGCCATCTGTTGGCAATTAATTGGGCATCCCCTTACAGAAGGGTTGTGGAGACGATCCAGTCAGAATGCAGCATAGCACTGATGAAATGCACAACTTTCCTCTAGTTTTTGAATGTTTCTTCCCCCCAATATCATGACCCCAATTCTACCTTACAAATCTGGCTAGACTAGAGCATGTACCGGGGTAGAGAAAACACAGGGAATCCAGGACAGATAAAGCCCGCAGAACTCAAAATGAGAGTAGCAATACCAAGAGGGGAAGGGGAAGGGGGGAGGGTAAGGGGGGTACCAATCCCAATGATATACTTATAACCCCATCCCAGTGGGATGAATAAGAAAAAAGAGGGTAAAGGGAGACATCAATCAGTGTAAGAAATGAAAAAAAAAGATAAATTACCAAGGAAGGGGTAGTGGAAAGGGAGGGGGAAATGAGGAGCTGATACCAAGGGTTCAGGTAGAAAGTAAATGTTTTGAAAATGATGTACAATAAATGTACAAATGTGGTTCACAGAATGGATGGATATATAGATTGTGAAAAGAGTTGTATGAAATCCCAATAAAATTATTTAAAGAAATTAAACACAAAACATCTAAACATCAAATGGCAGTAGAAGTAAAGAGTGAAAAAAATGTTGGCATCATACTTAGCTTTTAGTATCACCCAATTTTTAATGGACTGCCTATTGGTTCTGACGTCTTAAATCAGAAATTGTTCTACGTCTGCTTTGGATCCATTTCTGGAGTAGTTAAAAAAGTTAGGCCTTGAGTTTTTCTTTGATGTGTGGAGACTCCTTATAATTTCTTCTATAGTGATCTCTGGTAAACTAGCGGTCTATAGTTTCCTATGTTGTCCTCATGGAGCTACTAGACCCTGAAGTACAAAATTGCCATTGATTTTGATAATTTTCTTAATTTTAAAGTTCACTCTACTGACTCAATTTCAAGTAAAGTTAGTAACTCTGGACAGAGTTTAAAGGCTTTATAGTAGTTTACTCTGTCGCTTCTCTTGGGGAAACAAAAGAAACACTGAGCCACTGCACCGGGATGGTAGTTGAGACGATGTCCTACTTCTTCAGAGTGATACTTGCTTTTTGATGGTGCGCTGGTGGGATTAAGCAGCAGCATCAGATCTTGTTCCCTTGATTCTCTTGGCATGTAACTTCCACTTGTGAGTCATCGGTTGCTATGTAATCAGAGTAAAGCCTTCCACGAGTGAAAAGGGACTAAATGGGAGTTGGAGTCCCTCGTCAGTTAGTCACACTAGCCTGAATTTAGCCTGTAGAAATGGATATTTCATCCTTTTTCACAAAATTTACTAAATTGCCACTTTGAAAAGAGAAATATATGAAAAAATGGCCTTTGACCTCCTCTGACTATAAACAAAGAAGAATGAAGCTTGCCATCCTGTGAGGTAGAAGTCAGATATGGCTTCCCCTTTAACTACGTCACAAATTCTGACACCTCTCCTCTCCATGCTCCCACTCTCTAATTTTCTTCTGGGTTCAACAATTCCTCTCAATGACCACATGGAGTTCACAGACCATCCTTACAGTTGGTGGGTTTATGGCAGGGAAGTAATAGATTATAGTTTCATTCAGGAACACTCATCACATAATTCTTTGGTCCGGACAGACTCTTCTCAGTCATCCACACAGGCCTCTTTCTCAGTCTCGATGCCGCAAGGCCCCTTGACCTCTGCCCTGATGGTCACAAAGCTGTTACCCTCACTCACCTACTCACTGCCAGGAAGTTTTTTCCAACTCATAGCAACCTGATAAGGCAGAGTAGAGCTGCCCCTGTGGGCTTCTGGGTATGTATCTTTACAAGAGTGGGAAATCTCATTTTTCACCTGAGGAGTGGCTGGTTGTTTCAAACTGATGGCTTTGTGGTTAGCAGCCCAACACTTAACCACTAAGACGCTAAGGGACCTGCTAACACATGCTCAGGACACACAATTCTGTTAGGGAGCCATCCCTAGAAGATACTGAACTCTAGATCCCTGCTGGATAAACCTGATTACCCCCTCCAATAAAGTGCTTGGAAGGCACCACACTTTGCTAGCAAGCCTCCTGACAAAAGGAGGCCAGGTTTTAACACTGCCATCTCTGCCTTCCCAGCTCTCTGTCTCCTGGAGCAAGGCACATCAGCCTCGGATTTTGAACTCATGTTTCACTAATTGCTCTTTCTTCCTGAGAGTGGGGGGAACCCTCCTTTTCTGATTGTGGAATGGTTCATGTTACAGCTAGCCATTAACGTTGACCAATCCCCACATCAAAATTCCATAACTTTATGTACATGGCTCCATTGCCAAGGTATTATGGACCTAATCTATCTTATTAGCAAGCTCTCTTCTCCCTTGGTGAACCACAAATATCTCCTATTTATACTGCTGAGGTAGCAGTTTCACATTGGTCTGCTAACTCCAAAGCGGGCAGCTCAAAACCAGCAGCCCCTCTGTGGGAGAAGGCCAGGCCTGTTCCTGCTATGAGGAGTTCTCGGGGGTCCAGAGCAGCTGCAATAAATAATTCACCCCACGGTGATTCCCAAGGCGGATGAGCAGGTACAAAGAGCTACTTGATTTAGAAAGAAAATCTGAATCCCAAACTTCACTTCAGTTCTATTAAATATAAAAGTTTTCAAATCTAAATAAATGAAAAGGCAATCAGAATATGAGGAAGTAGAATATTTTCATAAAAATAAAAGCAGTAGGAGTCATTTATCTGTTACCCAGCATTCTCTTCCTTCACTGCCACCGACTGTGCCTTTGGGTCTCCCAGGCTGACAATCCTCATGGGAGCAGAAGGCCCCATCTCTCTCAATCTGGGTGACCAGTAGGTTGGCACCGCGGCATTATCAGGGCCTGGGAGGCATTGTCAGGGGACCTTGTAGTAATCTTAATGTTCTCGTTCATTATAAGAACCAGGGGTTATCACTTTAATTTCTACTCATAATCCAATAGGTCATGAAAGTAAATTGCGCAACTTGTTTAGTTTAAATTGAGAGCTAGTATTTGAAACTATATTTAAGAACAAAACGATTAAAACTCTGAAGTCTATGCTCACTGCCTGGGAGTCAAGGCTGACTCACAGCAACCCCTCTGGGCTCCTGGGACATTCCCTCTCAGGAGAGCAGAAAGCTACTCTTTCTCCCAAAGAGAAACTTGGCGGTGGTTTTGAAGTGCTGACCATGCAGTCAGCAGCCCAATTCTTCACCTCTGCCCCACCACGGCTCTACCCAGAATGAGGGTATATTTGGCCAGCATACACTGGTACAACCTTCCAATTTGCTCATTTATTTTGTAGTCGATAGTAAATAACTCCTGTCATTAAATTCTTGTTTAGCTCGTTTCCCGTGTTTCATTAAGCCAGTCTCTTCCCAGGATCTAGCAACTAATGAAGGATTGACACTTCCAGCAGGAGGCTCCAGGTGCATTTTCCCCAAGGCCGCATCTCTCCAGGCCTGCTATTCCGTTAGTTGACCCTTGCGCCAGACTGACTCTTAAATATGTCAAGGATGCTTTCAGTGTAGCAACATTTGGGAGATGACTGTTGTTGCTGCTGTTTTAACAATACCCAAAATGATGTTCCTACTAAAGTACCGAGGTGATAAATATCTACTAAAGACTTACTTATCTTTTCAAAGAATTATGCCCAATAAAGATTGGTAATTGTATTACAAGACAAAGGAAAAAAATCTGTCAGAATCACCATCATGTTCACCTCTCTTAAAATTGATTTGTTTAGTGACAGATGCTGACTTTTAATAGTATCTCAATTCCATGAGTGAATATATATATATATATATATATGATCTTATTTAGATGACAAATGACATGTTCTTTGTTGCATATTCAGTTGGTATATTAAGATGCTATGAATGAAATTCTCTAAGCATCAGAAGCCTCCTTTGTAAAGTCTGAATAACGCCGTCTCCTTCGTCTATTGCTGATAATCTTTTATAGCCGACGACCAGGAGAATGCACCATGTTGAGCGTTCGAAAAGGAACAACTTTTGTTTGTCTTTAAAAACTTGTATTGAAGGCAGTGCTTTTCTTCCTGACAAAAGAAAATAAGATCATTTAAAATCTATCACAATAAAATCTCCTCCCAACTTGGCCCACAATGCTTCCCCATGAACAGGAGGTAATAATCCATAAAATGAGCCATGTTTTGATGAAGCTACTCCAGCTGGGTGAATGGAGACTGGCGATGCACATACTTTCAGACAGGTGCCATACAGTTAGGTGACTCGCTGTAGTGTATCATTTCGCTACCATTTGCTTTCTAAGTGTATGTGTAGCATTTAAATATGCAGCAAAATATTTTCAGAGTTGATCAGAAAATTTGAACTTCACAGATGGTCACTTAATTTGTTTTATCCATTATGTTCAATTTAGTTACTAATTAATATACGGACCTATGCTGGATTTCACTCTTTTTGATGTGCTACCTGTTGAAATGGTGAGAGAATATTTTAGAAGAATTTTTAATACATTTAAGGATGAGATAAAGGTAGTTAGACAAAGCTTTGATCTCATCTTTACTTCTGAAATAAGTTTTTTCTTTTTTTCTATTGTCCAAATGCTCTTTGATATCAGTCATTCTTAACTATGTATCAGGCTTTGTGAGACCATTTTATGGAACAGTAACTTTCAAATCTTAAACGTGCCGGTGGCATGTTGGCAAAATGGGTGAAAATAATAGGAAACCCCATTTTTGTAAAGGATGGTAATTGTGTTGAGGAGGGGACCCATCTTCAAACTTTCTTCCCAGTTCTAAGGAAATAATAATGAACATATTTTGTATATCTGGAGGGGTAATTTTTTTAGAAGTTACCTTTCTCTTATTTCATCACCATGAACCCATTTAGATTCAGTCTTTAAAAATAAATCATCAAAAATTATATTATCCTAATCATTCAAGTAACCGTGACTTCTAATTCAGGCTTGCAGATATTTAGAATGCCATATATTTGATTTCTTTCTTTCTTCAGCCAAATGCAATCATCTCCACTTTTGTTTTCTTTTCACTGCCATGGAGACTATTCCAAAACGTAGTGACCCATGCTGGCTGCTCACAATTTTAAAGCTAAGTGGAAGTCCCTGCTGGCGCAGTGGTTCTGTGCTCTTGAGCTGATGAGAAGTTGGTGGTTCAAACCCACCAGCCTCTTCAAGGGAGGAGACGTGACAGTCGGCTTCGGGAGAAACAAATGCCTGGCAACCCTAAGCGGCATTCCTGCTCTGTCCCATGGCGTCGCTCTGAGCTGGAATCTGCCTGACAGCCACGGAGTTGGGGTAGATGCTTAATAAGATTTCTGATAAAATACTAGGATATAAGAGGTTACTGTGAGAACTAGGTTTTTTCATCATAAACTCTGCCTTACCACTTTCACTGTATTCCCAACAGCCAATAATCAATGTTATTTTATGCTATTCTAGACTAAGGTGCTCAGCACTAGGAAACAGATAAATAATACAGAGTCTCCGTCTTCAAGGTACTTATATTACAGAAGAAGAGGGAGACATTGGCTAGGGATTTAAGGCTGTAGAGGGAGAGGATAGGATGAGGTGGCGTAAGATCATGTTCAGATGGCTACTGTATCCACAGATTGACTTTGAGCTGGAGTCTCTGAGGGGTATAAATGGTTCAAGTGTTGGGCTGCTAACTGACAAGTTGAAGGTCTAAGCCCTCCCCGAGGTATCTCCAAAGAAAGGCCTGGTGAGCTACTGCTGAAAAATAAGCCATCAGACACCCAGTGGCCTTTTTACGGAATCACCTAAAGTGGGAATCAACTCAACAGTGACTGGTTAAGCCGACACTTGAGCCAATCTTGAACACCACAAGGAATGTAGTAGATAAAGAGCAACAGGAGATGAAAGAGCTTGTGTATGGGCCTGGAAGTTGAAAAAAGAGAATGTCCACTTGAAATCCAGGAAGTCAAGGAGACAGACTAATAGGCTAAGACATGGTGAGGACCTCAAGCCAGGAGATAGAGACTCAACACTTAGAAATGTTTAATTGTGGAATTCATGGAAACCAAATGCTCCTGCAGAGATGTTTGTGAAGGAGGAGGAGTCCAGACTGTGTGGTCCTTTGTTTGGACAATGGGACATTCCCTGAAAAGGGGAACATGGAGAGGCAGTGCCAAGGCAGAGTTTGCTGAATTCCACTTTGGTCTTGGTTTGTTTGCGATATCTTGGTGATTGATGGTATTTTTTGATGATAGGTTGATAGAGTGATTGGTGATAGCAGAAGTTTGGGTATGCAGGTGTGGAGTTTAAGGAACTGGGAGGAAACATTGAAGAGTTATTAAACTTATATACCTTAAAGTTTGTTGTTTTTTTTTTTTTTTTTACCAATTTATAGCCATGATTTGAGCCACTAGTGCTTTCCAGGTTTAACTTCTGGTTGTATTCCCTCTGAAAATCTCTCATTCAAAAGTTCTCAAGGAAAGTTTACCTTTTCCTTTAATTAGACTTTGCCTCCAATAGTTGTAGTTTCATTACACATATACTCACAAGTGACCAATTGTTTTGTTTTAACTGGACCATGGGGTCATGATGAATGAGAATCAACTTGATGATGGTGGATAAATAGGTTCTGGTTTTAGCTCTTCTGTTACTCATCTCAAGAAACATCTCAGCCCCAGGCAGTAGTCACCAACATGGTATTTTGAATTTATTTTAAGAAAAGCAAAGAATTTCTATGACAGCAGAAAGAGAGACGTCCCAGTCCCAAGTCCCATGGTTGCCTGAAAATCACCCAGGGAGGAGTGCTAACACAGTGCCTAGGAATTTAGAACCCTGTCATAGAAGGTGAAAAATATCTGCTTCTGTTAATATTTAAACATCTACTCTGTCCTACTAGGTTGCTATGAGTTGGAATTGACCCAACTGCAGTGATATTGGACTTATTGGTTTACCTCCTTGATTCATATTTGTGTTAGTCTGGGTACATAGAGAAACAAATCCACCGAAACCCATATGTATAAGAGAGTTTTATATAAAGGTGAACTGCACATCAATAAAACATCCCAACCCAGTGCTGCCCAAGCCCACAAGTCCAACATTAATTAATATGCCCGACACTAATCCACAAAGTCCTCCTCCATCTCACAAAACACACGCAATGATGCCGACTGCAGGAGGAAAGCTGAGTCAGTGAATGTGTGAGCCTCTCAGTGCTGGCAAGGGTCTCCACACGGCTTTTCCAGCACCCAGGGCTGCACTGGGGTGGGTCCATGTGGCTTCTCCTCAGGGATGTCTTGCAGGAAGTGAGCCTTGCAAGTTGAAGCATGGAACTGCTAAGCCAGCTGCACCCTGGTCCGACCCTCAGAGAGAAAGACACAGGAGAACTAGAAAGGTGAGGCTCACTGAGGCATTTATCCTTCCGACCTTCAATTAACTCCACATGTGTTAATCAGCCAGGTTGGCACAATAAACTAACCACCTCAGTATTTTCTCTCTCTCTCTCCCTTTCTCTCTCTCTCCCCCCCCCCACCCGTTTCCTCTCTTTTAAGGCTCTAGTATGATTTCAAATGTGTGATCTATTATAAATTTATCCCAAAGTGGATTCTTAAGAAATGATTATGGGAAACTGCCTGTGAACCTTCAGAAAAAAACATATTGATACATTTAGTGTATGGATTGTTTTAAGAGATGTAAGAGTCCCCAATAAAGTAATATTTTAATATATAATAATTGAAAATCTAACACTATTTAACTTAAATTAAAAGATCACTTCCACAAAATCAGTCTTTTTTTCTATGTATAATTTGTCTCACTATCTGATTTTTCTTATGAGTTTTCACATCTCTATTTGCTTTGTTTTCCCTCTTTGAACTCAAGACTAAAGGTTTTTTGGTTTAATCCAACACAATATATTGAATGATTGGGGGGATGATATATGTAAAAGAGGGTATATATGGGAATTAGCTTTTAGTGCTACTCCAACACAAATGCCACAAGTAGTTGACTTTATAGAGTATAACTGTGTTTTTCACAGTTTATGATAGTTGCTTGATTACGTGCACCGACACTAGGGGGAGGCTTTCTCTCTGTAGACCCTGGGAAGTGGCCTTGTTTTAGCCTCTGTAGCCTTGCTGCTTCTCTGATCCTTGACAATCTTCCAGTTGTCTCCACCTTCACCTTTCACTTGTCATTGTTTGTATACTGCTCCTTATAACTCAGAAGTGATTATGTTTATGACATATTATTGACAAATCCAAACCCAACTCACTGCCATCAGTTGATTCCAACTCAGTGACGATGTAAGTCACGTAAGAACTGGCCCTGTCAATTTCCAAGACAATATCTCTTTAGAGCCCTAGAGAGCCTCCTTTTTCTCCTCTGAAGCAGCTGGTGGTTTTTGAACTGCTGACCTTGTGGTTAGCAGTCCAATGTGTTAATCACTATGTCCTTAGGACTCCGCTCTTGACAGATAAGGCCTTGTTAGTGTAATTACAAAAGATATAATTCCAATCAAAATTATATTCACTAGTCTAAGAGTTAAAAAGGAACCATGGCGACATAGGGGGCTACTAATCTTGGTCAGCAGTTTGAAACCACCAGCCACTCCAAATTACCAGCTGCTCCCTAGGAGAAAGATGAGGCTTTCTATACCCGTAGAGAGTTACAGTCTCAGAAACTCAAAGGGGAAGTTTTACTTTGCGCTAAAGGGTAATTATGAGTCAGAATGATAATGCATTTTTTTCTTCTTTCTTTTTTTCAAAAGAGTTAAAATTCCAGAACAACTATTTGGGGGAATTCAAGTCATAACTATTAGAAAATAAAGAAAAAAATGTGAAAAGCTTAGTATCCTATTGAATTTACCACAAACATGTTTTCCTTTTAGTTTTTTTAATGTAACTCCTTATGGGAGTAGTATATGTAATATATTTAATTGTTATTTTCTGATGTTAAACAATTCTTAACTGCTAAAAAGTTACAGAAGAAACAGAAAACAACAACATAATAATCTAATTGTTGAATTGGTGATTTAAAAGTAAAACACTCATTAGTAATATAATAATCTATATAGATCTATCACAGTCTGGAGGAAAAAAGAACCATGAGAATGAAAATCCACATGGAAATAATTAGTTCAATTGACTAATGGACCTCATAATGATCCGTCTTCAAAACTCTGAGACCAGAAAATGCAGAGGATACCCAGAAACCACTGCCAATTTCTCTTCCAAGGTTAACATTAGAAGTTCCTGAAATGAGTGGGAGACAAATTTCAAACAGAACTCAAAATCAGACATAAGACGAAGTTTACTGGTAAGAGAGAGATTGACGGGACAATGGACACTTTCTGAGAGTAGCTTCTATTTTTCTTCATAAATGAGGAAATCCTATACACACACATGTGTGTTTGTTTTCAAGAGCATGTAATTTAGTATCAGACAAATCACAGCATTGAATCAAAATTGACATTTTCATTTTTAGTCCTTTAAGAGGCATATACTATTCCAAGTATGTGGAAGTGCATTGGGAAAACAGGAAGAATTGATTCTCATTGGAAGTTCAGGACAGAATTCACAAAGACAGTGACAAGTAAGTTGAACTTAAGTATCTTAGTCAAGAGGTTGCTACTCAGTGATTGTGAGATCCTAAGGTGACAAATCCTAGGCAGGCTGAGAAAAGACACAGACAGACTATTGAATTTGTTTGTAACAAAAGTTGAGTAAGCATTTGTTCATGAACGTTAACATTTAAATTAATTTACCCATATATCCAAATTCTTCCACCTAGGCTCTGTTAATGTACAAAAAAAATTTTTAATGTGAGATCCAAGACAGTAAAGAACTAATAAATAAATATATATCAATACACAAAATATGCAAAAATTTGCACAACATGTGATGCATTTTCTTTGTATATTAAACTAGAACTAAGATTTTGGTAACTAATTATATATATAATTATATATTTATATTATTTATTATATATATACACACACACATATGTATATACACACACACATACAAATTCTAACCCTAAGTGTTTGGGACTGTTTCCTTAATTGGAAATTATTTCTTTGGCGATGTCATAGTTGAGATTAGCATGAAGTCATACTGGATCAAGGTGTGCTGCAATCTAACATGACACCTGTCCTTGTAAAAAGAGAAAAGTCATGGTCACACAGAGGGAAAGATCGCCACGGACTGGGACTACCACAAGCTGGCCGAGACAAGAAAGAATGCTTTCTGGGGGCTATCAGATGGATATGGTGATTTCTTGTTAATGCGGAATTTCACTTCAAGCTTCCGGAACGTTGAGAAAGTAAGCTTCTGTTCTTTTGAGTCTTGTGGTTTGTTGTGTTATATGTTAAAATTGTTCCAGAAAATGAACACAGGTGGCATTTGAAAGTTTCCTGAATTAATTGAATCACTGACAAAAAAGAAGCAGCAATTTTCCAGAGCCTCTTTTTAAGTTAAATAAAATTAGGAGAAAGGAGTGCCAAGTAGTATGATGAACATTCCCATTGATAGGACTGTAGCAGAAGTTGCAATACCATCTTCCAGGATGGAAAGCTATTTATTTCTTGGTTCTAACATTTTCTTTTCATGTTTTTCCTTTTATACCTCGTGCAGTTTCATTTTTCTACACTAAGTTGAAATATATATTGAAATATAAATATATAGAAGAAGATTATGTAGGTGTGTGTATGTGCTTTTTCAGAAGCCTGTGCTCAGATGAGGGAGGCAGAGCTGAAGGATATAAAGGCAGATGATCTTATTTATTTAGTGATTTCAATCAAACAGTGCTAACCATAAGCTTTTGCAAAGACACATTTTCCTTGTGTTTGGGAGTTTTTATATGCACCCCCTCTATGTTCACATACATGTTTTGCATATTCCATAATTTTTCTTTGTTTAAGTTCACATCAAAGGAGTAGAATTGCATGTCACAGCTCCTTCTTCAGAAGTTCGGCACATTGCTGACCTGTCTTCCTATGTGTAATATGTAATTTCAGGACTTCTGAATATCACTGAGGCCATGGAATATAATCTCATTTCCAGTGTGGGACAAATTGCTTCTTATGGGTGACTTGTCTAAACAACTGTTTTTACCTGACCTTTGGTGACACTTTTGATAGCACTGACTGTAAAATGGTTCCAGTAGGAGATGTAAGCAGAGTATATGTTTTTAGCCAGTGGTCTCAGGGCTTATTTCAGGGGTCAGGCTACTTCAGAGCAATTACAGTTAATAAACAATTGACACTTAGAGGCATTGTTAAAGCACAAATAATCCTCACTGTCATTGAATCTATTCCCACTCATAGCAGCCCTGTAAGAATCCTGCCCTCATGGGCACCTCAGGCTGTTGATCTTTATGGGGAGCAGAAAAATCTCCTCTTTATCTCTAGGAACAGATGGTGATTTCAAACTTCTTATCTTGCAGTTTGTATCATAATTCAACTCACATCAATTGATATTCAGTTCCGTTTCATTTTGTATGTTTAAATCACTATTTGCAGCATTATTTGGAACATATCGGTTTAGGAGGGCTAGCCTAGAGTGTGTATTAAAGAAAATATATCAATTAAGCTGGAATCTGAAGTCAAAGGGCAGATGAAACAGTATAATTAAATGGAAACTCTACTGTATCTAGTCTCTGGCACATGGAATAGACAAGAAGTGAGCATTTGTAGGAAAATTTTCTGAGTAATCAGAAGGGAAGCAACAAATATTGTGCATCCTTTCTGTGTTGGGTATGGTGCCTAGATTTTATTACATATGTGTATGCAAATTGAATTGTCTACCTAAAGTGCCTGAGTGGATAATGAGGTCATTGGCTGAGATCAGAAATACAGAAGATGAAAAAAAAGAATGAAAGGTGCAAAATGCGAAGGTGTTCAAATGTCACTGCCCCAATTTTTTAAGTATCATGTCTCTTTCTCTGCACAGGTATATTCTATGAGCCCCCTCATTTTGGTTATCTCCATCATTGATGCAGATAGCTCCAAGATTTGTTTTGGCTATAACAATGACTATTGATTAGTTTCCATTATGAGAATGGATAAACGAATGGATGAGCCACTTGTGGTCCAACTCCCTGTGCCTATAAGACTCAGCTTAAAGAGAAAGCAGCACACGAATCTTAACTTGTATGACACTAACAGATGATGGTTTCAACGACTGAATTATAAATAGTAACGGGTCAACACTGACAACTTTCATAGACTTGGTTTGCATATGCCACAGTGTCTCCTATTTATGATGCTCAGCAATCAGTACCAACAAGGGAGACCGTTAACAATCAGTTAGTGGGATGCTCCATGAGGCATTTTCCATTCCGTTCTCTGTGCTTAAACGTTTCTGCACACCCTTGTCCCATCGCAAGACATCAATAATTACAATCCTAAATTGAAGTAGTGTAGTTTCTTCTAGAGTTTTAATCTTGGGAAAATGATAATAAAATCATAGCTTTAGAGGATGCACTTCGTTTGAGTAATTTTTACTGCAAAATATTTACAAGACTTAAATCACCTTCATTTCTGTTACATTACCTTCTTTTATTTCTTTTTAAAATAATATCACCTAAACTAGTCTAGATTTGTTGTTTTTTTTAATTTCCATCTTCTTTGACAGCTGAGGTCATTTTCTGTCACCTTTTGGTCATTTTTGTCACTGTTGTCTGCCTGCTGGAGAACTCATGAGGGAGGCATCCTTAACACCATCTCCCTTCTCTCTTGAGCCCTACTCCATGGGAGAAGGTGAGAGAACAAGCCTAGATGATGGTTTCAAATCAGGCATAGATTACACATATTGATACGTTTGTATATTTTCTTAAAGCAGATACAAGATATCATGCCTACAAACACAGATTTGATTTGAATTTTGAGGAAAGTGGCACTGAAGTTCATAAGCTTATATGGGCATGTCCTCAGCCACTTGCACTGTAAAAATTCAGTTATTTTGGTGATGATCAAGAATATAATACTTCTTGAATTCATGGCAATTCTGTATTTCATGCATGATACTGATATGAATGTTACACAATTGAAGTAGAAAACTAACATTATTATTAAAAGGTGAATTTGGCTTTCTTAGGTTAATCATGTCCAAAGTGACTCTCAGTGCATATTGTGCATATCATAAAAATTGTGCATATCATTGTAAATAATGGGCATTTCAGAATACTTAATCATGTCCATGCAGAGTCCATACTGAGATAAGAGGAAAAGGGATACGGTAATTCAGGAAGGATGTGCAATTGCCTTGATAAACAAATGTCTGAACTCTATGAAGAAGAATGCAACACCAGGATTGGAGGAAATCTCCTTTACAATCCTACTCATAAAACTGATACAATCTGCTACTAGAAAAGAGCTTTGAAGCACTTACTGATACTGATCAAAGATTAGAGGCTTCAGCATGGATTACACCTCAACATAAGGCACACAAAAATCCACATAACTGGGAAAAAATTTTCATGATATGCGGAGAAAATATTGAAGCCATCAAGATTCTGAATTTGCCAATATCCATGATCACTTCATGAAGGCAGCAGTCAAGAAACCAAATGATGTCTGCAATGGACAAATCTGTTGCAAAAGACCTGGTTAAAGTTTAAAAATGAAAACTGGTACTTTGAGAACTAATGTGTACTAATGTAAGCCATCATACTTTACATTATGAATCTCTATACAAAACTGGACCAGGGCGACCAAGACGGGATTGATACCTTTGAGTTATTCAATTGGTAAAGAATATGGAGTAGACCATGGACTTCTAAAAGAATGAAGAAATCCGTTTTGTGAAAAGTGCACCCAGCATGCTCCCCAGAAGTGAAGATGATGAGACTTCATGCCATGTAGTGTGACATGTCTTCAAGTCAGATCAGTTCCTTGAAAGAGATATAAGGCTGGGTGCAGAGCGCAAAGAAGTCAGATGAGCACCGTGGCTGTAACGATGGATGCAGACATAGCAACGATTGTAAGGATGGTGCAGGACTGACATGACGGGCACAGCAACAATGAAGACACTCATGTGAAAGTGTGATTCTTGAAAGATCATATGGTACAATAAGAAATAGTATAAGGTGAATGCTTCCATAAATGTGTATAATTGAAATGAACTTTATAGATCTAATCTGCATGAAAAGATATTTGACCTAATGAAAAATGTATATGACTAAAAGCACAGCAGGTTATTCTCTCGCTAGAGTGTGTGGTTAGAAGGAGAGCAAGTGGAAGTCACATGAAAATGACAGTGAAACGAATCCCAATCAGGATTCTGAATACAGAAAAACATGTCACATGACATTTCTTTTTAATCTCGTACCATTGTCCAAACTTAGCAATGTATTATGTATCATCTAGTTACTGGCATATATTTTCACTGTTCTATTGAAAGGAATAGCATTTTGAACACACATTGAATGCAAATATACAGTAATGAGTGTAGGCACAGGGTTTCATTTAATGCATTCAAACTTATATGTAAAAATAAGTACATAAGCAACTTTCATGACTATGTAAATAGGACAAATAATTTTACAAGTGAATCACAGGTGAATTGTTATTCAGTAAGACTCTCCAAACTGCATAGTTAATGAATACCATTTATACCATTAAAATCTTCAACTATAAAACCATTATAAATCTTCAAAGCATATGCCCAACTTTTTATGTTTTTTTCCCATAAATTGATTCTCTGAAAATTTCTTCATTAGCAAAAACTTTGTTTAACATCCACGATAACTTGTAATACTCCTCTCTGAACTTGGTCCTTAACCACCTATTAGGTGCCAAAAGTTAGGGACAATGCATACTGACCCTGTACATACAGAACAAAATGCTGCAGGGTCCTGCCCTACCCTCACAGTTATTCCTATGCTGAGCCAATACTTGGAGTCAAGGCATCAATCCGTCTAATTGAATGACTTCCTTTCTTTAACTGCTCCCCACTTTACCAAGAATGATGCCCTTCTCTCTGGGCTGGTCTCTCCTGACAATGTGTCCAGAGCATGTCAGACACACCCTCACCATCCTTTCCTCCAAGAAGCACTTTGGCAGTACCTTTTCCAGACCGATCAGGCCTTCCTTTTACCAGTCTATGGTGCTTTTGAAATTCTTCTCCAGCACCACAATTCAAATACCTCATTTCTTTTTAATCTTCTTTAAGTACAATATCCACATATTTTCTTGGTTATCATTGAGATTCTGGAGTTGAAGTATCAAATTTCATATATATGAGTAGTTCCATAGAATTCAGTTGTTTCCAAACAACCCAAATAATAATTTCTCTAGTATCACAGGTTATAATTTGTATGTAAATGCACCATTTCCCTTCATCTGAACAATGAATTCTTTGAACTGTCTCTAAAAAGCAAGACAGGCTATTTGTTTACAACTAAGAAATCCTTTCTGTCTTCATGAATACCCATTATTATCTGGAATGATTTCCGCTTAGTTGTTATTTGCAAAATTAGATGAATAAGCATTGCCACATCAGTGTTATTTTATTAAATTCACTTATGAATGTAAGATCAGGGGAAACTGACTCATAACCCCACAATTTTATCTTTTATACTATGACAAATTTTAAAAATAAATATAATTAATAGTTATTGTTAATTTTTCAACATTTCTTGTTCATAATCTGATTGAACTCATACAAAACCCATGAGATATAGGTCCATTTTTTTGAGAGCCATACCTCATGTGTACAACTATACCATACAAACCTTTCATCAAGGAACATAGTCAGGCAGTCAACAAATATGTGAAAAGATGCTCAGGATCATTAGTCATTAATCAAATAAGCAACTCATGCTGTGGCATTGATTCTCACTCACAAAGTGATGCAAGTCAAACTACAGTGAAACCCCGGGAAAATTAGTAAAGTTGAAAACAAAAACAATAGCAATAACTGGAAAATAACAGATACCGCTGAGGTCATAGGGAGGTTAGAGCTCATATTCACTGCTGGTGGGATTGTGAAATGTTGTAAATATTATGCGAAGTAGGTTGACACTTACTCAAAAGATAAAAATGAAATTACTCTATGATTTAGCAATTCTATTGCTCTGTACATATCCTAGAAATATAAGATCAGTGACACTAACAGTTATAAGTATAGCTATGTTCATTACTGCATTAGTCAAAATAGCAAAAAGATGGAAACTATCTAAGTGACCAGGAGCAGATGAATAGATAATAGTATTTGATACATATATACAACTATCAAGAGTAATGAGGAGTCTGCTTAACATCATAAAACATGGATGAATATGGGGAACATGGTACGACGTGAAAGAATTCAATCACAAAAGGACAAACAATGACACCTGTATAAAAATCAATTAATTGTCTCCGATGGAAGCAGGGGTGAAAGGGGAGTGAATGGGATCACTTCTGGATTGTAAGCAAACAGCAATTCTTTCTTCTTTCTTATTTTTTGTCATTTTATTAGAAGCTTATCAACAACCCTTCGGTGAAGGAGAACAGCAATACTCAATATGGTGGTGTCTGCACAATTTGTCCAAAGTAAATGAAACACAGAAGAATAAATGGCTAGGGACAAGATTTGCAAATCTGTCCAATCTTGTGTCAATAATTCAGTGTTAGCAACCAAGATTGCTGTGATTCCAAGTTAGACACTTGTGTTTACATGTGCTTAGCAAGACACATAGGAAGAATGGGTTTGTAGGTACGGGCCTTATGAATTTGTTGCTGTTAGTTGCCATCTGGTTGGTTCTTACTCATCTCAACCCTATGCACTAAAGAGAGAAACTGCCCAATCCTGCTCAGACTCACAATTGTTCTCAGGGCTGAGCTCACCGCTGCAGCCACGGGGTCAATCCACCAGGTTGAGGGTCTTCCTCCTTGTCACTGCCCTTCTACTGTTCTGGGCATGTTGTCCATTTCCAGGAACTGGTCTCTCCTGATACTTTGTTCCAAATATCTGAGATGTTTCATCATCCTTGCTTGTAAGGAGCATTCTGCTGTACTTCTGGGACCAATGTGTTTATTCTTTTGGAAATTTGTGGTGCCTTTGCTATTCTGTAATAACAAAAATGCACCAATTCTTCTCCAGTCCTCTTTACCCCATGCCCAACTTCCATGTGTCTATGGATGAGGCTTCAGGCTCACCTTAGTCTGCAAACTAACAACCCCGCTTTTCATCCCTTCAAGGAACTTGTGGAGCAAATTGCCCAATGCAATGCCTCTTTCGGTCACTTGACCCTGTGAACATCGTGGATCCAAGTGAAATAAAATCCATCTTGAATTGCAATATTTCTCTTTATCATGTTGTTGCTTATTTCCTCATTTATGAAGATTGTTGTTTTTTTCCCTTCAGTTGCAATCCATACTGAGGACTGGTGTCTGCTTTTTATCAGTCAGTGCTTTAAGCCCTCCTCTCTTTCAGAAAGTGCATTTTTGTAATCTATCAAAGGTTGTTAGAGTCTTCCATGAAATATTTTCATATATTTTACGTCTCAGATTATTTGCACAGCATACTAATTTAGTAAGTATGGAGAAAGAATTAAAAGTTGGCACACACTGTTTGTGATTTTAAGTCACTTATTATTGCATGATTCCGCACAAATGACTGCCACCGGTCTATGAGCAGTTGCCACATAAGCACACTGCAGTAGAAGATTTCATTATTTCTAATGTTTTCACAATCTGCAAGGATCCACATAGCTGAATGCCTTTACATCGTCAGTATAAACCAGATAAGCATCTTTCTGGTATTCTCTGTTTTCACCTAACTCCCATCTGATATCAGCAATGGTAGCTTTGATTTCAAATCATCTTTTATATCTGGCTTGGGTTTTTGGAATATCTTTATAGGTAAATTGCTGCAATCACATCACATAAAAGTTATTTTTAGCAACACTTGTATGAGAAAGTGAGATAGCTAAGGTTCATTGTGCCAACCTGACCTGTTAAACACATGTGGGGTTATTTGAAGGACAGAGAGATAAATGACTCAGTGATCTTCGCCTTTCGAATTATCGGGTCTCTTGCTTTCTGGTGGTCAGATCAGGGTACTACTGCCTTAGCCAGTTCCCTGCTTCAGCTGGCAAGGCTCACTTCCTGCAAGACATCCCTAAGAAGAAGCCACATGGATCTACCCCGATGCAGCCCTGGGTGCCGGAACAGCCTGGTCAAGACCCCTGCCAGTGCTGAGATACTTACACGCTCACAGATTTGCCTTTCCTATTGCATTCGGTGTCATTGTGTGCATTTTGTGAGATTGAGGAGGATGTTGTAGATTGGTGTCACATATTTGGGCTTGGACAGCACTGGTTTGGGATGCTTTCAGAACGCACACTTACTCTTTATATAAAACTCATATTATGGAGCGTCTGTTTCTCTAGTTTACCCAGACTAACATAGAAGGATATCAATCTATTATTTCCCATTCATAAGATCCTCTTTTTTGGAATGTAGCCAGTTAACGTGGTAACTATTTCTCAAATATCTTGGCCCTGGAGCATTTGTTGAAACATTTTAATTCGCATTCTGACAGTTCCTGGTGATTTGTGTTTTTGGTTGGGTGGTTGGTTTTACAGGGGGCAGATGTTTGCAGTGTATCTTGGACTTCTTCCTTGTGGCACATCTGGATTTCATTTTATAGTACCTTCTGAAGACTAGACTTAAAAAAACACACGAGTAATAACGATAACAATAAATAGTTTTGTTTAGAAGGTAAATTCCAAATGTGAAAATGGAATTTAGCCTTGTTAGGTGCCATCAGAGGCCCATCTAAGGCATGGGATCAAAGTAAGAGGACCACCCACAGGACTTTCCTTTAGCAGTTTCCACCGCCAGCTATAAGAGATCACCGGAAGTCAAAAGTAAATACTGTGGTACTTGGGAAGTTCCATAGGTCAAGAGCACTTGTGTGATCTCGCGCTGCAGAATGTAGACAGAGAAAAAGTAAATCCAGCTCAGTGCCTATTGGCTCAACTGCAGGACCGACTGGAACTATCCTCTTGGGTTTCTGCTACTGTAAGTTTTTAACGGAGCAGGAAGTCTCCTGATTTATCCCATGGTACGACTAGTGGATTCAACCTGCTGACCTTGTAGTTTTCAGTCCAGATTGTAAACCATTATGCCACCCAGAGGTCCACTAGAGAAAGAAGAAACAACAACGACTTCATCAACCAACTTTTGTGAGTGAACACAGGATGGTGCAGCTGTAAACTCCCTAACTTGCACTAGGCAAAAGGTCAATGAGCTCGACTTGTGATGAAACTATCTTAAGAAGAGGATGCCAGAGGTTTGGGAGGTGCGTTACCTAAGTGATTGTCCAAGGCCTTATTTCATGCAGACATAACACTGTGTGCCCTGCAGCCAATTTTGGCTCATAGAGACACGTGTGAGAAAGGTGGACTTCCTCAAAGTGGCTATTAAACTTTAAGGGATGACTAAATGCTCCCAAACTCTCTGCCATGAAGTCGATGCTGACGCAGAGCGACCCCTTGTGGAAGTCTGAGAGTATCACTGTTCTGGAAGCAGAGAGTCCAGGCTCACGCTGTGGAGCACAGCCCAAGGTTGGTAGGTTGAAGCACTGACCTTGTGATTAGCTGTCCAGTCCTTCAGCCACTGTGCCACCGTGGCTTCCCAAACAGTCTGTGAGCTTTGACAGTAAGAAAATGTCCAAGCTTGAGATATTTAAATAAAAAACCAGCAATTACAAGACAAGATCTAGAAAAACTCTTATGTGAATATTAAAAGCACTAACTTTCATGCCTCTATTTCAAAGGATTATATAATAATTTCTAGCAGTGCTATTTGGACATTGAAAATGCTATAAATATTATTTTTTTCTATAAACTTTAAGATTATCTGGCAATTAATTATACTAACTTGAAAGTAATATATTTTATACTTATTATTTACTTAATAAAAGCAGACCTTGTAGAAATACATGGATAACAATCAAGTAATCAGAGTATTGTCTCACTCAGAAAACCCTGTAGAAATCTGTAGACAATAATTAAAATTGCAGAATATTTAGATTATTCTTGTCCAAATATATTTTTAATCTTGCACTAATAAAAACTTTTAAATATTTGCTTTCTTATCTGAAAAATAGATTCTTTAGATTAAGGAACTGTTGAATTTCAGTTCTAGTGTAGTCTCTTTTCTACCTGCCTCCCAGAGGATGGAATGTGTGAATCACAATAAGAAGAAGAGTTACAAATTCAGACTAACAAGTAAGGGTGCTGTCTATGACTTAAAGACCACAAGTGGTACAGTCCTTAATTATGCTGATTTTTGTAATCGTGTCCAATGTGTAAGAAAGTTGAAATTTCCTTTCAGCCATGCAAGTGGGTCATTCACATCCATCAGCTCACAGGACACTCCTTACTTTTTTTAGGGATGCCCCTGAATTGTATAACATCTGGGACCTCTGATTCCTAACCAGTAAATGTCAGTGACACTCCTCCAATCAATGTGACAATTAAAGGCTCTCTCACAAGTTAGAAAATGTCCCCAGTGGATGTTACTTAGATCTTTTACCTCTGCCTCCCACGGTATCAGTTGAGTTATTGAATGTGCCTGATATCAGTTCATACCTCTCTTCAAGGGTTTGGTGATATTTAGTGAGACTATTAAGATTGGTTTAAAGCTGGTGGTTTAGAGATGGTGCTGTAAGAATTCGACAATTAATTATGTGGCAGAGCATTTAAAATGATATCCCTGACACAATTAAATGTAGGATTTTTAAGTGAGTAGTGTAGGTTATAGGAAGCTCTTCTATCTTTTCTCCACATATTTTAATTCTATAGTCTTTAAGGGAGATTTGCAATGTTTTTGCTATAAAAATGGGGAAGGAGTCAGTGTAATTTTTTCTGGGTATATTATGAGGTATTCAATAAAAGCTTATCATGAGACTGACATGTGGCATTAACTCAAGGTTGTACTTCAGTGGTGCTTGCTGAATAGTGTCAGTGGAGAAAAGAGTGAGAGATTCTGTCACTCAAAGTCTGGTCAGTTTGTAACCAGAGTGGTTAACCAGTATAGGACAAAGAGCAAATTAAATTTTGGCACTTATTTGTAACATATAGATTTATTTTCCTATTGAGGTTTTAGAGTGTATATTAACATTACACATATGATTCTTAAAGAATTTTTCCAAAATTAAAACCAAATCATTTGTAGTGACTCAGTACTTGTTCCTTGATTATTCATTCTTTCATTATTATGGCTCTTTATCCGTTAATGGAGCACTATTTTTCAAAGGAACTTCTGGGATGTCAATTCTGTCAGCTAAAGAGTCCATCATGTACTATTTGAATAAGATGTTCTATTTCCCTCAAGCATCTTTAACATACATATTTTAAATATTTCATTGCAATTTTGGTGAAAATTGTTTACATGGTATATTAGGTTTCCTGTTTAATAATTTCTATATGCATTACTCAGTGACCTTGGTTAAATTTTACACATTCAATCACAGTTCCAATTATTTCCATTCTAGTTTTTTGGTTTCCTTTATTTTTGTTTCCATGTTCACCCTCACTCTACATCCCAACCTCTCCCTGACTAAACACATATGCACCTATTTTTAGGGTAGCTATTGATCATTTGATCAAAAGGGGCTAATAATAAACAATATTAAGGAAAGATCATATGCCCCAGGTGGATGATCACTAAGACTCTCTATCATTACTTAACCGGAGGTTTAGAAAGGAAGCCAAACGCAGACAGAAAACAAACAAAAAACACAGATCCAGGAATGGGTTTTGGGCTCAGACTAAATCGTAGCTCCAATTTAAGAGCTATTTGTTCTTACGTCATGGTCTTGCCTGAGACTCACCCTCAGGAAGAGAACACAGAGGAGACGGGTGCTATAGCAAAACATGGAGAAGAATGTAGATGGTGCCCGGCTCTCAGAAAAGATCTTAGAGGCTTGTTTCCAAAAAGGTCTTAGAGGCTTATCTCCAAACAAGCAGCTGTCTAAGTGAGATGTCAACAAAGTCCACAGGGAAGAAGCACACCATCATTGGTCACCTAAGGATTAGAAACCATATGATCCAAAGTCGAATGAGGGATTAGTATCAGAGCCTAATTATAAGAATCCATGTGGCAGAAGGCTATGGATGACAGGTGGAGCAGAAGATGCATTTGTGGGAACTACATAGGAAACAAGCTTATGGTGACCCCCCCTCTATCCGCAACTGAGGGACAGGAGGAAAGCAGTTACTCAATAGAGTGCATTGGAGCGATGAGCACAGAAGACCAAAGGGCTAAATCTGACTTGAACCCTTAAACATTTCTCAGCGGATCCCCTCTCTGATGCGTGCTGGACCTGCTTTGGTTTATAACAATTTCTCTATTTTTGGTGGTGTTAACAAACACAGGGACAAGGGAATAACATGGGACCCAAAATGGTAGTGAGGGGGGAGTGGCAGGCATGGTGGAGAATGATCAAGGGTAAGGTTGCATAGAGAAGAGGTATAGGTGTAGACCAGGTGGGGATGGAGCATGGTAGTAGGGCGGGAGGAAAGTCAAGGGAGATGGAGGAAGGAGCTGGGAGTCAAGCGGCATTTATGGACGTCTAGACAAAGACATGCACATGCAAATATATATATGAGGATGGGGAAATAGATCTATGTGTCTATATTTATAGGTTTAGTATTAAGGTGGCAGAAGGACCTTGGGCTTCTACTCAAGCACTCCCTCAATGCATGAATATTTCTTTTATTAAATTTGCACTCTATGATGCTCACTCTCCCGACACAACTGTTGAAGCCAAAGTGGGTGAACAAGTAAATGTGGTGAAGAAAGCTGATGATGCCTGGCTATCAAAAGAGATAGTGACTGGGGTCTTAAAGGCTTGAAGATAAACAAGCGGCCATCTAGCTCAGAAGCAAAAAAGCCCACATGGTAGAACACAACAATCTGTGTGATTGCGTGGTCCCAAAGGGATCAGTTATCAGGCATCAAAGAACAAAAAATCATATCATTGGCTGCACACCTCCATGATACGATCGCCGAAGACAAACGGGTGCATAAGCAAATGTGGTGAAGAAAGCTGATGGTGCCCGGCTATCGAAAGAGATAGTGTCTGGTGTCTTAAAGGCTTGAAGGTGAACAAGCGGCCATCTAGCTCAGAAGCAATAAAGCCCACATGGAAGAAGCCCACCAGCAGGTGCAATCACGCGATGTCAAAGGGACCAGTGATAAGGCATCATGCAAAAAAAAAAAAGAATATGTGTATGTATATGTGTGTGTGTGTGTGTGTGTATACCATAGTGAATGAAGGGGGAAGTGCAGAGTGGAGACCCGAGGCCCAAGTGTCGATCACTGGAGATCCCCTCATAGAGGGATATAGGAGAGGAGATGGGTCAATCAGGGTGCGATGTAGTACCGATGAAGAACACAGCTTTCCCCCAGATCCTGGAAGCTTCCTCCCCCTAAATACCATGATCCTAATTCTACATTGCAGGACTGGATAGGGCAGAGGTTGTACACTGGTGCATATGGGAGCTGGAGGCACAGGGAATCCAGGGTGGATGATAACTTCAGAACCAGGGGTGTGAGGGGCGATGCTGGGAGAGTGGAGGGTGAATGGAAAGGGGGAACTGATTACAAAGATCCACATGTGACCTCCTCCCTGGGAGATGGACGGCAGAGAAGGGGGAAAAGGGAGACTCCGGATAGGGCAAGATATGGGAAAATAACAATCTATGGATTATCAAGGGCTCATGAGTGAGGGGGTAGCAGGGAGGGAGGGAAAAAAAAAGAGGACCTGATGCAGAGGGCTTAAGCGGAGAGCAAATGCTTTGAGAGTGATTAGGGCAAAGAATGTACGGATGTGCTTTATACAATTGATGTATGTACATGTATGGATTGTGATGAGTTGTATGAGCCCCTAATAAAATGTAAAAAAAGAAAAGAAAAAAAAGAAAGAATATGATTAGGGCAAAGAAGGTACAGATGTGCTTTATACAATTGATGTATGTATATGCATGGATTGTGATAAGAGTTGTATGAGCCCCTAATAAAATGTTTAAAAAAAGAAATATTAGAATGTATCTCAGAGGTGCTATGCCATTGGGGTCATCCTATTGAAGTTGTGCTAATTTCTTTTCTGTTTCTCAATATGTGGAACTCAGGATTGATGGACCTATAGGGCGAGCAAGTAGAATAGGGGCATTGGAGGGTGGGTACAGTGTCAGAGGGGTGGAGTAAAAGGGAGATGACGTCCAGGAGTTCGTGTAGAAAAGGAGTGCTTGGAAAGTTGTTGAAGCAATTGTGCACCTCTACTGTCTGTGATTGACCTGTGGAATGACACGATATAGATATTAACTCCCAAATTATAGTACACTTAAAAGTTTGGGATTTTTTGGTTTTGGTTTTGGTTTCAGTATACAGTAGGAATGCAATGCTCATGAGTACCGTATTTTAAAATTTGTTTTATCAGCCAGTCTGTAATTTAGTTGAAAAGTAAACTCTTAAAATACTTTCAGTTCAAAATGTAAGGGGTATCTCAAAACATTATTTGTGGGTTTCTGCAGTTCTCTGCAGGTCCAGTACATCTAGGTTTTTTAAATTAAAATTGTGAGCTTCATTTTATAATTTTCTTCCATTCTTTATGGGAACCTCTGTGGCATCCCCTGTCAGAAGTTCTGGTAGTAGTAGCAATTAGTAGTATTAATTGTGTTTTGTGTGAGCAATTAGTTATACAGATTATTTTTGTCTTTGAATCTCTGGTTTTGTTCTTTCTTTTTGCTTCAATAGAGAGTAAAATTTACATATTAGATGGCTCCTTGTGAGCTTCGAAGACCCTAGATGCTACTTATCAAGGATGTAGAGCATAAACTGTATAGATTATCTTGTGTCAATTGACTGAGATGTCCCAAGACACCTTGATTCCTAAGCTCCGCAGTCTATAAAACAACCTTGTTAGGTGTTTGGTTACATCTGGGAGGCATCTGGACTTGTGCCCTCTTTGAGATTCTCCCTGAAAACACTCGCCATTAGCTTCTGGCTTGACCTCTGTGTCTTGACTTTAACTGGGCCAGCAGATTCCTTCAGAGACCACTGCTTTAATTAGACTTTTCTGTCTGAAGGAACTTTGATGAATTAAAGACAGGTGTATCACTCAGAGAATTTGCCTCCAGCCATCCGTTGTCCTCAGAGGCAGTTTTTAAAAAGTCTTTAGAATGTAATTATAACAATACTTATCAAGCAGAAAGGGAAATAAAACATAAGCCATTTGTTAATTAGTGTGTACCAAATTGATGATATCAGAATGGTAAAAGTGAGTCTCCTTGCATCTGAAATTACAAAAGAGTATTTCATGTGTACGTTAGGAGTAAGATAAAAATGCACTCAAGACTAGGACTGATAAAGGATCCAGGCTGCAATGTTTATCAGTTATGGCAATTTCAAGCATATAATGTTTCTTATGCGTATTTAAATTCCACTTAAGCATGTCTGCTATTTTAATGCTTTTATGACAAAAATAGATTCAGAATAATACTGCATTTAATTTGATTTCAAATGTTAGATCTTGAATAATAAGCAAGTCCTTTTGGTCCTTCGAAAGCTTTGTGAATGAAACTAGATTATTTGAATTGTCTCATTTGTAGCTAAATATTTGCAGGTAATTGTAGGTAATCTCAATGGAGAATTAAGGCCACAAGAGTTTGCATAAGTGGTTCAATCTCCAGGAGCTCCAAGTGAATACTAGCTCCTTGATGGGATAATGTGGGTATAAAATGATAGAAGAGTGATTATACACAATGTGACTCTGCAGGACTCTCCAAACTCCTGTTGGCTTAGAGATGGAAAGTAAAATGATGAATCAAAGTGAGATTTTCACATTACATCTCCTTATAGGCAGACACTGAAGAATTGAAGTACTGATCTCTTTTGTCTATGGCACCTAACTTTAAATATTGTGTGAATTGGTTCAGATAAAGTATCCACTAGCTGCAATTATATTTATTATTAGGCAGAATTCTTCAGTAGGAAGGAGACCAGAGATTTGATGCTCTTTCTGACACCAAATCCATGAGAATTTGGTCACAAACCAAGATGCTGCAAACCTTAATGGATATTTCTGTAAAGCATAAGGCTGCTTCACACTAAAAAACGAACCCACCACCACCACCAAGTCCATCCTGGCTCATGCATCGGGCTGCCAACCTCAAGGTACAAAGATCCACAACCATAGCTGCAGTTCTTCTCTGCTCTCACGGGTCAGTATGAGCAAGGTTTATTAAAAAGATTTTCGTAGACTTTTCTTAAAGATGCATATACTTTTCATTTTATGGATGTGCCCGTCTGGTTGACTAGAGAAACAAATCCAGAGACACTCATGTATATAAGAAAGAACTTTATATATAAGAGCAATTGGATAGTGAGAAAACATCCCAGCTCAGTCCAGATCCAGTCCGTAAGTCGGATATTAGCCCATCGGTCAGTCTTCAGTCTTAGCCAAAGTCCTCTTCAGACTCACGAAACACAGGAAATGACAGTTAATGCAGGAAGATCACTAGCCAGTGGGTGGAAAATCTTGTGGGTCCAGTGGCAGTGTAACATTCTCAGTGCTGGCAGGGGTCTCTATGTGGCTCCTTCAGCTCAGGGCATTAGCGTAGCTCCATGTATTTTCTCAGCTGGAGTGTTTCCCAGGGGGTCAGCCTGCAATGAGCTATTTATCTCCTTAGCACCTCCAACGGAGGTTGTCAAGTTGTGACCTGGTGGCAGGCTAAACGCCACCCCTTCACTCTTAAACCTCTTAAATTGACAAGAGATTATACAACTACCGCAGTGTCTTCTGTTTATTATTTTAAATTAAGCATTTAAATGAGCAACTTATATACAAAAGATGTCTTCCTATGAATACAATGTTACATACTAGACAGGGTCTAGAGTTGGAATCCAAAAAGCTATAGGCATAAATAGTGACTGTGACTTCAAACCGTCCCTTGTGACTATTTTATCTTGGCTTAGGGGTGGCCATTTCATTGTTTCTATGAAGACTAAAGAGCAAATGCATGGAAAAGAGTTATAGAATTTTTTAATTGGGTTGACATGTAAGACTTGCCATCTAGATTCTCATGAACTCTTTCCATCAATAATGTCAAGACTGTTCTATTGTTGGAAATCTTGTTTGGTCATTATTTTGGTATGCTGTGAGACAGTAAGGTTTTGCTTTTTTTATTTGATTGTGTTTTCCACGTGTAAAATAAAATGCTTAGTGATTGTTCCTCATAGACACTTTAACATATTTTTTCTACAATTGACCCTACCACATAATGCCATGTTAAATGAGCCTGAAGGAAGTGCAGTAGATCTCATACTCTGAATGTAAGGTGCTGGGGTGGTCTTGGAAAGCAGAATAGGAAGCAAGAAGCACTGTTGCCCAGCATGAGTAGGTCCAAGCATCACGTCATATTCAATAGACCAGGCAATTGACATCCACATGCAAAAAAATGTTGGTAGCAACATTTCAGACTGGCAAAACAAACTTTAATACAAGGTGGTTTCTAAGCATATTCTTACTTAAATGTAAACTAATTATCTCCTACAGTAAAATGATTCTCTGCCCAAGAAGCCTGAAATATCACCCAAAGCCAATTTATGTAAGACAATGACATTTTGAAATCTAATTCTCTCAATTTCTGCTACTTCTATTCCTTATCCTGAAGTGAAGAATATATTTAGCTCAATTGGATGTGTTAGGGTTAGCTTGGAAACTTAGACTTATAAGCTCTGAGGATGATCTTAATTTGATTTTATATTTTAACAAGCTGCTATACGATGCTAATTCAATATGTTCTCCGAGACAGATAAAATGGAATGGTAGATAATCATTCACAGGACTAGAGGCGAAGAATATAGATTTTGCTTAAAATTCCAATTATTTTCTATACATCCCCTGTCTGGCATATCCTACTCCACTTTTGAAATGTGCCTGTGCCCGCAGAGTGGTCTGCATAGGCTTCTTATGATGTTGAGTATTTTAACTGTCCAGTGTTTGAGACTTCTTTGAGTCATAAGATCAAGGCATTGTTTTTTCCTGCAGGCACACAGTCTGGAAAAAACAAATATCTGAGTTTCTATCAATAGCATCTAGAGATGCATCATTAGAAATCAGATGAATGGAGGAGCTTTTACTGATACAGGATTCCCCTCTAAGGGAAGCAGCATGCTATGATAGTCCGTTACACTGCAATGACTAGATGATGTAGTTATTTTCCAGATATGAATGGGTAAGAGAGAAGGATTCTATTTTACGTGGAGCAAATGATAGCATTGAGAAGGAACCTAGACATTGAAGAAGGTAGGCACTAAGGAAAAATTCAATTTGCCATGGCAAATCCTTCCAAAGGAAAGAACCATCAAAAATGATTGTGGAAAGATGTCGTTAGTGAGTGTGCGGAAGGCATCCTCATGGTACATACATGCTATATGTGTGTGTATGTGTGTACACACATAAACCACGTATATATTACATATAGACAATATGAACAAATTCACCTAATGAAGATAATAAATCTTCAATGCTTAGTAAGCCTATATCTTATGTATATGATAATGATGCCAGCATTTTAATACCGACTTCTGTGATCATATACATAATTGAATAAGTTATTGATGCAACTTAGATTTAAAAAATGTTTACTTGTCTAAAGATCAAAGTATTGGATATATTTGTACAGCCATTTATTTTGTGTAATTTAGTCATATCACTCCTTCCTCATTGCTACTATATTGCTAATACTATAATAAAATTTATATGCCCCTCCCTCATTTATTTTCTTATTTCTATTTCTCTCATTTACTGATAGTTGGGTACCTTTATATGTCACTAGTGTACTAAGAGAAGATGACCTACAAAATATTTTTATTCAGAAGTATTAGATTCTAAAATTTCTCCAGGCATATGGAAAACTTTGGTGGAACAGATATTTAAATGTCTTTTGCTTTTTGTGAAAGAAATGAAGCTTCCCTTATTGAGATGTGGTCAGAAAAGAGAAAGAAAAAAGCCCCGCAGTTTTTCTTCTTTAGCCTGTGGTTAAATAGGAAAGTTCCCAATATTTTTGTATGTTTCATCGTGTCTCTTTTCCTATATTCTCAACTTTTATAACTTTGCTTAAAAAATGTTTCTTTATTCTCATGATTTAAATTTCAGTTCATTTTCCCTTTATTTCCAGATCTTCTGAAGTCCTATATTGTGAAAGAGAGAAATAAATTTATGCACATTTTAAGCTTCATCTATAAATTCCTAAAAGTACAGGGAATAATACTCTTTTCAGCCAAAAGATGAGAGTTTTACATATTAACATACTAAGTGAATGACTACAAATGAGAAAGCCGTAACTCTCCTGGACTAGGGAAGACTTCGGCATAAAGAATTTGAAGCATATTCCTTTCATAAATAGAATTGACTTTATTAAAATTATCTTTTTTTGCAGTTTTAAACATGCTGCATCTCAGCCCATTTCTGTGCTACTGGGCTTTAGACAAAGTTCATTACTGCCCAGTGAGGTGCGCTATGGTAAACCTGATTGCGTTCAATAGCCCTTCTCGGCTGAACTTGCTTGACAGCCAACATTTTTTTTTAACTGATCAATGTTCAGCCATTTTTATTTTCTACAATAGTTTTATGTAATTTACATTTTTTAAAATTCATTTTATTGGGGGTTTATACAACTCTTTTCACAATCCATAATACATACATTGTGTGGCAAGACGATTTGTACATTTGTTGCCCTCATTATTCTCAAAACATGTGCCTTCTACTTGAGCCTTTGGTATCAGCTTCTCATTTTTCCCTCCCTTCCCGCTTCCCTTTTTCTCCCCTCCCTTCCCACTCCCCCCTTCCATCATGAACCCTTCTTGATTTATAACTGATTATTTTGTCATATCGTACACTGTCTGACATTTCCCTTCACCATCTTTTCTGTTGTCCATCTCCCACGGAAGAGGTTATATGTAGATCCTTATAATTGGTTCCCCCTTTCTACCCCACCCTCCCTCCACTCTCTCAGTATCGCCACTCTCATCACTGGTCCAGAAGTGATCATCTGTCCTGGAGTTCCTGTGTTTCCAATTCCTATTTGTACCAGTGTACAAATCCTCTCGCCTAGCAGGATTTGTAAGGTAGAATTGGGATTATGATAGTGTGTATGTGGGGGGTGGGGCAGTGGCGGGGTAGAGGGGAGGAGGAAGCATTTAAGAACTAGAGGAAAGTTGTATGTTTCATCATGGCTACACTGCACCCTGACTGGCTTGTCGTCTTCTCCCCATGTTCCTTCTGTAAGGGCTTTGGGACCCCAATCTGCACTCCCCCTTTTTCACAATGATATGATATTTTGTTCTTTGATGCCTGATACCTGATCCTTTCGACACCTCCTGATCACACAGGCTGGTGTGCTTCTTCCATGTGGACCTTGTTGCTTCTGAGCTAGATGGCCACTTATTTACCTTCAAGCCTTTAAGACCCTAGATGCTATATCTTTTTATAGCCAGGCTCCATCAGCTTTCTTCACTACATTTGCTTATATACACATTTGTCTTCAGTGATTGTGTAGGGAAGGTGAGCATCATGGAATGCCAGCTTAATAGAACAAAGTAATCTTGCATTGAGGGATTACTTGAGTGGAGGCCCAATGTCCATCTGCTACCTTAATACTAAACCTATAAACATATGCACATAGATCTATTTCCCCTTCATCATATATAAATATATTTACTTATGCACATGCCTGTATTTATACCTCTATAAATGCCCTTTGCCTCCTAGTTCTTTTCTCTCTTTCCTTTTACTTTCCTCTTGTCCCACTATCATGCTTAGCCTTCATTTGGGTTTCAGTAATTTCTCTAGATTACATTGGCCTTGATCAAACCCTATCAGGGTTCTTAGAGATAGTTCTGGGGGAACATGGAAGGGGAAGGGGCGGGTAAAGAGATGGTGTTGACCAACCAAGGGATAAGGGAACAAGTGACTGCCAACATTTTAAGGTCATTTGCCTTTCATTTGTTCTCAATACATTCCTGCTTCAACCTTTTATTATTTTTACTATTAATTTCATAATGGTAGCAATTTCACAGTTTGATTAGTTGTATATAGCACTATGTTAATGAAGCCTAAATTATTGTTTGGTTCTCACTCAATTACTATGATTATGGCTTGGGCCAATATAACATCCTTCATGACCTCAGTTGGAAGTTTCCTTTCAGTGTCCAGGTGTGAACTCTACCATTATCTGTTATCTGAACAGGAAATCCCTAGACTTGAGCCTTGGCTCTGGCACTCATGACCGGGGAATCTGAGCTTCAGCTCTTGACCATCTCTGAAATTTATGTTCCTCACATAAAAAAAAGATACTTTTGTTTCTAACTCATAGGTTGACTTTGAGACCCAGAAGAGAATATGGGAAGTTCTGCTGTTTAGTCAATGCTGGCTAACATGACTCTGTGTACGGTTTCTGAGAGCGTACGCCTTTACAGGAGCAGCCTGCCTCATCTTTTTCCTGAGTAAGAGATGGTGGGTTTGAACTGCTGCATTTGCAATTAGCAGCACAGAGCCTAGCCCACAGTGCCACTGGGGCTCCTCTTACATGGGAATATCATATATGCAAACTCAGAATCCTGACTAGGAAGGCCATGAAAACTGCATAGCATTAACAAATATTGGCGTTAATGTGTGTGTGCATGTGTGAACTTGTTTTTGTTTTTTTCTTTAAAATACATCAATTCGTCTTCTTGAGCAAGCTTTACTGTTGTGTAAGGGAAACTGTTTTCATAGTCGGATAATATAATCCTGTGCAGTTATTTAATCTCTCCCAGTCTCAGTACTCTGGTGGCATATTGGTTATGACTTGGGCTGTTAACCATAAGATTCGCTGTTTGGAACCCACCAGGAGAGAGTTTAGCAGGACAAAGTAGAGGTTTTCTACTCCCTTAATGAGTTCCAGTCTGAAAAATCCACAGAGACATCTCTACCATATCACACAGGGTCGCTATGAGTTGACATGGACTTAATGGCAGTTAGCTTGGTTTCAAGGTTTGTCCTCTGAGTTTTCATCTGAAATATGAGAGTTATAATATGATTGTGAACTCTTAGACACTTAAAATTCTATGATAAGTGTCTAAGTCAAGTGCTATTTTGTTTTATTTTTCAAGCTGTTCAGAAATTTTGTATTGATTTGTGTGACCCATACATGTCTTAACAAGATTTTCTTTCATAAAAATAATCGTCCAATGTACAATGTTTTTGAATTCTACTAGTCTGTGTCTACTGTAGTTTGCAAATATTGCCAGACCACTTTACCTGCTTAAATAAGAAGTGCATGAATGTAGGTTAAATACAGACAACTATATAAGTGTACGTCATCTTTATGGACTTAAAAATCCCTACAGATAGGCAATGATTCCCTTTCACATAATTGTGGCATAATGTTAAAATATTTAAGATATATTTAAGTTCTATTAACTTCACCAAGAAACCAGCAGCGCTAATTATATCCTTCCCTTTCCTTGTAGAAGTACTTTGTTAATTCAGTAAATACACGTTTCATTTGTAATTATGCCATGCTTGTCATCAGCACTTGGTTTCAGAAATTATCAGGGCATTCCTATTGTTAGCGTTTATGGATGCTCTTGATTTTCTCATCTTAGCGTCTCACCTCCTTTCAATAACCTCAAACGAAATGCACTGCCATCAAGCCAGGTCTCATCCCTAACAGCCCAAGAGCACAATGTTGAACCCCTAGGAGTTCCTGAAATGTAACTCTTGACAGGAACGGGAGTCCCCCTTGCTCCCGTGGAAGGCTCTCTGGTAGTCTCAAACAGCTCACTCTGCGGCTAGCAGGCCCACGTTTTTGTTTTGCCACCACAGAAAATCAGTGGCAGAGCGATAGTGGTAGGACCACCGCAAGCTCCCGTGATGGGGTGATTTGTTAAAGTCGATATGTAATGAAGATTCCTGAGCAGCAATCATTCCATATCTAGTCAGTTTCTATCTCTCTCACCTCTCATCTTTCTCTCATTTTCCACTTCTTTCTTTCATTTGTGGTTTGTGCCATGCTTCTCGACCGTTGTGTATGTGCAGTGAATTCCCCCAGTCTGCTGCTTTCTGTTTTATATTGGAACTTGGGTTTATAATTTAAATTAAAATATCATTTAATTTTAATTAAAATTCATCGAATTATGTCAGTGTCCACTATCTTATCAAAATAAATTGCATAGCACTTTGCCATTCTAAGCTTTTTGAATTAGCACCTTGACGTTATTAAAACTACATCAAAGCAAAGTTGGAATCAGCATTATATACTCCTTCTTACTGCCTTCACTTGTCAATGAGTAAAATATTTAAGGCATCACCTTATGGTTAATACTCATACAGTATATTATATTAGTACTAAATGAACTAAATCTCACATGAAGAAATAAAGTACACACCCTGTAGGGCAGGGGTCCTCAACCTTTTTTAAGTGGGGCCAGTGCACTGTCCCTATAGCCCGTTGGAGGGTCGGACTATAGTTTAAGAAAAACTATGAACAAATGCCTATGCACACTGCACATATCTTATTTTGAAGTAAAGAAACAAATGGGGCAAAAACACCAGGCAAGCCAGATAAATGTCCTCTGTGGGCCACATGTGGCCCGCGGACCTTAGTTTGAGGACCCCTGCAAGGGTATTCCAAAGTAGCATAAAACTTCTTGCTAGAGTAGCTATGGGACTATCTAACAGTCTTAACATGGATAAGTGACAAATCTGGGTAAAAGTAACCCTCAAACTGGGAACCTGATTTGGAAATCTTACTAATTGATTGTTATGCTAATAGGAAAATGCATAGCTTCTTATCACTGAGATGGGATGGAGTTGATAAGATGCAGGGCTGAAGACATGAGGCAGCTCACACTGGAATGAAATCCTTACAATCATATTTAGGGGTAGAAAACACTGTTACTATATAGTGGGAAGCATGCGTTTCACTTAGACGAGTGGGCGGTGCTAGCACCATGACAAGATCACACCAGACAATGTTGTTTTATGCTTGCGGGCAAAATCTGCTTAGATTTATGCTTTCAATAGATTTTATAGACATTGTAATTATGAAATAACATTTGTAAAAATAACTTGGTTCATTATAGAAAGAAGAGGATCAGTGGGATTAATTCTTGGCAAATTTGTTCATAATTCAGTTCAGGGAATCCCCTCCCCCCACCCCCTCTTCTCCAAGAATCATTTTTATTAGAGAGCAGTGTTTAGCAGAGAATGAAATCTCTTGGGAGGGAATTTTTATTTAGTGCAAATGAAGATATTCCAAGTACATTTGAAGCTCTTCTCAGACTTCTGGAAAGAAACAAACAGTAGTGACCATGATGGGAGCAATGTTACATTTGAAATCACTGATAGACTTTTAAAAAATGTAAGCCTCTTAGGCAGGAAAGCTTTAAGTTAAAGATAAAGGCAGTAGTTTTAATGTCATCATTTTTGTCCAAGCACTCAAACCAAAAAAAAAAAAAAACCACTAGAAAAGATCTCCTCCAAGTCAGTATACAGCTTGTGAGAAATTGTGTGCAGAACTTTTGGAGAAGAACAGTTCTCCGCACAGGAAAGAAGCAGTGAGTCATATCATCAGACCAGAGGGGCTCAAGCAAACTGCTGTAGACACGCACACGTGTTTGGTGAGAGAACTCTGATCAGAGCATCTGGGCATTTTGTGATGTATTACTATTTGATGTTTTACAATTTCAGATGGATTCATGTATTCATTTCCCTGCTGCCGCCCCACCCCGTATTATCCTGAAAAAGTCCATCTAAAACAATACAAGAAAAATATGATCACGAGCTTAATGTCAGTACCTGCCCCTTTAAAAGACATTCTTCGGTTTAAAGGCATTCAGGTCCATTCTCGGGTGTTTATTATCTGCCATATCTCAGATAACGCTTTTGGATAGAGCTACTTGAAATTTCATAACATTGAAATTATAACCAAAGACAAATTCTTTTAAGAGAGATATCATTAAAAAAAGGAAAACGAGCTGATTCCAGGAACTCAAATGGAAGGCGAACTTTGAGACTAACGAGGGCAACAAATGTATAAGGGTGCTTTACTCAATTGATGTATGTATGGATTGTGATAAGAGTTGTATGAGCCCCAATAAAATGATTTTTTAAATTTTAAAAAAGAGAGAGATCATTTTAAATGGAAAATATCTATTGATATCTCACATAAAAACTTCTGATGGGAAAGTTATTACATTTTATATTATCTGATTATATTTTCCCTAGTACTTTTGTTTTTATTTTAAAGAACTCTCCAAAATAAATGCATTTAAGTCTTCATAGATGTGAAACGAGTACTAAAATTTCTAGAGTATGTGTGCTGTTGAAATCAAATTCAACGTATACATGTTATTAGTTAACAAAACAAGAAATACTATATCTTTGTTATTGGAAAAACATGCATAAATACATACATACATATGTACCGTACCAAGTAAAAATTATAAAGTCATAAAACCACTAATTTGGAAGGGAGTTGAGCTAAGCTTTAAATATGGTCTCTAATAATCTATGTACAATTGGGGGCAGATTATTTTAACTCTCTTATAATGTTGCTTCTTCATATTTGAGCTATTTTATACATAACAAATTTATCTGACGATAATAAAGAAATTTAAGGAAATGTATTTATGTATGCAAGAAATATTAGGAAATTTTGCATTACACAAAACACAGAATAACTCGTGGAATAAAATAGTCACATTGCAGAAAAAGTATGTGAATAGTGATTCGAAATCTAAGTGTTGTTGTTAGTTGCTATCAAGTTGGGTTGACCCTTGGCAGCCTCACGTGTGCAGGTGGAATGAGCCCATAGCATTTTCAAGGTGGGGATCCAGCAGAAGCTGACTTCCAGGGCTTCTTCCAGCCCCTTTGAGTTGACCGAAACCACTGACCCCTCATTGTAGTCAAGCAGGTAACTAACCGTTCACATACAATACATTCTATTTCTACCAACTGATTTTCTGATTTTCCAACATTTGTATCCACCAACCAATTATTAATTTTGGTCTTTCTGCCACATCTGTATTTGACAACATGATTACTGTTTCTAATACAACATGATAATTTCCTCTATTTCCCTGCAGTTATTCCCCTTTAATCTAATGATATATGGCATGGTGAGTTTGGAAGTGTAGATGATATATTTTGTCATTGGGGATAGTCCTCTTGAAATGTTATTTTTCTGGGTTTTTTTTGGGGGGGCATATGAAATCCCGGATTAATGAGCCTATAGAGACAGCAAGTAAATCAGGGTTCCTGGGGCACAGCGAGTGAGGGTGAGTGGTAAGAGGAAAGGATAGCAAGGGGTTCAAGAACAAAGAGCATTCTTGGAAATTGTGGTAGCAAGTGGACAATGCTGCTTGATATAGTTGAAGAATGGCGTGACATGATATCTGTATTATCTCCCAGAAAAAAAGTTTGGAAAAGAATAATGTACACCTTAAAATGAGAGATATTTTGTTTGTTTTTTGCTTTAATTTTATTTTTTTAATCATTCTATTAGGGGCTCATACAACTCTTATCACCATCCATACATACATCAATATGTGAAGCACATTTGTACATTCATTGCCTTCATCATTCTCAAAACATTTGCTCTCCACCTAAGCCCCTGGCTTCAGCACCTCATTATTTCCCCTCCCTCCCTGCTCCCCCCTCCCTCATGAACCCTTTATAATTTATACTTTATTATTTTGTCATATATTGCCCTGTCCGAAGTCTCCCTTCACCCACTTTTCTCTTGTTTATCCCCAGGGAGGAGATCACCTGTAGATCCTTGTAATCGCCCCCCAACCCCGCCTTCCAACCCACGCTTCCTCCGCACTCCCAGTATCGCCACTCACATTACTGGTCCTGAAGGGATCATCGTCCTGAATTCCCTGTGTTTACAGTTCCTTTCTCTACCAGTGTACATCCTCTGGTCTAGCCAGATTTGTAAGGTAGAATTGGGATCATGATAGTGAGGGAGCAGGGAACATTTAAGAACTAGAGGAAAGTTGTATGTTTCAATGTTGCTACATTGAACCCTGACTGGCTCATCTCCTTCCTGAGACCCCTCTGTAAGGGGATGTCTAGTGGCCTAAGAATGGTCTCCACTCCACACTCCCCCCCTCATTCACTGTGATATGATTTTTTGTTCTGATGATACCTGATCCTTTTGAAACCTCATGATTGCACACGCTGGTGTGCTTCCTCCATGTGGGCTTTGTTGCTTCTGAGCTAGATGGCTGCTTGTTTACCTTCAAGTTTTAAGACCCCAGATGCTATAACTTTTTTTTTTTTGAGACTCAGAATTGGTTTATTGACACAATGCCCCATGCTGTCCTCTGTTCTCAGACAGCTCTCAGGATCAAAGAACCCAACCCAAGTCCCTGAGGTTAGCATCTTAGCATGGTTCCCCTCCCTGCAGGAAGGCAGAGCAAGGACCCCGCCTGCTCCATCAGGCCACCTTTGGGATGGGGAGATGCCTGAGCATCACACAGCACCACCCTCTCCACAGCTGTGACTGCAGGGGTCACCTTTACTTGGGTGCAGAGATGGCATGGCCCCCTCCTGGTCTGAGGCCACCCTAGAACGGTCACCCCGGGGAGGACAGTAACCAGACCCAGACACACACTTCTCCCCCTGCTTCAAGCTGTCCCGACCATTCCCCGAGATCCAGGCCATGGCAAAGGGGCTGGCAAGGAGGGAATGGGGAGGGGGAGGGCCATGGTACCCCCTCTTCTGTCCCCCTGGTCTGTGAGGGGCTGGGATGCTATAACTTTTGATAGCCGGGCACCATCAGCTTTCTTCGCCACATTTGCTTATGCTCCCATTTGCCTTCAGCGATCCTATCAGAGAGATGGGCACACAATGATATGATTTTTTTTTGTTCTTTGATGCCTGATAACGATTCCTTTGGCACCTCGTGATCACACTGGCTGGTGTGTTCTTCCATGTGGGCTTTGTTGCTTCTTGAGCTAGATGGCCGCTTGGTTACCTTCAAGCTTTTAAGACCCCAGACACTATATCTTTTGATAGCCAGGCACCATCTGCTTTCTTCGCCATATTTTCTTATTCACCCGCTTTGTCTTCAGCAGTTGCATCAGGAAGGTGAGCATCATAGAATGGCTATTTAATAGAAGAAATTATTCTTGCATTGAGGAATACTTGGGTGGAGGCCCAATGTCCCTCTGCTACCTTAATATTAAACCTATAAATATATGCACATATATATATATTTCCCATCCTCATATATAGGTATATTTGCATATGTACTTGCCTTCATGTAGACCTCTATAAATGCCTTTTGCCTCCTAGCTCTTTCCTCTAGTTCCTTTGACTTTCCTCTTGCCCACTACTATGTTCAGTCTTCATTTGGGTTTCAGTAATTCCTCTTGGTTACATTACCCATGATCACACCCTACCAGGCCTCCTACACCCTCCTCACCATCGATTTGGATCACTTGTTGTTCCCTTCTCCCGGGCTTTTTTACCACCACTACTTTTCCCCCCCACTTCCCCCTCTCCCATGTCCCCCGGAACTCTTGGTCCCGTTGTTTTCTCCTCCAAATGGTTTATCCAGCCTATCTTATTTAAGCAGTCCTGCCGAGATAATCACATTCACAAAAACAAGACAGAGCAAAACCAAGCAATAACATCACAAACCAATGACAAAAAAACCCAACATAACAAGGAAGAAAAACTTGTCATTAGTTCAAGGACTGTTTGTTGGCCTTTAGGAGTGTTTTCCAGTCCAATCTGTTGGGGCACCATGCCCTGGCCCCAAAATCCACCTTCAGCATTCCCTGGGGACCTCGCCACTCTGTTCCCTGCTGTTCTGTTGCACCCCCTTAGTGTTTTGCCTCGGTGTGGTTGGGATCAGATCAGCGCAATTCCCATACTGTGTCTCTGGTGTTGTTCCCTGTAGGGCTATGGGTCACTGAGCGACGTCGTGTCTCATAGTGGGGCTGGCCATGTGGTTCTCTCTGTGGACTGGCTGCTTTAATCGGGAACATCTTCCTCAAGACCTGGTTGGCGAGGATGTGCTCCACTCTCTCCTTCTCCCCTTTCATCTGCTCTCATGTGCCCAGATCAGATCTGTCCCTCTCCCGGAGCTGCAGATTCAGTGCCGTCCTTTGAAATAAATTCTTCTGGGGGAGGGGCAGGTGTCCACGTAGTAGTTGGGATTGGGGCTGGCCCTTCAGACATCTCCACTGGTTCCCTACTCTATGTCAGCATGTTGTATTCACATCTTGGAGCATCGGGTTGAAATCTGGTCCCTCTTTCCCTGTGGAGACACAAACAATACCCTCCCCTTGGGTGGGTTAGTGCCCTGTGACCCCACTACCAGTTTCTTTTTATTATTATTATTATTTTCCTTTCCCTACCTCCTTTTTAGTTGGCTACCATGTGTATCCCTGTATTTGGTCTGGTCCCTGCCATACTACCTGGTCCTCACCCCAGGAATGTTTGTATCCAGTAACTTCAGACTTTGTTGTTTGCTGTCAAATCAATTCTGACTGATGATGACCATATAATAGTTGAACTATCACTGAGGGTTTCAAAGATTATGATCACCCTAGGAACACACAACTGGGTTCCAACTGACTACTTCTCTGTTAACATCTCAGTCTTAGCTACTTTGCCACCCATTCTCTTTCTTATGTTTACTGCATTTCCCCCTCCTAAAACACTTCACAGGAACTCAAGGGGATGCTGAGGAATTTCATGATTGTTCTGGCTTGTTGAAATTCCGGAAGGTTATCACAAACTTGATAGGTTTGCGATAGGTATTGTGTTAGAAATAAGTTCCCACAATATCTCTATATGACTCAAGTTAATAAATGAATGTTAAAAGAAAAATAGCTGCTTCAAAATATTTATGTAGATTGTCCATATTTTGTTTAAATTCAGTTTTAATGTTTTGTATCTTTTATATTATAATAAGGTAGAAATATGTCAATAATGAATATACTTTGTAGTGAAACTTCAGAGTGTATTTTAAATGAATGAAATGTTTGTTCTAATTTTCTACTATTACACTTCATACTAAATATATGGCATTCATGCAGACTCACAAAAGCATCTAGGGGGATAATATTTATTTAAGTAATAACTTTAAAATGGATACAAATTTGAAAAATCAACCCTTATCTTTTGTAACATGACATAATATTTAGTGGTACCAGTTATTGGCCGTAATAAAACAATAGGCTTTCTAAAAATCTAAGCAAGCAATTACACAGGATGAACTGCCTTTTGGAGTTCTCTTTCTGTTCTCTCTTGAAAGCATTACAACAAGGCCTAGACGCTGACTTGCTGGAACTCTTTATAAGAAAAATAATTAAGTAGTGGAATATTGAATAGATTATTCTGTGAGATAACTGTTCTTCGGGCCTGATTCTAATTTCATTTCCAATGCAAGACAAGTCATTGAATAAATTATGTTAAGAAGATATGCATACTGGCATCCTATTTCAAAATGTGGTATTATGGAATTTTGAGTATCACTGTCAGTTTGGCAACATTTTCCTCCTCACAGAGTTTTTTTTTCCAAAGCAACTATATTCACTGGGGAAAATTAACTTAGTGGTTTTTTGGTTTTGTTTTGTTTCATTTTTGAAATTTGTTTAATATATGCATTTGAGCACCCAACATATATTTGACATTTTACCTAAACCATTTAAAATATATTTGGCATTTTAAAAATCACAAACACCAAAGATCATGAGGTATTTGAAATGTGCAATTTGAGAGTATGTCTGTTGAGTGTGATTTTGACTTTTTCGTTAAGTCGTGAGAAATGAGACACATTCACGGCGATATTCTTTTTCTGCTTAACTTTTCACCAATTTTTGTTTTATTCTTCAACATTGCCACTTCTCACATCCAAAGTTATTACATTGCTCTCCATGATGTATCTTGAAAGATGGTGTAGTAAGTAATATTCTGGATTTATTTCAAAGTGTAATTCATCCTAGTAATTTCTTGATAGAAGCAGAAAAACTTGTTCAATTCTGAAACTCATGTTTCTATGAAATGAGCACATGCCTAGAGTGTAGAAGAGATGCCACAATCGCTTCTATTCTGCCTAACAATCATGTCTCCTTGACAGGCATGCTCTATCATTTGCCAGATTGCTGGATGTGAGAGGGGAATTGCGTTCTCCCAGTGAAAAACATAGCAATGAGTTCCTATAGGACAAGAGGGACACAACTAGGATAAAAAAAAAAAAAAAACAGAGAGAGGCATCTTAAGACCGACCCTAACTACACTATTTTTTTAAACTGTGAATAAAATTGATTTCTTGTCACTAGTCTTACAATCCATTCATTTCTTCACCCTTCTTAACCAATCATCACTTCCTACAAGTAATTCAAGTAAGGCTTTAGATCCAATTCTCATATAATTCATTGAATGAGGAGAATTAATTGCTGTCTGCAGGGTTAACTGTCCTATGGTTGTATGGGTAGATTTTGCTTCTCTGCAAAATGGACTCTACCTCCACTTCTTAGGCCAAATGCATTCCAGATTTACCAGTTAGTGGGTCTGTTTAGGCCAAATTATAGACAGTTAATAAACCGAGAGCCAAAAGACATACATTTGACTGAATGCGCATTGAACTCATTTGATAGCAGCTTTAAGCTAAGCTTTAAAATAAGTGATCTCCTTAATTTTCTTAAATGCTAGCTTTCTGAGGCACAGCATATAATGAAATAGGTAAAGTTTCATATCATATAGGTAATAGCATATTTGCCTACATAGGAGTACAGAATGCTTTTTAAAAAATTCTTTTAACTTTGATTGGCCTATTACCCACCCATTTCCTTCAGATTGATTCACTCATTGTGACTGACATTGGGCTTTCAAGGTTTTCTCCTGTAGAGTGACTGGTGGGTCTGCCCTACCAAATTTGAAGTTGGTGGTCCAACATCTAATTCATAATAACATCAACTCTTATTGCTTTGTTACAATCACAAATATAAAAATGTCAACAAGATAAGAATGAAAAAGGATACAATTGTGTGGAATCTGGAATGAGGCTATGGCAAAAATGAGCATGATGTTTAGGATGGGCAAAGGGTTGTAACCTACATTGTTAGCCAAGCCGGAAACTTTCAGATCAGCTCTCTGATTAACTGGGTGTTCAGGCATTCCTCATTACAGTCCACTGTAATTAATTTCAAAAGTCCACATGCAAATGCAATGTAGCATTGGACTGAAAAGTGTTCACAGTAGCCTAGCTAAAAGGCCAAAGAGTGGACTTCATTGGCTATTCATAGGAATCAGGTGTCAGGTCTCAAGGGAAAAAAATCAAATCATTGTGAATGAGGGGGCGTACAGCATGGCAACCCAAAGCCCATCTGTATGCAACTGGACATCCCCTTATGGAGGGGTCTCGGGGAGAAGACGAGCCAGTCAGGGTACAGTATAGCAACGAAGAAACATACAACTTTCCTCTAGTTCCTAAATGTTTCTTCTGCGCCCACTATCACAATCCCAGTTCTACCTTACAAATATGGCTAGACCAGAGGATGTACACTAGTACAGATAGGAACTGGAAATACAGGGAATCCAGGACAGATGATCCCTTCAGGACCAGTGGTAAGAGTGGCGATACCGGGAGGGTGGAGGGAAGGTGGGGTGGAAAGGGGGAACTGATCACAAGGATCTATATATAAGCTCCGCCCTGGGGGATGGGCAACAGAAAAGTGGGTGAAGGGAGACATCAGACAGTGTAAGATGTGACAAAATAATAATTTATAAATTATCAAGGCTTCATGAGAGGGGGGGGGCCATGGTGGGAAGGGGAAAAATGAGGACCTGATGCCAAGGGCTTAAATGGAGAACAAATGTTTTGAGAATGATGAGGACAACACATCATGTGCTTTACACATTTGATGTATGCATGGATTGTGATAAGAGTTATATGAGCCCCCAATAAAATGATTTTAAAAAATTCCTTTCTCTATCCTAGTGTGATTGAACAATGGCCACAAACTCTTTAATTATAAATTGAACATTTGGATAACTGTATCTGTTTCCCTTTTGTCGGTTATTTTTAATGATTGAGTAATACTAGGTTTATGTCTAGCTTAACTAGTCCCCTCTGTAAAGACACTTGGTTTCTCTCTGTGTTTATTATTATGAATTAAGCTCTGACAAGCCTTGGTGTTCTGACTTGCTAGACCCTTGCCAACTTTATCATTTTGTTCATTTATTTTCTCTGTCATATTCTGTTTCCAGTACATTGAGAGCTTCTATTTATTATTTTTTTAACTTGCTTCTGGGATATCTTGCTGTTCTTTATGTTTGCTCTGATTTCTCTAAGTTCTTGTAGGGAAAACTTGGATTCTTAATGTCAGACATTTCTTCCTTTCTTATATGCATTTAGTACTAGCCATTTGCCTCTCAAAACCACTTTATCTGAGCATGATTTCAATCATTGTACAGTGGTTATGATTTGATCTAGGATATGGTAAACCTAGGTTAGTTGAGCACTGAAAAGGTTGATTCTTCTTGGGGGGTATGTTTATAAATGTTAATTAGTTCCTTTAATTTCAAACTGTTTTTGAGTTCCATAGGCTTGATGATTTTTTGTCACCGATGATTCTAAACTTAGCCTCAGTCAGTTCTTTGTGGCAGCAGCATCTGTTTCACTGAATTGCTTTCTGTGTAGCATTTGATAACATGTAAATCATGCAGAAAAGTGTCTGCCAGTATGAATGATAGCAAATCTTGATTTCTCTTTCCATCTATCAGTCATTTTCACTATCCTGTCAATGGAATATTTGAGAGTAGTTTAAACAGAACTCACAGGAGAAAACATAAAAGCATTAAAATGAAAATCTTTAGACAGTTAGCTAATAAGGAATAGAAAGTACGTATTGTCCACTCAGACCAATATAAACTCATAGTGAAGAGAATCCATATAAAATTATATATGCAATCAGATAGAAAATAGTGATCATAACAGGTACAAAGCTAAGCTTGTGGGAACCAGGTATCAGGATCTCTAATATTTGATTTGTGTTGGATAGGTAAACTAATTACTGCAATGTGGCTATATCCGGGATTACAGTTTGGGTAGCACTATGTGATAAAAGCATAGGAAAGACTGAGTATTAATAAATAATTTCAGACAGTATATACCCAGCATATTATTTTCTTCAACAATACTAGCTGAAGCATACAGCCTATTTCATGGATGAAATATAATTAGGGGGTTTTGTTATGTTTTCCTATTTAAGCTCACACATTTTAGCATATATAGTATGAGAGTATGTAGTTATATATAATTTACACATAATATGTGCTATTTAAAATACATTTTTACTTGTCTTTATATTTTGATAATGTAAATGTGTTCTAAAATAATTTGAATTAAATTATAGTTGACAATACAATAAGACCATCTAAACCAAAGGGTAGAAAATCTTAAAAAGTAAAACAAACATTTAGAAAGCTTATACCAATTGATACTACATATTTAAACAAGCAAAATCACATGAAAAACAAAATCACAAGAAATTGAACAATGCGGGAGGCTATACTATTATAAACGATGACTTTCCTTTTTAGTTCATTGACTATGACCTTCTTTATTAATCTATTATTATGCATAAGAATTGCACATCATGCTGGTTGGGTTCAAGTCATTGATTTTGCAACCTGTAGAAGCTATAATGAGATATTAATGTCACCGACTTTCTGACAATCTGGAATTTCCTTTATAAGGTGTTGATATTCACATTAATTTCTTTAAAACCCACATTTGTCATCAAGGTGCAGTAAACAATATATCTGCAGACAAACCTATTTAATTAGAAAATATTTGCTAAAATACAAATAGGTAAACATGATTCCATTTTAAATTAATGTGTGGGTGTTATTAGAGTCCCTGGGTGGCAAAATTGGTAAGTGCTCATTTAGTAGTAGTCTGAGGTTTGATGGTTCAAATATACCCAGATAGTACTCTGTCTGACCCTCTGCTTCTGAAAGGCAACAGCCTTGGACCTTAAGGAATGAGTCTTAAGGAAAGTACTTCTACTCTGGTCACATGGAATGGCCGGGAGGCATAGTCCACTAGGAGGCAATTGACAAGTAAACCAAAACAAACAAGTAAACAAAAAAAACCCACGGCAAATTAGTGCACTTTCACATATTCTTGGGTCTGCCTTTAGAAACATATCTAACCATTTTAAAACATGAATGAGCTGTTACTAAGTGACATTGCATTGACTCAGCCTCCTCTTGAAATCCTTTATGACCGAATAGAAGTGCTTCTTAAGCTTGTCTTGGATCTGACCTTTATGGCAGTTACTTGCCAGGCCTTTATTCCTTGACACGACTTGTTAGAAGAGGAACACTTACTGTTTGTACCACCACCTCTCTATGTAAACATGGAGATAGATAGCTGCAAAAGGCTTGCATTAGAGTCGGAAAGAATAAAAAAGATACATGCCAAAATAAATTCATTTGACTTCTGTTTAAGATATGAATTGACTTTTATTTATTGGACTGCAACTATGTGCAGACTTGGTGGTTTTATTGGGGCATATCTTAACTGTCCATCAAGAAGGATGGGAGCTCACTGTTGCATGCTGTAGGAGGTGAGGACTGAACTGGAAAATACAGAATCATATTTGTTCACAGAGGATGTAAGGACGCTTCCTTTTGTTAGGGTTCATATGTTCTGTTTAAGATGATAGTGTATTATATAATTTCTTTCAGAAAGAATACACTAAAATATTTTAATATTTAAAAAAAACCCTCTGAAAATAGAGAATTGTTCATTTGAATTACAACATCAAGCCTGGGACTGCTGGCTGTGTAGTTTAAAAATTGGCCCAAGACCAGCAAAGCCAGCAATTGGAGCTCAACAGCTGCTCCAAACAGGAAAGCTGAGGCTCTCTCCTTCCAGAAAAAGTGATACTCTTGGACATTCAAAGGGACTGTCCTTCTCTGTCCAGTAGCCTCAGCAGGAGTAAGCATCAAGTCAATGGAATTGGGGACTAAGCATGAATGCATAGCTTACCACTGGGAGATGTGCCGCCTGAAGTAAAGGCAGCACCTAAATATTAACAAAGTATTTTATTAAGTAAGCTCTATTAACAAATGCATGCGTATAATAAGTAATATTCTTGTTCTTTCTTTTTAAATTTAGATTATCAGGATTTCAGCTACCCTCCTCTCTAGTAAGCACAGGATCTATCCTCACTCTGTGGTTCACGACCGATTTTGCTGTGAGTGCCCAAGGGTTTAAAGCTCTATATGAAGGTAGGTGAGATCCACGGCGTTCTGCACAATTATTGCTTCGATGACTTTCATGTACTATGATAGATTACAGGGTTGCGGCAAAAAGTAAGCACTGCGATTTCACGTGAGATTTAATGATATAAATATTTGAATTTTACAACACATATATATTTGGATAATTTTGTTATAATTAACAAGCTTTCCAGGAAAAGAAATGTTCTTTGTTCGTAGAACATTTCATATTTGGTTGTTTTTGATATGTTGTGGAATGATTCTTTTTAACATTTTAAACTACAAGTTAAAATTGTGAAAAGAGTTCATTCAGAAGTATTTCTATGTATTCTATGTATTTGGTTTATAGGCTTTGTATGTAACAAAAATAGCATTTCAATAACTCATTGGGATTTTATTTCAGAAAGTTATTTTTCCTGGATTGTTTGGTTGTTAATAGGTCTGGAGATATGACTTGGTTTTGGCTTTCTGTGCTGATAGTTTGTATTTACTTGTCTTTGGGATTTTGCTGTCATTCGGGGACTGATTTTTGGTAGAAAATAAGAACAAAACACGGAGTTCAAACTTTTAGAGAGGAAAAACTCCAGCTGATCATTTAATTTATTTTATTTTTAAGAAATTTTACTAACAGAATTTAAATAGTGATGTGTGGTGTGCACTTACTTTTTATTATATTGTTTCAAATCAGTGTTTTCAAAGTTTGTTTTACGTGATAAAAGAGATACCATTTTGTATAAACTACCGAGCCTATTCATTAAGAAAAGGCTGGAAAAGGGTATAGACAAATTTCCGTTTACTAAATACCCTGTTCACTTTGGATGTCATTCTCTGCTAAGTCATCTCCCAATCAGTTGTTATATGGAAAAGGCAGTGTCTTTGGGCAAAAATCATTCTTTACAAATTAAAAATCTATATGTGGCTTGTCTAGCTGATCTTAGCTAAAATTCAATGACCAGACACTTTAAAGATAGAATATTATTTGCTCAGAGACGTAAACTAACTAATTTATTCTTTCATCTCAAGTTATGCCTGGAATAATTCTCAGGATTATATGCTACTTGCGTCTAACACCTTCTAGCCTAATACTTTTAATATAAAACTGCATCAATACCCTGAAAGGGTTCATCGTCCTGAAGATTATCACTGACTACCAGGAATAATTTAATCTTTGAGAAATGAAAGGCACTAGAAGATGAATGAGTGCTCTTAGCTTTTGATTGTTGAGTTATAGCTCTCTACCAGTTCTTAGTTTTATGAACATTCACAGTTTATTTTTCACTTGACAACACAAAAGACGGCTGAAGAAGTATAGGTACTTGTGAATTGCATTCGGTTCGATCAACATACATTGCATTTGCGTAGAAGATCATGTCTCGATATTTTGAAACATAATTCAGCCCAACCCCACCTCCAAGTAAACATTTTATATGAACACCTTGTTTTCCTAGATTCCCTAAGATTAATATGATGAAGATCATTTATGTGATTGTCACATGTGTTACTTTCTGAGATAACTGGGCCTTCATGGCTAGTACTTACCGGCTGCTGAGAAGGCATGAAGGAAAGTGGGTGAGATGGGTAGGCAATAATTATGAGGATAGTACAGGTCTGGCAATGTTTTATTTTCTTTTTGTGAGGTGTCCTTGCGCTAGCTTCAACTATGACAGCCACATGTATATGGGTATGTGTGTGCATGTGTGGGGGTGTCAAAATGGATAGCACATGCCATATCTGTGAGTAAAAATAATGAATCCAATATTTATTTTTCTTAGAATCAATTTTTGCTTTGCATTTGAAAATACTCAGCTGTGTTGTGTTATAATATTCTCTAAATTAAGAAGGAGATATTTTAGGCAATTGGCAAAAGCTTTATCTAAGAGATGGTGGTGTTTCTGAGAAAATATGAATAAAATCACATGCATATTTTGCTGTATATATTTATATTTGCAATAATCAAATTGGCAAGGAAAGTAAAGTTAGAGAGATTCTTGATTAAAGCAAAATGGTAAGAAATGGTAGTACTCTATCCCAGAAAAAGAAATTTAAGTATGTTCACAGATATTGGTAATTGAATATGAAATGTATCATCTATTTAGACAGTAAAATATTTTTATCATCAAACAATATTAATTTTACAGATTTAGCAATTTTTTTCAGCTTCCCAACGTACCTTGTTTGGATGAATTTTGTGCCTGAAACTGTAAGAATCTCAAAATATCAAAGTGAAGTGCAATGACTCAATACTGGAGATATAGCAAGAAGAAATTCCACAATATTAAGTAGTAAAATGTGCTTGAGGCAGTAAACCATGTATCATACAAAATAAACAGCTCATTGGTTGGAGGGGAAAAGCAACTGCCCAGGAAGATGGTAGAAGGAACTCCCTTGGGCTATAAAACGTTCTTCTAAAGAAATTCTTCATCGTTAGGTTGCCATGTCTTAAAAATCATCTATGCTAGCACTTATGGGATGTTACACTAGAGCATAAAATAAAAATGACTATATGCATTATATGCATTAAAAACAAATATACACGTGCACGTGTATTTTACATCAGTGATATGTCAACATACATGTATGTGTAGCTATAGAGTGTGTATATGTATAGATACACAAACATATATGTGAGGGGTACTTCAAAAGGTGTGTGGAGAAATGGAATTAATGTTCAGGGATTTTTCCATGGATATTTTGCTGCTTCCTCCCATATATGAATATTTATTTTTCTATAGGGTCTTATGTGTATTTCCTTATTAAAGTTTTAAAACATAAGGATGTAAGGAGGTTATATATTTTATTTTATAACAATGGTAAAGTCATCAATTATTAACAGACTAGGAAGTAGATAGAAAATATTATAGTGAGGAAGTGCTCTAACATCAATATCTGCTAAGCAGTGATAAGAGAAATTAAATACTTTTCCCCTTTCTCCCACAGTTATAATTTTAGCTGCTATATACCCCCTTCACATACTTATGTTTATTTATATATGGGGCTTCATAAGGCTCTTTCAATTATACTTTAACTTTAATTTTCCAAGGAGCATTCTGAAGCCATTATGTACACACATACACAAATGTACATTTAAAAATAAGTACATATATATATATATATATATATACTGTTTACATATGCATGGATGTATAATATAATTTCTTTATTTGTGTACATATATATGTCTACATACTTGGGCATATAAATGTACTCACTCATTTTCCTTTATTTAACTACCATTGATCAAAACAGAAAATTGAGCCAAGTGATGAGAAAACAAAGATGAATGAGTAAAATATCAATCTGACAGGGGCTGTAGTTGTGCAGTCAGTGACATTGAGTAGTTATAGCGGGTTATCAAGAAGTAGGACAAGTGAAAGGCCAGCTTTACGTGGAAGCAAAGTGAGGACCATCAGGAGGTTAGTCTTGAACTATATTGTAAATCATTTGTTTTAAAAAGTCATTAGACACAGAGTAGGAATTCTTCACGAAAACAGACAAGAGGTTGGCTTTTTGGTTTCCTTTTTTTAATATAATATTTTTATTGACATATCTTACTCATTCCGATATGCTTCCCTTCCCATACAGTTCTGTTGTTCAGTCCCATCTGGTAGGGTATACAATTATCAGTGTGTCAACTCTCCGCTCCCACCCTACCCTACCCCCTCACTTCCTGGACCTCCAGGGAACCATTACTCCTATAACTGCTTCTGAGGGCCATCAATCTTGACTAACATATACTAAGTGATCTTTAATGTATAAATGAAAATAGACAAATCTAACTTGATTAATGAAGTATATTACATAGTGACCTTAAAAGAAGGGGAGACAACTTCCTGACATGATCACTGAAGACAGACGTGTGTGTAAGCAAACGTGGTGAAGAAAGCTGATGGTGCCCGGCTATCAAAAACATATAGCCTCTGGGATCTTAAAGGCTGGAAGGCAAACAAGCAGCCACCTAGCTCAGAAGCAACAAAGGCCACAGAGCAGAAGCACACAGCCTAAGTGAATACAAGGTGTTGAATGGACCAGGTAGCAGACAACAAAACACAAAAACAGTCATTGTGTGATCACCTTCCTCACATAAACGCTGAAGACGAACTTGTGCATAAGCAAATGTGGTGAAGAAGGCTGATGGTGCCCGGCTATAGAGAAATATAGTATCGGGGGACTTAAAGGCTTGAAAGCAAACAAGCGGCCATCTAGCCAAGAAGCAACAAAGCCCACACGGAAACAGCACACCAACATGGGTGATCGTGAAGGGAAGAGGAGATCAGGTCTCAAGCAAAAAAGGCGGGGTAGAGGGGCAGGAATCACATCACCATGAATGAGGGGGACTGTGTGATGGGGACCCAATGCCCATCTGTAGACAGCTGGACATGCCTTCCAGAGGGGTAGTGGGGAGGAGATGAGTCACTCAGGGTTCAGTGTAGCAACAATGAAACTCAAAACCTTCCTCTAGTTCTTGAACGCTTCCTCCCCTCCCAATTATCATGACCCCAATTCTACCTTGCGGTCCTGGTTATACCAGAGGATGTACAGTGGTACAGTAGGGATCTGGAAACACAGGGAATCTAGGACAGATGAACCCCTCAACACCAGCAGTGGGAGTGGCGACACCGGGAGGGAAGCGGGTGTAGAAAGGGAGAACTGATCTTGGAGATCTATGTGCAACCACCTCTCTGGGAGATGGGCAATGGGAAGGTGGGTGAGAGGAGACACCAGGCAGTGTAAGATAAGATAAAATAATTATTTATAAACTATTAAGGGAGCAGGGGAAAGAGGGGAGAGGGGAGGGAGGGGGAGGGAAATAAAGGGAAGCCGAGCTGATTCCAGGAACCCAAGTGGAAGGCGAATTTTGAGAATGACGAGGGCAACGAATATATAAGGGTGCTTTGCTCAATTGATGTATGTATGGATTGTGATAAGAGTTGTATGAGCCCCAATAAAAAGATTTATTAAATAAAAAAGAAGGGGAGGAAGTGTTAAAGAACTAGAAGATAGTTATGTAGTTTATCAGTGCCTCGTTGCCCCCTGGATCTGTCCTCTGTTCTGAGGGACTCCAATTGTCTTCTGATGGCGTTGCATCTCCACTAAACCCACTTCCCTTCATATCCATTTGGTTGCGTGTTTTTAAAAGTTATGATACCTCTTCATGCAGAAATCTCATGATCACACATGCTGATGTCCTCTTCCATGTGGGTTTTGTTGCTTTCCTGCTAACTTACCACTTGTTCAACTTTAAGAGTCTTAAGCCTTTGAGACTCAGACACTATATCTTTTGATAGCTGGGCACCATTAGCTTGTTTGTGTTTCAGAGTGAGGAAGCTTTCTATACCAGTGAATGGAGGTTAAAAAGTTCGCTTTCTATACCAGTGAATGGAGGTTAAAAAGTTCATGGCACTATCATCTTTAACAATACTAAGTATGGTTTGACAAAAGAATGAAATGGAATAGCAATAGGAAGGTGATGAAAGATGAGTCTGGGAGGGAAGTAGAAGATATATAAAGGCACTTCGAGTTCAAAATGACATTGCACATGTCCTATGTGATATATCTAGCAGTTGGAAAGTTATGTTTTAACTTTTTTATCCTTTAGAAAAAAACAACAACCAAAAAACAAGAAATAAACCCAAACCTTTTTGTTAGTGTATTAAAGAAAACTGAATTTATTTCACTGGCCTATTAATTTCACTGGTTCATTATCTTTGTCTTATACAAGGGGCAAGCATTCAGAAACTCACACTGAGTTAGTGCATCCAGTGGTGTCTCCTTGAAGGTTCTCTCTGGTCACAGTGAATTTTTTCATAAAAACAGTTCTGCTCAAAAATAATTTTTTGTGGTGGCTGATTTAAGAGAATGGCCTGCCTTTGTGAAATTTTATTTACTGCTTGGGAAAAATGCTGCAAACCCCATTGTGACATTGAACACAGCTTATAAGGATAGCACTGTGGGGAAAACTCAACTGTATGAGTGGTTTTCTCGTGTCAAAAACAGTGAAATGCTTTGCCTTGGTGTGGTGGAATCAGGTCGGGGCGAGATTCCCACATTGTGTCTCTAGTGCTGTCCCCTGCAGGGCCATGGGTCAGTGAGGGACGTCATGTCTCATAGTGGGGCTAGCCATGTGGTACTCTCTGTGGACTGGCTGCTCTAATTGGAGTCATCATCCTCAAGGCCTTGTGGACCAGGGTTTGCTTTACTCTCTCCTCCTCCCCCTTCATCTGCTCCCGTGTGCTCAGATCAGATATGTCCCTCTCCCAGAGCTGCAGAATGAATGCCGTCCTTTGAAATGAATTCTTCTCGGGGGAGAGGTGGGCATCCACTTAGTATTTGGTGCTGGGGCCAGCTCCTCAGACCTCTCTACCGGTTCCCTATTCCATGCTGAAATGTTGCATTCAGACCTTGAAGCCAGTGTGGGAATTGCGCCGAACCTGATTCCACCACACCACGGCAAAGCACTGGGGGGTGGGGGGTGCAGCACAGCAACAAAAGAATGGAGGGGCAAGGTCCCCAGGGAATGCTGAAGGTGGGCTTTGGGGCCAGGGTGTGGTGCCCCAACAGACTGGACTGGAAAACACTCCTAACGGCCAACAAATGATCCTTGAACTAACTACAAGTTTTTCTTTCTTGTAGTGCTTTATTTTGTTCTTTGTCAGTGGTTTATTGTTGTTGTTTTGTTGTATATTGTTGTTTGGTTTTGCTCTGTCTTGTTTTTGTGCATGTTATTATCTCTGCAGGTCTGTCTAAATAAAATAGGCTGGATGAACAATCTGGAGGAAAAACATTGGGACCGACAGTTGCGAGGGGAAATGGGATAGGGGGATGAGGGGGCTAAGGAAGTGGTGCTAACAAACCCAGGGACAAGGGAACAGCAAGTTCCAAACTGGTGGTGAGGCAGAGGGGTGGGGGCTAGGCCTTGTAGGGCATGATCAAGGGTAATGTAACGAAGAGGTATTGCTGAAACTCAGGTGGGAATGGAGCATGATAGTGTGACAAGAGGAAAGTCAAGGGAAATAGAGGAAAGAGCTGGGAGGCAAAGGGCATTTATAGAGGTTTAGACAAAGACATGTACATATGCAAATATAAATATGAGGATGGGGAAATAGATCTATGTGCGTATATTTATAGGTTTAATATTAAGGTGGCAGAAGGATATTGGGCCTCCACTCAAGTACTCCCTTAATGCAAGAATACTTTCTTCTACTAAATTGGCATTCTATAATGCTCAACCTCCCAACACAACCACTGAAGCCAAAGCGGGTGAATAAGCAAATGTGGTGAAGAAAGCTGATGGTGCCCAGCTATCGAAAGACATAGTGTCTGATATTTTAAAGGCTTGAAGATAAACAAGTGGCCATCTGGCTCAGAAGCAACAAAGCCCACATGAACAAACACACCAGCCTGTGTGATCATGAGGTTCCAAAGGGAACAGTTATCAGGCATCAAAGAGCAAAAAAAATCATCATTGGGCACACACCTTCATGATAGGATAGTTGAGGACAAACAGGTGCATAGCAAATGTGGCGAAGGAAGCTGATGGTGCCCGGCTATCAAAAGGTATAGTGTCTGGAGTCTTAAAGGCTTGAAAGTAAATAAGCGGCCATGTAGCTCAGAAGCAACAAAGCCCACATGGAAGAAGCACACCAGCCTGTGTGATCATAAGGTGTTGAAGGGATCAGGTATCATCCGAACAAAAAACAATCTTACCGTAGTGAATTAAGGGGGAAGTGCAGAGTGGAGACCCAAAGCCCAGTTTCCGGCCACTGGATATCCCCTTGCAGAGGGGTCTAGGGGAGTGCAGTGGTGCAGATAGGAGCTAGAGGCACAGGGAATCCAGGGCAGATGGTACCTTTCAGGACCAAGGGTATGAGCGGCAATACTGGGAGGGTAGATGGAGAGTGGGTTGGAAAGAGGGAACTGATTACAAGGATCTACATGTGACCTCCTCCCTGGAGGACAGACAACAGAAAAGGGGGTGAAGGGAGACGCCAGACAGCGCAAAATATGACAACATAATAATTTATAAATTATCAAGGGTTCCTGAGGGAGCGAGGAATGGGGATGGAGGGGGAAAAAAAGAGGACCTGATGCAAAGGGTGGAGAGCAAATGCTTTGAAAATGATGAGGGCAATGAATGTACATGTGTACATTTGTACATGTGTACAATTGTGTGCTTCACACAATTGATGTATGTATAGATTGTGATAAGAATTGTATGAGCCCCTAATAAAACGTTTAAATAAATGACAAAAAAACAAACCCCAGTGAAATGTCAATTGATGACCCACCTTCTTCTAGAAGTCCATGAACTTCCCAAACAGTTGAAAATATCGACTTGTAGTGTATTTGGAATTCATTCCACCGGGTTTGACAGTTAATTAAGTTTTATATTTCTGGGTTCTGAAAGATTGCAAAGCAGTGTGTGACAAAAAAGGTATGATTTGTGGCAGGCAGGGACCTGGTTTTGCCACCCTGACAATGGACCTGCTCACCCAGCCATCTTCGGGCACCAGTTTTTGGGAAAAAAAACAAAAAACCAGTATGCCTCTCTTGCCCCTGACACCTAACATATCGGACTTTGTTCCACCCTACTTCTTGTTTCGGAGAATACAGAGAGACATGAAAGGATAGCTAATTGATGGTGTAGAAGAGGGTAAGAAAAAAATGAGGGAGGTGTTCTCAGCAATCCAAACTGATGTTTGAAAATTGTTTCCAAGGATGGAATCACAGATTTCACAAATATATTAAGTATAATGAAGAGTACTTAGAAGGTGATAACGTTATTTTGTAAAAAAAAAAAAAATAATTAAATAGTTAAAAAACATTTATATATGGGGGGGGTAACCCCTCGTATGTTTTCATTTTGAAATTTTATCACACTTTGTCTTTTAAATTATAGGCATCATGTGAAAATTATATGTATAAAGAAGAGGGGGAAATGGGTTAAATAAACTGAACTCTTGTAGCATTTAAAATTTTAACCATTAGAAAGCCCTTCTATTCCCCATACCCTCTAGTCAGTTCTCCTTGTATCATTGAAGAAGTAATTGAGCTCTTAACTTATTGCACAGAGTGAAAGTTTTTAAATATTTTTAATTAGCACTTTTTGTAGGCATGTTAGGGGTTGGCATCGGCCTGTGGCAGCGAGTTTGGTATTTTGGTTTCTTGCTTCCTTTCATTCTGAAGTGTCAAAAAGCAGCGACAAAACACTGAAATGTTTTAAGCGTACACCGAAGTTAAATGATGCAGAATATGGACAAACTGCCGTACTCTGAAAAATAATTGTCTATAATAAAAACATTAAACTAAATCCTTATAAACTTAAAATGAATTAATATCTATGTATTATAAATTCCGTTTATATTAGCGAAGAGCTATTTTTGCATAGGCCTCTTCAGCCTCTACTGGAGAATAGTGGCGGCTACAATGGCAGCCTCTATCCTGCTTTCATTACGGAATTGACTCTGGGGGTGGGGTGAACTTTCTTAGTGCACTTGGGCTTCATTGTTGGCTGAATACATTTGGCATTTCCTTCTGACACTTCCATCAAGCAGAATTTTCTTTCCTGTAACATCTAGGATCTGGATTTAGAAAGAGCAGCTAGATTATTACCTTTCAAGCTCAAAGCTTTATTTAGTGTCAGCATTGATTTACTTCTCCCTTGAAGTGATTACCCAAACTCAACCTGAATTAAAGCATGGAACATGAATGACCCACCTGGCGGGAAAGAACTGTTCCTGTCTGAAGAAAGTGAGGTAGCCAAAGAACAGCAGTTAGCTCTCCATTAGCTGATGCTTAGCAGTACTTTGGATTGATGACAATTACTGAGGCTGAAATGAATGCAGAATGTCTAAAATTACCTTCCTTTTGACCATTTAGGTGACTCGAGCGGAAAAAAACCTTTGTTCAGGATGCACTTTTATCTTTTTCTATCAAACAGTTTTGCTTCTTATAGACTCAGACTAAGTTTATATTCTCTAGATATAGTAGCTAGAGGATAGGAATATTATTTGTCCTTAATATTTAGGGTATTTGAACAGTAGGTATATTTAAATAATCAATTAAATATCCTAAAATTATTCTCTGATATATTTGGTTTTTTGGAGCAATCCCAAACACAATCAATTTTAGTATAAATTTAATTCCTGAAAGTTCAACTTAAAGACAATCCAATACTGGGGCAGAGAAAAGAGTGATGCATATGGGCTCACTTAGCAAACCTGTATTTGTTAACTCTAATGGAGACAGTCTCAACTGATAGCAACCAAATCAGTGCACAGTGGGCCATTCAACCTTTCCTTTCAGTCCCTCTTAATCTGTAAGCTTGGCTGGAATTTGTTCAACGTTAGAGCAGTACCTGTGCCTCCACTAAGTGAGGGTGCATGGCTGCATGTAAGGAACATCGTCAGCTATCCAATCAGGAGCTCCTAGAGAAGAGATAGACACTACCACTAACCTGTGCTCACTCCACTTAGAAAATTAGTAAGGACTACACATATTTTTGTACTTATTGATAGATCCAAAGAAAGATTAAAACTCGAATGCATTTGACAGACACACAAGCTTGTCAAAGCATAGTCTCAAAAGAAACTACCCTTCATTCAATTCACTGTCCAGAAGAGGAATTCTTAGCTTCCACAGGTTTAAATACTCTGATTCATTGACTAAGCCAACCCTGTTGGACAAGCAAATATAGACTTTCCAATGCAATAATGTGGATCCATTTTAAGATGATCACTGTTCTATATATCTAAAATTTTCAATTTATCTCTGATGAATAATTAAAAATTTTCCCTGAAGTTGCGTATGCTTTTGGACAGTACATTTATCAATGTGTGTTAGAGGGCTTCTAGGCTTCCTCAGATTACCAAGAGTTCCATACCTAATTAAAAAGTAAGAATGACTCCATCTCTGAGGATTTAGCCTCAATAATATGAGCATCCTCCCCTCCTTCATTGGCTGTCTGTTGCTGATCACATGTCATTGAGCCTGTGCTCACTGAGAGGCCTAGAGTGCAAAGGGAAACATAACTGGTTATATCCATGTACATATTCTAATTTCTGTGATTTTTAAATGATTGGTTTGACATTTTTTATATGTTGGTCCTGTGAATTTAATTAATGGATATTTGTCCTCGAGAGATGAATTTGTTTTCAGTAAAAATTTGGTAGTTTATTCAGTAAGAGGAGACCATTGAACTTCAATTAAGATGATAAATGCTGCTTGTGAGGCCTATTGAAAGATACTGAGTTGATATTTTACGCAGAATATCAAGCTCACAGGAACACACAAACTATATTGCTTGTTCTCTTAAGTGTCATCATAGTAAAACCTTTTCATAAAAGTTGAAAAATGTATGTAACACATAAAAGAATGTCATAATCCATATAGAGATGTCCCTGATTTATAAAAGTGATAAAAATAGAGAAACGATATCTAGTTGATACATTTTTGGTAAAAATATAAATCATATACTTTCAGAAGTGTATTCCTTTGGATAAGAATGTGTGTATATGTGCTCCCATGCATGCAGTCATGCAACATATCACACAGGCATCCAGCCATATCTCTGCTCTTTTCAGAGCAGCCAAAATAGTGTAGACCAATGCCTGGTTGGTTAATACAAAATAATTTTATATAAGTGAAATGATGGGAGGAGGAATTGATGAACATTTTTCTGTATTACAGAAGTATTTAGTATGTGACAATAAGACAATTAGACTCAATATTATAAAATAACAATTACTGCAATTCACATGGGCATTACATATTACCCTTAAATTGATCTCTAACTCTTACCTGAAAATTGAATGAAAAGTGGAACTATAAAATTAATATCATACTATATATATGTAAATATATATATTTTCAATGGTCATATTTATGAATTTTGAGATCAGTACAGCAGTTAAGATATTTTTAATAATAAGACACTTATATACTATGTAGAAATCTGTTCTTTGAACTAGTAGTCTGTCTAAAATGAATCCAGCAAAATGCATTTTATTCTATATAAGAACCATTTCAAAACTATTATTCAGAAACAAAAGTTGGACTGATGAATTCTACAATTTAGGAAAGGATTCTTAAATCACCACTAATTGTATTGAACTTTTTTCATTGTTAACATTTGAAATGAACTTATATATCATTAAAGCCTCCAAGTCCACTTCCATTTTACTTTTCCTCCTGTGAGCCACTCAGACCAATTATGGATCTGAGAGGTCAGAGACCTGGTTGTGTTGTTTTTTCATGAAGCAGAATGTATTTTGTTTATCTGTTAATTTTTATTTATTGTTTTTCTTGTTCAGTCCTCCATTTTTTGCCTCTCTCTCCCTCTTCTCTCTCTCTTCTCTCTCTGTTTCCACCACCAACCCTGGCCTTTTTCAATCATCAAAGTTTGTCTATTGTGTATGCCATATTTCTTTTTCTTTGTTTTTTCTTGTAGCAGTGATGATACTAAATGTCTCTGTAAGATTAACTCAGTCTACTAAAAATAATGTTTTCAAGTTTCGTCCATGTCCTGCAGTGTTTAGGAGTCATCTTTTATTATTAGTATTATTATTAATGCATAAAGTCCCATAGAATGAAGGTCCCAGAGCTTGTTTATCTATTCCTTTGTAGTTGGATTTTTGTGGTCTCCATGCATATGCTCGTGTGGAAATTGCTGCAATAAACTTAGAAGTACATATGTCTGTTCATGTTACATTTTAAATTTCTTTTGGGTATATACCCAGTATAGATTGCTGGATCGAAAGATACACATATTTCCATGGTTTAAAAGACATGGCATATTGATTTTCAAAATGAATGTACAATTCTATACTCCCACCAGCAGTGTAGTCCGTTCCTGTCTCTCCACATCCTCACCAACATTTGTTATTTTCTATTTTAATGAATTTTGCCAAACTGTTGATGTGAGGTGATATCTCATTGTTGTTTTCATTTGTATTTCTCTTATTGCTAAATATTTCTTCAAATGGTTGTTTGCTACCTGCATGTCTTCTTTGGAAAATTGTCTATTCATGTCTGTGCTCATTTTTGTTAGGATAATTTGTGTTTTTCTTGCTACTATCTTTTAGTTTTCTATAGCTTTTGGAGGTTAGTCCTTTATCTGATGTATTATTATTTTTTTTTTCTTCTTTTACATTTTATTAGGGACTCCAACAACTCTTACCACAATCCATACATATACATACATCAATTGTACAAAGCACACCCATACACTCCCTGTCCCAATCACTCTCAAGGCATTTGCTCTTCACCTAAGCCCCTTGCATCAGGTCCTCCTTTTTTTCCCCCCCTCCCTCCCTTTTCCCCCCTCCCTCATATGCCCTTGGTAATTTATACCTCGTTATTTTGTCATATCTTGCCCTATTCGGGGTCTCCCTTCCCCCCTTCTCTGCTGTCCCTCTCCCAGGGAAGAGGTCACATGTGACTCCTTGTAATCAGTTCCCCCTTTCCAACCCACTCACCCTCCACTCTCCCAGCATCGTCCCTCACGCATATTTTACTCCTTTTTGTGGTTCTCTGCTGACCTTTTTGATGAAGTATTTTGTTGTGCATAAGTGTTATATTTTTATTAAATCCCAGTTCTTTAAAATGTATCAAAAAATAATAATTTGTTTTACTTGTACAATTTAGTGACTTTAATTACATCCACCAGGTTGTATAGCCAACATTACTATGCTTTTCCAGTTCATTTTTCTGTCACTAGTAGAAACTTGTTGGCCTTTGATGTGATTGGTAGTTTTTAAGTCGAACACTGATCTTACCCTTATCATTGATTGTATGGCTCACTCTTCTACCCAATCTGTAGTTTTCATTTTGTGTTAGGTCTTTGCCTCGTTTAGGGTCTGTGGTGGGTCAGGTTGTCCAAAGGAACAAATCCAGTGAAATTTGTTCACATGTAAGTGAGGTTTATATCAAGGTGTAGGTATATAGCAAGAAAGAAGCAAACTCTAGTCAACTAAGGCCGTAAGTCTGGTCCTAGTACATAAATCCCTCTGCAGACTCATGCAACCACACGCAATGATGTAGAATGCAGGGAGATCACAGTTGCCTGGACGCAAGTTCCATGGACGTATCCCAAGGCTTTGGCAGCTCTCTGAGTCAGCAAGCAGGAAGGTCACGGCAGAGAGAAGAGGAGGTTCCCTTGGCCCTCCTTATGAGAAGAATATTCCCACGGGAAGGCACCAGCAACCTGATTGACAGGTCGCGTGCCAGCCCTGCACGTCTACATATCTTCCGGTTGATATGAAATTATGTAATTATTGCAGACCATCCCTGTTGTCTGGAAACCTGTGCAAAACTTTTTAGCAATACATAATTCTTAAGCAAAATCATAAAACCATGCTTGTGCATAACAAGATAATTAAATGCATAAAACTGAAAGTGTGCCAGACCCATTTAAACATAATATCCCATAAATGAATAAAAATTAGTTATATGCCTAACAATTACAGTTATGCGAACACCTACGCCTTAATCCTATAAACTGATCAACATCTTCACCACCCAATAAAGCTTGTGGACCAGCCACGTCATGCCTTTATCTCCGCCCATTTTGGATGTCCGGTTTCTATAATGCCCAATTCTATCAAGCCAGGGCTCTGAAGAGACAAAGATGTTCTTTGATGTGAAGAACCTTCATTCCTTCTGAGTCTGCGTTGTCTGAACAAAAGGATAGTTTGTTCATAAAGTTAGCAGCAATGTACACCATTCAGAGACTCAAAAATCTTATTTTCATCTGGTCTGGTACTGGCCAACTCAAAGAGGGCTGTCACTGAGCCTCACCAGAGTGCCTATTGGCCACCTGGCTTCTGGATCAAGGGTCGCTTCACAAATTCTCAAAAGCCCAGCCCCCTTGGGCTAGTTCATGCCAGAAACCCAGGTTCCTTCTTTCCGACCACTCTTTAGACTTCATAAGAGCCTACCAGATTTCATCTCTCCCATGTTCCCTGCGAACAAGGTCCGTGGGTGTCAGTGACCAGACTCAAGCCATCTCTGGATTGCTGCATTGCTCCTACTTCCACTCAACAGGTGGATCCAGGTGGCCACCTCAGGCACCTTTCAGGCTGCCCGCAGGCTCCCTTTAAAGTTCTGACGTAGAGTGGTGAGTTCCTTTCTGGCTTGAGTTTTTCCAGCTATCAGCAAAAACCACTAGTTCAACATTCAAAAAACCAGAGTCACTCCCCCCAACACACGCACTTCATTCTGCCCACATTCTGCCCATTTGGAGGACTATCTATGTGTAATCTTTGCAAAACTAGTCTGGTCTTTCCATGAGCTTCTTTTTATTGAGAATTCCACTGTGGTACCCTAGTTCTTGAATGACGACTTTGTTGGAAAAGGAGTTCTTGGTTTGCAATTGTTTCATTAAGCATCTTTTATATTTTCTCCGTTGTCCTCTGCTCTCTAGATTTCACCCGGAAATTACATGGGTTTTTATAAAAGTCCCTTGGTGTAGGATAAACACATTTTCATTTGCGGCTTTCAGAATTTCTGGTTCGTTTTCACAAATTTTATTAGATTATGACACAAAATAGATCTTTTTTATTCTCTTTTAACTAGGTTTGTCTAGCATCTTGAATTTGCAGGCTTGATTCTTGGGGAAAGTTTTGTTAAGTGGGATTCCAATAATTCTAATATTATCGTTTAAATATTTTTTGTTCATTTTCTTGAGATTGCTGCTTTTTATTCTTTTTTATTTTTGAGACTTGAGAAGTTTAGTGCTTTTGTTTTCTACTTCACTTGCTTTGTTCTCTGTTTCTTTAACTCTATTAGTTTGTGTGCCTTGATTGAGTTTTCATAATTTTTCATATTCAGTTGTTTCATTCTTCTGTTCCAGTCGTGTGCATGCCTGCCTACATGGGAGCTTGCATTTTCTCTCTCTTTTTCTTTTCTTTGTTTTTAACTTTCTTGTGGATCTCTCATTTTATCTGTCTATTTGTTTGGTGGTTTCTGCTAATTTTTTATTTTTGTTTTTGTATATACATGTGTATATGATGTTGTGTTAGTTCAGGTTGATGACTAAAGAAACAAATTCATAGACACTCATATATGTGTAAGATATAGCTATATATCAAAGATCAATTAATTGAACATTAAAAAAATCCCAGTCAATCCAGATCCAGTCTATAAGTCTGATATTACCCCCTATGTCAATACTAGTCCATAAATTCCTCTTTAGAATCACACAGCCATGCAATGAGACTGAATACAGGGAGATCACAGGCAAGTGGGTAGAAAATCTCGTGGATTTGCTGGTGGGGGAACAATCTCAGTACTGGCATGGGTCTCCATGTGGCTTCTCCAGCTCCAGGGCTCTGGTTCCATCAGCATAGCTCCATGAGGCTTGTCAACAGGAATGTCTCACAGGGAGTGAGACCGTATCTGGGTCCAGTGAGCTATTTATGTCCATTTTGCCTCCCAACTGAAGTCATCAACCTGTGACCTGATTTACAGGCTAGACTCCACCCCTTCACTTTTAATAGTCTCTAGTTGACAACAGATTATGTAACTATCACAGATGTGCTTTGCCTTCTTTAAACACGTTTAACATTACAGTCTGAAAGTTAACAATTCTTTTCATTTGTGTGGTCTCCATAAGATAAATTCCCTTTTCATAATTTATTTTCTTGTGATTTTATGCATTGTGCTATATTTTGCTGAACTTGGACCATTTAATGTTGCTTTATTTTTCTTTTTGACTTAAAATTTGTATTCTGATTTTGGGGGATACTTTCTGATTGGAAACCCTGGTGGCATAGTGTCCCACAACTGGCTTACAACCTAGAAGCGTGGGCTTATGCCCTCAGGCCCTCTGCAGGTTAAAGATGTGGCGAACTATCACCTCAAAGACTCACAGCACCAGAAAGCTAGCTGGCCAACTTTACTCTCTCTCAGAGCACATCGTGAACCAGAACTGATGCAGGATCCAAGGAGCTGGTACTTTCTCCTTAATGACCACTCACTATAGGACATTATGAGTTAATGTTGTTGTTGTTTTCCTCAGTGCTTATTCATTAATTCTGGATGCATGGTTTCTGGAATTCAGTATGTATGAGTGGGAGAAAGGAGTTAGCTGAGCACAGACACTAACCTCAGAGATGGACCCAACTATTCTGTGAGAGATTCTCTAATGTCCTTTACTCAGGGACACCTCTTCAAAGGCTCTCCTACAGGGTCATGCGGTGGGCAGGGATCTAGCTATTTCCCTCGTTGTTGCCACCTGTACTTACTGTTCTCCTCTTCCATGCCCCTTTCAGGTCTCTCCATTCTTAAACTCCATGCACCTGGGAGATTAGAAAGCCTCAACATTCTCTTCAGGAGCAGCTGGCTCTTCCTTTGCCATCTCTCAGTTGGGCATCACATGAACCCCCAAGGCCAATTTTCTCTGGCTTAACATACCAGACTAAAGTTTCCTCAGAATATCTCCCGTTCTGTTCTCTTCTTGGGAATTTTAACTATGTTTCCCCAAAATAGCTGTGATGATTGAGTATTTGTGATGTTAGTGGGTGGTTGCTCCAATATTGTGAGCTCTAATATAAAACAGCTCAGCTGACACCTAGAATTCTGAGGTTTCAGTCTGTTCCGGCCATTAGTTGTAGCTCAGTGCAGGTGGTGAGTACACTGATTTCTCTCTTTTACTCTTTCCCTTCAGGTAATATTTTAGGTAACAAGGTAATCAGTACTTATAATGAACTTCTGAGAAAAATAATGAGAATGATTTTTTTTCAATCACTAGCATCACCTATTATTTAACTTAATGTATTGCTCTCACTAACCAACAATGGTAGTCTCAATATATCAGATGTCCTTTCCCCTCAATTTAAAGAGCATCAGCTGTGAATCGGACTGCCATTGCCACTGGATCCACAGTGCACCGTTGGGTTTCTACATAGTATTTTCAAAGCTGCAAATCTCAACAGAAGCAAATGAACACACCCTTCCCCTGGAGAGAGGTTGGGGAGCCTAAATCGACGACCCGTTGGTTAGCAGGAAAGCCCCTGACAACTGTGCCACCAGGAAACTTTGTTCTGTAATCGAAACCACTAGAAGTGGATAGAACACTTCAGAAAAAATTACTTACTGAACTCGAGATAACGGCATGGGTCTGAATCTGAGCATGGTATAGTTTCACAGATTCTCCCATGCTAAACTGATGAGGGACAGTTTCAGGATTGCTGACAGATAAGTTGCATATTTTGGTTAAGGCTATTATTATTTTTCCTCAAATCCCAGCTTAGCTAAGGTTAGTGTTTATTATTAAAGTTAAGAATACAGGATATAGAGAACCAAGGAAAGAGAGAATAATCTCTTTATGCTTATTTTTGGCAGTAATTGGCTAGTTTGGGGCAATAACATAAAAAGATGTTAGAGAATGAATTCGTGCTAAAAAAGCTGTTGAAAAAAAGAGAATTCGTTATCTATAATTCCACTTACACATGCTTTTGAAAAATAAAAGAGCCAAAACATACTAAATATGAAATTTACAGGAAAATATATTACTGTTTGGAAGATAATAAATGCATTTTAGATTCTTAGTTAAAATAGCACAGTCTCAATTTCTTTGTCTTTATGAATATATAAATAAATTTTATTGAATACTACTGATGTATAATAACATATAATGTACTATGAATTGTAATGAATTTGGTTTTCTATTCAGAAGTTAAGCATTGAAAAATTATTTCACTGCCTACGTTATAGTAAGTTCAATATCAAATATGCATCCAAATGATACAACAGGGTACAAAACTGTTTTATTCTGTAAAATTCTTAGATAAGTCAAGAAAGGATTTAGAGCTCATTTTCATCTCTGGATTTCTTTGTAACATTCAGATGCAGTATTCTTTCTGATATTCTTGCTACCTAAGGTTGATAGGTCATTGACTATCAAGCAAGAATCCGTGTTACTAAATCTAACATTATTTTTATGTAAATGTGTTCTAAAATATTTCCATTATCATTATGCAATTTTTAAAATTCATTTTTATTGATTTATTTAAATATGCCTGAAAAATGACCATCTACAACGTCATCTGATAAATAACATGACAACGGACTTCACAAGTTTGGTGTACACTTATTTCTGTTTTATGCAAAATGCATCATGATTTTATTGATTGACTTAAAAGTTTAAAATGGATTTGAATCTTCAGTGTGCTCATTTTCCATGACCAGATTTTTGTAAGTTTTATGGTTTATTTCACTTTGTATTCCTTAGTGCAATAAGATTTGACTAAATCTAAAATTAAAATAACTTTGATTATATCCAAGATGGATTTGAAAGGTAGGAGTTGCAAGTGAAATTAAAGTTTAACGCAATGAAATTAATAATTTATACAATTACACATGTTTTCCCAACAATTGTCCATAAGAACTGATAATAGAGAATCTATTAATCAAAATATTGCTCTCCTTCCAGTAGAGAATGCAGTGCCCTCTCTAGACGGCCATGTCATTTGTTTTAACTAGCTAACTTGCACACATTTTAGAAATTGATAATTGAAAATATATCAGTTTTAATTTCCTTGTAGGAAAAAAGTAAATCAGAATGAGTTTTGAATCTATTATCTTGATATACAAATATATATATGTTTTTGTAGTCATTTCCGTCAAACATGTCTCCTTACTTTGATTTTATTTTTTAAATCAGGCATGTATATTTTCCCAAAATATCTTTTTGAATATTAGAATAAGGGAATGGAAAAGCTGCATTTGGGCAGGAAAGGAAGGTGGGTGAGTGGACAGCTGGTGTGTGGGGGAAGTTTCAGTTTCTCTTATAATTCTGCTGGAGTGTAGGAGGGTACCAAATGGTAGCTTTTAGGAAGGCATAAGATGCTGAGCACATTTCAGCCTTGGATGCTTTTATCCATCTAAACTCCTAAAAATGGAGAGCTTCAACATTCCACATCAGATTTTAAATTTTTAAGACTTTCACACTTGCTTCAAACCTTCCATATGCCATCAGTACTGAAATGTGTATCACAATTTACTTAAGTATTTATTGGTTTATTTTTAAGGAAGAAAAACTTGAATAATGCATAAATAATGCTAACATACAATGTCTTTTGAGTTGAGTGAAGACAATTTACCTTTATGTTATTTAAATTCATAAAGTCAAAGGAACTAATTAAAATTTGTTCACAATTACTTTTTGTACATTTATGACTGAAGTCCTTGTAAAAATGAAGGAAGATACTACATCATATTAACCATCTGTATGGAATACATAAACAATTTTAAGTCACAATTTAAATAATGAATATTTGATACAACCTCAATGTTCAACAATTAAATTAAGTATATTTTTCCTTGTATATTATTTAACTGTATAATTTTAAAAGCACTATAATCGTGTATATTGGGTAATAAACCCATTGCTAGAAAGTCGATTGTGATTCATCACAACTCTATAGGACTCTTTCCTAGGGTTTCTGAGGCTAAATCTTTATAGGAGCAGACAACTTTGTCTTTTTCCTGAAAGTAGCTGCTGGGTTTGAACTGCTAACCTCCTGGGTGACAGCCCAACACTAAGATTGACATGAATACTTTGTGGATGTTTCTGATATGAGCAGCTAAGTTGGTTCCATAGCACAATGCTTGTATCTGCAGCAGAACAACATATGATCCTGCCCCTGTGCCATTCTTATAATAGGTATGCTTGAGTCCATTGCTGCATCTACTGTGTCAATTCATTCCATGGAGAGTCTTCCTTTTTTGAAACAAGTGTGATACCATTCACCTAGGTGTGGTCACTTACAATAACAAGTCCATCGTATGCAAGACACAATATCACCATCCAGGTGATGCTGATGTTCCTTATTGGCTCATTTTTGAAGGCTTTGTTTGTTTGTTTATTTTAGGTGTAATTCATGCAGAAGGGTTTGATTCTCATCCGTAAGTGTTTCAAATGATTTCAACTTTCACCATGCAAGGCTATGTTATTGGCATGAGTCTTGAGTCAATCGTTTTTTTAAGTAGAACCAAACCTTGAGTGAATATTTTATTTTTGTTTTCCCATCAGTGTTATTGGCACGTAGTTTATATATCATACAATTCAAGAGTTCAATCACTCGAACATATCAAGGAGAATTGTATGATCATTGATACATCAATTTGTTAACACCCATCCATCCCCCCCAATGGTTAAATCACCTTTAAGATGAGTTGTGTAATCACAATCAGTTCTAGTGCTCTGTCCCCCCTCCCACCTCATTGTTTATTCCTGAGATCCCCTTTCCCTCCCTGTCACCCACTTTCCACCCCTGCGTCCTCTATAAACCCTTGCATCAGTTATCATCACTGTGCATCCACTCCTCCTGTGCTTCACTAGCTCAGAGACCCAACAGAAACAGGAAAAAAACAAAATCAAAATAAGTTTGTATGGATAAAATAATAATAGTATAAAGATTAAAACTTGAAATAATGAGCCCCCATCAACATTCAAAAAGCCAAGGAAGAAATTTCTGTCATGGAACAAGTAAGAGATAATTGTACCCAGAACAGATTCAGGTCGTGTCTACAAGGAGGTCAACTGGTCAAGTGTTGGGTTCTGTCCAGCAGAATCAAATTACAGTGGTCTCTGCCTCATAGGCTGTTCAAGAAGCTTGACTGTGGCTAGTGTCTGACTCGATAATCTCACTCTGATATTTTCCCTTCATCATATTCTAATTTTGTAATTGTCCCCTCTGGGTCTCTTGATATCTATTCTTACTCATTTAGTCCAATTTCTCAAGTACTTGGATTATTTGCTCAGCATGCACATTGAATAAGGTCATTAAAAGACTACAACCTTAACACACACCTTCTCTGATTTTTAACTGTTCAGTTTTCCCCTTATTTTGTTCAAACAATTACTTAATGGTCTAGATCCAGGTACCACAAGAGAACATGCATTTGTTCTGGTATTCCCATTCTTTATAATAATACACATAGTTTGTTATTATCTACACAGTTGAATGCCTCTGCTTAATCAATAAAATACAGATGAGTATCTTTCTGGTATTCAGGCAGATCCAGCTGACATTACAATGATATTTTTCATTCCGCATTCTCTTCTGAGAGTGGCTCAGATTTCTGGGAGTTCCCCTTCAATGTACTGCTGCAATCATTTTTTTAAACTTATCATCAGCAAAATTTTAGCTCTGTGTGATACTAGTGTTATTTATGCTAATTTTCCCATTTTCTGAGTCACCTCTCGGTCCATTTGTTGTATTATGGAAGTTTGCTTTTTCTATAATTCTGGAATGCCGATGGCATTTCCAACAGCAGCAGAGTCACCCAGGGTAAACAGCATTTGTCAATGTGTTGCAGTTTCTAAATATTTACTACATATTTAAACTTGAAAACAACTAATGTATTATTGATGCAAGTTTACATTAAAGTGTATTTTCCAATGGCTAGATGAACTGTATGTGGTAGAGATCTGCTTTAATTCAGGTGTGATCGCTCTAAAAAGATGGCTGGCCAGATAGTTTAAATTTTCCAAGCCATCCAGCTGAATCTATGTTTCAACTACTCAACTCGCAGTTAGAGTAGGAAAGCAAACCATCCTGCTGGCAGGGCCCATATCTGTGTGCCTGCAAAACTATCCTTAACATCACCGTTATCTAACGGTGCTCGCCTGTGCACCCCCAGTGCTCTTTACATGTCTGCCACTCAGATATTCTTCCCTCCTCAGTCAAGTCATCTTCATTCTTGGATTCACTTTCTCTCTGCCCAGAAGCAAACACAAGTGGCTTTCTGAGACAAGCTGTAATGCTTTTCTGAAACTATGAAAGCAACTTGGTCACTGCAATCGACCACCTTGTGAAGTTGGCTTTTCAGTAAATCACATCAAGGTGTCAGTTGGTAAACAACACATACTCTGGCATCATTTGGGCACAGGGAGCAAGCTTCGATGTGTTCGTCTATATTTTGTGTGTAGGATGTGGCCTTAGAGTAACTTGCTGGTTGTGTGTCCAGTTCTGACTTTTCGAGGATCCTTTATGCATACTTTTGCTTTTCAGAAGTTTGTAAACATTGTGCTTTGCTCTTTGACTCCAGAGATATTAGAATTTCTTAGAATGAGAAGTAATGTTATCTAATCAAAGAGCTTATTTTAAAGGGAGTATTGTTCAAAGAATGGTTAGCAGAAGATTTATTAACTGTATTGGCTGCTGGGACATCAGTTTTCATGGTTCAGAAAAGAGGTGTGCTTGAGAAATAATTCCCATGAATCATCTGTCACTTATCCTTTCCTAATGTTGATCATTTTGAATGTGGCATCTTAAAAACTCAAAGCCCAATTGTGTGGAGCATATCTTCTTTTTAATTACCCCATTTCAGGGCAAACGTCCTAAGAGAGTGCCTCACGCTATTTGGAAATGAGTTGAAGCCCTTTACAGTAGAAACCAGTGCCAGTAAAAATTGCTACTCAGCATAACTAAATTGTAATGTGTGCACTATTATGCTCACTGCCATCTGACAGATGCTTGCTTCCTCTGTGAAATGAATTAGTGCTGTCATTTTACTAATAGACCCAAAATAAAATCACTGGAGTTGTTTCAGCAGCCAATGCTAACCAAAGCCAGTCTACATGAATCGCCCTCTCTCTGGTCGCAGTCATGCCAGCTACAGGACAGGCTCTCAGAACATATGACTTCACTCGGAGTACTAACTGGGGGAAAGCAAAGCATTTGTTTGTGGGAATAATACATAGAATTTACTAAAAATAATCACAAATATTTCTAAATCCTGATTGGCACCCTTATAAGGTGATTGTAGGAGACTATGGCCTGCTGTGGAATTAACATAACCACTCAGTGAGCAAACAAGCAAACAAACAAACAGAAAACATCTCTGATGTGTCTGATCCTAAAGTCAGTTTCATGAAAAAACAAAACAAATATGTCTTGCTGTATGGAAATTGAAGAGGAGAAGGATACTGTGTTTAGCTAAAGGTTCGTCTGATATAGGCAAAACCATGCTTTTCCTCGGCTTTTTGATCATTATCAAAGACGGTCACGGTTTATAAGATGTGATTTTGAATCCAGAGTATCACCTTGATGGTGTGATACTTTAACTGTTCGTTAGAGAGCTGTGAGGAGTTTTTGCTTGATAACATTTGAGTTTGGGATACAGTAGATGATAGTTGCAGTTCCATTTTTTAATGCAAAACAGAGGCTCAGCAACTTGTCTGTGCTCCAGTGGGTAGGAGGTGCCTCCTGCATAAAGAAACAGGCGCTCAGCAAAGCACTGAGACTGAATGTAGGTGTCAAGTCCTCTGGCATATTTTAACAATGATAAGTTTCCTTATTTTCACCTCCTCTCATGATCAATATTCTAAGCTTATGAAAATCTATAAGTTACCTTCCTTTGGAAAAGATATATAGATCCTCTCCATTCTGGTGACATGTCTTCTCAACTGTGTTCTAGGAATTGAGAGTAAACTTCAAGGCGAACTGGTTGAAGGGGAGTACAATAGTCTAAGATTCCCTGTTTGGGATAATACTTAGTGTTATCCAGTGTGATATACATGAGAACAGCATACATATTCTAGTGTATGGTCTTTCTAACTTGATCCCTTCTATAAAACCTAATTTTTATTACTTTGTCATGAATCTTAAGCAAATTATTTAATCATTTTTTTGGCCTCCGTTTCACCTTTTAAAAGTGAGATAACGAAAGCATGCATTTTATCTCAAGGGATGTTTACAAGGAATAAATGAATGGATAAACAAGAGTTTTTGTTGAAATGCAGGGCCAGTATCCGTGCCTGGGGTCTAGAGGATTTGGAAGAGCTAACTTGTGTAAACAGCTTTTCCCAAAGCTGGTTTAAAAGCAAAACATCGTTTTCACTGAGTCACCCTGAGACTAGGTTTTCTGTGGCATGCACTTGAGAAAACAGCACTCCCACACCTCCCTGGCTGCCTCCCTCAATCCCTGTGTCTAGTTCTAACCCTTGGCCGCTCTGTTTGCTACATGCTCCTAGGAACTGCAGTGTCTGGGAATTTAAGCAGGGAGAGCATCCAAATGGCACTGGCTGAGTCTAAGGAAAATTTCAGTGATGGTTCGAATTTACTCTCCAGGTCTTTTACACTGAAGCAACTGTTATAAAAGACACCTCCCAGCTGGCTGATTCCGCCATGGATTTTCCCCAAGATAGGCAACAGAGAGCTGGTGGCCTGCTTTAAAAGTCTCTTGCAAGAAGAGTGTCTACAAGCGCAGTACTTTCACCCCGGGGGCTGGTCGCAGCAGTCTTCGCTGAGCCGACAGTGCCCGAGGACAGCTGTGTGCCATCTGTAAGACAGACGGTCCAGAGGTGGGGACTCGGAGCGCCTTTCCTTGAGAGAGGAAGAGTGGACACTTCAATCATGATAGATAGTTTTGATTTGTGGTAACAGATTGTAAGATAATAATTTCAGGAAAGATATACTGTCAATAAAGTTGGAGTATAAATAATAATGAAATACATAGCATCAATAAAGAAAAATAATTTTAATTGTTACAATAATTCTGGCTCTTTTTCAGAGTCCATTCACAAGCATAAAATTACAGAAGAGTTTATATTTATGTATAAAATAACACATAAAATTATTTCAAAAGCTTTACCTTAGTCATTTTTTTCTATAAGATCATTTTGAAAGGGAATATGCTTTCCTGTTCAAGGCACTTAAATTGAAATTATTTTCATATTACAACTTACATTTATAATTCATTTTACAGACAAATAAAAATCCGTTGCTGAGATGATTTTCCAAGGTATGTTGCAATAAAAAATATCTGAGTAGCTCAGAATATAATGTATTCTTATACATTATTCAAAAAATTATACTAAATATAAAGTATCACTAAAGGCTATTTAAACACTAGCATAGATTTCCTTTGTTAAAAAGGAGAGAACAAATGCATTGATTTGTTTTATTTGGATCTGCATAAAATAATCGCATATGAATATATACTGACAAGCTATATTTTCTATCTTTTTTCTGGGACTTGCTGCACACAGTGTCCACAGTAAAATCCCCGTGTTCTAGATTCTTTGTCCTAGCAGAGATAAATATGTTGAAAATAGATAAAATATCACATGCTGGTGCAAGAAAATAAGCAAGCCCTTCATCAGAGAGTCCATGCTGAGACCACAGCGACCAGTGGGCCTGAGTAAAACTACCCCTGTGGGTGTTGAGGCTGCGAATCTTTCAGGGCGCAGAAAGCCTCATCTTTCTCCCCCAGCGTGGCAGCTGGTTTCCAACTGCTGACTTTGAGGTTAGAAGCCCAACATAGAACCACGACAGCACCAGAGTTCCACCATGAAGAGAGGTGATATAAAAATAATAAAATAGGAGAGGCCATTCCGTACTTGAACCGTACATTTAAATAGAGGCATTTGGAAAGGTTTTCACTGAGGGTGGGGTAATGAAATAAACATGTGAAATTTGGGGCTAATAGCATTCCAGAAAGAGCTAATGGCAAGTGACAAGACTGGGCAATACAGTGTTTTCAGCTAAATGGGGCTATAGTTCAATGTTCCAACAAGCAGGACTTGCTGAGGGACATATGATGTCCCCAATATTTGGCTCTGCAAAAGCACATGAAGAATTTCAGGAGCTCACTCTGCAGACCGAGATGAGAACACAACATGGATAATTGTCAGCCACAAGATCATGAGCAAGTAAGACGTGTGAAAGATATGAATGGCAAAAGAGGTTTCTCGGGTTTGAAAGAAATCCTGATGGGAAGAAGCAGGGCAGCGTGTGAAGAAGGAGCATGAGGAGTGTGCACTGTCCTTGGACTCAAGTCAAGCCAGCTGCTCATGGAGAAAGACGTTGTTGACTCTGCTGACCACCACGAGCAGACAAGAGTCATGAGGCAGGGACTTCTCGGTCGGACCCCACCAGAAGGAGGCCATTGTTCGTCTCGGCCAGGATATTTTGGTAGAGTTTTCAGCGTGAAATTTACTGGAATGATTCAAAAGAGAATTCGAGTAAAAGAATAAGTGGCTTTTGCGAAAATATGTTTGTTCCAAGAAAAAAAGGCAGGTATGCAATTGTAGTGGATGTGGGCATGCTAGCAAAGAGAAGTGGTGTTTGTTGTTTTATTGTTTTGTTTTGCTTTAACTACAGGATCTATTATATAAAAATTGTATGCTGATGTAGGCTAGTATTCCAGTTAAGAGAGAGAAATTGATAATGTAGTAAAATGGAACGTTCTCAAGTAATGTTTTTTAATAAGCAGGGATGGAGATCTACCTTGAAAACAAAGCATTGCCCTTAGCAAACATGGAGAGTTCTCAGAGCAGCAGAGAACATATGGAGTTTTAGAGAAAATGATATGGAAATGTTGATAAGGAGTAAATCCCAGTAATGAGGAGCAGATAAAAGAGAACAGACATCACCCGAATGGACTTCTGGGAATTAAGGTCCTCAAGGACTGGACAACCCAGAGCGCAGAGGAAATTTAAAGAGAGTGCTTCCATGGAGGCTGGGCCAAGTTTTCCAGGAGCCGAAGGTATGAGATAGGGAGAGAGAACCTGAGATATAAGGAATCATTCAGGGAAGAAAATGAAATGAGATTAGGTTGGGTGGTAACTGGAGGAGGACACAGTTAAAGACATCTCAATATGCACACAAGTAATGTAAGAGGCCAGACTGAGGGTTGGGTGGACACTGACCTGGAAACTCACAGCATTGAAGTCTCCCTTTTAACATGAGTTAAGGAGGGTGACCAAAACACTCTAGCCAGTGTCCTCAATCTGTGGGGTGCAACCTCTTTGGGGGTCTCACGACCCTTTCACAGGGGTCACCCAATTCATAACAGTAGCAAAATGACAGTTATGCAGCAGCAGAGAAAATAAATTTAAGGGTGGGTGATCACCACAACACGAGGAACTGTATTTGCACTTTTTAACAATAAGATGCATACATAGCATTTGAAATTATGCTTTTGCCAAATACAGTAATACATCCCTTAACACCTACGATCACTCTGTGACACAGACTCCTGTGAGATGTGGATGGTGCGCAGACACCATTTCGTTTGTGTGTTTAAAGCCTCTCTACCAGGTTTCACACTGTTGCAGACAGCTTCCCACCTTCATACCAAGACCGTGATAATCAGTGTGCTGAGAGAGATTTGCCATGCCGTTAGTAATGCCTTCATAGCTGACATAATCCCCGATTCTGTTTTCATGAGCATCTTATTCTTCAGCAGAGCAGATTCGTCAACAACTTGGAAAAAACGTGTCTTTGTTCTCCAGTATCAATGGATTTCCCAAATACATCATACAGCAACGTTGAGCAATAGCATCCACTGATTTCCTGAGAAATGCTGTGTAATGAACTTTGGTTTTTTGGAAATGTGCACTTCTTCTTTGCTGTTGCGACTACTACCACTGGCACGGGCTTTGCTGCATTTGGAAGCCTTGATGCGTTTCAAGTTATCTGTTTTCAAAACAAAATTATAACCCAGAAATAAACCTTTACAACCCGGAAGGATATGTGATACAAGACTAGATACTGTTGCCTATGCATGAAAGCATGCCCCTTTATATGGTGAAGTTTTAAGAACGTTTAGTGCTGTTCATGCCAGTGATAGAGGTGTTTTGGTGGCTATCCAGACATACATGACAGGTTATATATGTGATGTACTAATTAAAACTTTACAGCTCTAGTCATGTTTATATACGACACTTGAGTGGATGAAGTGTTTGCTTTTACGATGCTGTTTTTTAATGGGGATTTCTGAAATGAATTATAAACTAAGAATCACAGTGGCACTGTATCTAAATAGTCAGCTGATATCCCCCCCCCCAAAAAAAATAGGAGTGCAAACTCACCATCCACTCTACAGGAAAAGGCACGGCAGTCTGCTCTTGTACAAATGTATAGCGGGGAAAACTTATACAGAGTTGTACTCTGTTCTGCAGGGTTGCTTAGTCAGAATCCACTTGAAAGCAAAGGATTTTGTTTGGGACTTTATTACAACTTTCTGTGACCAGAGATATAGAATCAGTCAGAACTAGACTTCAGCAAACTTTATGCTTTATAGCCAAAATTTAATATACTTAAGTTATAAATAAGTATTGGTCAATATGAATATTCAAAGATAATATAATCAGTTTTACACTCATTTAAATATATTAAAGTAATTTTGTATCATTATGCATTTTAAGGAATATGTAACTTCAATATTTTACATGTATTCAAAGCATTGCATCTATAAAATTATTTCAGAATAAAATTTAAGATTTTCTCCCAACTCAGATTGATTAATTCTTATAAATAAGTAGCAAATGAACCCCAACCCTTCTACCTTTATACAGAAAATTTATTTAGATAAGGACACTTTTAATTCTTCTTTACTTTATGAAAAGTAATTTCCTTCACATTGATTTTGTCAGATAAGAATCCCAGATCTACATTAACTATCAGAGTTGAGTGTAACAGGAGGAAATCTAATTTTAGGACTCATTCTTCCTTTACAATTTTGGATTACAATTCTTAAAATATTACTTAAAATAAAGTTGTGAACTTGCCATCCTGTCATAGTGCTGCACAAAAGGTAGGCACCTCATAAATGCAGATTGAGTATAATTCTCTTCCCTTTAAATGACCTAATATTTGTACATGTTGTGGTTCATCAAGAATTTTAATAGAAGATGCGTGCACTCTATCAAAGAGGTATTTTAGAAATGAAACACCCATTTAAGCATCTAAGGTGAAAAGGAAACAAGCATAAACGTCCTAAAACATTGATCACCTTAAGTCTCAGGACTTCAAGACTGGAGGCCAGTCGGGATTCCAGCCAGGATATTCAACTCCACCAGGCCTAATGGAAGTGACTGTGACGTGCCTGGTCTCAGGCTTGCATGGAAGGCATAGCAGTGACATGTTTATTGATTCCACTGCACTTACGATGTCAGTCACAAGCATGTACTGAGGCAAATGGCTAACTCTAAATCTCAACCTACTCACATGTGCATGTGCACAAGTAAACATGCTGACTCAACGTGTTAGGAAGACATACAGGGTAAGTCAAGAAATGTTGCTACAGAGTCAAGGCAATCTTGAGCAAACAAAATTTTCAAAATGCAAACCTACTGTTAATGTGATGTATCTTCCATCTAGGTCTATCCTCAGCAGGCAGGATTTCCATCTCTGTAACCTTTCTCTATTTAATTCTGAAATCTTTGGTTTATACAATGTCAAAAAAGCAATGTGGGCAGAGTTGGGTTTTAAATCATGTTTAAAATGTTCTTTAAGTCTTTAATCGGGGCTTTATGGTGGCTGGGGTAAGGTCTCCCAGCGAACTTCTCTAAGAACATCCCCTGCTATCCATGAAGAATGAGCAGGTACACGGCTATGGTTTATCATAACAGCGTTTTACCATTCCTCAGTATAACATTTCCAGACTTCTTGTCCAGTAACACACTTTGTTTATATCCTTAAAACTTCCTTATAAGCCCCTGTGATTGTCCTGTGTCCTTTGGGAAAACCAACGATGACAGTCCACTGGAATGCCAAAAGGCAGCTTCGGTAACTTTCTGATGCGACCTCTCTGCCTTGAAACTAGCTGACGTGGGAGCGTCCCGTAGAAGCCAGTGTGCTCATTGGACCGTGGTCTCTGGTCATACTGGCACATCTCAGATCTGTCGTTTGTAATAAATTGCTTCCATAAATTGTCCTCATTCACTTTCGTGCTCCTTAAAAGTCTCATAAAAGGAATGGCGCTCTGAGCACTGTGCTTTTGACACTCATGAACTTAAGGCTTGTGGAAGTTAAGATGCTGAATGCACTATGAGAAGCCCAATTCAGAAGTGAATGTATGAATGGGAATTCTGTGCTTCTCTGTCAGCTTCTCGACGTCAGCTTCATTATTGTCATTTGTTCAGGTTGATCGTTTCCTGGTCTTGGGTCTTCTTTGATCATCCTTAAAATGTTTGATTTATCTCTTTTAAATGTTATTTTATATGGGGTATCGTTATTATAAACTTGTTGCAAAGCTTCCATGATTTCTACAATCATTCATTGCTTTCAGAGATATATTTGATTACTTCATTTTGAAATAAAATGGTGCATATATGAACTGGAAGCCTGGCAGTACCTCTTGGCATACAAATATATAGGCAAAGCATTAGGAAGCTTTGACAAATGTATCACACAATGTAAGACTGTTTTCAATGGGGGATAGGAATTGAGAAATCCTACTTGATTGTATGTTACTTATTTTCATTCAGAGGAGAGCATGATCACTGCTAAATCCATACAGTTACCGCTTCCATATGTCCAGTGGCTTGTGCCTGTGACTTGTATTGAACGAGGTGTAGTTTCTGGGTGCTCTTGAGGTAGTTCCCACTTATAGAAAGCATCTTAAAGCACATAGAGACATTGCCCAGTCTTGTGCAAAACTCAGAATTGGTCGTCTGAGCTCATTGATGGTTGCAGCCACATGTGTCCTTTGTCCGTTGGAAGACCTCCCTCTTTTGCTGCTGCCTTTCCACTTTACTAAGCAAGCACCACAATTGATATGCCTCACTTATTCTTAGGTCTTCTTTATTCAATGCCCACCTTCAAGATGCATATGAGGCAATTGAACATACCATGGTGTAGGTCATGTGCCTCTTAGTCCTCAAAATAACATCTTTGATTTGCATCATTTTAAAGATATTTTATTACTGGTATGAAAGCAGTTACTTCATTCTATAGAATTTTTATTGACTAACTTTTTATTTATTATTAATTGGCAATTAATACATAGGAGGGGGTACCCCCCCAAAAAAAACCCCAGAAAATCTCTGCTGGCAGGAGCTTTCATAATGCACATTTTCCCTAGGAAAGCCTCAAGCACCTCACTCTGAGACTGTGCACTCAGTGGTGTCGCCTGGGAAGGTTCTCTCTAATTACAGTGAATTTGTTCTTAAAAGCAGTTTTGCTGGTATGCAGCTGTAAAATTATGTTTCATGCTCAGGAAAAAAATGCCACAGAAACTTGTGATGTTAAATGTTAAACACAGCTTACAAGGACAGTGCTGGAAAAACCCAAGTGTACAAGTGGTTTTCTCCTTTGAAATAATGTGAATGCTTCATTGATGACAAGCCTCCTTCTAGACATCCAGCAAATTCCTGAGCGGATGAAAATGTCTACTTGTAGTGCACTTGGAATTCATCCCACCAGATCAGACTGTTATCAAATTTTCTATTTAGAGGTTCTGAAAACATGACATAACAATGTGACAAAAATGACCTGACTTATTGCAAATGGGAGACTGACTTTGTCATTACCACAATGCACCTGCTCAGGCAGCCCTCTTCATGCACCAGCTTTTGGCAAAAAGCAGCATGCTTCCTTTGCCCCACTCACCTTACTCACCTGATCTTTCTCTCTGCAACTTCTTTTTGGTTCCGTGAATGCAGAAGGACATGAAAGGACAGATAGTTGATGTTGACATAAACCCTGATCCCCTGTTCAGTAAGATTTTTTTATTATTAGGGTAAGGTTATTTTCTTGTGTTTCCATAAAAATGCCATTTTTCAAAACTTTAAGTGATATAATTCAGATTTTTTTGAATAGACAGATAACTTGCAGAATAATACACGTACACATGCATGAGAAAAACAATAATTTACTGAATATGTTTTAATGAGAGTTTGAATTCTCAGCGTAGAAAAACACTAAACAATTGTTGTTTATATCTTAACCCTGAATTAATTTGAAATTAATTATGTTGTCATTATCCTTGTAGTATTTAAAAATATTTAACCTAGAAGGAGGTAAGTTGAGATAGAAATTTGTGAGTGATGCATGACAACATAATAACTAGGTATGGTCTTTGAAAAATTAGAGAGCAGAAAAACATTCATGGTTAAACATCACATGGTTTTAAACATTCAAGGGGAAGAAAAAATATGCACTTGTAAATTAGTAACTACTAGGATATGTTTGAATATTTTCCATGTGACAAAATAGGAAAAATTACTAAAGAATTCTCTTGAATTAGTCTTATTTTTAGATTAAGCTTATTTTAAATATCTATTTAAAAATTTTCCTCTATATTATCTGATTACTAACTTTACTTTTTTTGTGAAGAGTAGATTCCATACTACAACTTTCCACATTAATGTATCTATTTTTAAAATTCAGTTATGCATGCAAATATTACTGAATCATGTTTTTGTTTTCCTGTTGATACTTTAAAAATGCTTACAGTGCTAATTTTTCTTGTACCCAAACTTTTTACTGATATATACTTTGGTGTTGTTTTTTATCATTTTATCACAGCTAGAAATGTCTTTTTCCATTGTGAATGGACTCTTCATCAAAGCACTTAAATAAAACTACTTATATAACAGGGATAATATTTTTCAGATATAAAGGTGCATTTAAAATTTTCTCCTGAATCATAGCAGCGAGGGATGAGAAAATATAGATGGGGAGGTGAGATTGGAGAAGAATTTGGCTATTCGTTAAATCAATAACCTTGAAATTTGCCTTGAAATGCGGAGGAGGTTCCTTCTGTCTCTATTATTATTTTGTATTTAAGGAACCTAGTTTGCTGAACCAGAATTTGAATGTAATCTTGCCATTCAGGTAAACAAGAGACTGAAAGATCCCTAGTGTCATAGTGGATTACACCTGGAGCTGCTAATCAGAGTCAGCAGTTCCAATCCACGGGGATTTCACGGGAGAGAGCTAAGACTACAGTCTCAGAAACCGAGGGGCCCTTCTGCTCTGCCTATAGAGCCCCTATGAACTGGAATTGACTGAATGGCAGTGCGTTTTTGAAGAGACTGAAATAACAAATATGGAAAGAGCATCTTCTCTATAGTAGTTTTATGGAGGAGAGAGAAAATAATTTTAGAGAAAGAAAAACGGTGTGCTCAGAATAAGTAGTGGTACATTGAGGACATTCTCTATGGATTTTTAGCATAAGACTTCTGCTCTGCTCTTTAAGACTTACCTAATTCATAATAAAATGGAGAAAAATTTTGACGTGCTATTTCCTTCTGTTTTCCTAGAGGACAGTTTTCTGAAATAATCGTAACAGAACAAAAATGGAGACTTTGCTAGACTGCCTGTTTGAATTTTAGGAGAACATTCAGGTGAGGAATTGAGGCCCAATTAAGGGGGAGAAAGAAAGAGCCTCTTTTCTATCTTAAAGTGTGTGCTCAGTGGACCTGCCCTAGGAAACTGTCACTGTTGAAGCGCGCACCGCCCAGGTTGGGGAGGACTCTCTGTATGTCTACAGCTTGTTTTTGAGTCAATGCTGATGCATCGCTACCCCGTGGGTAGGGGAGGACCGCCCTGTGGTTGTCCTGACACTGTAAATCTTCACGGAGGAGAAAGCCTCATCTTTCAGGGAAGCAGCTAGCGGTTTCAAACCGCTGACCTTGAGGTTAGCAGGCAGCGCACAAATATTACACCCATAAGGACGTGAAAAAAATCAGAATGTTCTATAATCCATTGAAAGATAAGGTGAGGCTGGGTAAGAGGAATGCATCTTTGGATTTTGTTAGAATAAGGAAACATAAACGGAGAGTCTGGCTGTCACGGAAAACAGGTGTTAACAATGAACTCCAAGGAAAATCTCCAAAGATACTGACGAAGGGAAGGAGACATGATGCTAACATCACACGGTTTCCTAGCCCGAGAGTGAATCTACAACATCCTTCCACTAGAGACCTTCCAAATCTGTTTCTTAGGTCAGAGTCGTATTTGCTCCAGAGCAAGAGTTTAGAGTGAAGGAAGACCTGCTACCATTCTTGACGCAACTCAGGTACACTCATAAAATATCCACAGGGAAGGGGATGGCAAATCAGAAAACTTAATCAATGTCTGCTTGAACTGGAAAGCTTAAGTTCCTGTATCAATTTTTGAACTGAGCATGCATTTTATGGTGCGGAATGGGCACTGAGACCAGTTTTTTAAAAAGCAAGGGCATTTAGAAACCAACAAAATAATGACATGTTCTATCTTTATTGAGGAGAGGAAGGGAATATTTACTTGAATTTAACTTGTTTTTTTAATAAGAGTTTTTCTTATTCCTTAACATATATGATCATCATTTCTTTAGGTAACTAAATAGACAAATTATCCAATGCATAAATATCTATTTAATGATAGTTTAAATCATTAAGCTCGTAGGTATTTAGAAGGTGTTATGGAAACTTCATCTTTGATATTTCCTGAGTCAATGGGAAAGTTGTTTAAAATATGAACTGCTGAAGAATATTAATGGAATATTAATGGTTAATTAATTCATTGCTGAGTTTCTTGAGGACAACCAAGGTATACATGTTTCATTGAGATCATATTTATATAATCTCTGATTAGCCCTCAAATGATTAGTACTATAAAATAATTAGTATTATACTGTTAAATATTGAAAATTGCAAGTTATGATTAAATGTCTCCTAATTGTTTTGTATCCCAGGAGTAACTAAAATGTCCCTTGAATATTTCTGTAATTTTGGAAAGTATAGTGAATCTTAGCATATATACCACTGAAAAAATTCCTGCATGTGATGTGAAGCTCATTCTGTTCCTGGGGTAATCTATTTCATTAGAGAAAATGCATTGGCAATTGTTTATAAAGGCTTCTCTAGAGTTCTAGGTTTGTGGTTGAATGTGCTAGAGGAGTATGTGGGGGACAGCCGTAATATCAGCGGCTCCATATTGCTAATATAGCTAAACAATATTATTAACCTTGATAACTGTAAAATTTAGTCAGAATATCTTTACTTGCTCTATAGACACCTAACTTTACTTATATTGATATCTCTGCAATAGTTAGAATAGATAGCATATAATAACTCAGTTAGAGCTGTGGCTAACATTGCAATGTAGTATATCACTAAAACTACATTAAATATTTTATGTATTTTTGTCTACAAATTTAATTTGCAACTCTATGTAAATTTCTACTTTGGAGACATTAAAAAAGGCATATTTGATTTTCTACTGCTCGTATTCTTTGTTTCTTTTACTTCTGCTCCCTGGTTAAAAGCTGCTTTCTTCTATCATCATCCTCTCCAATGATAGCAAGCTTTATTCTACCTTCTCTTAAAGCAATTTACCCAATTCATCACCTTGAAATTGACTAGCCTGCTGAGCCATAATCTTTTCCTAAACATTTTAATTTCTAACATAAACTATTTTCAATACTCTCTCTTACTTTTTTACTTAGTTTATAGTATAGAGATAATTTAAATATTTTATCTCTGTGATTTTTATTCTCTTTTGTCATTACTGGAATGATAAATGAAACATATGTATGAACACAAAAATATTTACATGTATCCACACAACTGTTAAATTCAGAACCCTGAAGGTTATATTAATCACTCTTAGAGTTATCTATTGCTGTGTAGCCAACAGTCCCCACACTTTCACAATTTAAGACATGTTTCTAGCCACCATTTATGGTCTTTCTCAGTAGAAGATTATTCTGATAATATTGCTAGAAGTCACCCATGCTGTGACAGGTTACAACTCAAAAGAGCAGAAGGTGGTTGAAGAAAAATAAGGCCACTGAGTGAGAGTAAATAGATTATACATTGAAAGAGTTCTATCTCCACAGAAGCAGCCACTTTGAGCAGTGACTCAGCATAGACAAGAGAGTGGGAGCGCTAGATAGTGAGAAACACAGACGACAGTGGCTGTACTCTGCCTCGAGGTCGTTGGCATAGGAAAACTGATGGAAAGCTACGCAAAGGTGAAGCACACTAGACTGCTAGTTTAATGAGGAAGTGTGGCTTTCTCTGCTTCGCCCTGAGTGGACAGCAGACACTAAGATGGGGCAGTGGACCATCAATGAAAAAAGAGAGGGTTTGACCTTTACAAACGTTGGAAATTTTCAGAAAAGCTGGTTGGTGAATATCATCCCGATTGGTTTATCGTATCATATAAAGACCATATCATATAAAGAACAATAATACAGATGAATCAATCAAAAATCCCAATATCAAAATGAATAAAGAACAATTGACAGAAGAGGAAACATGGGTGGTCAAAACAAAGACAAAAAACAGGGTTTAACTTGCCAGAATTAGGGCCTGATAAGTGAAAGCAGACAAACAAAGGCTTTTATTGGAAACATCTGCATAAAGGAAGAAGGAGTGGAAAGCAAAGGTCAAATATTATCTTAAAAGCAATGTATTCTGATCTATTCAATGCTCCTTGGATCCCATCTGGTATATTAATTCCATTACAAACAAGATGGGTTCATTAACATGTATGGTATTATAAAGCACAAGATAGCAATGAGTTTTAAATATTGTGATACCTCTGAACAAGTTAGCTATATAGGAAACAATGGAAATGAGACAATTTAGGTAATTTCACAATTTTCCATGGCTCGAATGTCAGAGTAGTGAGGTTGCCTTCTGAGTTGGTGCGAGGAGCTAGGGATAATATTCCAGAAAGGTAGGTTTTAGTTAATAGAAAGTATAAATGTTTAGCAAATAAATTTAATCCTGTTAGACAGAGATACATGCACTATTTCTTAATCCTGGTCTAACTAAAGGTGTTAGACAAATAAATAAATAAAGAGTTGAATGCATGTTTGTGAAGATTGCTATAAATTGCATTCTTGCTTTTTAACTTATCAAAAGAAAAATTCCATTATGGTTACTAGAGAGTCATATTTTGTACTTGGGGTGATTTTGGCACATATGGTTTGGAATAAGAGCATTAACATTTGTTTGTTGACACCTGCCACTTTTAAGTATAAAAATATCATAAGCTTTCTGAGTACACATTCAAAATTCTTCTTTTTAATTCTCAAAAGCTTCAGGATGTCATTTTAAATAAATGGTAAAAAATAGCCATTTAAACGGAAATAAATAACCTTTGCCTCAAGACTGTCTTATAGAAAAAGTATTTAATGTTGTTGGTTTTCAATTATTGCAAATAGCATTTTAAATGAAATTAAAGAAACACCTCTGAACTTTCAATGTGAATTTTTAAGTCCCTAATGCATATTATCAAGGAAAATTTCAAATGGGAAATAAATTTCAATTACTCATTGTGCAAATAGGATATTAAAATAAGCTTTTTTTCTGATTATATAGATCAAGCATACCCGTCTCTTGACTTTTAGCTTTGAACCATAACATATGTTTTCAAATACTTTGAATAATTATTTCACAAAAACAAAATACTATTCCAGGTCCATTCATTACATATTTTAACATACTCAGTATCAAATAATTAGAATTTCTAAGCAGTCTTCTCATACCTCTTCCTTAAATACAAATTGAACTATGAATCATCCAAACATATAAAGTGAGTGACAGCTCGATATCCTCTAACCACAGGAACCGTGTGGTGTAGTGGTCAAGCTCTCAGGTGTTACCTGATTGCCAGACTTGTGGCCCTGCTCCCCTGCGTGCTGGTGTAGATAACGCTGAGGTCCGGGTTGCTGTGAGTTGAAATCGACATCCAACAACAACCTTGTCTTACCACCAGATGACATTCTGTGAACTCATCTTCCACCTTAAGAAAGTGTCCCACAGACCCTTGCGTGAAATATCTAGTTTTCCAACTCAGATGACAGCTGTCTCTTTTTATTCATTCCAACAATTTTTTAATGAGGACGTGTCATTTGCATCTTAAACTAAGTACCTTTCAAGTAAACCACATTCCAGTCACTCTTGTCACAGCAATAATATGAATCATTAGAAATCCTTCTTCGCAATTTTAATAGATTTACCTCCTGCCTAGAAGATTATTGTTATTTTTTAACAAATTAATGATGACATCTTTATTCAGTCTTGTAGACATCCTAATTTGGCACTGCCGTTTTTAATTATTTAATTTTTCTTTAATCACAAGAACCCATATTGCTTTACTTTATTTCTTCCCCTCAATTCAAACTTACTGATACAACACAAATTCAGTCTCTACTAATACTTACTTACTATTAGCCTCGTCTATATATATTCTTTGTTTGCAATATATATGTTATTTAGAAGAAGAATAAAAAAGAAATAAAAGAAAAAGACATTTCAGGGAAATGTTTGAAGATGAAAGGATTCAATGTAATCAATGAAGACATATTTTTAAAAGAAAGAAAGAAAATGAATAGAAAGAAAAGAGTGTTGTGTTCAGAATGTAGCATCTCAATCTGCATTCCGTTATCCAGAAATCAGGCAACTTATCAGATAATTCTATATCCAGAAATCAGCAAGAGGTTTAAATACATTTCTGACGGAATCCTAGGCAGTACCAGGAAGGCAGGTTATTGGAAGAGGTTAGTTGAAATCTGTATTGAAGATTAGCTGTATAAGAAGCACCATTTCATTTTTGATGGAACGAGAAAATATCTTAGCATAAGCAAACACTGGCATGGGTCAAGATCTATCTGAGTCTTTCTTGAGGAAGTATACTACAAAGGTGTGCTATTGAGAGAGTTGTTTCCATAAAATAAAATGCTTTTCTCCAGAGCATAACGTCAATAAATAGGAAGAATTTTTGGTTTTTTAAATTCTTTTCATGTCTGTGTTATCATTTTTAGTTTTGGTATAACATAATTGACATTTGAATGGTGATTTATCTTTCAGAAGGAAATCTTTGCATCTGTGTGAGCTCAATTTCTCATGGGATATGTTTTGAACTAAGTTTCCATACTCTGATATTGTGGTTTCTTCCTTTGGAATGTTGCTTTTGTTTTCCTGAACACTGAAGTATATAAATGTTTCACATCCAATTCACATCCATCAAATATCTATTACACTACCATGTTTGGAGGCCATGTATTTGCAAGTATATTTCTGTACCAGGATTTTGTTTGCAATAGGTGTGTGTGTGTGTGTGTGTGTGTGTATGTGTGTGTGAGCACGCGTCCTGCTACACCAAGAGAAGACTCTTACTGTTGTTTATAAAGTATGAGGAGCTACAGTTTTATTCAAAGCTCTTGGATATGAATATTTTTTGCTTCCATATTCATTATTCACATAAATGAGTTAACATTTCAAATTATAAAGTGTTATTCAGCATTGGGAATTAAGGCACAATGACATCAGAGTAAAAATGTGGGTCACAAGATTACCAGGTCATTTTTCAGAGATACCCCTGACTCGTAACCTGCAACTTTTCAATCAGCAGTTAACGATTTGTACCATCCAAGGAGTGACAGTTAGCTAGAATGAAGATAAAGTATCCTCTTGTCACACTTAGATTGCTAACGTTGAATAAACCTGGAATTACACATTAGAGGATTATATATAGTAAGGTTTACTCATGGAGCAACTATCACTGTAGCTGGGGATTCAATGGGGTCCAGAGTATTTCACCAATCCTGCTGGAAGCCGCTGAGGAGCCAACGGGTGGTGAGATCACTCTCTTCTTGCACAAGTCTCTAAATATGCAGTGAGAGTGATGAAATAAAAGTAATTTCAGAGAATTTAATATTTCTGAGCCTTAAACTGTTCATGGAACATATATGAAGAAGTTGTAGGGATTAATTGAGATTCATTTTAAAAGAGTAAATAATATTTTATTTCTTTTAAGCAGAGTACTAATAGACTGGCTAAAGGCAAATCTTTAAACAAAGAAGGAAGCAAAGACAGAGCAAATTGGAATCTGCTGCAGTTCACTTAACTTATTTCAACAGTGCAGGAGCCCTAATGACTCAGCGGGGTAAGCATGGGACTGATAACTCCAAGGTTGGCAGTTCATACTCCCCAAGTGCTCAACAAGAGAAGCTCAAACTGTCTGTGCCTGAAAATATTGCATCACTGGAAACCCTTATAGGGTTGTAATGAGTTGTAATCAACTTGATGGCAATGGTATATGGAGTTACATAGCAATTTGATTTTCGATATTAAATTGTTTATACAAAAGATAATAATAGAGATCATTTTCAGATTCTTTGAGTGTCCAATTTTTTTAAGTATTTTATTGAACAATAATTATATTCAAAGGGATATATTCTAGACTGTGAACAGGTATCTTAGTTGGTTAAAATGTAGTTAATGAGTCTAGGTTCTCGAGAGTAACAAAGTCAATCTCCTTGAAAGGTCTTCTAGCTTTGCTCCTTTTTTAAAAAAAACAAAAGTTCTATGCTTAAGCTTCCTGTCTCACTGAAATAGATCGTTGGTCTGAATGTGCAATAGATGAGGAAGTGTAACTCTCACACCAATCAACCTTTTACAACTGGGCTTTACCTATCACCTGAAGTTGCGCTCGCATTCTCAGATTGCTCTGTGTCTCCTATTGGAGTGAATTTTCACCGGTAGGGGATTAGATGAATACAGAACTATAGTACTATCCTCCTTACGAAACTCTGCACTTTAATCTGATTTTACCAGTTCTTCCCTCAATGCCCTCCTTTTTTATTCCAGATTCCATTCAAGTATTCAATTTAATTATGTGTCTCTTTAGTTGCCACCTTGGTGACATAGTGGTGACATACTTGGCGACCAGCAAAGGCTTGGCAGCCCAGGTCAACGCCGACACCACAGGAGAAGGATGCGGCCACCTGCTCAGGGAAAGACGTACAGCTCTAGGCGCCGCGTACGACAGGGCTCGACGTTCCTACAGGGTGTTTATGAGCCGGAGGTAGTTTTATGGCATTTTTGGCATGTCGTTGTTTTGGTTTTTGTGAGCTCCAGAGATTGACAATCGCAACGTCTTCTCATGTCTTTTATGACTTTGAAACTTTGGAGGAGTTGTGGTCAGAATTTTTCAGAATCTCCTGTGGGGCTTGTATGAGGTTCCTCACAGCGCCACAGGATGAGCGCTGCTTCTTAGGGCGCTACTGGGACTCAGAAACAGTAAGGGCACAGTCCTCGGTCTGCAGTGACAACTTCTCTCCGCCGCTGCCTCTGTGGCAAAGAAGCCACCTCCTGCTCCGCGTCATAGCACCTGGTCTACTCCGGCCTGTCCCGCGGTCTCTTTGCCTCCGCATCTGGTCTCAGCCTGAGACGCCAGGCTTTTTCACCCCAGAATCTTCTCCTGGTCGCAGTCATAAGAACGCATTCCATTGCTGGGATGAATATATTGGTCTCTGTTTGTATGCACTCACCTTCCTTCCCTGACCCCAGACCTCAGCCTTGTCCCCAAGAATTGGGCCCCTGTGGAGCTGGGTCTCAGCACAGAGGGAAGAACGCATGGGATGACTTGGTCGGGAGAGAACTCAGGTCCTGCTCCACAATTCCCCCTTTTCCAGCCCCAACGGTCACAATGATGAGTTCGCTGCGTCTCAGGCCTCCCTGAGCTGGAGGGCCCAGGTCTGTGACAGGCGGGTTTCTGAACACCGCGTACTGCCTTAACTGGGCTGTGATCCATGTCGAACTTCTAAAAAAAAAGTTCGCATGGCTGGGCGGGGAAACTGAAGCAAGAGGCTTGAGGGGAAACTTGGAGCATCTAGAAAGAGCTGAAATTCTCACTAGCTACAGATACATAGATATGAACTGGCCAGTAAATCAGCAAGAGTTAACTCCTAAGAAGTGGCTTCAAAGGCAGAAGCAGGGTCCGTGTCCAGCTGCGAGAGCTCAGCAAAGCCCCCTGTGTCTGCTTCCCCAGCCTTGCCAGCTGCTTGGCCACATCTCGCTGGAGTCCATTCCGCTCCGCCTTCACCTTCTCCTTTGCAAGGAGCTGGCCTGGGTCACACTCCCTCTCTTCTCCTCTGGGATGGAGTTGTCAGCCCTACTTCCCTGTTTCGTTCCTCCCTCCTCCTTTCCTCTAAGCCACTTGGCCTCTGTGTCCCCATTGTCCTTGTCTGTGTGACCACTTTCTCGCACTGGCCCTATAGCTATTCCTTCCGTTAAAGTGCCTCTTCTAGTTGGCCCACACAGTCCACAGACGTTCACATTTCCTCATTCCTTCTCTGTCTGATGCTTATGGATCCTTTAATTTATATTATGCCTTTTTGTCAAGATGACCATTTCATGGAAAATGTACCTAATATGAATTGTTCTTATTATTTATAGACTTGGATAAGTTGAGTATCTTCTCTGTGCATTTATTATTTATTCCTTTGATATCATGAATATTATGAGGACTCATGGAAGATATTTTGAGACTCTCTATATGTATCTTACTTCTCTGCAAACTTCCAATAGCATCCCTTTAACCAAGGTTATATAATCTTTAGTAAAGGCAAGCATAAAGCTAAAGAAATAGTTAATTTTCAGCTATCAATGAATACTAGTAGATAGAGAAACAGTCATTAGTTTTTGAGCAAAGAAGTTTTTGATGACAAAGCATTGCTACACACTGTTAGAAGCAGGGTTATAGATTGCCCCGATGTGATTGAAAAATAGAGAATTTGACACATTGTTACAGTCGAAACAAGTAGGCAGGTGTACGAAAGGAAATCCGCTCATTGACTTCATTATCAAGTGGTGTCATTATGGGCTCTCAGAATGAGATGTTTTGTGGTTTGTTTTCTCTTCTTTTTGGCATTTCTTCAGAAATGGCGGGAAACTCTTGAAATAAATAATGTCCAGTTCAGATTATATATGACTCTAACCGCTGATATTTTTGAGAGGTACATTTTCAAGTAATATTTATTTTCTTCTTTAAAATTACATTGGCTTTTTAAATCTATAATAATTGCAGGTCATTTTTACCATCAGAGAAAATGCTATCAAAAATATATTGTCAAATGTGACAGATGACTGACAAAAAATAAAATACAATAAGTTATTTTGTGATGGTTGTTACGTACATATTAGGCTAGCACATACAGTTTACGGTGTATTTCCATTTCTTTTTATAAACTAGATGCTACATGGTTTTGATGTACTTTATTATGGAAATTTTATTCTCAAGCGTCCAAACAGGTATCAGGACTTAGTGACAGGCATTTTCTACCATAGACAATTCTAGTGTTACTCTTAGAAGTAGTGGGTGAGACACATATCAGGAAAGCTTCAGGCTCACCAGCCTGCATGGTCTTTCTGCTGATTCTAGAGCTTGCACTTCATGGCAGTAGCAGAAGACACTTGTGCTTAGGTTCAGATTTACAACTGAGTTTCACATATCTGTTTTCCAGATAAATGTGAATGCTATTTTTGTTTAAAAACTTTAAATTATTAAAATGCTAGGAAATTGGAATGGGGTGGGACAGGGTAAACTTAGCCAAGTAGAAATCAAGACAACGTGGCAAATGGGCGATGTACGTGGCAGATGTGGGAGGGACAGTCACCTGAGTCCATTAGCCCTGGCCTGAGGAGATTCTAGGAGCAAGAAAAAAACTTCCTTCCAACTGAGTAGTTTCATTTTTTAATAGCACCTTTCATTACATTGGATTTACTTTATTAGCTTTATTAAATACACTTGTCTGTAAAATTGCATACCAAATATATTTTTGGAAATTTTGTAATAAAAATAATATTATTATGAAAACATTAAAGATATTTCCCCAATAGAGTGAAAAGTTACATAGCTTATTTTTAATCATCCTTTTTTTCTGTCTACTCCTGAGGAGACTTGATGGCACAATATTTAGGTGCTTAGCTGCAAACTACACAGTTGGTAGTAAGGGGACTATGTGGCAATCTGCTTTCTAGGAGCATTTGTAGTGTGGTGGGTTAGGTACTAGACTTCCAACCTTAGGATTAGCAGTTCAAACCCTGCGCCAGTTTTCCAGGAGGAAGAAAAGGCTCTTGACTCTCATAAGGAATTCCATAAGGAATTGTCATCCTGTAAGGAAAGACACAGGAGCGGGTCTACTCTTCCTTGAGTCAGAATCAACTGGAGGATATTGCGTGAGCTCTGCCTTCTAACTATCTCAGCCAAGAATATTCCGTAGGACAGTCTGCTCTGTTACATAGGTTCTCTGAGTCAGAATAGAGTCATGACATAAAAGAACACACATAACCTAACTTGCAGCCTCTGTTTGCTTTAAGCCAATGAATTATTCCTTGTTCTCTCAGGAAGGTGTACGCTAGAAAGTTAGCCTCCATAGATATGGGCTAACATGGTCCATGATAAATTTGTAATGGGTTTCCAGTGCCAGGTACTTGTATTTATAAATAATGAGGACTCAAATTACAGATGGGCTGATCATATGACCCCATTTGGCTGTGACAGTACAGGTTTATGCCCATTATGTCAAAATAATTAATAGCTGTTCACTCTTGTCTTTCATGCAAAAAATATCCCAGTTTGAATGATGAATAGTAGAGTTGTCCTCACTATTTCTGCAATATTAGGTCACCTTTCTTTGGAATGGGTACAAATATGCATCTTTTCTGGTCATTTAGCCAAAAGTTTTGGCATAGGTGAGTCAGTGCTTCTAGGGCTTCCTCAACTTGTTACACATTTCAGTTGGAATTCTGTCAAATTCCTGGAGTGCTTTTTTTTAAACCAATGCCTTCAGTGCAGCTTAGATTTCTTCTGCATTCTCATAGGAATAGGACACATTAGAGTAATGCAGAAATGATTGACCAGCATCATTAATATCAGTTTCAAGTAAATGTTGCTGAAGATCAGTCAATAGTGGTTGGATCAGTTTACCACCAGGAAGCGGCTAGAAATTCAGATTGTATTCAGGAGGCACATGGAACGAGGGTATCACTGCTACTATCAGATGGAGCTTGACTGAAAGCAGAAAAATTGGCACTCTAGGACATTCGACTCTGTGGACCATAGCAAGCTATGCATAGCCTGGAGGGGAATAGGAATCCCAGGCAATTGATTTTACTGACGGGAGCTTGGACGGGATCTAGAGACAGTGGTCTGAACGGAACAAGAGAATAATACATCGTGTCCAGTAAGAAAACATGGGTGTCAATGTCATATCCTCTCACCACACTTTTCAATTGGTAGGTTACAAAAGCATGTTGCACGCAAATGACAAAGCTGGTCTACCTGATGAAGAATATGGCATCGAGATTGGAAGAAGGTTTATTAACAACTTTTTAATTTCCTCATCACATCTACATCTACCAATAAGCATGCTTAAAAATGCTCTCGCTCTCGCTCTCGCTCTCGCTCTTGCCAGCCAGTGGATTCTCACACTTTTCTCTCCCTGTGTTATCTTTCGGCCAATTCTGCCATTATTCTCCAACATTTGCAGTCTGAGACGTACGCAGCACAACTTTGGCGCTTCTAGCTTTATTTCCTATTTGAAGTTCTTTAACATCTTTCTTCAAATATTTGTTTTATAATCCTTTATTTTATCATTCCAATTACTTTCGTCTTAGTTCAGGTGTTTTTAGTCCCCAACTGGATTAATTACACGTGACCTCTTAGGAGTCTTCCCGATTCATTGTCAATTCCCTTACAAAAAGATTTTCAAGATGAATACCAAATTTTCTCCACGCTTTCCATCCTCTTTATCTTCGGAGTTTCTTTTGACTGCAATGACTTCCTTCCGATTCCCAATAGCACGAGTCACTTTCAGCGGACATATCCAGGCACATTTTCAAAACTTGATTGGGTCATCTTCAACTTGCATGTGCCTAATGGCAAGCTCTTTCCTCGTGACTTTCCAAGAAAAATTAATTCTATTTCCTCCTTAAATGTTTTTTAAGAGTGAGTGCTCATTCTTTTTATTTTATAGCCTCTTTATTTTTTTTAGAGCCTCACAATAAAGGAAATTATTAAACTTGATTCTAATAGATATGTAGTTAGGCTTTTCAATTGTAAAACATATTTCATTTCTTTATTAGTAACTGATAATATTAGAGAAATATTTTTGTTCCTTTATCACATCCAATTCTGGGTGGTAGTTTTAGGAGATCTCACAAGGTTTTCTGGAGGCAGGGAAACATTCGCATCAATGTTCATCAATCAGTCGTCAAAGACATCAATCATTTATCAAGTTGATTGCTAAAGTTACATAAATGTTGCTAAATTTCCATTTTATTTAATACAATTTATGACTATATTATTATTATTTGAAATCTCTTTGTTTATTTCTTTTTATGGAGCCTGGTTTTGGATTTTCTTCTTGGTATTTTTTTTCTTAACAACATTGATTTAAACTAATCAGAAAATGTACCAAATTCTTTCATCAAAACATAAAAAATGAAAGTTTCTGTTAAATGCTTTGTTAATAAGTTCATCTCTAAAATAAAATAAAAATAATATAGTTCTACATATATGTAAATGAAATATTCTTTGTCTAGGATTAACTTGGGTTTCTAACCATGATGGATTTATCAAAGAGCTAAAACTGCACAAGGGAGTAACTGTATATAACATGACACAATGCTCCTTCCCTACAGGGTAAGAAAAGAGGATAGGGGGATATCCTAATTTACTTACAGTTAAATTGTTCATTTCTTAATTAAATTATCTTAGCTTCTATAATATTTGTGAAAATGAAACTTAGATATGTTCATTAATTATTAATGCATATAGAGAGATAACATAAGATGCATTTAAGTGACAATTGACTATTTACTGAAAGATGTTGACAATGCAGTCATTTTGAAAGTTTTTTAAAAAACGCACTTTTTAAAAAAGATATCTTTATTTAAAGAATAATTGTGAAGCTCATACAGAGTTCCTATATATCTCACATTCAATTCCCTTTAATGTTTGCATTTAATATAATATACTACATTTATTACAACTAACAAATATTGATATAGTACTGTTAACTAAAGTCTATGCTTTATTTCCTTATTTTCACATAATGTCCTTTTATTCTGTTCCTGAATTCCATCCAATATAACACATATATTTTGTTATCATATCTCCATAACTTCCTCCTGATTGTAAGAATTTTCCAGACACTACTTGTTTTGGATGACCTTGACACTTCTGAAGAGTACTGGTCAGGTTTTTCACAGTCTTTCAACTATGCCCTTATGCTTAAATTTGTATTGTTTTTAATTTTTTTTGAAGAAAGACAACAGAGATAAAGTGCCATCCATAATGCAACTTATAAAGGATACACACTTTCAACCTAATTGGTAACTATTTTTGTTAGCTTTGATGAACACTCTGAGGAAATTAATGCGTGTCAGTTTTTCTTCTACAATTACCCTTTCCCTAATTTCCTTACTGTACTCTTTGGGTTTTGTAACCATATTTAAGATGTAGAGAATTGTGGTTTAGTTCTTCAAAGGGTATGATGTCCCCATAAATTATTTTAAGCTCTTGTGCATTGAAGATTAAGCTTACTTAATTTAATTTTTATTTTTGTTGTGTATTTAGACATGTATTTATATAAGTATTATCAAATGGGCATTTATTATTGATCTTGGTTTATAATCTAATGCTAACTTATTTATTTGGTTGTTCTCATTATTTTGCCCCTAAGAACTGGAAGGTCTTTTCCTGGAATCCTATGGCCCTTGGATGCATTCTTATCATTGTAGTGTTTTTATTTCCTTTGTCCTTTATTTGTTTTGACATTGAATTTCTTTGTAGCAGTGAAAGATGCCCTAAGCTTATATGCTCTATTTTATGCCCGAATCCTAGTATGACCCATTTATTTCAAATGCTTTTTAAAAAACAATTTTTCTTAATAGTTTTTAGTTTTGTTTTATTAAGCAGTTTTATTGGTACTTCATACACATATCATATAATTCAATAGTTGAATCAAGTCAAGAATAGTTATACAATCATCTACACAATCAATTTTAGCACATTTTTCTTCCTTTTTCTTAATGCTATTTAGTGTGTTTTTTTTTAATTGTGGTAAAAATAAAGAACAAAATCCTCTCCAATTGAGGAACTTCCACATGCATAATCAGCACCACTGATTATACTCTTATGTTGTGCAATCATTATTGATGCCCTTTTCCAATTTATTCAACCCCCGTGAACATAAACTCTGTAACCCCTAAGCAAAAGTCTTCCTCCTTCACCCATGGTAGAAGCAAGCTGCTTTGAATTGGGTACTCGGTATTTTGGTGAAATTATTTAAAGTGATATCTATCTGTTGCCAAATATAACATGATAACTGAATTTACCTTCATTGAGGTCATTTCACACAATAGCCACCACTATAGACTTAACATATATAAACAATATATAGACTTAAAACTATATAAACAAGCCAATGATCCTAAAGTTACCATAAGTTAAAAACGGGTGTAGTAGCAACTAAAACCACAGTGGTTAAGATTATTAATTCATTTTGCGATGAAATAGATGTTAATGCACATCCAATGATGATTGCTTCTTGAGCTCAAGGGCATCGTTGTTCTGTCTTTGAGTTGGTTGTGGCTCTTGTCAACCCTGCATACAACTGGACCAAGCACCCCCTCTCCTTCACCGTCATTGTGTTCATAGCTACTGCAGTCCATCACTGCAGCCCTGGTGCATGTTTTAGTTCTTCCTCTTTTCGTTGAGGTACTTTGCCAAGTATAATATTTTTTTCTGGGATGGGTTTCTCCTTAAAAAAAAAAAAAAAAACCAAACCCAAAGTACTTTAGACCAAATCTTGATTGTCACCCTTATAAGGCGCTTTTGGATGTACTGACTGAAAATACTATGAACAGAATCAGGCACAACTTAGACCTCAAAGTGACATTTTTTGTTCTTCAACACTTTCAAGAGGTTTTATATAGCAGAGCAACCCAAATTGACAGCTTTATCTCTGGACTGCTGCTTCTGTGAGCATTCATTTGACACCCAAGACAAATAAAGCCTGCGACAACTTTGATTCCTGCTAAACAGCGCTGTTTGACAACTCTGTTTCTCATGATAGTGCTTATTAGTGCCATTTTGGAGATGTAGATTATCCTTACATGAAGTTGTACTCCATCCTGAATCAGAGCTGTGGCCTACCATTTCAAGAACAAGTACAGCAAGCCTACCCCCTGCAGCAAGGGAGACGGGATCATCTGCCACAAAAAGAAAACAACAAAAACCAAGTTATCTAGACACATAGCAACCCTGTACAATAGAATCAATATTCCCCTTTGGGGTTCCAGTTCTAAGCATTTCAGGGGGCATACAGGGTATCTTTCTCCCTCTGAGCTTCTGGTGGATGGGAAGGTACTCACCTTGTGGTTCGCAGTCCAGTGCTGACTGCAGGTTGTTAGTAAGACATCCTACAATCCCTATGCAACAATGACTGAGAGAAGACTATGTATTGAATATGAAAATCGAAAGGTATTGACTTCACTCTTATCATCACTAGAGAATTTTAACATGTTATTCCTTAATGCACAGAAGTAATAAAATTAAATAGAAAGTAGACATGACACTATATATCTTTATACCAAATTTTCTCTTTCCTGCATAAGATTATGCTTTCATGACTGGTGCACGCATGCTATCACTTAATAGAATTAAGGTTCAGAGAAACACCGTGTAATGCAACGTTTAAGTAAATGGATTTTGAGTTAAGGCGAAATCAGTTTGTTTTGCCTCTCCACCATTCATTGATGGTCATGCCTTAGCCATAGCCAATCCTCGTCACTGTATTGTGTCCCGTGTCTTGATTTCCATATCTTGAGTTAAAACCATATCAATTCTGTTATGGGGTTTTGAACAGGAATTGTTTGTACTTTACTGGCTCTATAACTTTATATTGTTCATCATTCATGTGAAATTCTCACTTCTTAAACATGGAATTTTACTTTGATAGGCTCAATTCACTTGTTTATCACTACAGATACCTTGAAGTGCATAAACAAGAGTTAAAAACTGATTCCTTGGTAAAAGGTGACTCTGGTTGTGTCTGTGTGTATGTGCATGTGTGTATATACACTGTGGAAATTATACACTTTATTAACTCTAAGTTATCAGAAACTACGTAAGTTCATCTGAGCAAAAGATGCTTTTATAAAGCAGAGAAGGATCGATATTTTACCCATGAATCAGAGTCCATAGTTTTAAACTATTTATTGTCCAACTCTAAGTCACACTATAAGACGTGGGGGGAAATCAGAAGGTTGAAATTTGCCTTTGATATTTACAGTGGAAAGCAACTATCCAAAATCTGCATGAATGTTCTGAGTAAACGAATAAAAATAAAAGCACAAACATATTTGCTAGATGTCTTCCCCACGGTTGGCAAGTTTATGACTCCCTCGGGTTTCATGGTGGTTTTGCGTAGAATACCAGACTGGCTAAGGCTCTTCCCAGACAGCAGCCTTAGTGAGAGTGAGAGAAGTAAGTCTTCCCATCCCCTCATACACTAGGACACAAACACAAGCAAACAAGTAAACTACCGTCAAGTTGATTCCAGTTCACAATAACGCTATTGGTTAAGTAGAATTGCTCCTTTGGATTTCTAAGGCTATCAATACATCATTACAGGAACAAAGACGCATGTTTTCCTCTTTTGCTGGAGTTGCTGGTTTCAAACTGCTGACCTGGTAGGGAGCAGTCCAGGACATAGCCACTGCATTCCCAGGATCCTAGTAGATTCTGGGAGGAAGGAGATTAAATATTAGACATTTGAAATGTATTTTTGTTGAAGAAAATTTATATATGTACAGGATTTACATATATACATATATATTATTTTGATAGACTTTAAAATCTTGCTATTGCAATTTTCTATACAATTTCTAAGATTTGAGAGATTTCTAAATTTATTGAAATTTGCATAATTTTCTTTAAGGAATATAAATCATAACTCATGCAAATTATGAAATCCACTTCTCTTCATCGATACACAAAGTGAGATGTGTTTATTTTGTACAAAATTATGAAGCATACAGAAATTAAGACACTGGACTAAGAACTAATTTAGTAAAAGCTAGAGAAACTGTCCTTTACTATTTAAATATTATTTTAATAATTATTTTGCATCATTTGCTTTTTGTTTGTCAATATAATATTTGAGGGGAAAATAGACATTTTTGCAAAATTAAATTATAACATGTTTCCCTTCCATGTTTAAATTTACTACCAAATCCCATAGATTTTCATTTGAGTTTCTCTCTGTATGTATGGGTATGTGTTTTACCTTGTACTTAATTCAAATAAAGAATAGACTAAAAAAGCAAACACACCCACATCATATCTAATACAACTCACAGCAATCTTATATTGACTTTCTGGGGAGAGAAATCTTTATGGGGCCAGAATAGTCTATATTTTCTCCTGCTGAGTAGCTAGCAAGATTGCACGTCTGTCTTAGTTTGGGTTTTCTAGATAAGCAATAATGGCATATATATATATATATATATATATATATATATATATATATATATATAGAGAGAGAGAGAGAGAGAGAGAGAGAGAGAGAGAACTCTTTATCAGAACAATGGGTCACATGGTTATAGAACCAGTTCAGTCAGAACCTAGGCAGGGAAGGGTTGTATGTTAACTTAAAAGCATCTCTTGATTGTCATAGTTTCCAGAGCTGATGAATCCAAGATCCACAAGACCACAGGCGGGTGACTACAGAGGTCCATGAATCTCAGATGAGGAGGTCAGGCTTGTTCCTGGAGAAGTAAATGAATGCAAAGTAGGCAGGTCAGACTTGAGATTGACAGGGGAACCAGTGCAAGGTCTGCAGGTCACATGGCAGACGCCTGGAGGGAAGCTGGCAACTGTTGGTTCAAGTCCAACGAATAAGAGGTCCATGAGCCAGATGGAAGATTTGGACCCACGAAAGGAGCAAGCAAGCTTTCCCACAGTGTCAACTATTATAGGAAGAATGGCACGCTCTGAGGAAACTTCCTTTTAATTTTTCAGGGTTGTCACCAAAGTAAAGGGGTTGCATTCCACCCTAATCTTCTGACAGCTTCCATTCCCATTGTGGAGTTGATTGCATTTTGTTAGGTCACATCGTGGGGGAGTTGTTATGCCTTAACTGCCAAACCACTGGAACCCTGCCCTGCGAAGTGGACACAGAAAACTTGACCACAGCCAGAAAGTAACCTTGTGATTCCCAACCAAGACTGACCTGATTAAGTTACACAGTAAAGACACCTTGAAAAACTGTAATCAACAATGTTATCTTCCTGAATGCGTTATTCATTCTATGATTTCTTCTATGTTCTTTATTTCTTTTTGAGAGAATGTACAATATTTCAGGGAAGTGATAGATGGATATTAATAGGTATCTGTACTTTTTGCTCCACTCTATACAATTTATATCTAATTTCTAAATGAAAACATATGACTCTCTTTGTTTACAAAAAAAGCCAAACAAATTATTTTTTAAAAAGCAATTGTTTGAAGGAACACAATAATTGGTATCAGTTAGGGTTACTTTTCAAAGCACCTTGTTCAAAGGAAGAGATAAATAAACCCCAGACCGTGGTTTCCACTCCATAACCCTAGGGAGCAGAGTCTGAGTGATCAGGGACGTCAGCAGGGTAGACTGCAACTGTAGCACTGTACATTTAGTTACACCGCGGGGTCTAACTAGTCCAGTGTAAAGGAATATGCTGCTTCTTCCATAATTAAAAAGCCCTGTCTCACCTAAAAGATAAGCCTTCATCAGTAATGTGGCCCATTTCCTTTAGGAAATGATCCAGTCATAACTTCTTCATTTTCTGCTTAATTCCCCATTCCAGACCCTTTAATCTGGCCTTCACCTGCCTGGCCCCATTGAAGCTATTTATTAAATGCTCTAATATCCCTTAAAAATATTGACTTAGTGGACGTTTTTCTCATAGTTCTCATTTAAATTGAGTTATTTTCCATCATAATTCCATTTTATATAGTCCTCTTTAGAATTTTCATTTAGTTCTGTTTTAAATATCAATGAAATTATCTATGAATTTCTCCATATGTTCTTTACATGCTGTATTTCAGATCTTTGACTTACTCTTTAATCCAGCAACATCTTACTAAAATTTGAAATCCATCACTTTCTAGCTATATGATCACGGTCAACTTACTTATCCTTTGGGGAGTCTCAGTGTTATGACCTGAAAATAGAAACGATAACAATATCTCAGCTTCTTATGTGGATAAAATGAGTTAAATTTTTAAAATTCACAGGAACATGTTCAATATATTAAAGTTACTGATTATCATGAGCTCCAGATAGACGAGTATGCAATATTTTTAAAAAATGCATGCCTTACCATCCCTCATTTCTGAGCATACAATATTTCTTCGTTTTTAAGTGTACTTTTAGACATTCCATGTAAGACTTGTCTAATTTAAATGATAAAAATGGCATGCCTACAGGGACCCTTCAGCTTCATAGTATTTGTTGATTGTATAGAAAGGGGCACTATAGCCATGTCGCCGGCACACACCCATTGAATTAAATATTCTCAGGGAGAAAGGGGTCCTCACATGGAAGGACTTCACCACTTTGTACAGCGGAGAAAGCTCGGGCTTTGGGCTACTTTGTTGAAGATCAAGTACTATAGCTTGCTAATAATTGAACTGAATATAAAACCCTGACTTTTACGTTTGTAGCCCAATATTCCTACAGCCATCATTATTTCATGCTTCACTACTGAACACTCATTGCCTCTGAATATATTCCAATTCATTATTACAATTATAGTAATATTAAAGTTATCTTCAATGTGTGTGTTAAATAATATGGTTTTAAATATAGGGAGAGTCCTTCCCTCTTCCCTCAGAATTGATGTGATCATTGGGAAAATATATTTTAACAAGCTTACAGCACTGAAATAATGACACTCCTTTGTGATTTATAGCCTGTTTATTCTCACCTTGGCTAACAGCACTACATTGCAACCTAATTGCTTTTTGAAGTCATATACACTTACCTTGAGAATATTTCAATGATTACACTACAAATACCTGACTCCTCAGAATGAGAAAGACTGTATAAAAGAAAACAAGTCAGCATTATAAAAGAGTGTATAAAGTATTGCAGATTTTATTTTTTCTCTATTAGTTTATTCAGCTGGCAAACGCCCCTGTAAGGAAACAGGGACTATGATCAAGGGTGGGTAGGCCACCTCAGTCTGTCATAGGGGCACACTGGTGACTCCCTGCAACATGTGGCCATGGAGCATGAAGACACATTAATGAAATTTTATTAATGGACAATGAGATTTGAATGTCACACATTATGTTTAACATAATATGTGGATAGGGACGGGAAAAGCCATTTCAAGGTTTGATAAATTATTTAAGTTGTTGATGCAAAATTGATCCTCTGATATGCAAACCTACACTAACAGTTTAAAATAAAGAAACAAAGAAAGAAATAAACACGTCCCCAAGAATATGGACAGGCCAGTCAGAGGGAACTATTTACAAGCATATGGTCAAAGAAGTGGTCCCCAGAATACAGAAAACAACCAAAAACCAAAAATAAGAACATATCATTAAAAAGCCAGCAAACACTTATTTACAGCCTCTCTGACCATTAGCCCCCAACTTGAAATGGCTCAAGTGTGCACAAACTGTGGTACATTCATACCACAGAATAACTTGACAATATCAGCAGTCAGATAACGAATATATCCACTAACTTGGATGAGTCTCCAAAACACTATGCTGAATAAAAGCAAGCCCACGTGTGTGGTAACCATATTCTTTCTTTTATATGGCAAAGTAAACAGACTTAACTAATGAATCTATGGTGTAATACAAATTGGCAGACATAGTTACCTAGGCTCAGGGGAGATAGCCGTGTTGATAGAGATTCATTGGGATGGAGCACGGGGAACTTTCTGGGAGGATGGTAATTTCTGTGTCTTGATAGGGATTTGATATGACCATTTGCCAAAAACTCAGAAAGCATACTCTTAAGAAATTTTTATCTTATTGTATGTAATTGTGAAACAAAAGAAAAATACCACCATCAACAAATGACCTCATCAAACTTACTACCATCGCATCGATTCTGAGTTACACTCACCCTAGAGGACAAGTGGACTGGCCCCTGTGGGTTGTGAGACTGTAAATCTTTCCAGGAGTAGAAAACCATAGCGGTCAGGTAATATTATAACCTGACCGGGGAACACAATTTGATGTCTGTAATTTGCTTTGAAATTACTCAAAAGATCCACTGATCAACGGATGGGTAGAGGGATGAAAAGTTGAAGAGATGTGCAGGAAATAAAGAGTGAAAGGTGGAATCTGAGTAGTGGATACATGGAGATGTTCACTCTAAGATTATTTTTTGCTTTGCTTAATGTTTGAAAACAATTAGAAAAACTTTATTAATGAAAACTGAATTTTGAATTTCATGTATATTCCATATGTAATACATTTTTAAAAATCCAATTAACATGTAAGCAAACAAAAGAAAAATCAAAATCAAATAAATATATTCATAGATTCTAGCCAGTAGGCCAGATGGCAGAAATTCTATGTGGCCAGTTGATGTATTTTGCTGACCACTGAATTAAAGCGGAAGAACATGCATTTTGAAAAATTCACTAAAAACAAGAGTGGTGGCACTCATTTGGCACTTTGTACTAATAATCATATAATAATCCTACTAAGAATACATCCATAATTGAATTTATTAAGTTTCCATCACTTTATATGTATGCAAGCAAGCATAAACTAAAATAGCTGATTATAGACTATTGGTATTGTAATTATATATAGAATATGTCTATACATATAACACATTAATATATATCTTTTGGCAAGGATGGGTACAAAATGGCACCTACCTTTGGTTCTCTAGGACAATAATTCCATGAGCTACTATGATGTCTTTTATACATTTTATGCTGGATTCCCATAAATATCACTAAGAATAAGCTATAAAATAATTATTAAATCATTTCTCTAGTTTATATAAATGCCAATTAGATGAAACTAAGCTTATTTTTCCCCAGCATTTCTTATATTTCTTTTGACCATACTGGTCATCTTTTTTTAAAAATTATAGATTCCTAGTGTCATGTAGGCCATGCTAGTTTGTAGATATGATTTTTGCATATAATGAACGTGCAAAGTAGCATCACTGATTTGACAAAGTCTTCATGGGAGAAAATACGTGTGGGTTTGGTCCAATGCAAACCTTTTAATATTCTAGATCACTAGACTTAATGTTTAATATTTTAAATATCTCAATTATGTGATAAGATATAAAGTTCTGGCAAGGGGCCTAGTTTTGTGACTCTGTGCATAGCTTAGAAAATGCACATCATATTCAGAGATAAGTTGAAAACCTATTGAGCCCCAAGATATCTTAAATCTAATATTGTAATGATTCCTACAGAAAGTATTTAACTACTTTTAAAGGAGTTAACATTACATGGAAAATTTATTCATCAAAAATTAATGAAAGCTAGAGTCTAAGGTAAATTTGGATTCTTGATTTGTAGTTTAAGTTATAACCAGAATATTATATTTGCTTTTCTAAAACTGTCCTTCTTGTTAAGAAGAATGTAAGTATTTTTACATCAATTGAAATTCAATTTACGTGCTTTGAAGTCTGTTGATTTTCATTTTTATGATCCATTTTTGATACTGTAAAATATTATAGCTGTTCCACTTTTAAGGTGATAAAATAAATGCAAACTCGTGGAATTCACAGGAACCTGAAGAGGCAGTCTGACAACTGGGAAAAGGGCCTGGCCCCAGAGTAGGTTAGAGATGGGCCTTACTTCCACTGGGAAGATAGCAATGTGTGGGCATGGCAGTGATCGATGAGGTTCTCTCCCAATCGCCACGTATTCAGGTAGGCATGCTGACAAGGAGCACAAAGCAAAATCCAGACGCACGCGTGCGCGCACGCACACACACACACACACACACAGACAAGGAATCTCTACTAAAATTTAAAGACTAACACGTTTATTAAAATATTAATGATTTTGAGAATAATGAGGGCAATGAATGTACAAATGTGCTTTACACTATTGCTGTATGTATGGATTGTCATAAGAGTTCTATGATCCCTTAAAATGACTTTAAAAAGAATATTAATGAAGCAAACAAAATGATAATACAAATAAGCATCAAATATGCCTCAAAATAAAACGGAAGGAAATTTTAAACATAGTTAAGTCCCCCAAAGGTATAAAGAAATTGAACACATAACGCACAGAAATAAACTTCAACACAGCTCAAATGATTTAATAATAATACACATGTGTGTTTCATAAAATGGATATTCCTGATTTTTATCCCCAAAATTCTGATTCAGTACACCTATATTTTAGAAATATTCACTTCCAGAAAGCAACTCAGGTAATTGACAATAACATGTATGTAACCCAAACACCAGACTGGAGAAGAGCATTCAACACCTAGTAGGTAAGTACTTCTAGTAAAAGGGTAGGTTCTGAAACATGATATCCAGGTGAGAAGAAACTCATGTAATTACTGAAAGCTCTGAAGTGTGCTTTTTGTTTATGCGTTAAATTAGCACATTGCCCAAGTTGCTTGCTTTAGACATGTTATCAAAGGGATCGATTCCCAGTGAATGTCACGTGAAATAGGGGCTCAGTGAGAGTGAGGGCGGACACCCTCAGGAGTCACACCACTGGAAACAAATACGTTGGTTACAGTGTTGATGACACAAGACAAGGCAGTAATTTATTTGGTTTTACAAAGATCATAGGAACAGACTCAATGGCAACTATTGATTTTCCAGTTCCTACCAACACTTTAGGAAAAAGTAGAATTAACACATGGGGTTACATACAGATATGTATGTATATGTATACACACACACACATATATATATACATACACACATATACATATATACACACACACATATATCTCAGGCGGCTGATATTTCTCAAATTTTCCCTCACTCACTGTGTGTACGTGTACACACATGCATACACACATCTTCTACAAGATAAAATCTGACTCTCCAGGTATAAAATGCTCCCCTAATACAATGTATTCCTTATTGACCTAGCTTCCAGACAGTGTTAGATTTCAAGTAGCATGGTATAAAATTAGACTCCAACAGCTGCCTTGCCCATCTTGTGAGTTGTTATGACAAAGCTTTTCTGAAAGTGAAAGTTTAAATAAATAGCAAAGCTGTTTTTTTTTTTCATTTTGTTCTTAGTAGACACCGTTCCACATGTTTATGGAGAAGGTGGTGCAGTAGTGAGTCATGATGGAATCTAAAATCTATGTTTAGTGCTAATGAAACCACCAATCTTTTTCTATAACATTCAGTGATTAAACATTCATGGCTCTGATTTCCTCTCTGACATTCAAAGCCATATCATGTAATTTTAGTTAAAGCAGATGTTTGATTTCTCTTGAAGCATGCCATTTCAGTTGTTCTATGGAAAACTGTATTTTAATAGTTATAAAATGACAGTTCAGTGAATATTGGAATAGATTTTCCAATCCCAAGCAGAGCTTGACCTGTCAAAATGCTCGCTCTCCTGGATGCTCAATTGTTGGCTCCTCTTTGCATATACAACATGTCTATAGGGTGTGTGATCAGGTATGGTCACCAGTGGCTTTGTGATGGTGGCATGTTAGTCTTGGGAGATGTCTTTGTAATCACTCTGAGTGTAACGATGCCATCACTTTTACATTTGAAAAAAAGCACAGGTACTGTATCTCAGTTTGGTGGTGGGTAAATGATATTATGAAATAATATTCCCCTGAAAATTGGTGAAGTAATATATAGCTGCATAGATAGTGATTTCCAGAGTGGGGGGCACTAAGGAAGAGTACACAGGTGTTAGGGAAAAGAGAAACAATGTATCATGCTAGGGACCTGATGATGTTCCCTGATATACGTCAAGGGAAAACTGGGTAAAAACAGCATCCCGAGCATGCCCCTTTCCTGGTACAAATGCTGTGAACCAGATGAGCCATAATGAAGTGTGGGCCACAGAGGAGGGAAATGGAGGTTTTCAGGATCCAACCATGTATATGCCAGCAAATAAGTAAATCAAATGTATTCTGTGAAGAGGAAAAAAAAATGTATGCGATTCCTCTAACTGGCTCACCTAGTTGTGGTGTTGGGGGTTTTAAACAAGTTTGATTTGAATTCAGAAAGTAAATTTTAGGATGTAAAACATTTTTAAAATTCTTTTCTAGCATCAGGATGAAATAAATCTCCTTTCTTGTCCTTACCCAGACTTAACTTGTCCTTTCTTGTCCTTACCCAGGTTTAACACAGCACAAGAGAACATCAACCAAAAAAATTCCATTCTACTTACTTTCACTCCTAATGAGCCCATTCTAACTCAAACATTCCAGCGCTGGACAAAACAACCCCCCTTGTGGTTCTGAGACTGTAATTCTTTACTGGAGTAGAAAGCCCCATCTTTATCCACAAAATCAAACTGACTGGTGGTTAGGACAGCTAACCCTTCCTTTTGAATCCCAACTCTTAACCTCTATCAGGGGCCTTGTCCATGGAGCTGCTAAATGCAAAGTCAGCAGTTTGAAACCACCAGGTGCACTGTGGGAGTTGGGCACGCCTGCCTACCCACAAGGAGGACAGTCAGAATCACAGGCTGAGCTCTGCTCTGTCACACAGGGTCGCTATTACTTGGAATCAACTCAATGGCAGAAAGCTTTTGTTTTTGTTTGGCTTTTTCAGGCCAATACTTCTGATTCTTCTATTGATTACTTCTATAGTTGAAAACTATGTATATCTATATATACATGCATATGTATTCAGATTCTTCTATTGATTATTTGTATAGTTGACAACCATGTTCAATATATAGTCTCTATAGCTCAGAAGATGACATATCAATAACAGAGGAAATCAGAGACTAAACACAAATTCTTAAAGCATTTGTTAGCTGACTACTCATTGAACATACTTTTGCTTCCTAGTTACCAGTTAAGCTGCCTCAAGGCTTTATTGCCTTTATTTTATTCTTAATCTGTTATATTTCCTTAAAAGGTCACATTTTATGTCACTACTTCATAAGTAGTACATACATATGGCCATTGTTAATAAAAATCCTTGAACAAGTCATGCAATACTAATCACAAATTGAGAAGTTGGTGGTTTTCTTCTTAGTCGACATTTATTAGGTTCCTGTCTTGACCTTTCCTGTGCACATCAAGACAAAATCCCCTGGTCCTGAGCAACCCTCCCAAATGCCCCTATATTTGAGCCACCATTGCAACCACTGTTGATCCGTCTTCAGTCCACTTTGTTGATAGTCTTCCTCTTTTTTTATTGCCCCTCTATTGAGCATGATGCCCTTTTCTAAAAGCCGGTCTATCCTGATGAGGTGTCCAAAGTATATGAGACTAAGTCTCACCAGCACTGGTTGAAGGAATGTGCTTACCATACTTCTCCCAAGACAGACTTCTTTGTCCATGTTGACATCTATGGTACTTTCAGTATTCTTTTCAAGTTCCACAAGGCAAATGCTTCGGTTCTTTGGCCTTCCTTATCCAGTGTCCCACTTTCACATGCTTAGGAGGCGATTGAAAATACCATGTCTTGGGACAAGTGCACCCTAATCCTAAAAAGTAATGTCTTTGATTTTCAGCACTTGAAAGAGGCATTGTGTAGCAGATTTACCCAAGCCAATGCACTGCTAGATCTCTTAACTGGTGCTTTCGTGTGCATTGATTGTGGGTCCAAGCAAGAGGAAAGCTTTGACAACTTCAATATTTTTCTGCATTTATCATGAAGTCACCTATTGGTACAATTGAAATGATTTTTCATTTATTTGCATTGATTTGTAATCCACACAGAAGTCTACACTTACTGATTTTTATCAGCAAGTGTTTTATGTCCCTCTTATTTTAAGCAAGGAAACTTGTGTTGTCTGCATATATCAGGTTGTTAAGAAGCCTATCTCTAGTCTGAAACTTCTTCCAGCCTCTGTGATTATTTTCTGAACATACAGATTGAACAAGCATAGTGAGAAGATATATCCCTGATACATACTTTCCAGTTTCTAACCTTGTTCTGTTCACACAACTGCCTCTTAATCTTTGTGCAGGTTCTACATGAGCACGAGGAGGAGTTTTAAGAGTCCCGTGTTTTCTTGTGGTAATTCATAGTTTTTATTGTCCACATGGTCAAATGGCCTTGTGTAGTTAATAAAACCCAAATAAACATCCTTCTGATATTAATGATATTGATCTCTATTTTGTGTATTCTGTTGGGTCATCCTTCTTTGGAATGGGTGCAAATACAGATCTCTTCTAATTGGTTGGCTGGGTAACTGTCGTCTCAATATCTTTATATTTAATATATCAGGGCCTGGGCAACAATGGCCCACAAATAATAGAGTACTCTCTCCTAAATGTTGTATCCAAATGTTTGTTTGCCTTCATTAAGATGGATTGATTGTGAATATTATTTACAGTGCAGTTGTTCTGAATGGTTACTTAATTCATTTTCTGAGATAGTAATGGCTGACAACCAAAAAGATCCAAAGAAAGACAGATACAATCTCATTTTAGTAAAATGTATATGCTAGAACTTTCTGTAAGACTACATTGGCCACGTCTACATTTCAGCAAAGTGTGTTTAACATTTTCAGAAGAACTTTGTTCCTCTGTCTTGAAATTCACCAAAGTGACTGCTGATTAAATCCCAACGTTGAAAAGTATCTTATTTCTCTTCCTGAAAGTAATACTAGAAACTTATCAGTTGCTATAAATGACTTTTATAGAATAAATGTATGGGATTAGTTTAATAACGTGTTATCTGAGTCACTCTGGACAAATTACATTTCTAAACTTTATCTACTTATATGCTAAATGAGGGATTGGCTTCTGCAATACTTTCCAGGTGGCTAACTCTGTATCTCTTGAAACTTGCAGTAATAAGAATCTGGCATGATTTTGTATTATTTTGATACTTTTTCTTTTAATTTAATTTAAAAGCTAGTATTAGGAGTGTTTAGCATACTGTATCTACAGATATTCACATGGAATTTGAGGATTACCTGACACATATTCTTAATTGTAAAGTTTATTTATGTGTATAGTTTAAAACATAGTTTTGCCTTTTTCTGAATCATCTAAAAGACATCTTCTGATCTTTCATTCTAATATTTTAATTTTTATTACATTGTTTTGCTGTTCACAAGTGCTTTAGTCCAAGTGGTACCAGCATATTTGGCTTAGGCTAAAACATTTTTTTTAGAATTAAAAAAAGTGAAGTGCATCCAATGCATTAATGATGTCTTTATTCTCAGCGAAGACCAAGTGCTAACTCACTCACTGCCCGAAGCAGGGTCTCCTAAGAGGAGGAGATAAATGAACGGAAGCGCGGTTGCACATTGAACTTGAAAACAAGAAACTGTAGAGTATCTGTCAGTTCTACATTTATGATTCAGCCATTGACAATATTTTGGAGAATATGATTTTTCACCACATTGAATCAATGCTATGTTGACGGTCGGTGCTTCTGTACATTGGTTCACACAGTTTTTAATTCATATGAGTTTTATTCGACAACATGACAAAGATCCTGGTGTCCGTGCTGGACTCAGCTCTTCTTCTGCTGGTCTCTGGAATCGGACCCGGTGCAGCAGATACATGACCGCTTCCTTTCTCTCTCTAATGACCCTTTCTTCGTGCCTGTGGGAGCAAGGCTCTACTTCGAAGATACCAACGTTGGGAAGTCTTTTTATAAAAACCTCCTCCTCTGCTCATCCCCCAAATAAATCCCCTTTAGACATTTCCCACGAACTATGCTCTTAAACTAATTTTATAAATCTCACAATGTATTTAATTTTTCTTCTGATTTCTCCCAATCAGTAGATATATAAAGCACGGTTTTATGGGTTTCATATCAGTTTTGTTTAACACATTTGCTATAGTAACAGTTATATAATAAAAACTATCAATATGATCCATGAAAAAGAAAAGGAGACATAAGGAAATATAAAACTTTCAATTTTGTGTTGTTCTATAGGTGAGACAGTATTTACCACACAACAAAAAAAAAACCCCACATGTCTGAGTGAAGAGAGGAACATTCCTTAATGGTCCTTTATTGAAGAAGGGAAAGGTTTAGAGTGAGATTGAGGACATGTTGAGGGACTTTAATTTTGTATATTTTATTAACTCGTATAATTATTCATTTTTTAATACAAGTAGCCAATACAGAGCATTAATACTTATTGACCAAAGAGGCAAGAAGCACATTATGAATGAAAGATGCATAAAGAAGTGACCTTGAAAAGGAAATATACATTTCTTAGCACTGACACCAAACCCATTGAACTTCAATTGATTCAAACTAATAGCTGCTTTTCTGGAAAGCATAGAACTTCCCCATTAGGACTCCAAGGCTGCAAATCTTCACAGGGGCAGGTGGGACTCGTAGTCATGGGCAGCCTGCCTTTCCCTTAGCAGTTAGGGCTTTATACCTGTGTCAGTAGGGCTGTTAGCGACTTAAAATGTATGCCTTTGCACACAGCAACCAACAGATACATAGCATGTCCCACTCTGCTGATGACAATGTCCTGCTATTAAAGTGACTGGATGCTGAGGAAGTCAGAGGGTAAAAACACCTTTGAAATCAAATCATTGTATTTCAAGGGCAAGCAGGAATCCGAGATAGAAGGTTATGTTTTCAGAGGAACACAACACTATCCTTTGGTAATAACTTAAGGTACTCCATTATTAGAAAAAATAGTAATTAATTATTAGTTTAATAATTGTGAACATTCCACTAGATTCTAGAGGCAGTTTCATTAATCTCTCAGTTCTCAGGGTTCAGGTCCGCTTTGTCAAAGAGTTGATGTAGAAATCGTTTTTGATGACGGCGTATGCTCACATTTCTTCTAGCACACAGTGAACCCATTGCTGCAGGAATCTAACTGTGTAGTCTCCCCATACTCTGGGGGATATAATAACCAACACCAACCCAGAACAACAGCAACATGCTTTGTTTGGGGACTTCATGCTGACTCATGGTACCTCCATGTCTGTCAGAATTTCACAGTTGGATTGTTGGAAATGTGTCACCAGACCATTCTTCTAAGGTCTTCGGTGAGCTCCAACTTCCAACCTTTTGGTTAATAGGCTAGCACATTTACTGTACAAGTCACGTACCCTACATGAAAGAGTACAATATCATTTGTTGAATCAAAATTTGATATTATAATTATTAGACCTGTTTAAGTTGACATCATCTCATAATGACCTCATTAGACAAAGTAGAACTCTCCAATAGAGTTTTCTAGCTTGAAATATTTTCTTTCTTCCTTTCCTCCTCCTCTCTCTCTCTCTTTCTCGCTCTCTCTCTCTCTCTCAGTAGGGTATCAGATAATTTTCTCATGCAGCTACCTGGTGAGATGGGACCACCAATCTTTCATTTAGTAACCAAGCACAAGACTCTTCCAATACCGGGTACCTGGAGAATGTGTTATAAGTATGCAGTCCATGCATCATAGTACATGTATTCTTTTCTACTTATTGTTATTGATGTTTGAGTGCCCGTGGTATCTAATCTAAGTTGACAGCAGAGTCTTCCTTGGTGGACATAACCTTAACTGAGGCTTCCCGCCAGCCAATTAGCTAAATTTTGGCACGAAACAGACTCTTAAAAAGGGCCTAATCCAGATGGACAATTCAGAGTCCTGTCTGTGATACTGCAATAGAGGTTGAGGGGAGGGGTGGGGCAGCATGAAGGAAGGCGCACCAGGACTAACATTGGTTAGGCAAGCTTAATATCAAGAAGCTGCTCCTACGTCACAGTTTGGCTTTCAGAGACTCTTATTAGAAACAAGCTCAAAGTAAGCATTGATAACCAAGGAAAAGGAAACGTTCCAGAGCCCAGGGATGAAAGCTATTACTTTAGATCCCTTAAGTCTACAGCATACATTTGCTTGGTTAGAGTTTGCTATTATAAAGGTCATCTCTCAACCTTTTCTCGAATGGATTTTGGTCTTCTGCCTTAGAAGTAACATCACATAGTTTAAATGGAGTCTAAAATTAAAAAAATATGTAATGTTCTGGTTTTAAAGCAATTTAGAGAAATTATCAGTTTAATATATGAAAAGTCCTTTTGGATATTTGAAAAATGGAATATGCACTGTCTTAAGCTAAGTATTTTGCGGGCCGCATGTAAAGATTAATAGTTCTTCTAAATATTCTGAGATTGTGAAATTTCAGGGAGAAATAATAAGATGCTGAGATTCCTTGATTGTTGAGTATTGAAGCTTTCCATGCCATATATTAAAGGAAAACTCACACAGTGGAAATATTTTTAGTATGAATAAGAACAAGTAGGTTATAGTTTCAGCTCCCCCATTTTTTAACCATATAAACTTACTATAACTGATCATTAAATTATAGTTGCTAATATTTCTTCTGCTTACCAAAAAAAGAACATATTATGGAAAATAAAAAGTACAGTAGCACTCTAAGTTTGCATCTTATGATGCTGAAAACCCACATTAATGATAGATTGGATTTCTTAGGACTAATAAATTCAGATTCAAACATAAACTTCAGTGCTTAAAAAGTGTTTATGAAAACCACTATTCTATTCAAAATATTCCAAAAACAATTGTCCAGTAAAGAGTAATCCTTCATATCATTCAGTTTAAAGTGTACCATGCCATAAGTTATAGCTCAGTAGGTTCTGGGAAACTCCTTGGCTGGGGCAATGCTGTAGAGCTATGAATGATGAAGTTATTAATAATAGTTTTGTAAACCTCTGAGTAATCAAAAAATCCTATTGACATCCAATCATATTTCAACTTATACTCACACTGAAAAACTAGTAGAACTCTCTTATCAGTTCTCAATCTGTTCTGAAGCAAATGGCCTCATCTTTTTCCTGAGAAGCAGCAATAAGTACCAAATTTGACCATTCTGCTAACAGATGAGTGCTTACCCACTACTTGAGTGCTGAGCAGGATGGAACCAATGAGTATGGAAGGTGAAAGTTGTGTTAGGCAGGGTTCTTTGCAGAAACAAAACCAGGAATTTTGGAGAGGAAGAGAGAGAGAGAGAGATTAGATAGATAGATAGATAGATAGATAGATAGATAGATAGATAGATTTATGCAGATGAAGGGATATAACAGCAGTACTGAAGCCCAAGTGTAACTCACTTCCGGGGAACAGTTATTATACCGGAAGTTCTTCAACTCATAAGGGCTGCCCAGTCCAACGTCAAGAAAGCAGACAGCTGAGTATTCCTTCAGGCAAGCAGGCAGAGTCCTTCCACAGGCAGCAAACAACAGGGGAGTCACCAAGAGTCTGCAGCTCTGGAAGTTAGTGAAGCAGATCCACATGGGATATTGAACTCAAGCAATGCAAGATGACAGGATACACTAGCCTTAAGCTCAAGAGATATATACACCAGCAGCCTGGTGAAGGTCACAAAGGAACCTCAAGCTCTAGTAAAACGATCCATGGTTTGGCTTGTCCTACAGGTGATGTAGCTTAAAGTTGAGTCTGCGAATGTGCTGGTCTGATCACCAGAGAGTCAGAGAGAGAGGTGGGTGGAGCAGGCCTTGCCAAGCCATTTATCTATTATCCCTCCAATCAAACTGAGACCTGATTAATCCCAGATGCTCCTATTGGCCAGGTTGGCACAATAAACCTACGTATCACAAAAGTAGAAGCAGTCTACAACTCTTCTATGTGGAACTTTAGAATTGTCCTAGTTATATGTGTTTTTCCTACAAGGTTTAATTGTGAAATGGTGGCTAAAAGAGTTTTGAATCCAGTGGATAGTTTATATATATTTCAAAAAACCCTTTGAAATGCAACATCCATAAGCATGTCTCTATTAGTTTGAATTAGATTCACAATACAAATTTGAATTGATTTATATTTTAAATACAAATTTAGAAAGCTCTCATGTTATTTTCAAATTGAACATTTAAAGGCACTATGCACAAAACTTTTTAAAACAAACACTAGACCTAGGCACAGATAAGGGGGGCAGGGAGGATGAAAGCACTATATCTCTTCAAAAGCTATAAAGCACAGAGGTGACATAAATTGCTCCCAAGTAGTATATTGCCGATATCTTCCTTTGGATTCAAGCTTTCACTTATCTTTAAATTTTAATTCAATATAATTTATGTGAGATATACTCATTTAATGATTCATGTTCACATTGTTTTAGGTTAGCAGTAGTGTAAGGCTCAGTGGACAATTGTGCGAGCTGTTCTTCTGGTTCCATATTCTCTGAGTGTGCTGCAATCCCAGAGGTCGCGGAGGTCCTCGCCTGGTAAACAACAAGGCTGTGAGATCACATGGGGAATAGAGGACTTCATTAGAGAGAATAACATGTACATAGCTAAGTCATATGCATTCTCATTAAATTGTTTATTGATTTCACAGTGGCTCAGAGGAATAATTGCGGGGTGGGTGGAAGATGGGGAAAAGGTTGGTTTACTACTAAATTTACTATAATAATTTATCCACCATGTTCTTTAAAATAAAGACCAAGTTTATGTTCTGAGAGTGGATTCCACAAATATTTAAGTTGAATTAAGTGTATAATGCACTTAACAAAAAATTAAGTGTACAATGCTTTTATTATTTCCCAAACTTCTATTAATTGTTAAACTTTAATACTTGTATATAATATTTAGATACTCTGTAAAAAGAAACAACATGAAAACATTATAATCTACCAAGTGATGAAAGAGGTACAATTGTCTGAGAGATAATATAAAAGAAAACAACTGCCCATATTGGCTGTGGTTCTGTTCAGACTGGGAGTGACCTTTAGGAGCACAGCACAACTTCATAGGGTGTACTACCCGGGCGCTGATGCCCTCAACTTTCACAAGCATCTTCCAGTCCAATGCACAATCTTCTGTGCCACCAGGATGCCTTGATGCCCTTGATGTTGAAAATAAACAAAACAGAACATAAACTATGAAGCGTTCTGCTGTTGAGTCAATTTTGATGCATAGAAACCCTAAAGTAGAATAGAATTTCCACTGTTGGTTTCTGAGGCTATAAATCTTTCAGGGAATAGAAAGCCTCATTTTTCTTCTTAAGAACTGCTGGTGGCTTTGAACTGCTGATGTCATCATAGCAGCTCACTGTTTAACCCAGTATACCACGAGGTATCTGGCATATTTAATATAGGATTCCATAATTCTCTGTTACTTGAAGTTTGTTGAGCTATTTCATGACTTTGTACCCTGTTTAAAAGGTCAATGGCAAAAGTAAAATATGTGAACAATAAAAAAGTAAAAAATGTAGTCATACAAATGTACCAATGAGTAAAGGGATTTAAAAATATCATAGTGAAATAAAAAAAATTTAAGTGATTCGAAATTTGTAACAGTCAAAATTGGCATATTTTTAATAAGAATACAAGATCGTACACACTGATCTTTTTCATTTTAAGTTGTAGTGTTGGCAAATGCAGACAGGTATTTAAGATAAACATGAGTGTATCTTTTCTCACATATGTATGTGTGTATGCACACAGTATGCATGTATTTGTGTGTAGAAACTCACTGCCATCAAGTCCAGACTGACTCTAAGCAACCCCATCAGCCAAGGTCGAATGGCCCTTGGGCATATCTGCTTATAGAAGAAAGACCCATCATTATCCCAACATAGATACATGCATAATAAATAAAGTATGTGTGTATACATTTTACCTGGTGCAGTGCCCAAGACAGAAGTAATGTTACCGACAATGGAAATATTCTGCATAATAATTTAAGCAGGCAATTGACCAAATTTTAGATTTGCCTGCATTGTTAGCTTGTTTATACCCCAAGGACATTATAGCATCTTATAACTAAAATATAACTTTTTATTTGTGATAGTTTATTATAAAACATAAATAAATGACCCATATTTCAAACGATGCACAGTTGCTGTATTTATCACATTGCTGTCTCTAATTTTGTGCTCTCGCTTGATCATTTTTGGTTCTCTTGTTTATTTTGCTTCTTCTTATATATGAACTTGAAAGCTCTCTTAAATCTGTTATCCAGACAACATCAGATGTAAAATCTTTCAAAATGACTAGATACATTAAATTTGCTAGAATCCAATTAAATAAGAGTTGGCAGTAGACGCCTCTTAGGCATATTCAGAATTGAGTTGTGTGCTTCAGGGGATTCAAGACATGTTTATATTAACAAAACACATTGTATATTGGTATACAATTTTATTCAGACCCCCAAAGTAGAATTTTTCTTTAAACCAGAAGGCAGAAAACAAATGACCAATATCCACATTCGTTTTCATCGGCCTTCACAGTAGGCATCAGGAAAGATCGTCTGCTTTTAATTAGAAACAACCTTGTCCTGTAATTTCACCAGTAACTTATAATCCAGTCATGCTTAGTCACACACTTCCATTCTCTTACATAGGTGCCATGCATGCTTTGGGTCTCCTGCTTGTTTTGACACGTTCAAGAAGTGACACACATAGACAGGACAAAGGCTAGGAGAGCTAGCCCCAAATCAAACCCAAAGAGTAACTGCAAATGTAGTCATTTTGCCGAAGAACTCCAAAGTTTCTCGATCTTCTTTTCAGCGAAGATGAGAGTGGAGCTACTTACATCATGACTATTAACTGTCGTTTTGAACATGTTGTGACTCGTCAATATATGTGTCGTACGCAAGGGCATGGGAGAAGGACGAAGACGGCTGCCCCTAGAAAGGACTACCTTCCTCGATGGCCACAGGCACAGTTTCTTTCTGTCCCGTTGGGTTGTGACGAGTCAGAATCAACTTGACGGTAATCAGGTTTTTTCTTTTAAGTTTTACTTAAGATTAATGAATGAGTTAAAAGTGCACCTAGCCCAACTATCAGAAGATATAGCATCTGGGGTCTTAAAGACTTGAAGATATACAAGCAGCTATCTAGCTCAGAAGCAACAAAGCCCACATGGGAGAAGCACGCATCTGTGCGTTGTCAAGGTGTCAAAGGGATCAGGTATAGGCAGCATCAGAAAGAAAAAAAAAAGCTTGCCATGGTGAATTAAGGGGGAAGTGCAGAGTGGAGACCCAAAGCCCATTTGTTGGTCACTGGAGATCCCCTCACAGAGGGGTCTAGGGGAGGAGATGAGTCAGTGTGTGATGTAGCACCGATGAATACAGCTTTCCTCCAGCTCCTAAATGCTTTCTCCCCCCCTACCACCATGATCTGAATTCTACCTTGCAATTCTGGACAGAGCAGAGGATGCACACTGGTGCAGATAGGAGCTGGAGGCACAGGGAATCCAGGGAGGATGATACCTTCAGGACTAGGAGTGTGAGGGGCGATACTGGGAGGGTAGAGGGAGAGTGCGTTGGAAAGGGGGAACTGATTACAAGCATCTACATGTGACCTCCTCCCTGGGGGATGGACAACAGAAAAGTGGGTGAAGGGAGACGTCGGACAGGGCAAGATATGACAAAATAGTAATTTAAAAATTATCAAGGGCTCATGAGGGAGAGGGAAGTGTGGGGGGAGGGGAAAAAAGAGGACCTGATGCAAAGGGCTTAAGTGAAGAGCAAATGCTTTGAAATGATGAGGGCAATGAATGTACAGATGTGCTTTATACAATTGATATATGTATACGTATGGATTGTGATAAGAGTTGTATGAGCCCCTAATAAAATGTTTTAAAAAAGTGCACCTAAAATCCATACACACATAATCCTGATTATTAGTCTAAATTCTAAAATCATTACATTTCCTTGACTCTGAGTAAAGTTAATTTGTCAGATGAAATAATAAAAAGGTAAACAGCGATTTACAGCGCCCTCCAGTGGACGTGCCCAGGTCGGATGCACATGGCTTGAAGAGTGGAATGCGTGGACAAGAGGACACTTTTTTTGCCTCAAAGTATCATCCCTTCAAATAAGGCCCAGTCCTACTTAACTCCATTAATTAAAAGCCCTGGTGGCACAGTGGTTAAGTGCTTGGCTGTGAGCCAAATGTTGCAGGATAGAACCCACCCAACCTCTCTGTACAAGGACAGTTGGCAACCTCGTTCTTTAAACATAGCAGCCATGGAGACGCTCTGTGCAAGTCTCTTCTTTTTCTGTGGAAGCCCTGTGCACATCGGCTCAGTAGCACCCAGAAATAGACAAACAAACCATGCTCCCTATACAAGAGTCCATGCTAACCCACTTCAGCCCTCTAGGACAGGGTAGAACTACCCTTGCGGGAGCCATGACTGTAATCATTTACAGGAATAGAAAGCCTTTGTCTTTCTCCTGTGGATTGAACTCCTGACTTTGTGGATAGTAGTCCAGCATGTAAACAGAAAGCCCAACTGACCTTGACATTGCATGTGAGAGAACAAACAAACAGTTTTAGGCAGATTCCGTGCTAGAGTCCAGATGACAGAGCTACCAGAATTATAACTGTCGCGCGCCAGGTCTCGCCAGCAAGAAAAGAAATGCCACAACAGGATTCTTCCACAGGTGTTTTATTTTTCATTATGCGGTAAAAAACCTTGAAACCCCAAACCACTGCTGCTTATATATGCTCTATGGGGACGTACTGTGCCTTGATTGGTGCATTTGCCAAAACCTCATGCATAGATTGGTGAGTTCGCCAGAACCTTCGTTTGCATACTCCAGGGTGGAGTTATGACTACGTCATCTCAGCATCGCGCATGCGCTAAGTGGTTGTTTACCACTTAGTTGGACCACCGCCCTGACTGCCCGGCGCCATCTAGTAATGGCGGCGAGAGCTGCGGCTACCCACATCACGAGAGCTGTGGCTTCCCACATCTCGCGAGAGCTACGGCTTCCCACAATAACCACGAAAACAAATTCAGTGGCTTCCATTTAATAGCTTTTACCTTTTATTATTATAGGATTTAAAAGATATCTACAGCTTTAACAGAGTAAGACACAACTACCTGGAATACTTCTGTGATGTTGGTTTGGAAAAAAAGTTGAAGTTGCAATGTAGTATTCTTTTATATTTTTATTTTTGTCTAGTTTTTTTAAATTGTGATTAAAAATAATAATTTGGGGGGGGGCTCATACAATTCTTACCACAATCCACACATCCATCCATTGTATCAAGCACATTTGTACATGTGTTGCCATCATCATTCTCAAAACATTTGCATTCTACTTGAGCCCTTGATATCAGCTCATTTCCCCCCTCCCTCATGAACCATTGATAATTTATAAATTATTATTAATTTAATTGGGATTTCTACATGCATCATGTCATTGCATAGTATAGTCACATCACACAGGGTTGTGTGATTGCTATCACAGTCAGTTTCCAAACATTCTGTTCCATCCTGGACTCCTTAACATGGGCTCCCTTTCAAACGCACCCCCACTTCCCCACCTCTATACCCTCTGTCCCACTGCCCCCCAGAACTCTCTTGTTCTACTTGTTCTCCCTGTAAGTTCATCAATCCTGGGGTTTCTGTACTGAAAAGCAGAAAAAAACATATACCATAGATTCAAGAGGGTGACCTCTAATGACATCAATACATCTGAGCTAGACCTCAATCTCAACAAAGAAAACAAAAACAGAAAACCTTGAAAACCATATCAGGCCTAACATGCATAATAGGGGGATCAAGTGACAAGACGTCAGCCATGGAAGTTAGCGAGTGCCTGACAGACACTGAACAAGGACTCTTGTTCACCAGCCCTCCGGGAAAGGGAGGTGAAAGCAACCAGGAGATAATGTCTTCCACCTGTCTCTGCAGCCCAGTTAAAACCAATGGAGAACACCTGCGGGAGAAGGTTGGTGACATTGACCGCTTCCTGGCTACGGGTGGGCTTGTACATCCGCACAGCCACTGTATTCTTTAAGATCTAGGCTTTTGAAAACAACAAAACTAACAACAAAATAAGTCCGAAGAACTACAGTTTCCTTACATTTTGCTTTTTATTGAATTTAAATGATTTGGGTTTCTAAGCCGGCTCTAAACAGGGTGGATTCTACAAAAGGCTCGCAAACCTTTTCATAAGGTTTGGAATAGGTTATGTGTCACATGGCCGGTGTAGTCACTACTCAGCTCTGCTGTGGGGCATGAGCCCTCCCTAGGAACATATGGCAATGTGCAAACAAGACTGGGCTCCAATATTGATTATTTATGCACACTGGAATGTGGTATCCTCTATGTGACACATACTATGCTGGGAACCTCGGTGATAGAGACAGTTCAGTACTGTGCTTCAAACGTGAACTTTTCAGTTGACATCTGTCCAGGTCCACCTTGGAAGATAGTCGTGGTGGTCTGCCTTCCATAGGTCACACCCATGAAACCCCCAGCATATTATGCCATTTCTATAATCATATCCAAATATACTGGGCAATGCCCCCATGTTTGGCAATGCATGACTACTTTCTGAATGCTGTAGGTGGTGCTTTTCAGTGTTGGTAAATGTTGTCTAACCCAAACTCGTCAGTGATAGAATCCTGGAATTGAAACATTACAGCACACAGATAAATAGGACCTTCAATGTGTATGGTATCATTTGTGTGCAAAGGATTGATTAAAATACTTCAATGTTTAAATATAAATCAAAAGAATCCCTCGTTATTGTATGACAAGTAGAAAATATAAGATCCCAAATTCCCTTTGACACTCGAAAGGTCTGAGAATAAATCTCATTGAAGGAAATGTTGAAAACACCCCCTGGCGTGATGTCAGTGCTGACTCACAGCAATCCCTTTGGGGTTTTGGAGACTCCCACTGCACACGGGAGTGAACAGTCCAGTCTTTTTTCAGCACACCTGCTAGGGGTTTCAAACTGCTGACCCTGCGGATCACAGCGCAACAGGTACCCAGGACACTACCAGTGGTCATTGGGCTGAATAACACTACAATACCACATTGGAGGACATCTTTTTAGTGTAATCCAGGCCTCAAACACTAATTTTATATAGGAGGATCAGTAAAAAATATTGTTGTTGCTTAGTTCCACTGAGTTGGTTCTGACTTATAGAAAAAAATTAGAAAAATCAACATCAGAAAATAAAGCAAAAAAAAAAACAAAACAAACAACCAAAAAAACCAACTCTTCCTGGTCCTTGACCAATCCATACAGTAGTTAGGTTTGAGCCCATCTTGCAACCAACATATTATCCCATCTTGTCTAGGAACTTGCTTTGTTTTTTTGTTTTATTTTTTAACTGTCTCTCTATTGCACTAAACCGTAAACTCTTTATTAAACACTTTCAAAGTATAAAGCTATTGTTCTTGACATGCCACTGTCTGGCTCTATACTGAGGTTAATACAATAATATGTGTAACTTTTCCCCCAAAGAATTTTCCAGTCTTCAACTTGCACCATATCAAAGTAGAATTATGGTTTTCCTCACGGGACTCATAATGTTCCTCTTAAATATTAAATATTTTGGAAACAAAAGAAATCTGAAAAGGCTAGAAAATGGATTTAGTGTGGATAAGGCAAGATTTCCCAACCAACTCTCAGATGGCCCCTGCTATGCTAGAAAAAATGATCTGGTGCCTTGTTCTGATTGAGGGGTGAGGGTGAGAGGTGCACTGTCCAGAAAGATGGGAATTGTTTGGCAATTTCCCTGGTCTGTTTCTCAACCATGGATTTTTCAATTTTCTTAGAGCTTCTCCCTGAAAAGCCCCCGATACCATCTTGTGTTTTTTTGAGAAATTTTAATAGAATACCCAAATGGCATTAAAAAAAACAACCAGTCACTATAACCATTTTGACCATAAATAGTCACTATAAACCTTCTCTGCCTCAAAGATAACTGGACCAGCACATAACCTCAGAAATCACAGTTTTGACTGGACCCCTTTGAAGGTGCTCTCTCAAAGCTAAGACAAGTGTGTTTCTGACAGAACTTTTCTGTAGCCTTCCACTGCTTGAAGGGAGACTTAATCATAGTTTATGTGGATGCCCCCATATGCACATGTCTGGCGATGTTATTGGTTAGACAAATGAACTAAAATAAACAGGAGGAAATAGATGAAAGTAAATGAAAAATTGGAAGAAAGCAGACCTTTGAGCAATTCAAAGTGTTACATTCAGTTATTTCCTTTTGTCCAAGAGAACATAATAAAAACTCTTTCAGCTTCATCTTATAGGAAGATTTCGAAACAAGGCACCGCATTTTGTTGATTTAACATTCATTTGGGGTCCATGCCTTAAATGTCCTTTTCCACTGAAACACCTGATTGAGCTCAGAAACGAATAAACAGACAGAACAAATAAATGATCATGCTTAAAGTGTTTGGGGGAAATGAAAAGAGAAGAATAGAGAAAAATCTCCATGGTAACAGTTAAGGAAATAAATCGGTAAAGATATAAAAAAACACAAAAATAGATATCTTTCAAATGCTGACCTGTGTTTTCCTTAAAAACCATTTATTCAAGGTTCTGTTCAACCGTTTCAACGATATATACAGTATATAGACCGCACATTATATATATTGATTTTATATTAGCAATAGTCTTAGTAACATTTATTTTGTGTATAAAACACTTACTATGGCTTTTAAACACATTTCTTTGCAGTGTTAATAAATCCTAAGAATTAATCTTGAACTCAAAGAGGGTACATCAGTTACAGTAGATGATGGAGATAATCAAATTGAAATGAATTATCTTCATTTATGAAAAAAATACATAGCCTAACTTGTCAGAATGTTCCCACATGCCTAACCAGTATTTGAAACATATGTAAGGAAACAAACCCTCCACCAGATTAAGAATATCTATCACGAATGCTCCTTGAGGGTCTCTTCAGCCCCACCCTCCCTGCCGCTCACTAATGGGAGATGGTTCAAAAAGGGAGGGGAAGCAAGACCAACAATCGTAACCACTACATGACATGGGTTGAAATAGAAGATCAATAAATAGGAACTATTAAATCATAGGATAGGCAGCGTGACATGCATGTGCTCAAGGGTCTTGGAATATTTGCTATGGTGCTAAATCCATCAGGCGTGTTTTCACCTAACTTTACTGAATTACGTTCCTAAATTACAGAAAGTTTTATAATTTTCTGCAACCAAGAAAGGAGATATTTATTTGGACTTCCTTCCTCTTCTTGAAGAGAACTCTCTCACTTTGGGGGGAAGGAAGCCCACAATAGACGCAGATGGACATTTTTCACATGAACCTTATGAGAAAAGAGCGTAGTTCTCAAGTGATAATAAAGTTCTATTATCTCTGCTGCCTTCTCTTTAATATGCAAGGGGGATTTAAAAAAATAGCAATGGAATATTTAAAGGCAACATAGGAATGGCTTAGAAGTAACACATTCTGGACACTTGAGGAAAGTTATGGAAACCACATTACCAATCATCTTCATGCTCATTGTTCCCTTACCTATAAACTTACCTAAACAGGAGAGCACTCCATGATAATTATCTCTTGGCACTCAATGAAATACTAAAGTGTACAATTGATGCATTTCAAGTTACCTTCAAATGAAAGAGTATATCAAATATAGTGAGTGATATCAATAACTATTCATACCTGACCCCAATAATCGCATTGAACAAATGCGTAGGTCATCATCAAGGAGAATAAGATTTTAAGAATTTAATAAAACCGATATAAGGGTAAATAAGGAAAATAAAATATTTTTTTCAGAAAAGTAAAGTTATGATTTTTGAAATTTTATAATGATTTAAAAATGATTATAACTTCCCCAGTGCTTTAAGCACTACTGAAGGAATAGAGGAAATTATTAAAATTGCTCATTATATCTTGTAATATAAAAAATATTCAAGATATGATATCTCAAACTGAAATATGTAACAACTGTTGATTTTCTAGGTTTTTCTAAAAACTTGTATGTACATAAATATATATGGATGTGCTAACTTTAGCAGAATTACTTATATGAGAAGTTATCTAACTCCACAAAACTTTTATAATCCTTGCAGTTAATAAAGTTACTTAGATGTTTATATAAAAGTCATTTATATAAAATTAGGGATTGTGTCTGAAATTTTCCTGTATTGACTGAAAGTAAAATATTGTATAGAATTCAGGCTTCTGCCTTCTAGCTGGAACACAGAGCAACCCCGGCCTGTATTTTCGGCGGGCCATCAGTATCCGTATTTCAGCGCATGTGCTCGCATGATTCCAGGGCGGCTTCATTGGAACCCCAGTTGCCATTCAACACTGTTTCAAGGAGTAGAGTTGGATTGAAAGCAGCCACACACAAAGTTAAGGGGAAGCTCAATATATTTTATGAGTGTCTTTAAAAAATGTACTTGAATTCGCTTTTTTATTAACATTTTTCAGTGAGAAAAGTAAAAGTGTAAGCACACTAGACAAGGTTCAATCTCTGAGCCAGTTGTAACGTGTAGTTACCAAGAACAAATGGTCTTGTGCTGCTCAAATATTCAGCATCTTTAGGATTGGCCGAATATTACATCTCTTAATCAGTGTATTAAATTAGTAGGGTGCAAACTGGGCCAATTTTACCTCCTAACCCCATTCTGATGGTTGTTGAACCAGATTCAGTCCTAATATACATTAGAGATAATGAAAAATCAGGAAGTCGGCAATTGGGGATCGACTGGGCATTGGGCTGCTAACTACACCATTGTCTGCTCAATCTCAGCAGCTTCTCTATGGGTGTGAGACAGTGCCAACTGCTGCCCTAAAGAGGACAGCCTGAGAAACCTTAGATGGGGTCGCCTTGGCCCCTAAATGACTCTGGGTTTATTGTATCTGTCATCTTTTATCATTCTGAAGATATAATTTTGAATCAAATGAACTGATATGTCTGTACATCATGATTAGTGTCCAGATTATTCTTGGACAGTTTAAATGCATCAATACTGTCTAATTTGTTTAAATATCACATGGACAAATCTTTGTGTTTACCCTTGTGTTGGCAGCGTATAATTGAAATAGTGTTTAGATTAAAAACATGTCCAAATGCACTAGTGATATCTAACTCACATCGTTGACAGACAGATTCAGTCCCATAGACCGTCGGCGTTTCTTCTCAAACTCCTGGTGTAGGCGACATCTCTGGATTTGCTTCCTATGAAAGGTCATATTTATGATGTGCCAGTTCAACCTCATTCAAAGTATAGATCATGTTTTATTAATCACATTCCTCTACATTTTAGGACTTACAGCATTAAATAATATCCCTCTATGCATGTCAAAATTGAGTGTGAATGTTGTGGTATGATTGATTGGTTAATATATTTGTACCTGAAACGTGTCCGTATGACATATATCTTGCGTCTAAAAAATACTGGGAAGCTGTTATGTAACTGCCAGTATCATGTGAGGTTGCCTTCATTTTAGATGTGAATTTCCAAATATAGATGATCAACACCTACCAATTCAAAATGCTTAGATCGGCCGGGTTACCTAGGATACAATGCATTCAAAACAAGACATCTGCATTCTCAGCCACTTCTTTTTTCCCTCAGATTTAACTTGTACGTTACTACAGAGTTGATTTTAAAGTGGAATATGTAATTATCTAAAAATCAGGGTGATTGTAACAATTGGAAATTTTGATCTTAAATAAACCCATGAAGAATTAACTGGAAGCTCCTAGAGCTAGAAAGCAGCACACCTGAGTTTCATAAAAGCAAAGAAACCAGCCACTGCCATTGCACTGACTGACTCATGGCAGCCCCTTGCATGACAGAGTCACAAGCTGCTTCCTTTGGCTAATTTTCTGAAAGTAAATCACCAGGCCTTTTTCAGAGGTACACATTAGTGATCCGTGTGCCCACACGCTCCACCTTTTGATTAGTAGTGAATGTGTTAACCTAACCCTATGTACTATGTAGGGACTCTGTTGATATTACTAGTTCATACTATGGTATAGTCTAATTAAAAATAAATCTTGACAATACATCAGTGAGCACTCAGACTTCTGTCTTTAAACAACTGTTATTATATTAAACAAAATTGCCTTATTTAAGTGTCAAAATTGGTTAACTTAAATAATTATTGAAGTAGATAGCTTTTATAGCTAAGGTTTCATCAATCCTCCCATCTGCAGGATCCCTATAACATGTTACATTTCTTTTTTATCACTTTTCTGATCCAAAGAATAGTAATATCCATGCCTAAGGGAGTCTCTCCCCCTTCCTTATCAATGAAAAATGGATTTTTCATGTGGGCCATTTCTCAGAGTTCAGCTGTATGCTCTGATTGTCTCACTAGGAAGACTTTGATAAGCTACCCTGGCAATTAATGAGCATGTTCTTTTTGACAGTTGACTAAACAATAAATCCTCAGTTAAACCATACATTCCTTGGAGGAAAGCATTGTACTTTGCTCTTAGGACTATACATAGAGTTAAGAGTTAAGTCTACATTTGCAGAGCTGAGTCAATGACAAAATTTTCCAAGAGTGATTCAGGGGCAAAACTAGCCATGCTGGGTTTGTCAAATTACACTCGATTTGCATCTACTATTCTACCAATGGGGCAAGTACACTCTGATCATGAATTCCAATCATCTGAAGCATGTACTTCAAGATACATTATTAACAAAATTTCAGCATGGTGTAACAAAATGAGAAATAATGTCTCTTCCAAGCTAGCAATCACTGGGAAAACCTAAGGATGTTACTAAGAGGATTTTCTATGGCAACTCTTAATATTTCTATCTGAAATATACTTTGAGGAATGTCTTGCCTTGTAAGAATACAGAAAGGCTTTGCTTCCTGTCTAAAACTGACATATTTTTTTAGTCTTCTGAGGTCATGAAAAATAATGTGATGTTACTGCACCTTGGTCTTCCTTGCCTCTCTTGTTTTGTTTTGTTGAAGCTGAGATTTATTTGTTATAAGAATCTGAGATTCCTCCTCACCAGATCATTAGTGTACTCACTGCATTAACACCATTATTTGTCTCCCACTCTCAGTTTGTCAACTTCTCATACTCTTATTTACCACTCCTTCCCTTCTTTGCTCAAAAGTGGCAACAGTGTTACTACCCATACTAGTGACACACTGATGGGCCTGATGGATGTTCTCCTGTGTGGGCAGATAAACCCTTGTCAGGATTCCCCACCTGTTCTCTGTGCTCTGAAATAAACAGCCTCAAGTTATTTATGAAAAAAGTCTTGAGTCTTAAAAAAAAGAAATATTCTTGAGTCTTAAGAAATGTAGGGTGAAAATCAAAGTCTTAAAAGTTTGAACTCTTTTGTCAGTCAGCTTCAGTGTCTCATTTCATTGCTGCTTTGTACAGCTGATTCAAGAACCAGTTTCTCATTTACATGAAAGAGAGCCTGGACCTAGATTAGCACTAAAATACAGATTCATTATTTGACCAGCTGAAGAGCTTGCCAGTATAGCTTGTGAATTTACATTTTTTAAAATGGTTAAGAAGTGAAATGATTTGAAGTAGTTATCAACTCTACTTCTGTCTCTGGGCAAGACCGTAATGAATTTATTTCCTATAGACTACTGCACTGGTAGGCTTGGAGATCTCACTTGATGAAATCACACAGCCTAGTGCAGAAAGTCGTGTCCAGAGCTGATAACATGGAGTTAGAACGCTTCTCGGCCTGCAAGATAAGCTCTTTAAGCCTGTGGTTCAAGACTTGGAACTCAGGCTGCTATGGTCCACTGAGTAATTCCTGGTAAACCTCACACTTTCTTTGAATCCAACCTCCTTATTTGATACAATCTATCAACATTTTCCATCTCTATTATGTGTCTAGCTCTATATGCAGACATATTTTGACTGTTACTTCCACTTTATACATTATATCTCTGTTATCAACTCAAGATAGCTTTGTATTGATCACTTACAAATTTTCAATGATTTCCCTTCCAGCTATATAAGCTTAACCATTTGAAATGATTCAGGAAATAGTACAGGAAGAATATAAATATGATTTGTTTGTGTCATAAGATATTTTATATTTGATTCTAGAACAAAGAGAAATAAATTGATGCTAACAAATATATCTGGAACTTATCAATGTTAATATCTACTGAGGAGTGGCTCCCAAGTCATAACCAGCCCAATCGCAAGGGAATAATGCCTGCCCTGTGCCATCATCATGGTGAGCTGTGTCTTGGGCCATTGGGCTGCATTGAGATTTTCCTGCATTGACTGATTTCCAGGAGGAGATTAGCAGGTCCTTTGGGTAGGAATGATGACATTTTACACTTTATAAACAAAACTAAGGCTTCAGAAGGTTGATAAATATATGACAGGCTATTAAAATTTTTAAAAGCCTTTTAAATAATGGGAAAGGTGGTTATAAGTTTAAAAGATTCACGTGAACTTGTTTTTCTTTCATGGCAATTATAAAGAGAGAAGGATTAATATGCATGCTCATTTTGTTGATTAAAACTATATCTGGCTTTTAAAAAGTCTCAAAATTCTGAGCCCTATATAAGGACTGTTTTTGTTAATATCATCATTATTAAATATAAGGACTAGTTTATGAATTTGCTTTGATTTAAAGTCAAAGGTGGATGCTCAGGGGTTGAAAAATATATGCATGTGTAAGAATAAAGTTTATAAGATACTTTGCTTTAATTATATTGAGTAGTTCAGATTTAACTCATCTTCCAAGGTGACCAATGGAAGAAATAATGCGAAGCTCTCTGTATGTCTGTGTGTATTTGATAGCACCCTCATTGACTATATGCTTGTGTATGTGCTGGATCAATACAGAGGGTGTCATTGGGGAGCGGGGTGTGGCACAGGGGGAGAAGCAGAGGGTTGCGCATCCTTTTTACCAATCTCAATTATAATGACAGTAAGTATACTGTTTAGCTATTCAGTCTTCACTCGCTGGTGGCTAGGACGATGCCATAATGGGTAGGGCCAATTCATTTCAATGCAACCAGATGGCCTTCCTCTCCTCCTCCTCTTCCTCCTCCTCTTTTCTTCAGTATCTATTTATCATTGTATGGGAAGAGACTCAGGTTGTACTTCAGAGAGAGCCTGGGAAGACACTCCTTTGGCTCACTGGTGTGCTGTGGTCCTGGTGGCCAAAACTCACTTACAGATGGACCTACACCGGTTTACTAGCAAATTTCCTGATTATTCCAACCCACTGTAGGAGTAACAGTGTATTATAAAACACCTGGCATTTCATGAGAACTTTTAGATACACTTGTACACATTTTGAAAATATTAAAAATAGATATTCACTTGAGCTAAGCAGACATTTAAAAACACTCAAACATCAGCAACTTTATGCGGTTGAGTCCATTTCTTAACACTCTCATTTTGAGTCTTCTATGTACAAAAGTGAAAAGAAATGGTTTCCAATATACTGGTTCTGAAAACCTTTAAATTAATGACTGCACGGATTCTTGCTTTGAATGCACTGATGCTTCGTTGTTGTGGTCAAAACACAGTTGCCCCAACTGTTGGCAATTCAAGAGTACGCATATTCTGTAACAGTTACGATGTGAAGAAATGCATTTTAGTGACTTTATTACAGTATGAGTAATAATTCTTAGATTGGAAAAACATACTGTACATAAAATGTGAAAACATCTCTTGGGAAGATTTGTTACATGATCGGTCAATTTGAAGCTTTAAGGAAAAGGAAGCACATTGGATCAGACATGGGGTCTCATTGAATTTAATTGATTATGACAGGATTTGATGGCATGGGAAGTCCACAATAGCCACCAAGTGCTTCCCACTTGTTCTCTCTGCCAACCCTCAGCTGTGGATTGGCACTATTCCCAGTTATATTCACCCACCAATGACATGTTGCATTTATTTTCCTTAGGGATGAGGAGACACAGGTTGCATAGAAAGACACTTCTTACCAGAAACTGAGGGGTGGTATTTACAAATTTGGTCAAAAGGATGACCACTCTAAGATGTCTTAGGTCTCGTGACGGCTTCAAAATGTAAAGCTAGACATTTCAATGGCATGGTTTTCAAAAAGTTCAAATATAATAATAATAATACAGGCTTTGTGGAAATTTTATTATTTTTATTGTAAAACAATGGGCATTCCAACATTTGACTGTACATTGAGAACTTCTGTAAAATAAGCCTCATCCTTAAAAGATGACATCTGCATGCCTTACTTTATTGATGTGAGCACAGTTTGCTCGCTTGAACTGATGGGAGCAAAGACAGTATCTGTGATACGCTGAGTCATATACCTGGATGCTTCTGGAGCGATGTCCCCTGGGAGACAACTCCACCAAGCCTCCTGAAGTTTAGTGGTCACCTGGTTACTATTAAAGGTTCAGGTTAATCTAGAGTCAGTCATCTTGAAAACTCACTTGCTACCTCCTGGTTTTTCTTACTCAATATAACGCACTGGATGGAGGGGCATTTAGTATCGTAACAGTGTAAGTTCTGGAGAATATTACTTTTTTATTCTTCATAGATAACGTAAGCACCTGCTGGAAATGTAGTGTTTTTGTTGTTAGGTAATATACAGTTGGTTTCAACTTGTATTGACCCTATTGCCACAGAATAAAACATGAATAGGAAAAACTAACTATAATATATAACATGGTTATTTAGCATGCAGTATGTGTATGATAATATGGTAAAGGGATATGACAGCAAAACAATTATAAATAGGTTGCATGTCATGTATCTATTAAGAATTTGCATTTAATTATGAAGATAAATTTCTACAAAGAGCATAAGTAAATCAAGTACAAGACATTGAGCAAATATAAAAAGGGCTCATGAAATTAGTCAAAGTGCATTGAGAATACAGTAGAGGCAGAAAGTTAACTTGCCTAGAAAGACGCACATGCCTTCCCAAAGGGACGATAAAGGATAGTGACACAAGAAATAAACAAGCTGCCTTAAGAAACACACGTAAATGGGTAAAACACAAACTTCAGGGGCCTTCAAAATGTCGTTGGAAAAATAGAATTGAGAAATTGGGGAATCTTTCTCTGAACTTTTAGAAAATACCTTCATGTACAGAAAGTTGAATGATATAATGATCCAAAGCATGCAAAAGAAGGGAAAGATGTGAAAACAAAATACTGTGAGATTTATGAACTATAAGATAGAATAACTTTCTAAATCCCTCATCATTACAAAGTCCTCTTCAAATTTGTGTGTCATGGTTGTCATTAATATGGCATATCAAGGTATGCTTTATTAAGTTTCAAATAAAATATTAGTTTGTAAATGCGTTTAACAAGTTATGGTAGGTCCTGCTGGATCAGATGCTTGTTCATGAGAGATTGTACATTCAATCATTACATTCTCAGATTTCTATAGAAGATGTATTTAATGTTTTGAACTATTAATATTATTCAAACCATAACTCTGCAGGCATTGCTAAAATATTTTCTTGTAAGCATTAAGAATTTTTTAAGCTGTGGGAATGGAAGTTTCTGTTCATTGAATACATATATCTTTCAATTAATTAGGACAAGATAATTTACAGAATCTCTGAATTATTCACCATTAGGATCTTTTTAGAAACAATGCTGGGAACATCATGCATGTTTGGAAGTCTGGTGTTCTGTAGGCTGGATTCATGGCCTGAACTAACCTGCTGTGCCATTTTCATGTAAGATATGAGCCTTCTACAGGGGCTTGGTCAGCTGTCATCACTTAACAAGGAAGACAGATATTTGGAGGCAAAAGGGGATCAAAATGAAGATAAGTAACATAGTAATATGCTGCCAAAATTGAGAACCCATTATAAAAACATGAATTAAAATTAAACTAACTATTCCAGAATATCCACAAAATTAGGGAAGGGTATGTTATGAGTTTTGCTATGTCTCTGGCAAAACTTGCTTAATCTTTTAAAACAATTTAAAGACATTTCTTAAAGAAAGTGCTTAACTAGAAATCTCACTTAAAATAAGCTTAGGAACTTCTTTCAAATAAAACAATAGCCAGAAGTTAGCCTCAGAATTGCTCATTGAACACCTTCAAGTAAGGTTAGCTCTTCATTATAAATTATTGATATATCTAAGTAAAGTGTCTTTAAGGAGAACAGTAGGGATACTATTTTACCTTTTCATAAATTTATGCGACCTTAAGTATGAAAACAAACATTTATTAAAAAGATAAAAATTAAGCCACCCAGAAAATACACAGTATAGGGATCCATTGGTGGAAACATACAGGACATAACACCCCACCCCCATGAGGTCCCTCTGTCCTCCAGGGAGGGACAGGAGGAGAGTGTTCGCTGAAAGGAGTGCACCCTGAGCTGAGAATAGAAAGTCAAAGGCAGAAGCCAGGTGTGACCAGTTACAACTTGTCAGCAGTTCCCCTGAGGATGCCTGATGGACCTGATCTAGTTTCCAAAATCTTATTGTTTGTTTGGGGAGTATCTCAGGAGTATTTTATGTTTCTGAGGCTCACCCTCTTGAGATTGCAGTATACGGTTTGGTTTGGTTTTCCTTTTGGGTGAGTATGACAATCAGGACGGATGAACCTATAGAGCCAGCAAGTGGTTAAAGGGGAAGGGCGACACAGAGGTGATGGTGGGGTGAAGGGGCCTATATAGAAAAATAATATTTGGAAATTGATGGTGTTACAAATGTATAACTCATTGCCAACAAGTCACTTCTGACCAAGAACAACCAGATAGGGCAGAGTAGCACTACCCCTGGGTTTCTCTACTATGAATCTTTAAAGGCACTGAAGGCCTTAGTTTTTTTGCAGAGTAGCTCATAGTTTCAAAATGCTGACAACTCAGCGTGCAACCCACTACACAGCGAGGGCTGTGGGGGAACGGGGAAGGCAGCCATTAAGTACCCTATAAAACACAGTTCTACTCTGACACACAGGCTCACCTTGAGTTCCAGTGCACTTGACAACTGGTTTAACAACCCTGAGTATTTATTAGCTCACACATTAATGGACACAGTGGCATGTACTTTACATATTTCTTATTATATAGAAGAATTACAATATATAAAATAAGCATGAGCAAATGCTACAATAGTTTTACTTAATGTTTAAATTGAGAACATGATAGGAATATTTTGGTTATAAGGAAGTGGTGGGGGGAATCACAGACACACAAGCCAAAGAAAATATTTAAAAAGTTGTTTTCAAACTGTTTTAATTTTCAAACTAAATCTTGGTGTTTGAACAAAGAAGAACTTTTAGGAAGAGGAGGAAAAGTTAAATTTGTCACATTACAAAAATTAACAATTTTAACTGGTGTGTGTGTGTGTGTGTGTGTGTGTGTGTAGTTTTTTGCTACCAGGCTTTCATTTACTTTACTTAACTTTTATTTTATCTGCCTAAACCAAAAATACCTTCTCCCATGTCATGGCGTCGCTATTCTCCCTCCTTTCTGATGTTATCGCAGCTTTGCCCCGTGAGTGACAATGATGAGCGCTCAACGGGGAGGTTGAAGCGAAAGTTCTGAAAAGACTGAGACGTCACATGCTATAAATGCAAACAGCAGAGAATGGCTCATTACCAGGCACCGACAGACAACAACCTGGGGGCTGCAAACAAGTCTGACTGATTGTACAAGAGTTCTATGATTTTCACAATGAAATACGTCAGCAGAGCTTTTCCATTTTCATTAACCTGTCTTTAACTTCCTGACTATTTTTATTCTCCTTAAAATTATTCTTGAAAACAGCAACAGGCATAAAAAAAAAACAAAGAATAGTATAAAATAGGAATTAAAAGAACAAAAAAGATTACTTGAGTTTGATATCAATCATTTAAAAGTGCATGTCCATATCATTTCTAATATGAATATTCATACATAATAAAATAGTATATGGAATTTCTGTTGTGCTGATTATCAATCATAACAAAGGGTACAATGAATTTTCCTGTCTGTCATCTGAGGAATGGCCTGTCTCCCATCCAGTGTTGAAGCTCTTATTTCAACCTTCTCAGTTGTCCTAGCTCTCTTTCTGTGCTTCTAAGGTTTCTTCCTTACATCACTGGATGCTGCTCCTTCTGATTTATGTATATGCATCCCTTGCATTCACGGTTCATAATTCTCTCTTACACAGATATCACATTTAATTGGTTTACTGAAAGTTTTCATAACTTTCTTTCTCCTATATACAGAAAATATCAACTTTGTAGATTGAATGTCTTGCAAATTCCAATTTTTTGAAGACTCCCAAGGACACATTTCTGACTATAATTTCTTTTCTGAATTCCACTTCCCGATGCTTAATCACCCCCAAAGTATCTATATTAGATAATCTATTATAGTCTCATTTTTGATTCGTTAAAATGAGCATTTCACCTGAGTTCAGACTAACTGTTCTTTTGTGTTAAAGGAGCAAAGACTTAGTAAATCCCTGTTATCATGTATTTTCCTATACTCCCTACTATCTTCTGAGAGAGAGAGAGAGAGAGAGAGAGAGAGAGAGAGAGAGAGAGTTAACATCCCTTCGAAGCTTTCCTTTTCCTTGTTTCATATACTATTCCTCAATTGAGCACTCTTGCATATCGGGCTCTCCCTTCTACTTCTTTTTGCCACGTCTCCATGTCCGACATTAATGAGCTCTTTATTTCTCATGCAGGAGCTCCCTAATCGGTTTTCGCATCTTTAAATCTGAGCTTCTCTGAGTGTGTCACATATCTGGTATAGCCAGTCCTGAATTTTGACATGAAGTAATTTTAGGCCTGGATATGTCTGACTCTCCTGAAATACATATCGATCACTTGAAATTTTCTGTATTTTTAGGGTCTTAAGATTCACTGCCACGGAGTCTATTCTAAATCATACTGACCACACAGGAGAAGGTAGAACTGAATCTATGATTCTCTAGGAAAGAAACTCTTCTGGGAGTAGAAAGCCTCTTCTTTCTGCCACAGAGTGACTAGTGCTTTTGAACTGCTGACTTTATTGTTAGCTGTCCAACACGTAACCACATGATTAACAATCAGAAACCTCCATTTGCTCCTTGGGAGAAAGAGCAGGCTTTCTATTCCAGTTTTCTCAACCAGCAGGCCCAGATCTACCCTGTCTTATAGGGTAGCTCTTCGTCTGAGTGGACACAGTGGCAGTAAGGCTTTTAGGCCAGTCGTCCTCAAACTGGTGTCTCGGAACCAGCATAATTATCATTATTAGTAACTGTGTTGTTAATTTGGGTACATTAGAGAAACAAATCCACAGAAACTCATGTATAAGAGAGTTTTATATAAAGGTTAAGTGCACATCAAGAAAACATCCCAACCCAGTGCTGCCCAAGCCCACAAGTCCAACATTAAGCCACATGTCCGACACCAATCCACAAAGTCTTCCTCCATCTCACAAGACACACACTATGACGCCAACTGCAGGAGGAAAGCCGAATCAGTGAATGTGTAAATATCTCAGCGCTGGCAGGGGTCTCCACATGGCTGCTCCAGCACGCAGGGCTGCATCAGGGCAAATCCATGTGGCTTCTCCTCAGGGATGTCTTGCAGGAAGTGAGTGAGCCTTGCCAGCTGAAGCAGGGAATTTCCAAGGCAGCTGCACTCTGGTCTGACCATCACAAAGCAAGAGACCCGAGAACTAGAAAGGCGAGTCTCACTGAGCCATTTATCCCTCTGCCCTTCAATTAACCCCACATGTGTTCATCTGCCAGGTTGGCACAATAAACTAACTAACTCAGTAACTTGTTAGAAATGAAAAATCTCTGACCCAAATTTCAACCTACTGTTCAGAAATTCAGAGTAATCTATTAGAATAAGAATAAGTTGTTCTGGTGATAACGCTACAGTCCAGACTTGCACTATCCTATTGTGAGTCTTCACGCGTTGTTCAAAACACGGTAGACCAATAGATTAATTGGCCCTTTTCTGAATTCAGAAAAGCAAGAGGATAAAAGGTTGCTCTAGCTACTTCAATCCAATCCAGGCCTGTGCTTGACTTTGAGTCACAGCAACCTAAGAGCTCAGAGACAGACTTTTCCAGAAGGTATCCAAGGCTGTATGAAGGTCAATTGCACAGTTTTCTCCCATAGAAGAGCTGGTGGGTCTGATCACCTGACCTTTTAGTTATCAGCCACATACTTAACCTTTCTGCTAGCCAAGCTCAAGATAACGAAATCTGTAAATATTTGCATGTGTTGATTCAGTCTATCTTGGGCACCATGCACTGAATGGCACCCTCCATTATAGCCACTGTTTGGAAAAATCCTTTTGCATTTTCCACTCATTCTCTAATTTATCAAGGTTTTAAATTGCTTAAATTCACATTGAAGGAGGCCTGCTGGCATGGTGAGTACACCTTGAGCGGGTAAAAGTAATATCAGCAGTTTGGGAGAGAGAGGAAACTTTCTGTTCTCATGAAGATTTACAGGCGTGGGCACCTGAAAGGGACAGCACTACTCAGTCCTACATGGTGGCGAAGAGTCGGAATTGACCTGATGGCAGAGGATGTTTTGACAACCTTGGGGAGTGCATTGACAATGAGTTCAATTCCACCTGACTCTCTGTTAGGTAACCCAGGAAGAATGAGCTTCTTTTTTTTCATGTGCATTGTGCTCATCTTACAGCACTTAAAAGGAGCCCTGGTGGCAGAGTGGTTACACGTTGGGCTGACAGCGAACCGCAAGCTCTGAGAATTGAACCATGAGTTGCTACTCCGGAGAAGGACAGAGCTTTCTGCATCCGTAGAGTTGGTCTCAGACACCCACAGGGCCAGTTCTACACTGCCCTTTAGGGTCGCTGTGAATCAGATTCAACCCAATGGCGGTGTGCTTTGCACAAGTTTATGGTGCTTAAGGCAGTGTGAGACAACTAGTCAGTCTGGTGCTAGCAATGTTCACCAGCTATTTCAGTTGCCTCACAAATAATGCCACTTGGGGTCAGGTGTGGTTTGGAGAAGCACACTACCCATCTCTTAATGCCATATTATTGTATTCTACATATCTTTTATTTGAGTCAGTGTTTTGCACAGGCAAAAAACTCTGACTCTTCCCTGACTTCTTCCTTCTTCTGTTGTCCCAGTCCAGCTGATAGCTGGGACTGCAGCTCCTTCTTGTACTGATTTCTGTGATGGGTGCTTTGACAGACAGCTTAATTCACCGCTATTGAAAAAGGAGAGAAGGTGATCTCAGCAGACACACACTCAGGGTTCATGGGAATCATTGAAGATTCATCAGCTCGTGTTCATGGCCCAGTTTCCTTGGTTACAGCTTCACTTCCCCTTCTGCTTGTCCTTCACGTGCTGTTTGTAGCAGGGGTCCTCAACTTTTTTAGCAGGGTGCCAGTTCACTGTCCCTCAGACCCCTTGGACGGCCGGACTATAGTTAAAAAAAAAACCAAAACTATGAACAAATTCCCATGTACACTGCATATATCTTATTTTGAAGCAAAAACACCCAAAATGGGGCAAAAACACCTGGCGGGCCAGATAAATGTTCTCGGCGGGCCGCATGTGGCCCACAGGCTGTAGTTTGAGGAACCCTGGTTTGTAGTTTTCAGGATTTTAGTTGCACCACAACAGTGGAAGCAGAACAGGTCTTTTAGCAAACATTGCTGGGAAGGTCAAAGGGTAAAACCTCCCACATCATGGAGGTAGCATGGTAAGAACTGTCGGCACCATGAGGAAGATTTCAAGGTCGTAGTACTCTTAGCTTTCAGAAAACCCCAGGTCACTGAGTTGATTCTGACTCATCGTGACCTAATAAGAGAAGGGAGCACTGCCCCTTTGGTACACCTTTTACAGAAGCAGAAAGCACCATCTTCCTCCAGTAGAATGACTGGTGGGATAGAACTGCTGACTTTGCACTTAGAAATGCGACAATAACCCACCAGAACTCCTTGCTCCCAGTCCTAGGAGGGACAATGGTTTATTAATAGAAGTGCTGTGTTCTTCAAGGGGTTTGTTCATTAATTTTTCTGCTGACATGCAAATTGTGCACTCCCTTGGTAGAAACTTCATCACAAGCAAAATTCTTGGTACAAGGTACTGTGAGACATGGTATTTCACTTTGTAACTTTGATTTTTTAATACTCAGAACCATGGTGGCATAGTGGGTTACAAGTTGAACACTGTTAAATTAGTCATTTGAAACCATCAGCCATTGTGAAGAAGAAAGACGAGACTTTCTGCTACCATGGATTTACAGCCTTGGAAACCCCGAGGGCAGATCTACTTTGTCCGGTAGAAGTCACCCTGCGTGGGAACCAATGTGAAGGCTCCTTTTCCTTAACATCACAGAGAAGGACACTGCAGGGAGTGAGGCTGTGTATGTGGTGGGAGGGAAGGAGGGCTTCTCACGGAGTCAATGTGAAAGATCTGCCTCCTTGTGTTCGCTGCTGAATTCCATTTTGCTCTTTTGCTTACTTATAGTTTCTACTTACAGGTTGTACTACCTTTTGGCTTAGGTCCCTAATTCTTTTCTTTATGTCGTCCCAATTCTTCTGCACGAATGAGTCATTCTTTATGTATCATGCTGATAAACTCCCTAAATAGTGATTTGTCCAATTTCTACTATCTCTACTGGATGAAATTCTCATCCAAACTGTCCGACAGATGTATTTGACTCACAGAAACCTTGGGTCTCTTTTTTGGGAAGGATAATTTGTCTGAACAAAATAGAATGATTTCTGTGTAAAGCCATTTTCCTGCCAGAGAGACAGGTACTTTGGCTGGGATAATTAAAATGACCCATCATGTAAATGCAGATTTTGACTTTTTATACACACAAACACACACATATAATCTATAAATGGATGCAGGTGAATATCAGAGAGGGAGACTGGCAATTTACTGGCACGTGTCTTGATTTTGTTTTTTGAGATTGGAAAATTGATATTTCATTTTGCTTAAGGAAATATCTTAAGCAGTTAAATGTTATTTCCTTCTAAAATGAAAAACCACATTCCAATGGTTTTAATAATAATCATTGGCATTCAAATTTATGCAAGGATAATAGCAATAGTTAATTTTAATAGGTACAGACGTTCCAAGTCATCATTAACAACATAATTTGATTAATAAAATGGAATTGGTCTCCTTTATAATAAAACACAGCTAAACTGCTAATGCATACCAAAAAAAATCCACCCCAAATTATATATATTCATAAAAAGTCTGATTTTGAACTTTACTTAGGTTTCCAAATAGTCGTTTTATAATTACTATAGTATATTGAATATTAAATTGTGTATACACTATAGCATGGATTCTTAACCATTTTTCCCTCTCCAACATACTTGTAGGGTAGACCATGTTTGCATCTTCCATAAATGACTTAAGACTTGGTAAAAAAATTAAACAAGATATTTACATAATGCTTCAAGTCTATCGGGCACTTTGCAAGAGAAAACTCATGCAGAATCGTGTAACACACAAAGGAATGTGTGAAAACATCGTTAGTGACTCAGCCGTGCGCCCAAGTTCTCACTTCTCTCTCTCCAGTTCGCCTTCTCTCAACCTCCAGAGTCAGTGCTACAACTTTCACTGAAAAACGAAACAAACACAAAAACCTCTCTCTTATTCTCCAGCTCTCATTTTATCTCTCTCTCTCGCTTTGAAGTTGACTGTCTTAAATCTGTATATGGATGTGGTAGAAGTATTAGGAAAGGTCTTTAATCCCACTGATTATATTGACTTTGAACTACTTACTTAGATAGTTGATGGAAGTGGTCTGCTATGTGGCAGCAGAGATGTACTTCCAGAGACCTTGGCTGTATACGTTTTATAGACTGGAGAGCGCAGAGCGATCGATCAGAAAAGTGATCATCTCCCTTCACTCTCTCATACTTTCTTTTCTTTTCTTTTTAAAATCATTTTATTACTCTCCCATACTTCCAAGTGAGTTAAATTAGACATCCTTTAAAAATAATGCTTAGTAGGGAAGATATTTTTCTGGCTACCTCATTGATATCTATGAAAATAAGGTAAAGTATGTTGAGGGTGTCCAAACACAGTAAGATATGAACAGAATGTAATCTAGTTAAGGCTAATTAATCTAGGTTATATTATACAGTGTTTGTCCACTAAGAAAGTTCCTGTTTTTGACAAATTCTGGGTTTTGAATATTTTCTAAGAGAATGAATATGTGCAGTATCTCGAGACACATGTCGTTTTGAATGCTCAATACGATTTAGTGTCATTTAGAATGCTCTTTTACTTTCTTTTGATGGTGCTTATGAAACTCACCCCCTTTTGCCATTAAGCTGATCCCGATGCGTCACAATGCTATGAGAGAATCGACTTGCTCCCTGGGGCTTTCCCGCTTTCTTTTATCTTTTTCTCAAGAAGATCCATTTGTAGGTTGAGGAGCTAGTGGACTTGAACTCTTGAACTACGAACCTCGTGGCGAGCATATGCTTATCATATTGTACCACACACTTCCATTGAGTTCACCCTGATAGTGACTCTACAGGAAAGGGTAGCAATGTTGCTGTGGGTTTCTAAGACCATGAAGACCATAAATCTTTTACAGAAGCTGAAAGCCTCATCTTTCTCCTTTGGAGAAGCTGGTGGTTTCTAACTGCGGAACTTGCCATTAAATTCCAGTGCTAAACCCACTACCCCGGCAGAGGTCTTTGTTTGCTGTAAGCAGTTGTTTCAGCCCACAGGAAACACAGAGCTGGTTCCCTCTCCCATCATCCCTGTGTACAACAAGACGAAGCACTGCCTGCTTCTGCGCTGTCCTCGCAATTGCTCCCATGGTTGAGCCTTATTGCAGCCACTGTGTCAGTGCATTTTGCCAAGAGCCTTCCTCGTTTTGTTGAGCCTCTGCCCAGCAGGATGTCCTTCTTCGGGGACTGGTCTCTCTGACATGTCCAAAGCATGGGAGAAAAATGCTTGCTGTCTTGGCCTCCACAGTGTTATAGGTGTAGAGAAAACAAATAAAGAAGACATTTTATAAACATTTGTTTTCCACTCTGAAAAGGAAGAGCTTCGATTCTGCTTACATTTTTAAGATATCATGGAGAAAGACCTCAGAGGGCTCACACACACACACACACACACACACACACACACACAGAGGAAAGTTTAATTATTATGTTCTTAAGTAATTTTTTCTTAAATAGAAACTGAAAATATATTTGTGGGGCAATTCTCATGACAATAAATATTGATATTTAGAGCCTACGAATCTTCCATTAATGAATGGATTATATCTATTTATGTGGTACTTGAAAAGGAAAAGGGAGTCAGTCCTAATCTGGCCAAACGTTCTCTCTTCATGTGTATGATTTCAGCTCCACTGCTGTCCCAATGTGCTTACAAACGCTGCTCTTTCCAACCTGAGCAAGGGTAGGGGAGCAGGAAGGGGCGGGATCTATCTTTTTCATATGGAAGTTCAATTAGTACTCATCCCTCAAGATCCCCTCTAAGTACTGTCATATTAAGCATTATTATAGCAATTATAACTTATCAAAGAATCTGACACTCAAGCATACACACGGCTTAGCGATTCCTACATGGCATCCATGTAGAAAAGTCCTGTCCACCGAAGGAGGCAGTGCCTATTTCAGATCATCTGTTCTCCCCCTGAGGTTTCTCCCTCCAAACCAGATAGAACATGGCTTTTGGTTTCAGACAGAATTGCTAAAATGGTTGCTTCTACTGTTTAAGTTATGTTATAACCTTGAATTGAGTTTCTATAGCTTTCTGAGCTCCAGGATTCCCTGCTAATAAGCTGAATGTAGACTTTACCTTTTGTAAGTTGAAGAAAATGAAACACCTATCAGCACACAGCAAATTTCTAAATGATGATTCCAACAATTTTCTCTTCGTCCTATAAGAAACATTACTTATGGGATTTTACTGATATGTTGCCAATATTTACTGATACGTTGTAAGCAACATTCTGTTTTAGGGTATCAAAAGTGTTCTCTTGTATGATCTACTGATTATTATTCATGTGTGAGATGTTGACAATTTCAGAACAGCATGCAAGTAGATCAACAATGACAATTCAATAGCTTCTTTGCACCAGACAGATGTGTGCCCTCCTCTCTCTGGGAGCTGCCCCTTAGCTATTCAACTGCCACTGACTAGTCTTCCCGTGGTGCCACCAGGGTGTCACAGAGAGAGGGACTGAGAACTTAACAAGGCAGTTTTATGTTGCGTTCTTAATTTATTAAAATTTATTAATATTTTCCTTAGATAATCTATCCTTTGCTTGAAAAAAAAGTCTATAAGATGAAAGAATCTAGACCAATTTACAACTTGATGACTTTGTAGGGGGTCATGAACATGTTGCATTTCTGCCTTCGTGATATTATTACAATAGGACTGATCTCATATGTAGATTCTTCACTATGAATTCAGGTGAAATGCTTTTTCCTCTATGATTTTCACTTCCCAACCGCCTATTACCTCAACCAACTCTCCTCCCAGCGTAAGTTATAGAATGCTCCTTTAGATTCATCATTATGAAGAGCGCCGGGTGTTATTAGACTCACTGTGTGCCCTGGCAATGACATGGCAATGTGTCTCTTGACTGTGTGCCAGCACACAGCACATTGGGAATTCCTGGTCTCTTTCATTTACCTTTGTATCTTAGAACTAGGAATAAAGTTTGTACATAGAAGATTCTAATTAAGTAACCCCTACTGTATAGGAGTGAAAAAAATTATACATGTGCATGTATGCTAAAGGGGTCATGGTAATGGATATATATATATATATATATGGCTCAAATTCTTTGAGCTAGTTTATATAAACATATATGTAATGCTATAAATATGTATAAATACAAACATATGATTTTCAAAGTTCCTAATATTCATTATATTTTAATTTTTCCCAAGCTTTTTAAAAATACATATAGTTTATTTTGTCACTGTAATTCCAAACTAGATATGCACATAAAGCATTTATAGACACAATAACTATATATTTGGTTTTGAAATGTAAAATGCTTTTAACTAAACAAATGATAACCCCATTTTCATTGCAAGAGATATTAATATACTCTCCATAATTATGTTTTAGTAGCTAGAGGTCAAAGAAACTTGAATATGCTATAATTACATAATTATAAACATAACATTCATTTCTATCAAAATAATCTTTCTTTTGACATCAGCAAAAGTATAGTATTTAATGTTATTATTTCCCTAAGCAACACTGTAAATATATGAAATCTTTTTTATGCCTCACCTACTTTCTGTAAGATAAAACACACCTGTTCTATTTCATGTTAGTTCATTATTCTTTTTTCTATCGCCATTAAATGTTATTGTATTATTCAAGTGATTTGCTGACTCATATTTTCCCCAAAGCACATGCATTTAATATTATTGAAATCTATAATAAAGATCACAAATATAAATGATGCATACTTATTCATATTTCATTTTTTCAATTTTTTCATTTAATACAGAAAAACTCAAATTAGTGAATGTTAAAATTTAAACATATGTATGTCATTTATCCGTTATATGAAGAGGTTTCAAAATGTTAATATGAAACCCAGGATTGAGAACCTGTAAGGACAGCAAGTAGAATATATTATTTTAAAGGGTGCAGGGTTGGGAGCGTGGTAAAAGGGACCTGAGGTCAATGAGTTCTGGAAGGAAGAGAATGTTTTGAAACTGTGGCCGCAATTGTACAAAACTGATTGATGTGATTAAATGATGTTATCTGTATTCACTCCCAATAAAATGGTTTTGGAAAAAGAAATAGAATTAAAGATAATGGGATTTTCCACAAACTTTTACAAACGCAATTTACTATAACATTTCAAATTAAATAATAGAAAAGAGTAATTCATCGGCATGACAATCTATTTGTGGAAATGAATAATTTCTATATTCTGTAAGGACATTTCACACCAGTTTGAAGGACATTTTCATTCATTCACGTCTACAAAGTTCTAGCCTTCACCAGCAAGTATCACTGTTCCAATTTAGCACTATCCTGTGTGATAGCTTCAGGATTTTTGACTGCAGTCAGTGACAATTGTGTACTACTCTTTCCCCATCATCTAATATGATGCTTGTCTTATATCACGCACACAACCAATATCAGGAAGAAGACAGGAAAATGAATCAACCAAGGAAAAAATCTTATTCTGAGAAGTCCTTAAAACTGATTATTGAATCATTAGTTCTTGCCTCTTTTAACTAAGGCCTCCCATATCCATTAGAATAATTTTCAAACTCCTTTGTTTGATGTAAAACCAAAACCATTTGCAAAATGTACTGGATGTAATTGGTCTTTGACATCACAATGGTTTTGCCATTGCATTTACTGTTTTATTTAAATGAACATATCTTTTTCTCCCCCCTACCGTTCCCCCCTCTCCCTTTCTTTGCCCAGGACTAATTCTACATTCACTGAAATCACTACTGCTCTCCCAATGATACCAGGCTCACCTCCAAATAGTCTCCGTTTTCACAAAACCCCCTATGGCCATCCTTACGTCATTTAACACATTCATTCTGCCGGGCGTACTTCATGTATGCTACAAATACATTTTTATTTCTTCTTCACTGTATAATTCTACAAACTTTTAGGAGCCTTGTTTGGTTGGTTGTTTTTTTTTTTTGTTTTTGTTAATGTTAATAAAATAAAGTTTGAAAAAACAGTAATGAGAAAATGAAAGTAAGGAAAGAAATCAGGGGAAAAAATCAATTTTCTTAATTTTGGTGATGAGATTTTTGATGGGAGAGGCTTGTTGTATTTGCTTTTCATGTTTTCTATACCAAAAGCCTCCACTTTTCAAGGTGTCTTCAAATATTAGACCAGCTATTTAAGATTTATATTTTTCAGATTTTTAGTGTAATTTATACTTCTCCTTAGTAGACACTTGCTAATTAAAGAAATATGGTGTGGTGTGAAATAATTAAAGGGTAATCCCCTCCATGTCTTAGAGGGGCTTTGCTTATGATAAAAATAACATGGAAATTAGGTACTGATAAAACTCTAAAGAGTTTTATCAGGATAATATCTACAAAATTGCAATGAGAATCATAGGTTAGTGTTTCTGATAGCCTAGAAAACACCAAAAACATTTCCAATATATGTGATCCCTTAAACCACAGACCCTCCCACAAATGAACATTATGTTGAGTGATTATCACAGTTATCAGTCTAGTGTTGGAGTAATTATCTAAGCAAATAGAGTAAGGAAATAAAGTGAGCATTCAAGAGGGGCTTACAAAACTAATATGCTGTGAGAGAACATATTTCACGTTATTCAGTCTGAGAGGAAATAACACGAAGAAACGAAAACAAGAACTTCAAAAGGAAATCACCGAAATGAAATTGTTGGCCACACACAAATCCTGGCAGAGCATGCAGGCTCATTAACTTTCCTCACTGAGTCTCACGTGCACCAGAAATACAGCTACTCCATAAAATTAATTGGACCATTCTCAGAAAAATTATTTTTAATGTTCATAAATCCATGAATTAAATTTATAAGTGTTGATTGCTGTTGGCCAGTCAATTCTGACTCATGTTGACTCTAGGTAGTGACGAGCGCAGCTGAATAGTATTTCTAAGACTGGGGCTTCCGGAAGCAAACCAACAGATCTTTTTCTCATGAGCCTGATGGCAGCATCGCACCTCCAGCCCCTGCTAGTGCTTGATCCCATAACCATTTGCATCCCCAAAATTTCCTCATTTCTATCGAGTCTGTATAATTCCGCAGTAACTTCCTAGTGTCTGCTACTGAGAATGCAAGACATACTCATTCTGGGAAATGTTTGGGGCTCTTTTTGGATCAAACCAGGTGTAAAGCTCTCTTAAAAGGCTTCCATCTTTACGTTTCTTTTCAAAGCATCTTTGGCACACCCCACACAATTTGATGCCTTCAGTTTGGCTGGTTTCTTGTCTTTCTTTCACTTTCCCCAACAATGTACATGCATCCCATTAACAAATCCCAAAACACTAAGTAAACTCCATGGAAACAAGTCTGTGAGCCCTGCCAAACAAGTTAATTTATTTATTAAAAAACTTCATTATGGACTGATGACTGAAGAATACACATAAATCAACTTCCATAAAATTCACAGTAGCAACCTTAGTTGTTTTCTATGAAAAAAATTATCTGAAAACAAATCCCATGTACAAGTCCTTACATCCAGAAAAACTGTAATTTGGAATTTTTTACATCCAACTGATTCTTATTGCAGACACACTATGTTGGGTCATGTTCTAGGAATTGGGAACACAGGTGAATTATAATATAATGTGGTCACTGCATATTACTGAATCATCAAGAGGTAGCTACATTCCTCCTGTATTCATGTGACTAACAATCCCTGACAATAATGCAGCAAGTAAGCATAGGAAAAATGGGAAAGTTAGAAAGAAATTTAGCCTTAGAAGCTAGTTTTCCAAAACTAATCTTAAAAATGTCACAATAGGAGCACCTGGTCTTCCTGGTTGCTTGTTCCCCACTAATCTTGACCAATGTTCTGCATACACTTTCTATGTGAAACTAACAATAGGCAGAATTTGTTAAAATAGCGAGTTGCTTTAAGAAAAACCCAGGAAAAACAAACAAACAAACAACCAAACAAAAAACCCCTAGGAAAGGGTGACCTATAAGTAACAACAATAAATCTTACTTTTGGGCAGTACCTGCCTAATCTAAAAATGTCAACAGAAAAACTGCCTTCGACCACAAATCCTCTATCCGCCTGGCCCAAGGAGTTGATGTCTGTCCCACTCCGTGCAGAATTGGGTGATGTTTTGTCCGTTTTTTTCCACTCACTCACTGCTATGGAGTCAATTCTGGCCACAGTGATGCTATAAACCAGTGCTGAACTTCTCCTGTGGGTTTCCAAGACTGGGACTGGTTGCAGAAGTAGAAAACCTCATCTTTCTCCCATCAAAGTGATGGGGGTTTGCAGCAAATATGTAACTATTATGCCACCAGGGCTCCGGATTTTCAATCTAGAGGAGTGAACAGGACAGCCAGCAATGACTTCAGCCGGGACTCCAAACTCACATCAGGAAGATTAGGGGGAGATTAGGGAAGATAGGAAGGGGATCAGGCAAGGTCATCCTCTGCCTTCTCTCCTCCTCCTTCCCTTCCCTCACCTTGAGTCAGCAGCACTCAGTGGAGAGCAGTTCTTCGCATGCACGTGGAGGCAATGGCGCTGTATGAGTCAGTGCAGGGACTGTCAGAGGACTGTCACCGAGTGATTGACATGCACGCCCAACAGACACTCACAGGACAGATATCTCAATGAAGGGACTGGCTGCCGAAAGAGAGATTGAAAACAGATTCCCCAGTACGATAGTTTCTTGTACCTGGAGAGTTTGAATTTTATAAGTCATCATATAGGCAGCAGGATATTGGTAACTTAAATCAGTAAAAGAAATAAAGGGCACTAATACAGAAATTAATCTGATATGGGAATTATTTTATAAACAATTGAAAGCCTTCATCATGAAACATATTTCAGTAAGAAATTGTGAATAATTTTTAAAAATTGACAAAAAGAAAGTAATAACAAAGAAATATAATGCATACCGAAGAACCAAATTAGAATTAGAGGACTGGGCACGCAGTAACAGAATAGACACAAACACTTGCCACATGGGTTCAGTAATAGGCGGGGAAATCACATCGTATCAGTGAACTTGAGGCTAGCTTATTAGAGTTTGCAAATCTGAATAAGGAAGATAAACTAGACAACAGAATACAGAGTGTTAATTAAAGGAAAGTTAGTGTGAGAAAGCCTATCCAGAAGGACTCTTGCACGGGGGAAAAGGACTGTTGTAATAAGGAGGACGCTCTGCTCCTGAGATCTGAAAATTTCTCCAGGGTCAAGCCAAAATTGTTTGTCCTTCATAGGGGGGAGGGAGTGAGGCCCGGAATATTAGGGTGCAGGAAGTGGGGTCAACACCAGCAGCATGATCTGAGAGTGCATTAGAGAATGTGCTATCCCGAGGACATTGCATGCTCGGGGCAAGGCGTGGAAGGGGAATTGACGCTGGCTCTGACCAAACGTGGGTCACACTTCAGGACCAGGGGAGAGGAGAGAACACTAACTGTGGTTTGGTTAACAGAGATTTTGTTCCATTTGATCCGTGGGCACAAATAAGTGAATCTGTGAGAGTCTGGGTTTAGCCTGGTTCTTTCTGGATGCCCTGCTGCCTCCAGAACCACAAGACTTGGGTTAAATTCATGGACAAGGAACTAACATTCTTCCCTTGAAATCCAAGGAGAGAAAGTGGGAAGTGATGGGACTAAACTTTTTTAAAGAAATAAGAACATAACTGGTGAAAAAGATATACCTCAGTATTAAGAAAAGCTGCTAAAACCCCAAAAGGCGTATACCAAAGCGACTCCCCGGCAGGCAGTCATAGAGTACAACGAGGCCATCTGGTTCAGGGAAACGGACCTTACTGGAGTGCCAGCGTTCATGAGGTTTTACACTTGTCTCCCATTTTCAAACATTTACCTGTGATGCTTCTTGTCCTGCATTTCCTGGATTTCCACTAACGGGCTAACCTGCAGACTGGTCATTCTAACCGCCCAGCAGAACCATGAGAGGCGGACAGTTGACATGCTTCTGGAAGCAGCAGACTGACTCTGCAACATGGGGTGCTTCTGAGTGGAAGTGGACTTGACAGCACATCCAACTCCAACAAGCTTTTCAAATGGATTTCGGAAGCACATTTAAAACTATCTGGTAGGATGAGCAATGTATTGGGGGGAAATCTTAAGACAGTTATATTGAAAATGAGCAGAGTAAGAGAAATAAAGCATCTACACTTTGCTGTAGGAATGACAGCAACCACTCAGCCTATAGTGCATCAATGCACTCAAAAATATGACAAATAAATAAAAATAGGATCCTAAATATATTGAAGAATATATTTTCTGGTGTATTTCTAAACAACATTAACACTATTTATATGACTATATAGTATTAGCTTTACTAAACCTAGCAGATTAAACATTAACTTTCAATTTTTTAACATATTACAGGATTTCTAGTTATTTTAAATTTCCACATTTAATTTATTACTTAGAAAAAGATAACATTAAATTATAATAATAATCAATTAGTAATAAACATTCCTATATTATAATGTAATTGTATGCTTTATAATTGATAATACTATCAATGACACAGAAAACAAAAACATTTGCAGCACCTTAACACTTGATGCGTATGTAGGTTATTATTTCCAGTTTCTTTTGTACAATTATTAATAAATTGAATAAAAATTATAGCATATTAATGCAAGAAAGCAAAACAACTTAAATGAATAGATGAATGTACCTTTAATAGTAGCAATAACCAAAACCAAGACCAAACTCACTGCTATAGAGTCATTGTGGACTCAGAGCTCCCCTGCCCCCATGTGTTTCTGAGTCTGTAACTCTTTTGAGAGTTGAAATCCCAGTCTTTCCCCAATGATGCTGCTGGTGGCTTTGAATTGCTGATCAAGTGGATCACATAACAACACTACCGGGCATATTTAGTAACAATATACACAATTATAATTTTGAGCAAAATAAACCAACATAAAATTTAATATTGCATTTTCATAATGTTCACAACAGAATTTCAAATTCACAAGATTTGGATTTCAGAAAGCAGTTGGCTTTGCTAAAGAGAGAGAGGGTAATGACTGAAGCTTTGCCTGCAGTGTGCTTGAAGTAACCCATATTGTTGACCTGGGTGTTGTTTGCTCATTAACGTTCACTTTGTGATAATTTCTCAAGTAGAACTATGATGTCTGGTCTTTTATTTATGGACATTATATTTTGATAAAGCTGTTTATTTAAAACTTTTAAAATGCAGTCACTGCCATGCAATAGGTCAAAATATGCAATACTTTGATTGAAGAGTGTTTTTAAGTACTGATGCTACTATAACTACCTGCTCTGAAAAGTATTGTATTTATAATGGAAACCTAACATTTATGAAACATGACCATGAACACTAAATTACAAACACCGGGTTAAGAAATAACTAGGGGAATTTAAAAGACACAGACAATGAAAATGTGTCTTTATGTTGCTAAAATAAAGATTAGGCATTCTTATTTAAGAATAGCTTCTCAAGAGAGGCAGGTTAAAATGGAAACACGGGGAATCTCATAGTTTGACTGACCTATGAGAGCATAGGACATACACATAATGTGTGAACTTGTAACAGTTTACCTTAAAAGGTAGCTATCAGGAAAAAATTGTACTTTTTTCTCATATCTCAACTTAAGGTCTAATATTACATACACTGCAACCATGTACAATCATTTTAATACAATTATTATTTATAGATACCCTTATTTTAATATCATAATAAAATGTGTAGATTTAATGCCTTTTCATATTTCCAGAGCACTTTGAGGGACTTGTCTAATCAACAAACATGTAGAAGTGCGCACACACACATACATACACAAGGGTAAGCTACTAAATCAAAGAAAGCTTCATCAAACAAAAATATCAAAACAGAAAATGTCAATCAGGTCACATCTTGATGACCTCATTTGGAGGGCATAAACAGCTCACTGGAGTCCAGATACTCTCTCTGCCTTGACTCGCTGGGAGATATTCCTGTTGACAAGCTACCTGGAGCTACACTGATAGAACCAGAGCCCTGAAGCTCAGAGGAGCCACGTGGAGACCCACGCCAGTGCAGAGATGCTTCTATCACCATTGGATCCACAAGACCTTCCACCCACTGGTCTGTGATCTTGCTGCATTCAGCATCATTGCATGAGTCTGAGAGGAATTTATGAACTAGTATCAGCATATGGGGTAATATGGGAGGGACTTGGTCTGGACTGGTATGGGATGTTTTCGTGAGATACAATGGTTCCTTTGACATAAAATTCTCTCTTACATATAAACAAACAAACATGCAGAATGTCTAGTGTGACTGGACACCTCCTCCTTCTAGGTCGACACAGTTCTAAAGGCAGCGCTTCCATTTCCCTCGCCCTCTCCTGAGGAAGTCTATGCTCTTTGATTTATCCCACATCAAAGCGGCAGTTTGGCATTGTCAAGGAATTCACACTGTTCTTTGTGTTTTGAGAACAAAAAGGACTCTAGCCAGGAAATATAAGAATTGCAGGTGGATGTGGTAAGGTTTGCCAATAAAATTCTCCTAGAAGAGCCCTTCCTACCCTACCAAAGTGAGCAAGTGCTTTGTGTTGATGCGTGTATGGGAGGAAATTCTAGACTCCTTCTCAAGAATGCAGCTTTCAACCTTAAACTTTTTTGTTGTTTTTTTCAAATTAAGTTTCCTTGATCATCTGGCATACACTGAGAAGTTCTATCAAGACTATCGATTGGGAAGCCAAACAAACATTCTACTTTCACCTGAACTCTCTGCCTTGAATTTATGTTGTATAGGAGATTCATTTGGAAGCCAATTTTTGATTGGATCTGCCTTTTGAAGGGATCTTTGTTAGAACTAAGACAAGCTTATTACTGAGAGAACTTGTCTGCAGCCACCCACTTATTGCAGAGAGCTTAAACACATGAGGCTTGGAATAAACCTGTGCATGTAAAAACGAATAGCCTGGCAACAATAGTCTTTACTATTGCGGGTACACACTGCGTGGGTATCAGTAAGCATGTATCTATACACCTTTTCAGAGAATTTAACCTTTTCAGAGAGCATTTACATATCCCTTTAGCATCACCATTCTGCCTCTATGGAGCAGTCTAGCCATACTTTGAAGGGTGCTCAGTTGAATAAACTGGGCAGGTGAGTCATGAAAATAATTAATTAATGGTGCATTTTAATGCACCTAGGAGCTTTATATATACATGATACCAGAAGTCCACGCTAACATTTCAAGTTGATATGATATGAAAATGAGTGGTGGAAGAAAAATAGAGGAACAGGTGCTTCCGATACCCTATCTGAGTACAGACAGGTCTTCTTCCCCTCTTCCATTGATATAAGCAATCTTTCAGGTTCCTGCAGTCTGGCAGAATCAGGACAGGTGTGTTAGGGTTCTCTAGAGAGGCAAAACAAGATTGCTAATAATTATAAATACATATGTACACAGATATATATATATATCACACAAGAAATAAACAGTTAAATTATAAAGCAGTACAAATGGCTCAGTGCAACTCACTCCTGTGAGACAGCGGTGAGACACTGGCAGTCCTTCAATTCTTGAAGACCAGTGGGTAGTCCTCTGTAGAGCAATTCAGCCTATCTGGGCACAGGCAGCCAACAGCAAGGTAGGTCAGCTAGATGACAGGGACTCACAGTCCCCAGCTCCTTAGATGTAAGTTCCAATGATGTGGCGAAGCAGGTCTTGAAGGAACCTCAAATTACAGCAACATAGTACGTGGGTTAGGTGTCCTACAGGTAATGTAGTTTTCAAATGGAGGTACAGAACAAGCAAGGCAGCCACACACTGGTCCGATGATCAAAGAGCAAGAGATAAGAAAGGCAAGGCTCGCTGAACCATTTATCTCCCCACCCTTCAATTAATCCCACATGTGTTGATTGGCCAGGTTTGCACAATAAACTAAGTGCCTCAACATGTTAGCTTTCAACAAGGGAATATATCCTGAGCTTAAAGGTGATGGATACTAATATATGAAAAGACCTACTATTTATATGTCTAGAGAAATAACAAAGATTACAATTAGATCTTATTAAGGTGGAAATGAAGAAAGAACCTGGAAAGTATATTTTTATTTTGTTTGCACAAAACAAAACAGGTTGTATTTTGAGGGCCTTAATAAAAAGATTCATTATTGTGATGAGACACAAGATCATCAATGAAGAGCTGACAAATGAGGACAAAAGGAGAAGCATAGTTTCCTATTTAATCAATGAAGAGTGACGGCCAGACAAACAGGCGGAATGACGTTCTTCAGGACAATGAAGGGATTGCTGCATGATTCACAAAAGGAGAGAGGAGCAGTGATGAGCACGCCCTTCCAGCTGGGGAGCAACAGCTGGGGATCAGTTACAGCAACTGAGGAAGGAAAGAGGCGCGTCAGGGGGCCAGCGACTCGTGTAGGGTGTAAACTGATGAAGGAGGCAGCCTAGTGGCCTAAAGATTTACGTATATGGCCCTGAAACTACAGATTGGTGGTTAAAACACACCAGCTGATAGCAATTATTTGAAATGTGCAATTAACTTCATGTGATGCATGGTTTTTCATTCAAATGCATGATTGATATTTTAAAAGTTTGAAATCTAGGAAAATAAATGGTTGGATTGATAATAAATGGGCATGGAGCTGGCTTTTAGCTTAAAGATGACAAATTCTGTTGTTGACATGAATTTTAGAAACCAAAGTTTAGAGAAATGAAACTTCATGCAAAACAAAGGCAATCACATTCTTAATACCACAAATTTTCATGATGAGCTTTTGTTTTATATTTATTATTTTAACAATTTTAGACTAATGGAAACAATAAAGCCAAATGACAAAATCATGATAGTAGAAAATAAAGGCTTTCCCTTTTTCAAATTTATTATCCAATAGTCATAGTTGAGGTATCTAGTATTACTATAACCAACCCGCTGCTGTACATCAGTTCAATGATCATACAGGTCAGAACAGAACTGTCCTTGGGGTTTCCAAGGCCACAAGCCTTTAGAGAGCAGAGAGCCTCCTCTTTCTCTTGTGCAACAACTGAAGATCTTGAGGTGAGAGGCCCAAAGCATAGCCCACAATTCCAAGAGAGCTACTGGAGGCATCACGGGGTGCTGCTGGGGTATTAGTCAACTGTTTGCTAAGTTTATTCAACTGTTTGTAAAGTACCTTCATATTTCAAACCCAGTGGATTTCTTTTGTTTGACCCAATAATTTTACTGGTAGGAATATACCCTATTCTCAAAATATTTAAAACACAGTGTTCACTATTATACAAAAATCATAATGCACGATACACAGTGTAAATGTTGAAAAATATAAACTCTTAAGATGATTATGGAAAATTCTCTGTACATAATTTGAAGCTATTAAGGTAATATAGAAAATGTGATGTAGCAGTTTGCAACTCACTGGTTAGTATTATTTAGAGACAATATTACAAAAGCATAAACATTCTGACTCATAGCTGCCCCACAGGACAGGGTGGAAGTGTCCCATGAGTTTCCGAGACAGTAACTGCTTATGGGATTGGACAGCCCCATGGGAGTTTCCAACAACTGACCTGTCAAATCACAACCCAACTCATAAGCCCTGGGTCACGAGAATAAGCATTGTAGTAAAATGATGAGAGTTGTTTCTCTAAGTTTGAAACGCATGTATATTTTCCATGAAAATGAATTTAAAAGATATTTCAAACTCATTTTCCATTTCCAAAGATGGTGTGAAAGAGATTCTGCTTTTCTGTCCCCCAAGAGTACACTTGTTCTATAAATATACACTCACAGTAGGCTGAGTGTGTCTGTTACGTCTTGTCAGTGCCTCTTAACCTGGGAGTCGCTACCCTTTTGGGGATCCAATGACCCTTTCAGAGGGGTCGCCCGATTCATAACAGTATTAAAATTACAGTGATGAAGTAGCAATGAAAATAATGTTATAGTTAGGGGTCACCACATGAGAAACTGCATGAAAGGGCCACGGCGTGAGGGAGGTGGAGAACCACTGTCTTAAGGGGGGGGGCTCAAATAAAATGGTCTTAGTGGATTCTGAATTGATAGGTTAATTTTTTTCACCTTTGCCTTTTTGTTTCCTCATTGAAAAACCATCAATACCAATACTGCAAGTGTTCTTCAAATTGTGCTATCCTTAGGGAAGCCATTGCTCATCAAAACACATTAATTTTATAGTGCTTACAGTTATCCAGTGGCAAACCTTATTTCAAGTTCAATAAATTGTGGCCTTCACTTAAGTAGCATGCTAATTTCATGCTGTGCTTATTTCACAAGTGTTTAGATATGAACTCTAGTCAGACTCCTGATGCTGCTTTGCTTTATGTTTACAGAGTTACCAACTATGGCTAATTGTTTCAACCCAGTGCCCAGATACAGGAAATGGTCAGGTTTAGATCGAGTTTTCTATTCTGTTGTTAAGAGTGCCTTTATTGGAGTAATTAACATTTTGGAAGTCAAACACTGGTTGTTTTAAGACAGATAGGTCAAATATACATTATATATATGGATTCACAGAATCTGCTGCCCTTCTATTCATGTCTGGTGTTGAAATTGGGCCAAATTAAAAAAACATATATATGTGCCATGGACCCTACATGAACAGGAATTAACATGGTCATCCAGCAATTAGGGGGAAACCACCGTAGCCTCCTCGATTGTCTGCACAGGGACTGTGGCATGCATGAAGGCACTTTGCAGTCTGTACCTTGGTTTAAAGAGCCCATTGGCCCACCTTCAAATCTGTCAAGCAATATCTTTAAAAGTTGTGTTGTATAATGAATATGTTGTGTCAGGTATTTCAATATTTAAGACCTGGTGTCTTTTAAATCTCCTGGTTCTCACTCAGGGGCCCCTTCCTGGTTTCCTCATGGATATAATCTCAGAAATTATGTTTGCATTGAAGAAAGAAGAAGAAAGAGAGAAAAGTGCTATTTGGGGTTTCTCATTCATTCGAAAAGTGAAAGTATAGGAGATTTTATAAAGTGCATGAAAAAATTTAAGCACCTCTCATGTCCGTTTTCCCACAAATATTCTGCAGCCTCCTCATATCCCTAGCAAATATGATATTGCCCAGTATGTGCTACATGGGTAACCTCAGCTTCAAAGACTGCTGAGGAATGATGATGGCAACATATGTACATATATGCTTGATACAATTGATGTACACAGTATTATAAGAGCTGTAAGAGCCCCCAATAAAATGATTTTTAAAAAAGGCTGAAGAAGAATTTTCTTCACATAGTGTTCTTATGGAGAACAGAGGGGGTAAGGAGTTAAGGATGTTGAGAACCATCATCATCATCTTGCCATAATTATTTGGTATCTGTTTACCTCAAGTGTCCATATGTGCTGCAAGTCATGAAGTACCCAAAGGTCAGCAAGTCAAACCTATCCCTCGCTCTGTTGCTCCAGAGAACAAAGTAGTGGCCTGCTTCCATGAGGATTTATTGATAGCATTGGATTCCCTATGGGACAGTTCTTACTCTGTCTTATGTGATCGCTATAAAATATAACTGATTCCATGATCACTGGCTAGCAGGAAAGAACCATGGGAGGATAATGCTTTGGATCATTAAATGGATGATGATTGCATCGTGGTGTTGTTGTCATATCACATCATTACATAACCAAGAACCATGGCCCAGCCAAGTTAACACGTATTTTTGAGGGACAGAATTCAATCCATGAAACTGTCTCTCCACTCAGCATCCTATGTGTTACAGGATCACGAAATAAATATATAATCATGCCCTATTACAGCTTAACATGTTCGTTTTGATTACACATTACTATCTCTAGATCCTGAGCTGCATGAGGGAAGAGTTCATTTATGCATGAATCTCTGGCTCTCAGTCTTGCTTACTCTGATTTCCATCGATAGTCCAAAAATCATTTCAGATGTCCCATAGAAAGGACCACTTAAAAGGTTATGTGAATGCCATTTATACAAAACAATTACAAAGAGTAGATATTTCCTTCCTGCTTTATATCAGCTTTAGAAATATTAGGGAGAAGAGGTAGTAGCTTTAGGAACACAGAGAAAAAAGTACCTTGGGGAAAGCTTAATAAAATAGTTTTTATTAGACTGTGCAAAAACATGATGGAAATATGATATTCAGACAGTGACATAGTACACAGACCTGACTGTTTAAGAAGTGAGATTCCAGTTAAACTACTTTGAAAGTTTTCCACTAAAAATATTCAAGTTGATTGTGGTGATGATTGTACAATTATTCTTAATATGATTGAACTATTGAATTGCATTATTGTTAATTATGTTCCAATATAACTATTTTAAATAAATGAATAAAATTATAGCTAGATCATTATTTTATAAAGGCTATCATTAATGATACAAGTATACATTACGTGTTCACCATGGACACTCATGGTATTTGTCTTGATTTGTGAAGCCTATTCCAGATTGTCTTCCCAGTTTGCACACACTGGTAAGAGACTCATGGACGTTATCTTGGTTGTCTTGTCCCTGTCACCACCTGTGCAATCAGGGGCAAACAGAAGCATGGCCCGGACATCCTTCACAAAACTCTGCCTATAGTCATAATAAATAGAGTTCTCATAACTTATGAATGAACTTACCAGATAGCCTTTATTTGAAACTTTTTGTGATGGTAAGTTTATTTTTCCTTCATCTAAATAAAAGTCTGTCCAGTAACCAGCAATGTTTACATAGCAGACTAGCTGTGTGTGTGTTTCCTTCATATCTAAGAGGAGTGGGAAATATGTTTAAAAGTGTTTGCATCTCTATTAATACGCTATACTAATTATAAGACAAAATGTCTATAATATATACACATTATGTATATTTAAAGCCACTATTGAGAATTTACTTTAAAAAATCATTTTATTGGGCTCTTTTACAGCTCTTATAACATCCATAGATCCCTTCTATCAGGCATATTTGTACATATGTTGTCATCATCATTTCCAAAACATTTTCTTTCTACTTGAGCCCTTGGTACAAGCTCCTCTTATTTCCCCCCTTCCTCCTACCCTCCCACCTTCATGAATCCTTATTCAATTATATATTGTTACTATTATTTTGTATCTTACACTTCCCATTGTCTCCCTTAATCCACATTTCTGTTAATTGTTCCTTCAGGGGTGGGGGGCTATATATCCAATCTTGTGCTGGGTTTCCTGTGCTTCCCCCTTCCCTCTCCCGACCATTCCCTTACCCTCTGATCCCATCTCCCGCTACTGTTTCTGAGTTTATCTGTTCTGAGTTCCATGAATCAAGACCTCTTGTCTGTACCAACGTGTGTTCTCCAGTCTAGCCTTATTTGGAGGATAGAACTGGGTATAGAAATGGGAGGGAGGAAGCATTCAGGAACGAGAGGAATGGGGTTCTTCAAACAGTTACTGGAAAATCCCATAGTGTTTGAATTTTATTTTTCAGTGAATTTTTTAAGACTCCTTGTATGACCCTGTGTTCTCATTGCTGTTAGTAGATTTTGTGTCAGTTCCGACTCGCAGTACCCCTGTACACAGCAAAGTGAAACACTGCCCAGTCCTGCGCCATCCTCACGATTGTTCCTATGCTTGAGCAGCCCTTGATGCAGCCGCCACTGTGTCAGAGCATCTGTGGAAGGTCTTCCTGGAAGGTCTATGTGTTGTCAACGTTATCAGACACTTCGTAGCTAATAGCTTTGATTTTTAAGTTTAGTCAAACAAAGAGTCACATTTCTTACTATAACCTAGAGTACAGTCCCCTCTTAATATGCTAACAGTGTATATTATTAGTGATACTATCATTATTGCAGTTATTAGCTTAGATAGTGAGCAAAATTGTTCCCAAACAGACTGTTATGCATTCTCTCACGTGTATAACTTATAGCCCTGAGAGTTTGCTTTGATCTTCATTACTCTTATTTAGACCTTTATTATTTGAAGCCCTTTGGACTCTGCCTAGTAATTGAACTCAAGTACATAAACCGCTATTTTATTTTATTATTTTTTTATAAACAGCTATTTTAATGACAAAATTTCCTGCTTCTATAATGTGCTCACAATGGACTGCGTTTTCCTACTTCTGTCCCTCTTTGTCTGACACACAAAGCTCTGTTACTAAGAAATCACTTCAACATATATTCTCTTGATTAATAATTACACCTTTTCTGTGAGGTAGCCAAACGGAAACTGTTTTCTGTGTTTCATCAAGAGAACTATGAGGCCAAGCAGACTCAAATGACATCTCATAGAGAGCAAGTGAATACGGCACATTACCACCCAGAAGTAATGGAGGACAGATTCAAAGGCCTGGGGCTCACCTGGCATGCCTTCTTTCTGCAGAATATAGGGCAGTCTTTATGCAAAGGAAAATAATTGTAATCATTATCCACAAAGAATGATTGGTAATTTTGGATAAATATGTGAAATGTGATATGGGAGAAAGATATTGGCCAATGTAGAATATGCAATGTGACTTCAAAACATCCATGGGAAAATGTACTATCTTTTAATTCAATATTCTGTCAACTCTTTGAATCCAAGTCATATATCTGAATTCAGATTGTATACCCTATGAGAAGGTATGCTTTGCCATGTTCATTGTGATGTGCTCAGCATTTAAGAATGTCTGGTATATAATAGGCAATGAGTAATTAATTACGTGTTGAATGAAAGAAGCAACGCATTTGAGCTATCTAACTAGAAATTCAGTACTTTACTTAGCCACAGGTCATCACTATTGGTTACATACAAACCATTTTTGACAGATGCAATATTGCACATAATATATTTTGAATTATGCTACACAAATGGCGCTATAGAAATAAAAAGGAGCTTTACCTTATTTAATGTTTTAAATAAAACTTTTCTCCCAGTGCTTTATCCTAATCTCACTTTTTAATGTAGGAATTGAATTTTCTATTATAAATTTCTTACACATTCTCAGTTTTTTAGATAAGCATGATATCTTTGACATGTTCTATTAATAAAATATTGTTTCCACAGCCTCTTTCCTTCTTCACTTTGAAATTATTATTGAAAAGGTGGAAATGATTGACACTCTCAAAGTTGTTTCTTCTTCTTATTCCAATCTGCTTTATATGGCGGTGTTGCCTTCTGTTATTTATACGATCTCCATGACCCAGAGCTAATTAAGCCTTGAACACCAACATGACACTATACTAGAACAAATTGATTTTCAGGATACCATCGTCTCACAAGAATTTAAGTCACTGAAGCAGGCAGGGAGTTTGCATGTTGTTTTATTTTGTTATGCTTTGTTTTGGAACCTGGCACTCAGATATAAAAGGAAGGTTCCACAAGTATTTAAATTGGAAGTCTACTGTGGCAGTGCAGTGAGCATTCACTTTTTGTTTTGAACTAGTATTTTAATAAAATAATTCTTGTTCGAAATGAAGAAGAAGACAGCATTATGATTGGGGGAACATTAACGATTTGGTATATATGTTGATGAGACAAGCTGTCTTGTCAAACTGAAGATAACTTGAGACCGTTACTTATGAAAGTAAAGGACTACAGCCTTCATGTTGACTGGAACCTAAATGTGAATTAACAGAAATGTTCACATCCAAACGCATAAGCAACATATGGTAAACACTGACTAAAATGAAGTTAACAAGGATTTTATTCCACTTAAATCAAAAATCAATGTCAATGAAAGCAACAGTCAGAAAATCGAGTGATATTTCGCTCGGGGTAAAACTGCTGTAAGAGACATCTATGAGTTTTCCTGAAGCAAATATGTCCCTTTGATGATGAGCGTGCACCTGATGGAAAGTGTGTCTTTACATCTACAGCACACACAGGTGGAATATGAACAAAGAAAGAGGAAGGAAGAAGAACTGATGCATTCAAACTTTCCCATTGGCAGAGGCTAGTGAATATCCATTAATTGCCAGAAAATTAGCAAATTATTTGTAAAAGAAATACAACCAGAATGCTCCTGAAAGCTAGGATGGTGAGATTGTCTCCCTTACTTTGGCACATCGAGATAAAAAACAACCACTTAAGAGATGCATAGGTTATTATCGTAGAAACTTTCAGAAAAATAAATTTCCCTAAGCAAAATAAGCACATTGGCTGTAATGTTTGTAATAATAATGTACAACACTGGGCTTTATGTTAACCTTGAACCCCTGCTGGTGTGGTGCATTGCACTGTGGGCTACTCATCACAAGGTCAGCAGTGTGGACCCAGCAGCTGCACCCTGTGAGAAAGGCCAGGCTTTCTCCAATGGTAATGACTGACAGCCTCAAAAGCCCAGAGGGACAATTTTATCCCGCCCCATATGGTCACCAGGAGTCCGAATTGACTCAGTGGCAGTAATGGAATGTTAACAGAAACAGATAATTCATGCATACATCGAATCTCCCCTTCTCCAGCTTAGAAAAGGTTGAGATTTAATAGTTTAGTTGAAGTAACCCACTAGACTTATAAATGAATTAATATAGAACCAGGAATCTCAAGGAGGAGAGGAGGGTTCTTTTTAAAATTTATCTTTTAATATTTACATTTAAGTTTGTATATTGTATATACAAAGCACTACTAAAATTAGAGTTTACAAATGGATCCAATTCATAAAATGTCATATCATACTTACATGGTGGCTTATTTTAAGACAAGTGTTTAAGACTTCAGAAACTGATAACTGGGCTCCTTCTGATTCACTCACCACATTTGCTGTAACAGGGGTCCCTTCATGAGGGTAGGTATTGATTAGGGCTGAATAATAAGAATTGATTGTTCTTAGGCTAGGTGTACAGTTAAGTGTAAGTTCAAGATTCATATATATATAGATAGAGATAGATATATTCTATATATCCCAGTTTCACTTTAGATACAACTTTGTACAGTTTTGTTTGGAAATTCTAATAATAATACTATTGAAGCAAAGGAATATTCATATATATGAAAACTTTGTTTACTAAAATGCATAGAATATTCACTTATACACATTTAACATTTTAAAGAATTCAATTCTCTCTTAGATCTCAATAAGGATTAGGCACAAATTTCAATAATACTTATTTACTACAGCAGAACTAAGACATCATAAAAATGTTAAGAACCTACAAAAGTGGCTAATACATGGTAGTCTTCAGTTGTCCATTATTGGCCAATTTCAAAAGCAAGAGGTTTGAACCAAAGTCCAATTAGCTTCCAGTGCCAGACTTTGGGGTAGTGGTCCCCGTCTGCTCTCACCAGGCCCTTCTCGTGCCTCTGTCTCCACGTGCTCTCCCGATGTAAGCAATGGTGCAGAAATATAATAGAGCCTGAGTGCCTGAGAATATTCATTTCTATTTTAATTTCTAACACATCTGAATTTACATTCATCATAATATATTTATACCTTTGAATCATATGGTCACTGAATTTTATGTCAATAAATGTGTTAAAATAAACATTAACCAAAAACAAAAACAAATAAACATAAACACACACACATACACACAGATTGACTACCTTGGAAACCCACCAGGGCGGTTCCATTCTGTCGCTGTGAATGAGAGTTGAGTTGATGGCACCCACTGCCAGGGAGCCGACTCTGACTAACAGTGACCCTACAGGCCAGGGTAAAATTGTCCCTGTGACTTTCTGAGATTGTAACTCTACACTCAAAGAGAGGCTCTGGTAGAGTTGACTCCTGTTATCAAACTACTGATCTTGCAGACAGCGACTCAACCCATAACCATTACACTAACAGCGTTCCATCTACATTATTTGCTTTTTAAATTTTAGTTTGTTGTTTTTTGCAAATTTATGTAGTTGCAAAAATCTGAGCCATAATATTGGGTTCAATTCGCACAAGGAAAGCGTTCCAAAGTATGGTGTGTCCCTATTCTTGAGAAACTGTGCAGAGCAGGAGAAGGCAGAATTACTAGCAACTTGCTTCCTCTGCCCCCGCCCTTGCCATGGGGGGAGGGACATCTTTGTTGCCCTTTTCTCTCCTGCTACAAAGGATGTTTCTCTATTCCTCAGACACCAATTTGAGTTTCTGTCCCCTAAAATTGTACATCATTTAAGTTCAAATATCAAGAGACACCTCTATAACGTAACCACTTGTGTTTCTTCAGCCCCATCTCCCTACATTCATCATATCATAAATCTATTAATACTGTCAGAAAGTAAAATGTACCCAATTCTGGCCCCATCATGATTGAACTTCTGAAAGCTGAAATCCAGCTTTTCTCTCCAAAAATATTACCCACAGCCATAAACTCAGGTGTATATTCACATATGCACACACACACACACACACACACAGAGAGATACCACTTGCTCTTTTTCTTTGTGTTAGATTCCTTTACTCCAGGTTCTAATGACAACCTTCTGAGTCTTTGCTAAGTACACCCAACAAAATTGTCAGTTGCTTAGACTTATACTGTCCTGATTTAACCATAGCAATTGCAGCAAGGAGTACCTTATACATTTTTAAAATATAGCTGCTGAATGAACTATGAAACTACTGTTCAGAAGAGGTTAATAAATAATTCTCCTAATTACTCATCTGGACCCAGAGTCATTGTTTGACTGAATTTTGCTTTAAAACATTTTTATGGCAAATACTGATTGAGTACTTACCCCAGACCAACCACTAGATTCATAGGGACAACATGTATTGGCAGATGTATGGAGAACTTCCTAAAGTAGATCACCAGGCTGCATCTCTGCATGGATTTGAACTGTCAACCTTTCACTTAGAAGCAGAGGTATTGAAAAAGTAGCTTAAGATATTCACAGAAAATATTGGAAAAGCATTTTCAATACTAAGCACCAAAAATGTTAGTGAAATAGGACATTGATCAAGTAAACAAATAAAAAATATGTGAGGTAAATACATTTTAAAATGTTTGAGACTCACATCACAGGGTAAACATGTATATTTCTGGATTAATAAAGCCAGTTGATCCTATATATCCTCCTGTGGGAGTGATAGTTCTTTTGCATGGGGGGGAATGTGTGAGTGACTTGAACTGGGTGAGATGCTGCATTCATTCCAGAAACGAAGAAGTGTACAGCGGTATACAACTTTGCCTGGAATCGGTGTTTGCGGATTTGGAACGAATTTGTTCCTTTGCTGTTATAACAGACATCTCCCTCTCATTCCCATTTGTCAATGCTGATTTAGAGCGACCCCCTGTGGGTTTCCAAGGATGTAACTCTTTACAGGAGTAGAAAGCCTAGTCTCTGTTCCATGGAGCTGCTGGTGGTTTTGAACTGGCAACGACGGGGAATGGAACCTCTATGGTGCACTGTTTACACCTTGGGCTGGGATCCTCATGCTTGGCAATTTAAAGTCACCAGCCTCTCTGTGGGGGCAAATGTGGGCTTTGGACTCCAGTAAACAATGACAGGTTCAGGAACCCCCAGTGGGTCCCTGAGTCTGCATGGAGCAATGGCAGTGAGAGAGAGCACATGTATTTCATCCGTATGTGCTTTATTCATATACTAAGTTCAGCAGCTATTTCTTGGCCTTACATTTATTTTATGTAAATACTAGGAGGCACCTGAAAAAGCGGGATCATGTTTTCAAAGCTGTGTATTTAATTTTTCTTACAAAGCACCCTTATCACCTTCAATGTACTCGCTTGCATGTAACACATTTGTCCAATCTGTGAGTCCACTCTCATAACCTTTTCAGACTCATCTGTGTGGATGCAGACAGCGCCTCCCTCGTTCTTTTCCTTCCCTCTTCTGCATCATCAAATCGCTGTCCTTTCATGTCCCCCTTCATTTGCAGATACAAAAAGAAGTCACATGGAGTGTGGTCAGGACAATGAGGTGCATAGGGAAAGAGAGGCATGCTGTTTCTTGCCAAAACTGGCACACGGCGATGGTTGCATGACCAGGTGCATTGTCGGGGTGGAACCTCCAGTCCCCGCTATCTGCCACAAATAAAGCTTTTTTTTTTTTTTTTGGTCACACACGGTTACGTAATGTTTTCAGAACCTCTCAATAGAAAGCTTACTTAACAGCTTGGTGGAACATTCTCCTCATGCACTGAGTGGATATTTTTGACTGTTAAGGAAATTGATGGATGTCCAGCATGAGGTTTAACATCCATTGACATTTCACATTTTTTTTGAAACAAACAAAACTACACATACACTTGTGTTTTTCCCATAGTGCTGTCCTGGTAAGCTGTGTGCAATATCACAACAATTTTTGCGGTGTTTTTTGTTTGTTTTTCTGCCTAGCAATAAAAATGCATACTATGAAAACTCTACTCTTCCCAGCTCAAATATATTTTGGGATGTCCCCCCCTTGTATATTGCCATGTTTATATCTGCTACCACTGTGTGTAGCTTAATATTATTCACGGATTAGTGGTTCAAAAATACTAGTTAGTAATATAATGTTTATACTTAAAATTGTTCAGAGAATCTGAGAGGGCTTCAAAATTTTGATGAACATATTCCATTATTTAAAATTACATTTTCATTGAGCGCTTGAAGCGCCTTTGTACCTGCATCCTAGTCTAATACTTTACTGCATAATGGAACTTCAACTTCCTGAAGTTTACCAGCTTGATGGCAACTGATAGCTGCTCCTTTTCTGAGCCTCACTTCAACACCAAGGGACTAGCAAAATTCAGTACAAGCTAATAGACAATAAGGAAAATGACTTTTTCCCCCTTTATTCTAGTGTTCCTCTCTTCTAAGACCTCAACTGGAAAATGAGACAAGTTTTAACTGTAGATTAGGTATTACGTTTGAATATTATGTGGTTTAGGTCTTTCTAAATTGTTGGAAATGCAGTATTTGCAACTGAAAATTACCACGGGATGTTTTATCACTTAAGAGTGGGACAGAAGAGACCCTAAAATTCATCCAAGTCCGAGGAAGTCAAAGAAGAACTTCCTCAGACTCCCTTAGGGCCTGGTAAGAGGGCAGAGGCAGTACATCACTGTTCATTCTCGCTGGCCTTTCTAATGACTGCTTGTGTGACCTTATTTAACTTACTTAACTCCGATGGCTTTTGGATACTTTACTGACAAAAAAGGAGCATACTAGCTACTTCACATAGCTATAATTGAGAAATTAGTTAAATTATGAGAAGTGCTTGTCCTGATCTCTGCACTTTAATAGAAACTGAATAAGTTGAATAATCTCTTTAGATTGGATACAGCAATAGTCAGGAGCATGCACATGAATGGTCTATGTATTCTATCTTATATTCTAAATATAAATATTTCCTGGAAGTAATAACAGGTTCATAGAAATGCATGTATGGGATAGATATTCTTGGCTATCATCAGTAATAGAAAATGAACAAATCATTGTCAATGATTTGTATTCAACTCAAGGCAATGCCATGTGTGTCAGAGGAGGATTGTGTTCTGTTGGGTTTCGCTATTTCTAGTGCTCAAAAGTAGATTTCCAGGGTTTCTTTTGAGGGATCTCCAATTGGAATTGAATCTAAATTCTCTGTTTATTATTTTTGATAAAGCATATCTATTCAATTATCTTCCTTAGCATTGAAATGAAGTGAGTAAAAGTATATTCAGCATCTGGTTCCTAACAACAGCCAATAGTAGCATCTCTGTAATGTTTCGGTTCTCAAGGAAATTTTTTCAGCCAAATAGATGGTGGTAAAGGAAACTATTTTTTTTTTTTGCCTGCCTATGCCACAACTGTCTCACACAAACCAAGAGACACATTTTCATGCTAAGACCATCAGCAATAAATGTAATCTCTACCATCTCTCTCCATTACATATTACCTAAAACCTTTGGACTAGCTCACAGGGGGATAAACATTGTGTCATCAAACACCACAGTCATAAGGGTAGTAGATTAGAATATAAACATCATTTGCTATATGCTATCAGTCTGAACACATGGAAAATCTATGCAACGGAATTTGGCAAGAGGGCAATAGAGAATATGAGATCTCAAAACACACAAACTCTTTTTCCATCAACTTGTTGAAGCTTCCTTGTGTAACCACATAGCGCACATTCATGGATAACCAAAGAACTTCTCTGTACGCTTCATCAATCTCATAAACAAGCATGAACAGATTAGGAAGTATTAGCTCTGCCCTATTTGAGGCTTAGAAATGAACCATCAGTTCTTTCTCAACCAAAACAGCTTGGCAAAAAGCCACCCAACTTCAGAGATAGCGATGACTATTCACAACCATACACTTAATGTAAAGTAGATAGAGTCAGAAAAAATAAAATAAACGAACAAATAGAAGAGCTCAGTGCTACTGAGCTGCTTCCAGCCCATAGCAAGCTTGTAGGACAGAGTCCAACTGCACCATAGGTTTCAGTGTGAGGAGGACTGCAGCACTCTGCTGCTTCTTTCTCCCGTCGAAGCGTTGGTCATCCATCAAACACTTTAATCATGCTTCCCCTGGGGCTCCTTTAAATATGGTCTAATCCATTAACATTAAGAATATGACTGTGAAGGTGGAATTTAACACATTTCAGTGGGGTTGCATATATGTAAGAGGAGTCACAAGTAGATTGTGCTCCTGATTAAAATAGACAAGGGTCTGCTCTTCTTTGCAAAGAGAAATGGTCACACTGAGAAGGAGCAGGTGCAGCCAGTCTCAGCAAAGCTATTTTGGCCTCCAGACTCCCTAACAAGCCCAAGAATGAGCAGAAGCGAATGGCCCTGACTGTCTTACTAGATGTGGAAATCTCAATGCTTCCTACGCTACTGTCGTTCCAGAAAAACATACACTAACTATCTGTGTAATTCCAGTTAGGAAAATGTTTTTGAAGTCAGATTCTCCTGTGTCTTGATCCAAAACCAGCATTCGCAAGTCTCTTCTTCATCCAACAGGAGAAAGCAAAGCAGTGCCAAAGGATCCTGGAACAATAGCTCTGCCTTCATTTTCCATTTATTTGGAAAGCCAATTTTTTTTCTTGATCACTCATAATTCTGAATTAATACCCTCTTACAAATGCTTCTGATGCCAAATTTGGCTCAAGCACCGTGATTACAAATGCATTTCCCACCAGTCTGGAATTGGGCTGCCGCTCTCAATAGGTAGAATACATGCAGTGTACGAGTCTGGTAAAGGAAGGCATATTGCTTCAAAGAAGGTTTTACTATTCAGAGGAGAATGAAATGTTGCTTTATGCTGTAATTTATTCCTTAGATAAGAGAATTGGATTGTGTACAAGTGTTATGAATTTTAATAATGTCGTTAATTTGCATATAGCTAGGGGATAAAACCTAGAAGCAGGTATTTAAACTAGGCATTATTTTAATTATAAACTCATTTAATTCTTTTAATAATGCCATGTGATCTGTACTATTATTAGTTTCATTGTTAAAGTGAAAATATGTAGTGACACAGAGCCTAAGTCACTTGTCCAAGTTCATACAACATATTTTTCGAGAACAAACATGACATAAATGCATGTTTGATATGAAAGTGAGAATTGATAAATGAATAAGGAAGACCATAAAGAATTCAGACACTGGAATTATCATGGCATCAGTATGTCATATGAGTTTACTGCTACACAGATGAAATATGTTACATCTGAATGGTTTAGAGGAGAAGTAGAGATGTGATTAGAGAATGGAATATCATGTGAAACACTGATATATTCTCTAGAATGGAAATCCTTATCATTTTAGCTGTAGAATCATATTATATAATATTGCTTTTATGACTAAATGCAGAACTAAAGAAATCAAAATTTATATTGCATTGGAATTTTCTGCTAAAACATAATCCTTTAAATTGTTAAAGGGTAAATATGTCACTTGAGGACTAAAGTATATGGTATTTTCAATGGCCTCCTATACAAGCAAAAATTGGTAAATAAATAAGGAAGACCAGAGAAAAATGTAATGATCATGCAGGGAGGCAGAGGAAAACAATGAGGAGGTGATACTGAGGACTCAAGTAGAAAACAAATGTTTTGGGAATGACGAGGGCAACAAACTTACAAATGTGCTTGACATACAATGGATGTACATATGGATTGTGATAAGAGTTGTACGAAGCCCTAATAAAATGATTTAATAAAAAAGAATATTAGAAGTACCAAGGGCAGCCCATAGAACAAAGAAATCTGTCTAAGACATCTTATGTACTTTGGACATGTAATCAGGAGAGGACACTCCCTAGAAAAGGATGTCAAGTTTGATAAAGTAGACTGCCAATGAAGAAGAGCAAGATCCTCCACGGCTGCCACAGTGACATGCAACCATGGACCCGACATAACAGTGAATGTGAAGATGCCATGGGAAATGGGTGCTGTCTCATTCTGTTGTGCACAGAGATGCTATAAGTTGGAACTCACTTGATGGTATCTATGAAAATCAAATTCAATATATTCTCCAGGATTCAACCTTAGCCATCCAAATAACATTCATCCAAATGCATTCTGGAGGGTGCTTATAGTAATGTATCAAGGTTTGTTTTATTTGGTTTTGCTTTTTTAAAAAAAAGTTTTAAATCATTTTATTGGGGGCTCATACAACTTTTTTTTTAAAAAACATTTTATTAGGGGCTCATACAACTCTTATCACAATCCATACATATACATACATCAATTGTGTAAAGCGCATCTGCACATTCCCTGCCCCAATCATTCTCAAAGCATTTGCTCTCCACTTAAGCCCTTTGCATCAGGTCATCTTTTTACAAATGTACCATGATAATGTAAGACGTTAACAATAAAGGAAACTTTGCATGGAATATATTAAAACTCTGTGTTAATTTCACATTTTTTAATAAATCTAAAGTGATTCCAAAATTAAAAGTTCATTAAAAGCCTAATGACTTCAAAAAGCTTGCTTATGGAGCTTTGTTAGTAATTATTATACTAAAAATGAAAAGCTGAAAACTATAAAAGCATGTATTAATTCATACAGAAATGTAAAATGAACACATTATATATTAACACAATAGCCTATTTTATTACAAAGAACATATTTTCTAATTGAAATAAAAAATAACCACTGAACTATAAAAGAATGCCATTATTTTACATATCAAAAACTTTATTAACAAGCTTAATAGATAAAAGATTCTTATATCTTCTAAAATCACTGGGTTGTGATAACAGAAAACATGTCAATAATGAATAACAGAAATAGTTCATATTTTATTTAATTAAAATATATTAGTCCATATTACAAATTGCATTTTTTAACCAATGCATACTTATGTAACATCATACACTGGTTATTTAAAAACAATTGTTTACTGAGTTTTCCAGCTCACCCAAATATGGACACTCTTAATTATGCACTGACATTAAAAGCTTAATGAGTGCCATTATTTCCAAACTCATCGGAAAAGTCTCTTTGGATGGGGAGATTTCAAGTCACGGTGACAAACAGGTCATGAACACACTGATGCCCCCTGGGAGGTTCCATACTACCAGTTGTTTACTCTGAAAAATTTGAGGAAGTTTTAGAAAATGCCACCTAAGTACTGAAGCCCAGCAACCTCTGACTTCTCTGTTGGTTATTCTTTCAACTAACAGACAGTGGCGTTCAGTCCGAAAAGGTTCAGTTCAAAACTGGAACAGCCACACCAGTGCTGTCCCTTGACTCAACCCGACACCTCCGTGTTCTGTGTGTATGTTTAATCTCCTCACAGCTGAAGATTGAACGTGTGGTCCATTTTAAGGATTTTAAGTGTGTGTGTGGGGAAATTCCCCCGGCCCCCCGACCCCCCCACCCCCATGCTGAGACGGGGTGATTTAGAATGCCAGGCCAGACAGCGGTTCCTCCTTAATTTACCTGTTATGGGATCAGTTGTTTCACGTGGATTTTTGAGCATCAAGTCCACACAGTAAAGAGAGGACTTACATGTCAAAGTTACTGTGCTACAGGTGTCGGCTCCTGTTGCCCGCTGAACGGGTCAAGGCTACTCTTCAGGAAGAGCTGCTCAGTGCGCTTTCGCATTCACCTCCTGTGAGAATGTTGAACGTGCACGTTGCCTGCCACACACATAGTGGGTTTAATAATCAAGTGATTGGATGAAATTTGTTGTCTTTAATTCCCTTTTTCCAAAAACTCTTTGAAGGCTCTCATCAGTATATTTGACCAAAATTCTGCCTCATAGATATTGCCAGAATGCATAAGATAAACACGTGAGAAAGGGACAGTGTGGTAAAGGCCAAGTGACTTTGCTTGATCCTGTCTTTCTTGGTATCACAGATTTCACTTGATAGATAACACATCTGGGATCCTGCTGCCTCTAGATTTGAAAAGCTTATGATGAAATACATATAAAAACCTTTAGAAAAACATTCTGTAATAGAAACTTATTTCAATAGTATACCTATTCCACTGTCATGGGGTTAATTCTCATTTATAATGACCATATGGACACAGTAGAACTGCCCCTGTGGGTTTCCCACATTGTATGTAAATCTTTATGCAAGCAGAAAGTCTCATTTTATGGCCCCAAAAGACCTTGGATTAGCAGCCCAACTCTTTTTAAAAGAATATATTTCGCTGTAAAATATATTTAAAGAATTTATTTTGGTGAGTTTACATAGGAATTTAGATTCTCATTAAACAGTGTCTATGCATATTGTTCAATGACAGTGGCTGCATTTTCCACATGGTATCAACATTCTTTTTAGTGGTTTTCTTGATATAGCGTTCTCAAATCATGCACCTCTGTGGTTAAATTGCTTTTAAAATGAGTTGTCTGTATATCATGGCAATCAGTTCCTGTGCTTGCTCCCCACTACTGGATTCCTTGTTAGCTTAGGGTCCTCACCTTCCCTATTCCACCCCCACCCCAATCCCAGATGCATCAGTTATTTTCTCTATGCATATTCTCCTGTGCTTCACAAACTGGGAAACCCAGCAGTAACAAACAAAAAACAACAACAAGATAAAAAGGCAAAAAAAACAATAATATAAAAATGCAAATGTCAATAACGAACAAGAAAGAAAAATAGTTTAAAATATTTACATATTCAATATTTTAAAACCAGGGAAGAGTTTCTTTCTTTCTTTTTTTTTTGTGGAACATGCATGAAATACTTAAGCCTAGATCAAATTCAGGTAAAAGCAAGATTGTGGTCTACTGATCAAGTGTCAAATTAGACATGTTTGATCCCCCATAATCAAGTTTACAATAATCTGAGAACAAAGCTGTTTGGGTCCCTTTCCAGGGTTTAGAAGGGATCTGCCAGAGATTTATTCTAATTGCACAGTCTACGGATGGATTTGGGCTTTGCACTCTCCCTGACAACATTCTATCAATTGGGTGTTCACAACTTTAGCTCTGACACTTTCCATTTGTCATACACATGTGGATTTTTTATTGTCATCTTTGAATCACACAGGCTGGAGTGCTTCTCCTCACATAGATGACCACTTGTTTGAGTGCAAGCCTTTTAAGATCCCAGACACTATTCCAGTAGCCGGGTACCATCTGTTTTATTCCCTGCACTTTGCTAAAGCACCATTATCTTCAGGGATCCTATCAGGAAGGCACGTATCAATCAGGGCAATGTTATCAGAACTAACTGTTCTTGGATTGGAGCTAGAGCTAAATGAGGCCCATAACCCCTAGCAGCCAAACTCTGAACCATCATCAGTTCTATAGAACCATTGTCCTTTGGTACAGATAATGTGTAGAAAACAAGAAAAATCTATTTTAACACAGTGAGTGGAAAAAGAAATGATGATTTGCATTTGGAATCCTGTATGAAAATGGATATAACGTCTTTTAATAATCACACTCATCATATATCTATAGATTTTAGGGAAGAACTATCTTGGTATTTGTACACTTGAGGATAATAAATTAAGGCTAGCTGAAAAGAAAAAAAAAACAGGTACAGATTAGAGGTCAAGGTTTTGCATCAGAATTCCTCATTAAACTCTTTGTGAAAGGGTAGCAGAACCTCATGACTGAATTCACAATCAAGAAAAAAATAAATTTGAGAAATAACTTAAAAGACTCCCAACATACTTCACTAAGCCAGTGATTTAGCATTTCCGTTTATAATTACTAGTCGTGATTTTTAGAGTCTGGTAAATACAGAATATTTTCTTTTAAAAATCTATTTCTAGCTATCAAGCATTTTAAAATGGAAATGTAGTCAAAAGGTATAAGGGGAAATTGACTACTTTGCAGATAAATCAAAATATGGATATACGAGTCCCTGAAAACTGAAGGTCCCCTTGTGATATTAAAATGTTTATATAGCAAACAATGAGCTGTAGTAATTTCAAACATTAATTTAAAATATAATTATGATATTTTTTAGAAAATGAAAATGCTTGTCAGATTCTGAGTGATGCTTCATTAAATCTGATACCTACCTGACTCCATTATTATGTATAATTACTACAAAAAGCCCTCAAAATATTACCATTTAAACAAATTATCCCTGTAAGTAATTAAAAGTGCTTCCCTTAGAGATTAAACATGAGTTGTTGTGACACTGTCACACCCAAATCAACTCTTACACGGCATTCAAAGAAGTGAAATTGAAAAGATGAATGTCTACAACACACTAATTGATCTCTGAATATAATCATCTTGATCAGCACGTTTAATATCGCTTTTAAAGTGCGACATAAAACATGCATTCATTTCTTTACTAACAGAAAACCATAAGGGAGAGGGCTGTGTGAAACTCAGTAAGGTAAACACAGCAGGAGCAGGACTCGAGCCTCCAGAGCTGGAGCTCAGTGAGAACAGAGCGGCGGAAGGCGGCATCGCTGAAGGTGCCGGTGACAGTGGAGCAGCGCGCTTGCCTGTCAGTACCATTGGGGTGCCATGTCTCAGCAGGAACACATCCTCTTCCTCAAAGCGTTCTGGTAGTGAGTCATAACCACAATAGGACTTCATTGTGCTAATAGACGAGGAGATCTGAAAAACTTCATTGAAACGTGCAATTTAAAAAGTTACAGAATTGCGCCACGAACTTTTTCGAATCTCCATCAGACTCCACTGGCTAAAGTTCTGTTAATTTACTTTCTGGGCCTTCTAATTGGCTCCATTCAGAGTTGCCATTATCCTGCAATTACAATGCTTTGAATCGGGTTTTGTCTGCTTGCACTAAGGAAGCGCCGGAGTTCATAGCTGCGGCTGCTTGTATAGTTGCGGAATTTGTCATATTTCTGTCGTTCTAGCTACTAAATTGTGGCAATTAGCATTTTTTAACTGAGATGACTAAGTTTTTTCAGGGGGAAAGAAGTAGTAAAGAAACAATAGGAGGAAAAGCTAAATGACACCCACTCACTAATAATGCTATAACTAATAATGTAATTAAATGTATAAATATTTTACAAAACAAAATATTACATTTGACCCATTTTCAACTTTTTTATCATGTTATTCTGTATTTCCTGTGGAAAATAAGCATTACTAATCATCTGTACGGTCTGGAATGAGAGCCCCCCCCCCCCCCCCCTTAGGGCCTGGGATACTTGGAAATCCTATTGAGACACCAATCCGAATGATACACTTGCTCTTGAGAGCTGACTGTGTGTTCTGTGAGTCCCAGGAAGAAAGCCTTCTGGTCCTGTTGTCAGGGGAGATGCAGTCTGACCTGGTTCTTGAGTCTACGGGATGCCCCTAAGCATCACCGGCTCTATTTATAAAAGGACTGACCAAAAAAATACCAAGTCATGTTTCAATCGATTCCGGAATCCTTTATGTCTATCGGGTTTTCCTCCTTCAGCAAATCCTTGTAGGATCCTTTTGATCTAATATAAGATTCTTTGAAATGTTTTCTATTTTGAAATAATGTTAGGATAATATTTTATAACCTTAAACAGTTAAAAGCATGCTTAGATTTATACAAGACTATGTTCCCATGAATGACGTACCATAGGGAAAATATTTATAATAAAGGTTACAGCATTTTAAAAGCATGAATTCAACACTGCTGTACTTGAATGAGTTTTGCAGTAGATAGTCATGAATCAAACCTAATACCTCATTGACTTAATCTCTGTAAGCTTTTGCTTTTTATCATTTGCTAATCAAATTATTCTAAGTGTGTTGTGTATGTTTTTGAGGCAGTTGTGCACAGACAGGAAATTAACATTTCAGAATGTTCATAAGGGTAAAATGCAATTTTAAGTAATTAAAGTATTCCATTTAATTTCTCAATTATGTGTACTGAGAAAAAGTAGCCATTTAATGTTATTATGCTTGATGGTATATAGATATTATGTATGTTATTGTATAGTTGTACATCAAGTAAGAAAGCAAATGTATGAGCTATATGCTTAAACTTTCACCTTATACATTATTTAGATTAATTTTGAAAAATACATTAGAAAACAAACTCTACCATTACTTTGAATAAACATTGTAAAGAACTTTAATGGTAGTTGAATATGAAATGTTTGCCATTTTGAGAATCTTTCAATGTACAAGCTAGTGCTGCAATTCATGTTCCTCATGAGGTTCAACCATCACAGTAACTCAGCCAAGTTTCTACTTCCCCATGACTTGAAGTTCAGTGTCATCTAATCACTTTGTACGTGAAATTACTGCTGTCAAATTGGAAGTAGGTTTGGAAAAGTATTGGTATGCATATTGACATGTTCAATTTAAATGTTATGGAATAGAAATACAGATGAAATATTTCTCAAGAAAAATAAGATGTGTGCTTTATACGTTTAGCACAAAATGATTGTAAAATAAATCATGTGTAAAAATAATTATATATCTTGTTATAAGTCAAATAGCTACATAGTGAGTAAAATAAATTTCATTAAAATTAATTTCTCCCTTATAAAACTTTTAAATCTAAAACAAAAAAAAACAACTTTTAAATCTGATGACTCAAATTTCAATTGAGAAGTGTTAAACTGACTGATCAATTACTGTCCTGCAAAAATCCAGTGAGCACCCACACATACAATTTCATGAGAAATACTTGGGCTGCCTTTAGATTCCACAACATTTCAATGGAGAAGCTAGATACGCATTGCCATAATTTTTAGGACAGTCGTTGTTCAGCAGTTTTAGAGTTTTTGACCTGTTTGCTACACAAAATCCAGACAATTTACCTTCAAATTTATTTTTGATATATTTCTAACTTTCAAAGGAATCTAATTTTTCAGCTTAGATGTAGTTCGAGGCTTTAATTGAATGTATGAAAACTTTACCTCTGTAATTAATTTGCTTGTATATTTCATTTTTACTACCGAAATATAATTAATTGTCGATATATAAGGACTGAATAATATATGATATATATATAATGATATATAAGGAACAGAATATAACAAAGTATTGATATCTATAAGGAATAAAAGCTAAAATTGATGTCGGCTTTGTTATATTTCCATATTAAACTTGGATTTTAGTTTCAGTTTTTTTAGTATTGCAGAGGGGTTGTGCATTCTTTTTCTTTTTTTCAATTGGTGTTTACTGATAGTTCTCCTATAGGTACACAGGGGTTTTAGCAAAATCTCCATTATTTTGAAAGGCAGATATGTTCGATTAAAAAAGCGAGTGTTAATATCATATATTATAAAATACATTAATTGATAAGTGTCAAGAGAGAACGTATTCCCTATTATCAGAATAATCATCATTCTTCCTTTAAACATAAAGCAAAAAACAAAGCAAACTTTACTACCACTGAGTTGATTCTTAGTTGAATCTGAATCACAGTCAACCTCAATAGGATTTCTGAGAATGAATCTCTAGGGGAACAATGAAGCTCATCTTTACACTCCAGAGTAGCTATTGGGCTTGAACCACCCACCTTAGGGTTAGCAGTCCAACACCTAACGCATAGCACCACCATGGCTCTGTCAAGCATTTGAGAGGGCCTCAAAAAATTTTAGTGAACTAATTGAATTAAAGGATCATGGGCTCTCTGCACCTATCTTGAGGCTCCCTCAGATCTCAAAACTATGCAGAAGAGTATTACAGTTTAAGTTCATGGTAAAATGAGAACATACAGAACAAAGTTACTGTTAACACATGTAAGTTAATGCTTACATTTTCTTGCATAGAGAGCATGGCATTCAAGAAAAAGAAGCTTCTAATAGGCCCATGTGTGTTGAAATGTAAAAATGAAATTCTTTGATGCGCTCTGCACCTATGCACTTTTCTTGTTATTCGTGCCTTTGCTTAATAAAAAATGTATAAGATTCATGCTGTTGACACCGTCGGCAGCTGTTTCAGATTCACTTTTACTGACAGCACGCTGCTTCTGGCAAACGTTCAGTCTCTTTATTAGTGAAAACACACAGCCGAGCATGCCTGGCCTCCTCTGTGTTAGACCAGTTTATGGTAGGTTGGTTTTGTTGTTGTTGTTATTGTTGCTTTGCATTAAAATGATGCGTTAGAGTGGACTGAAAATGGCAAGTGAATAAAATGTATATTCAAAGGTGCCTAATGATTATTTTAATAACAAATTACCATGTCCAAACTGTGTATGAACCTCTCACTCCATACATTTGTTGAAAATGATAGCAGTCTCTTCATAAAGCAAGCATATGCTATGTGCCTTGAGTCAAATTATCAAAATAAAAACATGCTATTGAGTCAGTCTGACTCATAGCGACTCTCCGACAAAGGAGAATGGCTGCGTAGGGTTCTCCGGATTCTAAATCTTTACAGTATCACGGCTGAAGGGCTCACAGCACTAACTTAGGCTTATCAGTCAAGAAGTTTAAGCACCAGATCACCTTGTGTCAACATGGATGAGAGATAGATGATAGATAGAGATAGATAGATAGATGATTGATAGATAGATAGATAGATAGATAGATGATTGATAGATGATAGATAGATAGATAGATAGATAGATAGATAGATAGATAGATAGATAGATAGATAGATAGATAGATAGATAGATAGATCGAACAGGGAACGTAATGATACTTACAATTTCTCTTTCATGCCTAAAGTAGGACACTCCAAAATTTGTGGATATGTTAGATTATTTTTAAGGACTCTGTTATAAAACACATCCAATCCTAAATGGAGCAAAAGTTGCAAAGATGGTAAGGAAACACACGCACTAGAATCCTGCTAACACAACTGCACTATATGATGACACTAGCTCATTTCATGCACTTCTAGGTTTGCAGCAAAGACCAGCACAGGTGCATTCAATGGAGCACTCTAGATGCCACTTTGTTTATAAAGAGCGCTCTCATTATTCAGATTGTACTATAATTGAAAATATGCTGTAGATTATTTAACTTACGAATGTTGTCACATCAGTTTTGAAACACACAATAAAATAAGACACATACACATCTAACATTTACCGTTTGTTCAATTTCTCCTAACAATTCAGCCAACGTGACTAATGTCATGAGATTTCTATTTGATGATGAGTTAGAAGGCTTTAGAAGTCTGTAGGATGAATCAGGACTTTAACAAATGTTCTTTGATGTGTCTTGTAGCGTGTGGGTTACACATTGGGCTGCCAAGTGCAAGGTCAGCACTTGAAACCATCAGCCTCTCTCTGGGAGAAATCAGAGCTGTCAACTCCGCAGAGCTAGTGTGGGGAGCACACAGGGGTGGTCTTGCCCTGCTCTCTAGGGTCACGATGAGTCGCCATTGACTAGATGCCATTGAATATGTTTTATTTTATCTTATCTATATAATCCTTATGGGTTATCATTTTTATTTTATTTTACATTGTTCTAAAATGGCTTTAATATATCTGAATAAACTCCTATTATATATTTCCTACCAATGCAGGCTTCCATTTTCCCCCCCAAAATATATTTTAATATATCTATTGTTGTGTTCCATTTTATTTCCTCTTGTTGAGCAAATGTCATGTTCTATGTGCTCCATAATTTTAAACATGAGTTAATTTATTCATTGATGATTGGTCATATATTACCTTCATTCTGAATTAGTATAAATGATCACTATCTTCTTAACACCTTTGAATCTCATTTTAAAAAAATTCTAATTACATATTATACCGCTATTGAAAACTTACTAAGCTTAAAATCTGTTAAATGTAGAATGATGGATAAAATATGGAAATAAATCTTATATTCCACAATAAGTTATGTCTTATGGATAATTAATAAGGACTTAAAAAAATTAGAACTATTTAGGATTATGTAACTGTAATTTTAATTATTTTACTTACATTTAGTAATATCAATGATGTAATTATCTTATTAATTAACGATTTTTTTATTCTAAACTGTCATACGGTTAAAAAACACTGGATACAAATAAATTCTCCCAGCAGATATAAATACTGGATACAAATAATGTCTCGCAACAACAATAAGTTCAATTATTCAATAACTTGAAAACAACTTTCATGTCTTAACAAGTATTAAGCTACATGTTTTTAATATCAAGTGCATTTTATAGATTTCATTCTTGTTAGATTCCATCAAGTCAGGTAGATAGATAAAAAAGGGAATATGTCATCAGGAAGAATAATGAAAATATGTTTAAAACATTGCAAATATGTTGGAATTGGAGAGGGTGATTAACAAAATAGAGGGGCATTTCAGGTACCAAAATGAAATGAGGGTATGAAAATGAGTTCTATAAATGCAGAAGGAGAGAGAGGAGGCGAGGAAAGAAAAAGGAAAAATAATACGAGGGACACCTACCTTCTTCAAGATCTCAGTACTCATTCCTTCTTTGTCTCACGCTTTGTTTTTCCTTTTTATTATTCAAAAGATTTTAAAATTATTTGAAATTTAAATATATAACTGTATATACATATACAGTGTTTCCAATGAAACTTAAATTTCATTTTATTGTAAGATCTAGAATGAAAAACACAATGGTATAAAATGGATATCCCCCTAGTAGATTCAATAATGATATTTTTAAGCAAATTGTAAGTAAATGTTTCCCATGACTGTCATCTTAAATTTTAAATAAAAACAATATATTGTACAAACTAACCCATTCATTTATGCTTCTTAATAATTTTATGCAAAATTTTGAACATGATTTTAAAATATTGGCTTAGAAATTTTTATAGTGAGAAAACATTCCAGATAGCGGTATTTTCTATAAACCATGTAAATTGGAATAATGTTACCTATGATTACTGAATCTCACTCACTGTCATATGGTTGATTCCATCTCAAAGGGACCTATAGAACTGGGCAGAACTGTCATTTGGATTTGCAAAACTGTCACTGTTTATGAAAGCCTCATCCTGTGAAGCACCTGGTGAATTTAAAGTACTGACCTGTTTGGCAGTTCAATGTGTACCCCAAAATTCCAGAATGAATTTTTTATTTCTTTATGTGTATATCACTAATCTCTTTTGTTGGAAATAACTGAGCATGGCAAATTATGTGCAATAGTGGTAAACTTTATTAACCAGTTGTGCATGCATGGCCCTCTGCACAATCCACTTTTTGTTTAAGCTACAAGCAATTTCTCAGATGTTCAAGAAAATATGGGTGACTAGCACCAAGAGATTTGCTTGTTTCTAAAAGTTTTAAGCAAATCTCTTGGTTATATTAGTCTGCTAAAGTTAAATAGAAATAATATAGTTTACAAATAAAAACAAATATAAATTACATTGAGAGTGAATATGGTTTCCCAATTCATAACAGTTTCTAATAGACTCCAACATCATGTTAGTCAGTGTAGAGACACCGGCAAATGCAGTGTATTATATGTTGACTTCACACTTGATGTGACTCCAAGAAATACTATATTAAATTTCAGTGGGATTTGGAGGAAGGCATATGAACTGTTGTCCGCATTAAAGAATGAGTTGACAAGAACAGAAGACCTTATCTATAAACATAAAGTTCTTTCTAGATTTATGAGTGAAATAAATGTTCAGTGAGTAGTTATTTGTTTGTATGTGTCAGTTAATGTCATTATGACTACCCTCACAATTCAGCAATAGTGAATGCAATTTGGAGTTCTTGGACAGCAGATAAGTTTGAATATATTAGCCCTTTTTAAAATCCTACTCTTACACTCACTAGAAAGAAATGTAAACCATTTTGAAGATGTATACATATCCTTCATACATATTACAGTTATGAAATATTTGTTGATACATATCTGTTGGTAACTGGTAGAAAAATAATCACACTGCTACTGTAAACCAGACACGTGGTGGCTCTGTAAGTTAAGCATAGCACTGCTCACTTTAAGGTTTGAGGTTCAAACCTACCCACCAGCTGCTCCTCGGGAGAAAGATGTGGCTTCTGCTGCCTTGTAACCAGTTTCAGACACCCCACAGAGGTTCGTATATGAGAAAGGCGTCTCTCCAGGGCTGTGGGTTTACTATAAAAACCTAAAGCAGGCCCACTGCTCTTTATTCTATTCCAAATTAAAGTAAGTACATGGAGAAAATTAGAAACCAAAGAAAGGGCTGCTAGGCGGTAAACCAGGTCAACCTGTGGGTCGCGACCCCCTGGGACTGAAACGACCTTTTACAGGGGGTGCCCGATTCATCACAGTAGCAAAATGACAGTGATGAATAATTTTCGGGTTTGGGGTCTGAAATTGTCGCGGCATTGGGCAGGGGGAGACCCACTGCTGTAATTGGCTCAACTAGTACAGCTGGAGCGTACTGGTTGATTTGCGCTGCTGACCAAGGCTCAACCCAGTAGTCCACCGTGGCTCCTCATTAGAACCACACAACTTATTCTATTATTTATATCTCTGGTTTTCCTCAGATTTCTAAATATATTTGGTTTTCCTCTCCGGTCTTTTTTGAGGAGTGTTTGTGGCTTAATAGGTTAAACCTTGCAATGTAAGCCCACCAGCTGTTTTGTGGGAGAAATATGAGGGAGCATGATCCCAGAAATATATGCGTCTCACAGCCCTAAGGAATAATCCTACCTTGTCCAGAAAAGGAGTTGCTATGACTTGGAATCACCGCTATGGTAGGTCTGATTGGAGCACATCAAGTAACTTTGCAGAGTTAGTGTAACATCTCTTACAATGGTGGAATGAAGACTAGTTCATCTTTTTTATTTAGAGTGAGGGATATTCTAAAGTCACAGTTTAATATTTTCACTGTAGTTTTTCAAAGTAACATGAGTATAATAGTAAAATGTACTCAAATATCTAACAGGGGTATAAATATCATTCTAAGTATACCAAGTGCTTTCATGCCCTCCAAAGAAAGACGGTGATCATCCTGATAGCCATACAGTAGGGAAGCAGTCAGCTTGCAGTGATTTACTGTCACAACCACCTTTGGAGTAAAGTATTAATAATCTTCCCATCTCATGAGAAAACGAAGCGTGTCATTACTTGTTGCTGATCCAAATCACAGCAACCTTATGTAAAACAGAATGAAATATTGTGCCGGTAGTGCGTGACTTCTGCTTCCACTCACCATGGAAACGCAGCAAGGCAGTCTATTTCTAGAAAGAGGTATTGCCTTTGAACCCCTGGGGAACAGCACTGTCCTGTCCTATATGGTCACGCTAAAATAGCTTCAAGTTCATGGCAGTGGTTTTGATTTTGTGGAAGGATTATTTCGATATGTACCTAAAATGTATTTTTCTTACAAGAATTTTACCCATATGTACATTTCTTATTCTTAGAGGTTTATAAAAACAAACAAGCAACCAAGCATAGAATTTAAGAGCAGGGACCATGACCATTTATTTTATTTCTTCAGGACATTATATACCTCCTGTAGAATAAGGAACTGAAAAGTTATTTCATTATCAAAAACTAAAGTCTTAGTAAAGCTTAGAGCAGTCTATGTACTGTTTAATTTGTAACTTATATATAGCCCCATGCTCTACCATTTCTTCTCATTTCTCCTTTATAAGAGGGGTCTTTCAATACAGTGCTGACAGGTTTTCCATGAGTCATGTCCATCATTGCACCTTGTTCTTGACCCAGCACGATCCTCCGGGAACATGCCTGGTAATTATTAGATAGCATATCTTTAAAATATTGAAAAATGGCAGTCAATATACTCTTATTTCACCATGGAAGTTTGTATGCGCTTTCTCAGAGTTTGGAGTTGACATTTATGATTTTAAATATTAATGTGTTGTGCACCTTCTTGAAAGTCTGACTCTGAGAAAATTTACTACTTTTGGCTTTCAAAAAGTTTTGTTTTTTCACAGTAATATGAAAGTGAATAATTTTGAAGCACTGTTATAATGTGAAATTTTGACATATCATGAAAATGCAGTCCTGTGGCTAAGCGGTAAGACAAGTTTAATATACAAAACCCACTATAATGGACTACTTTCATATTGATAGTGCCACTGCAGGACAGAGAGAATTTACTCTGTGGGTTTATGAGACTGAGAATCTAAAAAAATCGATCAAACCTCATCTTCTGCTGGGCAGCTGCTCGTTTTGAACTGAAGATATTGTGGATAGGAGTCCAATATTTAGTTACATTATCAGGACTTCAACAATAATACACTACGGGGCTTCAAAAATTATGGGACTCTTTTATTCTTGTTCCTTTTTAAGTATGTATTGTAATTTGGATCTTCTAACAGTGTTTACTATTATATATTTTTTATTCCTTTTTACAATGAAATTCTTTTTTTAAAAGATGATTTTATTGGGGGCTCTTACGGTATCCGACATATTAATATTTATATTCCATTGTTCTTTTCTAGACATTTACTTTCCATTGAGCCCTTGGGATCAGCTCCTCTTTTTTTTTATTCCCTCCCTCCTCCCCACTGCCAACCCCCAGGGCCCCTTGATAGATTGTAAATTGTTTAATATATTCAAATCTCACACCAACCGCTGTCTCCATTCCTGTGTTGGACAGGGTTCTCTAGAGAGACAAAACCAGATTGCTAATAAGTTTATATATATTTATATAGATAGATAGATATAACAAAAGAAATAAACAGTTAAATCATAAAGCTTAGTGCAACTCACTCCAATGAGATATTTGTAGACACTGGCAGTCCTTCAAATCTTGAGGGCTTCCAGGTCATCCTCTGCAGAACAATTCCGGCTATCCAGGTACAGGCAGCAAACAGTAAGGCAGGTCACCAACAGTCTGACAGTCCCCAGCTCATGAGATGTAAATTCCAGTTGTGTGGCGAAGCAGGTCTTGAAGGAACCTCAAATTACAGCAACACAGTCCAAGGGTTAGGTGTCCCACAGGTAGTGTAGCTTTCAAATTATTGAGACACAGAACAAGCAAGGCAGCTGCACACTGGTCAGATGATCAAAGAGCAAGAGACAAGAGAGATGAGGCTTGCCAAGCCATTTATCTTTTCGCCCTTCAATTAATCCCACATGTGTTCATTGGCCAAGTTGGCACAATAAACATTAACTATCTCCCTTCCCCTCTGGTTTCTGCTGTTCTTCCCCCTGGATGGGGGCTGTGTGGTTTTGTGCCCTTCATTGCGATCAGAAATTCTTAAAGGAAGTACATATTTAGCAAAGGGATTTGTGTTCCCCTCTCATTTCAAGTATAATTAATAATAATAAAAATACCTAATAATAAAAACATAAACTTTTACTGCTGATGCTCAATTTTCTACATTCTGTAGAGTATTTTTAACTATGAGAGATTTTGCTTTTCAGAACCATTTAATTGGGAGTTAATATCATTGCATAATTCAATCACCTAAACCAGTATTGTACATTTGCTACCACCAAGTTTCAGAACATTATTTTCCTTCCCGAACACTTGACATTGGCTATCTCTTGTCCCCTACCCACACTGACGCCTGTGCCTCTGCCCCCTGCCCCGAAACCCTTATTCTATTTGCTGTCCCTCAGGTTTATCAAGCATGAGTTTCATGTACTGAAAAAAGGAAAATCTTGTAACACAAATCCAAGAGGATGATTCCCAGTGCTTTTTATTACACATCTGTGATAAATTCCAATATGAACAAGCAAAAATCAGAAGGAAATATAGACTATTTTGAAACCGAATCAGGTCTAATGCCCACCAGAGCCGGGGTGTTGGGGGTGTGCGGAGGTGGGGTGTGGCCTCAATGACAGGATTTGACCATTCATGTCAGGTTTATGCTTCAGACCTTCCATAGCCATTTCTCCAACGTACTCTGTTTAGCAACCACTGGATTAAATTTATTCAAGGGGACTATTTAAAACTTCAAACTTTATCTACTCAGTAAAAATATACAAATGTTTTTGAAACCTTTAAATATCCTCATATATGTAAGCCACCGGTTCCCAACCTGTGGGTCACCATCCCTTGGGAGTCGAATGACCCTTTCACGGGGGACACCTAAGACCACGGGGAAACACACCTTTCCGATGGCCTTAGGACCGGAGACACTGCTCCTATGTGTCCAGGGGTTTCCTCCCACATGTAGATACACCCACATATGAGTACCCGGTGTGAAGACTGTTACATGCTACACCACGCTTAAGACAAAATTGCATTCATTTGTCATTAGAAATAAATATTTTACAATATATAATTACATATTGTTTTTGTGATGAATCTCTATGCTTTAATTATGTTTGATTTGTAACAAGGAAAACACATCCTGCTTATCACATATTTACATTTTAATTCATAGCAATAGCAAAATTACAGTTACAAAGCAGCAATGAAAATAATTTTATGGTTGGGGGCTCAGCACAACATGAGGAACTGTATGACAGGGTCGCGGCATGAGTAAGGTAGAGAACCACTGATGTGAGCCATAAAGTATCATTACTAGGTTTCCAGACCGTACATGCATGGTGGATCTATTGAAAAAATATGTTTAAATATATCCCTACTACTGGCAGGTGGTTGATAACAAATTCTCTCAGAAATACACGTATCATAGTATCTGTAATATGCCTTTTTTTTTAAAGTCAAGTTGAAACAGTGTCTTCCGGGTTTTTGCTGTGCCAGCTCTGTTAGTATGGGTACTTTAGAGAAACAAATTCACGGAAACTCATGGATAAGAGTTTTATGTAAAAGTTAAGTGTGCGTCAAGAAAACAGCTCAACCCAGTGCTGCCCAAGTCCACAAGTCCAACATTTACCCATTAACCCATATGTCCAACATCAAGCCACAAAGTCCTCCTCCATCTCACAAAACAGACAGGAGGAGGACTGCAGGAGGAAAGTTTAGTCAGGAGGAAAGCCGACTGCAGGAGGAAAGCCGAGTCAGTCAACGTGTAAGCATCTCAGCCCCGGCAGGGGTCTCCAGACAGCTGCTCCAGCACCAGGGCTGCTTGGGGGTAGGTCCATGGGCTTCTCCTTGGGGATGTCTTGCAGGAAGTCAGCCTTGCCAGCTGAAGCAGGGAACTGCTAAGGGCACTGCACCCTGGTGTGACCATTAGAAAGCAAGAGACCCGTGAACTAGAAAAGCATGGGTTACCGAGTCATTTATCCCTTCACCTTTCAATTAACCCCATGTATGTTTATCAGCCAGGTTGGCACAATAAACTAACTCACCAGTTAAATTCAATGTAGAGAAGTTAGCTCATAAAATTATGGTGACTATTATTTGGGAATTTCCAAGGGTTAATCCTAATACATGTTCTTGAAAGACACAGGATAATCATTAAGGGTGGGGTGGGGTGATAATGCACCTGTGTCCAGACAGTGGACAATTGCATTGGAGAGAAAAAGACCAAGGCAGAGCGGCCAGGACGTTCTGGTTATTCCCCATCACAGGAGCCTGCCCGTTCTTTCAGCCGTGCAAGGGATAGCCCACAAGACCCTCCAGGCTTTCTGTCTCCACAACAAAAAGAACATGTCAATTGAACATTGTGTATGAGTACCACGAGGAGGCCAAGACTGCCAGTTTGACTTGGTGTAAATTAAAAATTACTGGATTCTTCTTGGAAGAGGAAAAAAAAAATAGTGAGACGGAAACACTGGGTTCAGAATTGGGTAGATCTAGATGGAGAATTTGCTCAGAAACAATGGTTTCTTGTTTTGATAGTTTGGTTTAATGAACGCTTGTATCATTTTGTGCTGACACTTTTGGACCTACGTGTTTGTTTGTTCTTCCCTCACACACCCTGATGTGTGCTGTGCTAAGCCTCACAGGGTCACTAGGAGTTAGCATCAATGTGATAGCAGTAATTGATTGCTAGAAACCGATAGATAGGTGATAGTTATATTTCCTGAGCCCAGCTGTGTTTTTTAAATGAACACATTATGACCCCTTTCTTTTGAGGGAAGTGAATTTTGAGTTATCCAATATTAAAAGATATGTAGTTCAATTGATGTCAATCAAAATTATAATTTAGATTCTATTTAAAGGCAGAATTATGAGAGAATACAAACAACTTCTCTGCTTCCTTCACTGCGCTTAACACTATCGTTGGCTCCCCTTTCCACTTCAGGGATGCCTTCTTGTTTGTCTCTCGGGTTCATATACATTAAGATCTCCTCTGTCACTAGAGAATAAAACTCAGTGTCTGCAAAGAGTCAATGCCTCATGACAGTTTACAAGATTCTTTCTAGGGGATTTTTATTCTCAACCAAGATAGAAACTTAATCTGAATGAACACAGGTTTTACAGTGGAATTTCAAGTATCACCAACTAAGTGGATGAGTTGTGTTGGCAGAGAGATGACTGATTGATAGACAGATTGATATTATGTATTTTTTACTTTATTTCTGTATTGTTATTTCTAAGTGAATGGGTATCACAAAAATCTTGGTGATCCCATGGAAACTCTGAGTAAGTCATGGTTTTTCTATTTTCAAATTATCTATGAAATTAAGAAGCATAAGCTTTTAATACAAGAAAGAGTGAAGGAAAGCTGCCAATTTGGAAATTATGTCATTCTCTATTGAGGAAAAGGTTATTTATATCAGATTCAAAATAAGTTAAGCAGGAAGTAGGATGTAAAAGTGTTCAGTGATCAGAGATAATGTGACTCAAGGCGTAGTTTTCACAGCTGGGTGTCAGGAGAGGGAGCACTTGGAGAAGGCTAGAGATCCGTCCAGGGAGAAGGAATAACATTTCAAAAGCTTCCTTGAACGTGTCTCAAAGGCACCACTGAGAGGTATGACAACTAACGGGACTCTCTTGCAATTGGATAAACAATGGATTTACAATGGATGAACAGAGGATCAATGGAAGGAAAGGAGGAGCAGACAATGTGATGGTGAAACAAATTATGGTATTATGGTTTAATAATAAAACTGAGATCTGGAATGGGAAATTGGGGGGAGGAGAATCACTGAGCTTACTAAAAATTGGGAAATATTCATGAAAGAAATCGGAAATGAACGGACAGTAGACATAGCAATCAATCTGCTTATTCAATAACTTCCTAACTGTTCACCAACCCCACTTATTTCTCTTGCCTTGCCCAACTTTTACCACCATCACAACCTGTAATTCACAAAGAAACTTTGGAAACATCAATATGATCATGCCATTTTTACTTCTAATTAAATTTTCAATAGTTCCTTGTCAACCAATTATAGCCACCAAATGCATTCTGGAATCTCAGATCACCATACTGACAAACTAAAATGCACTGCCATTGAGTTGCACAAATCTTCTCTTAGATTTCATTCTGGTCTCCATTCCCCTGATTACTCCCCTCTGTCATTTATTTAATGTGCTGATCCTCAAATAGATCACAATTTACTTTCTCAAACTTGGCTCATAAGTTTCCATTTCTTAGACTGACCTTCTTCTGTCCTCAATCTGTAATAAAAGTCTATGATATAAATTCAAGTAATGATGTAATAATTTTGATGAATTACTTTGAGGAAAAATGGAGTGACATTCCTTGCAACAGGACACGTCACTAGACATCCCCAGCCTATCACTTAGACACTGTTCTGTTATAATAAAGGGGACATGGAATATGGCCGCATTTCAACTAGAATATAAATACTATAGATTCAACATCTCTGGTAAAAGTGCGAGATTCTGATTTAATTGATAAACTCAAAGAAGCACTTTCCTTCGAGCATTTGCTATGAGAGCTGGCATGTTACTGATATAAGAGCTGACACTGTCAGAGAGTGGATGATGACTTACAGCCACCTGATAGGGCAGGGTACAGTAGCTGCTCTGAGTGTCCAAGACTGTAACTCTTTACAGGAGCATGAAGTCCCATGTTTCTCCAGTGGAGCAGCTGGGGATTCTAACTGCTGACCTTGAGGTAGGCAGTCCAATATGTAACCATTACACCAGCAGTTCTCCTCTGGCAGGCAAGGTATAAAACATGATAAAAATACATGCATTGCTTAGAACATGTTTATGAAAAAGCTATATACAAGTCATGTCAAATAAATAAATGGAACATACTGACTGAGATATCCTGAAAACATGTTTAGACATAGATAAAATACATTGATAACACATTTTCCATTTTAAAAAAGGCTATAGATAAACAAAGAGTATACGAATGTGAGCAATGGATATGAAGAGATACATGAATAAGAAAATACCAAATCACATGTTTAAATCAGGAAATATATTAAAAATAGGTTCTTTGTACATTAAATTAAAGAGTGGAATGATAAAGTAATTCTTATTCTAACAAATAAGAGCAGTGCCGAATTGCTATGTATTATAAGTTAACATTGTATAAGGTAAGATTTTTGTGTCAGTAAAGTTATCTTCGCTTTGAATATTTTGCCACATCAGTCTGAGGCAAGTGCAACACTCTCTTTCTCTAGCTAGCACTGTGCGGTTTGCAGGCATTTGTTCTTTGATGATTTAATTTAAGTTTGTGTGGGCACATGATTATATAATGAAAGCATTATTAACTTTACCTTGTAGATGACTTTTTGGGAATAATTTGGGATTTGGAAATATTTTCATATTTTCTGTAAACTTTGTGTACAATTACTCTGAAACATTATCTTTTGAATTGATTATTTTAGATTTCAAGCAAACGAAATATTTAAAAATCACTGTAATGTTTCCTGAAATATTCTAAATCATTTAAATACATATTCAGCTAGTGGTCCCAGCTGTGGCTACTTCAGACCACCGTGTTCTCTGAGCAATCACTAGAGGCTACAAAAGGTAATTACTTTCTCTAGAGAGAATTAGCAAACTATATTGACCCAAAAGGAAAACACTATCCAAGAAGAACCTAATTAATATTTACCTCAGGTCATAATTGTTTTACACATAGCTGTAGTAATCAAATTGTTCAAATACAGAAACTCAATTAGAATTTCAATGACACATCTTGCCCCCCTTTCATTATCCATTTTTAATATAATGATAATCCATATGATGACTTGATTTTTTAATCCAAATATTTTGTCTTTTTATTGTTTTAAGAGGAAATCATTTTCCTTGGATTTCCATTTTATTATGTAACAGCACCTTCTATGGGAGTTACATTAAAAAGAAAAAAGAATCAATTTAATTTGGGCTCATATAACCCCAAAGGACAAAGTATAACTGTTCCCTATGAGTTCCAAAATGTAAATATTTATGGTAGCAGACAAAATCGTCTTTCTCCTGCAGAAATTCATTTGGGGATTATATTAATAAATTCCCAAATTATGATCTTTGTATTTAATAAAAATTATGTTCTTCCCTCTGTACACAATTAATTCAACTCTACACTTTCACTGAAGAATACATTAAAAATAATATGAATATATACCACACTGGTATAAATAAATGTTTCTATTCCACCATTCATACCTAAAATATTGTTAATGTTTAATATGGAAGTATATGTCAATTGCATAATTATAATAAATAATATTTGGACATTATTAATATTTGAGCCTAATTTTATCTCTAGTATTCATATGGTGTATATTTATGGCATCCAATTTATTCTTCTACTCTATATACTAAAAAAGAAATCCCTGATGATGAATCAGCAAAAGCAATCAGCTTGTTAACAGAAAGATCAGTGGTTGAAAACCATCTGCCTTCCCAAGGGAGAAAGATGGGAAAAATTGAGGAATAATGCCATTGTGTTCATTGGACAAAAACCAAAAAAATCCCAAGGTCTATGCAGAAGTTCAGCACTCTCAGGGAAAGCATAACATCATTGTGCTATAAAGAACAATAATCAATAAAACCATGGTTCAAATTTCCACACCTATTGTTTAGGCAAAAGATGAAGAAATTGAGAATTTTTATCAATTTCTTGATTGGTAAGCTGATCATGCAATCAAGGCTTCTCAAGATACACTTGAAAAGTGCATGCTCGACACATTGCAAAAGGACCAAACACTGTAGGTGAAAAATATAGCTTCGGTGATAAATAAAAATGGCACGTGATAGAATTGCACAAGTCCAATGACATATTCCTTGCAAATACATTTTTTAAAGTAAGTACTGATTTTATGCAAGATTCTCCCTCTCTTTTGTAATACACATGAAAAAAATGGACTGCACCCATGGAAAGGGAAGATGGGGAAGCTGAATATCAGTCAAAACAAGACCAGGAGTTGACTGCAGAAGAGACTGCCATCAGAAGTTCTTTCTTCAAGTTCAAGTTGAAATTGAAGTGAAAAAATAAGACCTTGATAGACAAAGTCTCACCTTTCACCTGTTACCACTGTTAGATACCTTTGAATCTAAGATTTTTCAAACACTTCATGTGGACGTGAATTTTATAAAAAAGAAAGACTAAAGAATACTTGATGTGTTTATAGTATTGGCAAAGAATAATACATATGCTATATAAATTGTCAAAATATTGAACAAGTTTAAGTGTCAGAAGTTTAGACATAATACTCTTTAGAGGAAGGACAGTGAATTTCCTCTTGTGTACTTTGGACATGGAAAGGAGGGAGACTTTAAATACATATTTATATTTTAAATATATTTATATACTTTAAATATACATTTAAAGACCTCATATATATATGTTAGTGATTGTACTAATCTTGACCAGGCAGTGTTTCTCTCTGGGTCATAATAGACTCCACAACTTACAATAACACATACACACACACATACAACTGTACTACACCTTATGATGTACACGCACACACATAGACATATACTCCATAACATCTTAAAAGATTATAAACACACTTTACAACACCATATGATAATGTACAAACACAGACTCCACAACACCTTACAATAATATACAAACACACACATTCATAGGTACACACACACATGCACAAGGGGACTTAGAAAGTTCATGGGAAAAATAACATCATCTTTCTCTTCCATTTTACACACATTTTCTGGAGCAACCTCATATTTATGAGGTAAATAAAAAAATATTGTTCTGGAGTTTTTGTGCATATATTTACTCCAACCAAAATATGTTTAAATCTGTATCTGTGATCCCTGTATGGCTGCAGAAATGTTCTCTTTCTAATGCACCTGTCTTACTTTCCTTAGAGTGCTTTCCAAAATAAATAAATAAGTTAATTTACTAGAATAACAGTGGTTACCAAGGGGATCTGCTATACTAATTAAATTCAGAGAAGTCAACTCATAAGGTTATGGCATAGCTTTTTGAATTCCAATGAGATCATTAACTATTCTTAAGATGTGTGTGTGTGTGTGTTTGTATGTGTGTGTGTTTTATGGAACAAGAAATTTTAGGGTTTTTTAATGTCATAACATTTATAAGTATATATTTTTATGTGAACTAGCTAACATTCTATTCATGACATTATATTAAGAGCTTTCAATTTGTTTAGTCATATTCTGTTCTTGAGTCATTTAAATAATAAAGTGATCATTTAAAATCCATGCTGAATTTTCAGCAGTACCTTTCACTTTGATCCAGTCTAATCTGAGGGGGTGAATTTTGCATGAACACCCATACACTAAATAGCATAAAGAATAGTGTCACACTTCTCATACCACCTACAGCTATACAGGGAAGGTGTATACTAAATCAATTTTTATTTTAAATTTGCATGATGATCATTATTTGAAAGGGGATAGTAGATATGTATATATTATATATTGTATATTATTGACAGGTTCTTAGATCATGACCCTGCTCAGTACTCACCTCCATGAAATGATCACTGAAGAAAAGGATGCTACAGCAAAGTGTGGTGAAGAATGTAGATGGTGCTCAGCTATTAATACAGCTAGTGACCAGGATCTTAAAGACTTGTGTTCAAACAAGCAGCATCTAAGTAAGGAATCACCTAAGTCCACACAGAAGAAGCACACCCGTCAGTGTGATCCAAATAAAACAATCACAAAATGCAAATATAGTGAAATAATTGAGCTAAATTCATAAACACCCAATTTATAGTAGGCTGCGGAGGACAGTGGGAGCCGGAAATCCATCTGCAGTCTGTAGTTAGCCCAAGCTGCTGGCAGATCCTCTACCAAACAGCCAGGCTAGAGGCAGAGACCATTGTAGCCTTGATTATATTGGATAGAAACTCAATTCTTGGCTAGTGACCTTCCCATAGACATGTCCTGAATTTGTTCTGTGGACAAACAGCTCTTAGATGATCCACGAGAAAAGCTTCTTGCCTGGCTTCCTGGATGTTGATGGGGGTCTTTTCCTTCTCAAAGATGATTTGTATTTTTGCCTTCATATTAATGTGACCTTATCCGTGCCATCTTAGTATGATTTGTTTTCATTGCTCTGTTTTCTGTTGGGTTTCCCAGCTGTGAAGCGCAGAGGGAAGGGATGTACAATGATTACGACCAGGCGTCACAAGGTTTTAGTGTCTTCGTTTGTTGAATGAGAGTGCTTCACTTAGCCTATAGTGACTAAAGGTATTTCTGTGAATATAGGTTCAAATTTTTTATTCACCATTTTTCTGGACATATAAATAAATATGCACTAAAGTTCATTTGCTTGTTAAGATGTTTGTGGGAAGTGCAAACCGCTAACATATCTAGCGGCATGTAGATGTCCAAAAGTTATGGCAATATGTTTCTAGATAAGACTTTACTATATCTTGATTCCAATAAGACTTTACTATATCCTGATCCCAATGAAAGATGGGAAAGTAAAGTCTACCCAGAGGCATCATGACAAAGGCCTGGCAAACAGTTTTCAAAGTGTTAGGAATGGAAATGCCAATCCCCAGATGACTGGATGCACACATTATGACAGTAGGTCACATGAATTCCTGATACACATTGCAATATGGATGAAGCTATAACATTTCATCTGGAGGGAATTAAGTCAAGTACAAAAATGGTATGTATTGTGTTGCCTTACAATGTAAGATGACAAAGAAAGGTACATGTATAGAGCATTAAATTTCTTAGTGAACGGATCCTGAACGAAAGTCTTGTAGCATTACGCTACATGTCAAAGTTCATCTAAGACTTTTAAAGAACAAGTGACGGTGGACCAATTTATACAGAGGGCACCATCAGAATTCAATTAGCAAACATTCTCTATAAGACAGGATTGAATAAAGAGGAGGCCGGGGGTCAGCATGCCTACATACTGGGCTGCAACCCCAAGGGCAGCAGTGTGAAACCAAGAGCCACTCCTCTCTGGAGAAACATGGGGTTTCCGCTTCTGTGACGTTACAGTCCCGGATGCCCACGGGGCATTTCCAGTCAGTGCTCTGGGGGTGCCGAGTCAAAGCAACCCAATAGCAGTGAGGTTGAGTTATGAGATTTTGAACTTTAGTGACAAAGAAGGTAAATGCAACCTATGGGGAACAATTAATAGTTGAAAAGAGATGACAATAATGTATAGTTATAGAAAACTATACATTTGGGGAAAAAGAGAGACTTCAAGTAAATGGTGTGCATTAAATTATAATGGAAGTACAATACATAATCTTTCAAGACAGGACATCAAAAAGTTACTTTAAATAAATAAAAACAAAGAGAGGAAAAAATGTGTAAAAGGTATATTGAAGAAATGAATGTCAGAAGACCTAGACTCACTATTAAAATGCAAGAGTCCTATGTTGCATTTCTCTGTTTAAGGTAACTGTATATTGCTTAAAGTTTCTGGATGGTGCATGGATTGTACTGATCACCTAAAGGAAGGTTAATGAGTCAAATCCCACAGCAACACTGTGGAAGCAAAGCCTGGTGATTTGCTTTCCAGACATCCCAGGAAAAACACAGACACACTCGATGGTGCAGTGCTTCCCAGCAACCGCTGCAGAGTCACCATGAGCTGAAATGGCCCAGGCGGCAATGCGGTTTACAGATCACTTAAGAGATGTATGAGACCCTGATAAATGTGTTACCAACAGATGGAGAACAATAACTGCAGAAGGAAAACAAAATAGAGAAACTATTCCTGATGTTCCTTCATTCCTAAACACAAAATACAGACATTAGGACATGTATTCTTAATAAAATAACAATTACAAGGGAAAAGACCATCATTCAGTAAATTTATCATGAGGAAGAGCTAATTGCTCTGAAATTGAAAAATCTGCTAATTTAGCCATAATTACTTACACCAAAAAATGCATCGAATCATGAGATATTGATAGACCACCAAGGAAAGTAGAAAATTGTAAGACGCCTTTACAGAGTGATAAGCGGTAGCAGGGCAGGTTATGTGTCGAGGGGCATCCACAAACTGTGGGTTCAAAGCTATCAGCCTCTCCATGGGAGAAAGATGAGACTGTGTGCCCCGGTAAGAGTTACAGTCTCAGAAAGTCTGAAGAAGGTTCTACCTGATCCATAGAGCTGCCATGAGTTTAAATCAACTGGAGAGAGGTGGAGTTGGTTCATTTCTTCTTGAAAAACTGAAATATTACTGTGGAATCCATTCCACAAAGACTAACACTGTAAAAAAAAACCAAAACTAAAAATAAAGAAAGAAAAGAACCACAAGTGAATGCATTCACTACTGGATTTGGAAATATTTCTTAATAGGACCAAAAATTAATATCATAAGTTTAAGATGAATATTGAACAAAAATAAAATTTGTAAAATATTAGAAAATATTTATTGTTACATAGCTCACAAATTACATACTTACAATCAGGAAACCACTGAGAATTATGGCCCAGCCTAGTTGACATATTAATCTTAATAATCACATCCAGGGTAATGCTCCCTTTGTGCCTGGGCACTTGCTATTCCCAGACACACATTGTAACAAATAGCTGGATATGAAATTGCTTTTTGTATCTGTAAATGCAAGTTGTGGGATAATGGGATAGCCAAATATTGAGGAATAGGTATGTTTTTTGTACACTTGCTATATTAATATATTCCCATGAATATTTGAAGTTAATGGCAATTCTATAGGCCATTGCTATTAATACATGAGGAAACCAAGACATTGAGATATACATTATCTACTAATAGTGATATTAGGATTCATACATAACGAATTTTGACTCCTTAGCCTATGCTTTTAAGCACAATACTACATTTTCTTAAGTAATAAGATATATTACTTTAAATTTACTTGTTTTATCTAGAAGGAACACATTTTTATGATTCTAGTTTCTATTTAAAATAGTAATTGAAAACATTTTATGCAAAATTGCTATCAAAAAGGTCTAAGAAATATTTAAATTAACCTAATGCATGCATTCTTATATCTTACAAGATAAAGAACTCTTAATCAACTTAAAGACAAAGTGAAAATTCATAATTATACATGAGATGAAGAAAAATGGTAATATTTAATTTGTTAAAAGAGAAAATTATTCAACCCTTGAATGGATGGCTAAAAATAGTTATCATTTTAAATTGTATTTTAAAATAATAAGCCATAACAGAAAGGGTACAGTAAAACTAGTATCATAAAATTAAAATACATGGCAGAATGATATGAGTCTCTTTCAATAAAACTTCTCATGCTTAAAACTATAGTACCATAATTTATAACTCAAGGTCAGGCTTTTAGTAATTTGCCCTTAGTTACAAATGTGGTGGATATGACTCACATATAGATGGAGAACATGGTATTAAAAAGTTCTAAAAAGAGATGGTCAATTTCAAAATGATGACACAGGCAAATTTCCTAGATGGCTTGGTACCAATAGTTTGTATCATTTGGAAATTATATACCTGATGTAGATTGAATGCCTACAGCTTGTGATTAGAGGTGAGCAGACCAGCGAGAGGGAGGGAGACTGAAATACATTTCACACACTCTGCCCCGGCTGCTTCATCCAGCATTGATTGTTCCCTCTCCCGTGATTGTGACCATGACAAGGGTAGCCGCCCACTCCCATAAGGCTGCTCTATGTTTTGTCACTAACTCCTTAGCTATCATTCAAGTTCCTTGAGGGCTGGGGATTTCTCTTTTATTTAATGTTATCCATCCATACCAGGCAACTCACCATCTCGTCTCCTATTTTTTTTCTTTTGTATAGAATTACAGCATCTGCACAATTACCTACATTTAATTGTGTGTTTTAATTGTCATGAAATGTGCCTATAAAACACATACACCAACCTGATAAATTCCAGTTATACAATGCAATGCTATAATTGGTATCTATAAAGTTGTTCTATCATTCTTGCTGGCAGTTCCCAATTATTGGACACTCCTTACTGTACTCTTGATAATGCTCAATCCGAAACTTCTCCTTTGTCACCTCACTTCATCCCTGGAAACTACTGATAATCTTTGATTTCTAAATAGTCGCTCATTCCACATAGGTGAAATCAAGCAACATTTGTCATTGTCCACCTGTCATTGTGAGAATCCTATGTTTATGGTTTATCCATGTTGTGGCATGTGTCATTATTTGACTAGGTCTAATGTCATTAATATTCACCTTGGAGGATATGAGGCTTTGCTTATCAATTTATCTGAAAATGAACACCTTACTTGTTTCCAATTTTCTTCTGTTGTTAAGTGTGCTGCGGTAAGCATTTGTGTTTAAGTCTCTGTGTAGTTCCATGTTTTCACTTAACTGAATATGTACCTAGGACTGGGACAGCTGTGATACATGGTGTTATATGTTTAATTTGTGTATACCAGACGGTTTTTAGCATGGTGATACCATTTGCCATATCTTCTAGCAATGGATGAAGTTTTAGTTCCTCTACAAATTCTCCAGCACTGTGTTTCTTTGCTTCTGATGACTATGATTTTAAGAAGAGTAATGAAGTATTCCATTGTCACCTTGGTTTGCATCTCTGTTCAGCCTACTGGAGAGAGAAAGTGTGGCAGTCTGAATCCATGACACGTACAGTTTGGGGAAACCTATGGCACAATTCTACTTGGCCCTATACATTGGGACCAACTCAAAGGCACTGGAGTTGTTAATGATGTTGAACATCTTTTCTTTTTGGTGGGGGCATGGGGATGGGGTGTTGTTTACTTCTATTATTTTAAAAACAATTGATAACTTGGAATTTGCCAAGTCTTGGTTAAGCTGTTTCTATATATCACTTTTTTTAATGCTACTAATTTTACATAAGTTTCAAAGGGAATGAGCACACAGAAAGTTTAAAAAACTAGACCATGGTTATATAATTCACAGAAAAGCAGGCACAATGTATTGATAATTGGTTTACATTGTACTCTATAATATTCTTGTAGCTAAACATAGAGTATTAGATTAAAAGCAGTGAGCGAAATGTAATTTTAGCAAATATAAGCTTACTTGGAATAATGACAAGCCGAAAGAATGCGATGAATCTGTGCATAAGAAATGGAAATGGCCCGTGGGGGACCCTCTCGTCCATTGTGCTTTGTTGCTGCTGTTGGCTGCCATCAAGTTTGCTCTGCTCAGAGTGACCTTGCTCACAGGAGAATGAGCCACGGCCCAGCCACGTGCCAGTCGCACAACTGTTCCTCTGCTGGAGCCACAGTGTCAATCTACCTCGTTGAAGGCCTTCCTCCTTTTTGCTGTCATGGGCTTCAGCGAGCAGGATGTCCTTCTCCAGGGACTCCGCTCTCCTGACAACATGTCCAAAGTACATAAGATGGAGTCTTGCTGTCCTTGCCTTTAAACTATGTTCTGGTTGTACATCTTCCAATATTCTTCTCTATCACCACAATTCAAATGTATCCATTTTGTTTCAGTTTCCTTTATTGAAGGTCGAACTTGGGCATGCATATGATGCAACTGAAAGTACCATCGCTTGGTAGAAGCTCCTTAGTCCTCAAAGTAACACCTTTGCTTGTCAATGCTACAAAGAGGTCTTGAGGAGCAGAGTGACCGAATGCAACTCATATTAGGTCAATTTTGATTGCAGCTTCCATGAGCGTTGGTTGTATCTCCAAGCAAAACAAAATTTTGGGAAATGTCAACCTTTCTTTGTTTAACATAATATTACCCACTAATCCCATTGTGGTGATTTTGCTCTTCTGTACACTGGGTCGTAATCCATACTGAAGGCTGTGATCCTGGATCTTCAACAAAAGTGCTTCAAGTTCTCAATTTCAGCAGGCAAAATTGTGTCATCTGCATATCGGATGTTTTGTAATACATCTTCCTCCAATCCTGATGCCAATCCTGATTCTTCCTAATCTAACCCACCAGTTCCTCTGATTATCTGAACAGCATAAAATCGAATACTATGGTGAGAAGACAGAACCCGGACACACGCCTTGTCTGATGTTCAACCATGCAGTATTTAATAGTTCTATCCACATCGCTGTCTCTTGATCCATGTGTGGGTTCCACAAGAACACATGGACGTGTTCTGAAATCCCCAGTCTTCTGTAGATTCTCCATGGTTTCTTATGACCCACACCATCAAAAGCCTATGCAGAGTCTATGCGCCTGAACTTCTCCAGTAATACAATGGAATAAAATGTATGGCTGTTTGGTTCAGGTGCATAGATTTCACAGGAGGTCAAACGTCCAGAGTTTAAACTGAGGAGCATCCACAAAAAACCCCAACTATTTCCTTTCAATATGGAAACCTGTGGGTTTGTCATCTACAAATCTACCAATTGGCAATGAATATCCCTTCTATATGATGTTACAATCTACTCTTAGTCTATTTCCTAAATATGGTTATCAGTGAATATATTATTTTCCACATAAGCTATTTCCATAAGCAAGTCTTAAGGAAGTTTGAAAAGATAAAACTGTAAATATGCATACATACGTCAGTAATTCAAATATTCTTTTTCTCAGTGAAAGATGTTTCATTGCACTGGGCAGGGGATATGCCAACACTTTTGCATGGTTTACAGAACGAACCACTGCCCCATGAAAAGAGAGCCTCTCAGAAAATGCAGGGGGCATTACAACTCGGTCTTTTCTTCAGAAGACTTCTCTCCCTGATGTCAGTGGCGGAAATGACTAGATACTGATGGTCCTTCAATTACAGCTAATGACAAGCATATTTTAAGCAATTGGACACAAAACCGAGGGAGTAATATGAAAGTGCTTGTGAGAAGCTATCTTCAAAATTTTTCTGCCAGTTTCCAGAGATCTGCCTATAAATGAATTAGAACTACAAATGAAAATAAAAATGTTCTAAATGGCCAGCAGAGAGGGAAATGAAATACAAAAAAACATTGTGAAGTTGTCTACAATGAAGAAAATATTTAATAGTCAAAATATAATTTTCTCATTTTCATGGGTGTAAGGCATGGAGGTATTATTTTTTCTTCTTATTGTTTCTATGAAATGTTTTGAATTAAAATCACATAATATTATTTAAAATATGCAAGATCTATTTATGTCACATAATGAAAAGACTTAGAAAGACACTGTTAAAGATTGGAGGTCCCCCCTGCCACTCACTGGTCAGCCTGACAGAGAGCCTTCCTGAGGTCATTAAGCCAGGACTCCCAAGGTTAAGGATCTGCCAGTGACATATTTTTGGAAAAGTGATTGCGAGAGGTGTGAATGAGGAGTAGATACCATTGCACACGGATCCCTTTTCTTTCCTACACTGTCTACGCCAAGGTTGAACCAAGATGATTGACAGGGCAAAGATGCTCTCTGAGTCACCACGGAAAGACAAAGGAGAGTAAAGGTCATTGGTTATTTGGGATCGTTGATAACAGCAACGTGTGATTGCTTTGAGTGCGAGCAAAGCAAGTCCTGACATGCTGAATATACTACAGTTAAGCTTTCGACACCGCTAGGTGAATACAGTTCTTCATCTGCCAATGTCTCCTGAGAAGCATGCAAATTCTTGGAAGATAACGAGCATTGTTGAAACAAGTTAGCATCATTTCAGTTTTTCACTGGGATCAACTAAATGTGTTTTCAGTGAACCAACAACTTAATTAAAACTTTGTAATTAGTATGAATGCAGGCATTAAGAATAAAATGACTCAATTTTCATATATACTCTGACTTATATCAATTCTATTCTTAATTATTTAATTAACATATATGAGAGTAAATAAAATTGATTGCTTATAAATACAAAAAAGCCGTCACATTATATAAAACATGAAACTATTGTTTCTCCATAAATCTTCCATGTGGGAGGTTTTGTTCCCATTGTTCTCAACCTTCCCTAAAGAACTCGGCCCTCTTCAATGTACATCACGTCAAGGCATGGGTGGGTACAGACATCCTTGAGGGGCACATGTTATGCATCTTTAAATTTTTCTTTGAGTAAAAGGAACACAGAGAAGACTGAAAGAGAAAGACTGGGGTTATGAAGTAGATTGGGTAAGGTTTACAAATGGAATTACAATGGGACAACCCTTCCTACCCTGGGAGAATGAGCAAGCGCATTATACTAATTAAAAAGAAAAAATCACTGGGCACACTTTTTCACCACCAATGCGATTTTCCATTTTCTTAAAATTCTTCATAATAAAACTCTGCAATCTCCCTGTGTTCCTTGAGGAAACCTGAAATCCCAAAATAAAGAAATCATCACCACAACCTTTGAGCTGACCTCTGCCTTCAATGTGACTGACCCAGCTTATCCCTCTGGAAGTCACCGCTTGAACTGAACCTTGCTTTCAAAGACAGCCTCCTGAGACTCAAACAACTGAATTGCTGAAACAACTTGTCTGCTGCCGCTAAACCTGTGTGTGAAACAACTTAGTTCAAAATAAAACATGTCTATACAAACCGTTACCTTGCTAGCAATACTTCCTGACTGAACGCCATTAAATAAAGCCCAAACTCCTACCCATGGAGTTCCAGTTCTTCTGTGATCTTTCCCTTGTGTCTTTCTATTAAAGCTCCTTAAGTAGGAGTAATTAGCATAATCCCTGTCAATCAGTACATTGACAGGAAGTTGTCAGAAGTTCTGGCTGGATTCACAAGAGCACGTGGAACAGGGCTGTAACTGCTGGTGCCAGGTGGATCGTGGCTGAAGGCAGAGAACCCCAGAACGATGTGTAACTCTGGAATCTAGAGCGAGTTGTGTGAACAAATCAAACAGATCAAACTACATGTTGTAATGGGTAGGGCTGCTACACAAAGCAGGGATTTGACTTTGAGGATTAAAGTGGATCTCTACCCCAAGCCATGGTATTTTTAATTGTGTAATCTGCATGTGAAAGTTGGACTGTAAATAAGGAAGGCTAAAAAAAAAAGATGCATTTGAATTAAAGTGCTGGCAACGAATATTGAAAATACCATGGACTGCAAAAAAACAAAACAAAAAAACACTGTCTTAGAAGTAAAGCTAGAATAATCCTTAGAAACAACACTAGTGAGATTTTGTCTCACGTCCTTTGGACATATTATAGGAGACACCAGTCCCTAGAAAAGACTTCATGATTGGGAGAGGGAAGGGGCAGCAAAAAGAGGGAATCCCTAGGCAAGATTGATTGACACGGTGGCGGCAAAGATGGCCTCAACATAAGATCAATTTTTAGGCTCGCAGAGGACTGGGAAGTGTTTCCCTGTGACGGTCACAGGGTAGCTGTGATCAGAACTGACTAGACGGCACCTAACAGCAATAACCAAAGAGAACACGGAACAAGGATATCTGACTGTCATGCTGACCCATAGAAGACTTTCAGGTTTCCTGTATCCCCTACAAAGATGGATCTGTGATATGGTTTCTTCATTAGCTTTTTACTATTGGGATTGCATGCTAATGGAGATATTATGCAAACATACACTGTCTCACCTGCTTGTATAGACATTCAAGATCAGATCTAAACTTCTAAGTGACTTTGGATCATTATGACAGTTGGGAATCTTCTTTGTCCTTGTTACATAAGATTTCATTGAAAGGCAGTCTTCGATGACATAATTTTTCAAATTCACCTTGCCACACCAGCAGTAGCAAACAGTCTTCAGACTTCAGGGATAGACCAATGATCCCCTTATGTGTCCACAAAATGAGAGTCCTCAGTCCTAATATGGATTCAAGGTAAACTAACCTTGTAAGATGCATATTTATTCTCTTGCATGACCTCAGTGTACTTTAGCATATTACATGCTTTTTAAGTTCTATATTAAAAATGTATTTAACTGTATTTGACAAAGCATTTTCCAAGCATATTTGATCTTGGTCTATCTTTTTTATTAATACTTATCATTACACTGTGAGGAAAATGATGCATAAAACATTGATAGAATGAAGAATGCTTTATCTTTTTTTTTCCCAAACCAACAAGGAGATATTGCTAGGCCATCTAAAACTTACAATTAATGTCACTTAAAGTAATAGAAAAACTCAAAAAAGAAACATTTTGATCTTTTTTGCATATCTCTGAAAATTTTATCCTAATGCTATGTTAACACCATTACATCTTAAACTCTGCCTTTTTTTTTAATGAACTGAAATTTCCACCACCACTTCTATTAAATATTGGTGTAACTAGGGTAGTTGTGAACTCTTTGGTATTATAAATAATCCCACTACTACCAAATGTTAACAATAAAACCACAGAAATGTATTAAATGGTTGCCACAGCTATAAATTCCTTAACCATATTTCTTCATAGGTTATGGTTGGTTATCTTCTTATTTCTTGTATGGCAATGAGAATAACATTGCGGTATTAAACCTATGAATCACACAGCGTTTCTCAGACAATATTGTATAAATGGAATTTTTCTCAACATCTATTAAGTTGTTATTTGTGTACTAAGCACTAGCACTATTCTAAATTCTGGAGCTACAGCAATGAGCTGCACAAGCAAAGGTTCTTCCTTTACATTCTAGTAAGTAAATAAACAACTATTATATTAGGCACATTTTATAATGTGCTAACAGATTATGATATTATGCAAAAGAAAGAGAAGAAAATAAGGGCATCCAAGCTTTATATATTTGGGCATTGTCTCTGGGTGGTAGAAATGGTCTATTATTGATGATTAGCACAGCCAGTAAAACAACAAGCACATCAACATGAGGCATAATAGACTCAAGGAGAGTGTTGTCTCTAAGGTTTTTAGAGTAGGCTGTGTGAATGGCAGGAGCAAGTGAATAATGAGAGTTTAACTAAATAATAAAGAGAGGAGTCTTCAACTTTACCTTCTCAATAAGAAGGTAAAAATGGAGCAAGGATTTTAAGAAATGGAGGGATTTAGCCACACGAGAGAGAGAATGATAGTATAAGGAAACCTAAACACTTACCCTGGATGGGAGACATAGTGGACCAACTTCAAATTCACTCAGGAGAGAAGATTTCGCTTATTTCTCTTTTGAAAATTTGTGTGAATATATGTAGTAGCAATTGTCTCAGTAGTACCTAAGGACAATGTGTGTATGTGTGTGTGTGTGTATAATGGAACTTTTCCACAAAATATTGACACAAATATTATTTGCAGTACAATTCAGTGACCTCAACTACTTTCATCACTTATTTATTTATTCATTACATAATTTAGTTAACTGGGTATTATTAATTAATCTGAGGCATAAATGTTTATACAATTGCAGAGATCCAACTGCAATTAAAGATTGGTTGAAATAATTTCAGACTTTGAAATTATGAAGACATAATTAAAGTATCTGTGTATTGCCAATATGAGCTTAAAATACTTGTAATTAAGTCACTAGGTTCAACTTTTTTGCTCAAGGGAAAAGATAATATATGCATTAGTTGGTGTAATAATATGCTACAGTTTGATTATGTCAGTAAGTGAAGTAATGGATTTTCGTTCCATCCACACTGCTTTCGGGTGTTCTGTGAAACCTTTAGGCTTCTACATCTGAGTAGTGATGATAGCATGTTTTCAAGAAGTCATTATAGTAATTCTATTAATGGGAACAATACAAAAGAAAATACACTACATAAATAATTTCACATGTTAAATGAATGTTAATTTATTTGACTTCTACCTTCAGTTGAGTCTTTGGGAGTATCTGTTTCACTTGTACTGAACTATTTTTCGAATTTACTACTCAAGCTATGATCTGGTATTTAAAGGAGATGATATTTACTTGCTGAATTATATATCTTACTCATTAGAAATATATTTGGTACATTATTTATGCAGATCCAATATTTGTTAAATGAAAATTTAATTTTTCCATTCTCTCAAATAATTTCTATACTTTTCAGCATGATATACAATATAGAGCCCTTATCAATGACTTTTCATGGACATTATATGCAGCTCCAAACTATGCATGTCCTAAATATATTTTGAAAGTACTTCTATGTTGTTGTCTGTTACATTGCCAAATTTCCTGCCTATTTTTAAAATTCTATTTCTACGTCCCTCTGATAAAAAAAAATTAAGTGACCTGCAGCCATTTCCAATTTATAGAGACCCTGGAGGAGAGGGTGGAACTGCCCCTATGGGTTTCTGAGACCGTGTCTCTGTATGGGCCTAAAAAGCCTCAGCTTTCTCCCAGGACTATTCTTATCAATACATTTTTATTTCTTCACTTGAAACACAATGTAAGAAAGTATCCCTACTCTAATATCTGTGATTTCTATTCATAAACGCAATAGCTTTTAATATTAAAATTACTATTCACAAAATTCCTATTCAATCCGGCGAGACCAGAGCATATACACTGGTACGAATAAAAGCTGAAAACACAGGGGATCCAGGACAGAGAACCCGTCAGGACCAGTAATGAGAGTAGAGATACCAGGAAGGTATGGGGAAGGTGAGGGTAGAAAGGGGGAACCAATCACAATGATCTACATATAATACCCTCACAGGGGGACAGAAAACAGAAGAGTGGGTGAAGGGAGACAGTGGTCATGAAGGAGGGAGGTGGCTGGGAGGGAGGAAATGAGCTGATACCAAGGGCTTAAGTAGGAAAAAAATGTTTGGCAGCAAATGTACAAATGTGCTTGACACAATGAATGGATGTGTGGGTTGTGATAAGAGCTGTATAAGCCCCCAATAAAATGATTTCAAATTAAAAAACTCCTATTCACCTGCATTAATAGATACTATTTTCTGTCTCTTCAAATCAAGCACCAATAAAACAAAACAAAAATAAATAGCCATTACTGGCTTGATTTCTTTTAAAGAGTTTTCAGGATAATTCTTGTCAGCATTTGTTGCTGATGCACAATCCTGGATCTTTCCTTTTCAAAAAGATATTTAAAAAACTTATTGAGGAAAATGTGAAAATTAGAGTTCTCAAAATTATATTAGAATTGTACATTAAAAAGAAAAAATATTGTCCCCAAACAAATATGTTATAAAAATTTTGAAGGTCAGGGGAAATGAGAACATATAATATCTTGTTAAAAATGTTTTCAAATTTCAAGAGAGCAACAGCTGAACATTAAACTAATGGGAAGGGTCCCAGAAAGCTCAATAGTTAAATGCTCAGCCTCTGACAGAAGAGTTGGAAGCTTGAGCTCATCTTGTAGAAATTGAACAAACAAGCAAATAAACTGGAACTTTGCTCCTATAAGGATTACAGTGGAGAAAACTCGACAGGGTGGTGTTACTGCATCACATGGCATTCCTAGTGAAAATCTAGTCCATGGTACTCAACAGCAAACCATCACAGGGGTCTTCGAAGGGTGGCCTCTGATCAGACACCAATGACGTCCGTCATGTTTGTCACTCTGATTCTGTTGGCCAGTCCTGTTTATTCAGACAGGAAATGTATTTCAGTGGGCTGAGAAAAGCCATTAGTCAAAATAGCATGCGTGAAAATTATACCTCATAAGATGTTCATTTTCAAAGGTGCAATTATGTGGTTTACAAACTTAGCAATATACAGTTTGCTCTATTTAGTGAAAACAAACAGAAGATTTGAAAATGGCAGAATTCTGTGGCAGAGACTTATGTGGTTACTCAGAAGCATGTGTTCTAGAAGCACAATGGAAGAAAATTTAATTAAGGACTTAAATTGTGCTACAGTGGGAGTCTATCAATGAGCCCAAGATTGCTTGAGCATGATTCATGCAGGTTGTTTCTTTTATTACTGGGGTTTTGACCACAAGAAATAAACTGTTATCCTGAACCCTTATTGGCTCACATTTTGCATCATTTCATAGTATTTTATACAAAGCCCATGTTTCCCCAAACCTCAGGCCATTGGCTCTGTACAAAAACACTTATTAGCCACTGAACCCCAATCAAAGTAAGTCCAAGGAGAGAATACACAGGTCCTGTGCGTTTTTGAGATCATCGCTGCTCACGGGAGTAGAAAACTAAGCTTTCTCCCTCGGGATAGCAGGTGGATTTGAGCGCTGAGCTTGTGGTTGGCAGGCCAATTGGTAACCCACTCTGCCAAGAGGGCTCCTCAAGTCTACCCCTAATAAGGCATAAAATGATCACACTGCTGGAACATGTAGAGTGTGGTTCTCTAACAGCTCTCTCTCTCTTTCTCTCTCTTTCTCTCTCTCTCTCTCTCTCTCTCTCTCTCTCTCTCTCTCTCTCTCTCTCTCTCTCTCTCTCTCTCTCTCTCTCACACACACACACACACACACACACACACACACACTTATTTTTACATGGTGACTTGCTTACGTAGATTAAGAATACACTGCTGATAAGTGGCACAGCCAGAATTAGAACCCAGATATTTAAACTTAAGTGCTCTATGTGAAATGCACGTTGGAAACTTGGATTGTCATGAGTCATTCCAGTCAGAGAGGAACTATTTTTTGCATGACAAAAGTTCTACTGTAGAGGATGCTGCTTTTCTATTTCACAAATTGGCTATGGGTGGCAATGAACTTGATGGCATGGAACAACAACCTATGCTATTTGAGGTTTGCCTACCCTCCTCTTCACCCTATGAGCCTTACCTGCTTTGTGAGGTCACTTGTAAATAAAGATATATGTATTTTTCCTAATCTTCTTTTCACCAAAAGCTTCATATAAATTCTCATGCCTGCCCAAATTATCCAGTTCATGTGAGTCGCTAAATTTGGCATGTCCTAGATTCAAACCTAAATCCTCAGAAAGAAAGCCCTAGCCTTTGCACCCACAAACAACCAAGAAACTGATCTATTTTGATCATTTTTATCTCATGCAATTATACATGCTACCTACGGAAATACATAATTTTTGTCTTTTGATTTGTATCCAACATTTTTCTCTGTCTCTTGAAACCCATTTTAACATTTTAATATTGGAAAATATTTAATAATAATGTTTTACCGTAATTTATGTAACAGATTCACTAATGTTAAAAGGCTGATCATAGATGAAGGTATGGAGGTTATTGTTCTGTTTTCTGGACAAGATCTAATTATCATGTTAATGGTCTGGGTGGCTACTTCAAGCTGTGTCTGTTGACCTATACAAGAGTGGCCCTATCTCATCAACAGGCAAGATGGGAAATCAGAGGGTTTATGAGGGGTGGCTTATCCATTTAATGTATTCTCTCTCTTTATAACTTCTTCTCCATTTAATTTGCTTTGGGAGAAGGTTGAAGAAGGCTTTTTACGCTCTTCAGAGCTACAGTCCTTAAAACTCAGAGGCAGGTCTCCCTGATCTCACCACACTGAGGCAAAACACGAAGGGCATGCAACAGAACAGCAAGGGGAGCACAGCAAGGAAGTCCCCAGGGAATACTAAAAATAGACTAAGGGTCAGGGTATGGTACCCCATCAGACTCTACTGGAAAACACTCCTAAAGTTCAACAAGCAGACCTTGACCTATTTACAGGTTTTTCTCTTTTGAGGGGCATATTTTTCCTGTTGTCATTGTTTTGTTTCCTTTTCTCACTTTGATTTGCTCTGTCTTATTGGGTTTTTTGTGTGCGTGTGCATATTATTATCTCTGCAGGACTATCTAGATAAGATAGGCTGCATAAACAATCTGGAGGAGAGAGCAATGGACCGATGGTTCTGGGGGGACATGGGAGAGGGAGAGGTGGGGGAGAGGAAGTGGTGTTAATCAACCCAGGGAAAGGGAACAACAAGTGATCCAAAGATCAGTTGCAAGGAGGGTATAAGAGGCCTGGTGGTGCTTCATCAAGGCCAATGTAACTGAGAGGAATTACTGAAATCCAAATGAAGGCTGAACATGATAGTGGGACAAGAGGAAAGTAAAAGGAAATAGAGGAAAGAACTAGGAGGCAAAAGACATTTATAGAGGTCTAAATATAGGCATGTACATATGTAAATATATTTATATATGGTGATGGGGAAATAGATCTATGTGCATATATGTATAGGTTTAGTATTAAGGTAGCAGATGAACATTGGGCCTCCACTCAAGTACTCCCTCAATGCAACAACACTTTGTTCTATTAAACTGGCATTCCACGATGCACATCTTCCCAATTTGATTGCTGAAGACAAATGGCCACATAAGCAAATGTGGTGAAAAAAACTGATGGTGCCCAGCTATCAAAAGATATACTGTCTGGGTCTTAAAGGATTGAAGATAAACAAGTGGCCATTTGCTCAGAAGCAACAAAGCCCACATGGAAGAAGAACACCAGCCTGTGTGATCAGGAGGTGTTGAAGGGATCAGGAATCAGGCATCAAAGAACCAAACATCCTATCATTGTGAATCAGGGGGACTGCAGAGTGGACAGTCAAAGTCCATCTGTAGGCAACTGGACACCCTCTTACAACAGGGTCTCAGGGAGGAGAGGAGCCAGTCAGGGGGCAGTGTAGCACCTATGAAATATATCTTTCCTCTGGTTCTTAAATGTTTCCTTCCTCCCCATCTCCCACCCCCCACTATCATGATCCCAAATCTACCTTACAAATCCACCTAGACCAGAGGATGTACACTGGTACAGACAGTAAATGGAAACAAAGGGAATCCAGGACAAATGATCCATTCAGGACCAGTGGTGAGAGGGGTGATACCAGGATAGTGGAAGGAAGATAGGGTGGAAAGCAGGAACCCATTACAAGGATCAATATATAACCTCCTCCCTGGGAGATGGACAACAGAAAAGTGCATGAAGGCTGAAGGATGATGTCAGACAGTGTAAGATATAACAAAATAATAATAATTTATGAATTTCAAGGGCTCATAAGGGATGGGGTGTGTGGGGGGGAAGGGGAAAAATGAGGAGTTGATATCAAGGGCTTAAGTAGAAAGCAAATGTTTTTAAAGTGATGAGGGGAATAAATGAACAAATGTGTTTGACACACAATGGATGTATGTATGGATTGTGATAGAGTTGTATGAGCTCTCAATAAAATGATTTTTTAAAAATGAAAGGGGGAAAAGTGAATCATGACATATTTCCTTACAAAAGAAAATGCTCTGAGAAAAAAATGATAAACTACTGTGAGAAAAGATTGAAAAGGACATCAATTAAGGAAAAAGTACAGTGAAAATGCCTCTGAGTTGTGGGTTTTAATAGATGAAAAATGGATAAAAAATAAGTTTGTGAAAAGTTCAAGATGAGCAAGCTCAGGATTAAGGATAATGATAGTGACAGCAGATAGTGGGAAGGTGACATCTGTGTCTTTGGGCCGCCTTACGGCTGTGTTTAAGATGCTCACCTTTATTTTCAATTTAATGGAAAACCAAACATAGTTTTTAAATAGTAAGCATGTGGTCAGGATTTTAAGAACGATTGCTACAATTCTTACAAAGAATTCTAGGGGATAAATTGATTTTAAGAACTCAGAGACAGTTAAAACCAAGTAGATGAGTTTTCATTGAGACACTAAAGGTAGAGATATGAACAGATCTAAAATATATTTAAAAATGAAAGAGTCTTTGGATGTATCAAAAATGGTTATGCCAATTATTTCATTAGTTTAACACAAACTTGAATGAATAAATCAATGTATCTAAAAAAAATGGCTATTTCTTCCCTATATACCCCAGATAAATAGAACTTTCATAATCTAGAACAGTATGTGAATAAATATTCTGGTTCTTTTTAAAAATAAAATTAAAATTAAATATAAAGAACACAGAATAAATGGAGGGGAAATTTAATACAATATACATTACATACATGTGTGTATATATGTACACATGTGTGTATGCATATGCACATGTATATGCCTGTGTTTATATACTTATACACAGAACAAGGGGATGCTTCAAAACTAGTAAATGTGTACATCAAGGTTCTTTAACTAGACATAATTCCATCTGCTTGCTGAGAAAATCAGCTGGGAAGCTGGGCTGCGTGAAGAATGACAGGGCCGTGGGAGTGGAGACTTATTAACAATCTGCGATATGCAGATGATACAACCTTGATGGCTGAAAGCTAAGAGGACTTCAACCACTGGCTCATGAAAATCAAAGAATGCAGCATGATTACACCTTAATGTAAAGGAAAACAAGTTGTGCCATTTGGCTAATAGAAAAAAAGCATGACAAATGGAGAAAACATTGACATTATTCAATTCATAATAAACATCCATGGAAGCAACTGTCAGGATCTCACATGCCATCTTCCATGTGGTAACTCTCTTGCAGGCTACCTCTTTCTGGTGTTAAGAACAAAGATGTCCCTTTGAAAATTAACATGCTCCTGGCCCATGCCACAGTCACTGTTATTGTCACACATGCACGTGAGAGCGGAACAATGATAAGGCAGGGCGGAGGAGAATTGAGCAGTTTGAATTATGGCTTTGATGAAGATGGTTATACATACCGTGGTCTACCAGCTGAGCAAACGAATTTGACTTGGATGAAGAATAAGCAGAATGTCCCTAGAAAAGAGTGTAAATGGAACCTCACTTCATGCGCTTTGGATAGGTTATTAGGAGAGACCAGTCACTGGAAAACAGGCCTTATCCTTGGTAAAGTCGAGGGTCAATGAACAGGAGAAAGACTCAGCGAATGGACTGACAGAATGCCTCAAACACAGCACCCCTGTGAGACGGCACAAGACCCAGCACCGGTGGGCTGCTAGAGCAGTGTCTCTGTGAGACAGAGCCAACAGCAGAGCACCTGTAAACGACACATGGATCAGTAGGGAGGTAGTTAAACACCCACACACACGCCCAAGCGTAGTCCCTCGGCTCCCAAGATTCACTTCTAATGGTGTCATTAGGAATTTTGTTTGTATTTCAGTCACAAATGGTAAATAGGAATTTATTTATTCGTACTTTAATGTAATGCTCTGAATGCTTCATAGCTGCACATGTAACAAGAAAATGTTCTGCGATGGAGGATGTGTTCCAAGGGCTGGACAAGTCTTGCAAAGTAAGGCAAACGTACACACTAGTAAAGTGGCACTTCTAAGAGGGGGCTACCCACAGCCCTCCGAATGCGGTTTGCTTTCCACAGTGCTGCTTACAGTGCAGTCCTGTGCAGTAGGCTCCTCAGAGCTCAAGTCACCTCTTGCAGTCGCCGTTTCCTGGTTGCCTACCCATCATTGTTTTCCCATGCCAGTTACCATGAGGAATAAAGATTCTTATAAAGCTTCATTGACAATGAGAGCAGTAGTCTGAATCCTCAAATTAAAAGGTAATAGGAGCTACCCATAAATTGGACATTTGTAACCCAGGGTGTGTGTGTGTGTGTGTGTGTGTGCGTGTGTGTGTGTGTGTGTGTGTGTGTGTAAAGTTGGAATTGAAAGATACTGGGTTTTCGTCACTAACTTTTGACACATTCCCTTCTCTTTCATATACACACATTAGATACATGCTAGGACGTTTAATCTAGAATTATATCAAGTTAGTCCCTGTTTCAGATAAAGGGAACACTAAAGGCAGTGAGGTAGAAATGTCTAGGAAAGGCTCATGAAGTCAGTTACTGACTCCTTGCTCCAGGCGTGGTGTCATTTCTTTGCAGTTTAGAGTCTTGTCTAAGATGTGGAAGCAAGTTGACAAGTAACACTCAAAATCTAAAGGGAAAAAACAGTAGGCTTTGGTGCTAAATCGCGATGCTTATTTGATGCAGAATTGCACACATGTTGGAGCTTTGTTGTTACCAAAAATGTGACAACACCCGAAGTATAAATGACTCAAGGTATTAAGAGTCAGGACAACGAGAACCTCCTCTGTGAACAAGCTGCCCACATGCTGTGGAGCATCTGCACGGATGCCACCAAAAAGTGGTAAACTGTGGACAATGTAAAATAAGGTCTAAAGAATCACACATTGCTACAAAATATTTATTTAACTGATAATCAGAAAAAAGTTACTTACCATAATTTTGATTAAGTAAATTTTTAAACCAGAAATTTTGATTCAAATCCTATTTCTCATCATTTTAATAGTGTATATAATCAATGTTCACATAACTATTCAAATGAAAGGCTGTGTTGAAAAGTTAATGAAATAGCACAAGTGCTTGACATTTGCCCCTCTCTGGAAAACAAACTACTCAATATGTCTAACTAAGGAATCAATGCCAAAAGATGTTGGGAATAAAAGCTGTCCTTTCGTAAGTAGTTAACACTACAATGATTCATTATCCCTAAAAGATGTACTGAGGACATATTCATTAGAATGTTGGTAAATATCTTCTATATTTTTGTGTGAATAAGAGATTAATATAAATAAATCAGCTTTACACTAGTCATGTAGTCATCATCTGTCCATCTAAGCAAATATATATCGAACCAAATTCACTGCCATAGAGTCAATTCTCCCATGAGGCCCCTACAGGGCAGGGTCGAATGCCCTGGAGGGGTTCCTGGACTGAAGCGTAAAAGGAGTCGAAAGCCTCATCTTTCTCCCACAGACGGAGCAGCTGGTAGTTTTGAACTACTGACATCCCCGTTAGCAGTCGAACATGTAACCGTTCTGCATTCATGAGTCAGAATCAGCTACCTGACAGTGAATTTGGTTTTGGTCACAGACACATTAGGAAATGTTCCCCAGTTACAGAGAATGAAAACTCAATTTAAGTATTGCAAGTGGAAAGGAATTTCATCAGACGTGTTTGGATGATCCTGGAGCAGCTGAAAAATCAGACGAGAAAGGAAAGTAACAAGCTTCTAGGAGCAAGTGTGAAGTCAGTTGATGATGGCAATGAACTATTTTGCTCCTTACATTGATGCTTTAAAATACAAGATCCTAAGAGCAGAATGGGGTTGATCGACTACGGGAAATTGTCCAAAACCTAGCCAATGGAGTACAACTTAATTGACACAGGGAGCTTCAAAAGGTCTGTAGAAATGAAATGAACAGGTAATAGAATTTCTCCATGATTTGTGTGAAACCCTGTTTTATTTTTCCTAAGAATTAATGCCAGATGAATAATTTTCTAAAATTTTATTTGTGCTGTTTCCAAAGAAAGGGAAACAAGGAACAGACAGCATCGAAAACCACATCAGAATCTACTATGCTGGCATTCTGGGTTTCGCGATATATGTTATCCTTGAAACTAAATTTTATTTTTAAATTTAAGAAAATTACCCACAAACATTTTGAGGTGAATATAATTATTTTAATTGGAGAATAATTTTCTACACTCCACATAATCTCCCAGAAGGAAATAGTATATGTCAAAAGTTTAAACTTTTTGATGGATTATAATTAATTTTAATTAGGAATTTATGATGCTACAGCAAAAACCAGATTTTAGAATAATTGATCTGGAATATCACCTAATGCTTTTAATCATAGGGGTATGAAATAAAGAAGAAGAACTTTACAGAAGCAGTGTAACGTAAACTACACTTAGGACATTTAATACATACAATAGTTACCTTAAAAGACACCTGTTTGATTTATCCAATTCCCTCAAAAGTATTACTTTGTGGGGGTTTCCAAATCGTCTATATAAATTATTCCCAACTCATATTTTAAAAATGGGAAAGGCAATGGAAACCAAACCATGGTTTTTGAGAACATTCTCTTTGATAGCTGAAAGCAGGTCAAATTTATTTATATAGTAATATGCCAAACACTTTGGTCTCATTAATATGCATTCCCCCAGTCATTTAGTCCTTCCACTTTATAAACGCAAACTGGCCTCCTTTCCAGAGTGAGATAATGATGGTACAGTCCTCCGTGAGTATGGTCACAGGGAAAGTTAATTCCAAATCACTGCCTGTTACTGTATATAAAAATAATAATAAAGCAGTGGTAACCCACCTTTATCAAAACAATAGTGTAGCATGAAGATAATCATATGTATATGTGACACCAGGGTACAGTGATAGACTGATCATATTGCAGTTGACAAGTTCGTCCTCTGAGCTGTTTTCGGTCCACCTGCACCCTTGGATCTGAGAGGACCACCATCTCGGCACTGCCCCTACAGACTATGATGCAACGTTGTCGCCTGGCACACGTGGGAGATGCTGGCTCTAGTCCATAAACAAAACCCAGTTGTCCTGGGATCAATTCCAACTCATGGTACCCTGTGTGCTCCAAGGGGAACTGGACTTGCGTGGGGTGTTCAGTAACTGATTATTCAGAGCGATATCACTAGTCCTTTCCTCTGAATACGCTGACTGACACACGGGACTAGTAGCTGAGTACCTTAACGCATTGCACTACCCAGCAACACCACTGGAGGGGCTCTTTGGAGTATGGGAAGTACATTCCTTATATTTCTGTATGGCTTACAGCAGCGGTCCTCAACCTGTGCGTCACGGCCCTTTGGGGTCGAACAACCCTTTCACAGAGGTTGTCTGATTCAGAACAGTAGCAAAATTACAGTTATGAAGTAGCAACAAAAATAATTGTATGGTTGGGGCATCACCACAATATGAGGAACTGTATTAAAGGCTTGCAACATTAGGAAGGTTGAGAATCACTTACAGGAATAAGCAAAGGGCCTGACAAATTAAGATACCTAACCTTTATAAAGTAAGAGTTACTAATATCTATATATTCTAAGAGATGATTGCATTCTAAGAGATACTTTGATCTTTCAGGACTGATTTGAACTACTTGTTTTGGAGTAGGGGAAAATGATTTTTTGACTTTGTCTAGATCTTATGGCTTTAAATGTCCTTGAAAGTTCAGGGTCTAGGTCAAGGAGAAGTATTGACAAGAATAAGTGTACAATATTATTTTTGGAGGGGGTGTCTAATAGATCCCCATATTATGACTGTGCATGTTTATTACTTTGAACAAGTGAAGTAGCAGTTCTTTTGGATTCCCTTTTCTTCTTGTCCTAATACTGGGAATTAAATGACTTAGTCATTAAACACTGGCAATTTAGTGACTAATACATAGACAATTTCTATGAAAAAATCAAGGTATATTCTTAGAGAAAAAAGATCAAAATCATGCAAAAAGTAACTCCATTCTCTTGTCATTGAATTATGTTACACAGCATAATGCAAATCACAAGTCTTATTGCTTGGGTTTACTTTTATATTTTTCCATATACCTGCTAATTATTTAATTGCTTTATTTTAAAATCCCTCTTTGCCAAGTTGCATAAGACAGTCACTTCTTCCTAGGGCTATTTTCAACATTGTTGGTCTCAGGTGCCTTCACCTAACTGCTGACTTGTCTAGCCCCTCTGTCCAACAGAGCAAAGCACTGCAAGACGCCGCTCCTCCCTCACAATTGCAGAGACGCTCCCACTCCTGTTGCAAACAATGTGTCAGTTCGTCTCTTTGAGATTCTTCCCCTTCTTCAACCTCTACTTTACCAAGCATAATAGTGTTCTTCAGGGATTTATCCCTCTTATTAACAAGTCCAAATTATATGAGAAGTCTTGTCATCCTTGCTTGGAAGGAACACTCTGGCTTTACTTCTTCCAAGACAGATTGGTTTGTTCTTCTGACAGTTCACAGTATGTTCAGTAGTCTTTGCCAGTTCTTCCTTATCTATTATCTATTTCTACGTGTATACTAGACAGTTCAAAAAAAACAATGGCATGTTTCATGAACGACAGTCCTCTAAATGATACTTTTGACACTTGAAATAGGTCTTACACAGCAGATTTACCTAGTGCAATGCATCATTTGCTGTTTTGCCTGCTGCTTCTCTGGTTATTGATCATGGATTTAAGTAAAATGTAATCCATGACAACTTCAATCTTTTCTCCATTTGCCATGATGTTGTCTATTGGTTCAGTGGTGACATTTTGTCTTCTGTTGTTACATTGTTTCCTTTGCAGTGGGTTGTAATTCATAATGAGCTTTGTAGCGTTTGATCTTTGATTATGAAGGCGAACAGGGTATTTACTTGGAATCTTTGGATGGTCCAATTTTCAATTAATTTACTAATTTACTAGTAATGGAAAGTTTAGTAGATTGGACATGGAAAGCGGTGCCTCCAGATAGACCTGGGGGCATAGTCTTAGAAACCATAGGGGACAGTTCTCCTCTTCACACAGAGGGCCAACATGATGTCAACCAATAACAAGAAAGCTCTTTATTTAAAGACAAGTATAAGATCCTCTTTTTCTTAGATCAAGTTTGAAAAATATACATTTATTGCAATGTCTATCTTATAGTAAGTTCTCAATGTCATTGAGAACTTATTATTAACCCTCCTTTATCATGCTAAATGCATAAGACATACATGGATGCTCATGTCAAATAATTATAAATTCTGGAGAGTGTACATATTTAGTCTTTGCAGTGAATCTCAAATATATGCATGGCTATCTCATATAATACATGAGAAAAGCAAGTATTTGAATATTTAATGTAGTACCTTTTCAAACTGGACATTCTTTAAAACAAAGTTTCCTATTAAATATAGTTTCCAACTTTATTAACAAACAATATACTTCCAAGACTCCCAGTGGATGCCTAAAACTGGGAATAGTGCCAACCTTATGCAAACCTTTATTTTTCCTATGCATACATGCATACAAACAGTTTAATTTACAAATTAGGTGCAGTAAAGAGTAACAACTACAACCAATAATAGCACAAACAATAAAGACAGTATATCTCAATAAAAGGTTTAATATTTCTATCTAAGTAATCTCAGCATCTGATCTTTTCTCTCTTTCATAAGTTGAAAAATCTATTTCACTTAAAGGAAAACCTTTATGACTTTTCTTTGGCAGATATGAAATTAAATGTCTGCATCCCTTCTCTTGTGCTTTGTGGCCATTGATAAATAACAGAAGGTTTGCTGAACCCAAACTTTGTTCCTCTTTCAACAATTGTTCTAATAACTGAGATGGCCACTACCTTAACACTAAGCAAAACACTAGGCAAGCAACCTATATTGTGCAGATTGGTTGTATAAAAGTGTAAGATTCATCATGTCAGTTAGAATGGTCCATAATTTAGGATACATGTTTTTGTATGTCCTCTGGAAATTTCCATTCAATTTTTTTAGTTACCAGTCATAGACCATGGGTAACTGAATCCCCCAAAGAAAAACCATGGATAAGAGCAATGATGAAACATACAACTTTCCTCTAGTTCCTAAATGCTTGCTCCCTACCCACTAGGATGATACCAATTCTACCTTACAAATCTGGCTAGAAAGAGGATGTACACTGGTACAGATAGGAACTGGAAACACAGGGAATCCAGGACAGATGATCCCTTCAGGACCAGTGGTGAGAGTGGCGATGGAGGATGGAGGGAGGGTGGGGTAGAGAGGGAGAACCGATTACAAGGATCTACATATAAGCCCCTCCCCGGGGGACAGACAACAGAAAAGTGGGTGAGGGGAGACATCGGACAGTATAAGATATGACAAAATAATAAATTATAATTTATTAAGGGTTCATAAGAGAGGTGGGAGAACCAAGGGAGGGAGAAAAAATGAGGAGCTGATGCTAGGGGCTTACATGGAGAGCAAATGTTTTGAGAATGATAAGGGTAACTAATGTACAAATGTGCTTTATACAATTGATGTATGTATGTATTGTGATAAGAGTTGTATAAGCCCTCAATAAAATGATTAAAAAGTGGGCGGTAGGATTACTGTATGATTTCATAATAATTGATGGGATTAGCTTTTCTCCCTGTAAATATTTGATTTTTTATTTGAAAATCCAAGTCTCTTTAGGATTAAAAAAAAAACCTGTCTACATTTGGATGGATCAAACATGGATTCCCAAAGTTAATGCAGAGAACACCTTTGCCAGTAATAGTGGCATTATCTTCCTGTGACTCCTGAGACACAATGGACATAGAACAGCAATGGGAAGGGCAGGGGAAGAAAGTCAATATTCATGTTTACTAAGGAGGCCATACTAGGTCTTGGTGGTGACAAGGGAGAATTTGGCACTGACACAACAACAACAACAACAATTAGGACTTACGTGTAAACTAGCTATTTGGTGATGGGTGATGGTGAAAAATAAAATATGATATACCTAGACCAGGGTTTAATCTTAGCCGGCAGCACACAAATCTATGAAACAGTTGGATAGCAATTTAAAGCAGTATACGTGTGAGAAAATAATTGGTTTAGAGTGTAACTGCTTCATGAGGAAATAGAACTTGGAGTTGTTATTGAATAAAGTTTTAGCTGACTAGCCTAGAATTTTAATTTATACCATTGTCAATTATAAGTAATTAGGGTTCTTTCCTCTCATATTTAGTGAGTTACGCATTTGTAAAGGAATGTAGACTTAATAATTACAGCTAAAATTTAATAAGTGTCCACCTTGTAAAAAGTACTACGTTAAACCCTTTAAATCCAACAGGCTTTGAAAGAACAATTATTAATACCATTTTACAGACAAAGAAACTAAAGCTTGGAGAGTTTAAATAAGCATATCTAATTCATTAATTTAATATTAATTTGGGTGACTTACTTTCTTAAGCAGTTTTAAACCCTGAAATCAAATTTGTAGGCATATTGAGTCTTGAAAATGATCTATCACATTGAGTTGTATAAATCACATAATCACATTAGCTATTCACCAAAGTGTCTCAAATACCTACTCTTGCCCAGAAATGTGTTTTATTTTATTTTCAATGCCACCTCATTTCTCTGGTGGCTGTGCCTCCCACCAGCCCTCCAGCTTCCTAAAGTAGGAATTATAACTTAAGTTTGTGGAACTTGTAAATAACTGTAATCTTTTTTCTACATTCTTATTTCTGTGAGAATTCAGATCACTGTGACAATTTCAATAAAGCCCCCAAGGAAAAAGATAATAGGATACATTGTAGAGATCTGAATGCCAATACACGTGCATCATGTTTTGACCAAGGTGTTACAAAGCCTGGTGGAAGAGCTTACTGACAACATATGGTGTTTCTCATCAAGCCATGCCATCTTGGACCGTGTGCCGGCCCTGCAGGAGATCTGCTCATTCACATGCATGCACAAAAGAAACTAAGGGGGGAAAATAAGTAATATTCATTAACCTCTTTGCTCAGAGTCATTATCACCAATCAGTTGCTAGATTGCATTTCATTTTGCTTTGTATTTTGGCTACCAGGTTCATTTCGTTGTAAACACAAATAGCAGTAGCATGTTGTCTGATGTGTACCACTGAGTATCTTCAACTGGTAGCTGTTCAGGTGGTGTTTATTACAATCAACAAGATGACAGCATTTATTTCCTTCATATCTGTGAGCATTCCCAATTTACAAAGACAAAGGTCACTTGAGGGGTGTGCTAGGAGGAGGAAGAAAGAAGAACAAGATATGGACAATTGTATGGTACTTAGTACTTGAATTTAAGATTTTACATATCTCAAGAAGAATTGAAATGCTAGTTAGCAGTATATTAAGAATAATGCTAATCTCATTTTAAAGGGCTTTTGCACTTCCATGCCAGTGTCATGTCTATTAGGTCCACACACACCACAACACTATGAATAAATCCTGCAGAGGAAGGCTCAATGAGTTTCCTTGTTAATTATCTAACAAATGTGTTGTCTTTGGCATTCTTAATAGGAATTTTATATAGAATCATTTATAATAATTTTCTTACATACAAACAGGTGGTTTAGTTTTAGATCCACACGTGACAGTGACCTGTGGACCTGCACATATTGGGTGGGCTGGGTAGCAAGATGGCAGTAAGCACATAAAGTACAAAGTGTGCATGTATTTAAACATGGATAGTTGAGGTGTCAGTGAAATGAAATGGCTCTCTTAAAAACAATTATTTTCTTGCTCCATAGTATTTTTTCTGGTTAATATGGAATCTGAAAACATTACAATATTCTAAGTTAATCACCTTCATCCTTCGCTCCATCATAGAGCTTGTACAGGATAAGATCGGCTTTGAAAAGGTGAGTCCGGAGGGTGCTAAGCACAACTCCCAGGGTTTCTCAACAGCGTTGGATTCTCCCTGCCCAGGTTTTGGTGTCTTGACGTAGATCTTTTGGCAATGGGGAGAATCTCCTCTGGGTAGATCCTTGATCTTAGCAGCAACGTGACTTCTTGGCAAAAATGTCCATGTATTCATTCAACAAATATTTATTTAGTGCCTGCTGTGTATCCGTGACTATCTTCTACGTTGTAGAGTAAATGGCGACTAAGATTATAAAGTAACTAATCGTTAATTCAATGCATAATTCAATACAAGACTGTATTAAAGGGCGACACAAATGCACCAACTACACTTTGAATTGGTTGCTGAGATAGGGGAGGCTTGCAAATGAGGTATGGCTTGAGTTTACACCTCAAGGAAAAGTAGGTGTTAGACAGTCACACAGAGAGTTTAATTATAGTTTTGGCAGGAAATGCAGTTTGTATGAAAGCCTAGATAAAAGAGTAGAACAAGGCTACAGAAGAGGTTCAGGGGCTATGGCACGGTCTGCACATGTGCAGGATGTGTCCATCTCGACCTGTCTAAGTATGGTCCACACTCCCTACAGATCAGTCACGTTGGTCCACTCCCATTTCTTGAACAGCCTCATAGGCTCACGTTAGGCCACCTTTGTCTGGTGGTTTTCTTCTCGATTATTCCTGTAAGATTTTGTTTAGCTCAGAATTAATTATTGGCATATCTCCATTTGTGACTGATGCTAGAATTTCACAGACACAGGATTCAAGCGTGTTCTTATTCACTCTGGGTCCTTGTTGTTATTTGGTACCATAGAGTCCATTCTGATCCTTGGTGACCCAAGTACAGCAGAAGGAAACACTACCTGGTCCTGCACCACCCTCACAAATTTTTCTTATATTCATTTCATCTTGTTGAGGGACTTTCTCTCTTTTGCTGCCCCTCTACTTTACCAAGCACGATGTCCTTCTCCAGGGACTGGTCTCTCCTGATAACATGACCACACTACATGGAACAAAGGCTGGCTGTCCTTGCCTCTAAGGAGCTTCTGCGTGCCCTTCTTCCAAGACAAATCTGTTCTTTTGGCTGTTCTGGGTGTCTAGTGACCAGTCATGCAGGGCAATCTTAAGGAACGAGTGGGCTCAGATTGCATTTCTTTTTGAGACAAAGTTATCAATAAACAAAATTTATATTTGGTGTCTCCTATTTTAAAGTCCCTTCTTCTTGAGGCCCCATTCACCGAGGGTGTTTGCACCTAGTTCTGAACCCATTGTCTTCAAACCGTCAATCTCAGCAAGTGTGATATTTTATATTGATAGGGCTCCATCAAAAAATGCAAGGTTTACTGCATCAACAATCTCCTGGATTAACGTCTCTCTAGATGTATAGGCAAGCAGTCATTTCTTGGTGGGACGGCTCTCACTGGAGTGCTGATGTAATAAACGTAGGTTAGATTCACCCAGCAGTACAGCAAGAGAACAGCCTGGCAACCTGCTTCCTAAAATTACCATGGAATACCCTCTGGAGTGTTGGTTCACTCTAATGCACATGGGACATCATGCGTTGGAAGTGATCCAATGACAATGGGGTTTACTATTTGTCAACCCAAACTAATGAAATGTAACAGGGAGTCTCAAATGTGCTCTCACAATTCAAATATTATTTATTCCTTTCAACAGAAATCTCATACAAATATATTGTCTAAATCACTGACTGAGAATCTGCACTGTTAAAAGATCAAAACGGAAAAGATACATAAAAGATGTATAACAAACTACTATGCAAAATTTGGCTCATGGATTTGTGGAAGTTCTGCCTACAGATAGGCAATCTTTCCTGTCTAAGCAGTGTTAACTTCAAAAAGAAAAAGAAAAAATATATTGAGCAAATGCTATGTTTTCCATATGAATGTTGCTTGTCCTATTTAAATGCATGTCATTGTTCTTGAAGCTGGGGCATTGTAGATGAACGATAGCATTTCCCAACTGTGCAGTCAAGTGCCAATCCACAGAACAATGCGCTGTAATAAACCTAGTGAAACATATCCATATTGTTTTGATCTGCAGGTGCATATAGGCATCACATCACTTCTCTCCCTTTCCTGTTTCCTCCTTTTTTATGAATAACTAAATTATGCTTGACTATGAGAAATGTATTGGAACAAAGAATTCTTCTGAACTTCAATATCCTGTTTCTCCTTCCACCCTCACCCAAGTATCTGTCTGGCTAAAAAAATAGAGAAGTAGATAGAACTATTGTTGAAAGATGGGTGTCTTCGACTTTGAAGCGCTTTGTATTCTGCTCATAATGTATCATGTAAGAGCACTTCTTCAATACTGAGATGACTGATTATTCTGAGTTTATGACACAGTAATATACAGCAGGTCTTTCCATTTTGTGTGAGAATAAGGGTAAGAAGATACAATTCAATTTAGTTGTGTAATATTCATTGTATTTTCTTCAATATTAATTCTTCAATTAATTTTATTTATTCAAATTTTTAAAACTATAAATTTATACAGATTTCCAATTTTAGTGGATTAATGCCAATTCAATCAGTCATTGTTAATAGTATGCTATTTCGAGACAAACATTTCTCAATGTGAGCAGATTTTTAATTTTGGGAAAGAAAAATATAAGTATGCAGAAAGATTAAAATAACAATCAAATTATATTTGAGATAAGCCAAGTCCTCTTTTAAATGCTCTAGACATCATACAGACTAAAAAAAAAAAACAACACTGTTCTTTAATATAAAGTTCTTAGTATGGAAAAGTGCATGTGAGACGAAACCAAATGAAAACTGCCAAATTGAGGAGATTATGATGGGGAGCCGTAGACCGTATGAGCTTGAAAGATGCCGCAGCGCCCTCATGCACCTCACGAGTGCTCATTGACTGTGTGCGACCTTTCATCTCAATGTGAAGGAACTGGAACAGATGGTTCTGAAGAGCCCTCGCCCTGTTCATGCTTTCAGAGGGTAACCGGTGGCTGTGCTGATTGGGGAATTCAAGGGGGCAAAGGAGAGGCGGGCCAGTGGGCACTCCCTGTGCGAGTCATTCGATGAACTGTGATGGTGGATTACCCCGAAGACAGTGGAGGTGGTGAGCCATCGTCCGCATCTGATCACACTGTCTGCAACAAAGGGAACTCACTGACACACTGGGTTCACGTTGGAGAGGCAGGAATGAACGATCACGTGCAGTTTTAGCCTGCACAACTGGAAAGAGTGAATTGGGTGACGATGGGGCAAAGATGGCTTTGAAGAGATCATGGGAGTTAGATTTTGGGCAGACTCTAAACTGAGAGTGAAGTTCTGACTTACCTGAAAACCTACAAACCGCTGCCCTTGGCAGTGATTCTGACTCATAGAGACCCTGCAGGGTTCCAAGAGTACAACTCTTCTCTATTTTCAGGTAAACATCATAACCGCGGTGTCACCCGGGGCCAGGGACCAAATAGAGCGCTCTACTTAGAAGGACGCGTACAAGACCGTGACAAGGGCCCCACGGAGTGAAACTTTCAAAGATCACCACAATTAAACCAACACGCAAATATTTACAATGTGCATGTTGGATTATTTATTGCAAGAGTTAAGAGTATATTGTCTAGAAGACAAGTGTAGCAAAGGTTTCAGGAAAGAAAGAATCAGTAGGGAAGTTACTTTCCACATTGTAGTGTTTACAGTGAAGTAGTATGTGAAGTCATAGGCTCGCTAAAACTAGGTGTGGAAGAAGGGTATGCTGGGAACGTGGGGAGTAGGTATTTAAAATGATTAAGAATATTTTAGTGTATTGCTGGTGTCTTATGGTGAGTTCACTGGGGAATGCTACGTCAATGATGCTTATACATGTGTATGTAGAAATAAATTTATGTCAATAACGTGTCTCAGACAATTTTAGAAGCAGACAAGTCAAGCCCAGGTTTGTTCGAAGTCAGAAGTTAGGCTCGGGACTTCTGCTGTGCCTGAACTTTTAAGGCCGCCCAGCCCGCTCTGTCCAGTGGGTAGACTGGTGGATACAGAGTGAAGGAACCAAAATTGGCTGCTCAGATGGCAAGCTGATGGAAACTCCCACATCCCACAGCAGCTCCCTTCCAATGGACTGCATCAGGATTGTGGCCTGACTGAGGTGCTGCACCCAACCGTAATCTTCTTACAACTGCTCATAGCAGATTTCACTAAGGAGCTGAAGACATTTGTGAGGTCATAGCATCAGGGAATACTAGATTTTAACTGTCAAACCACTGAGAATTCAGGGACAAACTAGCTGACACAACACCTAACTATCATGGACAAAGCTAAAGATTCAACTGCATATGCATTGATATGTATGCATATTTGTCTATATATCGACCTATATAAGGAGACCTGGCTACACAGGGCTTCCATCTATCTGTGCAAGGTCAGCAATATGCAGGAGGAAAGAAAAGTTTTCTCCTCCCATTGACAGGTACAGAAACTTGTAGAACAAATGAGGAGTCTCGCAAACCTGTGGACTCAGAAACTCACAGGGGTAGCTTGACCCCATCCTATAGGGTCACTACAAGTTGACCTTGACTCAATGACAGTGAGTTTGTTTGTTTTGTTTCTACCTTTCTATCTCGAATGTATGTACATGCATGAAAGATTGGTGATGGATGACTAAACATCTTATGTTGCTCAGTCTGTAACAAATTAGCAAAAATATCAACTCAATATAATATGTAAGTTACAACTAACTCTATGAATCCAATAGAAGTTTTAATTTAGTGTACAATACTTGTTCCTACCATCGAATCTGATATTTTACCTTTTTTTTCCTCCTTTGACCCGGTGGTCTTCCATTAGTAGACCCTGAATACATGTACAGCTATTATGGGTGTTGAAACACTTCATGTAAAATCCCCTCCTGGCAATGCCAACACTGCTCAGTCCACTTCAGACTGCAGTTGCTTCCCTGCTAAGCCAAATAGAGTGGTCCTGCTGCAGCTGTCGTGGTCAGAGATGCACGGGCCAAAGAGTTATCGTTGATTCTGCAGAGCTCTAAGGTTCTGCAGGGCAAAACAACTTCTTCTGCTAGAGCAGGGAAATCGCTCCTTCTGCTATTTATACCACATTAAGATCTGTGGCCCAAAGATTAGCTCCCTTTTGATCCTAATTTATAGAGATTTATTGAAATAACCATAAACACTTTAAATATTTGACCAAGGGAATTCAGTAAGAATAGCCACAAGCTCTTAGTAGAATTAAAATAAATAACTATTGCATTCATTATGTGAGTCTCTGAAATGACTATTGCGTTTTCTTTTTCTCCAATGCCAGATACTTCCTGGAGTCCTCCATTTCTCATTGTTTTCTGTCTTGTCTTTAGTCAATCTCTGGAAATCTACTCTCAATTGTTTTACAGTCTTCTAATTTTTTTGTCTCATTTAGTTCTTCACTTTTGGATTTACCCGGGTCTTTCTGCCTCTTGGGCCCAGAACCAAAGTGGATGGGATTACAAAGTGTTCCCTTAAGAGGCTACATCTGATGGGAAACCAAATGTTGCCTCCTAAAACATGTGTGTGTGTATGCACGTTTCATATTCAATGCTAATACTAAAGATGATTTATATAGGTGGAAAAAAATAGCCATGGGTGAATTTATTTTCATATTCTTTGCAAATTAAAATCATTGAATAATCCAATATTAAGTTCAAATACAAATAAACCTTTTCAAAAATATTTCTAAATTAGATGAAATATTTTATTAAAAATACAAGCACATTTTATAAAATCACATTGGTGTGAAATAAACTGAAGCACATTTTAAAATTTAAGGTGATTGTATTATGCTACTTCACATGTAAGACATTGATGTAGCAAAAACTTATTTCAAATATAAAGGGATTCAAAGCAAGTGAACACCTCTCCAATGTAAACCTCTTCTGAGAAACTATCACCTTATGGCAGTTGGGCTTGTGGACGTTCTTGTTCCACAAATGCCTTGTCCTAGAGTGTTGGCATGTGCCCCCATTAATGTATAATGTTTTAACAGTAGAGTTAAATGTACAAAACTATATTATCTATCCCAAACTTTAAAATACAATGTCTCTATCAACAACCAAAGGCCATGTATTAGAGACGATGAACAAAGTAAAATGTGGCCATTTGACTTATATAATTCTGTATCAATTTTAAGCAATTTGTATTTCATCATATTTATAAGCGAACATTAATCACAACCATATGGGAAAATGGTCTCGTGGTATTAGCTAGAAGTTTAAAACCTCGATATTTATAAGCCAAAGGATATATTAAGTTACATCTTTTTGTTTGCATTTAAAAACTAATCAGTGTTTTTGATTCAGAGAAATATTTAAACCATGATTAAATAATGAGTTTTTCCTATTACAAGAAAAATTATGACTAACCTTTGGATTTCATCTATAATATTATCTCACTAGTTCTTCAGTACTGTGTCAAGAAATGCTATGTATTATTAACCAGTTGAAGATTGTGGTTTCAAAAAATCAACAAATACACACACTCCTTCCAGTAGGAATATCACTTGCACACACTTTGACATTGGAGGATTCTTGAATTCTATGGGATAATTTTATTGTTAGAATGCACAAAAGATGAAAAACCATTTAAGAGTCTGTTATCAGTCATTTACCTTTAAGTATTTAAAATTAATCAGTGAAGAACTATATATAATGATGTCTTATTTATTCTGAAAGATTAACTTAAATAATAACCTTATCAAAGTAATTGAGTTACAAAGGACTAAGAAGGCTTAATTATCACTTGAGCATTGAGCATGATGAGTTGGATTTAGGTAGTCCTGTCAAGTAATTACTCAGTGTGCTCCCTCAAAACGCTTTACTGGTATTTACTGTAAAACTATACCTGGGCCTACACCCTCACCTGTCCCCTTCCAGAAAGCTACAGGCCTTGTGGATAGCAGCCCATTGGCCGAGCCAAAATGCCCCCAAGGGTCCTTGCTGCATTGACTCGGTTTATTTAAAAAAATTTCCTTAGTTGAGTTAGCATCACTAAGTAAACTAGTGTGAGCTTGAGAGCCTCTTCCCGTGTTGCGGTGTGCGGATGATTTGTGAAAGAACCTCTTTTGGATTATTATTTGGATTTAAATGATTTTACATGCATGGATCTCAAAGGTGATTTGATTGCTGACCTCTGGAACAGACGGCCACTAGATATTAATAATTATGTTGAGCAAAATATAAGGAGTCATACATATTTATGTTCTACCCCCACCCAAAATTTTAGGGACTGTTAAATATGTTGTATTAACCTCAAACAGGGACACATTGAACCAAATTTCACTGCTTTTTTTGGCAAATAGTCCTTTAATTTCCATCAAACCTAGCAACTTTTGCCAGAAGTGTTCCATGGCTCTGATCCAAACTTCTCATTTTCCACATAAGAAAAATGAGGACACTGAACGAAGTGACTTGTCAAAGATCACATGCAGAAATGGGGGTTGAATTGGTGCGCTCTGGCTCCATGTCAATATCCTTCCTATAATCAGTCAATAGTATGTCATTTCATTCGAGAATGCCCAAATGACCCTGCCTAGTAAATCAAATTTCACTGATGGCTATTAATTAAAAGTTGTGTAGTTGGATGCATACTATGCAATCATTTTTACCAATTATCCTTCACTGTAATGCTACGATCTAGGTTAAGAATAGGCCTGCTTGTCATGTTTCCTTGCCAGTGACCTCTCTGCGCGTTCACCTTCACAGCACTGAATGCTTTTTATTGATGGACTACAGATAGCAGTTTAAATCGTCCTACAGCAATACTATTTCTTCAGAGTTTCCTCCAATTTACAGGTGCATCTCGAGGTGAAAACCTGGATGCCCGCAATGTCAGTCAACAGAGAAAGATGAATGTCCGAGAGACAGAAACGTCATTTGTGGCTTTCCTTGACCTGGAGAGGTGACTTTCATTGACTCCCTGTGCCTCTGCTGGGTGGTGCGGCTTCCGCCTGACTCCAGGAAGTGACTGTGGGGGGGCTTTGAAGCCAGTTCACTGGGCCTGCCAGCAGTTTTTTTTCCTGTTTGTTTTTATTGAACTTCTACTTCTCAAAGCACAATTTATTATGTAATAATCATAATAAGATGGTTTTTTAGTACTCCGATAATAACGTTCTTTGAATATGGCTTGATTCTGAGAAGCAGAAGGAAAGAGAGTCGCCTCAAGATATTATCAGCCTGTCAAAAAACATTGTGCCAGTAAATATTCCTGAATTCAGTAGACAGAATTATATGTTCCATTAGCAGCAAGCTCAGGAAAAGAGTTCTAATCATTTGTTATAACATACAGAACCTAACACAATAGGTACATATGCATAACAAAGAGAAAGCTGAATTGCTTAATGCGTTGATAGATTATGAATTTCAACTTTTAAGTTTTCATGGCTTCATTTATTGATAACAACCAAGCACTAAGCAATCAGACTTTAGAGTCTAGCCAGAAAGTTTGACATATTTCTATTTTTAAATATATGTTTAATATCTATACTATTTCTAGATATTTACATATATGCTATTCTCTGAAACTACTCTGGAGCAGACATTTTAAAGAATATTTCTGATGCTTCGTAGCAATGACACAGAGATACTGGTTTACCTACACAAAGTTTCACATGTTGTTTGGAAATCAGAAGCAATAAACATGAAAATAAAGTCATAACTGGTAAAGATAGACTTAGTTGATTCAAGCCTGGATTTCTTTATTGATACGGGAGTCATGATCTAATTAGTTACTAGAGTGAGTGTGCATTAGACACTGGAGAATATCATGATGATAGGAGTATCAGGTGAATTTATTTAGATCATTTCCTTTGTGTGTAGGTTTGAACCATTTCCGACTGGTGACCTTTCTAAAATAAGTTATGAATATTGTACACCTCATATTTAAAAGTGACTAAAATATTTAAATGGTCTGTGTTGTGCATTGAGCTGTGCCCCCCAAAATATGTGTTCTAAGCCCTAAACCCTTGATTGACGGTTACAATCACATTTGGGAATAGTTTTTGTTCTGTTACTGAGGCCATTTCAATTGAATCACCTTCAGGGTATAAATGAAAAAATTAAGCCCCAGAGAAGCAAGTAGAAATGAGGGGAGATAGATACCAGGACACACTGGGAACGCCAACGAACCACAGAATTTAAGCTGAAAGGAGAGAAGGGTCACATCCCAGCCCAGCAACTACCGAGTAAGAGCGCTTTCTCCTGATCATGGACATGCATTTAGAGCGCAGTCCTTCTGAACTGCAGGAAGCCACGTGTACGGTGGTTGAAGCCATCCATGTGTGTCACTCCTGTGGTGGCAGCACTCGGAAACTCAGACAGGCCCACAGGTGTCTTGGTGTTTATGTAGCATGGACTAGTTGGTTGACTGGGCAGCTTCATGGTAGAAAAACAATTTTATTCAGGGTTGTTTGAGTCTCACCATCGGTGGGCTTTTTTTTTTCACCCCTGGGATCAGTGGATTTTCTCAGCATAGAATTCTCTCATTTATTTCCTGGATGATATGAGCCTTCTGTGAGAATGCTTCACAGAACCCAAAAGAGGAAAGACGCTTGAAACATTTTACATCTTAGAGTGAAGGTTTTCTTTAATTTCCTGGTTCAGGATGATTGTTCGCTACCCATCCTCACTATGCAGACTATCCTTCCATTAAATAACGCGCCTTCTGTCTGAGGCTTGTGCGCGGGAGCAGTTGTGGCCTCTCTGCGAAGACAGGGAGTATTTTCTGTGGGTATAACTCGATATTATATAGCCTTCCCACGCATCTTCTTGCTCTTGGCTCTATTTTCACATGATTTTTCAGAGACATCTGAGACTCCCACTCCTGAGCCTTCCTGGGGTTTTCTAACTGCAAATTGCCTTGCTTCTGGCATTCCTCAAATGCTCATTTAGATTTCAGTTTTATCCATCCCACGAAGTCACTTCTACCCGTCAGTTAACGTTGGGACTTCTACATCGTTGTTGCTGTTAACTCGTCTCCTCTTCTTTTTGTCCTTGTTGACATGGATTTTCTTTTCAGTCAATTTGTCAGGATTTCTGAACAAAAGTAGTTAGAAAATTGGTATAACCTGTGTGATGTTTATCTGAAAATCCATAGGAGCATATTTTCATGACTTCCCTTCATATATTGTAACTGCACTGTAAATTCTGACCACTCTCAGTCATGGTGGTATAGTGTGGAACGTGCTGGGCTGCTAACCTAAAGGTCAACAGTTGGAATCCATCAGCAACTCTCTTCTCATAAAAATGTACAGCCTTAGAAACCTACAAGGACAGTTCTACTCTGTCCTATAGGGTTGCGATTTGTTAAATAACATGGTTGCTCTCCATATAACTATGTTTCCCTTTAGCTAAATATGGGATATATACCAAGGGCATCTGGGGATTGAGAAGAAACTCTTTAGATTTTTAAGTTATATTCCTCACTCTTGGAGTTTCACGTGGTGACTTTCCCCCGGTTGTAGATGTGGTTCCAGGAGTAGGCAATACGAAGAGTCCCACCTCCTTCTCAGAGAGCATCCCTCCCATGAGCACATGGAGCGGTAAGATATCACAAGGATGCCTCTGGTTGTCGGTGGACTCTATCCTGATGCTTAACTTGTGTTCTCCTTACTCTCCTCTAATTCAGTCCTGAATATCCATTCTTGTCATCTTAACCTACAGGCCTCCTCTAGTCTTCCATTCGCCTCCTAGAATGTTCTTGAACTTCATCCACCCACCCAAGCTCTTCAGTTGAGGGAGCGATGTGTTTATGATGTGCTCATGATAAGGACATACATAACTGAGGAACTTTCCAGCCTTTTGGATATCTATCTATCATTAAACTTTGTATCTTCACTTGTCTTTTTCATCTCAATAAACATGTTTTCATCTCAATAAACATGTTATGCAAACCACAAACCTTTCACCATTAATTTCCTCTTTTTCTTTACCTGGAATCTGTTAGCAAATTCCATCGATTCTATTTAAAAATATATACCATCTTTTGTCTTTGCATCTACTCTTAGTAGCTTAGAAAACCCACCATCTTTGTCACCATAACCTCCTGCCATCCAGATGATTCCTGCTCAGATGAAGAGTTTCCGAGGCGGTGCATTCACCTCAGGAGCAGACAGCCTTCCTTTGTGGAGTGGCTGGTGGTTTTAAGGCACCAGCCTTGCACTCAGCAGTCTCATGCTTACCTAACCATGCCACCAGGGCACCTTATATTTCACTACACACACATAAAAGCTGAAACAAAACAGCAGCACTAGAAGTGCTCACTAAATTTAGACGTCTCAATCCTTACCTTAGGCAGTGCATTCTGTACAGAATGTAGTGTTTTTGGAACATGAATTCAGTATGCTTGTTTCTTACCCTTTAAAACCTTCCAATTGATTTATAATAATCCTAACCTCTTATTATAATCAAAAGGCCATCTATAAGCGGGCTTTTTGTAACACTTTATTTCCCACTATACTTCTTTTCTAATTCTTGAAGAAAGTAGCATCCTTTTCTACTCAGCATTTTGCAGTTATCATTTAATGAAGTATTCTTAATGTGTCAATTGTTTCTAGCCTAATGAGTGGATAGGAAGAAAAAAGAAAACAACAATTAAATAATATCATGTAGAAATAATAGTTTGCAGAGTTGACACTGAAGAGGAAGAAGGTAAATATCTACATTATAGTTATAGCTTCCAATCAAGAATTTGTTGAAAACAATCTGGCTAGTGTTGGAATTAGTTCTTCTCATTGAAATGGATGCTTTTCTATGAAGAAATTAATATATCTAATCATTAAGTCTAAAAAACTAAATTATTTATTCTGTCAATATTTAAATTGTATGTTCAAAGTTAACCTATTTGTTTATGTATATTAATTATAACTAAATATTCAATAAATTGGATTTTGTTACATCTATATAATATAGACAACATTGACTGACACAAACAAATAAATTTGGACGTTAATTAAGAAAAACAACCGTAATATAATTTATTGACAAAAGGTGTTTTAAGAAGAAGAGCTGAGGACTTTGGAGGAAAACAGCATTCAAGTGCATGCCTAACAGAAAGGCCGTGGTAATCCTGAGATAGAGGAAGCTGAAAAGTCATGATTAACACAGAAGCACAAAATCGATGTTTGGACATTCCAATTTAATAGTCTAAGAATGTACATTCTAAGGAAATGAAATGTAGATACGTTTCTGTTTTATAGGCAATTCAGAATAAAAGTCACATCACTGAAACAGCCATTATGAAATTAAAATAGCTCAGCAAAATATGCTGAGAAATAATAGTTATGAATAAAGTATATTTCATTTTTTCTCCACTAATTCTCTTCAAACACCATAGGGGTTATCTGAATGATCTTCCTTCTCTTTGCCTTCTCACTCTCATTTTTGACTTGAGACTGTCTGATGTTGGACTTCAGAATATAATTTCTTTTGTCTCTCGGTATTATTTTTGCTTAGCTCATCTCTTAGCATGTGTCTGCAGGGCTTTGCCAATTGACACCACCCCAAGCTCTGCGAGTCTCCATGTTCTAGAGAGATGTGGGAAGTGGACGTCATCTGAGGAGTCCTGGTGACATCTTAGGTCACATATCTTGCTACTAACCACAGGGTTAAAAGTTCGAGGCTAACTGCTCCGAGGGAGTAAAATACGCCCCAGGACATGTTGTATTCGATTACACCCTGGGATCCCAAGGTGAATGGTGGGTGACTAACAATAACAATAATCTTTCCCCCAAACTATCCTAACCCCACTCATTGACATCAAGTAGCTTCAAATCCTGGTAGTGTTTGTGAGATGGTAGATCTTTGCAGAAGCAGGATAGCCTCTCCTATTGAGTATCAGTCCAATTGTTACCTAGCAGGTCCACCAGGCCACCTTTTCACCAACCTATGTTCCTTGACAGATGTGTCCCCAAAATAATAACCAATCATTTTAAAGGCAAGGTAAAGGAGCTGCCACAAGGGAAGATTGGCAATATACACGGACTATTTAAATACTCTGAGAAGACTTCTATTAAAAGAAACCCATTTCATGTTTCTAATCTTTTCTTTGCACTACTAACCCAATCCAAGTTTATTTGTGCATCTAACAGTTCCTTGTAAGTCCAAAATTAAAATTTGGAGAGCAATACAATTATTGGAATATTATAAAGGACATTGAGTTCCCTAGAGGAAAAGCTGTGTACTCATAGAAACTCATAAGCCTTCAAATTATTTTGTCTTCTTTACAGAAGAGCAAAGCAGCAATACTTGTATGGAGATCAATCTCCAGAATCATGCTTTTACCTAAAGAAATGATGCATGTTTTAATGTAGATTTGTCTAGAAAATTAATCTTGAACATTTAAAATTCATATATGTGATATTACACATACACACACACACATATATAGATATATAGCTGTGTAGAGGAAGGGGGTTGTTAAAAGTTCATGAATTGGCCTTTGAATATTAAAAAGAAGTAAATTCCATGAGAAAGGGGTTCCATCTAGAGGTCACCACTTGCTAAACCAGTGTGCTCCTGACACAGGGCCCCTGTTCGCTCCTATTTGGGATGCTCGGTGTCTCCTGAGGCTGGCATCCTGGAAACTGAGACCTATTCACATGTGACGAATAGAGGCATTGTTGTTACTTTGCTGGCTTCAGGCCTCTCTCAGAGCCAGCGTGGAAGAAATCTGTAAAACTCAAACAGAGTTGTGCTTGACTTTCTCACTAATCTTGACAGTGTAGGTCCTGTACTCGGGGTCTCATGTGAGTATGGTCATTTGTGTTCATTAACAGTAAGCTGGGGGCGGGGGTGAGTAACAGGGTGGGGGGGGTGAGTTGCAAAATACACTTTAAGAAAATGCAATTTAAATCTGTTACTCTTTTTGTGTTTATTATTATCTATAGTTTATATGATTCTATGAAGATGGCATCTCATCTGAAATGTATATCACATCAAATAGCCAAAAGGTCTCCCTTCACCCACTTTTCTGTTGTCCTTCAGACAGTGTAAGACATGAAAAAAATAATAATTTATAAATTATCAAGGGTTCATGAGGTAGGGAGCATGGGGAGGGAGGGGGAAAATTGGGAAGGTGATACCAAAGGCTCAAGTAGAAAGAAAATTTTTTGAGAATGGTGATAGAAACAATGTACAAATGTGTTTGACACAATGGATGGATGAACGGATTGATAAGAGTTGTATGAGCCCCCACTAAAATGATTTAAAAAAGAAAGTAGCCAATATGTATTATGCATATGAACAAACATCGTCTGCTGACCAATTTGGTACATTTGAGTATATAACCTACACCTACAAACACACAACATGAGTTCCACATTCTTATATGGCCGGAAAGCAAGACTAAAGTCATTTCGTTTGTTCACTGAACCTCTCCCCTGGGTTCCACCCACTGCCACTGCCAGACGCTGATCTCATCTCACAGCCATCCTATAGCACAGACTAGAACTACTCCCTGGGGCTTTAGTAGTAAATCCTACAAAGGTTTTCTGAGGCAGTATAACCAGACAGGAGTAGACAGTCTCTCCCTTCCCGCAAAGCAGTTGGTGGTTTTGAGGCACTGCTCTCAGAGTCCGCACCGGAGATCCTATTTATTTAGGTCAGATTCTGCCACATACACCACACAATAAAGAACTGACAGCCAAGATTTAAGAACAAAAACTGTAAAGGTGTTTAACATTACGACACCAAATACGTTAGGAGGCCAGAAATTTGTTTATGATTTCCATTTTTCCTTTTCTTCCACTCTTGCGTTTATAGTCAGAACTCTCAACACTGACCTTCATGGCCTTTCCTGGCATTATTGAGTGTGTTTGTGCTTCCATAGTCATGTGTTTCTAAAAAACCACTACTTCGTTCCTTTGACAGCTATTGAAGGGCCATCCTTAGATTTTTCAAAGATTTTATGTTATCTTCATTCAAGAGATTTGTATTCAAATGATGTCTTGCAGACTTATAAGTATATTAGAAATATACATCACAAGAACAAACCAAATATTTGGGTTCTTTCCAGAGCAGTTAATTTACTTTTCTTTGTTAACAGTCTTCAACTGCTACCCCTCCCCCCATCCTCTTCAATGCATTTGTCTTTTAAATCTTAAATAGGCTGTGGGCTCTAGAAGTCGACTTGCCTTCCTATCACACCTGTGGTTGTTAGGTACCTTCAGGTTAGTTCAGGCTCACAGCTATGCTGTACACACCAGAAGAAACTACCCAGGGCTGCAAAACCCACACAAGTGTTATGTCCGAGCCCATCGTTGCAACTCCTGTGAAAATCCATCTTGTCAAGAGCCCTTCTTCTTTTTCACTGACCCTCAACTTTACCAAGCATGAGGTCCTTTTTCAGGGACTGACCTCTCCTGACAATGTGTCCAAAGCATATGAGATTTAAAAAAAAAAAAAGACTGGCTATTCTTCCCAAGATTTGCTTCTTCTGGCAGCCATGGTGAAGATTAAATGTTTTATTCTGTTATTTAATTTTGATATATGTTGAGCATGTTTTCTCACTCCAGGTATTTAAACTTTCCGTTAGAATATTTTACTTTGTCTCCTTCTTTTGCTACCCTTTGAAGTTTGTTCCGCTCTTTTAGTACATCTTTCCTTCCATTTGCTTCAGCTGCTCTATGTTGAACAGCAATTTCAATAGCTGTCCTGAAACTCACTTTGATTTTTTTCTCCACTTTGTCTTTTTAATGACCTCTTACTCTTTCCATGTATGATGCTTTTCAGGTCATCCCACAGTTCTTTGGGTTTTCTGTCATCAGAGTGCAATGGGTTGAAAGTATTCTTGAGATGTTCTCAAAATTCAGACTCAAGGTTGTATTTTAGCGTTCACAGATGTGCTTTCATTACATTCAACTTCTTTCCATGTGAATTTACACATGACTAAGTGATAGCCCATTCCATAGTAAGCACCCGCCCCTTGGGGCTGCTAAGATTGAGCTTACCAGAGTCTTACCTTGAGATGTTATCAATTTGATCCTTGTGGATCCCATCAGGTGAAATCCATTTGTCGGTCACTCAAAATTCTATCTCTAAATTTCTATGTTGTAAAGGCAACATAAATAATCACTAAAAAAAGGAAAGGGTTTTGTTTTGTTTTTTTTATTTTAGTTTGTATGGCGATGGAAGGCTGATTCGCCCTTAGGCTTCTGAAAGCATATGCTGCCGTCTTTAATTGATGGGAAACAGCCAAAATTCCAGGAATAAAGTTTGAGATAAAGTTCTAAGTCATTATTCTTAAGGAAAATAATTGATAGGAACTATCTGGAAACATCTGACTTATAATATACAGCTTTTTCTAATCCATGGCAGAATTTCTATATCTAATTTTTTGTTTCTTACCATGTTATTGTTATAATGCAAATTTAACTGGAATAATTTGCAAATTGGATCAAGTCTAGTTGGAAATTAAAGGCATAACAGGACGCGAGGAGTTTATAAGAATGCTGAATGTATTCAGTAAGGACGCAGAGGTGAACATGAAATTAGCCATTGTGCCCTATGATGAGTCATTTAGATTCAGCGTTTGCAGACTTATAAGTTCTAAACCTATACTTGAATAGTGCCTTATGATAGTCTAACAAATTGCAGGATTTTAAAACTCCTCTAGATGGCTCCAAACATATTTCTCCTAAATGACACACAGTGCTTCTCAGCTACTCATGAATTCCTAAACTTGCCACATTCTTTTCCAGCACTTGGCACTTGCTGTCAGGCCATCTGGCATGACCTCTCCCCAGTTTTTCCTTCTCATGTTCTTCCTTAATGCCGCATTCTCCAGTCAGGCTTCGCACCTCTAACGGATGCTGACTAAACGATGCACATGCCTCCTTCTGGCTTCTGATAGCTAAGATTTCATAGGTAGCACATTTGACGGTTAGCCTCAAACAGTAGGGTGTAAAAATTGTCCCATTCCTGTATTTACCTCAATCCAATTAAATCTGCATCCCACTTTCTCCTATCACTGCCAGGAATTCAGTCTCTTCCATGAGAAGAATTCCCGCCCCACCACGGTGAAATCACACAGCACCGCAGGCTCACAGAACGCCCCTCCCAGTCCATGTCTGTGTACACCTAGTTGCTGAGCAACCATCCTACTGAATGTTAAAATTATTTAACACAGAGGAAGCTGGCATTTGATTTGTCTTCTGTACTGTAAGTAGAGAGGCAGAACAATTTTACTTGAAGATCATATATGAAGATCATTCCTATATTAATTCCACGTCCTACTGAATACACGTTATCAGTCTAGCAGTTAAATTGTAGGCAGGCATGTGTCATGATATAGCAGTGGTTTTCCTGATCAATATCATTTTGGATTGGCTTCAACATTTACGTTCCAAATAAGAGCCACTTTGCACCTAGCCTTTCAGAAACTTCACAAGCATATCTTGAACCATGACGGGTGGTATGAGAATAACTTATGGCGAGACCTGAAGAAAACCTGAGTCAATTGCGATGAAATTAAGCAACGCATCTGGTTCACAGACAAAATGTACCCATTAGTGAAATGTGACTCACATTCACACCCATTGCTTCTCAATTTGGTGTCCTAGTGAGAAATTTCCCAGCTGTTGTCTCTCAGTACACATATGCCTGGCTGAGTGAAGAATCTATATTCTTGCATTTCAGACAATAGAAAGTTGAAAGTGACCTGATAGTGAGTGTGGGTTTCGTTTGTCTTAATTGGTTTAAGGAAACAAAGACTCTGAGAGCCAGTGTGATGTGCCAGTCAACACACAGTCCTCACCTAGACCTAGACAGAATGCTCCACAAGGTAGCAGATGAAAAGAGTCTTATTTCTTTCTGGGCCCCAATGGCATCGTCCTCAATTTCTTAAAGTATCAAGAGAGGTGGATTAGAAAGAGACGCCGCACATCTTGTCCATGAATTTACTTCTATGCCTATTAATTTTTTTACTAGGTGATAATAAATATGAGGTATATTGCAATTTCAATAACTTTCAATACAATAAATCTGTTAAATAAAATTAAATAAGCTTTTTATTATTTCATTTATTGAAGTGATATAAATGATTGTCATTACTGTCATACAAAAACTGTCATGGTAAACCAGCCCCTAACACAACATCACAGGCCCAATAGGCACAAGTGTACAGCAATAATAAAGTAAAGATTATAGTAAAGTCATAAAGATCATGAGAGAAGAGAGATTGAAATAATGGAGCCAGACACATTTCATAGTAGCAATGCTCACCTCAGCCTCACTTGGAGAGAGATATTTAATGCTAAACAAGTCTTTTGTATTCTCTGGAGGCATGCAAGCTACCTAATTACAGGTGAAGACCTATGTCACAGGGAGGGGGTGTGCTATAGGTAATACAGTAACAGGAGAAGAGTGATCTAGGGGTATACACGCAATAGGAAGAGGAAGGATTGGGGGTATACATGGGCAAGATGGGCGCATCCTAGATTCAGGATGGCAGCCTAATTTTGGATGTCATGGAGTTCATTTGATCTGTTCTCTAGATCTCCATAGAAACCATTATCAGGAGGGTGTGGACCCCACCTACAGGAACCAAGCTAATGGTTCCAAGCCTTTAGGGAGAGGTAGCCCAATGTCCTTAATAGCAGGGAGAGGGGTCTACCTGTAACTGGACAATTATTTACCATTAGCTGCAAGCAGTGTCCTAAGTCTAACATATTTGGGGGACAGGACTCAGGAGAAATGTTTATGTTTCCCACAAGAAACTATTATAAAATACAAAATTTCTAGGCTCTCTACATGAGCACTCAGATCTGTTGTATCACTCAGTATGAAAAGACAACATACACTAAGTAACTGTTATGAGATTTTCTAAAACAACAGAAAAGTTGAACCTTAATAAAAGTATAAAACTATATCTTATTGAGATTCTTAATTTTAAAATGTCTTTTTTACTCACTGGAATTTTCTATAAGTTATGTGATATCTGCTTATGTTTGGATGCTGTTCTTTTGACCCAAGTTCTGAAACAGTCTTCAAATGTTATTCATCAATTAACTAGGAAGTGATGTACTTATGAAAACAAGACATGATAATATATAAGGACATACATAACTGAGGATCTTTCCAGCCTTATTCTCCTTTATAATGTCTGAAGTAAGAGTGTAATATTCATTAATTAGCACCCATATCGTGTAACTAAATAGGATCAAAGTTCTATTATTACAGAACTCTAAAATATGCAATTTTCAACTGCAAATTGTAAAAAGCAGAAATGCTAAAATATTTTTCTGAAATATTGTTTCTAAAATATCACTGAAAATTACTATCTGAAATCTAAAACTAATTCACTTCTATTGAGTCAATTCTAACTCACAGACAATCTATAGGACAGAGTAGAAGTACTCCTATGGGTTTCAAAGGATGTAAATGTTTACTAGACAGTCTCATATTTCTCCCATGGAACAACTGCAGGTTTTGAACTGCTGACCTTGTTGTTAGCAACCCAACAGCTAACCCAGTAGGCCACCAGGAGTCCTATGAAAACTAAAGTTATATAAAATAAATAGTTTAAAGGAAATATTTTGTGAAGGCGTAATAATTTAGCAAGTCTGTTAATTCTCCACCTTGAAAATAAGTTTTCTCTCAATTTGCCTAAAACTTGTCTTTTAAACAAACTGTGTTGCCTTATTTAGAGAACTTAATGTAGTAGAATGGATGTTGCTTGGTGCTGCAATCTATGGATTAGTTTTTGCCAATTTTGCAAAATCTTTCTATCTAATTTGGCAAACCACTCATTTGACAGCTCAAAGTATGCCCACACACAAAAAAAATCTCACTAGTGTATTCAGATATAAGGTAATTTTTTTTAAAAAGCCTGAAATCATCTTACTATACATGAAGTGCTGTTTGTTGATTTGATGACTCAATAACAATGATTTGGATTTAATAAAAATTATTCTAGCTTAATTGAGCTAGAAAATGATGGTGAATAAAAGAAAGTGAAATTAATTTGATAGTTTCAGAAATAAAAAATAAAATTAACAGAATGATAAATGTAAACAAAGTGGGCTGCAGAAGGGAACACCAAAGATAGGATTAACCTGTTAGATTTCAATTCCATTTTTTTCTTTTAAATCTATTGCTTTAATTTGTGTGAAATAAGAAAAATTCAGACAATTTTTCATAATGTGTTTAGTAGTTACAACATCAAATCCTGGCACATGGTAAGGGTACATACTCACATATTCATACTTTAATTTATTTAAAAGAAACATTTATTTTGGCATTGTTATTTTTTAGTTTTTATTAATGAATTAATTCCTATGCAATTGCTTCTATTTTAAGGCAAAGCAGGCCTAAAGCTATCTGGTTTATTCTTAAGTCAACCACTTTTTACACAAAATATTATCAAATAAATGAAGAGTACAATATTGTTGGGAAATCCCTTTATTAAATAACTATACCTTTGCAAATATTTTAGTGATAATAATCTGATTATTTGTGAGTTGTAGTACTAAATACTTATTAATTTTATTTGAAAATTTTAAATAATGCTATATGTCAAAGTTTTCCTGATTTTTGTTGCTTACCTGATAATAAACTAAATTAAGATTACTTTCAAACAAGTAAAATATTTAAAAATTGGATTATTCAGGTATACATCACCAGGGATATTCAAATAATAATGAGGGCATTATTTAATTCATCACTAACTTGTTTGATTACAAAGTTAAACCAATATTTCCATTAGGAAGTACCAAGAGACAAGGCTCACTAATTAGTTTTTACTTGCAGCCCAATGTTAAATGTTTTCTGGTTAAAATGTTAGTTTTGACATCTTTGAGATACTCAAATTATTTACCTTTTAATATTCTTTAAGTTTTCAGAGAAAAATGAGGTAGGGAGGGGCAAGATGAGCTCAGTCAGGTGGATGTGGTAAGGGTTTTTAAGGGAAACCTCATGACAGCCCATGCTACTCTGGAATGAGTCGGTTCATTGTTGTGATGGAAAATAACTTCTCAGTTTAACTTTCATAGTAGTTTTCTTACCAATGATGTTCCCATTAATCTTAAATATTCTTCCTAATAAGATCCCATAAACACACTGTGTCCTCAGATAAAATCTGTTAAGATTGCCCCTTGTGAATCCCAAGGAACTGTAGCCATCTACTAAGTTGACATTTCTCTTTTGAATTGAACTAGCCCAGCAGACTCACTTAGAAACCTCTGTTTTGATTGGACTTTTTTGTGAAAGTTCCTAATGAAACTACGACAAGAGCATTACTAAAAGAACTTGTCTGCGGCCAGGCCCTGATAATAAAAACATATTTAAACATGTTTGAAATAAAACTGTGCAAGTATGGACTAGAACCCTAGTCGCTTTACCACTGGGCTTCCCCCTCTAATACCTCTACTTTCCCTCCTCTTACTCCTTTCTGGCCCCAGCCAGTCTCCCCACAACAAGCTCTGTTTCCTAGATAAGCCTCAGAATGTGCTGCAGGGAGCACTAGAAATACCACCCCACCAGGGCACAGCACCAGACTAGGGTCGTGGCTGTGGGGCTCTTTAGGGGGAAAGCACACCAGTAACAATGGAGTTCTAAAGGCAACTGAAGGCGGACATCGGGAAACTGCAAGAAATGTATAAGGGAGAGGAGATCTGCAAAGGTCCCAAATGAGAAAGCAGGACTCTCCTTTTGTCAATCGAGGCAGCTTCAGACAAAATTCTCTGGAAGAGGTCTTTCTCAGAACCCCTTTGGCAGCCTTCCAATAAATCAGCATAGCAGTGTTCTCAGATTACATGATTTTTTAAAAATTAGCCCATATATCGCTTATAAGGTACAAGATGGGTTTCCTACCCAGGCAATCTACTGGGCATTATCACTGTTGTTAGGTGCTTCTGAATAAGGTCCAACTCATAGTGACCCTATGTTCAAGCTCTATGTATGACCCACCGCCCTAGGCCATGCCCAGCTTAACAATTGCTGTGATGTTTAAACCCACTGCTGCAACCACTGTGTCAACCCATCTCATTGAGAGTCTGCCTCTGTTCTCCGCCTTTCTACATCACAGAGCAGGAGGTCTCTGTCCAGGAACTGGTCTCCCTGACAACTCCAAAGTACTTGGCCCAAAGTCTATTCATCCTTGTTTCTAAGCAGCCTTCTGGCTGTACTGCTTCCAAAGCAGAGCCCTTTGTTTGTTTGTTTGACCCAGATTTGTTTGTTCTATTGGGCAGAGCTCACAGATTAATCCAGGTAAAGGATATTTGGCAGGCACAATGCAGAAACCAGGAACAAAAGGCAAAATTGAAGGTGATTCCACCCAGGTTTCCAGTATGAAATGTAAAAACAGGACAAGGTTTTAATATTGCTCTTCTGATTCATATTTTATACAATTACCAAATCCATATTTGCTATTCCAATGCCTTTTCTTTCTTTGTATTCTGGTGTATTTTCAATTATTTCTTGACTTAATAATGTTGCATAATTGATCTTATGTTATTTTATTCCACATTATGATCTGCTTTATTACTCTCTATGTATTTTCTTAACATTATTTTCAGTTAGGAAAGGAAAATAGGATGAGTTAAATGAATCTGACACTGAAGTTAAAAATATAATCTGTTCTTAGAGTTCATTTTAGTTTAATAAATTCCAAAAGTCAAAAAAATAGAAACATCAATTGCCAGGTTTCAATAGTCACATAAATTCCAAAAACTCTAAGTTTTAATAATGAGGTAATTATAATAATTTAGCATTGAAATTCCTTAGAGAAATGCTTTTCAATCACTTCCGGATAAGCTTCAAATAAAATTTAATCTGCTCATATTTCCTTCTCCGTTTTTCTCTTCCTCCTTCACATTGCCTTTTTTCCTTCCTGTTTGCATATTTGACTACAAAAATTCTTTTGTAGCAAAGTTGTTTACCTTTAAAGGAAAGGAAAAATACTTCTGCTATATCTTCGCTAGCTGCTTCGCTACCCTCACTAACTGCTGTGTCGATTCTTAATTGTCCTACCTTGAAGTAGAATGATAATAGGCCCGCACTAAATTCTTTAGAGAAATATTTGCCTCAATAAAAATATACTATATTTACATTTTGCATGATGACATTTAACTCAATAAATAATAAATATACTTTTATGTTTTAAATACCAACAACATTAAATTGCCCCTGCTACTTTATAAAAACTCATATATTTAACCATTCATCTATTGCTGGAATTTTAAGTTATATATTATTTTTCTGTTTACATATTTATGCTACAATAAATATCACCTCATGATATATTCCTGGCAGTGAAAATATTAGGCTAATTTTATAGAATTCATTTATAGTTCATTGGTTATACTGACCTTTTTGTTCAAAATATAAACCATCTTATAAATTATGGTCTAAGGAACGGAACTGTATCTCACACATAATTAATTATTTTCACTGTAAAAATTAAAATCTATGAAAATTTTTAATACTAAAAGTTTATGAAATAACACATTATTACTATTGTTATTTTACTATTAACTATTAGTGTACTACTAGTAAAAACAAAGTGTGAGTGCTTAATATATAAACTATACATTAAAATTTCAAATGTAAAATTATTAATGATTGACAACAATTTTTAATGAATAAAAGTTCAACTGCTTTAAACTTTAGATAGAGTTAATTTTCTAAATACTTACCAAATAATTGTTCAAACAGAAAATAATTTGTATGTTTTAAAAATATTCCTTGATTTTGTGAAAATTATCTAAAATATTACTATAGATTTCTGGTCAGTTAAATTCCAGCCAGTTATTTTTAATGTGAGTCATGATTATTGTAGAATTCAATTATTCAAAGTAATAATAGTGCTAATTATGTTTGCTGATCACCTACCTTTTCACATTTCTTTTATATCACTCATTAATCCTATTTCCTTAGTATATGTGTTGTTTTGTTTTTACCAATTCTAGATTAATATGATTAAAGATTATAAAAACAGATGAATGATCTGAAGCTAAAATTGATCTGGGTTTAATAATATATCCCTTTATATTTGAAGGACATGAAATTATTTGGACTTGAGCCAATGCCTACCAATTCTGGCACCCTTCTGTCCTTCATCTGATCTGACCCTCTTGACACATGGGTCCTCACGCTGTATTCCTGGCAGGACTAATCCCAACAGCTATCCTCAACTCTCTCCATTTACAAGATCCTCCATGCTTGTAAATGTGAATGTAACATCAGCAAGTCAGAAGGAAAGTCTCAGTCAATATGGCCGGCCATGGGCACAGTTCAAAGAACAAACAACGGGTTGTGGATGAGCCAGATGTAGGCTTCCGATCCCGGAACAAGCAAACCAGCTACTCCACGGCATCCGGTTACTTAGGAAGCAAGCCACACTCCTAAAAAACGTCCTTTCAATTTCAAGTCTGTGGCTTGAGAAAGTATGTTGTTTTCCAAACTAATTTTACAACTGATTGACTGCTCATTGCAGATCCTACTGTGGAGTTGATGTGACATCGTGTTAAGTCACATCATGGAAGATTACTAGGTGTGAACTGCCAACCCACTGAAAATGTAGCCTAGCTAACTTGAAACAAAATCTAACTATCACACCCGGTAATCTGGTCCTATAAAAAGCACCGCCCCCAAACCTGCTAGGGAAGTTCTACTCAGTAACAGTCAACCACTATGAAGCACAATTGATTGATGGCCCACAGTGACAGACAACAAATAGTTTTGCCAGCATACATGAGTGATTTGTTCAAAGACTGCATATTAACTAAAAGTAGTTTTATATATTAAAATATAAAGATGAATATTTTTTGAAGATCTAACTAAAATGTATGACCTCTCCTTTCCTTTTTTAGTGACAAATCTTAAAATTGAATGTAAAAAAATGTAGAGAAAGATAAATGATATTAAAATGGCATACTGTAACAGAGCTCTTAAAAAGCAAATAGGCAGATGCTTCATTTTCTGAAGCATATTCACTAAGCTGAATAAAAACATAACTATATTATGAAAAGACATAATTCATTGCACAGTCATATCCCATTTTGTTGTGCCATTATACAAGTAATAATACTGTCTGAGACAGCTGGTCAGCCCAGCAACTCAAGAAATGGCTGATTAAAATGCTTTCTCTAGAGGGAAAAAGAAAGAAAACTTTGCATTTAAATATAAAGACAAACATTAAGAGCCAATCAACCTCAGGAGCTAGATATTCATATGTGTTCCTTGTACTTTTCTGGAATACAGTCACCATGGTGTAAATAATGTTTTTGTTTTAACCTAAAGGTTATTTCATGGTCGCTTAAAAAATGAAGTAGTCTCCCCTGCATCTCCACATTTAAGAGCCATATCTGATGACTGAGAGTAATTGAATGTTGTTGTTGCACTATTTTGTTGTTGTTGTTGTTGTTTTAGTAAGAACTCAAGAATTTGAATAACTGCCACAACAGAGATCAGGTACATAAACCACAGTGCATAAAATGTTAATTAGTACAGTCTATGTTTTACAAATGAATTTTCTTAGCTTCTCAATTTTATTATTTGCTAAATTCGAGAGACAATGGTGGAAATGAAATGAGTGACTAAGAGATCATTTATATATTATATTTAACTTTCATTCTACATTTACGTGAATATGCAGGAAGAGTATTTCACTAATTAATCTTTCTTTGTGCAATCTATTGAGCCATGTATTATTTACATTTAAGATCATTTAATCATTACAGCACTGCATTCTAAATACTACATACATTTCATACATAAAGTTGATGGTCCTTAGGTAAGGCACTGGTCCAACAGGAAGTAGCCAGAAGTCCTTGATGGAATTGGGTGTCTGGTTTCTTTCCCTATAGTATATTATGATGCTGGATACTTCCAGATGTGAAAGGCACTACAGAGAAAAATTAATGAAATGTAGTTCCAAAATTTAGGTATAGCTTGTCTGCCCTCTATGATTCTATGTCTGCAGATAAAACCAAACATGGATAGAATGTATTAAATTTTAAAAAAGTTATGTGGTCAAAGCAATCCTACAAGGCTAAGGTATATTTGCATAGCATCCATATTATGTTAGGCATTATAAGTAATAACAAAATAACTTAAAGCATATATGAGGATATGTATTATGCAAATACTACTCCATTTTACAGATGGGATTTGAACATTACCAGATTTTGGTATTTCCTTGGACCCTAGAACCAATTCCCTATGGATACCAAGGAATAACTTTTTAGATAAGGGTTCAGTAAAACTCTCTCTACTCAATTTTAACTTTTTATAAGCACTTACAGCCATAGACTAATCAGAAAACCAGAAATTTTATATGAATATAAAATTCCTAAAATTTTAAAGATCCATCTGAATAATTACACCTCAACACTTAATTTCCTCATTTAAAAATTAGAATGTTCTGTATAAGAATGTAGGATGAACTTTTAACTTCATTTTACATTGATTTAAAATTTGTGTTTAAGCCCTTAAAACACAAATTTTAAATCAATGTAAAATGAAGTTAAAAGTTCGAGAGCAAATGCTTTGAAAATTATTAGGGCAAAGAATGTACATATGTGCTTTATAAATTGATGTATGTATATGTATGAATTGTGATAAGAGTTGTTTGAGTCCCTAATAAAACGTTTAAAAAAATTTGTGTTTTAAAAACCAAAGTAAGGTCCTTATATGATACTTCCTAAAAAGTGAACAAAAATGAAGCAGTGTGCTTAGGAAAACAATTATAAAGAGATAATGTGCTCAGGATATCCTGGTAACTTAAGATAATTTTCAAATATTTATGATACTTAAACATTTCATGGTCACAAGTTTTCATTCATTTAAAAAATATGTTAAGGGTTAAAATTGCTATGAATTTGCCTGGAAATTATTGCTTCCTCTGTACTGTATTTTTACCTTGGTAGGCTATTGGGTATGGGTAATTTTTTTTTTTGGTTTTGCAGTTTTGTTCTATTTTTAATTCTATAAGGAAAATCTAAAACTGCATCAAATTTTATTCAATGTATTATTTTGTGAAAACATGAGCCATAAAATTAATGTAATTTTTAAAAAGAATCATAAAGCTTACCTTCAGTAATAATGCTTGACTAGAAGCATTGAGATCATATATATGTTGGATTCTTGATTTAATAAAAGTGGAAGACTTTGTAGAAGACCCCAACACAGTGGTTCACAACCTGTGAGTCATGACCCCTTTGGGGATCAAGTGACCCTTTCACAGGGTCGCCAATTCATAAAAGTAGCAAAATCACAGTGATGAAGTAGCAATGGAAATAATTTGATGGTTGGGTGTCACCACAACATGATGAACTGTATTAAAGGGTTGTGGCATTAGGAAGGTTGAGGAACACTTCCCCAGCATCAAATGGTTTGTCCATTCCCCAGCAGCCTGTTTTGTAGAAGGGTGGATAAAATGGTACTGTTAGTTTACACTTAAATATCAAGTAATATATTAAGAAGTATTGCATTTGTATTTTTAATATTATTTTTAGGAAATTAGAGAAACAAAAGAATTGATAACTAAAATGTTAAAAGCAACTAACTCCATAATTCTTTTCATTGTAAAAAGCTACTAATCTATATTCAAGAATTGAGTCATTTTGAAATAAAACTTCAGGTACTAATATCAAATTACTAAATATCCCTTGATGCAATGTGTACATGTTAGTGGTTACAGTATTAGATTGGGGAATTTAACACTTTCATGCATGAGGTTAAATATGACATTACAAAAATTTTAGGAATTGCTGTATTTTTTAAAATAGTTTGATTACAAGTTGATGACAAATATTGTGGTAAGTACATAGGGCATCCAATGCAATACAAAAATACAAGGAGGTAACCCCCAAAACAGATATTGTGCTGGGCAGGGCATCTCGCTCTGAGTTAGGGCCCCTATTGGCATTGCCAGGAAAGGTTTTGTTCAGTCTCAGTGACTTTTTTCATAAAAGCAATTTCCCTTGAACCTTGGTTTTTGTGATGGCTGATTAAAGAGAATAGTGTTTGTGGAATTTTGGTTCCCACTCAGGAAAAATGCCACAGATATTTATGAGTGGTTTTCTTATTTTAAAAATGGTGAATTATCAATAGATGACAAATTTCATACTGGATATCGGTCAACTTCTCAAATGAATGGAAATTATACCTTGAAGTATATTTGGAGTGCATTTCTATTTATAGGTTCTGAAAAGACTGCGTAAGAGTGTATGACTAAAAAGTCTTGAGTGTGGCAGATGGAGAACTGTACTGACCCGCAGGAACTTCAACGCGGACCCTGGAGGAGGGAGTGGGATTTGGGGGGACAAGAGACATGAGAAATGGAGACAAGACAGCAGTCTGATCAAGTCTCATTAATTGAGTAAAAGGCTACAGCTTATATAGGCCAGGGAAAGGGAAACAAGCCACAGGTGTTTCCCTGAGAATGATAAATGGGGGAAGCAAGCCACAGGTGTTTCCCTGAGAACCATGACCACAGTACAAACAGTTCCTGTGGAAAGTTACAGAGCTCAGGCAATAAAGATCAAGACAATGGCCGGGCCTCATGGCTCCGGACAGGCAAGGTTATGGCCGGGCCTCATGGCTCCCGACAGGTCCCATTTGTTTATTTTGTAAAGCCATGAGAGATCCCTTGGGGAACTGTGTCTGTCTTAGGTTGTCAGGCATCAAGAGTCATCCTTACCCGTCACTTGATCAATGGAATGCTTTCATAAAATAGGAGCAAACCAATGTCTGTCTTAGGTTGGTATGTCTTGTGCCAATCTTACCCGTCATTGACTGTCCAGTTCAGCACACAAGGGCAGGGGGTCTTATCATAACTACTCGTATGAGCCACCCTGTTCGCACATCTCTAGGCGGTGGTAATGGAACTGTATAGGCTTTGCCTGGATGGTGGCTTGATAAATGCCATGAGCTTGTAAACCACCACAGGTCCCAGTGAGAGCAAGAGTAATAGGCTAACCAAGGGGCCCAAAAGTGGTAAGAGATTGGGTCAAAGCCCGTTCAACCAAAGAATCTAAAAGGGCTAAGCTGTATGGAGAGGTAGCCCCATATTGAGAAACAGTCTTTTTAATTCCTTTATGAGGGCGAATTTGAGCCCAACATAATTTCAGAGAGGCTCCCCCTGCTCAACTATGGTCTCGGTAACTGGGAAAGCATGTTCCGGAGAGAAACCCCCCTCCTCTCTTTCTGCAGGCATTTTCTTTGTAGCAAGATGTTGCCTAGGTTGTTGAAGTGGGTGGGCTATTTCTGTCCCTTTTCTGGTTCTGACACCCTTTGACTCCCTGATCTCAATGTCTGCAACCTGGCAATCAAAGACTGATGTAGTGATGTAACTCTTCTAGTTTTATCTGTTCTTTAAGCTGACTAATTTTTCTTTAAGTTCCTCTATTATAGGAGGACCCTTGGCCCCTCTCCATCACTTTCTAGGGAAATTATGTCAATCTCCTTCTCTGGTGGAGACTCTCTGAGATCTGTTTTAGAACTGACTTTTAATATTTCTTCCGTCTGGGCGATGGCCGCCGTTATTTGCGGACAACTCTCTTTTCTATCTATCAAATCTTTAATTAAATTCCAATAAGAAAATGCTGTAACAGGAATGCTTTCTGGTCCAAAGACCTCATAATAATGCTCCAAAGCACTGCCAACCCTTTTCCATCTTTTTATATCAATCGTCCCTTCCTGCAGAAACCAAGGACAAGTATCTTTTATAAAGTAAAAAAATTTAAATTACAACTTTTAACCTTTACTCCTCGTGTCTTTAAAGCCTCTTTCAATTGTTTAACATAAATCTGATGCTGGCTTAATTCTTGTCCCATTTTCAGGCCCTTTTACTCACCTTCAGTCTTGGCGAGGCAGGTTTTTCTTTCACTTTTACTTGCCGGCCTCCTTTGGCGCCTTCTTCCTCATGATATCCCTTGTATCTGGGCCCCACATTGGGCGCCAGATGTCCCAACCCATGGGAATTTCAACGCGGACCCCGGAGGAGGGAGTGGGAATTGGGGGGCAAGAGACACGAGTAATGGAAACAAGACAGCAGTCTGATCAACTCTTGTTAATTGAGTAAAAGGCTACAGCTTATATAGGCCAGGGAAAGGGAAACAAGTCACAGGTGTTTTTCCCTGAGAACAATGACTGCAGAGCAAACAGTTCCTGTGGAAAGTTACAGAGCTCAGACAATAAAGAACATGACAATGGCCAGGCCTCATGACTCCCGACAGAGGACTGTTTTGATACGATGACAATGCACCTGCTCAAGCAGCCATCTCAGCCTATCTTGCCCCACACACCTGACTCAACTGACCACGCTCTGTGCAACTTCTTTCTGTTTGCACAAATATAGAGGGACATGAAAGTACAGATATTTGATGATGTAGTAGAGGTGAAGAAACCAATGAGAGTGTGCTGTCAGCCATCCAAACAGATGAGTTTGAGAAATGTTGCTAAGAATGGAATTGCAGATTTTGCAAATATATTAGTGTAATGTAGAGTAGTTTGAAAATGATAAGGTTGTTTTTTTAAAAAAAAACAATAAATACATAGCTTTGAAAAAAAATTCTGTAATGTGGGGGGGGGACCCCCTTATATGTGATAGAAATGAGATAGTGACATGGCAGAGGTTCAAGGGAGATACAGTATTTTTTTCCAAGTCCTCATTATAAATGGTTTCAAAGGTTGGCTTTGGTTCTGGCTGTGTCTGCTTCTAAACACTGCTCTTTGCAAGAATTCCTTACCTCCACGGGTTTACTTTTTACTTCTCAGAATAAACATTCCTTTAAATGGGATATTATAAGTTGAGCTTTGTCTATTTAAAATATAAAGCAGGAAGAAATGGTCAGCATAACTTAACATGAAAATCCAACAAACCTCAGAGGTGGTATAAGGGAAATAATTTTAAAAGGAGTGATACTGTTGTCGGAGTACTTTCTGATTAAAAAAAAGCCTCATTTTTAAAAAACGCAACAATCACTGGCATTCTAGAAAAGCCTCTGAACTCCTTCTCAGAATAATGTTTCTAAATGTAGAGAAAATCAATTATATTAAAATACACTTGAGGCATCTGTTGTGAAAATGCGGATTCTACCCATTAAGCCATATGCTAAAAAGACTTGTGTTATAATGGAAGCAGTCGAGAAGTTTGGGTTTCTTGTTTTTGTTGTAAACATTTCCTGAAACTTTCCTCTTCTAAGAAAGATACTTTATTTTTCATATTACACAATGCATATCTCAGTTAACCACCATGCAACTGTCAACATATTTATGCTTCCTATCTTCTCAAAGAATTCCACTCAAGTGCCCGCCGTGGCACACAAATCATCAGTGAGTGGTGAACGATTTCATATGATATGATATCCCATACATCTTTTTGTTGTGATTGTTGTTGTGTTTTGTGCTGTTGAGTTGATTCTAGCTCATAGTAATCCACCAGGACAGAGCAGAAATGCCAGTGTTTCCTAGGCTCTATTCAGTGGCTCTCAATCTGCCTAATGCCATGACCTTTAATACAGTTCCTCATGTTGTGGTGACCCTCCAACCATAAATTTATTTTAATTGCTACAGTATAGCTGTAATTTTGCTACTGTTAGGAATTTGGGACCCACAGGTTGTGAACCGCTGCTTCTAATTATTATAGGAGCAGATTGCCAGATCCTTTCTCCTGTGATTTCTTAGTATTTACTAAATTTGCCTATCTGCTTGTAATAACGTTTTTGCTCATTTTATTGGCTACAACTGAATGAAATTTCTTCTGTAAACTTTGCCCGACTTTTCACCTCACGGATTCCTTTTCTCTGTGCTTCCATGAGTTCGGAGTGTAAACATGTCATCGCTGCTACAATCATTCTTTCCTATTCGTGAGATCTCTTTAGAGGAGTGAACATGCTTTATTTATCGCTTTCTATCTAGAGTCAAGATTACTGCAAAATATATGCTTATGGAATGGCAGAATGACAGATAAATAAATAAAAGAAAACAGATAAAACTGATGCACAAGGTCCAAAACACCTCAATTAACAAGTAATATCTGGTTATGTTAATTTTCTTGGAAATGTTTCAGACTTCATGATGGTCCTATTTGAAAAAAAATCATAGCAATTTTATACACATAGTGTAACCTTAGAAGATAAAGAAGATAAAACTCAAAAAGACACTGCCATAGAGTCGATTCCAAGTTATAGCAAACTGATCATAGAACTGCCCCGTGAGTTTCCAAGGCTGTAACTCTTTATTGGAATAGAAAGAAAGCCTCATCTTTCAACCATGGAGCTGCTGGTGGTTTCAACTCCTGACCTTAGAGTTAGCCGCCCAAAGCTTAACCACTAACCCATGAGAACTCCCCAAATAGATAAGAATGTCCTCTTTTGTTTGGGCTTGTGTTGAGGAAACAGTTGGCCATTTGCTCTACAGGTTCCGCACCCCTTAGTCTCCCGAGTGACAGCCAGCCCGCCACACTGTGGAGAGTTCTCGTGCACTGGACTTGCCCCGTGCAACGAGTGGATTGACTTTTCTGACTGCTGCATGGATTGTGGGTTCAACAAAATGAAATCCTCGATTTCTTCAGTCTCCTCTCTATTTATCATGATGTTCTATTTGGTCTAGTTTGAAGGTGTTTGCTGTCTTTACAATGTGCTGAAATCCATTTTAACGGCTAGCATCCTTGACCTTCCCTAGCAAGTGTTTCCAGTCCTCCTTGGTTTCAATAAGCAAATGTGCGTTATGTGCATAATGTAGTTTATTTATAAGATTTTCTCCAATCTTGATCTTATAGGAGAGTTATTTTTATGGTAATTTCTACATACCTCATCACATTATTACCTATTAAGATGATTAAAACCGTTACAAAATGTTTTCCTCTGAATTTTAAAGTGGAATTCTAACATTTAAAGTATTATACATATTTCTTGCTGGCAGCTTAGATTTACATATATGTTTCAGACAGAATTGATATCGAGAGATAATTTTTATTCAGAATTTCTAACCTTAATGCTAACCTCCACCATAAGAAATCCAGCCTGACCCTTAGAGCTCACTTTCCAACTCTGAAATTACAAACCAGAAGTGAGTTCACCATTTGAAGAGAGAGAACACTGTTTATTGGAAGATTAGCTTGAAACGCAAGTCTGTGCTTGTCGTTACTTAGGGATCAGTCCTTTCTTTTACAATGACCTCACATTAATTTTCATCCAACAATAGTTTACATTATTACTTAAAGTGAATACATTGAAATAAAAGACATTCAGGGAGGTTTTTTGCATGATGTGTTAGTCATGCGTCTTATGATGCTTGAGAATAGGCATAGTGTTAACCTTTCGTTTTTTCTCAAAGAATGAAATGTACATATAATGTGAAATATATGCAATTATGCAATGTACCACTTTCCTATGCTTTATTGACTGCCTCCATTTCCTTTGCAAGACAATCAGGGAGATTTATGACTATTGTGCTAGAAAATTAATTTCAAAAGAAAAACAAAAGATAATGCCAGACCCTTTATTCAGGGCTATTAAAAGTATAACAAAAATTGTTGTTACATGATTTCTGGCATTATGAATGTTATAATCACTATTCATTTAGGATATGGCAATGTGTTCTCTGCAAACTTTAATTTTTAGATGTTTTACAGGGTATTCAGTATGCCCATCATTGCATGGCCAACGTGAACATGAACACTGTTAACAAGTCATATGAGCTGAGTGGTTGGATAGGGTCCTTTTGTTCCTGAGCTCCCAAAACTGTTCTCATATGAGCCATTTGGTGGAAAACTTAACGTGCTTTTAAATAGTTATTTTTGTATGCAGTCTTCATTCAGTATTTAACACATTTGTGATGTTTTTGGATTACATTTAGCAATCAGATTGATAGTATGTTTTTCATTTGTAAAAGTTAGTGTTTTTATCTTAAACATTTAATTAAAATCATCATAAAAGCAATATACATTAATTCTACAGCATTTAATTTTAAAGAATAAATACCAATGAACCAAAGTCCCATCTCGTTTAAGAGCACATTCTGTTTTTCTTGTCCTTTTTCTGTGGGCATGATCAGTTTGCGAAATGCATCTGAATGGTGAAGAATATGCCTGGGGATTCTAGACTTTTCAGAAAGGGTTTTCACTGTGTTCTGTGAAAGTCGTCAGCTCCTATAACATCAACACATTCTAATAGTGAAAGTTCACATTTCCTTGAAACTATCAAATTCTCTGATTCTATTCAGATTTGGCTTGATTCTTTTAGAATGTTAATTGTGTATTTGACCGTTAGTATTGAGTACCAGGTTTCACCAGCCGCATGACAGCTACAACCATTTCCACCAAAACTTCGCCTGCCTGTCCTCTACATAATTATAAATACAGTGACTTTCTGAATGGATTTACCTTTCCTGGATTTTATGTCTTGAAAATCATACAAAACACAAACAGAAAGCAACCAAACAAACAACAATGATGGTTAGACAAAACAGAAAAAACTCAACCAAAAAGTAAGCAGAAAAGAGAGAAAACTGACACTTGAAAATGGGTCCAGAGGCAGATATGATAAGGAGGCACTGTGTTTTAACCAAACTACATGGCATGTATGTCAGCATGTACCAATATTGCTAAAGTCACAGTGAGGGAAGCCTGATTCCCACTGTGACCCGCCACTTTTCCAGAGATAATTCAATAAAGAAAACAAGGGAAAGACTTCCTAAAGCAGTGATCCTGGAACTTCTTCAGAAATTTGAGGCGCAGTTTAAGTGAGCATATTATGAACTTATTAGTTAAAAATGTAACCAGATACCTATTTATGATTTATAATCACTAAGCACATTTTTATATCATTCAGTAGTCACTGCTACTTAAAGTAGCATTTTGAAGCCATCTGCGGAGGCTTCATATTTCATCTCGTGATGCAGACTTAGGATATTTAAAATGTAGATGATATTTGTTCCACCAACACTGTTGCTTTTGTTTTTGTATATAATGGCTATTGAGACAAAATTACAAACATATTTGTTGAGAGAATTGGGAACAACGGGAAGCTTGAACATTCCACACAAAGCCTAAGAGACTTGTTTGCATGCCTGGGCTGCGGGTGCAGATGGTCTGAGGGAGCTGAATTGTACTAATGTTCCTTTTCTTCACTCATCTTTGAGTACTTGTCCAATTTTGATGTTGCTGAAGTCTAGAAACTCACAGTTGATTTTTCTGTTTCACATCCAAATTTATTTGATAAAACATGAAGATTAACCCAAAGTGAACTGAATTAAAAAAATGTAGGAGGTAGATATTTCAACTTTTAACTGAAAAAACTTTTTTTTTGCAAAGAAATACAGAACTGAAACCAATCTGATGAATTTTTCAAATGACGATTCATTTTCTTTCCATTTACCTTGTGGTTTTCTTTCAATGGGCACAGTTTAAGCAGCTTCAGGCACCATGGTTTTTGGATGAGGTTCCAACATTTTCAAGTGAGGCAAGAAATGTGCATGAGTTGCTCAGCGTCCTCATGGACAGCTGTTTTGCACATACGCTCTGTACATTGTTCTTGTTTTAATCTAGATAAAATAAGTAGATCATGCCATTTATTTTATTTTGAATATTTTGGGTAAATGTTTATTATCTTAAGCTTGCATTGAAAAAGCTCAGTGGTTATAAAAGCAGGTTCTTTGGTCTGGTCTAAACATCAACCAGTGCAAGTTTCTGTTACTTTCCTGTGTTAGAACAAATGCAGGATTATATACATAATATGAATCTCCTCCAGTTTTTTTGCCTTTTGTAAGGGCTTAAATTTATATTTAAATTAAGTTTTTAAAAGTTGTTTCTAGGTGATTTATTTCATATATTCAACTGATTTAGTGCTCTGCGAGGATACCTACCGTAGTTGTGGTTCAAACTCACCAGTCTCTCCAATGGAGACTGTCTGCTCCCAAAGGGATTTATACCCTTGCAGAGACTATGTAGGTTGGGTCAGAATCCACTCCGTGGCTTGGAGTTATTTATTTTCTATTGACAGCATATACTATTTAAAGCAATTCACAGTGATAAGTGGTGTTTCACAATGTGCCACAACAATTCTAAGAAGTGATGATGGTTTTCATCTCCATTACATCAATGAGGAAACTGAGGTCCATGAAAGTTAAATTGCAAGGTAAAAAATTTACTTATTAGCTATCTCACTGTCTGAAAATTCACATTTGCACAACAGCCAAACACTCACTGTAGGTCCATTTGGCATATTGACAACATAATTTTGGAAATCAGGGACATAGAGGCAGTCATTGTGAGTGGCACTCTCCATACCAGTTAAGATCATATTTCCACTTGGCTAGATCGTGGCAGTTATAGAATGGTGTGGTCATTATGTATTTTGTGATTTCAAGTTGAATACCATCTATAATTCATCAAATAAATTTTAATATTTTAAAATCTGCATTCTTTAAAATTATCTTACATATCTTTCTGTCTGGAAAACAGTACAAAAGCTTTTCTTTGTGTGTCGTTTAATTTTCAATAGTTGACATGTTGCCATTTAATGTTAATAGTGTAAATTAGTGAATGCATGATAAAATACTTTTAAACCTTTACTCATTCGTTTGTGATGCATTCCACTCCAGTTAAAGAGTGGGAACATCATTAGAAGGATCTTTGCCTGAAGAATGTAACATTTAGGCCCTTGGAACTCATGTGATAAAGCTTACTTACTGATGGGCAGATGGAATTTATTACTTGTAAAATCTCTTCAGTTAACACACTATCATAAAATATAATATACTGAATGCAGGGTAAATATTAATCAAAACATTATTGCATATTAGTGTCAGTAAACAGCTCTGGTGGAACAGTGGTTAATAATTGAACTTGTTAACCCAAAATAGGCAGTTCAAACCCCCAAGTCTGTGTGCCCCAGAAAGATGAGGCTGACTGCTCCCACGTGATGTTACAGTCTTGGAAACCTTAAGGCGCAGATCTGCTTCGTCCTTCAACCCTGCTGTGAGTTGCAATGGACTCATAGCACAGGGTCTGGATATAGTTTAATATGAATGTACACATTTAATAACCTTCTTCCAAAATACATCTGATTTGTTTCCTTTAAATTACATAAATGAACTATAGTAAAACTTTGTTTTTATACAAAAACTAAAGTTTGAATCACAATATTTGTTAGTTTATATGTTACCAATAAACACAGTGCTGGGTTTCAACTGTAGCTATTCAAGTTGTTTTATGGTAATAAGATGTCCTGTGAACGTAATCAGAGATGGATTCATGCTTCTACTTTGACTGGGACATAAGCACAGACAAAACTTCAAGGATTTGGTCATGGATACTTCATTGGGCACAGAGTGATGACTTAGAAATATGTTTTCTATGGATAAACTAAAATCTTAGTGTTTTATTAAATTTCTATATTAGCTAATTAGCAATAATTCTTTAGTAAGCAAAAAGCTTTCTGAGAACGATGAGACTTTCTACTCCAGTAGAGATTTACAGTCTCAGAAATCCAGCTGGAAAGAGCTACCCTTTGCTTTGAGTCGAAATCAACTCAATGACCGTGGGTCGAGAACTCAGAATACCACTAAGTGCCTCACCACCATGAACATGTCTCCTTACCTCTTAGCCAAGCAAGGGTCTAGTATTCTGTCTCCATCTTGTGCCTATAGATAGTAGGTGAACTGAATATAATTAAACGCAAACAGTATGCATTACTGCATGGGGTTGGTCAAACATGACAGCTGTATAGAGAGTTTCTGACTTCTGTCAGAAGTAATTATAAATTCATGGACATTACACACATAGGTTCATACACACAAGGGAGCTTCAAAAATTTTGTGGAAAAATGGAATGGAAATATAATGAAACTTTTCTATGAACTTTTTGCAGCTCCTCCTTGATGTGTGTGCTTATGCTCCTTGAGACACCAATAATAATCAGGGAACCTTGCATTATAAAGCTTGGAATAAACTAAAGAGAAAATTTATTCAAAGTTCCTACTTGATGTATGAAAGAATGTCAAATAAACGATTCTCCAATACACTTTCGTGGCAATCTTTAGCAATAGCATATATCTAAAATAAAGTCACATACACTTTATTTCAACATCTATTTGGGGGGGAAATCTGAAGTCCTATACAAACGGCATTCCTTCTAGGGCTGGTAAAAGGCAACATGGCCTGTCATCCCCTTCTGGTTTGGTCCAGAAAATCATTTGTTGGCTAAGCTCCGTCTTGGGCACTGGGAGAGTCCGACAGAGCCCTGGGGATGAGGTGGGCTCCTATGGGGCTGCTTGCTTCAAGGTCAGCAGTTCAAAACCACCAACCTTTCTAAGAGGAAGCTCTCTTCTCCCAGAAAGAGCCTCCATGTGCACAGGGTCACTGTGAGTCAGAATTGCCTCAGGGCCAGTGAGACAGTGGTGGGGTGGACAGAAGCCTGAGGCAATGGCGGCCTCCATATTTGGCTTTCCTTTCTTCTGGGTCATCACAGTCATAATTCACTTACTTTTAAAAGTGCCCTCTGCTGCCAAACATTTTTTAAAAGAATTTTGTGCAATTTAAATATTTGAGGGTTTATGTGGTAACATTTTAAAACTTACATTTTCATTAAATGTTGTTCATCCTGCCAGCAATCACATTTCAATTTGCTTTAAATCACTGATATGACTAGGAACAAATTTGCACTGGTAGATATTTTTGTTCTACCTTTTGACTCCAGAAGAGATAAAAGCTGAAGAAATTAAATCTATGTGTTCTGTACTACACTATGGGTATCACGAATTGATGCATGCCTCCGCTGTGTTAGTGGGTACGTCAAGTAATTGGTGCGAAGGAGTGTTGAGCGGTTGCTTGGGTGGGAAATACCTGGGTTTGGGGGTTCATATGAGAAAGCCTGGTGGGTAACCCAAGGGGGTTTTCATGAAGCACAGGGGAGTTTAAGGTGCCGTCTCAAAGGAGACCACGCTATTTCAGGGGAGCGTGCCAAACCCTGTGTAAACCCCACTGGGGCTCACCCCTGAACACGGGCCACCACACGTGGTGCAGGAGCAGGGTCACAAGAGAGGCGAGAATCCTTTCCAAAGTCCACTGAGGACAAAGAAAAGAGAGTCTGTAGGCCCGGAATCAGCCGGAGTTGGCGCGCGTGCGTGGGGGGCAGAAGCTGAGGAGCCTGACCCAGGTGCTGCTTGTGCACCTCCTCCCTCCATCTGCCTCCCATCAGGAGCACAGTAAGCAGAGCCTGGCCTGCTGGCTGCCAGGGTACTTTAAACCTCCGCCTGGGGAGGTGTGATCGAAGGTACTGGTTGACTCCATTGGCAGAATGAAGCTCACCTGGGCCCAGTTTGGGCCACCCAGGTGAAAAACCCACCTGGCTTGGGGGCCTGAGTTGGAGCAGGCCCAGTGGTCCCCGTGGCTGATGCTTACCTGATCCCTTCCTAACCTCACATAGAAGGCCTGTACAGGTGTGTGGAGTGGGGGGGGGGGCGGTGGGGGGGCAGCTCTCTGCCCCTTTCTGACTACCAACAGTGTCCAGAGATTTTTTTTGAAGACTGTTAATTTAGCAGAGCTCTGGTAGCTTAGGGGTTACACATTGAGCTGCTGATCATAAAGTCTGAAGTTCAAAACCATTGCTGAGCTGTGGATGGTGTTATACTCCAGCGAAGACTTACAGACGCTGAACCTCCGTAAGGAGTTACCTACTCAGAAACTGAAAAGGGCAGGTTTTCCTTGTCCTAGAGGGTCGCCCAGTCTGCACCAACTTAATGACAAGGAGTAAGATTATTTGGGGGGATAGGAAGAAATTCCTACCTATGTTACTGTTAGTGACAGTGCCTGTCAGTGCTAAATTATAATTCTGCAATTTACACTGACTAAAACAAACTTCCTGAAAATTACTCAATGCTTTCAAAATAGATTGCACGGTAGCATTTCCTCCAATTGCACTGAGTGGAAGAACATAAATATTCTTTAAAAGCCTTTTAAAAATGTCTAACATAAGCAAATATTGGATTAAAGTCGATGTAAACCTTTCTTTGAACAACCTTCTAGAATGTGCAAGATGGTTACAAATGACTGCTCTTTAATACTTCTGGTTCAGAAAGTAATGTGGATTGAAGAAGCCTTAGAAATCACCTTTTTTTAGAGGTGAGAAAATGTGCATGCATGTCAAAAGACTTGTGTATTCTTAAAGAACATAGGTTACTCATGTTGAATAGAAACGTGACAAAATTAGGACAGTTTCTTCATAACTGGAGGGTACAACGGAATACACTTTCCATTAGCACGTGTGAGAATGTTCCATTTTCAATCTTTACTTTGTATACCGCTATGGAGCCAAGAAGGGCCGTCGTGGTGCAGTGTGCTCTAATTCCTCGTCTTCCATGTGGGAACCGGAGTTTCCCGTCCTTTGGTAGCTGTCTAGTGCTAGTCAAACACAGTCCCTGCCTGTTGGACAGTGGACACTGCTTATTGTTGACGACCCACATCACAAAGTTACCAGAATTTCCAATAGATTGTTGTATTCTAACTTATTTCTCTTTTTAGCATCTTCGTTTACAAATGGGCCATCAGGATTTGCTGGCTCAGACAAAGCCTCAAAGGGTCAGAGCAGCCTCCAGAGCACCAGGGATTCATTGCATTCAACACACTGCTTAGATGCAGGAAATGAGCGCTTGTTAGGTGCTGCTGACCTGGGTCCAACTCCTAGCAGCCATATTTTTAACAGACAGAAATACTGCCAGTGCTACCCCATCCACGCAGCTCTTTTAGCCAATGGTTGCAGCCACTGTGTGAACCAATCTGGTCAAGGCTCTTCCTTTCTCTTTTCTTTAACCGACTCTGCTTGACCAAGCATGGGATCCTCTCACAGCGTCCGGTCCCTATGACGTCTGACAACTCACCCAGCTAAGGAGCGTTAGGGCTTCCCCAAGTCACCCTCGGTCCTTCTTCTGGTCATGCACAATATGCCTTAATACACGGGCGTTGGCTCCTCAGTCTTTCGTCTTCATTGTGCAGCTTTAGCATTTCTATGAAACAAATGAGAACACCTTGGCTGAGACAGGCGCAACTCAGGTTCTGATTAACTGAGATGGATAACATATAGTTTCCCCCTTGACCTTTAATCATGACCTTTGTACCTTCTTACTTTACTACTTTCTCTTAGCTTCACTAAATGTCAGCAAGTCTGCCTGGATATCCTCTGGTTGTGTTAGCCCTTACTAGTTTGCCCTCAGGGCCTCTTCACTGCGTCTGCATCACTTCGCAACCATAGCATTCCTGACAGCATTGATGAGAAGATGTCCCCTCTATCAATTGCTGTATTCATTATCTATAATTACCCACATCCTCTGGGCTATGTGTGCCTCATTTTCTTATTTCTTATTGACATATACTTTTAACTTTATGGATGATATCAATATTCCAGGTTGCATCTGGTTGCAGGTAAAAGTGTTGTATGAGTGCTCATTCAATTTAATGACTTAATATTTTCCAAATAATAAAATCAAAATATCAAAATAAAAATACACATTTAAATCTTTGTGCATATTAAGCACCTACTGAGGACACCATAGATTTCAGTCTTTTAGCCCTGCTTCTCCTACTAATGATTATAGATTTCTAGTGGTAGAGCTTATTTCATCCTCCAATGGTAACCATACCAAAGATGTGTATATCCTTTAAATGAGTCATTCATTGGACCTTATGTTAATATTTATGTAGGTTTTTATTTTGACAATTAAATAATCAATGGTGCAGTTTCATAAATCACTATGTTGGCTTGTTAGGTATAATACTCTCCATCCATTTGTAAATAAAAGCATTAGCATATGTAATTCTCTCGACTCCAATTTGAATTAGCAAATTGATTGCTTTCTGGTACTCTAATGAACCTTGTGTTCTTGAAGTTCTATAGTGATTGCTATTTTTAGAAATATATTATTTATAAAATGTGCAATTTTATAATGCTAATTGTAGACACCATTTTAAACACTTCATAACTACTGTGTCACTTAATCCTCATAACACACTAATGAAAAGCACTTTCTCAATTTCAAGATGAGGGTCTTGAATCACTGTTGCCCAGGATCACAAGGACCTCAAGAACCGAGGCCAGGATACAGGACAAGGAGTTTGGCCCTAACCCCCTGCTCTCAATCAGAAAACTATGCTGCTTTCTAGATATTATGATGATATCTGATCTAAATGACTCATCATGTTGTGACTCCTTTCTTTTACATTAAATGTATCTCCAAAATATTGAGAATAGAGAAAGCTAGATTTTTTTGAGCAGGAATCCACGTATTGATAGCTAACAGCTGCATTTAACATTACTTTTATTACCTAATGTGGTTTTAAAAGGCCATATTGTGGTGATTACTAAATGAACATATCATCACTGGTTGCACACAGATATTTAAATTCACATGGATACAGATACACAGAGTAATTAATATGCTCTTCAGTTGCTCATTTGAAAGGATTTGTTATTTAATATTTCTGAAATGTAAATTCCTTTTAGTGGTAGGTTGACAAATAGTGGCGTGTAGGTAATTACAAAACACGCCGTCCTTATCATTATTAGAAGAGCTCCTGGGCTAAACAAATGGGTAGGAATTGAACTTCTAACTGAAAGTTCGGGGCCCCAAACTTGCCCAGAAGGACCTTGGAAGTCAGTCCTAGTGTCTGTTTCCACAAACTCTCCCCCTGGAAAGGTTCATGGTGCACTTCTTGCTCCTTGAGTTTTCCATCCACTCGATAGCAGCTGACAACAAAAAGAAACGTCAACAAACATTGACCACGTCCTACAATGCATACAGCACCGCTTTAGGTCTGGAGATTCTCTGTTATGTTTTCTCCACTAGCTTATAAAATTTTATTGGGAAAATCAAGAGATGGTTCCCTTTTCCTCTTCCTCTCTATGTATGACATACGTTTTCAACAATAAATTGCTTCTATAGTCTTATTTTAAAGTTCATTTTTCACATTATATTATTTCCAGTTCATTTTTAACACTAAATTATTTACATTATATTTTTGCCAATATAGTTTCTGAAGAGTTAAATAGGTTAAATGAGATTTTACCTAACTTCTAAATTCCCATTGAAAAAATATCAGGCTCCAGCATATTATAAGACACATCAGAAGTGTTTAAGAGATACCTTCAATAGAAGTTAAATAAGAAAATGCCCCACAGTCAGTGGAAGGACATGTTTTTGTGTTGATAATCCATAACTCTCAACATGTAATAGATGTGTGTTTGTAAGTTAGAAGTTTTATTGTACTATTTTTCATTAAGATCCCTATTGAAAGTAAACATTTTTATATTTATCTCATCTTATCATTAGTCCCAAATACACTTACATAAAATACTTGATTTTAGATCTCTTTATTTTTACACGATATTTTCTCATACATAGTGTCATTTTTTGTGGAATCATTTTCCGTGAATTAATTTTATATCACTATTGCATTTATATATTAATAAATAACTTTTAAAATAGCATAAAAGTATTCCTAAGTGCTGAATTTTTGTCCTCTGAATACATAGTAAACATTGTCGTAATTCAGAGTATTGCTATTAATTCGTTGTGGTATTTGGAAATGTTTACAATATGATTATAAAACAATCAAGTATGCATTTCCTAATCTACCATCATTGTTGCTCATTTACAATCATAAGATTCTTATACCAATTGCCGCTTTTTAGAAATCAATATATACAATTGGAAGTTGTTTTATTTTATTAAAGATCTCAATTACATTTTCATATTTAAACATTATTCAGAACTGACATTGATGCTATTAATGTCTGTTTCAATAATTAGGATAATTTTCATATTTTCAAGGCACTGTTCCCCTCATTAAATCTAAGTATAAAATTGCACAATTATTTTTTTTAATCTTGGTGTTCTGTTATTTATATAACTGATTGATTCTTTCCATTTAATTCTTCAAAATAAAAGAACTTCAATAATTATTTGATTAAAATCTCTTAGATTTAATCATGAAGAATGAATATATTATCACATTTTCAAATAAAATAGCTCTGGGACAGAAAAATTCTTTTTCTCTGCTTACATATAATAGAGCATAAAATGTATAAATATATTGAGCAAATATTGCATGCCTGAATTTGTGATAAATTATATAATATCTTAAAAGAAATATATAAGTACACATTTTATCATCCATTATAACACTTGAAGATGGATTTAGAACTTATTGATTCCTTCAAATATATATATATATACATATATACATATATATACATATATATAAATTATACACTATGGGGAAATGTGTATAGTATACAGAAAACACTATGTAATTCTATATTATCTCACAATATTTTCAACATTATAATAAAAGAAAATCACATATGTACAACTGTTCTTGACACAATGGATGAATGTATGGATTGTGATAAGAGCTGTAAGAGTCCCCAATAAAATGATTTAAAAATAAATAAAACCATAAAAATGTGACTTCAAACATACTAATAATCCCATAGTTCTCTTTTGTTTTCTATTATTTTAAAATTATTATTAATCATTTTATTTGGGGGCTCTTACAATATTATAATAATTTATCATTCAATTTCACTAAGTACATTTGTAGATATGTTGCCATCAACATTTCCAAAACATTTTTTATCTGAGCCCTTTGTATAAGCTACTCTTGTGAACCCTCCTTCCCCCATCCTTCTACCCTCATGAATCCATGATCAATTTTATATATAATTATTGTTATTTCAAATCTTACACTGTTTTCTCCCATTTCTGTTAATTGTCCCCCTTGGTGGGGATGTGCTCTATATCTATCCTAGTGATGGGTTCCCCCTCCCAATCCCTTCCCTTACCCTCATGACATCGCTACTCCCACTACTGTTCCTGAGGGGTCTATTTTTCACGAATTCCATGTGTCAAGATCTATTATCTATACCAAAGTGTGTATTCTGGTGTACCCTGATTTCTAAGGTAGAACTGGGTCATGATAGTAGTGGAGTGGAAACATTCAGGAACTAGAGGAATGATGTGTGTTTCATTGGTGCTATACCGCACCCTATTTGAACAGTCACTTCCTTATAACCCTTCTATGGGAGGTGTCCAATTGTCTACAGATGGGCTTTAGGTCTCCACTCCAATCCCCCTTATTCACATTGAAATAATTGTTTGTTTCAGATCTCTTCATACCTGATATCTCATTCCCTCAACACCTCATGATTATACGGGTTGGTGTGCTTCCTCCATGTGAACTTATTTACATCCCCGTTAGATGGCCGCTTGTTTAACTTCAAGTCTTAAGACCCCAGACAAAATATCTTGTAATAGCCAGGCACCATCACATTTCCTCACCACATTTGCTTATGCACCCATTTGTCTTCAGCAATTGTGTTAGGAAGGTGAGTATCAGAGTGTCAGGTTATTAGAACAAAGTGTTCTTGTGTTTAGGGAGCCTAGAGTAGAGGCCCAAAGTCTGTCTGCCGTCTTAATACTTACATTATAAGTATATGTACATTGACCTCGATCCCTATATTTATAAATTAATATATTTATATACATGAATGCCTATACCTATGCCTCTATCAATAGATCTTTCCTCCTAGTTATTTCTTCTATTTCCTTTCACCTTCCTCTTGTCCTGTTATCATGTTCACCCTCCATTCAGCTCTCACTAATTGCTTTCAGATACACAGCACTTGATCAAACCCCACCAGGCATTATATGCCTCCTCACCGTCATTTTTAGATCTCTTGTTACCTATCTCTGAGCTTATTGGCTCCCCACTCCCCTCCTCAATCCCACTTCTCCCATGTCAACCTGGGACCACCGGTCCCGCTGTTTTCTCCATCGTTTTCTTATCTATTAAAAATAAAATCCAAATACAAGACTTCATTTCATGCAACTGAAAGGTTATGATTGCTTTGTTCTTTGTTGTTGCTTTGTTGTTATTGTTAGGTGCCTTTGAGTCAGTGCTGACACGTACAGATTCTATGCACAGCAGGATGAGGCACTGTGAGTATTGTGCCATCCTCTCGCTCCTCTGCTTGAGCCCATTGGTGCAGCCACTGTGTCCATCCATCTTTCGGAGTGCCTTCTTTGTCATCGTCCCTCTGCTTTACCAAGCATGATACTCTGCTCCGGAGACCTGTCTCTCTTACTGTTGCTTTCGTTCTGCCTTAATCAATTTTAATATTTTGTTGTTGCAAAATACACACAGTTCTTACATAGAGCTCTGGTGTTGCTGACAATAATGGACTTTGGGCTGCTAGCTACCAGTTTGTTTAAAACCCACCAGCTACTTCTTAGGGGAAAGATGAAACTGTGTACTTCCATGAAGATTTATGGCTTCAGAATCACTAAACAGGTTCATTATGGATCAAAATTGATTCAATGAGAATGTGTTGGATTCTTTGGTGTATATGTACAATGTAGTGAAATGGATTACTTTGTTTGAGTTGTATAACCATTGTCACCTTCCTTCTCTAAGTTGTTTCTCCTTTATTAACACTAAGCTATTGACCATTGTTTCCTGTCTAATCTGTAAAATTGCTGTTGTCAGCTTCATATCATAAGACAGATTTTGAAAGAGAACAATGCTCAAAGCAGACATTTTTACTAGTTAAACTAAACTATTGACTGGTTTTAATACACTAAGGACCATTTTCACTTAAAGTTTAAAGTTTACCTCAGGGTTTTATCAGCCTCAGTGACCCCAGCAAACATTGAGTATGTAAGAATTTTAAATTGTGTTTGCATTTCTTACCTCCTGTTCATGATTCTTCTTCTTTTAAAAATCATTTTATTGGGAGCTCGTGCAACTCTTTTCACAATCCATACATCTATCCATTGTGTCAAGCACTTTTGTACATTTGTTTCCCTCATCATTCTCAAAACATTTGCTTCCTACTTGAGCGCTTGGTATCAGCTCCTCATTTTTCCTCGTCCCTCCCCCATGAACCCTTCATAATTTATAAATTATTATTATTTTGTCCTGTCTTACACGGTTCAATGTCTTCCTTTACCCACTTTCTGCTGCCCATCCCCCAGGGAGGAGGTTATATGTAGATTCTTATAATCTGTTTCCCCTTTCTCCTTCACCTTCCCTCTGCCTTCCTGGTATCACCACTCTCACCACTGGTCCTCAGGGGTTCATCTGTCGTGGATTCTCTGCATTTCCAGTTCCTATCTCTACCAGTGTACATCCTCCAGTCCAGCCAGATTTGTAAAATAGAATTAGGATCATGATAGTGGGGTGGGCAAGGGAAGCATTCAAGAACTAGAGGCAAATTGTAAGTTTCATCATTGCTACACTGCACCCTGACTGGCTCATCTCCTCCCTGTGGCCCTTCTGCAAGGGGATATCCAATTCCCACATATGGGTCCTTAGTTCTCACTCCCCACTCCCCCTCATTCACAATGCTATGATTTATTTTTTATCTTTGATGACTGGTACCTGATCTGTTTGATGCCTTGTGATCTCACAGGCTGGTGTGCTTCTTCAATGTGGGCTTTTTGTTTCTTAGTTAGATGGCCACTTGTTTATCTCCCAGCCTATAGGACTTCAGACTCTATAGCTCTTGATAGCTGGGCATCATCAGCTTTCTTCACCACATTTGCCTATGCACCCGCTTTTGTCTTCAGCAATCATGTTGGGACAGGCTGGTGTTCTTCCATGTGGGTTTTGTTGTTTCTCAGCTAGATGGCCACTTGTTTATCTTTAGGTCTTTAAGACCTCAGATACCATATCTTTTGATAGCTGGGCACCATCAGTTTTCTTCACCACATTTGCTTGTGATTATTCTGTAGAAACTTTTATCAGAATTTTTAGTAATTTTATCTGGGCAATTCCTTGTATCATTGAAAGAAGACATTTCTTCATGGGGGCAACTAGCTACACCCCAATATCCTTCTGCTTTTCCTTAATCTCCTTTCTTTGCTTCCCAGGGGAATAGAAACCAATTGTCATGACAATAGTGTGATGCCATGTAAAATAAGTTAGTCACAAAGGGAATTGTATGGCACACTTTTATAAAAAGACAAGAGAAGGCAAATATACAGAGAACCCAATTAGTAACTACAACTGTGTAGATGAGGATGAAGTTACAAAGCCAATGAATGCAATTTCCATCAGTTTACATACTTGGAAAAGCAAAATTGGCAGAAATTTTGTGATACAAACTCTAGTAATCAAGAGAAGAGAATAGACTGAGACTGAGTATGTGCAACCAGTTTCCTGAGTTGTGTGGTTTAGAGTCATGATTTCATGGGTCATCCTAGTTAATTGGCAAAATAACATGTTCATTGCATCTGTTCTACCTCCTAGTTGTTTGCATAGTGACTGGAGTCAATACTTTTAATGGTTTTAATGGTCCCTTTGAGCTTTAGAGTCATAAAGGAATATAGTCAATTTCGGGAAAGAAAAAATGATCATCATGTTTTGCACCAGTACAAACTACACTGTATATGCTAAATAGTCTAAGTATTCAGCTAAATGATTAATACTTATTATTTTAAATAAAGTAATGTAAGTATGGCTTACTTTGATATTGATTAATGTTTGGTGGAAGAATATAGTGAAAAAGGTAGGAATGAATTTACCTGAATCAACTCTAAAGTACATGGTAATACCTGTAAGAGCCTGAGTCAGACAGGACTGCCTGACTTTTTCAGGTTTCACATGTTTCTGACTTTGGCAGGGTTCTCATTGACACTCTTCTCTTCCTTTCTGGAAATGGGAATTATTTGAGTTTTTCCTCTCTGACGGGTAGCTCGTTTTCACGTTTCACTATACATCTTTTCTTTGTCATTGTCTGTAAATAGAAATAACTTTTGAGCCCCTCTTTTTAAGTAATCAAAATAAATATAAGCTATATCAATACATTTGAATTCAGCTGCCTTAGAGTTGTAGCATAAGATTTTTATTACTAAGTTATAATTAATATCTAATTTAGAATATGGGAGTATAGTCAATGCTTAATGCATTCATATTACCTTTTCAAACAGACATACTCAGATGAATGCCTATTTTCAACTTCCTTGAATTAGCTAGTCAATGAATGTTTATTTCCTCTAATATTCCTATGAGGAATGAGAGATTGTCTAATTGAAGTTACTCTATTCTTCTCAGATTGTTGTTTTTTGTTTTTACTTCATCACATTGACTCTGGGTGGCAATAATACTTTTTATAAAAATTAATTACAAGACTAGTTCAAGAAGGTACCAAAATCCAACTCTTCAAAATACTATACAAGTTTAGAAGCAACTTTTCTCTCCTCAGATTCTTCGTTTCTCCTACTAATTAAATCATAGGTAGAAATAATCAAATAATAAAGAAACCAGCTACAAACCTAGAATTTCACTTCCCGTGCCACTTTCTACTTCTTTTACAAAGTTCCATGTTTTCCATGAGTCTGAAGCCAATGAATCCCATCTGTGATGGCAACTACGGGAACAAAATACAGGGCCACATCTGAGCCCCCATGAATCGGAAGGCGGGCCAATACTAGGGAGAGGTCAGACATCCTCCATGCTCTATCCCTCCACCTTTTCGAACTCCTACAATCCCTCCCTCAGCATTGTATTCCTTTCGGTGGGGGGAGGGTTGTGAGGATGGATTCTATAATTAATTGCCATGGCCATATAGAACTCACAGATTATGGTCAAAATTATGGGGATTTTAGGGATGTGAACAAGTTAAAAATCATGTGAGAATGCTCAGGATAAAGTTGTGCAGTCAGGACTGTTTCTTTCTCCCTTTGCCTGCAGGTAGACTTCTGGCGAGCCCTCAGCCTCTTGTCCTGGTCTTTCCCTGTTTGGGGAAGGTTAAAATTTCTTTTAGCATTGCCAAAAAATGATAAAAGGGTACCCCAACCTGCAGGTCAATATTTTTCCATAAAATTCTTAGTTTTACTTACTCTGTGCACTAACTCCACTTCTCTGCCTCATGCTGCAGCTCTTGGCTCTGCTGCTATGTCTCCTTTGCCACTGCTCTGCTATCAAAAGCTGTCCATGTCCAAGATCTCAGATTCTACAGGATGCACTCCAATCTCGGTTCTTTTCTTGCTAATAGTGAGATCCAAGCCCTCCTGCTTCTGAGCTGGTTCATTTTATACCCAGCTTAATCATACAACCCATTCGGTCTCTCCCCTCTTTTGCTTAGTCACATCTACCATGAAAATGAAGGTCCTTTGGTGGAAATAACAAAGGCTATGGTTGTAAGAGCAGTATTAAATAATTTAATTGCAGTATGGTAAATCATTATCATTACACAATTTCATAATTAATAAATCGGGTAGCTCAATGAAACCATTTTTGGAGAACTTAAAAATTGAGGGAAGTTGTACAGTGTTTAAAAGAAATTAATATATGTTTTCAAATATAATATTTGACATGTTTGGGCACGGTATTTAAAGTCCTTTACCAATATTGTGCAAGAAGAATAATAAAATTTAGAATATAGACGTAATACAAGATGCAGTTTCCGTTTTAGAATGAAGAAATTGTTAACAATGAGTAGAGTCTTATGGGTTATGCAATGTCTTTGCTAGCAGTGACAAGATTAGAACTGCCAGGCTAGCACACTGCTCTTGCTTGATTGGTCAAAGAGCAATAGGATCTAGTTTGTGATGGAGAGGGCATAGTGAATGTTCAGAGCAAAAGTGAACAAAGAACTAAGGAGATGTAATGTGGAAGGAATAAGGAAATGATCCGAAGGAAAAGAAATCTAAAATAAAAATAGAGAGAGATGAAAAAATAGAAGAGTAAATTATGCTAAAAATGCAAATTTCATTCTTTCTAATTCAAAGGTTGAAGTCGGTTAATATTTTGGATAAAGGAACTAGTTCCTAAGAACCTAATATATATATAAAGAGAATACAAATAGATAGATAAACATACATAATATACATATCTATTCTATGTGAGATAATAAATTCTGTAACCAGTAGACCGGTGTAGTAAACCCATTGCTAATCCTACGATTCCTACCGTGTGACTGCACATAGAGTCTCTGAGACTGAATCTTCATGGAAGTATAAAGCCTCACCATTCTCCCACAGAGGAACTGGTGGGCGTGTAGAGCTGAGTTGGCTCTTGGGAGCTCACAGGCTAGCCCCCAGCAGAGCTCCTCAATTGCTGTGTAGGCTTTAAATGTTTGATTAAAATATTTATCACCATCCTGTACACCTGACACTTATGGCCAGTACTTTGTCCATGCTCACATGGAGAGGTAAATTTCTGTTTTATTCTTTTCATGCCATTGAATTTGACTAGAATTCTACCTTTCTTTTTTTAAAAGAAAGTGGCAAAAGTAATTTTTGGTGGAATTTCGAGTTTAACTCACTTCATTCTGCTCTGATTTTCTTCGAATCCTCATGCTACCATGAGAAAAAGGCCTCTTGAGAAACACAGATGAGAGGAAGTCACTGGATACCAAGAACCATGTTAGGGCTTGTGGCATCGGTCCCTGGAAGGTGGTTACAGTTAAGGACCATAGAACCAGCTTGGGTTCACAGTGATGCCATTCACCAGGGGACGTGCCACGTAGAATTTGCCTTTGATCCTTACCGAAGCTGACCTGCACGTCCATCTCACACAAAGCTGCTGGGTGGGTTCAAACCGTCAACCTTTCAGTTAGCAATCCTGCTTTTAACAGTTGTGCCAGAATCTCGAATGTTAGCATGTATCAAAAGGCAGCTGATGGACATGAAAAAGCACAGTGAGTCACATTTAGTAGATTTTTATTTATGTTTGAAAGAGTCATATTTCTAATGGATTTCCAACGTAGGCTGATTTCCCAGGCCTGGGAATCCTGTCAGGAGCAGCGCTGGCTTAGCCCTTGGTACCCCAGATGGATGCAGCTGCACGGTAAAACACAGAAAAGTAGTGTTTTCAGAAACCAAAGAAAACCTTGCAGTATGATTACCTTCTGTTTAAAAGTGAGTCCCAATTTCTTTTTTCTGTGTCCAGATTACTTTGTTTTACCCAGCCTTCCTCATGTATACATTATTTTTGTTTGTTCATTTCATTGCAGTATCATAAAAATCATAAATTATTTTGCATCTTCTTTTTGATTTGGTATTTCTTATCATTTTTTCATGTTGTACAATTCTTGTCCTTAAAATTATTTTGGATGTGGGTATCACATTTATGTGATGTTATGAGATCTCTATTATCTCTAATGTTTTCCATGATAATCAATAATCATCTGATAATGTTATGGTAGGTGCTCTATCAATACACCATCCATGCGCATAATGCTACTTTTAGAATGTTCGCAACCATGAGTTGATTTTCTGTCAATCATCTCCTCTTTATAATGTTTTAGATTTAGCACACATTCACAATGTCTGATACCTTTGGTACCTTGAAGATGTCAATAATTAGACACATTACACTGGACAATGAAAACATTGTAAGTATGAAAAAGTAAGATCAACCTCAAGTCATACACTGTTAAAAAGTAATTAGAAAAAGTGGCAAATATAGCTTTAACCAAAATAATAGAAAATTCATTCTCCTACTGATGTAACCTTGCCATGGAGGTAATTAAATATAAATGGTTTTATTTAATTGACTGACATTGTGGTATCACCTCAGTGATTATGGTTCAATATTCCTCAGTAAGAAGTAATTAAAAATCACTTTTCAACAATGATCCTTCTTGATGGTCAAGGTCTCATGCTATTCCTCATTTAATATTATTCTTGGCAGGATTATCTATGAAAGCACAAAGTGAAAGTCAGTAAAAACACCCAGGGTTCACTTAAAAGGATAATAATATATTTAAAGTATAGAAGAGTGAGATAAGCAATTCCAATTCAGTAAGTATCTCAATCTAATTTAAAGGACTTCAATATTAAATTAAGGAATTAACATCAGATCTGAAAATGTGTTGGAGTATGACGAGACATCTAGGGTTCATTAGAATGAATATTTTATCTGATTTTCCCAGGAAGTTCTTTGTTAGTCACACAAACCATTCCAAAATTCTCTCAGAAATGTGCCCAAAGCATTTAACATACTTTATCAGTCCCCAGTCTCTCCGTGGCCACTGTCCTCCCAAGTTAGCCTTCCCCATTCTAAGATGTGAGAACTTGCCCAAGTGACAGCGCTTCATAAAAGTGGTCCAATGTTTCTCCACGTGAGGTATGTAAAATAATCTGGCTTCCAGGTCACACCTGTCATGAACACTTTGCATTCAATATCTAAAATTTGAATATCGCCTTTGAACCTCTATCAAGCAGTGCGTCTTATAGTTGACAACTTTGGCTGATTTCCTTATATCATTTATACCCTTTCCTGGTGTGTAGCAGTGGCGCTTACCTTTTCCTCTTTCTTTCAATGTTTTATTGTGAATTCGGGCAAGGTTTCCATTTCAGATCACAAATTTTATATTTAACAATTTACAGAACTTATTCTCTCTCCTTCCTGTGATTTCTCTTCTCCCCTTTGTCCAATTTAATACCTGACAATCCTCTAGCCCAAGTGGTCAGCACACTTTGAGAATGAAGAGTCACTCCTGCTCCTCAGGACAATTTTTTTTCATTATTCAAAATCCTCAAATGCAGTTTTGCAAGCAAACTAAATAATCCTTATCGGAATAATAAATATCCTTTACATTTTTCCCAACATCAGAGACTTGGGAACCGAGTGAAAGAGCTGCACATGAGCCAATGTTTGCCAACCCCAACATTAGCCTATTGTCTCATTCCACTGACTCTGCTTCTTTCAAAGTCTGTTTCTGTGTTGTTTTCCTTTTATGTTTGTCTGTCTGTTGTTGTTATTATTGTTGTTTTAACCCTTGTCTCGTCCAAAATGGGTCTTTTTGTGACTGACTAATTGAACTCAGCATAATGCTCTCCAGGTTGATCCCCACTATGAGGTGCTTTGTGGTTTCATCATGATAGTTTTGAGTCATGCACAATATTCCGTTGTGTGTATGTACCAAAGTCCCCTGGTCCACTCTTCGGCTGAAGGGCATTTGGGCTGTTTCCATGTTCCCGCTATGGTGAACAGTACTCTGATGTGAGTGTTTAGACACAACGGCGGGCTGGCTGGGTCATGAGACTTTTCTAGTCTGCATTGTTTGAGATCATGCCATATTGCTTTCCATGGTGTTTGTTCATATCTACACCCCCACCAGTGGTGTGTGAAGCTTCCAGTCTCACTTTTCTTTCTGTCCTTTTCTCATTATAACAGCTTCTCCAGAATGTGTCATTTTTTTTAACTTTGCTGTCATTGTCCGTGTAGGTGGTATCTTATCCTTGCTTTAAGCTGCATCTCCCGGGTGACTAGTGATTGTGAGCATCTCTTCACATGTGGGTCATTTGGGTGCCATCACTGGTGACCTGTCCATGCCATTTCAAAACCTTGGCTATTCCTCTTTTTTAAGTTCTTACTGAGTTGTCGTGACTTTTTTTTTTTTTTTTTTTTTTGCAATTCTACTCTGTCCTATATGTTTTTTTTGTTTTGGACGTTTTTATTTATTTATTTATTTATTTTTTTAATTTTAACAATTTATTGGGGCTCATACAATTCTTTTCACAGTTCATATATATACATACATCAATTGTATAAAGCACATCTGTACAGTCTTTGCCCTAATCTTTTTTTTCTCTTTTCTTCTTTTACATTTTATTAGGGACTCATACAACTCCTACCACAATCCATACATATACATACATCAATTGTATAAAGCACATCCATACATTCCCTGCCCCAATCATTCTCAAGGCATTTGCTCTCCACTTAAGCCCCCTGCACCAGGTCCTCTTTTTTTTCCCCTCCTCCCTCCCCATTCCCCCCTCCCTCATATGCCCTTGGTAATTTATACATCGTTGTTTTGTCATATCTTGCCCTATCCGGAGTCTCCCTTCCCCCCTTCTCTGCTGTCCCTCTCCCAGGGAAGAGGTCACACGCGGATCCCCGCAATCAGTTCCCCCTTTCCAACCCACTCACCCTCCACTCTCCCAGCATCGTCCCTCACACCCTTGGTCCCGAAGGTATCATCCACCCTGGATTCCCTGTACCTCCAACCCTCATATGCACCAGTGTACAGCCTCCGTCCCATCCAGCCCTGCAAGGTAGAATTCGATCATGGTAGCTGGGGGGGAGAAAGCATCCAGGATCCGGGGGAAAGCTGTGTTCTTCATCGATACTACCTCACACCGAGACTCTTCTTATTTTGCAGCCACTGTTTCCACTGGGTACTTGGTTTAATCCTCAGCCCAAGCCCTCACCATGTCACCTCACGTTCACATGAATCCCTTCATGCAAGGCAGCAGCCTAGATTTAAATAGCTGAGTCATGGTTTTCACATGACCACAGTGCGTAACTGGACTTTGGCATAAAATATTGCAATTACAAAACCCATACTTGGTTTGGTCGAGGGAAGTGAAGAGTTTGCCTAATTGAAACCACGTCCTTTCCTCCCTAGCAATGGAGTTGCCATTTCAAAACCACGAAAGGTTGGAGTCCAAACAAAAAGAAGGATAGAATTTTGCGTAGATTATCTCTGATGACAGGCTTCTACTGAATTTCACAAGTATGTAGATTCTATTTAATTTTAATAATGTTTTTATTAAATGCCACCTAGTCAGTCCTAACTCATAGTGAGCCTGTGTATGACAGAATTAAATGCTGCCAGACCCTGCACCAGCCTCACTCTCATTCTTTTGTCTGAGCCCATGATGCAGCTGCTGTGTCAGGAGTCTTGCCAATGGACTCCCTTCTCATCTGTGCCCTACGATTTTACCCACCTCGATGTCCTTATCCTAGAAGGGGGCTCTCAGGAAAGCATGTGCAAAGTACTGGAGACAAAGAGGCGCTATCCTTTCCTGAAAGGAGTCTTCGGGTTTTATTCCTTCCAAGATAGACAGAATAAATACACAAACGCATGCACACGCACACACGAAAATATTTTTGGTGTAGTCCTGAAGGATTTAAGAATATCATAAAATATCTTACTACAGTTGCCAAAATGGAATTCGATTTTTGGAAACTTCTAAAAAGCATTATATTGAGCAAACTTTCAGCATAAACTCTCACATTTATATGTACAGTTGTGATAATTTTGTCCTTTCTCTTATAAGTCCCTTATGTTCATCTGCAATTAACTCTTTAATGTGTCTCCACTTTCAAATTCATATCTTCCCTTCTGTGATCCAATAATATTGAATCAATAACTATATTTGCACTCACCACTTAAAATTAGCATCATGTATTAATGCATTTATCGGTTCCTCTATTAAGCAACTTTTAAAGGAAATTGCTTCTTCTCAAAGCATCAAACTCTTGTTGTTTCCCTTCCCAGATAAAATATAGAGTCCCACTTAAATTTTTATTATACATAAATAATTTATTGTATATATTAAAATATGTGTGTAATATGTATATAGGCACAAAGGAGCTTCAAAAATATGTGGAAAATAAAACTAAAACATAATTGAATTTTCCCAAAAACCTTTGAAACCATATATATATATATATGTGTGTGTGTGTGTATATATATGTGTGTGTGTGTGTGTATATATATATGTGTGTGTGTGTATATATATATATATATATATATATATGGCTTCAAATATGTGTCAGTATCGGTAGTGGTCGCCCTGCATTATCTGGTTTTCTGTCTTCAGTATTGTGGAGACTGATGCTTGCATGGTCTATTTGTCCACTGGACTAATGCTTCCATAGGTTTCCCCTTGTCAAGTGACATGCCCTCACTTTGGAAATATTCTATGTAATGGAATTGAAGTCATTTAGATTTGAAATTAAATTTAATTTAGAATGCATTTTATATTTTACACTAGCCATGTCTCACATCTGATATAGCCACATGGCCCCAGTGGCTACTGTATAAACCAAAATAAAACCGGAAACTCACCATCAGCAAGTTGGTGCTGACGCATAGTGACCCTGTGAGACAGGGGGGAATTGTCCCTGTGAGTTTTGAGACTGTCACTGGTTGGGGTAGAAACCTCCCTCTTCCTCCCATAGGGAAGCTGGTGATTTAGAGCTGCAGACCTTTTGGATCGCAGTCCAACATAGAACCGCGGCCTGCCTGGGGTATGGGAACCTCCCAGCTTTGGGGGGTTGTTTTTGGTGTTCTGTGCTATCAGTTTGTTGACACTGACAGGACCCCATGGGTAACAGAACCGGGCACCACCCAGGCCTGTGACATCCCACGATTGTTGTTATAAATAAAAACTAACTTTAAAAAAGTTATTCTGATTGTGAGCCACTTAAATAGTGGTCTATTTAAATGGAGCAATGTTGGTCTTCTTAACTTATACATGAACATAAATAAAAATAAAGTAATGATATAGTCAATGCTATTTGTTTTATTTTGAATCATAGCAACCCTCTTTGCTCTAGATTGCCACTGAACTCTTGACTCGTTTTTTAAGCCAGAAAATTAACAGAGTCAACTGCCAGATTGTGTATTAGCAGTTGAGTGCAAGCCATTTTTGCTACCCAGTGATCTTCACACATATATACGCCCATAATTTCGAGTTCTCAGAAGCTTCTCACCTAATAAAATTATATAATAAAGCATCACTTGAAAAATCTGCTTTGGTGTAGAGAGAGTCTAAAGATATGCATATTGCTGTTCCTTTTATTTGAAAATATGTACTTTTTGTTGCTATTAAATTCTACTTAAATAAAGAATGCCAATTATTACAGTATGCAGAAAAAATAAAGGATCTAGTGTAATGCAGCAAACATAATTTATGTAAAAACATGCAAACAATAACATTCAAGTATTTTATGCATGTAATGAGAGACTCACACATAATGGGCTTTTTTTATTAAACTGAGATTTTGCTGATTTGTTTTATGAATGAAGTTACTCAAGCAAATTGGATTGTAAGCTGAAAATGAAAAACAAAGAAAAAGTAAAGGGTTGAAATTTTCAGAAGCTTACCATTTGACTGTGATGACAAACAAACTTATCTAAATACAATCCACTAATTTCTTTCATAGGGAAAATAAGGGGTGAGTGGGTGTTCATTTAGTAAAATCTGGTGAGATTATACCTCTAATAATGTAAACTTTGGTAATATAGTATTTAATACTAATATTTATTGAATATTTGTCATATACCAGCTCCAATACCTGTGATATGTAAAAATTAATTAGATACAGATCTAGTCTCATTGATCTAATTAATGAGTGCCAAAAAGTGCTATATATAATAACTGTAATGCAAAGTACACAGTCACTAGTACCATTATATATTATACTCTCGAATTTTTGGAAGATATTTAATTCCAGGCTGATAACAAATTACCCTAAACAAGTCAGTCATACAGTTAATTTTCAATAAATGCTACTTGAATTAATGACTTTAAAATATCTTTAGGAATAAAATCACACTTGAGTTGGTCTTAAAGGGTAAATAGACATAGACTTTTATTCATTTGTGGAAATATGGAAATATTATCAATATGGAGTTCATCGGTGGAGTACAAGCTAGGAGGGTAGAAAATATTGGCTCTGTGGGCGAGAAGCTAACTGTATACTGCACAAGTGAAAGGAAAGGGGAGGGAAGTAGTAATAGTAATAGCATAAATTTACATCTCACAAGGTTAAGGATACATGATAGAATAGCTAGCAAGACATTGGAATATGAGAATATGCCAAGTTATGTATTGGGAAAACAAAGTAAAATTTTTAAGAATTTCAAGGTGGTGTTACTCACAAAGAAACCATCTTGATGAATACATTTGTCATTGAAAAATCAAATGATCTGAAACTGTGCTGCCAGGCAACGTCTACTAAAAATTATCCATTTGAAAGGAAGTAAATAAATAAATGACCAATCTTCCTCTCTTGTTCTATAGACCCTCGACATTCTATGACTCAGGAGTAAATACTATTGAGAAAATATAGTAGATTCCCATTTTCTCAATGATATTTCTAAACCAGTCATAAGAATGTGAAATATAAAGATCCAAGAAAGACAGATTAAGTTTTACATTTTTAATTCGAGGTCTATAAGAATATTCACTTTTAAATTGCATTTTAATTCCAGTTACCACACACTATCTTAATATGCCGAACACCATAAATTGAGGCAGAATTTTTTTTTCATATAATTGAAATGCAAATTGCATACAGTCTAACCCAGGCAAGAGAATCTTCCAAGCAAAAAGCAGAGATACCATCAAATGCTAAAAAAAAAAAAAAAGAAGATCAATACTATAAAAGCTTCTTTTGTTTTATCAACAAAGAGGTTGTGGTAACTTTTGCAAAATAGGCTCCTTTACAGGGACCTTTTAGTAGTGAGAAATGTGTTATTGATACAGTATTCTTTGTATTTACCTAAAACATTTTCCATTGTTGCTTTGAAAAAAAGCAATTTTTCCTTCATTTAACCTCTCCCCACTCTTCTAGGCACTGAGGACACAAGAGTAGAAATACACACACACAAATTCAAAAGGTGTGCAGCCTACCTTCTAATGAGAGGAAAGGCATAAAAACGTTTTGATGATAAGTACTTTGGAGAAAATGGAGAATAGGTAGAAATTCGGAAGATAGAGATGAGCATTTAATTTTAAAGAGATTCACCATGAATAGTCTCTGATAAGGTGGCCTTTAAGCATAAATCCTAAATGAGGAGAGGGAAAAGTCTGGGAAAGGTCTCAGGGCCAGGAATATTGATCATTACCAAGTCGCGTGCTTGCTGTGTCCCAACCACCGAGAGAAGTCATGTGACCGGCGCAGGCAGTGCTTGCTGGCAGATCAGTTCTGACTCACAGTGAGACCCTGTATCCAGTGGACAGAAGCACTTTCCAGCCCTGCACCATCTTCACAAATGCTCTTCTGTTTAAGCCCATTGCTATCAGTTCATCCAAGAAGATAAGTCAAGGGCCTAACTCCTTTTTGTTGCCCCTCCACTTTAACAAGCATGATATCCTACTTCGGGGACTGGTTTCTCTTAATAGCGTGAGACAAAGCACCTGAGACAACGGCTTAGCATTGGTTCTAAGGAGCAGTCTGGCTGTTTCTGTCTAAGGCAGCTCTGTTGTTCTTTGGGAAGTCCATGCTGCTTTCAGTGTTGCTATATTGCTAACAATAGAGCTCAAATGCATCAATGTTCTTCAGTGCTGTGTGTTTCATGTCCAATTTCTGCATGAATAGGAGGCTCTTGCAAATACCGTGGCCTCAGGTTACAAAGTAATGGACAGGAGTAGTAAATACAGTTAGAGAAACAGCAGAGAGCCACGGTTTATATGCCATCCTCGGACGTTGAAAGGATGCTAGCCGTTCCTCCAACTGAAATGGAAAAGGGATAGAGGATTATGAGCAGAGGAAGGAAATAATCTTACTCACATTTTAACGGGAGGCCCATTGGACTATTTGCAACACCAAGGCTAAGGGCTTGGTCATGCAAGTGATTGTCTCGCCACTACTAGCCTGAAGGTTGGCAGTTTGGATGGTACCACAGACGGAAAAGCCCGGTGACCTGCTTCCACTCAGATTTACTAAAATAATCAGATATCTTCCAGTCGGTTCCAACTCGCAGCCCCCACATGTAATAGAATGAACGTCTACCTGGTCCTGCACCTTCCTCACAATCGATGCCATGAAAGAGCCCAGCCCTTCAGATCACAGCAAAAATGTCTCATGAAATAAGTTGTTGCTGCTGTTAGGTGTAGTCGAGTCAGCTCCGACCCACAGTGATCCTGTGCACAAGCAAACACAGCTCTGCGCAGGCCGGGCCATCCCCGTTGGTGTGCCTATGTCTGAGCCTCTGGATCCAGCCCGGGCTCAATCCATCTTGTTGAGGGCCTTCCTCTGTGCCCTGTCCTTCTACCTCACCGAACATGATGTCCTTCTCCAGGGAGTAGCCTCTACTGACAGCATGGCCTAAGTATGTGAGACAAAGTCTGGGCAGACCTGCCTCTGAGGAGCACCGTGGCCTTACTCTTTCCAGCACTGGTTGATGTGCCCTTGCAGCATCCAGGGACCATCAATATTATTCACTAGTACCTCAATCCAAATGCATCAACGCTTCTTCGCTTTTCCGTATTCAGTTTCCAACGTTCACATTTGATTTCCTGAAGGCAGATATGATGCCATCACAGAGAGCATTGTACTTCAAAATAGATCTTGAAATGTTCTTGTGGTGGTTACATAATTACATGTCAGCTTGAAGACCTATAAATGGGTAGGGGTGGAGTCTAGCCTGTCCATCAGGTCGCAGGCTAGTGGTGGCTCCTTGTAGGCTTGGCCATCTCATAAGGAGGGCCCAACCCCTGAAGGATGTCAAAAATGAACCCCAGGCTTGGAGGGGCAGCTCCCGGAGTGCCCCTATGTACAGTGGGGAGGTAATCACAAAGGTCAACGAACAGACCTGGAATTATGTATATCACTTCGGGTTTTTTTCTTCCCCTTTTTTCTTTCCAGTCTTTTGTTTGGTCAATGTCATAGTCGGTTTACCTACTTACATAGGATAGGCATGGGAAGCAAGCCTGAGAAGAAAGAAGCGGGACCAACAGTCCTGGGAGAGCTTGGGGGTGGGGGGGTGAGGGCGGCAGGGGAAGGGTGCAGGTAGCAGGCAGCAGTATAGACAGGGGAACAACTGGGGAATTAGAGTCACCACAAGGAGGAGATAGGGACCCAGTAGGATGTCAGAACAGTGAACTAGCTAAGAGGAAGTACCAACAGGCAGAAATAGAGGGAAAGTGATGGTGGGGCAAGAGGAAGGTAAAAGGAAACAAATGAAGGACCTTGGAAGAAATGCAAGGGATAGAGCTGTAAACATAGGTTGTATATATGTAAATATATTAATCCTCAAAAATAGAGATATTGGCCTATGTTCATATATTTATGTGGCAATACACTGAGGTAGTGGATGGACTTTGGTCCTCTGCCCATACCCTCCCTCAACACAAGAACACTTTGTTCTAATGAATTGGCAGTCTGAGATACTCTCCCTCCGGACACAATTGCTGAAGACAAAACAGGTTCAGAAGCAAATGTGGTGAAGATGGCAGATAGTGCCTGGCTATTAAAAGATAAAGCGGGTAGGGTCTTAAAGGCTTGAGCCTAAACCAGCAGTCATTCAGCCGAGAAGCAACAAATCCACCTGTAAGAAGCACTCACTTGTGTGACCATGAGGAGTCATTGGGACTGGGTAAGAGGCATCAGAAGACACATAACCAACCAACAACCAAAAACATATTGTTGACAACGAGGGGGCTTGGAACAGAAACCCAAATCCTATCTGTAGATCGTGGAACAATGCCCCACAAAGAGGGTTCAGGGAAGGCAATGAGTCAACCAGTTGCAGTAAAGCATCGATGAAACACACAGTATTCCTCTGGTTCCTTGAGGCTTCCTCGCCCCAACTATCATGATCCCAGTGCTGCTTCTCAATTCAGACTAGACCGGAGCATGTACACATGTGTAGATATGAGATGGGGGGCTCACAACACATGGAATCCAGGAATAGGAGTGGTAAAAGCGATACTAGAAGGGTAGGGGAAAGGGGGGGAGAGAAGGGAGAAGGAGGGAATTGATCACAATAATAGACACATAACCATACAACCCACTCCAAGTGGAAGAACAACAGAAAACATGGGGGAATGGAGACAGTAGTTGGTGTGAGATATGAAAGTAATAATAATATATGATTTCCCAAGTGGTTATGAGGGTGTGGCCGGGAGCGTGGGGAAAAAAGGGAGCTGATGCCAAGGGCTCAATAGAAAGTAAAAGTCTAGAAAAGAATGAAGGCAACATCTGTACAAACTTGCCTGATACAATCAATGTATGAATTGTAACAAGAGCTGTTTAAGAGTCCCCAATAAAATGATCTTTTAATTAAAAATATTTTTTTAAAGAAGGGCCCAGGGAACCTTTCCCTCTCTCTCTCTGGCTTCACCTTCTTGCTGGCTCCCTCTGAGACCTACCAGAGCCATGGATGCTTCCACCACCATTGAATCCACAAGACTTTGCACCCACTGGCCTGTGATCTTCCTGCAGTCTGCATCCGTGCTTGTGACTCTGTGAGTCTGAAGGGGGCTGAGGGACTAGTATTGGTCTGAAAACATTTTACTTTTCAGAACGATTTGCAGGATCTGACAATGTTCTGATTTCATCCATAAGGTTTTCAGGGCCAAATTTCTCTGGACTAGGCAGCCTATTTATTCCTTCTTTGTAGTCTGTTCTTAATCTGGAAGCTCTGCAGAAACCTGTTCATTCCGGTGACCCTGCCTGGCTTTTGACATGCTATTGACATAGCTTCCATCACCACGGCAATACACACAAGCCACCACAGGCAAACGTATCAGGGATTCCTAGAGATAGCTGAACCAGGAGACGAAGCACACTTACCAATGAGGTTAGGTGAATAAGCGACACACTGCAAAGATTAAGCTAAGACTACTCCAATATTAGAAAAGGTGTCAAATGTCAAGGTAATGTGTAATAAGGACTGGAATTACCCACTGGTTCACAAATTGTGAAATCATTGATTATCTTTTCAAAGATCATTTTGATGATACCTACTCATGTGGTCAAATGAAAGGAAATATACTTGAAATGGTTTCATCAGATAGGAAAGGATTAAAGATTTCTTGAAAAAGAAAGAATAGAATGAAGCTTATCTTGAAAAAGAAGTAAGGTCCTATAAGTATTTTTATCTTTTTCGTTTGTTTTGAAATAAACAAATAACTTTCTTTTTAGTTTCAGGAGTGAGGCAATAAAGAGGTGAAATATGATGATGAAATATGTTGATGAAATATGATGATGAAATATGATCTGCAAAGCTAATCTTATTGTTGTTCGCTTTTGTGCATTATAGAATTGTATGCCAATAATTTATTCTAAGTGAGTTTTCCCCCCAAAAAGGACTCAGTGTTCCTGCCATTTTACTATGTAAGTTTTCATAAAGCACACATATTTTGAATTATTTCTAAAATATAAAGAATCCATATAATTTTATAAATACCTATTGACCTTGAGAAACATGCTAAGTCCCTTATTAAACCCCATAATCATGAGTGTTGTCTGTGAGTTCTGTATTACCATTCTAACGAGCATAGAAAGCCAGCAGCAATGTGGACATTTCCATTAGATGGAGTATCGGTGTCTGAATGGTTTTACGCGTGGAGGTATGTCTGGATTTTGCTCATAGAAATCATAGCCTTGGCCTTGTATGGAGAGTTATTAGCCTGATCTTTGCCTCATAGAAATGATGCTTAAACTTATATTAAGCGTTATTCTCCTTCCCTCTTGTAAAGGCAGAGATCAGGTGGGCACTGAGCACTATAATTACAATGGGCAATGGAATGGTTAATGGGCTTTGCAGATGACCAGGTGAGATAGCCATTCCTGGAAGACCTTACTAGGGAGTAGCTAGTTCACAGAGGAGGCCACTCACTCCCAGGTGTCTTATTCCCAAAGTCTTATGTGTATGTGCTCCCTACCCTGCTCCCTACCCATCAAGTGTGGTCAGTATGGCTGAAATTTTATGAACACATATATGAATTGTCCTCTAAATCTAACTTGAACTTAATGTAGTGATAAAAATTATTTTCCCCAAACTATTTATTTTGAATTTTATTCTCTTTAACTTCTTACAAGTATATAAAAAGGTGGCTATTCCTGAATATTTTCTATATTTATTTGACCTAAGATGCTAAATAAATCCCTTAACTTTTAACTTTTGGATATTTTAATATATCTTACACATATAATAATACTTAAACATGATTTTAACAACAATGGGTTTTAGAGTGTTATTGATATAACATCAATATCAGGAATGAAGAGAATAATAAACCTTTGATAATTCATTTCTATCCTTATTTAATTTTTCTATACACATAATTATTATTCTCTACCCCACTTGCTCCCTTGAAAGAGGACGAACAAAGAACAAAAGCCCAAGATGACATATATGCTTGACAAGTACCTGAACCTTGCCTCAAAAATATTGATTCTCTTTCTTTTTAAAAAATGAATTCACCACAGGGAGATTCTGATTTTTAAATCAATGAGAGCCAAGTTTAATAGAAGATTAAAATATTATGATAGTATTGATTAAATTGTCACATGCCCAAGATCAGTGAATTTGCTGCTATTAGTTACACTAATCAATCATAATGATCACATCTGCCTTACTATTTTTAATTAAACTGCATTTTACTTTTTGAAAATGTATTTGATTTTCACTTAAGGCACAGTATAAATATCCAGCCTATGAACTTATGGCTGGTGAAAAAAATCTCACCTTCCATAATGGGGACCTGCGATAGATTCCTATCAAATCATCTCATGCAAAACTATCTCCCGCCCGTCAGTGGGGCTTGCTGTTTCTGTAATACTGAGCAGGTGATAGGGGAGCTTTCCAACTGAGATTTACTAAGAAAAAAAGCCAGAATATGCAGGTTCAAATATCATCCAGGGAAAACCCCATGATGCAAACTAGACTAATCCACAGTTCGTCACCATGAGGAAGCAAACAACATCAGATATTAAATAAGAGGTGGCAGGGACACTCACATTTAGTGAGCAAGGTGTATCTGTACTTCATTGACCATAAAGGTATGGGGTAGATAAAAAAAAGTGTCTAAAACTCAGCATTGATACGGTTTGGAAGGACGCAAATCAAAGTAATTCAGTATATAACAGATCCAAATTTATTCTCTGACAATTGTTAGAATTTGAGAATAAACATTCTCATTAAAGTGAGTTAAACATCTGTATAAGCTTTCATGTCTGTCTTAGTTCTATTTATTGATATCAATTCTACTGCAACTTCAAAGATCAATTCCCAAAATTCCACTGAAAGAAAAGAAAAAGAAGACAGTTTGATGGTTACAACCACAAGGCTTAGAGCCAATGGAAACCTATTGAACAGTTGGACTCTATCCTATAAAATCACGAGTCAAAATCTACTCCGTGACAATGGAATTTTACATCTACTACCATTTACCATTTGTAATTTGCATATAAATTTATAAAATTCTGATTCATTTTATTTAGCAAATTTTATTACTACAAACTATGCTGCTATAAATCACAGACTTTTTTAAAATAATAAAGGTAAAAGTATAAATTACCAGGCACTTATGGGATTTTGGAAAGAAAATATACTCAAAGTAGACACTAAAACTAATTATGAGAGCTTGACTGGCTGAGCTTATTTGGATTCATATGGCCACGCGTTACTTTCGTTTTAAGTGTTATCTTAATGCTTACTTGTTCATCAAGGTTGACATTAAAGAAAATCGTTTAGTTGCACAAAGCTGTATGCAAATATATAATGGTTAGTGAACATGCCTAATGCGTCCATTAAGGCCTTATTTTAAAGGCATGCTGTATACTATATTTACTGAATATTTAAATGAAATGATACAAACTGATGATGCCTGAGTTTACTGAACCATTATATTAAGTCCTAAAATAAAGGTCAAAGAGATGCATACTACAGAAGAGGAACAAAAGCAATATATCTCAAAAGAAATATGTAAAAAACAAAATGTGTCAGTTTTACACTTCTCAAAAACGTCTACTTTATCCTACTGCTTGAAACTGATTTCAGAATTACTAAAATTATGTCAGCAGTACTTTGGTTAAGGTCCACTGCAGATTTTTCGGCAAAATTAAAGAATTTTTGACATTTCAAATTTAAGTTACTGGAGGTGCAGATCAAAAAGGTGCTATTTGATGATGAAGACAGGAGACGGACTGCAATAGTGTGAGGAGCTTTGTACTTTGATTATTCAGCTTTAGTTTAGAGCCTTTTTTAATCACACAACTTCGTGGCCTCAAGTTTCTTCTTCGGGCTTCAACTTTCTGTTCTGAAAAATAACGAAGGAAGGATTACTTCTAAAATTGACCTCTATGATTTCTTCCAATTTTATTTCTAAAAGCTTAAAATTCAATCAAAGAGACCTACATTTAAGTCCTAATTCTGTCACTTATCAGTTACGTAGACTTGGGAAGTCATGGAATGGTTCTAGGTCTCCCCTCTAAATGCAGCTAATATTTGTGCCTACGTTATTTGGACGCTGCTGGAATTTAATATGATATATAATGTAGCACATTACAAGTACTCTGCCCTGAGGCTGAAAAGAAAATGTGAGCACATTCAAGAATCTGGAGATCCAAGCTCCTCGGGAGTAACCAGTCTCTACGTTGGATCCACAGTCTGTACAGAGGACTGAGCAGAGGGTGGAAGTTAGGTGTGCCAGGGAAATGAGGGCACAATCTCTCCAAGTAGCCAGGATTGGCACACCTATCATCTGATACTACCACTTGTAATTTCTTCCCTACAACACCCCCCACCCCCAGCAAAAAAGTCTATCACTAGAAAAAAGCCATCCCTGTGGAACGAGTTACATCTTGAAGGTGAAAAACACAAAACAAAAGGCCTTTCATCACTTCAGCAGAAACGAACACCTTGCTCTGGAAGCGCACAGACGGTAAATGGCTTCGATTTTGTGCCCTCAATGGTTATTAACACAGCATTCAAATACAGCTGCAGCACAACGCGGCTACTGGCCGTATGGTGAGATCACACTTAAACTCCCGGGTTACCAACACTGGGATTTCACATGTCCTCGTGCTTTATAAAGAAGTGTTCCTCCTTAGATGCTTTGAACCATTTGAAGTCAAAACGCACCCCTAGAAGGGCTGAGACAAAATGCCAAGCTCATGACCATCTAAGCAATTCTTACTCCTGGTTCTCTTACAGGCCAGAGCGGAATTGTTCTTTTGGGTTAGTAAGGCTGTAATATGTTTTATTTATTTATTTGTTTATTTTTCCTCCACAATATTCTTTTTTTTCTTTTTTTACATTTTATTAGGGACTCATACAACTCTTATCACAATCCAAACATATACATACATCAATTGTATAGAGCACATCCATACATTCCCTGTCCCAATCATTCTCAAAGCATTTGCTCTCCACTTAAGCCCTTTGCATCAGGTCCTCTTTTTTTTCCCTCCCTCCCGCTCCTCCCTCCCTCATGTGCCCTTGGTACTTTATACATTGTTATTTTGTCATATCTTGCCCTATCCGGAGTCTCCCTTCCCCCTCTTCTCTGCCGTCTCTCTCCCAGGGAAGAGGTCACATGTGGATCCTTGTAATCAGTTCCCCCTTTCCAAACCACTCACCCTCCACTCTCCCAGCATCGCCCCTCACACCCTTGTTTTATTTTTAGTCATTTTATTGGGGACTCATACAACTCTTATCACAATCCATCCATACATCCATTGGGTCAAGCACATTTGTACACTTGTTTCCAACATCATTCTCGAAACATCTTCTTTCTACTTGAGCCCTTGGTATCAGCTCCTCATTTTCCCTCTCCCTCCCCCCCCCCTCAGGAACCATTGATAATTTGTAAATTATTATTATTTTTCATGTCTTACAGAGACCGATGTCTCACTTCACTCACTTTTCTGTTGTCCATCTCCCAAGAGGCGATTATAGGTAGATCATTGTGACCAGTTCCCCCTTTCTACCCCAGCTTCCCCTTCCTCTCCTGATATTACTACTCTCATTATTGGTCCTGAGAGAGTTATCTGTCCTGGATTCTCTGTATCTTGGCACACGCTCTGGTCTAGCCAATTTGTAAGGTAGAATTGGGGTGATGATACAGGATGGGGGTGGGTGCAGGGAGGAAGCATTAAACAACTAGAGGAAAGTTGTATGTTTCATCGTTGCTATGCTGCACCCTGACTGGCTCATCTCCTCCCCGTGGCCCTTTTGTAAGGCATGTCCAGTTGTCTACAGATGTGCTTTGGTTCTCCACTCCATACTCACACTCATTTACAGTGATATGATTTTTTGTTCTTTAATGCCCAATACCTGATATTATCGACACCTTGAGATAACTCAAGCTGGTGTGCTTCGGCCATGTGGGCTTTGTTGCTTCTCAGCTAGATGGCCTCTTGTTTATCTTCAACCTTTTTAAGGCACCTGATGCTACATTTTTTGATTGCCAGGCACCATCAGCTTTCTTCGCCATATCTGATTATACACCCACTTTGTCTGCAGTGATTGTGTTGGGAAGATGAGCATCACAGAATGCCAGTTTAATATAACAAAGTGTTCTTGTGTTGAGGAAGTACTTAAGTAGGGGCCCAATGTCCATCTGCTACCTTAATATTAAACCTATACATATGTGCACACATAGATCTATTTCCCCATTCTAGTTTATAAATATATTTACATATGTACATGCCTGGATTGAGACCTCTATACATGCCCTATGCCACCCAGCTCTTTCCTCTATTTTTTTTACTTTCCTCTTGCCCCACTATCATGTTCAGCCTTCATTTGGGTTCCAGTAATTCCTCTCAGTTACATTGCCTTTAATCAAGTCCTACCAGCCCTCCCACACCTTCCTCACCTGCAATTTTGAATCACTTATTGTTTCCTTGACCCTGGGTTTGTTACCACCACTACCTTTTCCCCACCCTCCTCTTTCCCATGTCCCCCTGGCACCACTGATCCCATTGTTTTCTCCTCCAGATTGTTTATACCCCTTTATCTTATCTAGATAGACCTGCATAAATAATAATATGCACAAAACACAAGACAGAGCAAAACAAAGCAACAAAATAACAACAACAAAAACTAAGGACAAAAATCAAACAAACCAACCTGTAACTAGTTCAAGGTCCGTTTGTTGACCTTTGGGAGTGTTTTCTTGTAGAGTCTGATGGGGCATCAAGCCCTGGTCCCCACAGTCTATTTTTGGTATTCCCTGAGGACTTTGTTGCTCTGTTCCCCTTGCTGTTCTGTTGCATGCCCTTACTGTTTTGCCTCAGTGTGGTGGGGTCAGTTTGGGCGCAATTCCCGCACTGTGTCTCCAGTATTTTCCCCCATAGCACTATAGATCAGTGAGGGGTGTCGTGTCTCGTGGTGGGGCCAGCCCTATGGTCTTCTCTGTGCATTGGCTGCTCTGAGCAGGTATATCATCCTCAGGGCTTGACGGCCAAGATGTGTGACCTCTTCCTTTATTTGCTCCTGTGTGCTCTGATCAGACATGCCCATCTCCCTGAGCTGTAGCTTCAGTGTTGTCTTCTGAAGTTAATTCTTCTGCAGAGAGTGGGGGTTGTCCACGTAGTAGGGATAGGGGCCAGCCTTCAGACCTCTCTTTTGGTTCCCTGCTTCATGCCTGTATGTACGGCTACAATCTTTAAGGCAGCAGAGAGCCTCATCTTTCTCCCCTGGCGTGGCTGATGGTTTTGAACTCTTGACATGCTGATTAGTAGCTCAATGCAACCCTCTGCAACACCTCATAGGGTAGTGTACCATCTCTGCTCTAATCTAGAGGTTCCTCTGGAACTGATTTCCTCTCCTCAGTGCCTTTCCTTTCTTTCTAGTTAATATTATCTCAGCAGTACCTATAACATGTCAACACTAATAAAAATCACATCAGAGATAAAATTTCATTTTATTCTCACAAACGTTCTGAGAGGAAATGGACATGGAATCCACTTTAGACATGAGAAGACGTGAGCTGGGATAAGTTCAAAACTTGCTCTCAATAGCAAATGCAAGATTCAAACCACTTCTATATGGTTAGGTTTATAGACTCTTCCCAAGATGCTACACCATCTCTATTCTCTCTCTCTTATGTGACTTTGTCAGCTAGTTCCACTAAGAAATGCATAGAATTTTGATAGTTTTCATCAATAGACAGTACAAACAAGTAGATATGAATATGCTATCAATAAGCAGCAAATATTATTTGGATTTTTCATTTTTCTAAACTTGGCATTAAATGATATTAGGATGGGTTAGTAGAAGCTATTCTTTAACATTAAAATTATTAATTCACTGTTAATAACAGATAATTTAATTTATTATACTTATACATTATAAATATTTGTCTTTTATATGTTTTATCATACATATAAATGAAAAATAATTTATCATTGGAAAATGTATTACACCTATAAATGATAAAGACCCCCTGCCTTTATTATGGTTCCCAGTCCATTAAGAGCAGAAGGGCCAATGTATAAAGTCAGCAATTGATGCAATGGTGAGTTGGGGATCCAGAATGAGGAGGTTGGGGGGAACTGGGAGAAAATAGTGAATACTGGAGAAGGGAAGAGGCACTGGAACTGAGTGTGGTCTGTATATACAACTCTTTTTAAACGCAACTGAAAAAATGGAAGAGTATGATATGTAAGTTTTATCACAATAAAATTATTGAAAAAATAATTTGAAAGAGATTAAATAATCACGATGAGAATTACAAGCAAAATGGAGATCTATTTACCAGGTCATCTGTCTGCTGAAGACCATCTGTCAGCTAATTTGCGGTCCCACAGCATATAGTTTACTGCTTACTTATATTGAAATGTTCACTGTGAATCAGTACACTTTTTGTATAATTTTTTGAAGAATCAGGTTACAGTTATTTAAACAAATATTATGTTATGTGCTTATCATTTTCCTTTGATTATCAAATTTATTTCAGGTGGATAAAAAATAAAATGTATGTAGTCATTTTGTAACACTCATTAGAAAGGAGAAATTATTTTTGATACCACTCAATTGTTTAGATGTAGTTAAAATGGCAGTCTAGTATAAACAATGATTGTGTTATCACTCCTAGGCAGATCTGATACAGGCCCTATACCACACTCAGATTAATTGCCTCTAGGTGTTTTAAGCCAGAAGATGTCTTAGTGTTCAGAATCATGTATTTATTATGTTCTAATATATTTAAGCTGAACTGATTCTGATTTTATTTACTCAGGAATTCTGAAGTAATTGGGCCACTAGCTTCCTGCCTCCATTTTGCTAATTGATGAATATCAGCATAATTTAGTGGCCTCTTGAATAAAAAGTACAATTCCAGAGCATGAAAGGTGTGCGTTCCTGAATAGTTTCTTCTGCCAGTTTTGGGAAACAGGAAGAACCAAAATGGTACTTTAGGTCCTTGTTTTATTTTAACGAGGGTTAGATTTCCCACGAGGCTTTGCGTGCTGCTCTGGCGGTGAAGTGGTTATACACTGGGCTGTCAGTTGCGTAGTGGGCCCTTCAAAACCACCAGCCCCTCCGCAGGAGGGGCTTCTCACACCAGTAGGAGGGTATTTGTCGATCATTGACAAAACTAACACAAAGGAGTGTTTTGTTGTGAGTTGATCGAGTATCACTGCACTGATTAGAAATTGTCTTAAAATCTCTGTCATTTTGAATTGTGTACCTAGTCAGGAAATTAAAAGTCTAAATTTTATGTTGATCTTCAAGATGCCTAGCATTACAAAGGTAGTAACAGGAATGGTAAGTGATGGCTGAAAATGTAATTTTTTTAACTGATGACATTTTGATATTTTCATTTAAACCAGAAATATAAAAGAAACTGATATTATTACATAGACATGTATGTATAAACAACCAATTTTCCTTTTCTCTGTGTCAGGTTGTTTCTGGGAAACTACGTAACTTGTGTGTCACAAAAACAATGGTACTTTCCCTCCTTTTGTGACCACTCTGACCCAGTGTTCAGGTCTGTTGGGTAAGAAACCGGAAGGTGTTAAAGGTTGCAAACACTTTTTATTTCTATATCTCTCTTTAATTTTAATGTATTGATTTTTATTATCTCCCCTGTTATTTGTGGAGGGCAGCACATACCAAAACCCAACAACATGCATCCTCTCCCCGGTGGCACAGCCCACCTCAGGAAAACGGGGCCAGCGCCCAGGAAACTCCCCCTCACGTTTGTCTTCTGCCTCCCACCTCCCTCTTTCCATCCCTCTCCTGTCTTCTCTTCACCCCCCACCCCTGTCTTCTATCTCAGTGCACATCGATTTAGGAAGGTATTGTGTTTCTAGAAATTTATACATTTAGTCTAGATTTTCAAATTTGTTGTGTTCTCTTTTCTTGTAACTGTGATTATCTTTTATTTCGTTGGATCTGTGTGATGTCTCCTGCTCCATTTCTTACTCATCATATTTCCTGTTCACCGTCATCTCCTGTTGTCAGGTTTGCCAGTGATTAATCATTTTGTTAAAGCAAATGTGTTTTCCACCAAAGACAAGTTCTAATTCCAAGCAAAAAAGTCAGGTTATACAGCAGGGTGTTGGAGGCACTCACCGTAACTAAGGATTGAGATAGACTGGCCTCCAACTCAAAATGAAAGATGAAAACATTGTGTGGTTATCTGAACCTACAGCTCATACACTCCCTATGAAACCACAGTCTCTCTGTTTATATCCTTTCTTAATCACTTATCTCTATTAGAGATTGCACAAATGTCAAGCTTGTACAAACTATGTACATTCAGTACCCCATCTTCCTCACTGAAGGGAGCAACAGTAATTGATCTAATGCAGTTGTAAAGATTAAAAAACTTAATATATGAAGCATGTAAAACAGAGTCTGGCACATAGTGAATATGGTATTAATGCAAGCGGTTTGATTAAAGCCAGAGAGTTTTCATCTACATTTCTGCAGCAGCATTAGTCAAATCCACCTACTGTATAATACAGCATGCTCTGTTTACTTACATACACCTGACTTTTAAGAACAATGTAGATAAATACTTATTTATCACTTTATATGGAACCAGATATCAATAAATCTGACAGTTTTTATTAACCTAATTTTCCCTCTATGTCTACTTTTAAAGCGCCCTTTTATTTTCTCTAAGAAAGTAATATTGATGCCTTATTGTTCTTATTACAGTTTATAAAGTAGATCGGCAGACAATGTCTGTTGTATAATTTATAAGGGGAGAGGTTTCAGACAATCAATTTTTCAATTATTAAGAGACATGAACCAAATTCCCTGCTATCCAGGCCATTCTGATTCTTAGAAATACTAGTGTTTCTAAGACTACAAAGTGTTACAGGAGGAGACTGCCAGGCCTTTCTCCTGCAGAGTTGCTGGTATCGGAATTGAATGACACACGCTGTGGTTCACAGCCCAACTCCCAGACACCACGGTAGGATTTAAGGGCATGTGCATATTTTACTTAGACTCTTTGGCAGTGAACAACACTGTGCTTTCTCTGAGGTTTTCTTGGGCACCTTTCAGATTGACTGAAGACCAACCAAACATCAAAGAACATGAAAGTTATTTAATTCATCAATAATTATTTTTTATCACATTGCATTTTTTTTGCCTCAACAAAGTGTCTTAATGTCAGAAGAGATAATGTCCTTTAAATTATAGTAATGTTACTTTAGGAATATTGCTGGCAATTAAGTTTAGACTTAGTAATGCGGAGAAATAAAGAAACCTAAAACACTTATGATATGCTGCTAGTGAAGGTGAATGTCCACACCAGAAAGTGCAAAACCAGTCAGGCTTTTCTATGTGTTTATCTGCATGGCATTATAATGAGTTATAAAGTAATAGTATAATTTAATATCCATTAACACTGATACCACAATGAGGCTTAATAATCATAAAGGGAGAGTTTTATTGTTTGTTTGAATTTTAACACTTAAAAGAGTACTAGTACATATTGCAAAGAGGATAAATACTCAATAGAGATATAAACACCAAATAGTGTCCATTGACTTTATTCTGTTGGGAATGTGAGATTGTAATATCACTTTAATATTAATTTAAATTTCTGTTTAGATGGCAGTTCACTCTCCCCATAAAAGGAAGCATGTTCAAAAGGATGGGTCGAGTTGTTGTTAGGTACCTTGGAGGAGGAATTCTCTGTGGAGCTGAGTGCAGCACTGCGTGGTCCTACACCTCCTCACCAGGGATGGTGCCCTTTGAGCTCCCGGGACAGTCTCTGTCAACACATCTCCTGGAAGACCTTCTTTTTCTCTGACCTTCCAGTTTACCACGCATGATCTCCTTTTCCAAGGACTGGCCTCCACTGAAAAGGTGTCCAGGTCTTCTTCAAGACACATCTGGCCAGCCCCCACTTCTAAGGAGTCTTCAGACTGGATATCTCCCAAGGCCCCTTTTGTTGTTCATTTGGCAGTTCATAACATTTTCAGGATTATTCCCCAGCAACATAATTCAAATGCATCAATCCTCAGCCCGTCTTTCTTATTCAATGTTCAAATTCCAGATGTATATGAGGTGATTGAAAGACCATGGTGTGGTGCAGGTCCACCTCAGTCGGCGATGTGACACCCTTGCTTTGCAACACTTCAAGGGTGTCTCGGGCAGCTGGTTTATCCAGCGCTGTGTGACATTTGACTTGATTGGTGCTTTCCTCAACATTGATTGTGAAAGCAAGAACATGACATCTTAGATGATTTTGATTGTACTCCATGTATTGGTCTACATGTGAGAATTTTTGTCTTTCTTACAAGTTGTGGTCCTTACTGAAGACTGTAATCTTTGATTTTAATCAATAAATGTTTCAAGCACTCTTTGGCTTCAAGAGAAATGTAAATACTTTAAGTACTCTTATTTTCAGGAAGCAATGACATGTCATGGGCATATTACAGGTTGTTCATGAGCCTTCCTCCCTCCTGTGACCATGCTTTTCTTCATACCGCCCATCTCCTTTAACTATTTGTTCAGTGTGCAGATGGAATAAATATGATTAAAAGGCAGACCCCCTGACATCCAGCTGTCCGGATTTGAACCATGCATTACTTAGCTCTATTCAAATGCTGCCTCCCAGGATCCACATACCAGTTGTGCAGGAGCTCCGTGAAGTGTCTAGAGTTCCTGGTCTTCTTGATGTGATGCATAGTCTGCTATGACTCACACAGTGCCTTCCCATGTCAGTAACACACAAGCAAATACATTTCAGTTTTCTTCTCTCAGCCACGTGCCCATTGACATCAGCAATGGTATTCTTCGTGCCAATCCTTTCTCTGAATCTCTGACAGATGTCTATTAATATACTGTTGCAATTGTCGCTTAATAATTTTCAGCACATTTCATTGACATGTGATAATAATGATATTATTTAATCATTTCCACATACTGTTCGGCCACCTCTCTTTCGAACGGGCAGATATGTGAATCCTTTTGCAAATGAGAGCTGCCTCTGAGCATTTGTCATAGAAGTGTGAATCCTTCTCGAGCGAAGTCAGCTTACTGAATCCTTCAATCATTATCCAGTCATATCTATGGCACCTTGAGGTTTTGTGTTTGTTTTAACCAATCCCTTCAGAGCAGGTTGGAGTTCCTCTCCAGGTACCATTGGTTCTTGATCATACACTCGCTCACATGGGTGAATGTCTTTCAGTTATTTTTGGTTAGTTATTACATGTCCTCATTTCATCATAGGTGAACATCCAGTAACCAAAGTGTGTGCATTTCTTCAACTATGGAGTGGTATATGGATGTGTAGTAATTCGCTCATTACCAAAGACCATTCCCTCATAGCACATCTACAACATGACATGCCTCTTATTTGTTCTCATATTTTCTTCCACCAGTGAATTCAAGAAAAGTCTTTTCCAGATGTCCTTGTTTATATGTTTTCTTAAAACTTCCAGTGAGCCACTCTCCCTTGACAGATACTTATTTGCTTTAAATGTTTTGATGGAATAAACCAACATCTGTTAAAATATTATGCTTAAGTTTATGTAATATTTCAGAATATACTTTACAAAACATTAAACAACTCCTGTGCTGTAGCCCGCCAAGTTAAATGTGGATGAGAGGGCCCAACGCTTCTCTTTGGGTTGCACAATATTGTTTTCCAGGGAACTCAACAATTTAATATCTACTAGCATGTTTATAGTAGCTTGTATAGAATTCCCACCGTAACAGCCATGGAAGCACATGTCATAGATCTCATGCTGTGCTTCTTGGGGACCTCCAAGTCATTGCAACCATCTGTACGGCTGAGCAAACATTTCCTGTTCTTGTTCCTTCCTCACAGTTGTTGTCCTCTGTGAGCCCATCATTGTGGCGATATTGAGAAGAAGTCAATCAGTCTGGTCTAGGGTTTTCCACCTGTTTTGCTGCCCCTCCACTTTACCCACATGGTTTAAAACCAGAAAAGTCTGAGTTCGGTTTGTGTCCTCTCGCCATACTTGTTCACCCTGTATGCTGAGCACAGCATCAGAGAAGCGGGAGCAGATGAAGAAGAGTGCTGCATCAGAACTGGAGGAAGGTTTGCTAGCGACCCGCGGTGTGCAGACGACTCAACCGTGTCTGTTGAAGGTGGTGATGAATTAAAGCATTGCTGGTGAAGATAGAAGAGTGTAGCCTTTAATATGGATGTGACTCAATGTAAAGAAGACCAAAGTCCTCACAACTGACCAATAGTTAACTTAATGATAAATGGAGAAAAGCGGGAAGTTGTCAGGGATTTCATCTGATAAGGATCCACAATCAGTGCTCCTGGAAGCAGCACACAAGAGATCAAAAGACATAGTGCATTAGGGAAATTTGCTGTAAAAGACCACCGAGGAGTTCTGAAGAAAAAAAAATGTTATTTTGAGGACTAAGATACTCTTAACCAAAGCCATGGTATTCTTTATTGGATCATATGCATGTGAACACTGTACATTAAATAAGGAAGATCATTGCACAATCAATGCATTTGAATTGTGAGGCTGAAAAGACCATAGACTACTAAAAGGTCAAATGCATCTGTATTGGGAGAAGTAAGGCCAGAGTGCTCCGGAGAGGCAAGGATGCTAACACTTTGTCTTACCTATTTTGAACACGTCTTCAGAAGAGGCCATTCCCTGGAGAAGGACATCGTGTTTCTTTAAGTGGAAGGGTGGCAAAAAAAAGACGAAGAAGAAGGCCCTCGACAAGAGAGATTGACACCGTGGCTGCAACAATGGACGCAGGTAGAGGGGCAATGGTGAAGATGGTGCAGGACCGTGCGATGTTTGGTTCTATTGAGCATACGTCAAAGATGACTCCATGGCACCTGACAACCACCACCACCTAGCCAATCATGCTGTCCTTTTCCAGGAGCCTGTCTCTCCTTCTCCCGGGTTTGGTCTCTCCTGATAACGTGTCCTAAGTACATGCGCTGCAGCCTCACCAGCTTTGCCTCTCAGGAGCTGTCCTTCCAAGACAGACTTGTTTTTTTCTTTTGGAAATTCGTGGCACTTTCAATAATCCTCACCAACACCACAATTCCTATTCACTGATTATTCTTCAATCTTCCTTAATGAATCTCATATTTTCACATGCATATGAGGTGATTGAACATATGATGATGCCCTAGGTCAGGTGTGCCATGGTCCTCAAAGTAACACTTTCTTTTCAAAACCTTAACATGATCTGATGCAGTGGATTCACCAGTAAACATGTTTGATACCTTGCCTGCTACATTCATGATCCAAGGAAGACAACATCTTCCACAACGTCAATCTTTTCTTCATTTATCAACATGTTACATATTGATCCAGTTTTCTTTACATTGACTTGTAAGCCATTCTGAAGGTTGAAATCCTTGCTTTTCACATGCAAGGGCTTCAAGTCTTCCTCACTATAAGCAAACAAGTTTGTGTCATCTGCATATTTCAGGTTTTTAATATGTGTTCTTCCAACCCTGATATTACATTCTTCATATAATTCAGCTTCACTGATTTGCTGAGAATACATATTGATAAAATATGATGAAAAGATACAAGCCTGACTCACACTGTTCCTAATTTTAAACCCTTGTTCAGTTCACACAATTTTCTCTTGATTCATGTGCAAGTTCTGCATGAACACAATGAAGTCTTCAGAAATTACCATTATTCTCAAGGTTATCCATAGTTTGTTATGATTCACAGAGCCAAATGCCTTGGTAGAGTTGATACAACACAAGTAAACATCCTTCTGGGATTATCAGCTTTGAGCCAACATCCATCAGGTCCAAGGATTTCCCTTGTTCCACCTCCTCTTCCAGATCTGTCCTGACCTTCTGGCATTCCCTGTCAGTGTAATGCTACAACTCTTGTTGCATGCTCTTCTGCCCAAATGCACTTGCGTGTGATAAAAATAATTTTTTAAAATTTCAGCATTGCATTGTTTCACTTTTCTTGGAATGTGTACAAATACGGATCTATTTTATTCGGTTGGCCAAGTGTTGTCCAAATGTCTTGACATAGATAATTGTGTCCTTCCAGTGTTTCTTTAGCTGTTGAAACGTTTCTGCAGGTATTGCCTCAATCCCTGGATCTTTGTGTTCGGCAAATGCTTGCAGTGCAGCGTGGACTCCTTTCCTCAGTGCCCTTGCTTCTTGCTTGTTCATGAGTGCTGGCTTTGCAGTGGTTACATACTCTTAACCGAAAGGTCCACATATCAAAACTGCCAGCCCCTCTGTGAGAAAAATAGGAGGTTTCTACCCCCTCAGAAATAACAGAGGCAGTTTTATCCTGTCCTACAGGAGCACTGTGAGTCAGTATTGATGAGATTGCAGTAAGACCTCATAGAGCCACTATAAAATTACAAAATATATGTCAGTTATAGAAAACTCAGTAGCGAGACTCATTTTTATTTCTCTGTATTTCCAATGTTGCTTCCAATTTATTGCTTGGTGAGAAAAAAAACAATACAGGAAAAAAATGAAAATATGTTGGTGATTCAAGATGGAAAGGTATCACTGAATTTTTCCTTCTCAGCAATTTGCTGTTAAATGATGCACAAAACACCCAGAAAACAGTGTCACATTGTTCCTTTTGCAGATTAGATGATGGGGTTTGAGGTGACAATGTGCTACTCTGAGTTAGGAAATGTATACAGGCATAACCCACTTTATCACACTTCACGTTATTGTTCTCTGAAGAAGAGTCGATTTTTATTTTTATTATTTTGAAAAGATGAAAGTTTGTTGCAACTGTGGATAAAACAATGATAGAGGTGACTGGCCCCCCACCAATAGCACCTGCTCACCTGTGTCTCTCATCATATTATGATGATTCTCACAATATTTAAACAATTTTTGATGCTATTACATAATCTATAGCATAAACATAGATTTTTCTTCCCTGTAAACACCCCACCCCCTAATTTTTCTTTTTAAGTGTGACTTGCTTTATTGAGATATTCATTTAATTGTAATGGTCTGAGGGAAAAACCACAGTGTATCTGCTGTACGCCAGCGTTGCTATGGTTCATACTATGATCATGTGTGGCAAAATAAAGAGTCATTGAAAATGAGGAGGATCTTCAAGGAGATGAATATTAATACACTGGTTATGAAATGGGCTTAAGCCTAACAATTGTGAGAATGGCAAAGGAGCTGGCAGTATTTTATTATGTTATTAAATAGAGTCACTCTGGGTCAGAAATGACTTAACATCCACTAACAACCACAACATAATCATTCATAACCTGCATCTGATTTTCAGTTCTCTCTAGCTTAAGAGCGTACATGCAAATGAGGTGATTTCAAAAAATAGCAACCCTGGGGAGTTTATTGAGGTGGCAAATATTTATCAGAGGACAGAGACTCATCTTTCTCACATGTGATATATTTATATGTCTGTGTATCTGCATTATACATACATTTTAAATATTCTTTACACACTTACACATATATATTTATCAGAGGATAGAGCTTCATCTTTCTCACATATCATATATATATTTGTGTGTGTCTGCATTGTAAATACATTTTAACTATCATATCTATATCTATATCTAGAGAGAGAGAGAGATTCCCCTGAGAAAGTCTTTGAACAAGATCATCTCTCTGACACTACACTGAGAGGGAATACTTTGTTATGTCCGCGAAGCTACTGAATTAATGCTACTAGGAATCCCAGGCAATAACTTTATGACAAAATAAAGAATGTCAACTGCTGGCAAGGTGAAGACAGTAGACAGAGCAAGGACATTGCAGGGCACACTGTGAAAGGCTGCCGCATTACCCATGATTGCTTAGAGGCAGATGCTGAGAAGAGACCAGCTGGTTCTTTGTAATTCAATGATTTTGAGTCAGACTGTCATTCAGACTGGGAATCATAGTTGCAGAACCATAACCACTGGCTAGCCTTGCAAGCTCGGGCCACAGGTCACAGTTGACTGAGTCTAAGAGACCTAAGGCCATGCAACATAAGCTGAATGTTCATTTCCAGAATGGAAGGGTGGCTCACAGAAATGAGCTATGTCAGAGTTGAAAACAGCCTAGATCAACTGGACAAACTGTTGACTTCTGTATATGAAGATTCAAAAGCCCTGGACAGTGTACAGCTTGCCGCAGGTGAATAGGAAGTTTATGGGAAAAATCTAAACTGGGTTTTATATACTTGCAGTTTCATGATGATTATCACAGTCATGATATGTTATGAAAAATTAGAAGAGAGGTGGCAAGGTTATATGCTTTCACCTTATTTGTTCAATCTCATGGAAAACAATAATATGCTATGCCAGATGTCATAAAGTAAAACACAGCATCAACAGTCGTATTAACAACCTGTAGTTATTAGTCTTTGCCCCATCACAATTATGTGGCTTTGGTGGTGCTCCCTAGTAAGCACTGGACTGCTAATGGCTAGGTCCTAAGTTCAAACTCACCAATTGCTCCAAGGGATAAAGATGAGGCTATCTGATCCTATAAAGATTTATATCTTCTGAAAGTCTACATCATGTCATGAGGCATCAAAATTGACTCAATGGCAGTGGATACTGCCGCACTTTGAATGTATCAAGTCTTCTTCTGTCTTCTTTTGTTAATGACCAGTTGTATATGACTATGAAGTAATACAAAAGGCTATAGGTTAGGCGAGTAACTTTATACATCAAAATAAAGTATTTACTTTAAAATATTTTATAAAGGTTTTTTGTAGATACATACTTGATGGAGCACACACATGCACACACACAAAACCCTCACTGCCATTGAGTCGATACCAACTCATAATGACTCTACAGACAGACAGGGTAGGACTGCCCTTGTGGGTTCCCAAGACTGTAGGCACAATATGTAACCACCATGCCACCAGAGCTTCAATATACATCCATCCATGCATACATAAATATATGTGTATGTATATCTGTATACATACACATATGTGTGTATATGGGTGGGAATGTGTATACACACACACACACCACCACAACCACCACTTCTCTGCCGGTTTGTCATACTGTGGTAGATTGTGTGTTGCTGTAGTACTGAAAGTACGTCACTGGTGTTTCCAGCGGCAGCAGGTTCACCCAAAGAGGACAGGTTTCAGCAGAGCTTCCAGACAACGAACATACAACAAAGAAGGACCTTGCTCGACTTTGGAGGATGGAGTCCACAAAAACACTCTGCATAGTTCTGAAAAGGTGTCAGATACTGAAGGCCCAGGAATAGAAGTAGAACATAGTCAGAGATAGTGCTGGAGGATGGGTCCCTGGAGTCAGCCCTCGAACTGTGACTGTGGAGGAGCAGTCTACTCTGAATGGACTTGACCAGGCAGTCGAGAGTCAAGTAAAACCTTTTGGCGTGACACTTTCCTTTGCTGATGGGGCAGGACTCACGGTAAGGAGACACAGCTGTAAAAATCTGCTAATGGTTGGAACTTTGGATGTGTGAAATATGAATCAAAGAAAATTGAAGTGGTCAAATAAATATTGATATATTAAGCATTAGTGAGATGAAATGGACTGGTGTTGGCTATTTTTAATCAGAAAATCATATGATTTATTATTCCAAGAATAACACCATCGAAAGAAATACCATGGCATTATTTGTCAGAATGGACAATCCAAAGTCAATCATTAAGTACAAAGTTGTGATAGGATTAGATCTATGTGCTCTCAAGGACATCCAATCAATGGAATGATTATTCAAATCTGTGCACCAAACACAAAACCTAGTGATCAAGAAATTTTGCAAAACCAACAAGTTGTTGATAGTAAATAACTTTTCAACAACACAAAAGATGACTACCCATGTAGACTTCTCCAGATGGAATACACAAAAGTCAAATTGACTATATACATGGGAAAGATGCTGGAGCAGTCCAATATGAGCAGTGAAAAGCAGGCCAAGGGCCAATTGTGGAACATATCATCAGTTGCTCATCTGTAATTTCAAGATAAAACTGAAGAAAATGAAAACAAATCCAGGAGAGCCAAAATATGACTTTGAGTCTATCCCACCTGAATCTGAAGAACATATTACACATTGCACACTAATGACAGGACACGTGATCGGCTGCAAGAGGACATCAAGAACATCACCCATGAAGATAGCATAAAGTCATTTAAGAGAGAGGAAATAAAGAAAGGATGTCAGAAGGGACTCTGTAATTTGCTGTAATCACAGGGTAGCTAAAGCAATTGGAAGAAATAACGAAGTCAAAGAGCTAAATAGCAAATTTCAAAGTGAATCTCAAGAAAAGAAAGTCAAATGTTAAAATGAAATGTGAAAAGACCTAGAATTAGAAACTAAAAGGGAAGAACACATGCACATATCTTAAACTGAAGAAACTCAAGAAAAAATTCAAGCCTCAAATTGAAATGTTGAAAGATTCGACCAGAATAATATTAAATGATGAAGGAAGCACCAAACGAAAATTGAAAAGATGCATAGTCAGTGTATCAAAAAAGAACAAGTTGAAATTCTAACAGTTCAGTAGCAAGAACCAATAGTACTAATGGAAGAAGTTCAAGGACACGGGAAGCATTAATCAAAAACAAGGCCCCAGGAATTGATGGGATGCCAATGGAAATGTTTCAGTAAGCATTGACACAGTAGAGGCATTCATCTATGTCGTGTGATTTGGAAGACAACTGCTTGGCTAACTGACTGGAAGAGATTCATAATTGTGCTCATTCTAGAGAAAGGTGATCACCACAGAATGCTTCAACTATAGAACGATATCCCTGATATCACAAGCCAACAATGTTTTTCTGATGATCATCCAGCAATAGTTACAACACTACATTGACCAGAGGGTTAGTCTAGATTCAGAAGAGGACATGGAACAAGAGATATCATTGCTGATGGCAGAAGGATATGGACTGAAAGCAAAGCATACCAGTGAAACATTTGACTATGCCAAGCCACTCAACAATGTGGATGCTAATAAATTATGGAAAACCTATAGAAGAATGGGAATTCCAGAAAATTTAACTCTGCTCCTATGCAACTTGTACCTGGATCAAGAAGCACTAGTGAAAATGGAGCCGGTGAATGCTACCTGGTTTAAAAGCAGAAAAGGTGTGCCACAGGCTTGTATCCGCTCACCATACATACTCAGTCTGTATTCAGAACAAACAGTCAGAGGTGCTGGCTTACTGAAAAGGAATGTGGCATCATGTTGGAGGAAGGCTTATTAACAACCTGCGATATGCAGATTGCCCAGCTTTGCTTGCTGAAAGTGAAGAAGCTTGAAATACTTGCTGATGAAGATCAAAGATTGTAGCCTTACATTTATAGATTACAGCTCAAGATACAGAATATCAGAATCCTCACAACAGGAACCATATGGAACATCCTGGAAAATGGGCGGGGGGGAGTTGAAGTTGTCAAAGATTTTATCTTACTTGGCTCATGGAACTAGCAGTCAAGAGATAAAAATACAAGTTGCATTAAGTAAATTTGCTGCATAAGACCTCTTTAGAGTATTCAACAGCAAGGATCTTATTTTGAGGCCAAAGGTAAGCCTGACCAAAGCCATGGTATTGGGTTACCTGTATGAAAGTTGGAGATTCAATAAAAAAGACTGAAGAAAAATTGATTCATTTGAATTGTGGTCCTGGAGAAGAATATTTAAAGTAGCTTAAATCTATCTAGGGAGAAGTATCATCAGGGTGCTCCTTAGAAGCAAGCATAGAGAGACTTCATGTTATAGATTTTGAATACATTGTTAAGAGCGCCCAATCCTTGGAGCACATGGACACCATGTTTGGTAAAGTAGAGGGGCAGCAAAGGTGAGGAGGTCCCTCAAGGAGGTGGATTGAACCCATAGCTACAACAATGTGTTCATGGGTAGGAATAATTGGGAGATGGAACAGGACAATGCCTCATTCTGTAGTGTATAAGGGTGCTATGCGTTGGACCCGACTCTATGACACCTAACAACAAAACACACACACAATGTCTGTAGTCTTTTATTATATGTAAATATGTATATACGTGTTCTTGTAGCATGTTTAATAGTCATTTAAAATATATGTATACATATTTGTACATTTAAAATATTAGTTGTTGTGGTTGTTAATTCTCCAATTAAACAAACTGCTGTTGCTTCTAAAGAGAATTGTTGTTTTATTTCTTCTAAGATGGTTGGCTTGTTCATCTGTCAATCTACATCATAGTACGTAGGGCAAGTCCCACCATTCTTGCTTCTAAGGAGCACCTGGCTATCCTTCTTCCAAGACAGTCTCTTTTTCCCTTTTTGTAGTTCGTGGTTCTTCCAGTAGTCTTCACCGGCACCTCAATTCAGAAACAATGATGCTTCACCAGTGTGCTTCGTCAATGGTCCAGGGTCACATGCACATGAGGATGCTGAAAATACTCTAGCTTGGGGGAGGTACACCTACATCTTCAAAGTAACATCCTCACTTTTCAATACTCTAAAGCAGTTTTGCACAGCAGATTTACCTAAAGCAATGCATCTTTTTATCTGGACTGCTGCTTCAATGAGCATTGACAGTGGACCAAAGCAAGAAGAATTCATTGACAACTTCAGTCTTTTCTCCCTTTATCAAACCCAGAGAACCAGAGCCTGGATAATAAGTGACATGCAGGAACCAGATCCAATAAAAGATCATCTTTTCCAGAACTTCCACATATATTGGAAGCAGCCCACGCCCCTAAAGGGATTAATTTTCATTGGATTCCCTTTTCATAGTAAATCTCCTCTGGATGAGATCATATTATGTTAGATTTCATCCTGGGGGATTATTAGTCTTAACTGTGAGACCACTGAGAAACCTGGCTCAATCAAGTTGACACAAAATCTTCACTATTACCATTTCTTTCTTTTGAGGGTATTGCAATCAGATGGGAGTTGGTTTCTCACTGTAGGAGAGTCTTTAGAATCAATTATAGTGTCTTTCATAAGACAAGTGGTTTCAACCTTTGTACTCTAAAGTGGCCATCACATAATTTATATTGGACATGAAAGGAGGAGGTCAAGGCAACAGGGAGAAGTTCTTATGTAACTCCTTTTCCGGTACCATCCACCTCTCTTACATTTAGGTGCTTAGAGATAGTGGTGTCTGCTGCGAAGGAAATGCTGCCCCGAGGCCTGACCCTGTGCTGCCTCTGCCTCTGTCTCTTTACCTGGGTGCTGGGTTTGTATGCCATTCATTGTTTCCCGTATGGGATGCAATTTTTCTTCTCTAACAAAAGCCTTTTGCATTTAGAAGATTTTTAGTGAAAACTTCAGATAGTTTAGTATAATCAAACATGAGAAGGTGAGAAATATTAAAAACTGCTCTTGCTTGGAAATATACCTTTCTTCACTGCTAGAATTTTTTCAATATTTGCCTTCACCTTAGAAATGGAAAAGGTAAAACTTGAAAAATATCGACATTGTATTAATGCCTGTTGGTTTGCTTGTTGTAATCATAAGCAGGATATAGATTCTTCAGCAGGGCAATGTTTGTTTTACCATTACCTTTGTAGGAACACGGGGACATTCTGCTTTCAAGGAAATTCCTTTGTTGTAAGGATTTTGTAAGTTAGGTCTGTAAACCTAATTGTAAACAAACAAACAAACAAAACAAAACATGTCTAAACCTGTCACAATAAAGGTAAAATGTTTTCCACATTACGTAGTTTAATAGCAGCTGAACAGGGAAGCCTGCTCACAGCCGGTTCCACACAGAATCCCAAAGTCAACATTGTGGCAACAGCAAACTAGGGAAGCTGGTGATCGTCACGATACAGGTCATGGCGAGGCCCGCTAGGCGAGGATGGACAGAGAAAGCTCTAGCGCCAGGAGACTGATGCTGTGGCAAGAAGCTCCTCAGTGTGAAAATGCTTAGTCTCAACTGCTAACCAAAATGTTCACTTTTTGAGTCTACCTATAGGCATCTTGGAAAAAAATCTAGTGATCTACAACCAAAATGCCAATGAATAAAAACCTCTTTGGAGCACAGTTCTACTATGACACACGTGGATCCCGGTGGATCCGAAGTGACCTGATAACCACTGGCGATGACGGTGGGTACCGTGTCAAAGGAAGACAGATGCTTCAGGGTGTACCTGACTGATTGTCCATCCTCAAGGCACCATTGTCTCATCCTTTGGGTGCATAAACTTCAAAATAAACTCCATTTTTAAAAGCACAGGCCCTACCTTCTCAACCCAAAGCAATATACACCTTTTAAATACAGCACCGAGGGCTTTTAAAACAAAACCATTAGCCTTCTGACCTTTTCTCTCCAAGGGGACTGAACTTTGTTTATGAGATCACAGAATTTCCTGTTGTTTGAAAGCTAGAGTCTTAACACAACACTGAGAGTAGATTACAGGTAATTAGAGTGGACCTCGGTCAGCTTAAGAAACAATCATTAGGCATTTAATTTATAAAGAGAGTGAATCAATTAAATGAGCATTTTAATAGCAAATTCTCAGCTGACCTTCCTTTAAGTGATTACAAAGCATTCAATAATTTCTGGCTAGCTCTTTGGGGTTCACCTGCCTTTATCAATTTGGAAAATATTTCTGTTACAACTCAGTGCCACTGAATGATGTTTCTACTTTTCATGTAGTGTGTTGTTCCCAGAGACCCCTGAATATCTTGCTAGAATGGCTCGATGGCCACAGGAATAATTGTTCATTTCTCTCTTGACATCTTCCTAGTTGTGACTATAATCTGGACTAACGCACTGTCATGGAGTTGATTTCCATGCTTAGTGATGATACTGTAGGACAGAGTGAAACTAGAGAAGCCCCAAAGTGTTTCCAGGGCTGCAGGCCTTTGTGGAAGCAGCTAGTAGAGTGCCTATTGAATTTCTTCTATCGAATGTTCAGGCGAGTGCTTAATCACTGCATATGTAGGCCTAAAAACGAGGTAAAATATGTTTGCTATCATTAAAACTGTGCTAACAGAGTATTTTCAGTGAAGAGTCCACATAGAATAATCATTGCTTTTTTTGCGTTTACCATTTCAACTTTTCTCAGAGCTATTGAAATTATTATCTACAGTCATTAGTTTTATTAGATGAAACCATGATTATAACAAATGCAAAACACATTTTGGGGGATTCTCAATGAATTATGAAATATCTTCAGCATGAATTACAACCAACATAAGGAAGACCTCACAACTGGACTAATAGGTGGCGTCATGATCAACGGAGAAAACGTTACAGATGCCAAGGAATTGTCTTGCTTGGAACAAGAATCACTGCTCATGGAAGCAGCAATCAAGAGAGTATACACCATTAGGTAATCTGCTGCACAAGACCTTTTTAGAATACTGAAAAGCAAGGTTGTTACTCTGAAGAAATATGGTGTGCCTGACCCAAGTCATGGTCAAGATGCAGGTGAACATTGGACAATGACTAAGACTGGAGAAGCGCTGATGTATGTGAATTGTGACAATGGGGAAGAATATTGAAACCACCATGGACTGTTCAAAGGACAGCCCGATCTGCCGGGGAAGAGGAAGAGCTAGAGTGCTCCTTAGAGGCTAGGAGGGCAAGACGTCATCTTATACATATTGAAAAGAGAGACCAGTCCCTGGAGAAGGACTTTGTGTTTGGTAAAGAGGAGGGACATGGAAAAAGAGGAAGGCTCACAATGAGATGGATTTGCAGTGGCTGCATCAATGAGCTCAGGCATAGGGACAATTGAGTCACTCTGGATGGGAGCCAACTGGATGGCACCTACCAGCAACATGCTGCAAACAATAACTGTTATAATATCCAAATCAATAACCAAATTCAATGCCCCCAATCTATTTCATCAGCCCTTCCAGACTAAGAACAGGGGGAGCAAAGCAGGGAGCTCCTGAAGGAGTACAAATGATAGATTTTAGGACCAGAGTGTGGCACCCCATTGGACTTGACTAGAGGACACACTTAGAGGTCAAAAATCATACCTTGAGCTGTTTACAGGTTTTTCTTTTTAAATTGTTTTCTTTTCTTTTTTAAATTAGTTTATTCTTCTCTGGGTCATTGGTTTTCTTTTTGTTGTCATTGAAGTAGTTTCTTTTGTTGCTTTGTCTCACTATGCCTTGTTTTTTGATGCACATTATTATATCTGCAGTCTATTTAGATAAGATAGACTGGATGAACAGTCTGGAGGAGAAACCAATGGGACTGATGGTTCCAGGAAGACATGGGAGAGTGAGTTGGCAGGGGACAGGAGGTGGTGTTGACCAACCCAGGGACAAGGGAACAACAAGTGATCCAAAATTAGTGGCAAGGCGGTTGTGAGAGACCTTGTAGGAATTCAGTAAGATCAATGTAACCAAGAGAAATTACTTAAATTCAAATGAAGGCTGAGCATGATAGTGGGACAAGAAGAAAGTAAAAGGAAATAGAGGAAAGAACTAGGAGACAAAGAGCATTTATAGAGGTCTAAATACAGGTATGTACATATGTAAATATGTAAATATATTTATATGGTGGGGAAATGGATCTACGTACATATATTTACAGGCTTAGTATTAAGGCAGCAGATGGACATTGGACCTCCACTCAAGTACTTCCTCAATGCAAGAACACTTTGTTCTATGAAATTGGCATTCCATGATACATACCTTCCCGACATGTCCGCTGAAGACAAATGTATGCAAAAGCAAATGTGGTGAAGGAAGCTGATGGTGCCCGGCTATCAAAGATATAATGACTGGGATCTTAAAGGCTTGCAAGTAAGCAAGCGGCCATCCAACTCAGAAGTAGCAAAGCCCACATGGAAGAAGCACACCAGCCTGTGTGACCACAAGGTGTAGAAGGGACCAGGTATCAAGCATCAAAAACAAAAACATCACATCAGTGGGTGCCCACCTTCCCGATATGATCACTGAGGACAAATGTGTGCATAAGCAAAGGTGGTGAATAAAGCTAATGGTGCCTGGCTATCAAAAGATATAGCATCTAGGGTCTTAAAAACTTGAAGATAAACAAGGGCCATCTAGCTCAGAAGCAACAAAGCCCACGCGGCAGAAGTGCACCAGCCTATGTGAGAACAATTTGGGGAACTAATTTTGACAGTAGCTGGATCTCTGATTTTTTTCCTTCATTATTATTGCTTCTCGCAGGGTTTCTATGAGTCAGAGTCAACTCGATGGCAGTGAAATTTTAGTTTGAGCATCACCATTTTTAAATAAAGGAATGTTTATACAGCAAATCATAAAATTGAGTATCTGAGAAAGATGACATCATCAATTTACAAATTGCAAAGTTGCAACATCCTGCAAACAATAAAAGATATTGATAATGTGAAGTATAGCCTACATATACAGTAACTTAGGGATTACCCGTAACACACAAAGGGGTTAATAGAAAAAAATAATAGGATATTTAAGAGTAATTAAGATGATCAAATTTAGTTTGAATTGTTTTGCTTCCTTGATTTGGAGAAATTCTGCACAATATGGAGGACACAAAATTCTATTCGAAAGTCAAAATGAATTACTTCTGTAGATAGGTCAAACATGTTTTCATCACTTTAAACTACTGGATGGGATTTAATATAAAAGTATTTTTAAGGTCAGCAAGATCCAGATGTATTCTTTTTTTACTATATCCACTTCAATTCTCAGGTTCTCTTACAACTTCAGCACTATTGCACCAGAAAAGTCAGAGCCAGGATATTCGCATAGTATCTTTTTTTATTTCTTTTCTTCAGAATAATGGCAGTCCAACCATACGGATTCCCTATAAAACTATAGGACTTTCCAATTTAGCAATGGATTATCTGTGCTCAGAATAGACACTTTATACCAAAACCAACAGAACAAACTCAATGACACGGAGTCAATGCCAGCCCACAGCTACCCGTAGGACAGAGTCGAACTCTTCTGTAAGTTTGAGACTGGAACTCTTTTTTTTATTATTATCAACAGTTTTATTGGTACATAATACACACAATTCAATAGTTTAATCATAGTTATTTCAAGGAAAGCTGAGAATGCTCTAGGATGGATATGGTGATGATTTTACAATCTCCCTTTGAAATGTTTGGATGATTGAACTATTATTTCTATGATATATAAATTATGTGTCATTAAAACTGATGGAAAAAAAGTTGTACAATCATTACCACAATCAATTTTAGAACATTTTCTTCTTTCTTGCACTCATTTTAGTTATCTCCCTACTTTGCCCTATCCCAAAAGCTCCCCTGTCACACCCTTAAGAAACCAATAATCCAGTTATTGTCTCTATTGATTTATGTATACAGAATAACAAAGAAGCAAACAAACAACAACTTAGCAAACAGTAAAGTTGTGACATATTACAAAGAATACAAGATAGAGTGAGTGTAAAGTATAGCTTGAATATATTGTAACTTGAGGTTTACCTGTAACACAGGAATTGACAGAAAAAAAAATAGGATTCTCAGGAATCAATTAAAGAAGCAAACAAACAACAACTACAACCTAACGACAATAACAAAGTAAAGCAGAGAAAAACCTCAATTAAAAAAAAGAAAGAAAGAAACATTAAAAAATGAAACAACTTGAGGGGTTTATCTGTCCTGGATTCCTGTATTGCGGCTATTATCTGTAGAAGTGTATATGTGTGGTCTAGTCAGATTTATAAGGTAGAATTGAAGTCATGATAGTAGTGGGTAGGGAGGAAGCATTAAAGAATTAGAGGAAAGTTTTACGTTTCATCCATACTATTCTGTGCTTTGAATGGCTCATCTCTTCCTTGTGACCCTTCTGTAAAGGAATGCCAAATTGTCGATGGATGGGCTTTGGGTCTCCACTCCGTGCTTCCCCCTATCCCTCTACCTCTATTAACATTGGTATGATTTTTGTTCTGGGTCTTTAATTCCTGATACCTGATCCCATCAACACCTTGTGATCACACAGGCTGGTATGCTTCTTCCATGTGGGCTTTGTTGCTTCTCAGCTAGATGGCTGCTTATTTATCTTAAAGTCTTTAAGACCCCATATGCTACATCTTTGATAGCTGGGCACCATCAGCTTTCTTCACCACATTTGTTTTAGTACCCATTTTGTTTTCAATAATCATGTCAGGAAGGTGAGTGGCGCAGATGCTAGATTATTAGAAAAAGTGTTCTTGCATTGAAGGAATACTTGAGTCAAGGCCCAATGTCCATCTGCTATCTGAATACTTAACATATAAATATAAGTACACAGATCTCTTTCCCTATTGTTATATATAAATATATTTCCATATGCACATGCCTGTATTTAGACCTCTATAAATGTCCTTTGCCTCATAGTCCTTTTCTCTATTTCCTTTTACTTTCCTCTTGTCCGACTATCATTTTCGGCCTTCATTTGGGTTTCAGTAATTCCTTGCTGTTACATTGCCCTTGATTAAGCCCCAGGAGGCATCCTGCATCATTCTCTCCATTGATCTTAGATTATTTGTTGTTCCCTTTTTCCTGGGTCAGTTGACACCCCCCTAACATCATTTCTCCCACCTCCTCTTCTCCCATGTCCCTCCAGAATCATTGATCCCATTGTTTGCTTCTCCAAATTGTTTACTCTGCCTATCTTATCTACATAGACATGCAGAGACATTAATAAGTGCAAAACCAAGTCAAAGGCAAATAAAACAACAAGGGAAGACAAAACCAACAATACCAATAGCCACAAAATAACAACAAAAAGAAAGCCAATGAAAAATAAAGGAAAAAGCCTATAAGTAGTTCCAGTTCTGTTTGGTGACCTTTAGGAGTGTTTTCCAATTGAGTCTGATGGGGTGCCACACACTGTCCCCAAAGTCTATTTTTGGTATTCCTGGGGGGGGATTTCATTGCTTTGCTCCTCTTGCTGCTGTGTCTCATGCCCTTAGTGTTTCACCCCAGTGTGATGAGGTCAGATAGGGCACAACTCCCCCCACTGTGTCTCCAGTGTTGTCCCCCATAGCGCTATAGTTTAGTTAGGGATTTTTGTGTCTCGTGGTGTGGCCAGCCTATGGTCCTTTCTGTGCATTGTCTACTCAAAGCAGGAATATCATCCTCGGAGCTTGGGGGGCCAGAATGTGTCTCACTCACTATCCTTCCCTCTCAATTTGCTCCTGTATGCTCTGATCAGACATGCCCCTCTTCCCAAGCTCTAGCTTCAGTGCTGTCCTCTGAAGTGCATTCTTCAGGGATAAAGGGGGTATCCACATAGTCGGGATTGGGGTGGCTCCGCAGACCTCTCTGTTGGTTCCCTGGTACATGCCAGTAGGTTGTATTCACGTCTTGGAGCACAGAGTTGAGGCCTGGTCTTCTCTCCCTCTCCTGTGGAGATATAAACAATACCCTCCCCTTGGGTGAATTAGTGCCCTGCTCCCACCCTATCCATGTCTTCCCCCCACCCTACCTCCACCCCCCCAGACAAATAATGAGACTAGAGATACCAGAGGTGTTTGGGGAAGGTGGAGGGAGAAGGGGAAATCAATCACAAGGATTACCATATAACCCCCTCCCAGGGGGACTAACAACAGGAAAGTGGGTGAAGGGAGACAGTGGATGATGTAAAATATGAAAATAATATTTTATAATTTATCAAGAGTTCATAAGGGAGGGAGGGGAAAATGAGAAACTTATAAGACTGAAGTGGAAAGAAAATGCTTTGAAAATGATGACAGCAACATGAACAAAGGTGCTTGTCACAGTGGTTGTATGCATGGAGTGTGATAAGAGTTGTAAGAGCCCCCAATATAGTATTTAATTAAAAAAACACTTTAAAATGGTCAAAATGAAGATCAAATGATAAGGTATTAAATTTTAACCTAACTATATCTGAAATAATTCACATTCCAATGCACTCTGCATGACAGCAAGTCTATAAGTCTGTACTAGACTAGAGAGTTCCTTCTTTCTCCATAGGTATTTCTTACTCACTTTATTAAGAAATAAAAATTTTCAGAGTATAGCCAGTGGCACTGAAAACTTTGATTTCTTAATAAAGTAATATGAGGGAGGAATATCTACTTATAGAAAATACAGGACCCATTTTCAAATACTAATTTTTAATTTTGGAAAATTTCAGGCTTTCTCCTCCTCTGTCTGCTTTGAAAGCATCTGAAGGCAGATTCCTTGGTTTCTACTTTTAGCACCGCATCACTGATAACTCCTCGGCACGTCTCCACTGAACGCCTTTTCTGCTTGGCGGGACCCAAATTTTAGTATGATCTTGGTGATGCTCTTGTTGTCACCAACTTTCCAATCCTGCCATTGCCTTTTATTTTTCAATGTCTGAGAGTATCTAGGATAGTCAGAAAAGCTCAAGGATAATTTTTTTTTAAGTTTTATTCTCCTGCTTTGTAAAAGGACATGTAGTTAAGAAATGTGTTCTGCCCCGTGACAAAGAGAAACTCCTGACACATAAAAGGACAAGCAACCGCTTTTCTCCACCTCCTGTCTTCAGTCCCAGAATCAACAGCGACTCCTTGGGAATCGTGCATATAGCAGTTGGAGACTCAAACCAGTCTATCTAGGAGAGAAATAATTTAGTAGTTGGTTTCTAGAGTATCATAGAGTTAATGTCACTTGAAGTAAAACTATAAAACTATGTTCCCACTGGAAGAGCAGCATAAATTCTCACTTAAAGCTTGAGAATCATATGAGGAATGTAGGAAATGCAGGCAGCATGGAATTCAGTTACGAAGGTAAGACATCGGTATGAAAGATGGCAGGATAAAAAGTTGAAGATGCATTACTAAAGCATGTCCAAATGTCCACATTTTCCAAAAGGCTATTTTCCTGATATCAACCACTACTCTTCCTTTTAGTATATTCCCTCACATCCACAGATTCAACAATTTGCTACAAAATCTCACTTAATTCAAGTCCATGGGTCCAATCCTAGCCCGAGTGCTCCTCACACTCATGTGCCCGATGACACCAGGAGTTGAAGTGGACACAGGGAGATCTAAGCAGTGGATGCAGCGACCCATGGAGTCTAGGATGATGGGAACATTACCGGGTACCAACAGCAGGGAGGCTGGCTCCCAGATTCAGTAGGCCACATGGCTCACTCCTGGAGGCAGACACAGGGTACCTGTGTGAGAGAGAGAGAGAGAGAGAGAGAGAGAGAGAGAGAGAGAGAGAGAGAGAGAGAGAGAGAGAGAGAGAGAGAGAGAGAGAGATTGCCCAGTGTTTCCTTTACAGAAAAGGCCACATCCCCAAGGATGCAGCATCAGTCTGTGACCTGATGGAGAGGTTGTCCTCCACCCTTTCACACAGAAGCAAGTTAACATCCAATCTAACTGCCACAGGCAAGTTGAGTGTAACCTCATACCGTGACAAGTCTGCCCACTGGGACACTCTAAACTTTAGCCATCCCAGTAAATGGAAAGGAGCAATCAGCTACTGTCTTCTCCCCCTTTCAGAATCAGCTGCTGTTTTCTCCTCCTCGTTTTGAATTAACTGCAGTGCCAGCGATACGAAGATAGCTATTTGAAAAACATCCTTTCCTATCTTATAATAAAAATGGTAATTTCACTGTTGGAAAAGGTTGGTACACTTGGCATTCATTCAGAGCCGCTCCTCTTGCATTAGATTGTGAATTTAGCAAATAACAAGGTGGATTAATCTCAGAGGAAAAAAGAAAAACTAGTTCTGTCATGGTAGTAGACAGTAATATTGACCCACAGAAAATTGTTCTCTCTGTGAGGCCTCTGATATTTGCCTCCAGATGAACAGCATAACCTCACAAGGTAGAATTTCAATGGGGCTGAAGATAGTAAACACTGTGGGGCAAAAACCATTGCCTTACATCAAAGGTGGAAGGAAAACTCTTTCATTAGTAAATTAAGCCTGTTTGGTTTCAACTTAGTAATTATCTCGAATTTTTACAGTGGCATTTATCACTAACTTTCTAAATACACCTGGATATCTGGTAAAAAATGTTGTTTCAATCCTTAGGGAATGTTACCAACTGAAGCTATTTCGTCTTCTGCATTTTAAGTGTTTGGATGTATCTGTTGAGAAAAGTTTAATGCCCTAATTTATAAATGAATTAGCACCATGCTGTTATTTAGGGGAGTGCATAAAATATCACACTACACCATACACTGCTCATTAACTTTCTTGTCTTTATATAGGTCTGTCATTTTGTATAGCTAAATCGTGATTTTAATCAAAATAAGTGTTCAGTTATCTTCCAAGTTGAACATTATAAACTAGGCTTGGAAGAACATAAACAGACATGTTAAAAGTCAGTACTAGAGTTAGAAATCTCAGGATCTGTTTCTGGAGAATCCTTTATGTCCATAGTCACCACTGATCTGCTCAAAAAATGTTTCTTAAGATTTTATATATTTTTATACAATAGAATGGAAGTTCATGTAAACATCAAAATTTTTTTCTGCATTACACAAAAATAAGACTCATCCCAAAATTGGATGTAGCAAGGGGAATCGAAGAACATTGATTAGTGTACTGGTTGCTAACATTAACTCTGTCACAAGTACACTATATGACTATCAACTATAAAATGTATAGTTTTAAAACCTGATTCTTGTAAATTGTTCCGTAGCAGAACCAGGAGTAAAACACAGGTATGTCATTTAGAGTCAAAAACAAGCAAACAGTGCATTATGTAAATGGTATAAAACATTCATAAGAGTGAAAATATTATTAATAAGCTAGTGGCAGTCATAATTCCATCCATTTTCTTTTAGGCAATTTTTGGCGCATAAATACCAAACCAAACTCACTGCCATCAAGTCAATTCTGACTCGTTGTGACCCCTCAGGACACGGTACAGCTGCCCTGTGGGTGTGTGGCACTGGAATAGTTCACGGAGTAGAAATCCTCGTTTTTCTCCCGGGGAGCAGTGTCGGGTCCCAGCAGCAGGCGTGCGGTCATAACGCAGACCAAGGCATAACCCGTTTTGCCACCAGGGCTCAAGGCAGAGTGTAAGAGAGGGCACGAGTCAGCACACGGTATATATTTTTTAATATGCAAAAGTACATATTAACATATGTTATTAGTGCACTCATTAAGCTTATAGATTTATAAGAATTAGTGTTATTCTCATTATGAGCTTAAATTGAGATAATTAATTTAAATGTGCTTTTAAGTATTTCCCTATTTATTCATGTTCACTCCTTTTTAGCTAATTGAATTGTCATTTAGTCATGCATTGACCAAAAAAATTGAAATGAAATAGAATTTGCTGCACTGCTCTAAAATACTTTCAAGAAAAAGTCATTCATTTCTTATAATTGCCTTTCATGCAATCTTATTTTGACCATATATTTAATTTGAACATTAAGCCCAACAAATATCTTTTGATCTAGTTTATATTCTTCCTGAATCTGTTTCGCATCAGGACCCTGTCATTCGCTTTTCAACATGTCTCTGTTAGCTTCAAAGGTTAGCCTAGGTGTCATTAACATGTCTAATTTTCATTAGAAGCAGGCTCTGGGTCTTTCACAGTTCTGAGAGCTGACCAGAATAGAGGCATCACTTAGAATTAATTACAAAGAGCTCTGTCCATATAGATTAGACTAATACTATTAGGTTGAAGGGAATATGAAACCTAATTGGGCATTTGTTATAGACAGATCTATTTTCGGCTCCACATTTTCAACCTTTTCTCAAAATAGCTGGACAACTGTGGGAAATAGCGTGGCATGTTAAAAACCAAAGATCAGATGGGTACACATCATAGCACAGGAAAAAACATAATAAGGTGGCCTTGTTTATAATTATGGTCCCACTAATTCTAGATTTATAGAAGAAATATAAATGTTGATTTTTGAGCCACGTTTTACTCTCAAGAAGGGTATGGCTCTGGCTCTTCTTGCTGAATTTCTCTCCCAACAGAAAATAATGCTCAATCCAAGAGAGAGTTCATCAACATTCTTTGGTGTCCAGACTTGAGATTATGATGAAGGAAAATGGTCTAACGTCTGCTTAACATAAGAGGGAAGGACCATGGAACGCCAATCTAGGCCACAGCTGCGGCTGACAAGTCAGCCTCAGGCCTCCTTCCTGAGCCAGTTCTGCTGCCAGTTAGCCCTCCCTGGCACGCTGCTGCTCTGTTGCTTTGTGGTCACTGTTGCAGTGGCCTCACAGAACTCGAAGACGTTGTTTACAGGCGAGTATTTATTAGGAATGTTAGTAGGTTACCACAGTCAGGATCAGAAGACACAAAAGATACAGTCGTGTACAGCATGTCCGCTATCAGCCACATCTCTTTCTGGAGCTCAGTCTCTCAGCCACTGAATCCCTTCCCCTCTGCCTTGCTCAGGAGAGTGTTACACACTTCTCCTACGAATTGCTGATTAATGTCCACATGACACTTCACTCCACAAGGTAGCCTCCCGCCTAAGGCACTAAGCTTTGCTTATTCAGTGGGTTGGGAGTCTACAGGTCTTTTTGGTTGTAGTGGTTAGTCTTTCCTAAAAGGGTGGTTTTATGTTGGGTATATTTTATTTAATGTGTGCTTGTCTTGCGTTTGTTAGTTTTCTTCTCTCTCTACTTTTCAGCTTTCCTGCTTTCCTCCCTCCTCTCTACTCACCCACACCTTCTCTCTCTCTTCCCCCCTCTCTCTCCTTCCCATCCTCCCTTCTAACCCCCTCCCCTTTATTAGCTTGAACCTGTACAAATTGGTTGCTAAGGAAGATATTGGACATCAGGATAACAGGCCCATGGTTCTGAGGTGATGGATTAGAGCTGCGAAGTGCAACACAGATTTCTGTCTGACTCTGACTTCCCTTTAGCAGACTTGTACCAGGATCTAAAAAGATCTTGTGTGGCTCCTGCTGCCAAGTGATTTATTTAATCTTTCATTGCAAAAATATCTTTTAGGGCACATTCTATGCTGGGGCCCCATGCTAAGAATTTAGGAAATGCTCTATTCTCACAGAAAGCAATTTCAATATAATTTGGATGCAAACGAGAACTTGGCCATTGTGCACTTGTAGACTCCACTTTTAGGACATTTTGAATATATTTTAAGATGCTTGCTCTGAGCAAAGAAATGAAGAAGTAAGCAATAGCCAAATCATAGGAAACCCTTGCAAATGATATTTGAGTGATATTGCACTTTGTTCAAGGAGTGATGAGATGCTATCAAAAATGTTAAACAGTTATGTACACTGATAAAATATATATGTTAGTCTGGGTACATTAGGGAAAAAAATCCACAAAAAATCATATGTATATAAGAGAGAGTTTTTTATAGAGTAAGTATACATAAAGAAAGCATCCTAACCCAGTGCTGTCCAAGCTCACAAATCCAACATTAGCCCATATGTCTGATACCAATCTACAAAGTCCTCCTCCATCTCACAAAACACACATAATGACACCAACTGCAGGAGGAAAGCCGAATCAGTAAATGTGTAAGCATCTCAGTGCTGGCAGGGGTCTCCACACGGCTGCTCCAGCACCGAGGGGAGCATCGGGATAGTTCCATGTGGCTTCTTCTCAGGGATGTCTTACAGGAAGTGAGCCTTGCCAGCTGAAGCAGGGAACTGGCTAAGGCAGCTGCACCCTGATCCGACCATCAGAGAGCAAGAGACCCAAGAACAAGAAAGGTGAGGTTCACCGAGCCTTTTATCTCTCTGCTCTTCAGTTAATCCCATGTGTTTATCGGCCATTTTGGCACAATAAACGTTAACTATCTTAATATGTTAAAAATTAAAATTAGTTTTGTTGCCAAGCCACAGCATGGTGCTCCATCATGAGGATCAATAAACATGCTCTTATACTAACCCAGGTAAGAACTGAGGGTAGTTCAGATGAACTGGTAGCAATGGATGTAGAATTAACTAGATTCAAATTTACTATAATGCTATATTTAGAGGATTATCTCACAAATATATGTAGATTTATGTGTTAGATAGTGGTATTTTGATAATATAGAAAAATAAAGCTGATGTTATCAGTAAGAATAATAATAATCTTAATTTTAAAAGTAATAGCAATTATTATTTATTAACAGCTGATCTAATTTATACCTTAAAAAGGACCTTTACTTAAATATTATTCCCTTATTACATAAATAAACTGAAGTTTAGGAAAATTTATTTATTTGCTCACTAGAAAATTGAAAAGACAAGATTGATATATAACATTGACTAAAAGAGCAATACATCTCTCAATAAGATTTTAAATGAAAATACTTTTCTGTTCTGTTCCAAGAATTTACCCAATATATTAAGCTGTATTTAATATTCCACTGCAGATGTTGTTGTTGTTGTTGTTGTTGTTGGTAGGTGCCATCCAGTGGGTTCTGGCCCATCTTTACTGCATGCACAACAGAAGAAAACACTGCACGGTCGAGCGCCATCCACACAGTCATTCCTATGCTGCAGCCATGGTGTCAATCCATCTCCTTGAGGCCTTCCCTCTTTTCTTTGCTGCCCCTCTATTTTTCCAAGGACAATGTCCTTCTCCGAGGACTGGTTTCAGCTCACAACGTGTCCAAACTATGTTAAACAAAGCCTTACCATTCTTGCCTCTAAGAAGCACTCTGGCCAGACTTATTCCAAGACAGATCATTTTGTCCTGTCACTAGTCTGTGGCATATTCAATATTCTTCTCCAGCACCATAATTCAAACACATCGATTCTTCTGCAGTCTTCCATTCAATGTCCAATTTCACATGCATATGAGACAATTGAAAGTGCCATGACTTGGGTAATGTACACTGTAGTTCTCAAAGTAAACCTCTTAGTTTTTTAATACTCTAAAGATTTAATCCTCAGCAGATTTACCCGATGCAACATATCATTTTATATCGTCTGCTGCTTCTATGAGCATTGCTTGTGGATCTAAGAAAAGATGAGATTCTTGACAACTGCATTTCTTTCTTCATTTACCAAAATGCTACCTATTGATCCAGTTTGAGGATTTTGGTCTTCTTAACATTGAATCACAATCTATACTGAAAGCTTCCATCTTTGATCTTCATCAGCAGATACTTCAATTCCTCATCACTTTCAGCAAGCCAAGTTGTGCTATCTGCCTCTAAGGTTGTTAATGTGCCTTCCTCCAATCCCAATGCTGTATGCTTCATATCATCCATCTTCTGGGGCCTTCTATGTTTCAAAATATAGAATATATTATATAACTATGTTTATATATTTTTAAGCCTTCATCTTTTTATTACCCTGGGAGTTTTAGTGTTTTAGAATACGTTCATCTTACCCACCATCATGAATCTGTTGCCTTCCTGGTAGAGCACTCGGCATAAATGTAGTAAGACGAGAAGCTGACCATTGCTAGCACAGAAGACAATCCTTCTGTAAGAGTTGATCTGATGAAAGAAAATTAGTTGATTGACTTATACAATTTTATAGACTTCACACTAGGAAAATACCAAAAGCTGATCATATTACTTCAATGGTTTATCATCTGAGGTAATGTCCAGGCTGGAAAATATGTTCTTGTCATTGAACTGGGTCGCTACTTTAAATTAAATTATTCTTGTCGAAATGTTTCTGTGTTAAACATTTATCATACATTACAGCTTCAGTCAATTAAAATTTTATAGAATGCGATTGGAAATACAAAGGGGGTTCAAAAACGTTTACAGAACAATTCTATTTTTTCTGCAAATGTTTTACACCCCTTTCTTCATTGCAATTGAGTATTACTAGGTATTTGAGCATATTAATATCTACACACATTGCATACCTATATGCATTTATATTCTACATAACATTTATTTCTTTCAATTCATTTATAGTTTATTTTATGTCTTTCTGAATCAGTAGTACAGAGTATATTAAAGCTATCTCTGTTAACATTTTTGTCCTGAAGCAACAACAAATCAACGTGGACAATAGACCTTCTTGGAACGCTCATCTAGTGGTCCTGGCTTGTAAAATAAAGGTCGTATTTAGCTAAAGAATGAATGTTGACAACTTTACCAGAATAATTGATAAGCTGTAACAATACATACTGCAACATTTCATTTTGAAAATATATCCCAAAATGGAAAAATACATGATAAAATGTACTCATGTTTGTAGTAAAAGTTCAAATGAATCAGTGACATTATACTCCTTTAAATAATAATAGTTTTCATAAAGAAACAGCATCTTCAGAAGCCATATTGAAGGACAAGACAGAAGATGAGCTTACTTTTTTCTGAAAAGGCAAAGGAGACCATTTATAGTCCCCTTCCTGTCTTGCCCAATCTGATTTTCCCTTTAAAGAATAAACATTTCCTTTGGCTGACTATTTCATAGTCCAGCAATTCTGGCTGTCACAAAAGTATATCACTGCCCTTTAGAAGGACTCCAATGCATGTTTTAACCACATCGGTAAGAGGCGATAGAAAACATGTAGAAATTCTGTTGAACATAAGACCAGACTGGGAATCAATGTAAGACGCTAGTCATTCTTAATGAAGTTATAATTTTCTGCTTCATTTTATACCATGTAGAAAATATTCTGATAGAAAGCATCACAATTTATTGAAACTATCATAACATATTCTTAATAAACTACATTGTTGGCTCTAACTCCACAATTTTCTAGATATTCAGTAACTGCAAATTGCAGTCTATTTCCCCTGTAATCTTTAAAATTCTATTTTCCAAGTGAATTGATATTGTAGAACTATTCTCATTTGTAATGTAACTATTGTCATAGTAAAAACTGAATTTAAGGATGGCATACAATTCCATTAATTTAAATGAAATATTATGACCTATAGTTGAAAAATTTGAAAAGTTAATGTTGAGATAGTTTTAATGAGAAATGTTTGATCCTAATTACACAAGAACGCACATCAACATATGTGTGTATATTGAGGACCCCTGATGGCAGAGAGGTTACGCACTGGGCTGTTAACCACAAGGTCAGCAGTTGAGGGCCACCGGCCCCTTGGAGGGAGGAAGAGGAGAACTTCTAATTCAGTAAAGGGTTCCAGTTTGCGAAACTCACAGGGACAGTTCCATCCTGCCCTCGAGGGTTGCTGTGGGTCCACCTTGACTGAACAGCAGGGAGCTTGGCTTGGTGTAATTGTGTGGCAGAGATATTTGAGTGAAGTGGGACATACAAACACATTTGCACCCCTGTCACAGATTGTATTATGACTCATAGTGACTATATCATGCACAGTAGGACTGTCCCTAAAGCATTCAGAGGCTGCAAATCTCTCCAGGATCAGAGAACCTCATCTTTCTCCTACGGAGCAGATGGTGGCTTTGGATCACTGATTGTGCAGTAAGCAGTCTACTGCCCAACCTATTGCACCACTGTGACCCCGTGAAATGTATGCAGGAAGAATTCATGCATATGATTAGAGGAAGGTTTGTGGGATAAAAGTAGGAGCCTAACAGGCATAAACAAGAAATCTGACAAGTGTGGTATTGTGTGCTCTTTGGTCAATTCCCACCGATGCCCCCACAAAACAGAGCAGAAGACCAACCAACAGCACTGACCCCTTACGCTTTCCTCGGCTACAGTCTTTGGGGGGGCGGATTGCCAACTCTGTACTCCCACATGTCAACAAGAGCTCCTACAATCATACATCTTTATAAATCTAAAACAGTTACAGTTAATTCACTTTGAATTCTTGGTAATCCATGTCGTTCCATAGAGCTTTAAGGTAGGAGTTTTTTCCAGACATATGCTTATTGTATTTAAAATGTCAAGAGCGTTTCGCTGTTCTCAGAGAACTGAATAAATTCAGCATTGTGTCTTTGGGCAAGTTACATATACCTGCTGTGCCCTTGTTTCTCCATATGGAGGCTCCTCGTGTTTCAAATTGCTCTCAAAAAGAAATGAGATCCTCAGCAAAATTTGTCAGAAAATTCCCTGGTAGACGGAAAATAATCAATGAATGTTAATCATTAAATCTGAAAGGCTGAAATGGTGAGAAGTTGGCTACAGTAGAAAGCTGGGCTATCAATTAGATCTGATGTCACTATTTTGTTCTATATGGTTTTATTTTTGGTAGGGCTGGATATTATTTTCCACATAATAACCTCTTTTTTCCAACCCATTTTTACATTCTTACAAGATAACTAATGTAAAACTCTAAGGTCACAGTACCTGAATCCACGTGAAGGAACCACTGGCTGTGGATTGGCAGGTGCTTTAACATTAGTTTCAAGTTTCTTTCTGAAATTCAGAAGTTCAAATTTGAAATCTCAGATCTTATTCATTGGCAGTATAAGTTATTCTTACATCAATCCCCAATTGTTAAATAGTCCCCAACATTTTCAGATCAAATCATCCCTATGTGGCCAATCTGCAAAAAGAGCCCTCCTCTTCGGGAAGAGAAGGTAACAGTTTTCTCTACATGCCTTCTTTTCACAATTGCAATCGCCTCAGTGCCTACAGATTACAAGCCGCTCTTATGGGCCAGGAGCTGGAATGCTAACCAGTCAGTGTTTCAGTCTGCCTTTGTCATGAGCAATTACGTAAAGGACCTACCTACCCACCAGTCTCAGATATTTTATATGACCCAAAGAAGATACTTGAAAAAGAGAAGCGTTTTTGTTGTTTTACTTGTATAAGTGACATAGGCAGGGTAGTGGAAAAACAATTGAACTGCAATCCCGATGGTCAGCAGTTCAAAACCACTAGCAGCTCCTCAGGAGGAAGACTGGGCTTTCTCCTCCTCTACAGAGGGACAGTCTCAGAAACCCACAGGAGTCACGGAGTCAGCATGGACTGAAAGACAGTGAGTTTGAGAGTTCCGCATTCCAACCTGATTCTTTTCCACAAGTGTTACATCTGTTGATACTCAGTAGCTTTGCAAAAAGCCCAAAAGTTTAGGTCTACAGATTCTAACACCAGACTACCTGAGTTCACATTCTGTTTCCTGACAGTACCTAGGTTTCTCAGCTGACTCATGGTAACACCAGTGGCGACTCCTTCTCACAAAGTGTTGGAATAATTAAATGAAACGGAGCACTTAAAGCCTTAGTAGCTAGGACATAGTGAGCATTTAATAAATCTTATGTATTAGAATTGCTTTCAAGATGTAGTATAGAAAATTGAATACTCATCAACATATTTAAAGTAGTTATTGAGGTGTGGAAAATGGCGAGCGGCACCTTCTGTAGAGGAGGGGAGAAGGTAGACCAATAAATAGAAAAAGGGACGTTTCCAATTAAACTTGGATATCATTCATTTATATTGAAACCTTTTGTGAAGCTTTAGATTTTCCTTCAACAGTGCTTGGTTTAAGAAATGAAGGTGATTAAAATTTTTGAATGCAGGAAGCTTTGCCAGCTGCACGAAACTGAAAGACAAAAAGAGGACAGAGTTGAGTGCAAGTATTGGTCAGATTTGTCCACTAAATGATAAGGGGAATATGACTCCAGTTGGAAGACTGGTAAGGAGAGCTAGGGATTCATATATGTATATGTATATATATGGTGGTGGAGAGGGAGCTTTCTCAATATGAAGTAAAAACTTTGGAATGTAGCTGGCTAGTGGATTCATGTGACGTTGTAATTTTTAAAATCAATAAAACATAATATATCAGACACCGGCCACTGTTAATGACCTCTCTAGTTTCACGCTGACCTACTGTATGAGCACTGCGGTTTCATTCCCAGTTCTATTGCTTTTTCCTATTACTCCCCTGCAGACATTTTAAAACAACATTCATCACTCCACCTCCTACAGGGTATTTCACACACCACACACACACACACACACACACACACACACACACACTTTCCATTAGTTGTTCTGAGTACGTGTGTATTGAAAAAATATCAAATGATCCTATCATATTTCTGTTATTTTAAAAAGAAACTTTTTTCTGTAAACGTTACATTTCTCTTTGAGAGATTGTGAAACTATTTCATATTTTTGTTATTTTTAAAAGGAACCTTTTTTCTGTAAATCTTAAATTTCTCTTTGAGAGATTTTGGAACTATTTCAGTGTTCACTTACTTGTAATTATTTGACTGTTAACTATGTTCATAATATTCTATAACCTCTCATTTTGATACAAGTTTCTGTTATATTTAATTTCTCTTTCTTATATGTTGAGTGTCTTTCTATAAAAAAAAGCACAGCATAAATTGTTTAAATTCAAATTTTCAATAACATCTAATGTTTTTCAAGGACAGTGAAAACACACAAATTAAAATAGGATTTCCCACATTAAAATGTTACAAGTAGACAATTGAGATATAACGATCAAACAAAACAAATCCCAGCTAGTCTAAAACAATTAAACTACACCATTTACTCAAAGCATTGTTGTTTTGCTTTTGGTTTTGTTTTCTGTTTAGTTCAGCAAAAATTCATTTGCAAAAGTTTAAAACCCACCAAAATATGTAGCCTCTCCAAAGAATAAGCTATCAGGGAGATGTAAGGGAATAAGGCTTACCACTCTTTTCTTTCTAAAGTAGACTTTCTTGAATCAACTAATTGAGCTGTGTCTGTTCCAAATGTTTGCCTCAAATAGTATCTGAAAAATGTTTGCTAATCTCTTATTGACTGTCTGCAAGTCAATTCTGGCTCTTGCTTATTAATGTTCAGGGAGCACTGGTGGCACAGTGATTGCATATTGGGCTGCAAGGTCAACTGTTCAAAACCACCATCTTCCCTGTGGAAGAAAGCTGAGGCTTTGTATTCTTGTAAACAGTTACAGTCTCTGAAACCCACTGGAGCAGTTCTACTGTGTCCTCTGGGGTCACTAGGAGGTAGAATCGTCTCAACGCCAATGAGGTTGGAGTTTGGGGTTTCAGTCGTGTGTGCAGGGTAAAACTGTCCCATGAGGTGTTCACAGCTGTGATCATTCAGAAGATTTCCAGGCATTCCTGGATGAGTGTGTCCCGCCGAAACTCAGCTCATACACAAATGCTTAACTCTTTGCACTACCACAGACTGAGGTTAGGAAATGTATAATTCCTCATGATTGCAACAATCTCAACCCAGCTCGTTGTTAAATAACCAGGTTTTACGCAAAGAAGTTATTCAAACACACATGACCCTACAAAATAGAGGGTGCTAAATATTCATTCCTGTTTACAAATTGGCCCTAGGTCCTAGCTCCTTGTGTGCACATATCTAACCACAGGTTTCATCCATGCATTTTTCAAGATAATAACTATATTAACCAAAATTGTGTAGTAACCATGCTTTTATTACATGATATTGTACACCTTACATATAATCGACAAACCTAGGAAGTATAATTAGAGTCACAAAAATGTAAAAATTCATACACTTTCAATTATGCTTAAAGATTAGAGTTTTCTTTTTATAAATATATAATATAAATAGGCATTATGACAGTAATTGTAAAAATTCTACTATTTTAATATAAAAATGGTTTTTGGAATTGAGGACCTTTTTAATAGTTTAAATTCCTTGGCCACCAAACTATTTTCAATACATAAAAATTAAAATAATGATAAATAAATAAGTAAATGAAAATAAATAAATAAATGAAAATGGCTTTCCTTTTCTCAAATCACTGGTATTATATTAAAATTATAAAAGAACAGATGTACTATATCACTGGCATCGTGGTTTTATTCATTTTAAAACAGTCTTCTATTCACTGATAATTTAGACTGAATGCTAAAAACACTTCTCTTCTTGGAACATTAAAAAAATTATATCTGATTTGTTAAAATGCCCATTTAAAATTTTCTTTAAAGATATGCTTACATGATTTATTTCTCTTTTGAAAAGTAGAAAATGGATTATGTTTTAGAGGATTGCTTCCTTTCTGTTAACAAATCTATCATTGTTGTAATACTTAAAATATACTGAAGACTATGATAGTAGCTAAAAACAAATATCACATAGAAACCTTTGCGCAGTGTGGTGGATATGTAAATTTTGTAATTAAAAATATATTGACACAAAGCCACCAGGAAAATAATGAAAGTCTGCTGAATCACTGGGCTATTAACTGGTGCATTTCAGAAACAAACAAACAAAACTGCTAACACTTCAATAACATGCACTCGTCACTTACTGAGTTAGTCTGCAAAGGCCAGTTTATGATGTGACAATCAGTGGTCAGTGAGAAAGGAAGGTATTGCCTCAGACTACGAAATGAAGGATGACGGCACCAATGCCTGACAACCAAGTGACATCATTAGGTCCCTTCCAGACTGCCGATTCTTAAGGCCTTCACCCTCTCAGGTAGCGTGACTATTGCCTTGCACTTCAGTGTTTGGCTTTGCCATTGGTATGAATAATAATTGGATGGTAAACATACCCTGCTTTACCTCTGTAATGCAATGCCAATCCAATTTCCTCATGGTAATCAGGATCATTGAGACCACTCAATGCCTGTTGACTCAGAGTCAGGAGGAACTCAAAATGACTAGGAAGCGTTGTTGACTTCCAGTGCAATGGATGCAGTGCTCTGGCTCCATGGGGGACAATTCCACCCTGTGGAAGGAAGCCCTCCAAACCTTCAGAGCAGAGGGTTGCAAGGACAGGAAGCAAAACTCTGGTGAGTGGGTCATTAAGAGCAATCTGAGTGGAGCCATATATCCTGGCTATTGGAAAAATAGCATTACATGATGTAAACATGTTTAGAGCATATAAAACCTCACGGAAAAGATTGCCCCAATTTTGCAGGTTGATGTCGGATTGTATCTTTAGAAGTCCATTCCATCTTTATTCAGGCCAGCTATGTCAGGATGATGGGAAATATGGTAGGACCAGTGGAGTCCATAAACATGGGCCCATTATCACACTTCATTTACTGTGAAGTGAGAGTCCCCTGATGTGAAGTGATCCTGTGTGGGACACCGTGTTAGTGAATAAGATGTGCTGTAAGTCCATGAATGGTAATTTTGGCAGAAACATATGTATAGGGAATCAACACTTACTCTGTGTACAGAGTAAGTGTTGATTCCAGTAAAACAAAACACTGCCCTTTCCATGAAGAAAATACTCCTATATATTTGACCTGCACTAAGTTGCCAGTTCCCATCCCTGATGAATCGTCCCATATCGTGGGCTTGGTATTGGTCTCTGCTGCTGGCAGGCTGGGCACTCACCAAGTAGCCTTGGTGAGTGGAATCCCATGTTTCTGAGCCCATGTATAACCAACCTCCGTCCCTGCCATGATGGGCACTTTATTCATGTCCCTCTTGGACTGGGACAACAGGGGCTGAGGAAAGAGGATGACTGGTTCCAACAGAGCATGTCCTCCAGTCACTTGATTGTTAAAGTTCTGCTCTGCAGAGGTCACTCTTTGCTGAGCAGTAATATGAGATGATTTGTTTTAGCCCATTCAAGAGGTCTAGACACATACCTTTTCCCCACACCTCCTTCCCACATCAATTTTCCAATAATGCTCCATCCAAGTCTCTGACCGTCCAAGTCGCTGTCCACAGACCGTGCATCAATGCACATTTGCACATTTGGCCTTTTCTTCTTCCAAGTACACAGAACTAGCAAGTGTCCTAATCAACATTCTGATCCTCCAGGAGTTTTCCCGTCACCTCTGTCTTTCAGAGAAGACCCAGAAAGTGGCAGGAGTGCCACTGCTCTCCACACCTGAATATCATACAGAATCATCAGTAAAGCAAGCGCGGCTTTTCTGTTCCTCGGTCACCTGGTCAGAAGGAACTCCCATGAGGCCACAGGTGCCGACTGATAGGATTGAAGACCACCGGCGTTCGGACTTTGGCATCTTCAGGTCCTGCTGCAGCCTGAACTCATCATATATGCCAGCCCCTCTAATGTGGGGATGCTGCTGTGCCACCTAACTTCATGGTTCTGGAGATCAGACAGCACCCGGCTCGCAATGGGCAGCTCAGGCCACACGGTGGCTCTGTGCTGAGACATTCGGTATCCATAGGCCTAATATCAGTCAAGATGCTGCTTTTCAAAGGGGGAGGGATTGTCTACAGAATGTGGTTGAGCTTTGTTCCCAAAGCCTGAATGTATGAACCATCATTTGTCAATAAGAGCCTGCCAAAGACCCCAAAATGCATCCCTGTCTACCCCTAAAACATTCAGCACTATTGGATCAACTGGATCATAGCACCCAGTGACAGAGTGGCTTGTGCAGAAGCCTGAACTTGTTGAAAAGCCTTCACTTGTTCTGAACCCCACGCAAAGCTGGCAGCTGTTCAAGTCACTGGCAATACTGGCTAGGGTTACACACCCAAAGGAGGGATCAGTTACTCTCAGAATCCAAAGAGGCCCAGCAGGTGCTGTGCCTTCTTTTCTGCTGTACGAGGTCCAGGTGTGCTAACTTCTCTCATTGAAGTAGGGACAGCTTGACATTCCCCACACCATTGGACCCCTAGAAATTTCACTGCAGTAGAAGGCATTTCTGTCGGGCTAATTTCTCATCCTCTCACACACAGATGTTTTAATAATACGTCTAAAGCATCGATACTTCTTTCATTACAAGGTCCAATCAGCATAATGTGATGTGGTGTACCGGTGTGACATTTTGTGGAGGGAAACGCAATTAAGGTCCCTGCAGAATAAATTAGGGCATAGTCCTAGAGAAGGGACATAACCCTGAAAGGGAATTCTCAAAGCTCTTGCCAGCTGAAGACAATCTCCTTCTGTGGTCTTTGGACTCTGGAATTGATGACAAGGCATTGGCCAATCAATAGCTACACAGCTGTTACCAAGAAAGAATTCATCAGTCCAAGCAATGAAACTACATCTGGAACAACATCTATAGTTGGGACTATGACCTGTTTATGTTAATCTACTTTCATCCATCTGATTTTGCACAGGACAAATAAATGGGTTAAACAGGGATGTTGTGGAAATCACCATCCTTCGAGGCCTTGAAGGTGACACTAATCTCTGAAATTTCTCCAAAAATGAAAACCAAATGCTGCCATCAAGTTGATGTGGACTCATAGCAACCATTTAGGAGAAGGTAAACCTTCCCCTGTGAGTATCTGAGACTGCCACTGTTTACAGAAGTATAAAGCCTCGTCTTTCTCCCCTGGAGAAGCTGGTGGTTTCAAACCATTGACCTTGCTGTGAACAGCCCAACTGGTAATTACTATGCCTCCAGGAACGTGGTATTGCTTTTCTTTTGCAATTATCCTGAGCAGAGGCAGCTCAGATAGCTTCCACTTGGTTTTTACCACGTTAACATTCCTTATTCCGTTTGCCAGGGTTCTAATGCAGGGCTTCTGTAGGTTGCTGGGTATGTCTCTTCCAACAATGCTTTCTGGAACTAGGGGAATCCCTAAGGTATAGATCTAGGGAACCCACTGGACTGACGATGCGGCATTCCTGGGCAAAGACTATATTAGGAATTTGACCTGATGCTCCTTGAGCCTCAAATACTTTCTTGTTACCTGGTGATTAATGTTAATTTATAGCCGGTGTGCAGTAATCTGCAAAGTCTATTTCCTTTTCACACAAATGGTTACTCTTGTGAAAGGGTGTAGCTCCCTTTGGGGAAAGCTAGGGAGAAGCTCCAATGTTGTAAACTGTTGGTGTGTAGTGGGTTCTGCATCAAAGGACACAGCTTTCCCTTTCATTGAATGGGTTGTGGCTCTGTAAACTGGATCATGTCTGGGAGCTGATTGAAGGGCCATGGCTGGCTATTCTGGTGATTCAGGGTAGACTGTCTTTCACTTGACCTCGAATTTTTTTTTTTGGGGGGTGCCTCACAAATGGCAGTTTATACAAAGCAAAAAGATAAACCTTCAAGTGATTACTGCCTCTAGGACTTCAGGAATCTCAATATCCTCTTCCCAGTTTCCAAACATCCATTCTTTAAAAGCTCTCCATTTTTGAGTTCAAAGAGGGATCCGGGGCCGTCTTCCAGAAAGTTTAAAGGTAGTTCATTATGTAAGACCCTGCTTGTGACAACCCTGATGTACGGAGCAGTGTAGACGTCATTTGTCCTGGGAAGGCGTCACCCTTCTTCCTTTCATAGGCCTTGTGTTGTCGTTATTGCCATTGTTGGATGTCACTGAGTCAGTTCCAATTCATAGCAAGCACTATATGCAGCAGAAGAAAGCACTCCCCGTCACGCATCACCCTCACAATCGTTGCTGTTTGTGACAATTGTTTCAGCCACCATGTCGATCCAGCTCACTGAAGACCTTCCACTTTGTCACTTAGTTTCTGCTTCACCAAACACCATTTTAACCCTCTGAGATAGCCATGATGGCAGCAGCCTGGTCCACACAGAGAGCAGGAGGGGGCGAGAGGAGAGAGTCTCTTTATTTCTGACCAATGCCTACATACTTAGGGGTGTGCAAGCCCCCTTCTTGACCTCGAATTTTTCTGCTTATGTAGGTTAAGCAAATATTTGGTAGGTTTCTCATCTATAGGGACATTCTGCCTAGTTAACCAAAGCCATACGTAGTTCCATATGAGTTAGGCCATTCTGGTGACTATTTTTATTCCATTATGGTAATTATGCTCACGGTGGTAACCACACACACCTCATTTCTATAATTGAGTGCTACAACTTGGTCCTGACAGCCAAGAGGCTCAATTAGCCCCATTGCAGGCAAGTGTCTTAATTCTCTAGTGCAGTTTTCACTGCCAAGCGTGGCGGGCATAAAACGGCCACCACAGGGGTCTTCACAAGTACTGGGGCTCTCTTCTGAAATTTGTTCTTAGCGTTTTGGTACAAGGTTTGTCCTTGGGTACTCCTGTGTAGGTTTCTGGGTTTATCCTGATAAATTCCCTCTTACATGTCGATTCCCCACCTTAATCCCCCGCCACCACCACCCCCCACCCCGGGATGCTTTCTGCCATAGCATATCTTGGTGGAACTGGTACTAAAACTTGACTTAATGTAGGCCTGGTCACATGACCCATTTTATAAATTTTCTACAATTTATTTTTCCTGATTTTAATATGGTTGAATGGAGCCTGTGCATGCAATATATTGGGCTGCTAACGGAAAGCTTAGCAGTTCGAAACCATCAGCTGCCCCACTGAAAAAGATAGGACTGTCTCCTCCTGTGAAGACCTACAGTCTCAGAAATGCACAAGGACAGTTCTACCCGGCCCTGTATGCTCACTGTGAGTAGCAAGTGTCAAGATAGGCGTGAGTTTGTCTGCTGCTTTTTAATGTGGTGAACATCTTTTCACAAGTTGCTTTCCTGTCTTTCTTCTGTGACTGCTCCTACCCTTTGCTCCACTCTTCCATGTTAAGTTTTGATATCTTGGCTTATCTTCTGCATGTTTTCCCTGTAGTTTTAAAAATCTGCCTCTGTCTTCTTGTGTGATGTTTTGGATATCCCAGAGTGACAATCTTGTCACTAGAAAGTAGGATATTTAAACTTCAAGTTATTTAATATGCTCACTGAACCTGCAAGTGTTTTGTCTGTTTCTAAATAGATACATGACATTGATACTTAGTCCTTCAGAGATATCGTGAACAGTTAGTTGACCAGAGAGAAGAGCATATGCTGTCTGTTCAGCACGTTGAATCGTGAGGCCCTACGCAGGTTCACACATCTATTATCGCACTGGAAGGCCTTTCTAAAATATCATCATCATCGTCATTTACTGTGACTTCTGTTAACTGTCACAATCACTGAGCATTACAATAGACTGCCAAGAGAGCTGGTCAGAGAGAGATGATTGATAGCACATTGAGTACATCATTTATTAAGTCTACCAACATGTATTAAGTCTACCAAAACCCTGAGATCATAGCCCAGTGTCCCTGCTTTTATTTACCTGTGGCAGACACAGGCTCTGCTAGAAAGCTCCCTTGTTTAGCTTGAGAGTGTTTGAAACATGTGACGGTGACTGGGCTGGGATTGGTAGACAGTCATTTATATGGAAGCTTCCGCCAGCCAACAAAGTAGAGTGTTTCCAAAGAGTTGTTTTGGATTCTAGATGTGAAAGGAATCCCCAAGGAAAGCTCCCTACGGCTCGAGCAGTCTTTCAGAGCAATTCTCTTAAAATAATCCAAATAGAGGCTATTCAGATCTTAAAGGAAGTGTCCTTTTGAGACTGGTGGCAGGAGAAAGGTAGCACAGTGGAAGGAAGATGTTGAAGAAAATTGCTCGTTGTCTAGTTGAATGCTCACAATTTCCAGAATGCAAAAAGAACCCATGTGGTGTCCGTGTGTTTAGTAAATACAGCCATAATTAATGCTATAGTTGAATTCTTAGATTTCAAGGAAGAGACTAAGGATTTAACTCTCAATTTTTTGATATCAGAAGGCTAATATGCTTCTGGCAAACAGGTAAATATTAAGTGTAGATTTCTCTAGTGTATTTATTTTTCCCAAGGTGTGAGATCAGTTAGATACAAAAAATATAAATTGTATATTAATAGTAAAACTAAGTCCACTGCCATTGAACCAATTTTGACTCATATTTGAGTCAAATATATTGGCGTCCTGAGATTGTAAAGCTATAGAGTAACAGATAGCCTCATCTCTCTCTCATAGAGAAGCTGCTGAGTTTGAACTCTTAACATTGTGGTTATCATCCCAACAAATAATCCAAAGTACCACCGGGATTCTTTAATAGTAAACGTGAATCACAGATTATATTAAATTTATGTTTCAGAAAAGGAACCACAGGCACAGTGGTTCTGTGTTGAGCTCCTACTTTCAAGGTCAGCAGTTTGAAACCACTGGCTACTGTGCAGGACAAAGATCAGTTTGGTTTGACCAAAAAGTCATTACCATTTGTAGAAGTGGAGATTATGCAAAACACGGGAATAATTTTCTTTTAATGTCATCTTTGCAGAGACAAAGGAATGAATACACTTTTGCTTTTACTTTTGGAGGGCATGTGCTCACTGTGTCCTTGCGCTTGGAAGCCATGAGCAGCCCGCCTGCCAGTTATTGGCAGTGTGTGGAGGAGACCGGGTGCCGTCATGTCACCTCGCGGCGGCATCTTCTCAGTTTAACTGCAAAGCTGGCCCGGCCCGAGCTTGCTGCTTGAATCCACTGTCATGTTGGACACAGATGATAGATTGCTACTCCCAATGAGCTTTGGGGGAGTGCTTATTGTACATGCAGTGTGTGTCTTTGATACTCTGGGCTATTCATAAAAGTGTTGCTTGTAATTAAAAGTCAGCAGGTGCTACTTAGTAGTTTAAAAATTAGTCCAGATATTGATCAGTTCTGTGCAGATGGCTTATTTAGATGTTGGAAATATCCATTTCATGTGTAACCATTATCCAGTGCTTTTAACAAAATCTTAAAAAGCTGATTCATATCAAGATATTTTATCTACTACTTGATAAATGGCTCTCTTACAAAGAGATTTTCTTTTCATGGAAGAGATTTATTCATGAATGAAAATATTGATTCACAAAGTTTAAATAAAACAGTGCAGCATATTGAAAGAATGATTTTTTTAAATGCCCTTTATGGTGGGTAGGGGAGCGTGCATATCTGACCCCCTCTGGCTTCCCTATCCCCACAAGGCAGGAGGCAGAAGTCCCCCCACCCTCCATGTGCCATTCACCCTGTTCTGACACCAACTGTTCCTTCCAAATCACGACTCTTCTGCTGAGTTGAGAATTCTTTGCCCTGGCCGCACGGACGGAGCTCACACAAAACTCCGAATGACATGATTGTGTTAGGAAAGTAAACAGGTACCACAAGTCAGGCTCATTGCTTATACCAGAACATCTTCATCTTCTCAGGCAGCCAAATCTCTGGTCAACAGTCTCTCAGTGGCATTGTCCCTTGGCCACTGGCTCTGACATCCAGAATGCTAGCTCACTGGTCTGTCTCACAGTCTCTAAGCCTGGGCTCTAGTCTTCTACTCTGTCTCAGAGCCTCTGTGCCTCCTACTCTCCTTTCTTAGACCTCCGATCTTTTAAAAAATTATTATTAATCATTTTAAGGGGGTTCTTACAACTCATCGCAATTGATACATCCATCCATTGTGTCAAGCACATTTGTACATTTGTTTCCATCATCATTCTCAAAACATTTGCCTTCTACTGGAGCCCTTGGTCTGCTCTGGTCTGGACCTGCCTCCTCTCATCTGTCCCAGACTCCAGGCCACAGCCTCTAGTGTCTCTAGTCATGGACACCTTCACTTCAGACTGAAATCTCAAATGCATTCTTTTTATGATGCCTTTCCTGATGGACTGAGGATCTCTCTCTGTGTTCCTGCTCTTTTTTTAATTATTAAAAGATCATTTTGTTGGAGATTCTTACAGCTCTTAGAACAATCCATATATCAATGGTATCAATCATATTTGTACATCTGTTGCCATCATTGTTTTCTAGACATTTACTTTATCTTGAGCCCTTGGTATCCGCTCCTCCTTTTCCCTCCTCCCATCCTTATGACCCCTTGATAAATTATAAATTCTTTTTTTCCTATCTTACACTGACAGCTGTCTGCCTTCCCCTATGGCTTCTGTTGTTCATGCCTCTAGGTGAGGGGGGGTCTATGTGATCATATCTCAATGTCTTCCTTCTTCTGAGGGAGGAATGACTTTAGCGTACAATTTGTCTGTTTGTTTGTTGTCATTTAGTCCTCTGTCCGCAGACAGTGCAGGCCGTGGAGTGGGTCCCAGTAGGGCTGCTAACCACAATTCAAATATGCTGGCTACTCTGTGGAAGAAGAAGGAGACGTTCCATTCTCCTGGAGATTTCCATTCTTGTAAATCCACAAGTGACAGCTTTTCCTTGCTCTATAGGGTCACGATGAGGCAGAATTAACTTGTGACGGTGAGGTGCATTTTTGGGTGGTTGTATGTTGTTTTAAACCCAAAGAAGCAAAGGGTGGTGACTTTCTGCACACCCTCTACTCATATAGGGACTGAACCCCACCCCAAACCTGACCATTAACATAGCAGAGGACGCCCTTCAAAAGAAGACCATAGCCATGAACATCGAGGCCAGTATTTATAACATGTCATATAAGTAATTAGGGATAGAAAGACTATACTAATTGACTATTTCAAATGAATACTTTCAGCAGATAAGAACTGGATCTACTTCCCAGTGCCAGCTATGGGCATTTATATAAAATCACATGCTCCTTGGCCCTTTCGGGTGGATACAACATTTTTGTGTACCTTTCCTGTAATATGAGATTAAGAATAGAGTGCTGGTGAAAATTAAATGGGAGTGTATTGTCGAATATCTAGGACTATGCTTGCTAAGAATATACACATTGCAATAGCAGTCCCTGGGCTGTAACAAAATGTTTACGCACTCAGCCCATTAACTAAAATGCTGGGGGCTGGAGTCCACATACTGGTACCTTGGAAGAAAATCCTGGTGATCTCCTTCCAAATCATTATCTCCTGATGGAGCCACCATGCATAGGAATCAACTACTAGCCAGTGTTTCATAATTTTTTGTGCTTTCTCATGATTTCATTAGCATTACCCCCATATCTGGGTTGGGTTACCCTCTCAATAGATGTGCAGGTGGTGTACAGCAGCTCGATCCAATCATTAGTATCATAATTTGCATTGTTATATGAGACTGAGTGGTTGCATTTTCAGCCTCGGCCAATTTATGCAAACAGTATGAAACCCAGCTTGGCTGTTTTGGGTTCATTGTGAGATTTTCTGGTTATTTGAATTGAAGAAATAGAGACTTATTTCCAGAAAGTTTTACTACAAGGTATTGTAGCTTCGTCAGACTGGAGGCTTGAGTAACTGCTGCCGAATACAATGCCCAGTGTTTCAGAGCTGCAGCTTGAGGGAGAAGGAAATGATTGCTGTTCTAAGACCAAGTGAGGTTTTCTTTGTTCATTGCTCTGTGCTCTTGGAGACTAGGCTTGCCTGGTGGTAAATCCAGGCATCTGACTGAAACGTCTCCTACACATCCAAGCTCAATCATCTTTATGTTGTTCTATTTCATTCTAGAATTCTCCTTAACTTTTAATAGGCTACATACTTTTTTGTATATTGTGCTTATTTTTAGTGCCCATTCCTACCAATAGAAAGTAACTTTTATAAGGCTTGGAACTATTCCTGATACATATTAGTACTTTATATATATAGTGTGAGTGAATGAATTCATAAACTATGGTTTAGTCTGTGTCCAATTCTTTCACGAATATGTTTTGATAATTTAGTTCTTTAAATATAGTTTTACTCTTACACTAAATTTTAAAAATACTATAAAAAACATTACAATAGTTCTATGGGATTAATTTAAAGTCACAAAAGCAATGAAATTAAGTTAAAATTAAAATGCCAACCTTTTGCTCTTTGACATTAAAGTGAGGTATTTTTTGCTTTTGTGTGTGTATGTATATATATATATATACATATATATCATTGTATATATAAATCATTATATATAAATCACTGTATATATATATAAATCATTGTGATGGACATCTTATTTGTAGCCATGCATTATTATTGATTGTGCATTATATCAGGGAGCTAAAAGCATATTAAAAACATACTTGCTGCCTTTACATTAAATTTCATTGACATCCTGAGCTGAAACTAAACACTTAGTATTTATTTAATGTGATTTTCAATTGAATTGCATTTTTTCCCCTGTGCAAGTGTTCTATTATGATAGAATTGGCAGGATCACTGTTACTATGAGCAAACATGTTTAAACTACGGTTCTATAATTCTCAGTTGCTGTGGGACTGATCTTAATGACTAGGAAAGGAGAGATAGCAAAAATGTCAGGCTCAGCACTCAGAGATTTTGATCTAAAGGACACATTTCAAGGCTTTCTTTGCAGAGGTCAAGAGCAGCCAACAGTTGCCAGAAACTTGAAAGTCAGGATTGCCTTTATCCTCAGGCTGTGACCAAGTTACTCTTTGGGCCTCCTACTGGCTACAGTAGGAATCTGACTACCGATTTTTGTGTTTTATTCTTCTTTTTTGTTTATTATTATTATTTGCTTCCCCCCCCTCTACATGGCAAAGTAACCTATTTTCACGCAATCTAATTAAATAATGTCATCATACAATTGTTTTCTTACTTCCTAAGCAACAATTCAATAGAAAACTGGCTTTTTACAAAAAGTTATACTATATGGAGTGACGGGACTCAAGCCATGAAGGCCACTAACATTGAAGAGTCCTAAAGACACTCAACGAACAGATTGTGTCTGTGTATGGATGCTTTTAGATGCCCTTGCTGTGTATGTGACTTCCTCAATCTCAAAATGCAAACCGCAGTTTGAATGGCGTTCTGTCTGTCTGTTGATCACAGTAGCTGCGTAATGTGACTGACCAAGTATAATCCCAAACTACCAGATGCGTAATGGGATTTGAAGGTTAGAGAAGCATACAGAGCAGATGGATGAAGCAGGAACTTCTGAATACAACCTAACAAGCTCTAGGATGTCTGGCAACACTGTGCACTGGCGATGGATACGGTATCCATAAAGGTGGTGGTTCACATCCCCAACTGCTCCCTTGAAAAAAGATGCAGTTACAGGCTTTGTAAAGAGTTATGCTCTTGGAAACCCTACACATTGCTGCAGTCATCTTTACATTTACACCAACTAATAATTTGTACTAATCATGCAAAAGGGTTTTTATTTTAAATAGCATCTTTTATTGCATATTAAGAGGGATGTTCAGCAAGGTCATGGGAAAAGGAGGAAGTCAAAATATTAAGCAACTAAAGCAATTCCATCTCTAAATCTTTTAAGTGAAGACCTGCATTTGGGGGGGATTTATATTTTGATGTCTTTTAAAAATTCAACCCACAGGACCATAAAATCAAAGATTCCAAAAACAAAGGCCTAAACCGGAAGAGGCCCTTTCTTTGCCTTCTTGTGTGTATGGATATAGATTTGGGATTGCTTATACTAGTATGTGGAATTGTGATCATTTTGCCAAAAAGTAGAAAAGAAGTTTAACTCATCCACAGAAAAGAACCCAAAAGTGGGAGTGGTGTGTTAGAGGGCGGTTCCTGCCTGCTTTGTCTCCTCAGTCAGTGTCCACTGGTCTCTGAGAAGCTGCAGGCATACGCAGCTGCAGACTGGAAGCCCGGCTTGACCCCCGATGTCGTGGGAAAGGACTGTCCATCACGGGCAGGGCCATGTGCTCCTCTGTGCCGCCAGGACAGAGCCGGGGCCGGGAGCTACTGGGGGTGCCCATGGCAGGGCAAATACTCGTCTGATACCCTTTTTGAATAAGGGGGGACTACAACAAAAACCCTGATATTACGAATAAATAAAAAAGAAAACTTGGCTAATAAATCCCTAGAGTGATTGGAGAGCTGGACTCTGAAGCCATGCTTATCTAACAGTCACCCAAAATGGTCAATACAAATACATAAAATTTTGTTGAAATCAGTGCCGTTCCATGTGATTCTTTGCTGATCTACCTATCCAGTCTCACTCACTCTCCAGAATGAGTGGGGTTCTAGGGAGCAGAGTTCACTTTATAGATCAGAGAGTGTGCAGGCCTCATGGTCATAACTAAATCATGTATATTTATACTTGGCTGAGTCAAAAGATAAATATCAAAGAATAAAATGTTTAGAAATAATTAGTTTTTATTTTTGTTATAATTGACAAGGAATCTGTCATTTATTTTTAAGGTCACTGATAAGTCATGATTTTCCACAATCTTTAAAATTAAGAGTTAGGGATATTGACTCTTGGATTAGATCCCTTCTTCACAGCAAGCAGGAATTCACAGGGAAGAGGAATATAGAAAAACATCCTGCTTTCAAAGAATTGGGATTAAACACAGTTTTTTTCAAAACATAAGGAGCCCTGGAAGTGGGTTACTCCATTAGCTATAAAATATAAGGTTTGAAGGTCGAGCCCACCAGCCACTTTTCTGGAGAAAGATGAGGCTTTCTGCTGCCATACAGTTTTACAGCCCCCAAAACTCACATTAGCAGGTTTAATTAAGGCAGGGAGTTTGAGCTGGAGTTATGCCTAAAAGTATATTGCCTAAATCATAGACGCATTTTAAATAGCATGAATAATAAGTGTTCTGAAGATTGAAAAACCTAAATGTTCACAGAAAAAAGTGTCCGAGCATTGGGTCTCCACTTAAGTACTCCCTCAATGCAAGAACACTTTGTTCTATTAAACTGACATTCCATGATGCTCACCTTCTGACATGATCACTGAAGACAAAGCAGGTGCATAAGCAAATGTGGTGAAGAAAGCTGATGGTGCCCGGCTATCAAAAGATACAGTGTCTGGGGTCTTAAAGACTTGAAGGTAAACAAGTGGCCATCTAGCTCAGAAGCAACAAAGTCCACATGGAAGCACGCCAGTCTTTGTGATCCCTAGGACGAGGTGCTGAAGGGATCAGTTATCAGACATCAAAGAACAAAAAATTATATCATTGTGTACTCACTTCCCTGATATGATCACTGAAGACAAATGGGTGCATAAGCAAATGTGGTGAAGAAAGCTGATGGTTCCAGACTATCAAAAGATATAGTGTCTGGGGTATGAAATGCTTGAAGTTAAACAAGCAGCCATATAGCTCAGAAGCAACAAGGCCCACATGGAAGAAGCAAACCAGCCTGAGGCTGTAAATCCTTCTCCCTCAGAGCAGTGGATGAGGGTGAGGTGGGGGTGGGGGGTGTCTCAGGTGTGAACTTCTCTTTGGGCAGACCACTGCTTAACCCAACGCACTACCCGGGTTCCCTGAGACCAAGTGAGGTTCTACTGAATTCCTGCAGGCCGCAGAGGCAGCCTTTCTTGATAAGCTGACAGTGCAGTGGTCAGAAGCCTCAGAGCTGTCAAGGAGTTTTCAAAGATATCTGCCCCTCATCTGACAGATTCGATATCTGCTGAAATTGACCAAGGAGTTTCTTAAACGTATTATGACAGAATTAGGGAGGACATTTTCCACAGGGGCTCACCTCAGGAAATTACCAATGTCAAGTTTCTGTTTCAGGAAACAGAAAGGAAGGGGGGAAATTGAAGTGTCTTATTTCGATATTTTTTATTTAATGTGAGTAGTAGAAAAAAATAAAGTCATGATGGTTCTGATCTTTTTTATTAATGTGAGAATTACAATCATTTAAAAATAAAACATTGTAGAAGGAAAAAGGAGATTAGCCTCAAGTTTTAAATCGATAAATAAAGAAAAGAAAATGACAACACCATTTGTGTTATCTGAGGTTTTTCTTTTTCCTTTCTTATTTTAAAATATTACTTAAAGATATATAGCATGTGGGTGAAATTTTCTGAGTGACCAGAAGGCTAATTTGGAGTGTCAACCTATCTGAAACAGTAATCACCAAGCAGCTGCCGGGGAGACTGGTGGCAAAGGTTGGTCACAAGTACCCAAGAAGAGGAGAATCAAGAGTCCTCCCATTGATATTAAAGTTGCTAATAGCAGGCTCACTAGGAAAGTGCTGTGTATTATTAGAAAACATAATGGCTGTTGACAAGATGATGGGCGAAAGCAAATGTAATTTTCAGATTCAGTTCAAAAGATGTGCAGAGTAATTCTTCTTACACTTTGAACTTGCAGGCTGCTGTGCTGAGCAACTGCTGTGCTAAGCAAAGCGCTCTTTTATCAGTATCCTGCGCTCTGTGTCTCCTCTGGAAGGTGGTTCGATGGCTCAGGCACTAAGGACCCGTCACTTTCAGATATTCAAAATCGGCTTTGGAATTCTATATATTACTGATTCAGTGTAGTTCAGGATACCATCAGCTGGACTGGAATATTTTTAAATGAGCTTTTTTAAAATTAGGTCACCCTCATTATGCATTTATAATTGCATGTGATTCCTACTCATGTCTTCAGGGCTGCAGAATGAGAAGACTGTGGATTTGACACACAGATTGTTTTAGTTTTATTTGTTTGCTATTTTTTGTTTCCTTTTAACAATTGCAGCAGATGAAAGATAACTGATTAATTGCTATAAAGTATGTACCCCCTTGGTCTACCCAAGCAAAATTGTTGTGGTCAGAGCATCAGACTGAGTGAAACATTCATAGGCTTCAATGATTTCATTACTCCTCCTTCATTGTGCTCTGAATGACCTTTATCAAGGGCCTTTGGAGGACCCACAAAAGGCTAAGATAGGCTCAACTAAAAATCATAATATTAAGGAAAAGAAAAGATAAGGATCCATGTCCACAGATATGTAAGCACACAAATATATAAGGTCAGTAGTGTGGTAATAATTTCTTTTAGAAGAATTAGTACTAGACTAAGCCCAGAGTAGGAGATTAAAGATGTCCCAAATGGCCAACTTTTCCAAGATGTGTTTCTACTCCACTCTCCCCCCACCTTCTACTTCACACCACCCCCCAACTCCAGTCTTCCTTCAGACTTCTGAGTGCTGTAATTTGCTGCAACATCCCATAGAAACGCACAAAACCTCAAAGAAATATCCCGTGCTGTTGTGCTCATTCAAAATCTGAAGGTCAGACCGAGATGGGTCAAATGCAGTATCTACAGGCAGAAGACAAAAATGTCAGAATGCCTGCAAATCTTCTTTATTTCTTCCAATCTCATTGACCAAAACCCCAAACCAAACTCACTGGCATGAAGGTGATTCTGGCTCAGAGAGACTCGATAGGATGGGGCAGAACTGCCCCTCTGCGCTGCTCAAGACTCTACTCCACATGGGAGTCTGAAGACCTGCCTTTCTCCTGAGCACAGCTAGGGGTTCAAACAGCCCAACAGTACCCGCTATACCGCCTAGGAAGATGTTGCCGTGGAGATATAGTTTGATCTTTCAGCCGACAACCCACAAAGACAGATGAGGGTTTGCTATGTCAGACCTTACAGCACAGCAGGGTGTGGGATGCATCCCACCCTCATGCTGAAACAAGTAACTCCCTCCAGAATGGGGAGCTGGCACACGCAGAGAAGCTAGACTCTTCATCACAAAATGGCTTATACCAAATGGGAGTGTGGCTAGAATGGCCATATTTCGTAATGAACTGCATCTCAAGTAGGACAGAGCATCCATGAGACTTTCTTAAACTCAAGGGTTTATTAACCATTCGATGAGGCAGGGATAGCAGGTAGAGATTTTGTTCTTGTTCCAGCCCAGCGCCGGGCCATATTTCTCTGTGTAACCTACTCATTTAGAATTCTGCAATTATTAACTTTACTTGGAATTAGGAGACTTTGTAGACTTTAACCATTGAGGTTTCCAGACTGTTCCCACATAGGAATTGCAGAGATTTTGTAGAGACGTGTCTTACTAACATGTGGCCTATGTGGTGCATGCAGGGCTCTCTTCAGATGTGCTCCAGATAGTTATCTGTGATACTTTAGCTATGTCTTTGTACTTTTGAATTGTCTGATTACCTTATACTTTAAATGTGAGGTCTTCATTTATTATCTATGCATTCTTCTATAACACAATCATTCTAGTGAATAATTTGTTTGGGACACTGAAAGTTAAACTAGGAGAAAACAAATCTTCCATCAAAATGACAATTTCAAGAAGCATCCTGTTGTCATCATAATCATAAGCATCCTTATAATCATCAGTATTGTGAATGTGTGTCACAAGCAACTCCGGGCTGCCAGGCACTGTGGTAATCTTTTCTTTTATCATCTCGTCTGCTCCTTCAAAATTCTTTGAAGAAAAAAATCCACTCCACCTAACAACTTAATGCATTTTACAGCTGATGGAATAGAATCATATGAAGGTTAAGAGATATTATGAATGTCTTGTGGTTAAGATTCTGGCCGAGAGGGAGCATGGGAAATGAAGAGAGAAGGAAATGGGCAGAGTAAATATGATCATTACTATAAAGCAGCATAACAGATCTTATCAGAATATAGACGTCATTAAGCTCTGGTTTTAAAAATGTTTACTTTGATAACTGATTACTAAAAGAACATTGAGAGATAAAATGAACCAAATTGGCCCGCCTAAAATACCCCCATCAGTATGCTGTTCTTCGTAGATGCCCTCAGTTACATTAAGACCCACAAGGAACTCGTGTACAAAGGGATAACTCACTCAGCAGTCCTATGCCAGGCTCACAAGCACGTAGGCTGTGCTCTGGCCATTCTATCTCTGGGTGATCCTTCAATTTCATTCTACCTTCATTTCCCAGGCTCCCTCTCAGCCAGAATCAGAATCCGGAGAAGCGAAGTTACAAGCTTGTTCGCGGTCTTCCTCTTTTCTGCTAACGCCTTACTTTAACAAGCATGGTCTTTCTTTGGGGACTGTGTGCCTTGATAACATGGTCCCTTCTGATAATGTGCACAAGGTTCGTAAGGTTCAGTTTTGCCATCACTGCTTGTGAACCACGTTCTAGCTGCACTTCTTCCAAGAAGACATGTTCATTCTGCTGGGAGATCATAGGCTATCTACTTCTTTTCATCCATATCACGGTTCAAGGGCAGCATTGTTTTATAGTTTTTTGATTTGTTTTGTTTTTAAACATTTTATTAGGGGCTCATACAACTCTTATCACAATCCATTCATATACATACATCAATTGTATAAGGCACATGTGTACATTCTTTGCCCTAATCATTTCTTTTTTTTTCTTTTCTTTTTTTACATTTTATTAGGGGCTCATACAACTCTTATCACAATCCATATATATACATACATCAATTGTATAAAGCACCTCTGTACATTCATTGCCCTAATCATTTTCTTTTTTTTTACTTCCTGTTTTACAGTTTTTTAATTCATTGTCCAATATTCGTAAGCATGTGAGGTGACTGAAAATATCATGGCTTAGGACAGGAACACCTTAGACTTCAAAAAGACGTCTTTGTTTTGACTCCCTTACGGAGGTTTTTTGGAACAGTTTTATCCAATCAGTGCATAGCTTGAGTTATCAACTGCTACTTTCTTAGGTGTTTACAGTGAATGCAAGTAAAATGAAATCCTTAGAACCTTTAATATTTTCAGTAATTTTTTGTGATGTTGCTTTTTGGTCCAATTGTAAAGAATTTTCTTTTTTTTTTAGAATGTGGTATCATTTCTGATTAATTCTGTAGTCCCTTTATTAGTTAATGTCTCAAGTCTTCCTGACTTTGTGCAAACAAGGTTGTATCATCAGCATGTGTCAAGTTGTTAAAGAATGTCCTTCAATTCTGATAGCACATGTATCTTCATATCATCCAGTTTACTGTATGATTTGCTTAACATACAGATGGAATTGGTTATGGTGAAAAGATAAAACTGTGATGGGCATGATTCTTACTTTTAAACCAGTCAGAATTCTCTCATTGTATTCTTGATCTATTTATAGTCTCCCCATTAGCAAAATTAATTATTTTGGAATTCACATCATAAGATTACTCATCATTTATTGTGGTCCACATGTCTTGTCAAATGTCTTTGCACAGTCAACAAAACACAGGTCAATACTTATATAGTATTGTCTTTGGTTACCCCAAATCTGATATCAGCAGTTATGATAATTGCTAGAGCCTGATTTTTCACTAATATTTTCAGACACACTTTGACTTCATCCTTAAAGGCCAACTGTTTGATCCTATGCCCATTATTAGCTAGGATCCTGTTTGGCAGGCCTTACACTTAAGAAAACTAATGATTGGAAAAGTAAATAACTTTCCCAGAATCAGAATGCCAATAAGAGGTAAAGTATGGATTAAATCAGGTATCTAAGAGTCTAAAGTATAAGCTTATTCTGTGGCATGCCATTATATAAAGTAACAAAATTAGAAAGTAAAGTAATGTCAAAGATGAGATAAATGCATGAAAACCCTGACAAGATTCTATTGTTCATCTGTTTTTAAATATAAGCTGAACTTGAAAAAAAAAGCATAAAACGAGGATGTTGTAACTGAGTACTATGTACGGAAAACATGACTGTAAAGATGATCCTCTCAGTAGTTTTATGAGAAGGACAAAGACTGAGAGAATAATGCTGATGGAAATTCTACTTTAGGTAACAAAGGAAGGAAACATGGCTTGGAAGGATCAAAAAGAAGTGTTCTTGTTCATTTGTTTTTATTATTATTGCGTTTAAATTCACATGGTGATTTTGGGAGGAAGGGGCCGGGGGTCAGATCTCTGGGATCATTTAAACAATTCACCCATATAAATTAATTAATGTATACCCTGCCGTGTTTGAGTCTTTTTACAAAAATGGCACATGATGCAGTAAATGGTACAGAGGTGGAAAATATTAAAGTGGAAGAGGGTTGATAGATGATTTGTGGTTGCTAGCTACCATCAGCTTGGCACTATTGGTGAGCTTTGGCACTATAAGATCAGGCCATTGTTATCTGTATATTTTTCATTAACTTATTGTTCAGACACAGATCATCCTAGTCTGAATTCATTTGAGTTTGCAAGCTCTATGGAGCTTGTTCAGTGTCAGCACACCCTTCTGGTGCATAGGTGGTACCCATGCATGGCCAAGGATGGATGCTGGCCTCCTGCACACATGGAAGATAATTCTACCCACCACCAGCACTGCCCTCTGTGAGACTATTAGGAATGGTTACTAGAAAACGGAGCTAACTTAAGTAACTTTTTAGAATGTGTTTTATTTTATTTGTATCATTTTATTTGGGGCTCATACAACCCTTATCATAATCCAGCCAGCCAGCCATTGTGTCAAGCATATTTGTACATTCTTTGCCATCATTGTTTTCAAAACATTTTCTTTTGACTAGAGCCCTTGGTATCAGCTCCTCATTTTGTCCCTCTGTCCCCACCCTCCCTCATGAACCCTTGATAATTTATAAATTATTATTATTTTTGCACGTTTTTCAAGGACCAGTGTCTCCATTCACCCACGTTTCTGTTGTCCATCCCCCAAGAAGAGGATTATATGTAGATCATTGTGACTGGTTCCCCTTTTATGCCCCCCTCCCCCACCGTCTTGAGGGGGTTATCTGTCCTGAATTCCCTGTGTCTCCAGCTCTTATCTGTACCAGTGTACATGCTCTGGTCTAGCCAGATTTGTAAGGTAGAATTAGGGTCATATTGGGGGTGGGGAGGGGAAGCTTTAAAGAACAAGAGGACAGTTATATGTTTTGATGTAGAAAGTATTTTAAATTGATTAATGGTAATCAAATCTTGATAGCAGAGTTTAATGGGCCAACACCTAGAAAAAGAAGGAATGAAGTAACAAAGTTAAACTTCTACAGATACTTTCATAGAGATTGTAAAGAAATAGATATTACAAAACCAAGATGGAAGCAAGAAGAGTTTACATGTGTCTGTGTGCGCAATTATGTTTATGTGTACACTTGTGTCTAAATGAATATGATTTGAGCCCATTTTAGGGGATTAGCAACCACAGCCAGACATGTCAACAATTTCAGCAAAAGTAAACTCAAGTAAAGAATGCTCCCTAGGAAGAACTAGAGGGAGCCTTGGTGACTGTTGGGAAAACATTTGACCGCTCACTACCTTTAAACCCACCAGCCACTCTGATATACAGCCTCAAATACTCTATCTATAGGAATAAACTCAATATGTATAGGTTTGATGTGTTGGGTTTAGGAGGAACTGGAAGATATTAAGTGTGTGAAACGCATTTTAAATTTTCTTTATGGAGCTGTAGTCTGCTACCTAAAAGTTGGTGGTTCAAGCCCACCAGACACTCCTTGGGAGAAAATTGAAACTGCTAACAGTTTCAGAAATTCTCTAGGGAGTCCCTGTGAGTGAGAACTGACCCCCTGGCAGTGAATTCGGTTTGATTTTCTGTAACTTCCTTTTCAATGATTGTCTTTCTCTGCTTTCAAAATTTAGGGAAGTATTTTAACCATTGGTACCCAGATTGGGGGACACTTATTCTTAAACACTTTCCAGAAGACCCAATTGTTAATTATTGCCTTTATATTACACTTACGGGGCCTTGGTGGATTACTGACCACAAGATGAGAAGTTCAAACCCACCAGGTATGCCAATGGAGAAAAATAAGGCTATTTGCTCTCATCAAAAGTCTTGGGGACCCTTTGTAGGGGTGCTGTGAGTCAGAACTGAATGGTGGTAGTGAGCGTTTATGCCTCACTACATACATACTTCTATTTTCATACTTTTATTATTATAATCCTGCTATCAAAGACCTATCTTAAGTCTACTTATCTTTTCACCTCTGCCATGTTCTATGGTTTCAGAGCAGATCAGGTGCTGATCTAGTCTGATGAATTGAATAGTGTTCAATTCTAGTTTCACTACTTCTCGACCATCGGCTCTCAACCTGTGGGTCGTTACAACTTTGGGGGGTCTAACAACTCTTTCATAGTTGGCGCCCAATTCATCACAGTAGCAAAATTACAGTGATGAAGTAGCAATCAAAATATTTTATAGTTGGAGGGGGGGTCACCATAACATGAAGAACTGTATTAAAGGGTAGTGGCATGAGGAAGGTTAAAAACCACTGTTCTATGTAAACTGTAAATCTTTTTCTTTAAGTTAGGCTCTACTTCTAATGCAAGCTTACCATATAGTTGGTTTCTAAGTAATTAATTGACTATGAATAAATTCATAAGCGAGTGGAGTTTATAAAATAGCCTCAGAAATGGGGAGACACGATTTCTATGAGATTTTCATCCTAATGGTATGGCCCACACCTTACAGCTGTCTGCCTTTGGAGACCATGGGAGGAAAGCGGTACCAGAGGGAGGGGACTTGGGGAAGTGACTACAGGGATGAGAGCTGGCCTCCCTTAACACGCACATCCGCACCAGTAGGACAATCACTGATACCAATGTAGAAACTGAGGACGCCATTCAGTTCTGTGGACCTTTCTATTGGTAGATATATAGTTAACCAACTGGCTCTTGAGTTTTCTTTCTTTGATTTCTCTGGCTACTCTCATGGCTGGAAACTACTCTGAAACCAAGCAAAAGACCTCTTCCAAAGCTGCAGGACGGTGACGCACATTGCACTGCCCATGTCATCTGACCGCGATGAAAGGACATGCTCATTTATGCCCAAGTGCTCTTCATTTTTGTCTGAGGCACCAACAATAATACTGTGAGATAAATGGTCTCTCTGTTCATTTCTATATGGACTACTTTATCAGCCCAGAATTTCCGCATTTTGTTCTGAAATGTCATTACCTTTGAGACCCATTGTATTTATTTTACTATAATTAAATTCTATTCAAAGGATATGTGTGGACTTGGATTGAATTAGTTGCATTCTGCAGCTGTAAGACCCATTATTCTATTTTGTAAGGGTTTTATATCCAATCTGATTAGTGAAAGAGAATCTTAATTCAGCTTTTGTTGTTCAAACTTTTTTTCTAAAAAACATGAATTTTCCATGGGTCTGAGATTTGCCTGGACAAATTTCACATAGAAACACTGCCTTACAGAATTAAGTCTGTCTGACATACAAGCTGGCAGAAAGAGCTCCCAGAGTATGGGTTGCAATTCAATTTTACCTTCAAATTACATTATTTTCTTTTATCATTTGTGTTGATAAACTTTTGCGTGTAGGTACAAAGTTACACACTGGGACAATAGCACCCTGTTCATACCAAAGAATTTATAGCCAAAACAAACGAAAAGGAATTTACAGCACAGATATGACATGATCCCAAATATTCCATGCAGATAGAAACTGTACTAATACAGAATTTAACAGCTACATGATTTATTTATTTTTATTTGTCAATTGTAAATTATAAAGCAGTTATCCTTGTGTAAAATTAGCATCATGTTGAATTTGTTTGATTCCTTCAAGTGTTCAATTTTTTCTGTGTTCCATAAAGAGAAGAGCATTTACAAGGCCGGCACGTGCGTCCTTTTGTGCATGACAGTCAATCTGGGAGTTACTAGAATCATAGTGCATTGACTATACTTCTTCTAATTTCTTGTGTCCAGGGGTCTGACTCTGAATCATCAGGAATCATAAGTATTACAAAGGTAATCTGATTCTTTCTTCATCAAGGTGAATAATTACAACTACTTCTAATGAAACTTGCTAAATCTATTACTCATACTTTTTGTTTAGTACACTGTATCTGTTTCTGTGCTGATACTGTGAGATAAACATCATTCCTTGTCTCCTTTTATTCAGAGTGTTTCAGCAACTTGTGTTTTTAAGATGAGGCCTCGTTCATAACCCAGCTTTCTGATATTAGGTTATGAATGCTAAGAATAAGAAAAGGAGAATTAGTATATTAATCATTTTCTATTGCACTTGATTTATTCATTTACATTTTTAAATCATTTTATTGGTGGCTGGTACAACTCTTATCACAATCAATATATACATCCATTGTGTCAAGCCCATTTGTACATTTGTTGCCATCATCATTCTCAAAACATTTGCTTTCTGTGTTAGTCTAGGTAAACTAGGGAAACAAATCCACAGAAGCTCATATGTATAAGAAAGAGTTTTATATAAAGGGTAAGTGTACTTTAAGAAAGCATCCCAACCCAGTGCTGTCCAAGCCCATAAGTCCAACACGAGCTCATACATCAGACACCAATCCACAAAATCCTCCTCTGTCTCAAAAAACACAAACTAGGATGCTGACTGCAGAAGGAAAGCTGAATCAATGAGTGTGTAAGCATCTCAGTGGTGGCAGGGGTGTCCACACGGCTGCTCCAGCACCCAGGGCTGCATCGGTGTTGGTCCATGTGGCTGGCTACTCCTCAAGGATGTCTTGTAGGAAGTGAGCCTTGCCAGCTGAAGTAGGGAACTGGCTAAGGCAGCTACACCCTGGTCTGACCATCAGAAACAAGAGACCTGAGAACTAGAAAGGAGAAGCTCATGGAGCCATTTACCTCTCTGCCCTTCAATTAACCCCACATGTGTTATAGGCCAGGTTGGCACAATAAGCCTTAACTATCTCATTTTCTACTTGAGCCCTTGGTATCAGCTCCTCATCCCCCCCTCCCTCCATGTATGCACTGGAATAAATGTTATAAATGATAGAAATAAATTAGGGAACAGATCGTTAAAATACAGGGTTAAATGAGGAGGCGGTAGAGCCTCATATTTATATGATAATGAACGCATGACTGCAAGTCATAGTGACCCGACAAACCAGAGTAGAACTGTCCCATAGGGTTTTCTGGCGCATAAGCTTTCAAAGAACCAACTGGTACTTCTTTCCCTAGCTGGGAGGCTAGTGGGGATGAACCACCACCAATCCATGGGTTAGCAGTCATATGATTACTCAGCACAAATTTACAAATTGTTATATTATTTCACTTGATTAACTAAGAAAAATGAAAACAGAACAGTCATTGTCAAATATTTTTCTCTGTGCCCATTCATTTGTATTGACACCTTGGTTCATAAATTTAAATCATTTTCAATGTTGAAGCATTTTCTCTATAGTTTTTGGGGAAACTGAAAACATTCAGATGTGCACCTGTTTACATGATTCTGGATGAAAGCTTTTATTTCACCCATGAGCCACTATGACATATGCCATAGATGACTGACCACACGGTAACCCTGCTGGGATGTTACCTACAACTGACTTCCACGTGGGAGACCAAAGCTCCAAACACCCTATTCATCATTTTCTCACAAGTTTCCATGTAATTCAGAAAGTGATGCTAATTTTAAAGGTATTTATTTGTTAGAATTATATGTATACTTAATAAATATCTTAGTGTTATTTTTAAAATATCCATAACTTCAATTTTTTAAAATTATATTGTACAACTATAGTAACAGTCATCCTTTAGTGGCATGCAATGTTAGCTCTTAATGCAAGCATTTTACATTGTAGAAATTATATTCATGGACTTTCAAAAATTAGGATCCCATCTCTTACTGCCCTCAAAGACTTTCACATTTCTGATTGAACCTTTCTGAGATGCTTTCTTAAATTTGTTTGGTTTTGTACTTCCGGTTTCACTGTTTGCTTAGTCTAAAGCCATAGACATTCAAGACCTGCCAGGAAGCCACAGAGGGGCCACCAGGTCTGTCCTGTTCTTGTGCTAACCCTGTCTGAGAGCAAATGAGGTGACTCAGACACAGTCTAATTCTCCAGAACCTACTGTTGGTCTTTGCTGCTGTCCTATGATCTACGAGGGGAACTTTAGTCTGGGCTTCTTCTCAGGGGCTCCATTTGAATGAGGGAAGAAAAAAAGAAGAAAAAACCCAATAGCAGCAAAGAATAACCATGGGTCTGAATCAGTCAGCAGCAGGGGCCAGAATCCGTGCATATTTGAGGAACCATCCAATCATTTTATCTGACAGCCTTCAATTATCAATGATCAATGCTTTGTATTTCCTTTTTGCTGCATGACATTTCAGCATTCAGAAATGGCTGGTTTTAGAAGAAAGAGTGTATTCTTATCACTTCTACTTTTACTGTCCAAGGAATCTGGGAGCGCAATAATTTAGCACTTGGCTGCTAATTGAAAAATGGGCAGTTAGAACCTATTCTCTGTGATGGAAGAAAGAACCCGATGTTGATGGACCCCAGAAATATGGCAACCTAGAAATTCAAACCAACGTCAGTTCCCTTCTGCCACATGGGGTTGTTTGGAGTGTGAAATCCATTCTATGGCATGTAACAAAACAGTCTTACTGTTCATGGCTTAGCGTTTTATACTTTTCCACAGTTAATCCCTTCTTGTAGTTCACGTACATCTGCATGAGATGACTGCTATGAAGCTTGTGACCCAGCATGCACCTCTCCTCTAAAACTGACTTGCATATCACCCTGCTGAGTTGGTATTTCCATTTGCATGGCTCACAAGTGTCTCTAAGTCAACATATCCCAGGCTGACATGTTGAATACCCTGCATTGTCTCCACTGCTGTGTCAGCTGTGTCCAGAAATCATTTTATTAATGTTTTCTGTGAAATAGGTGAAGGTTTACAGAGCAGATCATTAATTTTACATTTAACAATCCACTCATATTGATTCAGCTCCCAGTGCAATGCCTTCACAGTACCATCATCTATCCCACTTTCTCTGTGTTTCCTGTTTTCACTTCTCTCTCTCTTCTCTCTCTCTCTCTCTCTCTCTCTCTCTCTCTCTCTCTCTCTCTCTCTCTCTCTCTCTCTCTCTCTCTCTCTCTCTCTCTCTCTCTCTCCTTAATTAACTTTCTTTACTCTGCCCTTAGGTACGCACTATTCTCTGAAGAGTGACAAATGGGCCTTAGTCTAACGTTTTCAACAGTCTTTATCCAACCAATAAACCTGGTCTTTTATTATTATTAAATACTTTTATTAGGGGCTCTTATCACAATGCATATATTCATCCATTGTGTCAAGCACAATATGTGTTGACATCAATATTCCAAAGCATTGTTGTTTTTACTTGAGCACTTGTTATTAGCTCCTCAATTTTTCCCTTCCACCTCTCCAATCCCCCCTTCATTATCATTTTCATATCTTACATTGTCCACTGTCTCCTTTCACCCACTTTTCTGTTGTTCGTTCCCCTGTGAGGGAGTTATAAATCAATCCTTGTGATCAATTTCCCCTTTCTCCCCCACCTTCCTCTTCCCCTCCTTGTCTCTCTATTTTCATTGTTGGTCCTGAGGGGATGATTTCTAGCTGTGTTCCACATTTTCCTCACCTTCCAATGGGATCCTTTTCAGACCAGACACTAGTGTAGCTGAACATTATGAAGCTCTGCTCTCAGGGTTTTGCAGATTGATTTTCACAAGGTCACTTTGCCCACTGGACTAGTTGTTTCCATGTATCTTTTCATTTTTATCACTCTTCTCTGCATCGAGAGATCAATATTTTACCCTGGATGGCCACTCTTGACTCCATCTCTTTGTCTCACGCCTCGGAATCAAACTCTTTAACCTCCAACCTAGCTCTTTAACACACGAACTATTCTTCACATATTCTGTAACTACTCAAATTTAAATCACAGTCATCTCTGGCTTAACTTACTGTCAGAGATTTCTTTTGTCACCATTGCTTCCTCCAATATATTATATGGTTTTGTTTTTGTTTTTATCTTCTACTAAGAATTGCCTTTCCAGTTAACACAGTAAATCATATAACGGATTGAAACCAAAGCATATATTGTCTAGTAAATCTAATGGTCACTTCTATATTACAAGGACAGATATTTTAGACACATTCTGCCCTTTCCACCCAGAATTCTTTCCACATTATCCTTTACAGTAGGGTTCTCATTTTTATTGCTTTACCAGCTTTGTTAAAATCTTTCATATTGTCTTCTCAATAATAAGTAATTTGTTTAAATGTTATCTTCAATAGGGAAAATTCCTGCCTTTTTTCCTAGTTTAGTCTTTTTACATGAAAAAGATATGGTAGGATACAATTATTAATGATGTGTAAAATATATAGGTATAAAGTATATGTAAAATTAGAAATCACCATAATAACATAAAACTTTTAAGATAATTTTTATTTTATAATCTTACTGATAATGAATCAACATGTACATCTATAGAAATTATAGAATACTTAAAGAGCATGTATAGAGCACATGAGAACATAAATCTATAACTTCTATTTAAATCTCAGCTCAGATTCAAGTAAATTACAAAAAAAGCATGTAACTATTTGTAAAACTTAATTTTAAATACCAAGTGGTAAATATAAAATTTAACTTTATCACTTATAGTTTTTTTCATCATTTTATTGGGGGCTTGTACAACTCTTATCACAATCCATACATCCATTCATTATGTCAAGCACTTTTATACATTTGTTTCCCTCATCACTCTCAATACATTTGCTTTCTACTTGGGCCCTTGGTATCAGCTCATTATTTTTCCCCTCCCTCCCCACTCTTCCCTCCCTTATGAACCCTTGATAATTTATAAATTATTATTATTTTGTCATATCTTATAACATCTGATGCCACCCTTCACCCACTTTTCTGCTGTCTGTCCCACAATTTTCCTTTAGTTCTTGAATGTTTCCTCCCCCCACTATCATGATCCAATTCTACCTTACAAATCCAGCTGGACTAGAGGATGTCCACTGGTACAGATAGGAAGTGGAAACACAGGCAATCCAGGACACTTATAGTTTTATAAAATATCATTGAAATTAAAAGTTGGTGAATTTGAATTATGTAGAGCAATAAAAAAAGAATGGCTGTGGTGTTGGAACCAATGACCGTGAGGTTAGCAACCAACTCTTAACTGAAGTCTCCTTCAGCAAGAAACCAAGAAGGCACTCTTCCTTGGAAATTGGCTTGCTCATTTAATGGGAACAAATTAATGAACTTTTTGCATGGCTTTGTCTCCTCTGTTTTAGAAGTACTGTAAATAATTACCAAGAAATGCCTATTAATTTGCATGGGATTTGAAGATGGTCATGTTGGTTACATCTCCATAGTAATTTCTTAAAGATAAAAAGGTTTCCCTAGCAGGATAATCAGAATTATGTCCATCTAAAATTATTCTAAGTACTGCAAGCAACAGAATTAAAATGCCCCTTGCTAGGAGAAAAGCACTGACTAATATTATATAAATGTGGCCTTTCTTTTCTTCTTCTTCTTCTTCTTCTTCTTCTTCTTCTTCTTCTTCTTCTTCTTCTTCTTCTTCTTCTTCATCTTCTTCGTCTTCTTCACGTGGAATGGCCAGCACTTCACACAAATCCCTCTTCCTTGGGTGGCATCTTTAAGTGGAAAATGGGGAGTATTGGTCTATTTTAGAAATGATAGTGCCCTTACAGTGCAGACTATAATTTGGTTAAAATTCTTATTCATTTCTCCAATGCCAAATATCCATTTTCTGAATAAGACTCGTCTAGTACTTAGGGCCACTTTGTGATTGTAGGTAAAATAATAATTTAATACAAAATGTGTTTAGACACATCAGTTTACTACTTTACTAGGAGAAGTCTACACCTTTATCAGCTACTAAAGGCAGTTACAAATGTCAGTCCTTAAGTAGAGAATTTCAAAGAAATCTTTTTGGGACTCATTATTGTAAGTACCCTCTTGTTATGAGTATGTTGTATAATTATGTTGTCCATTGATAGTGGCCAGTGGTTTTCCACATTTGGAAGATTTAGTACCAGTTTTAGAACATAACCATCTTCTAGTGCTACTGAATATGACAAAATGCCTTTTAAAAACACTCAGTTGGATAGCTTGTTTGTTTAGCTTTTAAACTCTGGAGCATGACTGCAGATAAATAACTATATTAAAAATAAAAATTCATAAGTGCATTAAAAAATAAATGTGGTTTGTATTTATTAAGTCTGTTATCTTAAACACTTCAAAATTTAATGATGGAAGGATTGTCACTATAAAATATATTTATAATAAAATGCATTCTATTTGTTATTACACCCAAATCTATTTATTTGTTTGTATTTTAGTATATATCTTTATTATACACTCTCAATATTTGTTCTTATATGGAGTAGTATCATAGCTACAACTTGACAGCTCAATATTTGTCACCCTTCTTCCAAATGCATCTAGTTTATTGTCTTTTTTATAGAATATGTCCCTAAAATATTCCTTTCCTGATGATCACAGTGAATCCTAACACACTGTTTCATACTTTATCATATATATTAGTTTAATTTTAAAATAAAATTGATTTAAAATGCTACTAAAATAGAGAAAATGAGAAAAACACATGCACACTTTCATTTTTCTCCAATTCCAGTTAATAATCATCATGTTCAGAGACATTTTTAAGTATCTAAGAATTAATGTATCAGATGTCTACTTATTTACATCCCTAAATGTTCTTAGGTTTTATTATAAAAAGAATGATTCATTGTCTGAAGAAACTTCCAAAGCTTTCCATGAGGCAATATGATTTATTCCTAGATATAGATAGATAAATAGATATACTTTCAATTTGGGCCTTTAAAAAATGCATCCAATAAAGACCCAGTTGTTAATTAAAGAGGAAAAAGGGTGGCATTTCTGACACCTATTAATTTATTTTAAAATGCATAATAGATAATGACTCGTTTAATGCTTGTGTTTATAAACACATTAACTTGTTGCTTTAAGTTTCCCTAATTAAAATATGAATTACTTGACAACATGGTAAAAATACTACCTTTGAAAGCAACTCTAAAATGTATTTCAAGATGATCAGATACTTGATGATTAATTAGACAAAAGTGAAAGAAAACATTCAATGATGTATCAAGTATACTCTGTCTGCATTCAATTAATAATGTTTCTAGAGTTAACTAAATATATAATATATATTCAAATTTCATTCTAGCTTGGCTTATTTTAATAGTTCTGTTTTCCACTTAATTCCATATTATTATCATTTTTAATGAGACTACTAAGTGGATTGATGTTTTATACATAATTTATCTTAAAGGCAGCAAAGCATTAAACAACAACCTCTGTGACAGTCTAAACAAAGAGTGCAAAAAGTGCATTAAGTGGGTTTTACATTAATAACAATATTTTATATATTATTAAATGATGCATGGCTAATGATAACTTGAATAATCATTGAAGTGACTCCCTATATTGAGGCTATGCAAAATAAATCCTCTGTAAATTATCTCTGAACTAAATCATCATATCAAACCCAAACCACACTCACTGCCATGTTGCTATTCCAAGGCATCCCGAGTGTGTAGGACAGGGTAGAACTGCCCCTGTGGGTTTCTGAAACGGTCACTTTATGAGAGTAGAAAATCCCATCTTTTTTCCAAGGAGCCGCTGGTGGTTTTGAGCTGCTGACCTCACAGTTAGCAGTCTGCTCGTAATAAAATATAAGGTTGTATTACTCTCCACTTAACCTTTGAGAAAGTAGGTTTCAAATTGGTGGCTGTAAGAATTTTTAAATGCTTTCTTCCACGTCTATAAGACATACTGTTATTGAATTACGTTTCTTTCCCTTTCAATGTTTGCATCTTTTGTTATAAAAGTCATGCTGCCTCATTAAATTAATTTTCAAGACCATTTATTCTTCAGGTTCCAAAATATTTGAACAAGGTTTGTGTTATTTCTTTTTTAATATTTGGAAGAATGTACCATCAAAATATCTGAAATACTTTTCTTTTTACTTTTTGTGTAATTGCTAATCCATGTCCTATTTAGCAAAGTTCTGCTTAATTACCAAATATGTAGGGTCCTTCTAAGTATATTAGTTTTATATTTTTATTTGTGAGCAGAGAATCTAGTCCTGGAAATTTTCATCTTTCGTATTTGAAACTTACTTATTGGGCTGGTATACTGTCTACATTTCATTGCCACATCTCAAGGTCAGCGCTATGCTCTAAAATAGCTAATATACCAAGCAAGACAAACTATCTACTTTTCCCCTTGGGGAGAAAAATGCCTTGTTCAATAACTAGTTGTCTAACGCACTGCCAGTGAGCGATGGCCTTAGGTCGCCAAGGTTTAGAATGGACTTGATGACACATGACAACTAGTAAGAGCAAAGAAAAAGTGGGAAGCACTCGTCATTGTCCTTATTGAATGCCCAACTTTCACACGCATCTGAGCCAATGGCGTGGGTCAGGTGCACCTTCGTCCTCAAAGAAACAGCATTGCTTTTCAATGCTTTAAGCAAGTCTTGCGCAGCAGAGCTACCCAATGCAACAGGTCTTGCCCGCTGCTTTATGAGCAGTGATTGTGGGGCCAAACCAAACAAAAGCTTCACAACCTGCGTCGGTTCTGTTTATCACGATGTTACCTGTTAGCCCCATTTTGAGGATCTGGGTCTTGACACTGAGCTGTAATGCATGCTAAAGGGACACACCATGGCACACAGAAAAAGCACAATTCGTACAACTGTCTTGGGAGCAATGAAATATAGAAAGCACTGTTTGTATGATGTTCCTGAGAGTAACCACAAGGTTGGTCAGGCCAGGAATGGCGGTCCCGGGGTCTGACGAACCCCAGGGCTCAAAGGATCGACCAGTTAGTAGTTCAAGTATTCAGAAGAGACTTATCACAAAGGCATGCAGCGTGTCCAACGGGGTTCTGAGAGGAGGAAGAGTGTGTGATCGGTGTAATATCTACACATTGAGACGAAGGCATTATAATCACAGCATTATTAGTATGTACTTGTATCCCCTGCTGAGCGCTGCATAAAACCTTAGAAGCGTACAAAGGAGGAAAACAACAACGAACACACTGAACAGTTACCATCTGGCATCTCCTTTGCCTGGGTCAAGAACTCAGCCTTGTCTCTAACAAGGGGGAGTGGCTCAGAGTGTCTGTCAAGCTCTTTGAGACCCGGTTGGGTTGAGTGGCAGTCATCGCAGGACTTCCCAAGCTGCACTGAAAGCTTGCTTCCGTGGGGCTGAGGGGAAATTAGAGTCCTCTTTGGCTGTCTGCAGGGGGCTCTGTTTCTTGTTATAGGCCAATCACGTCTTCAGAGTATGGTGACTGATTTTCCTAGCCAGAAGGATCCAAGAAAGGAAGGAAAAACTGCGGTGGCCTTAATGGGCTCACTCAGAAATCACTCTGTCAGCCATAGAGTGTTCCAATTTAACTGAGCTGAGACTTCTTGTGGTGGATGGGAGTCCTTGGGGGTCCTGAACGCTGGCAAGTAAGAATTACTGGAACCATCTGGGAGACTGGCTACTATCATGTCTTTATTAAATTTTTGTCTAGTTGGTATACTAAATTCCTGGAAGGGTCTGTGATAACTTACTTCCAACACTTGACTGTATTCTGGCTTAATGTCATGCATTTTATATGAAAGTGAATCATTTTTGTTTTCCTATGGCAGAAAAACAAAGCTGATTTTTAAAAGTCCAGTTTCAAAGATTCAGTCACATAGTAGAGTCTCTGAAATGCACCTAATGAAATGATAAAACTTAGTCCTTAAATTGAAGGAGGAAATAAAACAGTTATGATATCACACTTGATTAAATATAGCACTTTGAGCCTTGCAGGTACAATTTTATCTTTCTGAGAAAACTATGAGTTAAAACAGGACAGCTCTTATTGTGTTATATTACCAGTAAGATAATTAAAGGTGAGAGCTTAAGACATTTACTTTAATTAATAAGTGGCAGGGAAAGAATTCAAGGTTTACATTTTCTGGCACTCATGCAAATATCATCACCAAATAAACAGAGAAGGATTTAAAAATGAAGAACAGATATAAATCACTATCATTTTAAAAGTTTCCCAAACTTTTGAGATATTTAACAGTTGGGTGGGGGTGCCCGATTTTGTGAAATTGCTGTAATTCTTTGGATGCATCGTCCCCTTTTAAATGTCTCCCTTAGTTAGGAATGAATATATTTGAGCATCTGGGACCTAATAAACAATGTAGTTAATCAGTGAACATTATAAATGTATTTAATTGTTAGGTGGAATATACCTGGCACTCCCCCCTCCCCCCGCCTCAAATGTTGTTTGCTTTCAGAAATTTAAAGGTATTTTTGCAGAGAACAAACTTCCATTGTGAATGAGTCCATTCTGGATTGTGTCTTTAGTTAGGCTTTTCTTTTTCTTTTTCCTTTTGAACAAATAAACAAAAGGTCAGTGGTATCCCAAAATTATTAATTCAAGATGGAAAGAACAAATTATTTAATAGACTGCCACAGATTTCATTTCGACACTGTGGATTCACTGTACGGCAAACCTTATTTTGCACCTGTCACAAATCATCCTGAAATAGGGTACAGAAACACTCTCGGGGAGAAGCTGAAGTAGCATACATTAAGGTTGGAAATGTATTATTGCTAGCCTACAAGAGGCGAGCCCAAGATATCCTCTAGCATTCTCTTCCATTACCTCCCTGACCCTGCAACTGCTTTGAATAGCCTGGTGAATAATGAATTCACAGCGTTTGCCTCTCTCCAGAGATGCTTGCCTTCACCTGGACGAGCTCTTCTATAAATGAAAAGCCTCTACTGCAATAAACAGCTGCTGTGCTTACCGGGGAGCATCCAGCCTTCCCTTGTTGTCTGTCATACAGATTGAGGATTGCCGCTGGATGATTTATTTTAGATTATTTTATTTATTTTTAAGCAGGTGCATGTTCACTGACATACATATAAAAACAAAACAATACCAATGCTCTCTGGTAAGACGAGGTGGGCAAGAGATCAGACGATTTGAACCTTAGAGAGGAGAATGTCCCGCTGACATGTTAAGAAACACATCACATTGGACAGCCTCGTCCTCTTGAGGTTGTGTCATCAATGTCCATGTCTTGACTTTCAGTTCCCCAGCATTGTGTGTGTTATACCATAAACCTAGCTCACCATTGCAGTACACAAAGGAAATGTGGATCTCATGTTACATGTTATCAAAGCAAACAAGTAAATAACTAAAAAATAAAACAACAATAAACACCCCAGTACTGACAACCACAAAATTAACAACCTTAGAACTAACAAAGTATGTATCCACTAAAAATATTCAGATATAGCAACTGTTCATGGGAAACAGACGGGATAGTGCCTTCTGAGTCTTGTACACTGTAGCCTACCTTAATGGTCCAGGAGCATCAATCACAGCTTTGGTCTGCCAAAGCCAGAATAAGTAAGATGTTTAACTATGTAAAACTTCAACTCAAAAACATATATGGTTTAAAGACACAAGATAATGAGGAGTTTTACAAAGTTATTTAACTGATATCTTAAAGTCAGAATCTATACCATGGGATTCTATGACTTTAAACACTGTGAATAGCACTCACGCTTTATTGATTACTACAATTATTACTGCGGGCGGACTTTTTTTTCCCAACAACCTCCCTTAACTCTAGCGATTCAAGCTTTTTATTTTTATGGTTCTATTTTTAGTACTTTTGTTCTATTTGGAAAATTAGCATACCTTGAATGTATCTTTATAAATTATTCCTGGAAAGCTATTGCCAAATTTGAACACAGGTAAGGGAATTAAGTGTATATAAAACAGTGAGACATAATCTCTGCGCATCATTTACATTACACTGTGAAATATGTTTCCTATTAGGAAAAATCACTGCCCTCCATTTTAGAGGTTAAAATAAAACACAAAAATTTCTGAAGATTTCTGGTTACACATGGAGCTGGGATGCCTGTGGTCGGCAGTTTGAAACCACCAGCAGCTCTGAGCGAGAAGACTGGGCATTCTACCCCCATAAACAATTACAGTCTCACGAAAACCCACGGGGCTCACTGTGTGTCAGCACTGACTCTATGGCAGTGCGTCTGGTTTTGGAGTGTTGATCCTTGACAGCATAGTAGGTTACTTGTTGGGTGCTAACCACAAGGTCAGCAGTTCCAGCCCACTAGGGAAAAAGATGAGGCTTCTCCTCCTGGAAAGATTTGCTGCCTTGAAAACTCAAAGGGGGCAGTTACACCCTGTCCTCTAGGATTGCTGTGCATCAGGATCAACTTCATGGCACTGAGTTAGAAATGAGAGCCGATGGGAGTGGCATATTTGCTGAAGACATCGGCTCCACGTTGAATGGTGTCTAGTCAAAATGACTGCTGAAGTCTTACCCCTTGCACTTTTGAATATTCTCCTCTTTGGCAAGGACGGTTTTCTTTTTTATGTTAACATGGTCATAACACAGTGTATGTGGTGGGGGGGGTGTAATGACCTAATCACTTATAAATGGTGCCCTACAAATGAGTAGAGTATTTTTTTAATTACAGAAAAAGAGTAGAAGTAGAAAGAGACCCAACCACAGGGGGAGGGTGGGGAGGGGACAGACACCAAGGAACCTTAGTAATTCCTGAAGCTGCTGGGCCTTCCATGGGACCATAGAGGCGTGGTGGGTGCAAGTGCCAGGAGACCAGCAGTCTGAACCACCAACTGTGCACATGGAGGAGACCCTGGAGAGTTGCAACCGGGGAAACCCACTGGGGCAGGTCGAGCCTGTCCTACGGAGCCGACTCTGAGTTGCAATCAACTGCATGGCAGTGATTGGGTTTTGTTTCACTTTCCCTGAGAGTGGAAGCCAACTAGCTAGGAAAACTGTGAAACTATAACTTCCTGTTCTTTCGAGAAAAGTGCAGGTTTTCTTTGTGTTTCAGAAGCACTGAATAATTGAAACAATCTCATCAATCAAGTGTGTTATGTCATTTCTGACATGCTAGATGCATTTCTCCCTGCTTACATCTGGCCAAGCTGAGTTTATTAAGTGCAAATGAAACCAAAAATCAGTTAATTTTAGTAGGAGTCAGGGCTATCATATGGTACAGCAAATAGATCCATCAGCGATCAAGAGACCGCTGGAGAACCAAGATGTTACTAAGCCGTGACCCAGAAGTGGAGGCCTGATGGGGTGGCACTGGGAGTTAGGTGTTCAGATTCATACCACTCTTCAGGAAAAAGATGAGGTTGTCTGCTTCTGTTATGATTTACACTATCAAAATCCCTGAATCAATTCCTTATGAGTCTGAATCCTCCCAACTGAAGCAGGTTTGGGTTTTCCAAAATCTAGAAAGCATTTCCTCATAGTCCATGGCCTGAACAAGTCAGGTTAAAAGACAGTGAAAGGTTACCAAGATTTTTCGTTGACTTTTCTGGTGGAATTATTAGATAAAACAATTTCCATATTTTGATAATATACAGGATACATTTGAGAACACTATAATTATTTTTGTCTTTCTCAATATTTATAAGATAATTAAGATATTCAGTGGAATGCTCATATTGTTATTTTTAACAATGGGCATGAATTTGTGAACTGTAAAGACAAGAGACACTCAGTGGCTTCGAAAAATTAGGGCCTTAAATTAAAACATATTTTCACAACGCATGGCAGAAACATTTCTTTTTTATACTAAATACTTGTATTGAGGGCACTTACATCTCTTATCACAATCCTTACATTCAGCCATTGTGTCAAGTACATTTGTACATATGCTGCCATCATCATTTTCAAAGCATTCGCTTCCAACTTGAGCCCCTGATATTAGCTCGCCATTTCTTCCCCATCCTTCCCCTGCCTGCCCTCCCTCACAAACCCTTGATAAATTATAGATTATTATTTTCAAATCTTACATCATTCTCCATCACCCCTCACCCACTTTTCTGTTATTTGTCCCCCTCAGAGGGGGTTCTAGTTTTATCCTTGTGACTGATCCCCCCTTTCTCCCCACCCTCCTCTATTTTGTCCCTTATTTTGACTCTCTTAATCTTCAGCTTATGAGTACGCAAAGGTAGAACCATGACTCATCCAGACTCTCCTCCGCCATACTGAAAATGCAAAACAACAGTCATTCTTTGAAGCCATTACTACTGAGGAACTGGAGAGGACAGAGGGCCAAGTGTATTCAGGTCAGCTACTACTCTGGGGAATAGTGATTGAGCATGCACAGAAATCAGAAGAGAACTTGTATTAATGGTAAGTGTTTCAAGTGATTACTGCCCCTGGCCATCCCTGTGGCATTTGGAAACACCATAATTCTCCAAACCGAATTGCCATGGCCTATAATTGACTGTGTCATCTAGAAAATCAAATCAACACAACTATTATACAAATCTATGCACCAACCATCAAAGTTGTGATGAAGAAGTTGAAGACTTCTACCAATGTTTTCAGTCTGAAATTGATCAATCATGCAATGTAAGATGCATTAATAACAATTGGAAATTGGAATGCAAAAGTTGGAAACGAAGAATAAGGAATAGTCATTGAAAAATAGGTTCTTAGTAAAACAAATGAAACTGTAGATTGCATAATAGAATTTTGTAAGACCAATGGCTCATTTATAGAAAATACCAATTTTCCACAACACAAATGGTAACTATAGGCATGGACTTCTCCAGACACACTACACAGAAATCAAATGAGGTACTCCTGTGGAAAGAGACAACAGAGAAACTCAACATCAGCAGCCAAAACCAGGCCAGGGACTAAGGGTATAAAAGACCATCAGTTGCTTTGCATGTAAATTCAGGATGAAGCTGAAGAAAATTAAAACAAGTGCATGAGAGTGTAACCCAGTTGAATTTTAAGAACAAATTTGACTAACTGAACACTAATGACAGCAGACCTGATGAGCTGCAGGGTGATTTCAAGAGCATCCTTGAGAACAAAGCTAAAGGTCATTAAAAAGACAGAAAAGAAAAAAAAATCAAAGTGGATATCAGAAGAGACTCTGAAACTTGCTCTGAATTGTAGAACAGCTTAAGCAAATGGAGGAAATGATTATGTTAAAGAGCTGCATAGAAAACTTCAAGGGGAAGCTACAGAGACAAAGCAAAGTATGATAAGGAATATTCAAAGACCTTGAGTTAGAAAACCTAAAACAAAGAACACATTTGGCATATGTTAAACGGAAAGGACTCAAGAAAAAGTCAAGGGAAAGACCAAAACAAACAAAGACCCAGGAATGATTTGGGGGCTGACACTGAATCCAAGCTACAACTTAAGAACAATTAGCTCTGCCATCATGGCCTTGCTCCATACTTGTCTCCAGGAGTGGAACACAGAGAATACCTGTGTTGTAGCAAAATGTGGGGAAGGAATCAGACGGTGCCTGGCTATCAAATAAAATAGCATCTGGGGTCTTAAAAGCTTATCTCTGAACAAGCCACCATCTAAGTGGGATGTCAACTAAGTCCACACGAGGGAGCACACCATTATCAGCCCGGAAGGATTGTGAAGCATATGATCTAAAGATGAAGAGAGGAATTCATATCAGAGCCTAAAGACTGAGAGAATCTGGTTTGCAGAAGGCTATGGATGACAGTGGGAAACCAAGATTCATTGGGGGAACTATACAGGAAATAAAACTCCGCTTAATTCCCTTGATCCACAATTGAGGGTTAGGAGGAAAGTGGTGAGTAAACGGAGTGCATCAATAAGTTCAGTATAGAATGTCAAAGGCCTCAGCTTGACGTCAACAGTTAAAGTTTGTCAGCCGATTCCCCATAAGATGCATGCTGGACCTCATATAGTTATCAAAATATACTGTTTTTATGAGGGAGGTGTTATTTTTTTGTTTTTGATTGTCCAAATTAGGGAGTATCTCAGGAGAGTTATATCATTAGGGGGGTCACCCTCTTGAAGTTGCATTATATGTTATTTTGAGTTTTTTTTTTCTATTTGGGAGGTATGAAAACCAGGACTGATTAATCTATAGAGCCAGCAAGTGGAATAAGGCTTTTGGGGGAGAGGGACATGGAGGTAGCAGTAGGGTGAAGGGGTGATGACATCAAAGGGCCCATATAGAAAAAGAATGTTTGGAAACTGATTTTGATAGCAAATGTACAGTTCTGCAGGATATGATTGAAATATGGAATGATTTGATATATATATATATATAAAACCCAATTAATAATTTAAAAAGAAAATAATCAAGCCAGGAATTTTAATATTAAAAGATCCTATGGATAAATATTGAATGATGCCGAAAGTATCCCAAGACAATGGGAAGAATTTCCAGAGTCTCTTTACCAAAAAGAACTGGTTAAAATTCAACAATTTTAATAAATAACATATGAGTAAGAGCCAATGGTAATGAAAGAGGAAATTTAAGTCACACCGAAAACTTTAGCCAAAAATAAGGCTCCAGGAATTGATGGCCCACCAGATGAAATATTTTAACAAGCTGGTGAAGCACAGGAAGCAATCACTCATTTATGCCAGGAAATGTAAAAGACAGCTACTTGGCCAACTGGGTGTAGGAGGTCTATGTTTGAACCCATTCCAAAGAAAGATGACCCAACAGAATGCTCAAAATATAGAACAATTCAATTAGTATCACATGCAAGTAAACTTTGGCATAAGATCACCCAACAGTAGTTGCAGCAGCATGCTGAGAGGGAGCTGCCACAGGTTCCGAATGGACTCAGAAGAGCACCTGGGACAAGAGCAATCATGACTACTGTCAGCTGAATGTCGGCTGCAAGCAGAGATCACCGAAAAGGTGTTTCCTTAAATTTTATTGAAATGAAAAGGCATTCAAACGTGTGGGTCATAACAAAGTGTGGATAGCCTGGAGAAGAATGTGAATTCCAGAACACTACATTTTGCTCCTCTGGAACTTTAAACATGGATCAAGAGGTAGCTGTGTGACAGAAAAAGGGGGTACTCTACTGTTTGAAATCAGGAAAGCGTGTGTCAGGGTTTCACCCTCTCACCAAACTTATTCAATGTTTATGCTGTTCAAATCATCAGAGACGCTGGTTCTGTGAAGAAGAATGCGCCACCAGGATCGGAGGATGATTTGTTAACCATCTGTGATACATAGAGGAAAAAGAGCCTATGGGCAACATATTGCTTGGTGACTGATAGTGTGGAGGGCTCGAAGGACTTGGTACTGCACCAAGGGTTGCAGCTTTCAATACAGAGTACAACTGAATGTAGAGAAGACCCAAATCCTCACCACTGGACCAGTAGATAACTTCATGGTAAAAGAAAGCATTGACATTGTCAAGGATTTTATCTTACTTTGAACCCCACTCAATTCTCCTGGAAGCAAAGTGAAGACATGAAAAGACATTGCATTTGCTAAATCTGCAGCATATGACCTCTTCAGAGTGTTGTAAATAAAGGATGTGACCTTGAAGACTAAGGTGCACCTGGCCCAAGCCTTAGTATTCTCAAGGGCTTTATATACTTGTGAGGGGTGAACATTGAATAAGAAATATCAAAGAATAATCAATGCATTTGGATTCTGATCCTGATGCAGAATATTGAAGGTAGCATGGACTGCCGAAAGAACAAACAAATCTGTCTTGGAAGAAGTACAGCCAGAATGCTCCTTAGAGTCAAGAATGATGAGATTTCGTCTCATAATTTGCACGTATTATCTGAAGAAATCAGTCCCTGGAAAGGCATTATGATTGGTAAGCTAGAAGGACGTCAAAAAGAAAAATACCTTCTACAACAGTGGTTCTCCATCTGTGGGTCGTGACCCCTTTGGGGGGGGTGTCAAATGATCCTTTCACAGGGGTCTCCTGATTCATAACAGTAGCAAAATTACAATTATGAAGTAGCTGGGGCTCACTCTGGGCCAGAACTGACTCTACTGAATCGGAATCAACTCATTGGCAGTAGGTGGAAGATTGATTATGATAAAGTGTCTATATTTAGGTTTTATATCATGCCTTTATTTTATTTTATAGCTTTACCACAGGATGATGGTTTCCCACCATCCCATCCAATAAATATTAACTATGGTCAAAGCAAAACACAAAATTCCCACATAAAATACAACTTCATTTTGAAATTCCCTCTTTACCATCAGTAGGGCAGCTAACGTCTTGGGATCTATTTGTGTCATAGGAATTTTATGTGATCATCTCCTTTCTTAATTTTATATAATAAAAATTACAAAGTTTAATTTTTGCTTCTTATAATTCTCAAATTTGCTCCTTTATTTTATTTTCCAGTGCTATCACCCTACTGTGAACTCTCTTTAGCTCACTACAAAAATTATCCTTACTCAGTTCCATGGGAGCGTTCAGAAGCATACGCTAAATTGGGCCTACATATTGCCTCTTGTCCAATTCTGATTAGTAATTGGCTCCTAATTTAGCAATATCCTTCCACAAGACCTTGAACCCCTCATGAAATGCTTTAAAGAGCACTTGCTACCCTTAAGCTCTTGAATCCCTCTGTTCTTTCTTCCGCTCAAAATAAAATAGTGCTATTGAAAGAAATCGCTATCCACCAGTCAGAAGCACAGGAGAAAAGTTGACAAAAATGTCTTTATGCCAAAAAGAGAAATCTTCAAGTCATTTACATGGAGAATTCTATAGTGATTTAAAAATCAGCTTACATATTTCAAATGACACTTCATTTTAATATTTTCAAACCTCTGGCTGCTATATTTTTATTTTAATTTTCTATTGTACTTATTTAAATTTATTATATTGCTGAACCATGAATTAATCACTTGTCATAAAATTTGGTATATCAAATTAAATTAGTTGTGAAATGTAATTGTTCACCATTTTCATATCTTAAGTTTCTAACTATATTTTTGAGAAATAAATTTCATCACTTATTTCTTAGAGATATTTTCAATTTAAATATACTTGGAGAATTGCTTTGGAGCTATGCCAATGCTTAAATTTATGTAAATTGAGAACCTCAACGACTTTGACTTGGGTTTTTCCCCAAAATGCCATAATACCAATGGTATTATTATGTCCATTTTGGCTTTGCAACTCATTTCTGTCAATAGTTTTTGTAGTCAAATTATCCAGAAGCATATCTAGCACACTATTTCAGGGGTTATTTCAGTGTAGGCTTTGAAGCAATTTACATTGAACTACCCAATTTTAAAAATGATACAAAATATGTTAACTGAATATAGGCTGATTTTTTAGGGTATTAAAAATCTGTTCAGGTGTTGGAGGGAAACAATGGAATGAGTACATGTAGGCTGTGGGAGAAATACAGGAGAATAGTAAGTATTTTTAACATAAGCAAATAAAATGTGAATAGGTCATGCCTGCTTCACTTGGACAAAAATATATAATGATAATGTTTATGCAATAAAAGTTGTATTCTGTTTCACTTTTTATGTCTATGTGAACTCTAGCTGTCTCCTTCACAATCCCATCGTCGTAATGACAGGCAAATGATCATTGTGACTCAACCACGGAGCTTTCTGAAAGTGGGATGCCCAAACACTGAAAATGTTTATGGATGCATTCTACTTTAAATTAAGTACCATCTATTACAAAAGGCATTATCGTTTCTTCTATGTTGATACAGAGAAGTAATCATTTAAGCTTTCTTACTGGTTGACTTTATGGTATTCCTATAACAACCTTACTTTCTATCCACAATACTAATCTTCCAACACATTTTTGTAATGAACACAATCAGCTGTTTATGTTCACTCTAATCAAGTAAGTTGTAACAATTACAATAAGGACAGAAATGGCGACCAGGCGTAGAGGGGTCTTGATCTGTCTCCAGTTAATCTCTCCCCAGGCTGGGGCCTTCCTCTGTGCTTCCTCTTCTACTGGCCCTTCACGAGGTTCTTCCTAAGAGTTTTACTGAATAATTAAAATCACTGGGCCTGCTCTTATTAGGTGCTATTGAGTCTATTCTGACTCATAGTCACCATACGTACCATTAAGAAAGAAAGCCCAGTCCAGTGCCATCCTTAAATGGTCCCTACGCTCGTGCCCAGTGCAACCACTCTGTCAACCAGCATAAATTCAAGCATTTTCCATTGATCATAATGTCACCCATTGGTTCCAATGTGAAGCTTTTCACCATCTTTACATTGAGTTGCAGTCCATACTGAAGGTTGCAAGCCTCAATGTTCATCATGAGATTATCTGTTCGCATAAATTCTAATTCATAGTCACTATATGTAAGCTTTCCCAGACAAGGAACCTTCATGGTAGTACACAATCTCATCATTCTTCCATGGAGGGTCTTGTAGGGTCTGAACTGCTAACCTTGTGGTTAGTTAGCATCACAATGCCTAACCCTGAAAGCCAGGAGGGTTCCTTAAAAACCAATACACTCAGAATAAAATGTGTTGTCAAGTCAATTCCAACTCACAGACCCTTTCTCAGATACAATGGGACTCCTTTCGCAGTTTCTAAGACTGTACTGAAAATCCTTATAGGAACTCACCCACTCTCTCTCAGAATGGCTGGAAAGTTAGAACTGACAACCGTACAGTTAGCAGGCCAATGCTTATTCCACATCACGGCTCCAATAATAATCAGTAAACACCGAATACAATAAATTATATTCTTGCATATTTAGAATACAGAAGTATTTAAACTACTGCTGGTGAAAATAAATTTATAGAGTAGATAAAGATGATAAGTGCTGAACTGGATAGAGCATGGGAAAGAATCACTAGAGAATTCGGGTGAATGAGACAGAATGCTAGTCTGGAATCAGAGAATTTGTTTCTGTCACCAGTCCATTATCAATACACCATTTGACACGAGTCAACTGTTTTCAATTCAATTGTTTTAATCATTAAAATAAAATGAGGGCTATATGGAAGAAGCACACCAGCCTGTGTGATCACGAGGTGTCGAAGGGATCAGGGATAAGGCATCATCAGAAAAAAAAAAATCTTACCACAGTGAATGAAAGGGGAAGTGCAGAGTGGAGACCCCAAGCCCATTTGTGGGCCACTGGAGATCCCCTCACAGAGGGGTCTAGGGGAGGAGATGGGTCAGTCAGGGTGCGATGTAGCACCAATGAAGAATACAGCTTTCCTCCAGTTCCTTAATGCTTCCTCCCCCCCAACTACCATGATCCGAATTCTACCTTGTAAATCTGGATAGAGCAGAGGTTGTACACTGGTGCATATAGGAGCTGGAGGCACAGGGAATCCAGGGCGGATGATACCTTCAGGGCCAGGGGTGTGAGGGGTGATACTTGGAGGGTAGAGGGTGAGTGGGTTGGAAAGAGGGAACCAATTACAAGGATCTACATGTGACCTCCTCCCTGGGGGACGAACAACAGAAAAGGGGGTGAAGGGAATGCCAGACAGGGCAAGATATAACAAAATAATAATTTATAAATTATCAAGGGCTCATGAGGGAGGGGGGAACAGAGAGGGAGGGGGGAAAAAGAGGACTTGATGCAAAAGGCTTAAGTGGAGAGCAAATGCTTTGAAAATGATTAGGGCAAAGAATGTACAGATGTGCTTTATACAATTGATGTATGTATGGATTGTGATAAAAGTTGCATAAGTCCCTAATAAAATGTTTAAAAAATACAAAAGTGAGGGCTTATAAATTTGTCCTTAAAATATTAGCATATAGGAAGACAATTTGTATCAATTATAAGTGTTATATACTATCTAGCAAAAAATATATATCTACCTAGAATTTAGTATAGTGTTACCTAGAATCATTTTTGTGTGTATAATTTTTATTATTCAAGGGACATGTTTGTGCATGTGCAAATTTCTCATTGAAATATAGCTAAAGAAATAAGATAACACTTTTGTGGTTTTCATATATATTTAACACTTGGATAGATGGTATTAAGGAGCTTTTTATCCTACATGATGACAATGGCCCTGTCTGTACCATCCTCCCAATCACAGGTCCTTGAACCCACTGTCACACTCACTTTGTCAGTTCACATCGATGAGGCCTCCCTCTGTTTGTGCACCGTTTACTCTCCCAAGTCTAATGACCTTTGATAAATATGTTCAATTTAAAGAATATTTTTTATTATGAACTGTGTTGCAATGAACATTGGAGCACAGGTGTCTGGCCTGGGTTTGTTTCTTGCCTTTTCTGGGTATATGCCCAGTAGGGGGATTGCTGGATCATAATTACCTAGATTTCCATCTGTTTTAGATATCGCCAGATCAATTTCCATAGTGGCTGTACATACTTACAGGTCCATTAGCAGTAGATGAGAGTTCCTGTCTCCCCACAGCCCCTCCAACATTATTGCTTTATGATTTTTTGAATTAGGCTACCTTTGAGGGTGTTAGGTGGTACCTCATTGTATTTTTAATTTGCATTTTTCTTATGGCTAAAGATCAGGAACATTTTCTCATATGTTTGTTGTCCATTCGGATTTCTCTGCCCCTGTGAAACTTCTTTTCAGGTCCTTTGCCCACCTCCTCAGAGGGCAATTAGTTGTTTTCTTTTTGGAAGCTAGCAGAGTAATAAGGCCTTTGTGATCCCAATTCTACCTTGCAAGTTTGGCTAGACCAGAGGATGTGCACTGGTACAGATAGGAACTGGAAATGCAGGGAATCCAGGGCAGATGAGCCCTCCATGATCAGTGGTGAGAGTGGCGATACTGGGAGGGTGGAGGAAGGGTGGGGTGGAAAGGGGGACCCGATTACAAGGATCTACATATGACCTACTCCCTGGGGACAGACAACAGAAAAGAGGGTGAGGGGAGATACCAGACAGGGAAAGATATGAAAAAATAATAATTTATAAATTATCAAGGGCTCATGATGGAGGAGGGGAGGGGGAGTAGGGAGGGAAGGGAAAAATGAAGAGCTGATGCCAGGGGCTTAAGTGGAGAGCAAATGTTTTGAGAATGATGAAGGCAATGAATATACAGATGTGCTTTACACAATTGATGTATATATGGATTGTGACAGAGCTGTATGAGCCCCTAATAAAATGATTAAAAATAAAAAAGGGAAAAAATATTCTCCCAGCTTGACATCACCCCAAAAAAGAAAAAAAAATCTTTTTACTTTACTTCTTCAAAGACAGATTTGTCCGTTCTTCTGGCATTCCACAAGGCACCCTGATAATCCCATCACTCACAGGCACCGAGTCTGCTAGAAGCCTTCCTCTTTCATGAGTCTGCTAGAAGCCTTCCTCTTTCATTCTCCAGCTATTGAATGCATATGAGGTGATTGAACCCAAAATTATAGAATGACTTGCTTAGCAAACAGATTTGATAGTTATGATAAAAGTATGCAACCATAACATATATCTCATTTAATTCTAAACAAAATAGTCTCCTTGTGATGTTTGACTGACGGCCTCTTGGCATATGAATAGTTTCCTCTTGAGTGCAAATAATGTTCTTTGCTATACATAAAGTCCTCTAATGTAAAGAGTTAAACATTACTTTAATCAATTTAAATTATATATAGATGTTTCCTCTTATCAATAAATTACTAATCTCAGGAAATGGAACAATAATTTGGTTCTGGAAAATATTCATTAAGTACTACTATAGACCAGCAGTTCCCAACCTGTGGATTTGACTCCTTTGGGGCCAAACAACCCTTTCACAGAAGTCGCCTGATTCATAACAGTAGCAAGATTACAGTGATGAAGTAGCAATGAAAATAACTTTATGGTTGCGGGTCACCACGACATGAGGAGCTATATGAGAGGGACATGGCATGAGGAAGGTTGGGAACCGCTGCTCCAGACTAAGGAGCAGCGATGGAGTGTTGGAACACATAGTAGCCTGCTGATGGCAAAAGCAACAGTTGAAATTCACCACTGGCTCTGGGCGCAACTCTATGGCGGTGAGTTTAGTTTGGCGAGTTTTTATTTGCCTACAAAATCTGCTTTAAAAACACAATTATATCATTGATTTCAAAATCCTTGAATCATACTAAACTGAAGTAATCTTTCTTCATCAAGCTGTAGTCATCAATGATTTGTTTTTCTTGGCTAGAATTATATAATATTTATAATCGACTTTTCCTGCACATTTCACTTTATGCTGGAAAAATGACAACCCAGTGAAGTAGTGACTAAGGAAGAAATTCACCCAGAATCCGGCCTCCTTTCTGTGAACTCAAGGCCACAGCAGTCTAATTCTGTGACTGGGTTTGAGAATTCACATAAATGATAGCGCAGCACCGGCAGGCAATACTCACAATGATAAGGTTTATGAGGAAAGTTAACAAGCGGCAAATGCTCCGAATGCAAAGGTTCCATTAGGACAGTTTCTTCACTGCAGTGCTCGTGGGCAGGCCCTTCTCGGGCTGTCAGCTTCCTGGTCTGGCCGCCGCCCTGCTTGGGCAACGTTGCAAAGCGCTTCCAAGGATGTCAATGGGTGCTTTACTGGTGCTGCAGCCTGGGAAGTCTCCAACTGCGGCTCAGGTCTGGCTGCTGGTTCTGCTTCTACTGCTCCTCTGGTCTCAGTCTGCCGCCTACGACAAGGAAGCTCACTGTGCAGGGATCCTGGGCTCCTCTACTCACGGGTTTCTCCTTGGCTGCTAATGAGATGCCCAACCTGCCTCTAAAGGGACTCTTTTTCTATCCATCAGGCTGGCACTCACAATTAACCACGTTAGCAATCACTCACCTGAATCCTATAATCCCAGCAGCGTCTTCTGCCCCTTTCCTACTCAGATGCATCAGGAAATGGGTTGTTTGGGGGAACAACAAAGGCTATAGCTCAAAGAGCCATGTCAAATTGCAGGAGGCTTTTGCTTCCTATATTGAACTATCAGGCAAGGCCACTTCACATACACACACACACACACACACACACACACACACACACACAGCCCGTGGGTCACACGGATCTAATCAGCAATAGTCATGGGATCTCTCAGGAGAGGGCAGTTAGGAACGCAAACATCAATAAAGGTGAGCATGCAGAAAAGAGTTAACATGCTAGACAATGAAAAGTAATTGGGGAAATTTTTCAAGGATGAGAAGCACAGCTGATTCAACTGTTTTCCTTTGCAGTTACTTTGTTAGGAATCGTTCTGTCTTGATGGAATCATGCCTAGGGAGAAATAATCATCCTGTAAAAAAGTGAATGCATTATGTGCATCATCAGTATCACAAAAAAGCGAAAGAATCCCCTTCTATTTTATTCTACGCATAAATCTAATGGGACTCAATGCATTGCGGGCCAAGACTGCTTCTCATCCATCCAATTGTCACATTGTCCTTCTCTCTGCATGCCGTCTTCTAATAGGAGGCAATGATGGAAGACTGATTCAATGTTTAAAAATATATCCCAAGGAGGTTCACTTACAGGTAATAGAACCAGTTCTTTTATGAACGTGTTTGCTGTGCGTCCCCAATCCTTTCCTTTGCTTTTCCTTCACAAGCTTGTAACATTTCGCTGATGACAAGGAACATCTGTCTTATGTCAACTGAAGACATTGTTGATTCCAGGATAGGATGTCGCATTCTATTCCTTCATCACCTAAACACGACTATTTTAGATGCTCAATCTCTGATTATTCCCTTCCTATCAAAATCCATTAAATAGTTGTAGGTGTGTGGTGGTGTTTCTAAATGATCACTGAATGGCAGAAGCCCGTGTCTTGAAATACAGAGAGCAAAAGCAATGACTGTGCACTGGGCTGCTTCCGTAATGGGTCAAAATGTTTAGGGGCCTTACTATTTTAGTCACATATTCTGCCACAGAAATTCAAAGCTCCCTTAAGCCTCATCATGTGCAAGTGCTGACATTTAAAGAGTCATAACCAAAAGGAATTGCATGGGATATTTCGATTTCTCTCATTCTAAGTCCTATCTTATATCACATTAAATCGACAGTATCTTTTGTCAGTGGGAAATATTAGCTACTAACCAGAAACAATAATGTTAAACTGAACTGAAATCATATTATGGTCTTTGTATAGATAAAATATATTGGATAAAAAGATAACATAATTTTATTTTATATTGATTCAATCACTTTCTTAGTCTTGTGAAAAATTAATAGTGTAAGGTCATAAATTCTTATGAACTATCTATGTATTCTGGTTAAGTCTAAAAATTCAGTCATCTATTAAAAACCATTGAAAAATATTTCCAAACAGATTAGTCTCTAAAGTGTTAATTGTTCTGTACTTATTTATGAGTTTGAAATAGCATTATTAGAGTAGTTTATATAAGTGGTACCAGTAAAATATAATCTTCAAAACAATTGAAAGAAACTAGAAAATGTAACTTTGAAATTGTCACTGTTTAGAAGTTAAAATATAATAATTATTTTTTTCCTGATGTGTGTAGTAATAGTTCCAGAGATTTTTCATTTGTTCATTTGTCTGGTCTCTGTTTGTATATTTTTTATTTTTAAACTGAGAAATTATGTGGATTTGATGCAAACAAAGGTATATGTGTGTACTGCCTTACATTTGGATATTAGAAAAAAATTAAAGTAATTCTTGGGACCTACTCTCAACAGCTATAAGAAAACCTAATTATAATACAATATTACATGAACACAAACAATAAAGGTGGTGGAAAGTAAGCTAGTTGGATGTTGACTGCCAGGAACGTTCAGCATTTGTAGGAGTAGCTGGTCTCAGTCTTGAAGGCTGTGTACAGATGTGTCATTCAGTTAAGCAACCAGGATGAGAGAGGGTCGACATGTAAAATAGAATAAAGAGAGTTAAAGGTCAAGGAACCCACAGGTAAATGCCATCCTTGAGGGCCTGACATTACGTCTAGTAATTGGAGACAGAAGTAGTATATATAGTAGATGTAGGAATGATATGTTAGCATGGATGTAGAGTTGGTATAAACTGAGAATCAGGAATCTGATCATGCCAATCCATGTCTCCAAAATTAAGTAAATTAATATTTTATTCTACAGGCATGTACCTTGCCTACTTGTGGTGAAAAGGAGTTTGTTTGTTTGTTTATAAATCATGTTATTGGGGGCTCTTACAGCTCTTATAACAATCCATACATCAATTGTATCAAGCACATCTGTACATGTGTTGCCATCATCCTTTTCAAAACATTGTCTTTCTATTTGAGCCCTGGATAACAGCTCTTCTTTTTTTCCCTCCTACCCCCACCCCCATGAACCCTTGATAAATTATAAATTATTATTTTCGTATCTTACACCATCTACTATATCCTTTCGCACACGTTTCTGTTGTTCATCCAGCTGGAGGTGGGGACTTATACATAGATCATTGCAATCAGTTCCCCCTTTCTCCCCTTTCTCCCGTCCACCTTCTCCCAACCCTCAGGGTACTGCTACTCCCATTATGTTCCTAAGGGGGTTTCATCCTGGATTCTGCGTGTCGGGAGCTCTTATCTGTACCAGTGTTCATGCTCCAGTCTAGATGGATTTGTAAAGTAGTACTGGGGTCATGATAGTGACAGGTGGGGAGGGGAGAGCATTAAGGAATAGAAGAATGTTGTGTGTTTTGTCGGTCCAATACTGCACCCAGGCTGGCTCGTCCCAAATTTATATTTACAATATTCTGAATTTAAAAGTGTGTTGCTATACAGAGTCTCGGGGTGAAACAATGTGTTCTACCATATGTAAACGTTGCTGTGATCCTATGTCCTTCAGAAGGAACTAGTCCCTGGTCCTGCCATCCTTACGATTGCTCTGAATGAGTTCACAGTTGCAGCACCTCTGTCCTTCCTCCCCATCAAATGCCTTTCCCTTTCAGTGACCGTCTACTTTACCAAGCAAGGTGTCCTGTTCAAGAATTGTCTTTCCTTATAATATGGACAGAGTACATGACATAAAGTGTCTAGGTACATGTAAATATAAATATGCACATTTATTAACTGAAAGCAAAATTTAAATACCCCTTAAGTATAAACAAGCAAGTTCAAAAATGGTATTCTGGATTGTAGACAAGGACCATACTGTCATGTGATAACTCAGTTGGCATAATGCAACCCACATAGATAATAATCCATCTCTATTTAAAAGAAACAAATCAATGTAAGCACTGCCTCATCTACCCAGAGAACTGAATACTTAGGTGTCGTCTGGCTACCACCACTCTCTACTATTACTGAGGCATAATATTTGGTCCTGAATAGAATGGGAGAGACTTTTAGAGAATAACTGAAATTCTTATTTTTAATAAACCAGAAAAACATCAACAGTGGAGGCTAATGGAATCCCTGAGACTATTACCACGAGAGGTTCTTCAAACCTACAACTGAGCCTGTTCCCAGAGGTTACCTTTATGTGAGATAGGGACTGTTGCCCCAAACAAAAGATGTTATGCATAAGATGCGCCCTCCTGAAAAAAAACAAAACATATCAAGAACGAAAGATAAAAAATTATTCCATTGCTGTGGTGAGACAATAAAGCGGCAGGGACTGTAGGGTACTGTAAAAGGAACAAACATAGATTAAAGAGAATGTTGACATTTTGTGATAAATATAACTAATAATGCTGAGAAAATTATATGGAAATTATTAAATGAGAACAGCAGGTGGTGTAATTTTCACTGAACACATAATACGCTATTACATAAAAGAAAATAAGCAAGAAAGTGAGCAAAAAAAGTGAGGAGGAGGAGGAGGAAGAAAAGGAAAAGGAAGAGACAGAGAGAAGAAGATTATGATAGGTTTTGTGTCAACTTGGATGGGACAGAATTCTCGGTACTTTGCTAATTGAGGCCTCCTCATGATGGGATTTAACATAATATAATTAAACCCATGGTGGGATCTGCTATAAGCAGCCAGACTTAGGATGGAGTGCAACCCTTACTCATGTCACAATCCCAGTAATACGTCCTCAAGAGTGTGACCTACTGTATGTGCGTGTGTGCAAAACCGTGGAGAACTTCCTCACTTCTTGTTGGTCTGTAGCTTGTATCTGTTTCATTGACCTTCCAACTCTGGGAGCCATCAGAGCCTCTCACCTGGCCTCTTGGCCCTGTATTCATCCCTCTCAGCATCCACCAGCCTCGTTTTCCCTGCGTCGTCTTCCTGCTTTGTTCATCTTTCCTACTTCCTGCTTCCTAATCCCTGACCAGTACTGAAATCAGGAAAAGTCTCCCTCTTAACATCTGATCAAACCCTAGAACCTCACTGGACTACTTCAACCATGCTGCTTCTACAATTATGTGAGCCGATATATAAATAAATGAACAAACAGAGTGAGAGACAGAGAGAGAGATGATAGATGGATAGATAGATAGATAGATAGATAGATAGATAGATAGATAGATAGATAGATAGATAGATAGATAGATAGAGTGAGTGAGCAAGCAAGCAGCGAAGTCCATTCCAACCCAGTGACCCTAGGCACAATAGAACAAACCACAGGTCAGTCCTGCATCATCCCCATCATTGTTCTGTGTGAGCCCATTGTTGCAGCCACTGTGTCCATGCATCTTGTACAGGGTCTTCTCTTTCACTGCCCTCTGATTTACCAAGCATGGTGTTAGGTTCCATTAATTGGTCTCTCCTGATAAGATATCCAAATTACATGAGATAAAGTCTCATAATCCTTGCTTCTAAGGAGCTTTCTGGCTATACCTCTTGCAAGACATGTTTGCTTGTTGTTTTGGCAGTCCGTGGTACATTCAATATTTTGTTTCTCTAGAGAACCTGGCCTAACATAAAGATCAAATGAATTGACAGAGTCATTGTACTAAGAGCAATATGTCATCATTAACATTTCAATAGGCAGCAAATGATCAAGAACCAGTGAAATTGATAAAAAGAGTTCAAGCTGCGTTGAAATTTGGCAAAAAAAAAAACAATCCTAAGTATCCAGGAATTGAGTAAATAGCCATTGAGAGGTTTCCACAAACAAATTTCTATGCTAAGATATTTGGCAGAAAGCATTCTGGCCAGTGAGAAGAGATCTATGTGCATATCCCTTCCAAAGAAAAAGTGATCCAGTATAATGTAAAAGTAAACAATCAGTATCAGTAATGAATTGCACAAGTAAGTTTTGCTGAATATAATTCCCAAACAGCTGCAGCAAACCAACAGGAAACAGCCAGAAATTCGAGCAAAATTAAGAAGTTGAGGAACATGGCCTTATCGTTGCTGATATACTGGGAACTGAGCTGAAAGGAGAGAAAAGAAGACATGTTACCTGTGTATTATTAACTGTGCAAAGGTATTTGAATGTGTAGATAAAACAGTTTATTAATAACCTTAAGGAGAATTGGAATTCCAGAATACTGGAATGCCATGTGATCATGCAGAACCCTACATAGACTAAGAAGAAGGGCGTTATCTGGCTTTAAATCAGGAAGAGTGTGTATCAGAGTTACATCCTGTCACCATATTTACCCAATCTGCATGGTACATAAGTGATCTGAGAAAGTAGACTGGATGAAGAAGGGCATGACATAGGGATTAGAGGAAGACTCATTAACAAACTGGGATGACAGACCTTACTGTTGAATGTGAAAGCTCGAAGCACTTGCTTGTTAATATCGATGACAATGACCTTCAAAACGGATTACATCTTGACATAAAGAAAACAAAAATCTTCACAAATCAATCAATGAAGTCATCATGAAAAGAGAGGAAATAATGAAAAGTTTGGGTTTCATTGTACTTGGAATCCCAAACAATGCCCATGGAAGCGGCAGTAAAGAAATGAAAGGACACATCTGCAAAATACCTCACCGGACAAATCTGCAAAATACCTCTTTAAAGTGTTACACATCAAATATAGCACCTTGAGCAATAAGATATATCTGGGTCAAGGTACAGCATTTTCAGTCACTTCTTATGTGTGTGGAAGCTGGACAATGAGTAAGGAAAACTACAGATGCCATGGATGGCCAGAAAAACAAACAATCCCGTCTTGGGGAAGTACAGCTAGAATTCCTTAGAAGTGAGGAGGACAAGACTTTGTCTCAGGTGCTTTGGACATGCTTTTAAGAGGGACCAGTCCCTGGAGAAGGCCACGGCGCTTTGTAAATGATCCCCTCAATGACCCCTCAATGAAAAGCCACTTTACCAAAACATCTCTGTAAAGAGAGAATCCATTTGCCATAGTCATAAATGACGTGTAAGTAGTGCACGCAGGGTCAGTAGCATGCGGATACTCAGCCTCTCACCTTCTCTTATTCTACTCCAGGTGGATCACATCCTCTTCTTTTTCATTCTGTTATAAAGCACTAACTTTCACGTTCTCAAATAGCCTGCCACAAGAGTGATTAGTAATTCACAATTAGGAAAACAGTGAAATCATAGTTTAGTTAAACTTCTTCCAGAAGTAAATATATGTAATTTCAAATTTGGTGAACAAGATCCATCTATTTTGGAAATACTAAATATACTAATGTACATTTTATATATTTGTATAGCTCTACTTAAAATTTAAAAATGAATTTATTTCTAAAATATATATCTCAATGATCATATAAGAAAAATGATGTTAAATATTTGATGACCTATATAATCAATTTAATCTATTATAAAGGCAAGCCTACTAGTTTTAAATGCTAGTAATTAGAGGTACAATGCTATTTATTTATGTTCTGAAGAAGTCTATTTTTTATGATAAAAAATACATAAAAATAAAACAATCTGTAGTATATAGGAATAGATTTTCTTTTTGAAATCATTTTATTAATAATTATAATTCTATTAAGCAACTTATGTTTTTAATGTATTTTTTGCCAACACCATCATCATGTACACTTTTGATGAGCTGATTTTGACTTTTATTTGTATAAAATATTTTGTTTAATTGTGTATACAATTTATTAATAACATATTTATTTTACAAAGCGAATATAATTTTCAAATGTGCTGAAGCTTAAATTATGTATTCAGCCATATAATATGTTGATTTTTCAAATTAGTTATAATTATAAAGGGAATTTCCTCTAGAAATAACACTGATATTATTGGTTAACATATATACATTTGAGTTAACTGAACCTATTTTCCAAGATATTTAAAAAACATTGAATAAAAAAATCTAGAGTTTATAAATCTAGAGTTTATCTAGTCTAATATTTATTAAAGGGAAAAACATTACACTGTTTTTCAAGTAAGTAGGCTATTTCTATCATTTTTAAACTTCATTGAAAAATTGGATTGTCTTTTTATTTTTTGTTGCATGAACTTTTTGAAATCTCGATATGTATATTTGAGGGCTTCCGCCCCCAACTCCACACCACCCCTGCCCCCACCCCCCTAAAAAACAGAAAACAGCTCAGCAGGGCAGTTAGCTCTTGTCGTACACATTCTTTCCGCTAGGTGAACATGGAGCAACTAGCTTTGAATCAGTGAGCCCTGTGACTGAACCTGAAGGCTCTCTCTGGTCACAGTGAATTTTCATAAAAGCAGTTTTGTTCAAACCTCATTTTTTTTTTTATGGCCGACTGAAGAGAACAGCATGCGGTTGTGAATTTTTGTTTCCTGCTTGGAAAAAATGCTGGGAAAACGATTGTGATGGCTTATGAGGACAGCATCCTGGGAAAAACTCAAGTGCACAAGTGTTTGTTTGTCTATCTCAAAAAAGGTGAAATGTCGATTGATGGCAAACCTCGTTGTGAACTTCCCGAACAGATGAAAATGTTGACAAAAGTCATCTACTTGTGTTCAAAAACCCAAAACCATTGAAGAGATGAGGAAGTATCAGAACTAACTCGGAGTTCCGTTCAGCGAATTTTAAAGGTACATTTGGGGATGAGAATTGCTGTGCAGTTTGGGCCCCAGGTTCTGACCGACCAGGAGAAAGAGCATCGAGTGGACCATGCCGTCCTTTGAAAAAAAGGAGGTGACAGCTGAGGTGACCCAGGCTTTTTCCAAGGTGACGAGACAGGGTGCTGTTTTTATGACCCCAAACCAAACATCAATTATGCCAGTGGAAGATGCCATCGTCCCTTCGCCAAAACAGAAGCTCCTCAAGTGAAATCATAGACCAAGGTGATGCTCCTTTCGCTTGTTTTTTGATGTGAGGGCGAGGGTACATTTGGAGTTGGTTCCACCAGGTCAGACTGTTAATCATGACTTCTACTTAGAGGTTCTGAAAATATCCATAACGTTGTTGGACAAAAAAAAAATGACTGATTTGTGGTAGACAAGGGATTGGTTTTCCCGCCACAACAATGCACCTGCTCATGCAGCCATCTCAATGCACCAGTTTTTATATGAATGCAGAGGGACATGAAAGAACAGCGATCTGATGATGTACAAGAGACAAAGGAAAAATGAGGGAGGTGCTGCCAGCCATCCAAACAGGTGAGTTTGAAAACTGTTTCCAATAACAGAATCACAGATTTGACAAATGTATTCACCGTAATGGAGAGTACTTTGAAGGTGATAAGGTTGATTAAAAAAAATTACATACATAGCTTTTGGGGGAAATCTGTTTGGGGGGTACCCCTTCATATAACTAAAACACTAATAATTAATATTAATAATGTTAAGATTATACCATGTTTATTAGATGTAGTATCTCCTAAATTCTAAATTAGATACACACACACACTGATATGAGATACATTTATAAGTTCATAAAAGGTGTTCACAGAGAAACTTTGTTTCATACTTATATTGATTTAAAGAAGAAATGTGTGTCCAGAGCTCAGAATATAAGTAGATTCCTATTTTGTATGTTAAAGTACATGTGCATGAATCATTTCTTAGTAGTCATCTGCTGGTGGTTGACTGGATTGCAATTCACTTCCATTTTCACTATGTAAGCGCTGTGGAATGGTAGGTGTCATTTTAAGAACTAAGTAAATGACACGTCACAAAAATTCCAAATATTTCATTGATCCTTTGTGTATAAATGAATTAAGTATTGAAAAATTCTCCTTTGGATCCATTAGTTGTATACGTTATCAAACAATTATTTTTACATGTTATATGCATTCCGTTTGAAAATAAGTTATGGATAATTAAGATGCATTGCACTATGAAAATTTAGTCCCTGCATACTTAAACATCTCAGAAATGTTAGATCATGTTCATAGATATGGGTTACAGACTAATAAAATGTAACTTAAGCACTCCTGAAAACTGTATTTTTCTAGGAGGAAAGGGAAGGGGAGAAGTCCAGCCAGGGCAAATTGTTGTCTCTTCATTTATCCATCCCCTAAAGGATTGTCTAAATTTGCATGATTGTTACTATATCATTTCACCATCTCCTGTTCCAGCTCATAAATCCAGAGAAGAGGAAGTGAGAGGTTACCTTTTCTTAGGAGAAATCTGAAAGTTGTACACAGCACTTCCCTTCATATCTGACTGGCTTCATCAAATTAATAATTTTGCTGTTCATAACTGAGAAGAGAATTTAGATAAAATAATCAAGTATTTCTGAGTGGTCATCTTTCAGCTAAAATTGAGTAGAATTTTAAAATAAAGAAGGGGAGTGTAACAATTGGATTTTTTATCATTGTATAATGTGTATTCCTGGAATTATGACTAAAATTACATTCTTCAGTACTCTTTGCATAAATAATGCTCTCTGCAACCAATGAGACCCCCAAGCTGAAATCGAAGATGCATTTTCTTGGGAGAAAGCAATAAACCCACAAGCCAATCGAATTCTTACATGATGATTGAATGCAGGATATTACAAAGTTAATGAATATGTATTGAAAACTATGTATCCTTTTAAAACTGCACCCTATCATAACTATAGCAATTCACTCCATCTTACTCAGAGATTCAGTCAGTAAAAGTTATTAGCTCATTTTATAAAAGTTAGGATCTTGAAACATAATAGTTAAACCATCTGATAGAAAATATGAAAACAAGGGTGCAGCATAGCAATGATGAAACATACAACTCTTCTCTAGTTCCTAAATGGTTCCCCCTGCCCCTTATTGCCTCCCCCACTATCATGATCCCAATTCTACCTTACAAATTTGGCTAGACCCGAGGAGATACACTGGTGCAGATAGGAACTGGAAACACAGGGAATCCAGGACAGATGATCCTTTCAGGACTAGTGGTGAGAGTGGCGATACTGGGAGGGTGGGGTGGAAAAGGGGAACTGATTACAAGGATCTACATATAACCTCCTCTCTTGGGAATGGACAGCAGAAAAGTGGGTGTAGGGAGTGGGTAAGATATGACAAAATAATAATTTATAAATTTTCAAGGTTTCATGAGGGAGAGGGGAACGGGGAGGGAGGGGAAAAATGAGCTGATACCAAGGGCTCAAGTAGAAAGCAAATGTTTTGAGAATGATGATGGCAACAAATGTACAAATGTGCTTGACACGATGGATGCACGTATGGATTGTGATAAGAGCTGTATTAACCCCCAATAAAATTATTAATGAATAAATAAATAAATTTTCAAATAAAAAAGAAAATATGAAAACAGAGAAACCACTATCTTTAAATCGATTCTGACCCATAGTGACCCATATAAACTATCAAAACCTCTGTTTTCAGATGAAAACTCAGAAGCTATCATTTCAATTTAAGCTGTATATGAAAAAATATTTTAATTTAATATCCAGAAAAAAGGAAAATATTTATAATGTTAGTAGCAAAGACCTACCTGCCATGATCTCTTTTTTTTTTTCCAATATCATCTTCCTGGTTGTTTCCATTCAACTTTCTCAGATTCATTTTAGATTGCTAGCACATTATACCAGTATCTCTATCAGTCTAACATACCTGGTAATTTTTAATGTCGTTTTAACCTCTCTCTCTCTCTCTCTCTCTCTCTCTTTCTCTCTCTCTCTTTCTCTCCCTCTCTCTCTCTCTCTCTCTCTCTCTCTCTCTCTCTCTCTCTCTCTCTCTCTCTCTCTCTCTACTTTTCCCCCCTCAGGAGCAGTGATCATTTCAGAGATGTTAGGGATAGCAGTTGGGTACCCTCTATTTCTGATATCAAAGTTAAATGAGGCTGGAGTTCTCACAATCCTATGGATTAGTTGTTTCAGTAATTCTTTGATTTTTTTCATTCTTCTTTGCTCTGAATGGGGATACCCCAATATTTGCCTGCTCAGAAACTTTTAAGACCCCTGTCACTTCTCACCAAAATCAGATGTAGGACATCTTGTTTGTGGATTATGTTGTACCTGTTGACCTTGGTGCCTCCCAGTCTGGTCCTGAGTTTTCCAGTCTAGTACCTCAAGGTGTCTGATTATGAGTAAGAAGTTTTCATGAGCCCTGGTGATGTAGTGGTCACTATGATTTGGGTTGCTAACTACAAGGTCAGCAGTTCAAAACAACTACCAGCCACTTCATGGGAGAAAGACAAGGAGAGTTCATAGGGGTAGTTCTATCCCAGTGGTTCTCAACCTGTGGGTCACGACCCCCTTGGAGGTCAAATGACCCTTTCACAGGGGTCGCCTAAGACCATCAGAAAACACATATTTCTGATGCTCATAGGAACCCAGACACCACTCTTCTATCTGTCTCCAGGCGGGTTTCCCATGCTACATCATGCTTCATGACACAATTTCATTTATTTGTAATTGGAAATAAATGTTTCAAAATATATAATTAGGGTGTCAGGATGTCCAAGTGGTCTTTGGCACCAGACTCAAAATATATAATTACCAATTGCTTTTTGATTAATAACTATGCTTTAATGATGTTCAATTTGTAACAAAAAAATAAACCCTGCATATCAGATATTTACATTATTTTTCATCACAGTAGCAAAATGACAGTGATGATTAGGAACGAAAATAATGTTATGGTTGGGGGGTCACCACCACATGAGGAACTATATGAAAGAGTCAATCAGGAGGTGGAGAAACACCGCTCTAACCTGTTTTATGGAGTCACTGTGAGTTGGCATCTGTTTGTTGCCAGTGAGATGAAGGAACTTTCACAGCTTCCCCCCCCACCCCCACCCCTGCTCTAGCTAAGAGAAGCTGGACTCTTTGAAGCTTTGAAAGACGGCTTCTTAACAACCTGTGATATGCACATGATACAGTTCCCTTGCCAAAGGTGAGGAGGATTTGACATTGGCTAATGAAGACCAGAGGGGAGCCTGCAATATGGAGTACAAGTCAGAGGAAGAGAGCAAATCCTCATGAGTGGGCCTCGAGGTAACATCATGACAAATGCAGAAACGACGATGTTGTCAGGGAGGGTCACTTGCTTGGGTCCACATTCAATGCTCCCTGAAGCAGTGGTCAAGAGCTCACAGGACAATTTGCTTCAGGGAAACCTGCGCAAGAAGACCTCCGTAGAGGATTGAGAAGCAACGGTGTGACTGTGAAGACTGAGGTGAGCCTGACCCAGGCCAGTCTGTTTTCAATCGGCTCAAAAGCATGTGAACATTGGTTATTGTATAACGAAAACCAAAGAAGAATCATTGCATTGGAATCGAGGTACGAATGAATCATATTGACAGTACCATGTATAATCAAAAGAACAAATCAATCTGTTCTTGGAAGATGTAAAGCCAGAATGCTGCTTACAGGCAAGGATGATGAGACCTGAGATGTTGTCTCAGGTATTTTGGACACGTTTTTAGGAGAAGCCAGTTCATAGAGAAGGACATCGTACCTCGTAAAGTAGGGTGGAGCACTAAAAGAAGGCTTCAATGAAGCGGATTGCCAAAGTGGTGGTAAAAAGGGGCTCAAACATAAGAGCAATTGTGACGATGGCTTAGCACTGGGCAGTGTTTACTCCTGTTGGACACAGAGCAGCTATGAGTTGAAACGGCCTTGATAACACCCAAATACAGCAACAAAACCTACCGCATTCAGGGAGCATCATTGCATATGCATTCAAGGATCGCACACCAAATTTGGAGATGCTGCTTAAGCAATAGTTCAAACCTTAAGGATAATCACGAGTTTAGAGTGTGCAAAAACAAATTCCTAACTCTAGTGCCTTTACGATGTTGCAGTAGAAAGTTCATGGAAATAAATACAACATGAGTTACTGGGATTATTAGCACGGGTCCTGTACAAATAGTAAGTGCTCAATACATATTAGTGTGATTTGGTGTCATCTCTTTCAAAATGGCTGACCTTTATTTCTGCTCCTATATCAATACTCCCAAGTGTTCTTCACAATTACAGAGCTTCCTACCCCTCCAGTGACACTTTGATCCACATCTTGACCAGAAGCTTTGTCTCTGCATTTTTTTAATCATTGCATAACTCTGTACATTAAAAGAAATTGGTTTTGTTTTCCTCAGAGAAAGAAAGGAAGAACAATAATGTTCACTATTGTAAGGGATTTTCCTAGGTCTTTATTCAGGAACACAAAAGCACTTTAGATTTTGTAGAAAATATAAACCATCTATTTGCAACCTCAATGCTGTTTGTATCTGTCATTGCAAAGGATATTCTATGTGAAATCTCATAGATAAGGAATAACAACAATGGTACAATTGATGTATATTTGTAGAGGGCTTTTAATTGATGCAAACATTTTCAACATTGTAATCTCATTTAGCAAATTTATGTGATCAGATTTTACCAGTCTTCCAGAATCTTGGCAAACTTAAAAGAAACTGCCTACTTTGGACTTATTTTGTCACATCTTCCTCTTGTTTTAACTCTGACTCTTCAAACGTAAAGGAGCTTCTGTTCCGGCTTTGTGAATTGTTGAAGAAATCCAAGAAGCCTGGCATTGTTCCAGGCAGTCTTTGTTCACAGGAGGCCTGCTGCTCTCTGAGCAGATTCCCAGCAGGCATTCTGTTGCCCTTTATTCTACTTTCTCCTTGTCTTTTTTCATCTTTCCCACCAGTTTCCCTTTCAATAAACCTACTATAGCTCAGGCACTGCTCTCCAAACAAAGCAAGACATGTCTTCTAAGATCACATAGAGACCAGGTTCCTGGTCTTAGCTTAGACAATGCATTACTCCTCCTGCATCTGTGGCCTTGCTCTCTTCTCTTAACCAATTTTCCTGATAAAAGAAGTGAGTCCTTGTCATTCATATGCATATAAATTTCTTTCAATGACAGAGCCATTCATATTTTATATAAAAAGTCATTCCCTGAATTTATGTATAGAGTACTACACAATTCTTTTTGAGATTCAAGGCCTTTCCTTAAAAGGTTAATATTGCGATTTAAGAGAAATAATCTACATTCCACTTTGTAGGAATGAAGAAGTTCTCACTAGTAGCTAATTTTCACATCCACTCATTCACAACTTAATTTTTCATTCAATAAATATTTATGGACACACTGCTATATATTACGTGCTCTTGTAGGTCCTGTGAGTGGGATGATGAAACAAGGAGAGAAGCATTCTGATCCAACCAAGCGTGATGTTAGTAGAAGCCATTAGACATAAGCAGGTAGACAGAGAAAATTATTTGAAAGAGGGGTAATTCCACAAAGGAAATCCATAGTAAAGTGATATTAAAAAATGAGTTATTTCAGATCATCTGATCTAGGAATAACTCTGTGAAATGATGCCTGGACAGCCAAGGCATGAAGAGTAAGAATAACATGTAAAGACTTGGTGGGAAAGGATGGGGAGATTACTGGGCACAGATTATAGAGTTTACAAAGGTGGCAAGAAGGGAACAAACTTTTTACCAACAAACCTTTAAAGCAGAATCCATGAATCTTTTAGATATAAAATTCTGAGAAGTAAATATGGGTTAGTTCACCCTGAATATTGCAGACCCAGAGGTAGGAGAACTATAGGAAGTTGCTGGTGGATTCCATATGATAGCTGTGTTCTCAAAGTTTCTTTAAGCTATGCTAAAAAGGAATGACAAAGTATGCTTGAATATGAACAGGAAGTAGAATGTTTCGGAGACAACTACAGTGGATTAGACACAAGAGTAGTTCTACGAAACTATGGCTATAGCCAGAGAGAAGGAGAGAGGTTGTGGGAAAATGTGCCCATGTATCTAACTCAGAAAATGAGTGGAGAGAGTCTTTAACCATAAAGGCAGAAAAAGTTGTCCATAGGCTATTGTTCAGCTGTTTCTAATGAAAGTCAAGGTTACCCATGATGAAACCAGGTAACATTATCTGACATAACACCAGAAGATGAGCCTCCAAGTTACAAACTCAAAATCCAACTGGGAGAGAGATGAGCAATGTTTTCAAGACTTTTGTTTGGTTGCGGGGAAGAATTCAAGATGAAAATAAACAGCTACAACGCTCTATTCAAACTCCATTCATTTTGTCCTTGGTGTTATTCACCAGCTCTTCTTGTCTTCAGTCATTTGTGCTCAGTGTGTCAAATCACTCTTTAAATTCAGGTGGAAATATTCAAAGTTGTGCATTGGCTCTCATTGGATTGTCTTAAATATTTTTGACTTTAATTTGAATTCCTTCTGCACAATAAATTAACTAGTTAGAAGGTCGCTCCTATCCTTATTTTGACTGATGATATTTAGCGTGTCTGTCATTTCCTTCCACAGATGCAGTTCATATGATTCCCGTGTATTCTACTCTACTAGGTCCACATATATAGTCTTTATTTGGTGGTTGACAAGAGGTCTTTCCAATAGCTTGGTTGTTGGTCTTTCAAAATTCTATCATGTGATCGTGGTGTCATTTCCACCACCAAGATCCCCTTGTTCTCTTTCTTTTCTTCATTTTCCTTTCCAAACTAATTTTCATCATTATTTCCAACTTTCACATTCCAAACACCAGTAATTATGCATCTTAACTGCAGCTTAGGACTCCAGCAGATGATAAAAATATCAAATGTCTGCAAATGTCTCCATTTTTCATATTATGGATTCTGCAAAAAATGTAAATAGTCACTCATTTTGCTTGTAGGCATATGGCTATTATTCTGTCACTGGCAGCACTGTACTTCTAGTTATATCAAGAAATATAATATTCTCTTTGATATTTAACGTGAACGGTAGGATTGCACTAGGTGCTGGGTTGCTTATTTGTTATTATTTTTGCTGTAGTCTTTCTTTCAGAAGGTAAATTGGACCTTTTTCTTAATTGTCATTGACAGCACGAATATTCTTGAGTTTATTTCATTCTTAGAAATTGGCTGCTCGATATTTTAGTTGATAGCCACAGCTGCTTCCTGCAGGGCTTTCACAGTCTTTAAGCTTGACCCTTTACTCCTGTTCAATTCAGAATTTTGGCTCAAGAATCAAACTTGTCAGAAGTCTCAAGGTTCATTATCTTCTACCTACTGTTATCAACTATCATTGATTAGCACTGATGCAGGACAGTTTTAAATTATGGTGTCCTTATAATTTTAATAAATTTATGCAATATCAAATTGATATTCCTTTTGTCTGACTACTCTTGGGAGAATAATCTTCGTCTAATATACTTGAGGGAGAAATTAGAAAGTGTTGTTTACTTCTGTTCCTAAGCTTATTAATACTACATCCTTCTATCTGCATTCAATGTTCTTGGAAGTCTGGGCAGCACCACGATCCCTTTATCCCTTCTCCCTTCTCAGTGTTCCCTGTGACACTAGTGGAGATGAGTGTGTACAGAATTTCATCCCCTCTCAGTGTCCCTGTGGCACTAGTGGAGACGAGTGTGTGCGAACGTCATCCCCTCTCCCCTGTCAGTGTCCCTGTGGCACTAGTGGAGATGAGTGTGTGCGAACGTCATCCCCTCTCCCCTGTCAGTGTTCCCTGTGACACTAGTGGAGATAAGTGTGCACAGAACGTCATCCCCTCTCCCCTGTTAGTGTCCCCTGTGGCACTAGTGGAGATGAGTGTGTACAGAACTTCATCCCCTCTCCCCTGTCAGTGTCCCTGTGGCACTAGTGGAGATGAGTGTGTGCGAACGTCATCCCCTCTCCCCTCTCAGTGTCCCTGTGGCACTAGTGGAGACGAGTGTGCACAGAACGTCATCCCCTCTCCCCTGTTAGTGTCCCCTGTGGCACTAGTGGAGACGAGTGTGTGCGAACGTCATCCCCTCTCCCCTGTCAGTGTCCCTGTGGCACTAGTGGAGATGAGTGTGTGCGAACGTTATCCCCTCTCCCCTGTTAGTGTCCCCTGTGGCACTAGTGGAGACGAGTGTGTGCGAACGTCATCCCCTCTCCCCTGTCAGTGTCCATGTGGCACTAGTGGAGACGAGTGTGTACAAAAGACCACAGTCTCCTTTTGCCTGATGCTTTATCCCCTTTATCATCACACAAAACCCTACATGTAAACTTTTTTTTTGATAATAGGTTTTTATAATACTGAAGTTTGGGATATAATGATTGTAGTTACATCATTTAGAGCCCTTCTTGCTCCATGTATATGTAGTTGTCTGCTAACTGAATGTCAGTGGTTTGACCCCATTGACTACTCACCTATGGGAGAATGACCACTCCGCTTCCATGAAGATCACAGCCAAGGTCACCCAATGTGGCAGTTCTGTTTGTGTCAATGGGCCGCTGTGAATCAGAATTGACTAGATAGCATAAACAGCAATTACATCATAGGACATAGAAAACTTCTCAAACACTAGACTTATAGAGGACTCTTTTCAGATATATATGGGGAAATGAGGGGAAAATCAATAAAACAGTTACCTTTTTCATGGAAAAGGTTTGGCAGTTCATGGATCAATCTCAGCAGGAAAGAGCTACCTCACTTACAGATGACTCCCAGTTCAGGCAACAGCCCACATCCAGTAAGTGGCTAGACTGGGTTGAAGGGCTGACTCTGTCACTTCCATATCTGACCAATCTGAAGGGTCAGATCCAGGACTCATTGAGGATTGAAGACCTTTGTTGTGACATCATAGACCTTGCCTTCTTTGCCCAGTCTTACTTCTTTTCCTCTCCAACAGATGTTAACCCTAAAGGAACCAAAACCAAGCCATTGCCATCGGACATATTCCAACTCATAGCAACCTTAAGGACAGAAGAGATTTGCTTCTGAAATAGTAAATCTTTACAGGAGCAGGCAGCTTCACCACTCAGCCAGCGGGCAGCTGATGAGTTTAAAGCACTGTAAACCTTGTGCTTGATAGCCCAGTGCTTAACTCACTTATCCACCGGGGCTCATTTTGATCCTAAAAACAACCTTCATAACCATCCTGCATACAAATCTCTGTGTCAGAATCTACTTCCCTGGAGTTAGTAAGTAGAGGGGAAAGGAGGGGCAAAGAGAGAGTTGGGGAAAAGAAAGAAGAGAAATGAGAATTCAAGATAAAATTATGCTTCAAGACCACTGCTGGTTAAGTAGTAGAATCACACAGGTCTCGCATGTCTCTTGATACTTGATATCATTTCCTTCCCTCTGGAGGGATCACTTGCCCAAGATGTCTGACTCTGTGATTATATCATGTCAAACATCTTTAGGGTCAAGCATCTTTGCATTTGAAGTATGTGGAAGTAGACTGAGTTTTCTTTAGTTTGTATAAAAGAAATTGGTAAATGATGACTACATTGCATTAATTTTTAAATTTTGCAATACTTTAAAAAGGTGCTTCCCAAAATTCTCCATCATCATTTATGTTTTTCAATTTGAACTAAATTGAGGAATACACCACACATCTGAAGTTGCAGCTTCTATGTGAACTCCTAAACTTTTAGCACATTTGAATCTTTCCTTTCTTTCAATTTCTCACTGAGCAGATGAGGTTTAATCCTACAACATATGATACCATAAAATCAGAGAGCTAGATAATGAGCATGACAAAATAGAAACCTAGCCCCCCTAATTCTGCAAGCTTTAACATTTTTAATTATTTTTAATAAATCATTTAATTGGGAGCTCTTACAACTCTTATAACAATCCATACACCAATTGTATCAAGCACATTTGTACATAATTTGTCATCAACTTTTATTTTTGTACTATGATGTCCCCAAATTATATGTTTTTAAAATTAAGTTTTTGCACTAGAATGCATTTCAATTGCACTAAGAAATGGCAGTATATTGTAGTAGTAATATCTCATAGTTGTCTAAATCTAAGATAACAATGTTGTTTTACTTTAAGTAACTCAACCTCTGGGAGTATCATTTTCTTGATATGTAACATGGAAATCATTTGGAGGCTTGTTTTGACAATAAGAGAGAAAGGGCAAATGTAAAATGTTTGGGTGTCTGACATTGACACCCAGCAACTGGGAGCTAATATTATTCTTAGGAGCATAAATTTAGGTTGTTGGTGTCAGCTGCTCTGGAATCATTCCCTAACTCAGGTGACTTCATGCTAATGGATCAGAACACTGTGATCCATACAGTTTTCCTTGGTTGAATTTTCAGAAACAGATCAACATACCTTGCTTCCTACTTTGCTTCATCTAAAAGTTCTGCTGAAACCCCTACTACATGCAGTTCTCCACTAAGAGCCAGGGGGTCCATTGAAGACAAATGTGTGCTGTCACCAATAGATGGCCACACATAAGATTATGAAATACATTCTTCTTTTCTAATGCAGATGTCACGCACTTAACTGCTACACAAACTGTTGGTGGTTGGCGCCCACTCAGTGACATCATGGCCAATGGTTGAGCGACCTGTTTCTGAAAAGTCGCAGGCTTGCACACCTGATGGAGAGGAGGTCTATTCTGCAACCCATGAGGTCTCCATGACTCAGCACGGAGGAAATGACAACTAATTGCTTTAATTATGACTTTTAAATAATCACCTGGGTGACTCTTTGGAAGTTACTTAATCTCTCTACGTCATCGTTTCCTCCATTAAGAAATGGGGAAAATAATAGCAATCGCTTCATATTGAGTGTTAATTTATATCCACGGAAAGGACAAAACAATGTCAACCACATAGTATGTGTCATATAAATGTAAGCAATTATTATTATAGTAGAGCAGCTTGGGGAAGTAAGATTAATATGAATAAATAATATGGCTCAGGACCAACCATCGTTTCATTCTGTTGTGCACTGCGCTACTATGAGTTAGCAATGACTCAAGGGCACCTACCAGCAAACACATAGCTGGGGCATCTCTCTTGCTTCCTATTTTAATAAATGTCTTCTTATTTTAATAGCTATAGTGACTCATGTACAATTTGGGGTAATTTTGTTGCGGAAATTGAGATCCATTCGAATCCCTGGGTACTTTTCAAATGTTCACCTAGTTTATCAACAGATCCATGAGCAAGTTTAATTTTCATTTCCTTTGAAAAGAAACAGAAATTAAGATCCAAGTCATTTTCCCAGAATTAGAAAGGAAAAGGCTAGCACCTTACTGGATACTGCTTTAGAAACCCCATTGCCACCATGTCAATGCTGAGCCATAATGCCCCTATGGGACAGAGTAGAACTGCTTCTTTGGGTTTCTGGGAGATTACATTTGCATGAGAGCAGAGAATGCCATCTTTCCTCACAGCTCCTTTATTTATTTTCCCATAAATACTTGCCTGGCTTCCTTCCTTCATATGAAAGGTATCTTTCAATTCTAACTTGGCCAAATCTTGCCCCTTTCTACTTTTAAATTTATCGAAAATCCATTTTCTCTTAGGTTTCTCTCACCTATCTCTGTATACTTTTCAAAGTAATTATATTTTTATAGGACTCTCCTTTCCACTCTTTCTCCTCACCCTCACCGAGGAGAATTGTACTTTGAAATGAAAGGCATTAAATAATTGCTGCCTACCGAGAAATCCTCGTTGCTTTTGTCGTGAAACTGCTGGCTAAGCACCTTGCTGAACCCATTGGTTGGGAGCCAGAGACCCAGAGAGGAGACGAAATGTCAGGAATCAAAGTTGGAAACTGATTTTTGAAGTATTCCAGAAAATAATATGAGATTTTTATTTTTTGGAGTTTTACCTTCGGGGTGGGAGAAGAGGATGTCGGGGAGCAAATAGTCCATAGATAAACACATTTTATATTGTTGATTAACATGTCATGTGTTTGATATCAGAGAGTAATTTGGAATTTTGTTTCCATAAGCTGCAATGAGGCTATAGGAAGCAAAGTGTGAACACATATTCTGACATAAACCCACTGGCACCCAGTTTGTGAATGAACGAAGGAATGTAACCTCACTGACTGTGTATGCAAAGTGCTCCTGCTGCTCTCTTAGGACTTGAGAAGAAGAGCGGAAGAGGGGGGAAAGAAGGGCTTTGTCTGCAGCCTTTTGTCTCATTAGCTAATGAATATCAAGGCTGCGTTTTATTGTAGTATCAGATTTTCACTCTTCTGGTAGAAAGAGATTTAATATGACACCTCCATTTAATCATTTAAGTAGCAGGGGTAAAGGTTTGCGGTGGTCACCTAAATAAGTCATTGAATTGTAACCAGATGCACTTGCCAAACCAAACGTTTTATGGAGAGAATTTCTGGGAGCACAATTAGAGTGACAGCCTGCATTTTAAACCCTGTGTGTGCCAACGTGGCTTCCTGGGGCCTGATGGAAGCCTGCCATGGGAAGAAAGAACTGTGTCCAGAGTTTCATTGGCGAACTCCTCTCCTGTTACCACATGCCTCCCCGGGGCACAGTGCTACCAGCACCCCGTACAGTTTATCCTGAAACAGCCATGGGAAAGAATGCAAATTACTTCTAGGAAGGAGTAAAGGGAATTAATATTAGAATGCAAATCTATTCGAGAAGTAATTACTAGATAATTAATGAATGCTCATCACTGTGGAGAGACACGGGAACATTCATTTACTTCATGGAAACTGGTTAAAAATGGTATAGAATAAAATAAATGGAAGTGACTATTAGGTTATATGTATTTGATTGTAATTTAGCTTTACCCAGACACTTAATTTTCATTGTTCATAAATTGTATCAAAATCTTAAATCTTATCATGGACTTTAACTTCCATCATCTTTGTAACTTATGTGTGATCATATTTTATATTAGATTCCTAAGAGTTTATATTATTATTGGCTTTTCAGTACTTTGTTGTGATGTACAACTGGAAGTGATTTTCTAATAAATCTTCAATTAGTTTATATTTGTTCCTAATGTTTACATTAAAATTTCAGCAAACATCTTCCAAAAGAAAATGAATTTAAATTAAAATTCTTATTTCCATGTCTTAAATGTAAAACTTTTTGCTAACATCGGTGACTTTAAACTTTTAAACTCAATTTTGTAATCACTTTTCTCATTTGTTAAGTTATTTTGCCTCTAAAGACTTAAATTCATTTTAAGCCTTTATTAACTTTTTGCATTGTTAGCCAACTGTGAGAAGAAAGTGACTTACAATTTAATTATTTCTGGTTCATTGTTTCCAAAATGATAGTTGTGTTTTTTTCAATCGCTTCTTTGGGAAAATCTCCTTATCTTAGAAATCTCATAAAGGTTATAAAATATGGAAATCTTAGCTACTATACATGTAATACATGTTCAAATAAAATATACATTTTGCATTATATGTATCATTTCAAATGAATAAATATGTCTAGCAATTATGTTTAACTGCTGAAGGCCAGACAGTATTCAAACACAGTACAGACAAAAATAGTCAGATATGACCCCTACTCTTGAGAACTCAAGTTTTAGAGGCAAAATCACTAACAGCTAATCATAATACAATCAGATAATAGAGTTTTTCAACGTGGTCTTGGAGATCTGCAGTGTCTTTCAATCTTCACACACCCATTGTGGTAGCTACATAATCTGGTGTCAATTTAAGAATGTAGTGTGAAGGGGTGGAGTCTAGATTTTTCAATCAGGTCATAGCCAGTGAGGACTCTGTATGGGCATGGCCTTCTCCTGAGGATTCTGAGAATTTCTGGATTTCCTCCTTGGAGGCAGGAGATGTTCTATTGACACATAAGGCACTACACTGATAGACCCCCGTGCCCTGGGAAGTGGAGGAGCCACATGGAGACCATGGCTGAGATGCTTACACCACTGGATCCACAAGACGCCCCACCCACTGGCCTGTGATCCTCCTGCATTCAGTGTCATTGCATGTATTGCAATGAGGACTTTATTGATTAGTATCAGACATATGAGCTAATATCGGACTCATGGACTCCAGACTGGGCTAGGATGTTTTCTCAAAATTCAATTACTCTTGTATATAAAGCTCTTTCTTATACACATATGAGTGTTTATGAATTTGTTTCTCTAATCTACCTGGACTAATACACCCATCTCTCTTGTTCTTTGTGAAATTCATATTACTAGAAAACATTTCAGTAGCTAAACAGATTTCAAAAATACAAACTAGGAGGTAAAAAATTCCTATATATTTTGTTAGCTTACAGAACCTGGGAAAGAATAAATGTTAACGTATTTTGAATCCTAATATTATTAATGGTCAAAATGTTTGATAAAAGCAAAAACAAAAACCGACATGATGAAAGTAGTCTACGATGTTGGAGAATGATCTATGGAAGGAGAGCCTGGGATGGGTGCAGAGGTAGAGAATTCCTTGACTTCTTCCGGTACTTTGCTGGACTCAATGAAATTTCAGCTGGAAGTCTTCCCTTGACACTGGAAAGAGTGGTTACATCATATGTAACAGAAAGACCGTGCCACGTTTGGGCACAGGAATACTCTATCATGACTTAAATTGTACATGTGGGTAGAAAACCTGTGCGCACACTGAATGATTTGAAGGTATGGGCACTTCCACAGGTTTATAATGGTGTGATTACCCACCTAATGTGTTCTGACACAGTCATCTACCGGGTTGCAAGGAGATTGGGATGGGATGCCACGTGAGGCCGGGTTGACAAGAGAAACGAATCCAGAGACACTCATATTTGTGTAAGAGGAAGCTATATAGCAAGAAGCAATTGTCTATAAGAAAACATTCCAGCCTAGGCTAGAGGAAGTCCATCAGTCCAATACTAGTCCATATGTCCCTCTGCAGACTCACGTAGCCTCATGAAATAATGCAGAATGCAAGAAGGTCACAGGTCAGTGAGTGCAGAGTCGTGTAAATCCAATGGTGGTGGAAGCTTCACGGGACTCTGGTAGGTCTCAGCCTCGTGAGTTGCTGACAAGAAAGTGAAGCGGAAAGAGAGTGGGTGTTCCCAGGACCCTCCTTATGAGATTGCCTCACCCACAAGGAGACATCATCAGTCTGTGACCTGATTGACAGGCTAGACTCCATGCCGACACTCTATTTGCCAAGTTGATATGAAATTATGTAACTCCCACAAAGGCCACACCTTAACTCCTGTTACAGTCGTGATAGGGAAATCTCCTGGGTGTGACCTCCATCTATTTTTATTTTACAACAGATAAAAAGAGAAAGAAACAAACAAAGAATCGGGACCTGACCACAATGGTGGGATGAAACCTGCTGCACTCTCTCACCAGAACCATACCTCCCTTCTTTTTGGTTGATTTGGGCAAACCGGTTGTTAAAATGGCCTTGTAGTCAGAGTGCTCTCCTAGGGGAGTGGTTGGGCAGCTGGATATCACAGATTTGCATCCCTTACTCTTTCTGTTGTGGGTTCATCTGCCCAACAGCATAGTCTAAGTGCCCACACAGTAATGTTCATTCTGTCCATAAGTATAAAAATAGTTAAGCATGACTATGTTTGTAATACTTGCTTATTCATTTAATAAAATGTGTTACACTTTTGAAGAAATACTACATTTTTATTCCTTTGACATTGTTATTTCAGTAATCAAACAGATAGTGGAAAGCCAAAAAGTGCCAAACAACTAGATGGTGACTGGCTGTCATCTGTTTTACCTTTGTGTTATGCCCCCAATTCCAAAGAGATATGATGAGAGAAGTACACAATTCCTGAAAGTGTGCAATGAGCTATAAATATTGTCAAACCAATTGCTGTAAGTTCAGCAGAAGCAGAAAGGGAATTTTCAAAGATGAAAATAATATATTCAGAGAAGTCCCCTGTTTCTAATACATCAAACCCAATGACTATTGGCTATTTGGCCGACCTCTAAAGGAATGGGGTCCCACTTCTACAGTGAGAAGATAGCTAAGGATAAATCATGCAGCCAATTATGCTTGGATAAGACTGAAGAATATTATAAATGAGGATGCCAAAGAATAAGCAATATGGGAATATCTTAAATAACAGTTCTATTTTGGGGTCAAGTATTTATTAATATTTTTTCATTGACATCTTAAAATATTTCTTATAACATAATCTACTTTATTATCTCTTTATTGTTCTTATTTATTAACTATATGAACTAATGAGCTACCTTTCAGTATATCATTTTTTATATATCTATCATTAAAATGGCCATTAGGGGAGCTAACCAGTTGTTAAAGTATTTGAATTCCACTGCGCCCTGACTACCATCAAGAAAGAAGAATCAGGAGCAGAGTTCTTTGCTCTCTGAGCCTCCTAGCCTCAGAAAAAGTCCCTTGGAAATATTCAAAAAAAGCCAGATCCACATATGTTGACAGCAGACAAGCAGATATGTTTAGAGACTGAAGATCAGAGCTGGAAACACAGGGAATCCAGGACAGATAAACCCTTCATAACCAATAGAGTAACGATACCAGAGGGGAAAGGGAAGGTGGGGTATAAAGGAGGAAGCAATCACAATGATCTACATATAACCCCCTCATTGGGGGACGGACAACAGAAAAGTGGGTGAAAGTTGACAAAATAGTAATAATTTATACATTATCAAGGATTCGTGATGAGCTCATACCAAGGGCTCAGTTAGAAAGAAAATGTTTTGAGAATGATGATAGCAACAAGTGTACAAATGTGCTTGACACAATGGATGGATTGTGACAAGAGTTGTACAAGTCCCCAATAAAATTATTTTTAAAGGAAAATAAAAGAGTCAACACTCTGACTTTGTAGAGAATTTATAGTCTCCTAACTGTGGGTGAAAAGTTATATTTGTTAAAGTAATCCAATTTTGATCTGTCTGTGTTGTCGTTAGATTCCCTTGGGTTGGTTCCAACTCACAGCCGCGATGAGTATGACAGAAGGAACCGCTGCCGGGTCCCCGCCCTCCTCAGCAACATTCTCATGGTTGAGCCCATGGTCTAGAGAGCACTGCAGATCTAAGACAGATTGTGACAACTGAAAAGGAGGGTGCTACTCTAGCAAATACCTAAGATTTGGAAGTGATTTTCATATTGAGTAATGGATATAGGCTGTTGTTTTTCATATTGAGTAATGGATAGAGGCTGTTGTTGTTGTTGATGATGTTGTTTGCCATAAAATCTGAGGGGAACACTGTCCATCCTCATAATTGTTCTTATGTTTGAACCCATTGCTGCAGCTGTTGTGTGCATCTTGTGGATGACCTTCCTGTTTTTTGCTGCCCCTCCACTTTACCAAGCATCATGTCCTTCTCCAGGGACTTGTTGTCTTGTGACAACTTGTTCAATGTACCCGAGACACAGTCTCAAAAGCCTTGCCTCTAAGGAGCATTCTGAATGTCCTTCTTCCAAGACAGATTTGTTTGTTCTGACAGTCCGTGGTGCTTTCAATATTCTTTGCTTGCACGAAAATGCAAATGCATCAATTCTTCATTGGTCTTCAATATCTAATTTTCACATGCATGAGAGATGAGTGAAAATGCCATGGCCTGGGCCAGGTTTATTTTATTCTTCAACATTTTGTTCTTCTATGCTTTAAATAAATCGTGTGCATCAGATCTACCCAAATGCAACGCTGCTGTCTTAAATATTGATTGTGGATCAATACTCAAGACAAAACCCTCGACAATTCAACCTTTTCTATATTTATCATGATGTTAGTTGTTGGTCCAGCTGTGAGGATTTGGGTCTTCACAGTGAATTGCAATCCATTCTGAAGTTTATGATCCTTAATCTTCTTCAGCCAGTCCTTAAAGGCCTCCTCATTTTGGGTAAGCAAGGTTGTGTCATCTACGTAATTACAGGTGGTTAATAAGCTTTCTTCAATCCTGATACCTCATTCTTCTTCCTATATTCAAACTTCTCTGATGAACTGTCAATATACAGATTGAATAAGTATAGTGAGAGAATACAACCCTGATGCACATTTCCCCCAATATTAAACCATGCGTTATTCAATGTTCTGCTTGTACAACTGCCTCGTGACCCATGTACATATTCTGCATGAGGACAGTTAAATGTTCTAGAACTCCCATTCTTTTTAGAGTTAGTCATCATTTTCTATAATCCAAAGAGGCAAGTAACTTTCCAGAGTGAATTAAGCATGTCAAGGTGCCTAACAGCAGAAGCTTAGCCTGCCTGAAAGAGACTGTTGGTGGAATCGTGTTAAAGGCAAATACTCTAGATAGCAAAGGCATGGAGAAGGAGTGGTGAAGGGGTGTTTATAGAAAAGGACATTAGCACTGGATTATGCAAACTCTGATTCATTGCTTGAAAGAGCAGAGTGGCTTTAGGCAAGAGGCTTCTTTTAGGAGTGGGTGCCAGTGGACAATTGTCAAGAAAACTCAACTTGTCGACCCTTGGAACCAGAGAGCTGAGTGGCTTTGACACTGATTTTGTTCTGCTGGATACACACACACACACACACACACACACACACACACACACGTATATTTGTTTTTAATTACTTGGTGTCCATTATCTTTTCTTTCCCTCAATTTTTTCCCTTTTGTAGCAAAAAGTGTGTACCTTGTACCTGTTACACTGTTATACATTAGAAATACATAAGGCATATTCTACATTTCAAAGGTTCGCAAATACAGAGATTTGCTCCAGGATAAAGTTTGAGTTTGGCATTAATTTAATGTCTTTGAAAGGATATAATAAAATGAAAATGTTTGCATGTATCAAGAACTTAGATTTTCTGAACCAGAGTAGAATGTTGATGATAGAATTGTATCTGCTAAAAATATTTAACTTGTTTGGGCCATATTTCTCTGTGGTTTGACAGTTACATAATGATTCATTTATTGCTAATTTTCCTTTGACATTCATTTCTTTTAGAGTTTGCATTCAGTTTTTCCTATAATATATACCTTCACTCACTTGATTTTTTCTCTCTGTATTATATGTTGTTTATTTGTCCAAATATCACATCTAACTATGTGAAAGGGTTTTTATATATTTTTTATTGTGATGTAATAAACATATCATAAAATTCAGTAGTTGAAGCAGAGTTATTCATGTATCAACACTATCAACTTTGGAACATTTTCTTCCTTCTTGTACCCATTGCTATTGACTTCTCTTCTTCCACCACCCACCCCACACCCCCGCCACAGACCTTTCCATGCTCTTAGGTAATTACTACTCCAGTTACTATCTTCATAGATCCACCCATCCTGACTTCCCTATGCAGAAAAACAAAGCATGACACACACAAAAAAATACCACAAAGGCTCTAGTAAAACTGACCAAATAAAACAGAAAGACCTCACTCAAAAACAAGTAGAAAATATTTTTTAAACATAAATTAAAAATGAATGAAAAGGTGTTACTTTGAGTCATGCTCTAAACACTGTAAGGAAAGATTCTGGGAGAAAAAAATCATGTCAACAATCTAAACAATTTTTAATAAGCCTTTATGAATACCTCCCCCTCAAAAGAAAGAAAAGGTTACATTTCAGCCTAATCAGTGCTGCTAACATCCCCTCTCCTGTGCTCTTTGTCTGCCATTCCCATTCCCATTCGCATTCCTAGACTATGATCCTTGGGGATGAACAGGAAAATCAATCAAATAATGGATCCGCAAGTGGATTTTGGCTTCCTCTACTAGCCATAGTGATGTTAGATTCCTTGGGTGGAACTATCAGGTCCTTGGCTTCACACGATAAGGACTTCATGCCAAAGCCTAGTTTGTGATCCTAGTTAGTTTTTATAGGTATAGGCAAGAGATAAAACTCACAACACGTGGAACTCAGGAACAGGAATAGGATTAGCGATACCAAATGGGTAGGGGGCAGAGGTGGAGGGTGGGGAGGGAGGGGCTACCTATCACAATAAATGGCACAAAGCCGCCACACACCCCCATCCAGGGGAAAGAGCACAGAATCAGAGAGAAGGGAGGCAGCAGTTCGGGTGAGATGAAAAGAATTACAATCTATAATCTATCAAGGGGACTCCGGTGGTGGTGGTGGTTGTGGGTTGGGGGGCGGGGAGTCATCCCAAGGGCTCAATAGAAAGTAAATATTTAGAAAAGAACAATGGAAATAAATGTACTAATATGTCGGATACAATGGATGTGTGGATTGTAACAAGAGTTATAAGAGCCCCCAATAAAATAAAAAATAAAATTAATGAAAGTTATTCCTCAGGGAGTGGGGGAGGAGTAGTAGTTCAGGTTTTACACACGTGCCCTCAGGGCACTTCACACCCACACGTGGAAACCTGAGCCCAGAGAAAAGTGCAGCGCAACCGACCGAGGAGCAGCTGGCAAAGAGAGCAGTGGTCCCCATGTTTCTGGCTTTTCAGGGAGGGGGGGGGGAGGGGTCTCTGCTGGGAGGCGTGGTCGACGGTACTGGTTGACCCTATTGGCTGAATTAAGCTCACCGGGCCTTGGTTGGGACCTTCCAAAGTGTACTGGCTTCCTGTCTCCAACCTGAACGTGCGCGTGCCCTCTAGCCTTGAGTAATGCCAACTTCTTGTAAGGGGAGAGGGGGAAGGAACCTTGGCGCGTAGCAGACACCCCTAGTTTCTGCCTCTGCTCCCTAACAGTGCTTCAAACCCAGTGTTTAGAATTCAGGCTCTGCTCCCATTGCCTCTTTGGATCACACAGGCTGGTTGGTGTGCTTCTTTCATGTGAACTTAGCTGACTCTCCATATAGCAGGCTGCTGGTTTGGACACCAGCCTTTGGACTCCAGAAGCTCGTTTTTGTATCAAGGGGCACCTCTGATTGCTTCAGCGCAGTTCCATAGTCCCCGTCTCTTCAGTGATCTTTTCTTGGAGGCCAGCCCTTGTCAGAGCCATGTCCCAAGCACCAACTGTCCTTTTCTGAGGCTATGTGTTACCAAGAGAGGGGCCCAAATCCAGTGATTTGCGGGAAGTCTGAAGAGGTGTTTATTAATATTTATTTGGGGATAGTTACTTGGGGAAACCCCCTTTTTTCCCCATCAAAACTGTTTTTCCTCTGTCAAAAAGCTTGAGGCCGTAAATTTCGACGTTTCCTCTTATCAGTACAGAGCCATCTAGTGCTTTACTTTGTTTTTGCTTCGCTTTAGTTTCAAAATGTGTAAAGAATGCCGATGTTGGAGTGTCCTGTTTGTCCAGCAGCACCAATCGCGGGTGAAACTATTTGTTCACTATGTGGCAGCAGAGAGGCATGTGTGTCTTTCTATAGTACTGTGCAGGGTAATTTTTGTGGTAAAGTCAGTATTTTTAAATTTTATTTATAATAAAAAGTGACTAAAATCTTTGCTGTACCTTTATATTTCAGAATGTCTTGTTTGATTTTTAGTTATGAAATGTATCATGTTATATCATATAAATTTATCAAATGTTAGAGTATTTGAAAAATTAATATTGATATTCTTTTCTTTGGGAAACTATTTTCTGGGACACAGTCTACTAGTTGATGGTAGTAAACATATACCTTTTAATAATAATTACTACTAACAGCTAAGGAAAATAATGGGTTACTAGTACTAAGTCAGGGCTAATTGATGTCCTGAAATTATATGCGGAAGAATTTTTAATTTTAATGATTACTGGGCAATAATGGGGAAAAGAAAAGCATTCATACTTGCATATTCTCTCTTACCTTCTGTGTCTCTTTTCATAACATTACTCAGTACATTCCAGGAGACAAGCACCCCGAGTCCGAAACTCCCAAGTCCCACCTGGAAAAATGGAACTTTGAGAAATTAGATTCATAGGAAATAAAATGCCGCTTTAAATAAATGATAAAGTACTTTATTTTAAGATTTATTACTTTAGGGGTGGCAAAAATGGAATTAAATTCAGAGTTCCTTTTTTAAAGAATTAAAAAGGCTAGACTATATTGTATTATATTATATTGTGTTTTATAAACTGCATCTGTGTAAACAGTGATTTCATAAACGTCAATAATATGAAATGCCTAATTGCTTAGGTTTGTAATAGTTCAGGTTCTTCTGATTAAAATAATCGCAATAGTCACTGTGGTTTCCATTGTCATCACTGGGAAAGCTCGACATTTCTCAACTCAAAACAGAAACAAACTAGAAAATATTTATTCCTCCACCCTGGCGGAATAGAGGCTACGCATTGAGCTGTGAACCGAAACCAACAACAGCCTGACAGCAAGAGACAGCTGTGGCTTTCTACTCTCATAAAGAGCAGCCAGCAGGGAAGCGCACAGGGGCTCTCCCATCGGGCCCAGTAGGGATTTGGCTCTACTCAATGGCAGGGATTTTTTAAAAATTTCTACATTAAAATATACCTCTGCATTCATGCAAATTATAGATTCAAACAAAATTAAGTTTGCTTACTTTAAATAATCTTATTTTAATATATTATGACAGTAAGTTCCTTTATTTATTAAAATATTATGTAAGAGAATGCTGGATTTAAGACATAAATTGAGATCATCGCAAACAGCCATGACCCCCATTCCGTCGCGTTAATGGTGCATAAGTCAGGGTCAAGGACATGTAGCAGAAGCACAGAACGGCATCATACCCTTCTGATTTTCAGAAAGAATTCACTGAAAACGATGCCAACGTAAAGACAAAGAACTCAGGAAAGAACAGGACAGAAGCTACATCACTGACAAATATGAACACAATCGTTAAAATGTCAAGAAGTGATTGAAAACACTTGGTTGCGACTGATAAACTATAAGTTCACAGGGCTTAGCAGAAGACCTGACGCAATCTTCTTTTATAAGCCTGTTGATTTGATAAATGTAGTGTCTCATAGGCTCTATAATTCAATCGTTTATTCATTAACCATTGATTGGGCATTGATTAGGGATGTGCATCAAGCCCTGTCCTACTTCCGAAAGCACAAAGTCAAATATTAATGGAAGATTTATGGTACACTAGGAGATTAGAAATGTAAGCTGTATTGCTTCTATCACTCTTTTCAGATAAACTTATTCTGCTCTTTACTATCAGAGAATAAAGGATTTCATAATTAGAAAAATTGTTTAATCATCATCAAGGTTACTGAATTCAGACTGCATGTTTTCCTTAGGAAAAGCACAATCACCTATACTTTGCATAAACTTTATAATGGTATTATAGTTCTAAAAAGTATAAAACCAGTTTACTAGTTTATTTTCTTTATAACTAAATAACTTCTGAGTTTGGCTAATTTTTAAACTAAAATTATTTTATGTCATAATTTATTTCAAAGAAGCATTCCTCTTTGCTTTTATTATAATTATTTTCTAAATCTTTTCTTTCAACAGTTTTACCCAGTCACACGTGTGGAAATCCTGGAGAAATAATGAAAGGAGTTCTCCATGGAACAAGATTCAACATAGGAGACAAAATCCGATACAGCTGTCTCTCTGGTTATATCTTGGAAGGACATGCAATTCTGACCTGCATTGTCAGCCCTGGGAATGGTGCATCGTGGGATTTTCCAGCTCCATTTTGCAGAGGTATTGGACAATGGATATGTACTTGTGAACTGACACCTGTAGTAAATAAATAGTTTCATAGCTGATATTATAAAAATCAAACAAGCCCACCAAACTCACTGCCATTGAGTCAATGTTGACTCATAGTGGGTTTCCAAGTCTGTAAATGATTTCGAGAGTAGAAAGCCCAGTCAGTAACAAACTTATATATGTCCCTAAAACGTTCCATTTTTTTCAACTTTATGAACCCTGCATTATTTTATCATCTCTTATTCACTGGCTGTTCCTTAAGAGAAAAATAGGTCTATCTAGTACAGAAAAAGATTTACAAAGTACTGAAAACCCTATATAGGAACACTATATAGTTGGAAATAATTTGATGGCAGTAGGTTGGTTTAATATAGGAGTATTGGAGTATTTTACATATATGTTAAAATATCCTCTTGATTTAATTCTTATTAAGAGTTCCTTATTTATTCTTTTCTGTTAGAAAATCAAATACCCTTAAATAATTGAATGTATATTTTAAAATAGTTTTCAACTTTTATAGGCCTTTGATATAAGATGAGCATAAATGCATACATTGTGACAGGTGCCCATCATCATACTTGGGTGGAAAACCTCCTGAAGTCCTGGAATACTTAATCTTTCTGATAATACTGACAAGACTTCAGGAAGTCATGCTTTGAGTCTTGGCCTGTGTCTGTCCTTGCAAAGAGGAGCTCATCCTGGCATCCCAGCACTGAAGGCAGAGCTAACACTCATTGACTTGATTGTAAAGCAAGGGAATGTGCTAAGCACTTTACTTAGATTCTGACATTTATTCCTCCCAACAATCTTTTGAAATGATAATTACTGATACTCAACAGATAAATTCACAAAGTTGAGTTTTCAAAGGGTAACACTGAAAGTACATGATGACTTAAGTGTTACGGAGCTTTGCACTTAACTATATAAATATATAGCTTCAATGGAGTCATTACACCACAAGATTTTACTTTCAGCAATATGCTTTTATTTTAACCTATGGTATCAAATGAATACTGGCCTCTATTGTCACTTTTTTCTACTATTTTTTGTACACTCATGAGCACTTTCTGATTAAAGTAAATTTAGAACAGGAGGATATTACTACTATTACTCTTTGTAATCATTTTATTGGGGCTCCTACAATTCTTATCACAATCACTATTACTCTTGTACCTCCTCTTCCTTTTCCTCCTGCTATCACTGGTAGTAGTACTACTGCTATTAGGTAGCAGCTATTGGTGTCTTATTATGTGGTGCCAGTCACTACTAGGTGCCTAGACTCCTCTCCAAATTCATAATGATGCTAAGTACAAAAAAACCCCAAAACACAAAGCACTACACAGTCCTCCCCCTGCACCAGTCTCATAAGCCTTGCTATATTTGAGACCATTATTGAAATAAACTTGTCAACCCATCTCACTGATGCTCTTATTTTTGTTTTGTTTTTTTGGCTGACCCTCTATTTCACCAAGTGCAAAACTAATTTCTTTTAGAAGGATCAGTAAAAAGCTGTTTCCAGTGAGGTAGAGATTAACAATTTCCCAATGTCCAACTTCTCCAAAATGCTTTGCCACTTCATCCTGCCTGCTATCAAACACCACTCCTCCTTTTCGTATTTTCTTTCTTGGTTCAGAGTCAATGCCTCACAGAATTCAAGAACCATCAAGGATATGACTCAGACAGTTACAGAGGCTGGCAAGGACCAAATCTGTAAATCAGATATCACTTCATCCACATCAAATTGGGTTGAGGATTACTCACAAGCCTGAGGGAACTGGTGAATACAGGCAGGAGATAGGCTGCAAACTTAATCAAGAAGCAGAAATCAAGCAGTGGCAAGCCAGGTGCAGGATCCTGAGGAGAGAGTGACCTTTGTGAAAACTGCTCAGTGTGGCTTCAGAGCTGCAAAACTTCTGAACACAGTGGTTTGCTCAGTGAAACAAAGGAACTGCACAAGAACTCAGGGATGGGAACCACAATGTCCTTGCTGTTTATCACCAAGCCATGCAGGACTTATCTTTTGTTCTTACACAGTCAGGAAGCAGAGAGGACATAAAGATTGTGTCTTGCCCACATACCGGGCTTTGATGAAGGTGCTTTTATATCTCTGAGGTTAAAAAGCTAGGCATAGGACACACCCATCCCTTCTGTGCATGTCAGGGCCAGATCTAATCTCAGCCCAATTCCCTGATTCCAGCTTCCTGTTTCCCAGATTACTGAAGTAGTCAATTGGTGGTTTATCTCTTAATGGAACAGTTTAAGGGAGGACATTAGTTCTCCTCTAGGAGGGGTAGTGGTTACACATTGAACCACAAGGTGAGCAGTTCAAGAACACCAGCTGATCACAGCAGAAGGGGGCTTTCTAACCCCTAACGAGCAACCACGGTCTTGGAGATCCCCCAGGGGCCGTTCAACCTTGTCTTACAGGCAGGAGCTCAAGATTTCAGTAACGTAACAGATAACTCGCTCCAAAATGGGATGTTCAAAAAGGTACAGAGGCTAGGATTAGCAAAATGGAGGACTATAGCTAACAGGACCACATTCATTAATTAACTGACTTCCTCAAAGTACATGAACGGAAGTACCATCAGCCTACCATTCGGAGAAGCATTCTGTAATTCTTCCAAGACAGATTTCCTCATTGGTCTAGAATTCCATGGATTATTCAATAGTCTTTGCTAATGCCTTCATCCATGTGCATGAATTATCCCTTGATCTTTAGCGGCCAGTCTTCCTCAGCAAATCAGAGGACTGGCGACTGCCAAGACATCCCTCAATGTTCAGGGTGACAGTTTTGTGTCGTCACACTTTAAAGATGTCTTCTGAAGCAGATCTCCCCAAATTAATGCTTGGAGTACTGCTCTCATGGGCCCTGATGGTGGTTCTAAATTCAGTCAAATCCTTGACAATCAGTTGCTACTTTGTATTTCATTCTCCCAATAAGTGTTTTATGAAATACTGATTTTACAGCTGAGGAATCCAAATTTTAGGGAAAAAAATATTTAACTGGCTTCTCTGAGATACTTCAGCTGATAAAAGCTTGAGTTGGGATGCACTATATTAAAATTTGTTCTCAGTTCTGGAAAATATTTATATTTATGAATATTTTCTACATCAAATTTCCATTATTCCTCCTGAAACATTCACTTCCACTTCATTTTCCTGAAGTTTATTTATTCTTTTTTTAATCCACTTACTATTATTAATTATATTTCCTTCTTTGATTGACAAAATCATGACTTCTTCAAGGCTTATATCCACGCTGGTTTACATTTCAAGTACTAGCTCTCAATTAATTAATTCAATTTAAGGATACTAAATTAACTATGCCATTTGAATATTATTAATATATCCTCTCATTGTTGTTTTCTACCTTTGATGTTATTAGTTTTTCATTCTTAGTTCATTTGGGTTTTCTATGTGACTGTTAGATCCCAAGACTTGCCACCTGTTTTCTTACAAAATACAACCATACTTTTAAAAAAAATTTAGCTTCAAGTTTGATAAATATTCTTCATATTTAGAAATTCATCCTACGAACTATGTTCTACACTTAAACAACTTGCCCCCCAAAAGGCATTCTCAACATGCTCTTTTTCTCTTAACCAATCTATTTAAAATGCCCCAATAACAATTAATTACAAATACTTCAAGAGTGCTTTCAATAGGTTCCATAAAAGGAATTATGTGTCGTGCACAGTTCTGCCTACCAGCATCACCAGACACAGATGTAAGCTTCTGCCATGCTTTGTTTTCCGGTGGTTTACTTGTCCTGCTTTATCTCTGAGCTGATCTTTCTTTTCAAGTTCTGAAGGCTTTAATGTGCAGGCTTGTAATCAATTATGGTAAAAGTTCTGTCAGAGCAATATTTTATGCAAGTGTTGTCTATTTCTTGAAAGAAAAATAGTCATCAAAACTTATGAATAATCATAACCTCAGTTCTAATCTATCTTGTGATTTAATCTAATCTAATCGATAGTAATGCCCTCCTGTTTTATCGAATGAAAACTTAACAGAGACATAAAAAATATGCTTATTATCAAGTAGGATGCTTTTAAAAACTTAAACAAATTATATCTACACTTGCAACACTACTTTACTGATATTCATGGACTACGAGGGACCTGGCCAAGCCAGCATGCTTCAGATCACCTCATCTGCGTGAGAAAGCTAGCCAATGAAGAAGAAAGATAAAAGGAGAATTGATCCACTTGAGTGATGCGGTGGGCAAGGAATGTTGCATGTATAGTGGACTGCCAGAAGAACAAGGATGCCTGCCTTGAAAACACCCAGAATGTTCCTTAGAAGCAAGGATCGTGAGACCCCTTCACACATACTTTGGACATGTTATCAGGAGAGACCAAGTCCAGCAAAGAGGCATCATGTTTGGTGAGGTAGGGGACAGTGAAAGGGAGGTAGACCCGCACCATGGTGACTTGACACCATGTCTCCAAAAATGGATTCGCACATGACAACACTTATAACGATGATGTGCCATCTGGCAGGGCATTGTCCTGTTGTACGTATGAGTCACACTGACTGGGTCTCAATGAGTTGTAACTCACTGGTTAGCACCTGGCAAGGATCGATTACAGCATCAATAGCAATAAAACAGCTGAGGGAAATCAAGCCTCTGTTTACCATATTGACTGCTTCTGTGAGCAAAACATCGAATGGTGCAAGGAACCCCACGGATGGAAGAAAACAAAAGAATTGGAAGACAGTCAACAACTTCAGAGGATAGAATAACAGTAAACAATGGTGTTGAAAGAAATCCCAGCCGCACTGAAGGCCTCAGGTAAAAAACAACAGAGGACTAACCAATTGAAATATTTCAACAAATGCATGTAACATTGGACATGCACACTAATCTATGCCAAGGAATTTGAAAATTGCTACCTATACAACTAACTGTCAGAGATCCAGATTTATACCCATACCACTGGAGGGTGCCCCAACTTAAGGTGGACATAAAGTAACTATTAATTTCACATGCAAGTAAACTTTCACTGATGTTTATTTGACAGCAGTTGCAGCAGTACATCCAGATCGAGTTTCCAATAATTCAGTCTAGATTTAGAAGACCTGCAATAAGGCTCACCATTACTGATTTCATTTTGAATTTTGCTCAAAAAGATTACCAGGCAAACATTTACTTATGTTTGATTGATATTGCAAAAGCCACTGATCTTTTAAGGTCTAGATCTTAAAAACTAAATATTGCAAAGAATGGGATTTCCAAAGCACTTTGATTGAATGAAACGTGTACATAGACAAAGAGGCTGCATTTGAACAGAACAAAGGGATGATGCATATTTTCAAATCAGGGAATGTGTGCATTATTGTTGCGTCATATGCAATCTGTGTGCAATCTGTGTGCATACCAGATAACCTGAGAAGCTGGCCTATCTGAAGAAGATGGCAAAAAACTGGAGGAAGGCTTGTAGCAATATGTAAATGACACAACCTTGCTTGCTGAAAGCAAAGAAGTCTTTAAGCACTTACTAATGAAGATAAAACACCATCGCTTTCATAACTGACCATAACTCAATGTAAAGAAAACAAAATTTTACAGCTGAACCAATAAAAATTGCAGGCCCTTAGAGAAATTATTGACCTTGTATGAGATTTTATTTTACTTGCATACATAATCACCGATAACGGAGACAGTAAGGGAGAAATGAAATGGTATATTGCTCTGGGCAAGTATTTTGCAAAAGTCCCCTCTAAAATATTAAAGAAGAAAATGTGATTTTTAAAGACCAAGTTGTACCTGATATAAATCTAGATATATTAAATTACCTCATATGTATGTGAAAGTTCAACAATGAATAAAAAAAGACTCGAGGAAAAAATTACTCATTTTATTGTAGTTTGGGTGAAAAACATTGACATCACCATGGACTGACAGAAGAACAAAAATTGTACAGTCAGAAAGCTACTACAATAGAGTAGGGTAAGACTGTGTCACATGCCTTGGGCATGTGTTCATGATGGAAACCATCAAACCAAACCAAAACCAACCACTCTCATCCTTTACATGCGGACTCATGGGAGCCCTGTTTAGACCTTGGAAATCTCTTCAGAAGCACGCAGCCTCACCCCTCTCCCCTAGGGCTGTTGATAGGTTAGAATGACCACACTTGCAATTAGTTGTCCAAGGTTTATCCAACACCACCACCCAGGCTCGGCCCCTAATAAAAAACCAGCAAACTCAGAGGGTCAAAGACAAAACGGAAGCCTTCAATCAGATGAACTGGTACAACATCTGCAACAGTGACCTGAAAAAGGATTGGACAATGTCTTTCCTGCTGTAAGTAAGATCAATATGAGTCAAAACTGACTCCACCATGACACCCAACAACAACAAGTGCATGACCATTGTTAACAACTACAGCTAACGCCTCTTGCTCATATGTTACCCCATATTTTTGGTTCCTTAGTTGAAAGAGCTTTGATAATTCTATAATTATCTATCTTATAAAGTCAAATTTCATATAATATTCCACTAATAATCATTCCTGTTCTACTTAATTTTTAAAATCCCAATTAAATCAAGATTTTCTTGTTATGGTAAATAATTTTTTTCTGTATCACAGATTATTAATTGACACATAAAATTTACTTTTCCCAGTACCTTGATTAGTAAGCTTTCAAATTATATATAAAATATCAAATTATGTATAACAATTGTTTTTAATAAGTAAAATTTAAATATGCAGTATAGCTTTATATTGATTTGAATAGCAAACTTACAAAGGAAAATTTGATGAGGTAATTTGTGGCAGTTACATAATCTCCTGACAACTTGCGTAGGGGTGGAGTCTAGCCTGTCAATCGAGCCATTGACAATGAGGCCTCTGTCTGGGCATGGCCTTCCCCTGAGGATTCTGGGAACTCTCTGTATTCCTCCCTGGAGGCAGGTGACCCTCTCTACTTTGTCTTCCTGCTGGCAAACCACATGGAGATACACTGATGCAGCCAGAGTCCTGGAAATGGAGGAACCACCTGGAGATGCACACCAGCTTCTACCACCACTGGATCCACAAGACTTTCCACGCACTGGCCTGTGATCTTCCTGCCTTCAGCATCGTTGCATGGCTGTGTGAGTCTGAAGAGGAATTTATGGACTAGTATTGACATATGGGACAATACTGGACTAATGGACTTGATCTAGACTGGGCTGGGATGTTTTCTTAATGTACAATTTGTCTTTGATATAAAGTTCTCTCTTACACACATACGAGTATCTCTGGATTTGTTTCTCTAGCCAACCCAGAATAACACATAATTGATATAATTATTTAGATATAACACCTAGAAGAGATATTAATGCATTGCAGCAATATGGTGTTATATAATTGCCAAAACAAATCTATTTAACTTCTAACATATTTAATTATTTGGTTCAGGAATTTCTTGTTCATTCTTCTTAACAGTGTTATTCACAGCAAGGCCACTGTATTCTTTTACATTGACTTTTGGCCAGTGTTGGAAATTTTACATTTCCCTCTAAATGGCAGTACTTAATTTAAAAAGTGGCATACCTAGAGTTCTGGTATGTTTTTTGGAATAAAATAATACAACCACATATATTATATAATTGAAGGTATGCTTTATTTAAAACTGATTCTTTAAACAAGATATCACCATACATTGGCTTCCTTTTAAGGTTTATATATTCAAAATTTATTTTCCTAGAGATACAATATTTCAGAGTTTTCTCATTTATTTTTCAGGATTCTGAATTTAAAAATTGTTTTCCTTAATTTCACCTTGTTTATTGAATATTACTTCTGTTGCCCTTTCAACTCTTTCAACTGATTTTGTATGTACAGATATGATGTGTATCTAAGGAAGAATATAAACAAGGGCTAGAAATAACAAGATAGATTCAAATACGTCTACTTTTACCTTTGTATTCAACTTCCCTCTTAATTTGTGTCAGGCTGGCTTCTCTGGGGATGTATAACCAGTGATGCTTATATTTGCATAGAGAAATAAATTTATATCAAGAATAGCTCACATTGCTATAGAATGGGAAAGTCCAAATCTGAGGAGATTTTATGTCTCTGGGTCAGATGTTAGGCTGGGGTAACTGATCACCCCAAGTGTGATAGAAGGACAACAGACTGGTGGCTTCACCGGCTGATGGACCCAAAAACAACAGGCCTGCCTCCGGCTGAACAGGAAAGGAATTCACGGTTGGCAGGTGTGCTCGGCTCTCGTCTAGAGGACCAAAGTCAGTGACACTCACCCGTGTATGAGAAAGAGCTTTACATCAAGAAGTGTTTATAAATTTTGAAGGCATCACAGCCCAGTCCAACTCAAGTCCATATGTCTGACACTAGTCCAGAAGTCTGGCACTAGTCTGTAAGTCTGACACTAGTCCATAAGTCTGACACTAGTCCAGAAGTTTGACACTAGTCCGTAACTCTGACACTAGTCCATAAGTCTGACACTAGCCCAGAAGTCTAACACTAGCCCAGAAGTCTGACACTAGTCCATAAGTCTGACACTAGTCTGTAAGTCTGACAATAGTTCATAAGTCTGACACTAGTCCATAAGTCTGACACTAGTCCGTAACTCTGACACTAGTCCATAAGTCGGACGCTAGTCCATAAGTCTGACACTAGTCCATAAGTCTGACACTAGTCCAGAAGTCTGACACTAATCTGTAACTCTGACACTAGTCCATAAGTCTGACGCTAGTCATTAAGTCTGACACTAGTCCATAAGTCTGACACTAGTCCAAAAGTCTGACACTAGTCTGTAACTCTGACACTAGTCCATAAGTCTGACACTAGTCCAGAAGTCTGACACTAGCCCAGAAGTCTGACACTAGTCCAGAAGTCCCTCTTTAGCCTCACACCACAGCAGACCAGCAAAGCAGAAAGGTGGCTGAGGAGGCAGGGAAATAAGAGGCAGATTGGTAAAGAGTCTTATGGATCTAAGGTTGCTGGAAGCATACAGGGCATCTCCAGCTCTCAGGTTGGGTGGCCCACATGGGGTCCTTCTGGACACAGACACAGAGTTAAAGTGAAGTCCTGCCAAGGAGGAAGTTGAAGTGGCAGAGAGAGAGCAGTCTCCAGAGTCCCTCACTCTTATACCAAAGGCCACGCCACAAAGAAGGTAAAAATCAAGCTACCACTTGATTGATAGGCTTAACTCCAGCTCTAGCCAAGAGTGTCTGGTTGACACAAACCATAACTGCCGACCCAACATACGGCAGCCAAGTGAAAAGAAAAGGACATGTGTAGGGGGGAACAGGGCACTAACCCACCCATGGGAAGGTATCGTTTATATCTGCACAGGAGAGGGAGAGAGGGACCAGACCTCAACCTGGTGCACCAAAACTTAAGTTAACATACCGGCATGAAGTGTCGAACAACCAGAGAGGGCTGTGGGGTCAGTCCCAACCCAAACTACATGGAATGGACCCCCTCCCCAGAAGAATGCACTGCAGATGACAGAACTGAAGAGGAGCGGGTGTGCTCAGAACACATGGGAGCATAGTAAGAGGGAAGGAAGAGAGAGAGAGAGAGAACCACATCCTGGCCCACCAAGCTCTGGGAATGCTATTCCTGCTTGGAGCAGACAATGCACAGAGAGGACCCATACTGCCATGAGGGAAAAGACTGGAGATAGTACAGAAATTGACCCAACCCCAACCCCCCCCCCCACGCACACCAGGGAGAAACGTGAAGAGAGTGCAACAGAGCAGCAAGGGGAACAAAAGCAACGAAATCCCCGAGAAATCCCCAAAATAGACTTATCCATAAAGGTCAACAGTGCACCTGGAACGATTTACAGGCTTTTTTTTTGCTTCTGTCTATATATGACAAGACACAGGGGGGTGGGAACGGGGAAGAAAGGAAGTGGGGAGCCAACAAACTCAGGGACAAGAGAACAACAGTGATGTAAAATTGATGGCAAGGAGGACATAGAAAGCCTGGGGATGTTTGACCAAGTGCAATGTGGTCAAGAAGAATTACTGAGAACCTAATGAAAATTGAACATGATAGTGGGACAAGAGGAAAGTAAAAGGAAATAGAGGAAAGAACTAAGAGGCCAAAAACTCAAACAAACTAGGAGGCCAAAGGACATTTATAAAGGTTTAAATACAGGCATGCACATATGTAAATATATTTATATATAATGATAGGGACATAAATCTATGTATGTATGTTAAGCATTAAGGTAGCAGATGAACACTGGGCCTCTACTCAAGTGCTCCCACAGTGCCAGAACACTTTGTTCTAATTAACCTGGCATTCCATTGTGCTCTTTCCCTACATGATCACTAAAGACCAAATGTGTGCATAAGGAAATGTGATGAAGAAATTTGATGGTGCCCAGCTAGTAAAAGATGTAGTGTCTGGGTTTTAAGGCTTGAAGATAAACAAGTTGCCATCTAGTTGGGAAGCAGTACAGTCCACATGGGAAGGAGCTCATGAGGCTGTGTGATCATCTTTAAGGTGTCCGCAGGGTCAGGTATCAGAAGACTCAAAGCTAACAATTATATCGATGCAAAGGAGGTCAGTCGGAGTGGAGACCCAAAGCCCATCTGTAGACAGTTGGACATCCCCTCACAGAAGGTTCACAAGGATGGGGCGAGCAGGCCAGTGTGCAAAATAGCACGAATGAAACATACAACATTCCTCTAGTTCTTTAATGCTTCCACACACTCACTGTCATGACCCCCGTTCTACCTTACAAATCCAGCTAGACCAGAGCATGTACACTGTTACAGATAAGAGTTCTTGACACACAGAATCCAGGACAGATGAAACTCTCAGAAACAATAACGGGAGTAGCAATACCATGAGGGTAGAGGGAAGGTGAAGGGAAAAAAAGGGTAAACAATTTCAATGATAGACATAACCACACACCCAGGGTGATGAACAACAGAAACATAGTAAAGGAAGACAGCAGAAGTTATAAGATATGAAAATGATAATAGTTTATAATTTATCTCGGGTTCATAAGGCTGGGAAGGTGGGGAGGGAGGATAAAATGAGGAGCTGATACCAAGGCCTCAAGTAGAAAGAAAATGTATTGAAAAGCATGATGGCAGCATAGGTACAAATGTGCTTGACATAATAGATGTATGGATTGTTGTAAGAGCTGTCAGAGCCCCAATAAAGTGATTAAAAAATAACAATAATTAATAAAAATAAATAGACCCTTTTTTAAAAGGCCACACCCCCAAAGAGGTGTCATCAATCTACCACTTGATTGATCAGCTTAACTCCACCCCTTGTCAGGAGTATCTAGGTGACACAATCCTTAACTACCCAGCAAGACTTATGGCAGATGAATGATGTGTCCTTGAATTTGCAAGCAATATAGCAGGCCATTGACTCAAGTAAACAACAACAACAACAAATAAAAACAAGCCAACAAACAGGAAACTGAGCAGCCAGATCCAGGCTAGAGATACAGCAAAAACAAAGCAAATTTTTATACTATTCCCACTTAGGTTGGAAGCATTCCATAGCTCTGAGAGAACATCTTCAGAACTTAGACCTGAACAAAGTCGTTGCATCCTACCCTCATCTTTTTAGAAATGATCGGGTGGAATTGCAATGTGTTAGGTCAAGACCTGAGGGATTAATAGATCCTAAATGTCCAACCACTGAGAATGTTGACACACCCAAATTAACACAAAACCTTAACTATCAATATTTGGTTTATAATTCCTTTACTCTATTGTTAAGTGACAAAAACTAGGTAGCCAATGATCAATATTTTTCATGAATAAAATTTAGGTCTAGGATATTGGATGGCAAATGTGAAATATGTTCTATTCTAGAACATATCAACTGAGAAATCCAAAAGGTGGACTATGGTCTCCAGATGTAGGATAGCATTAAGTGAAAGGGTAGAAAGGAAGTTGGTCCACATCAGCATCCAGAAAATTCCATTCCATAAGAAGTCTAGTATCTGACTAAAAAGCAAATGAGATATACTTTTCTCATGATCGCCTTAATAAGATTTACAGCTATTGCTTTGGCATTTTTCATCTGAAACATTCAGTGACTATTCCTACACCGACTTTTCCAATTATGTATCTCATTTTTCTACATATTAGCCTGATCTATATATGCTGTCTAGATAGCATATATAGACAGAAAATATATAGCTATTTGAGCACATATAGTATTGCTCTGTCTAGTAAAAGCTAGGGAAACTTACTTCAGAAGATGATATAAAACAATCGTATATTTTTAAAGTGAAGTTGGTATCATATTCAACAATTATTTTTTCCTGATATATTTATAATTTATAAAATCCCAACAAAATCATGATGTGGTTGTTATTTGAAATAAGCTAATCAGAATTAAACACTAACCTTATCCAGCCAGAGATTCAGCCTTCTTTTTTGGATACCACCTTTTAACTTGCTTTAAACATTCAATGGTGAGTACACTCTATTTGCAAACCACAATAAAGGAAATAATTCCTACCAGCTCCTGCAGGGCTGAAATCCCTGTAGTCACAGCTTTAGGCATTCTTCATTTTAAGCTGTCAAAACAACTACTTTTTCCATGTTTTACATATTTCACAGACTAACTTACATTAGCATTGTGTGCATACTTTACGTAAGCTACCATAGAAATGCATCTAAAATGATAGTTATGCATTAAAATAAATCAATATTCAAAAGCCCCTGAAAGAATTATCCTGTTCATTTCTCAAATCACCTTGTGAAGTAGGCAAATATACAATAGTACTATATTTGTGTCAATGGTAAAATAAAGTCACAAAGTTGGGGGACATTTATTTAACATTTCAGACATGGAAACGAAAACAATACTGCTCTTATATCACCCTATATTGTGTATCTGTGGAGAAAATGTTAAACTGCTTATTAGAATTTTAGTAATTACAATATAAGTGACATTTCATAACAAATTACAATTTAAACCTATCTGATTCACAGTAGAAAGATGAGGTGTCTGCTCCCATAAAGATTACAGACTCAGAAAAAACTGTATAGGGTCACTATACATTGGAATGCAGTAGATAGCAGATACGGTAGAATTGAATTATGACCCAACATTTGATTTTCCTAAAATCAGATAATATACTATGTCAGGAATAGCACAATTAAGAAATGGCATGGCATCATTGTAAAAAAAGACATTGGAAAATCAATTCTGAAGTACAATGGTATCTGTGATCAGATTATATCTATCAACTTTCAAAGAAATCCAGAAAATACAACCATTTTTCAAATGTATGTCCCAACCATACATTAGTCAAATACAATGCTCCAGGAGCTGATGGATACCAATTGCAATGTTTAAACAAGCTGATGAAGCACTGGAAACATTCACATTCATTTATTTATACCAGGAAATTTGGAAGACAGCTACTGGACCAACTGGTAGAAAGAGATCCATATTTTTGCTCATGCCAAAGAAATGTTGCCCAATAGAATGCCAAAACTAAGGAATAATATCATTGATATCTTATTGTGTTAGTCTGGGTTGACTAGCGAAACAAATTCATAGACACTCATATGTGTACAAGAAAGAGATTCATACAAAAGAACAATTTCACATTGAGAAAATACCCCAGCTCAGCCCAGATCAAGTCCATAATTCCAATATTGACCCATAAGTCTGATACTAGTCTATAAATTCCTGTTTAGGCTAATGCAATGATGTCAAATGAAAAAAGGTCTCAGGGCAATGGGTAGAACCTTGTGGATCCAGTGGCAGTGGAAGCATCTCAGCATTGACACTGGTCTCCACGTGCCTCCTCCAGCTCTCTAAGTGTCTCAACTGTATGACAGGGAAGGAGGAGAGACTATGTGTTCCACCTCCAGGGAGGAAGACAGGGGTTCCCAGAATCCTCAGGAGAAGGCCATTACCATACGGAGGTTTTATTGGCTATGACCTGATTGACAGGTGTAACTGCCACACCTATATAGGGGAAGTTTCCCTGGAGATCATTCAACAACTGTTGCAGCAGTATATTAACAGAATTGCCAGAGGTTCGGGTCAGGTGCAGAGGACAGGCAACAAGTGATACCATTGATGATGTCAGATGTAGAGAATATTAGAAAGATGTTTATTTATATTTTATTGAGCATGCAAAGATAGTGACTATCTAAACTATAATAAGCTATGGGTAACCTTGAGAAAAATGGAAATTCCAGAACATTTCATGGCCTTCCTGTGGAACTTCTATACAAATCAAGGGGCAGTTCTGAGAACACAACAAGGAAATATTGCATAGTTTAAAATCAGGAAAGATATGTATCAGGACTGTAACTTCTCTCATCATAATTATTCAATCTGTATGTTGAGCAAATAATCAGAGAAGCTGGCTTATTTGAAAAATAATGTAGCATCCTGACTGGTGGAAGGTTTATTAACAAACAGCTGTATGCAGATGACACACTCTTCCTTGCTGAAAGCGAGGCAGACTTGAAGCACTTGCTAAGGAAGATCAATGATTGCCGGCTTCATTATGGTTTTGACTCGATGTAAAGAAGATTCTTACCACTACACCAATATATACCATCCTGATAAATCGAGAAAAGTGAATATTGTCAAACATTTTGTGTTGCATAGATCCACAATTGATGCTCATGGAAGCAGCAGTCAAGAGAGCAAAGGTGAGTTGCATTGCATAAATTGGTTACACAGACCTCTTTAGAGTATTGAAGAGTGAGGAGGTTACTTTGAAGACTCAGGTCAAGCCATAGTATTTTCAATCTCTCACTACTCATGGAACAGTTGGATGTTGAATAAGGAAGACGGAAGAAGAGTTAATGCCTTTGCATTGTGGTGCTGGAGGAAAATATTGAATGTATCATAGGCTGCTAAAAGGACACACTGGTCTGTCTTGAAAGAAAAAGGGCAGCATGCCCCCGAGAGGCAAGAATGACCAGACTTAATCTTCCGTGCTGGAACAGGGAGTCAGGAGAGACCAGTCCCTGAAGAAGGACATCGCGCTTGGAGAAATGGAGGGACTCTAACAAAGAGGAGGACCCTCAGTGAGATGATTGACACAGTGGCTACAGCAATGGACAATTACGAGGCTGGCACAGGACTGTGTAATGTTTCATTCTGTACGTGGGCTTGCGATGGGTCAGAATGGACTCCATGAAACCTTATAGCAACCACACTACAAGTGTTTTTATCACAAAATTGAAAACTGTGCCTGGTTTCAATGCTAATATGACAGAAGGCTTTACTAAAAGAAGAAGCAATCCGCGAATAGCTTTGCTATCATATTTAACCATCATCAATAATAATTTCTGATATTTATTTGAATTTTATATTATAATTATTTTATATCTAATATATATGTAATATAATACTATTACACTATCAATTTAAAATTTTGTGAATTAGCAACTTGTTTTGAGTATTACATTAGTTGTGTCACACTACTTTACATATATTCTTTATTCTAATATAATTTAACTTCTACACATTAAGTCATATATCTTAAAATTATACTTAATAATTTATATACTTTTCTCAGTTTTTGAAGATTCTCTTGCCTCAAAGAATTATATGCTGTTAGTACCATGTACTCTACGCTTCCTAGTTCATATTCTTATCCTGCTATTACTTCATGTTTTCTGAGCTTCTGTAGAGTTTTACTATATAACAGTCATTAACATTATACATATTATTACATAATCATAATAAAATTCTTAATTTATCAAAAAGATGCTTGTAAAAGCTGCAAAACAATAAGCAACATTTGTATAATTTTAACAGTAAATATTGTTTACCACAGAGTCAAGTAGTATGTCTATAATTAGACTTAATCTTCTATGATTCCAATAACACAATCTCTAGTTCAAACAAAGAAGAGAGTTCTGATGAGTTCTTTTTAGCCTCGAACAATTATTCATAATGATTCTGTAATTACTTTGGCTTCACATTTGGGCCAAGCCTTTCTTGTTTTGTTGTCTAGAAACTGTCATATTACCTGGCAAAAGCAAAAGTTTATTTTTCTCATGTTAAATCCAAAATGAGTATTCTGTATCGGCAATTGTGTCTGTTCTGTTCTATTTATTAGTCTTGTATGTGTGATGATTTGGGAACTGCTATCTTTCATATCTGGCTTTTAAGGTTATAGGTATTGTTATTATTTCATTAGCAGAAAGGAAAAAGGGGTTTTGGGGGCAGGTTCAATTGATGTACATCACACACACACACACACACACACACACACTCACACACACACACACACACACACACATGCATTCTACTGGCAAGATTTCAGACACTTGACTTCACTTCACTGCATGGGATATTACAACAGGAAATCAACTCTTAATGCATGATAAAATGAAACAAATATTAATTTCTAGCCCATCTATGTTACAATTGCTTTTATTTGTTTTAAAGTGATCTTCATTGTTTTCTCTTTTTATGCTTAATAAAATATATATTATATCCAATGATGGGATTCAAATAATTTAACAAGCAGTTTGATACCTTAATGACTGTTTTTTAACACTTTGAAAAATTATTTTATTTTATTTTATTGGGGACTCTTACAACTCATCACAATCCATACATAAATCCATTTGGCCAAACACATCTGTACATATATTGTCATAATATTTTTCAAACATTTTCTTTCTACTTGAGTCCCTGGCATCAGCTCCTCATTTTTCCTCTCCCTCCTCCACCCTCCCTCTCCCATGCTCCCTTGATAATTTATAAAATACCCCCCTCCATTTCTTACACCGACTGCCAACTCATTTCACCCCATTTTCTGCTGTCCGTTCCCCTGGGATAGGGTCCATTAATCCATCATTGTGATTGGTTCCCCCTTAGACCCCACCCTAACCTTAGCCCCCTAATGTCATTGCTCCCTTTGTGGTCCTGAGGGGTTTATCTGTTCAGGATTCCCTGTGTTGCGAGCTCTTATCTGTACTAGTATACATACTGGTCTAGCCAGATTTGTAAGATAGGATTGGGGTCATGGTAATGGGTGTGGGGGGTAGGGGGTTATTAAAAAAATAGAGAAAGGTTGTGTGCTTCATCAGTGCTATACTGTACCCTGATGGGCTCTTCTCTTCCTTGTGGCTGATCTGATAGGGGATGTCCAACTGACTACTAATAATGGGCTTGGGATCCCCACCCTGCCCTCCCCCTCATTCCCACGGATATGCTTTTTGTTTGTTTGTTTGTTTGCTTTGTCTTGCCATGAATGGTATCCAGTTTTCTTCAGGAAGGTTACTAGCTTTTCTTTTACTTTAAACATGATTTCTCAATATGTGAAATTTGTTTCCCTGTCTTCTTGAAATTTCTAATTATTCAGGACACCCTCCCTCACCCTCAACGTAGTATTGTGTGACTATCAACTTCCCAGCAGCATCTCATTTCCCTAATTTCTTTCGAATCCACGATGTCCTTCCAGATGGTTCCCTTGCAGGCAGCTTCAGACTGGACGCTGAGCTTGATGGACAGCTATCAGGTGGAGACTTCCCTTTGCTATTCTACTTAGTTTTGTCATTATTTCCTAAACCCTATGTAGGCTTTCTCGTAGTTTCACCTCTTCAACACACCTTCAATAATTATCTAACAATGATTGTGGCGGAGGAAAATACTTTATATATCAGCATACCTGTAAATACTTTTGGTTTGCATGCATTCTTGATAGTTTGGATGTGTGCAGCTGAAAACCGATTCCTGTCCATGTACACAGTTAGTAGCCTGGGATATGACACTGTACCACTAGGGCCTGTTGGTTCTGTCAGGTTTTGAAAGCATAGCTATATTAACTTTTATAGAATACTATTTTCTACAGAATTTGGGATGAGCCAACAAATATCACCTTTTTTTCCCCTTGACTGATGGTTGCAAAATGACATAAACAAGACAATAGTGAAACATACTAAACCAAAGATATCACTCTTATTACAAAGTAAATATTGAAATTATTTCTTTAACTATTCATGCACACACACGCACATATACATATACAATATATTCATATACAGAATACATGACTATAGGAGAGTAGACTTTCTAATATTGGATCACAATATTTTAAAGACTCTAAATGCAGTCAAAGGCGTATTAGATTTAGGCAAGCATGGCACGCAGGAAGCAGAGAGATAATGAAATCAAAGGAAGAAGAGTAAGGGACATTATGGAGAGTTCAAAAGGTTTGTGAAAATAATAGGAACACCCCCCAATAAAAAATTTATAAAAAGAAAATTTTTTAAAGGACATTGAGCAGTTAAAGAAATGTGGAGAAAATCCTTATTTTCACCTTAAATCAGCTCGACTTAATGCAGAGGTGAGATTTGCTGAAACAGTTGTAATGTAAAATCCAATTGACTCACTCGTCCTTGGCTCTTCTTCCAGATAACTTGAAGGGAGGAACAAAGGGAGTTTTTATTTTGGGAAATAAATAAAATATATTAGGAGGCATGTTTTAAGAGCAGAGATTAAACGTAATGAGTGGTCTGGATGTATAGTTTACCCAGGAGAGTGAGGCAGGAAGGGATTGTGGGTGTGGCTGGACGAAAAAGTAAACAAATAATCAAACCAGAAGAAAAGGAATGAAAGCAGGAAAAAGAAACATAAGAGAGAAGGGAAATCGGGAAGTGGAGGGAGCCGGAAGCCGGAAGGGGGTGGTATTGATATATGACCAGAATACGAGGTGTACAGTAGTAGGGGGGGCTTCCCTTGTGTGCAGACACGGAAATGTGGGTGGGTCTGTGCCCTCAGGCTCAGGGAGAAAACCTGGTTTAAGAAAACCAACAACCCCTTTGGGGTGTTTGCAGCTTGCTGTGTCTTCCTGGGAGGCATGTGTATCTACAGGGGCAGGGCAATCCTTGATATTTGTCATCTAGTGCTTAATGTCGTTCTGACTTGCAGCAAGTAAGGTTGTGTCATGTGCATACTGCAGTTCGTTAATAAACATTCCTCCAATCCTTATGCCACTCATCTCATATAATCCACTTTCTCTTATGATTTGTTCAGCATACAGACTGGTAAGTATGGTGAGAAAAAACAACCCTGATACACACCTTTTCCAGATGTTAAACCATTCAGCTTTCATTTGTTCTGTTCCCATAGCTCCCTCTTAAGTCACATACAAGTTCCAAATGAGCACAATGAAGTTGATATAGTTAAAGTTTATTGTGCGAACGTGGCCAATAAACACATGTGGGGTTAATTGAAGAGTAGATAGCTATATGGCTCGGTGAGCCTCACCTTTCTAGTTCTTGGGTTTCTTGCTTTGTGATGGTCAGACCTGGGTGCAGCTGCCTTAGCCAGTCCCCTGTTTCAGCTGGCAAGGCTCACTTCCTACAGGACATCCCCCAGAAGTACATGGACCTACGCTGATGCATCCCTGCATGCTGGAGCAGCCGTGTGGAGATGCCTGCCAACGCTGAGATATGCTTACACGTTCACTGACTCAACTTTCCTCCTACAGTCAGTGTCATTGTGTGTGTTTTGTGAGATGGAGGAGGACTTTGCGGATTTGTGTTGGGCATATGGCTTAATGTTGGACTTGTGGGCTTGGGCGGCACTGGGTTAGGATATTTTCTTGATGTGCATTTAACCTTTATATAAAACTCTCTTATACATGAGTTTGTGTGGATTTGTTTCTCTAATGTACCCAGACTAACACATAAGTGTTCTGGAATTCCCATTTTTCTCAAGGTTAACCACTACAGTTTATTACGTTCCACACAGTTGAATGTCTTTGCAAAGTCGATGAAACTCAAGTAAATATCTCTCTGGTATTTTTGGCTTTGAGCCAAGGTCCATCTAACATCAACAGTGATATCCCTTGTTCCACGTTCTCTTCTGAATCTGGACTGCACACCTGGCCGTTCCCTTTCAATGTAGTGCTGCCACCATTGTTAAGTGACCTTAAGCAAAATCTTGCTTCTGTTCATTGTCAATTATATCATTCTAGAGTTTGAGCATTCTACTTGGTCACCTTTCTTTGGAATGGGCAAACATATGGATCTCTTTCAATGTCTCACAGTTGGCCATGTAGCTGGCTTCCAATTGTCTGGACCTAGATGAGTTACTGCTTCCAATGCTTCCTGAGCTTTCTGAAACATTTTAACGGGTAATCTGTCAATTCCTTGAGCCTTATTGATTGCTAATGCCTTCAGTGCAGTTTGAATAGCCTCCTTCAGCACCATTGGTTTACGCAAATATGCTACCCTCTGAAATGGTAGGACGGTAACTAGTTCTTTTTGGTACAGTATATGTGTATTATTTCCACTTTCTCTTGATGCTTCCCGAGCCAGTCAGTATTTTGCCTATATAATCTTTCAGCATTTCAACTTGAGGTTTGATTTTTTTCTTGGGTTCTTTTAGTTTCAAATATGCTGAGCATGTTCTTAATTTTTGGTTTAATTTTAGGGTCTTGCACATTTCATTACAATATTTGTCTTTGTCTTCTTGAGGGGCCTGTCTGCCGGCAGTATCTCCAACAATGCTCTATTTCCTTTGTTTGGACTTTCAGTATTTGAATACGCATCCTAGCTATGCATAACATTCCCTGCTGCTTCTTCCTCTGAAGTGGAAGGCCGGTCCTTCTTTGTGGTGTTCTTAGTCTGGACGCTCAGCTGAAGCCTGTTCATTTTGGCTTACCCTGCTGGCATTTGAAATACCAGTGACATAGCTTTCGGTACTGTTTACCTGCCACATTAAAAAAGTAGAAACAAATCTGTCAAATTCGTTTTACTATTATACCTTGTCATACCAGTATAGCCAAAAGATTATAACACACACTCAGGATAAGAATGTAAACAGCACATTTTAGGTATTTTTAATGCTGCCCTTCAAAGTCTGGTATTTTAGGTTTATCGCACATCTTAGTTTACAGTAGGCACACTTCAACTACTCCATAAGCGCATGCGCTAATGACTACCATTTCCAACACAATGATTTAGATGGTACATGAAGTTTTCTTATTTTATTCATTTTCCTTTAATACTAAATGGTAATACACGTAGAATTCTGATGCTGTCCATAAGTACTGAAAATAAAATGAATAAAAATATACAAATATACATCTCATTGCCTGTTTGCAATTCTTCCATTTAACCTCTCCAAAATTGCTGAAACATATTTGAGTCGGATGTCATCAGAGAGGAATGTCAATTTGAAAATCAATTTGGACAAGACATGAGAGTGTCCAGCTCTTGACTTGTCTGGAAAAGCTTCTCAGGACCTTCACTTCAGATGCTTGATTAGTTCTGGAAGAAGCAATTTCGGAGCCTAGCAAATGACACTCACAGACAATTTTGAAAAAGTTGCACAATAGTGGAATAAGAAAAGACAGAAATAGCTCCATACATGCATGTATTGAAAAATAAGAAAGTATCTAAGGATGAGGAGAATTTATTTCAATTCTGGGCCCTATTATATTTTTGCCATGGGCACATTAAGCACCGTTATCATCACAAACGTGTACACCAAATCCAGACAAACAGGCAGTGATACATAGGAAGCATAGTAGAAGTGAAATGTGGACCGAGACACATGACACAACAGGCCATGAGATCAACGTCCGCAGTGCAGATTGTGGTTGGAGAATGGACTCCTTGTAAAAGATTAGATTCTCAGTAACAGTAAGGAATAAAGGAAACAGCGTATGATAAGCATCCGGTCAAGTTTGTAAAAGGCAAATAATAAATAAAGCTCAAACACGTACAAAGCCATATTTAGTGTATGTGGTTGTTAGGTGTTCTCAAACCAATTTCAACATAGAGCAACCCCAAATAACAAATTAGAATTTCTCCCAAAAGTTGTCTAGGCTCTCAGCAGTGTGAAACCACCAGTGACTGGGATTTCTACTCCTGCAAACAGTCAGATTCTCCGAAACACACAAAACCGTCCCTCTGAGTCCACATCGAATCGGTGACAGTGAGTTTGGGTTTAAATCTATGTGAAATCAGATTGCCATATTCTCTCTCAGTGGGACTCTTCGGGGATTGGAAGCTGAGCCTTAAGTTATTGAACTAACAAAGCACTTTAACATATAAGTTTTGCAATAATGCCTAAAATGGAATTCTGGCTGCATCAATTACATGCTCTGAGTCTTATTCATTTAATTTCTCAATTTTCCTATCTATATAATAACACTTATCTCATATATCTATTTTTAAGATTGAATGAGGTAATCCATGTAAACATGTAAGAAAATACAGGCCAACTGCTTGATTCCCCTATGGGTAACCCGTTTCAAAGGGGGCTTTATGCATTACTAATATTCTTTGGGGGAAAGGGGTAAATAAGTAAATAAAATCTACCCAGATAATAAAAGACAGAAACTGAATAATAGCGTATCGTGTAAAAGGTAAAGTAAGTGTCTACTGGAGGGCATGTCTACATAGCTAATGCACTGCCCAAGTCAAGGATAACTCCAAGACATCCTCTGTAGGACAGAGACCCTGTCGGTGTCTGTGAGTGTAACTTTATGTGAGTAGAAAGCCTTCTCTTTCTCCTGCAGAGCAACTGGTGGTTTCAAACTGCTGACCTTGCGGTTATCAGTCCAACGTGTAACCACGACACCGTCAGGATTCCTGTGAGTCTGTATAGGAGGAGGTCATTTTCATTTTCTGCTACTACTCTAACTACATTAGGGGGAAATAATTACATATGTACACATGTACACCTTTAGGATGCTAAACCAAAAAGCACGGCTACAAGGGTTTCGGTTCATACATGCACTGTTTATTCCTACAAAGTGTTTACTCCAGGTCTCCACAATCAGTGGAGGGCTGCAGGACGTGTCCGCAGTGGTACACTTGTCACAAGGGCTCTTTCTATGTAAGTGACATCCTATCAAAAGAGTGCTCCCAGGGAGTTGGCCTGGCCAGTAGACTGAGAGGCAGAGAAGTTGGCTTAGAAAGTTGTGGTGACTGCCTTTTTGGAATTCCAAAGAGGTAATCTTGATAAATCACTTGAAGGTCACAAGACTCAAATGGGGGCTTGTCACAAAGCTCTGTTTAAACTGAAATCCTTGCTGGTGAGAAAAAGGCCAGGGAACTTATTCCCCCACCATGATGATGCACCTGCTTATTCTTCAAGGGTATCGAGGTCTATCCAGTTAGAATTTGACTAAAAACCTTACCCTATCTACTTTATAGCCCTGATCTTGATGTTTCATATTGCTTTATGTTCCCTAAAAGAACAGTATTTGGATTAATGGGAACAGCATTTGAATTCACTGAGGATGTCAAAGAGGTAGTCGAATTCTAAAATTGCTCAAATGTTTATTCAAGCTACATTGATAATGACTTGTGAGTGGAACGTCGATTTCAGAAACAAGAAGGAAGACTGAATAGGCGGATTCAGGGTTGTGGTGATGGAAAAGGAAGCTGAAGATCACACAGCATAATACTGAAAGACCTTCTTCTTTATAAATGTTTTTTAACAACCTGAACAAAAACTGAACACTTAGATCTCATCTGACAGACTGCCTGGTTAGCAAATGGATTATTTCTGTGGGAAGAGGCAAGGAAAAGTTCAACATCATCCATGAAAACCAGACCATGGCTGGATATGGAATGAACCACCTGCTCATGGGTGAACATGGAATTTACATTGTTCTTATATAAGCTCAAATTGAAGTTGAACAAAAAATTGTAAAGCCCATAAGAATGAACTAAACGTGTGAGTGCTCCTGAACTTCACCTTCATCTTTCCCATTCATATGGATGGGAACACTGAACAGTGACAATGAAGATGAGGAAATTTGATGCATTCGACATTGTTGAGTAATATTGAAAATACAGCGGAGACCCAAAAGAACAAACAACGCTGTCTGAGAAGAAGAACAAACTGAATGGTCTTTAGAATGGAGACTGCAAAGACTTATCTCAAGTACAGTGGGCCTGTGGTCAGGAGCGATCAGACCCTGGAAAAATATATTATGCATGATAGAGTATGTCTAGAGAAACAAATCTCGTGAGTCTCATTTATTTATGAGAAAAAGCTTTATATCAAGTTGTGATCCAAATCAAGAGGGCATCCCTGCCCAGTCCACTCAAGTCCATAAGTCTGATTTCAGTCCCCAAGTCTCTCTTATGATTCATGAAGCTGCATGCTAGTGACATAGAAAACTGAAGCAGGAAAATCAAAGGCCCGTGGAATCAAGTGGACCCAAGGTCAGTGGAAATGTGGCAGAGCACTCACTGACCGCTCTCAGAATTAGGCTGCCACGTGGAACACAGTCCCAAGGAGCAGTAAAGCAGAGGACGAGAGGAGAGAGAGAGAGAGAGAGAGAGAGAGAGAGAGAGAGAGAGAGAGAGAGAGAGAGAGAGAGAGAGAGAGAGAAGAGGAGAGGGGAGGGGAGGAGAGGAGAGGAGAGGAGAGGAGAGGAGAGGAGAGGAGAGGAGAGGAGAGGAGAGGAGAGGAGAGGAGAGGAGAGGAGAGGAGAGGAGAGGAGAGGAGAGGAGAGAAGAGGAGGAGAGGAGAGGAGAGGAGAGGAGAGGAGAGGAGAGGAGAGGAGAGGAGAGGAGAGGAGAGGAGAGGAGAGAGATGTTGCCTGCTTCTTCCCTATGAAAAGGCCAAACCTCTCAGAGGCATCATTAGGCTGTGACCTGATTGACATGTTGTGCTCCACCCTTTCATACATGCAAGTAGACATGAACTCATCCAATTACTACATAGAAGGAGAAGGTGTGTTAGTCTGTTTAGACTAGAGAAACAAATTCATAGATACACATATGTATATAAGAAAGAGATTTATACACAAGAGCAATTGAACATTGAGAAAGCATCCCAGCCCAGTCCAGATCAAGTCCTTAAGTCCAATATTAGCTCATATGTCTGATACCAATCTATAAAGTCCTCTTTAGACTTGCGAAACACATGCAATGACCCCAAATGGAGAAGACCACAGTCCAGTGGGTAGACAGTCTTTGGTTCCATGGCATTGGAAACATCTCAGCGCTGGCAGGAGTCTCTGCATGGCTTCTCCAGCACCCAGGGCTGCATCAGGGTGGTTCCATGTGTCTTGTCCGTTGCGATGTCTAATATTATTAAGGGAAGAATATGATTGACAAGATGGATTGTCATCGTAGCTGCAGCAATGGGGTGAAGCTTCTCAAGCCTAAGGATTGTGTGGACGGGTCAAGATCAGGTGATGTGTTTTTCCTTTGCACTTAGAGGTGATGTGACTCAAATCCAGCTCCATGATACCTACTAATAACAACAATGCATGTTTTTACAGAAGAGAGCTCTGGAGATATGGATCAATCACGGCTCACTGTGTCAGTTAGTGTGTGTTTGGTGGTAGTTGCTGTGTTCTGAGGTTTATAAACATTTTAATTTATGTCCTCCCAATGTCACCAAGGTTACTATTGATACTTACAGTTTGCATAAAAGTCATAATAGTTACTGGGAGTTAGGTGCCATGTTCACAGTTACAAAAACAAGGGGTATTGAGTGACCTTGACCTCGCTGTCGGCTTCTTTAGGAGAATTGAAGAAACATGGTTTGTTAATCTGTATTTTTTTCAGTTAATTTTGTTTTATTTAAAGATTTCCTCTAAATCAGAACAGAGGAGCATGCCACTCATTATTGGAAACTATTAACGCTTCTTAATGCTGTTATAAACACTTTAGATATTGTTTCTATAGTTCTATATAGAAGCTACAAAGTTCTATCTAATTTTCCTCTAAGTGTGTTAAACACATGTCACTAAAAAATACATGGCAGTTTCAGGGGGGGATATGAAATGTGGCATTTGTACTGCTTTTCTTTTTTAAAAGAATTGACTGACTTAATCCATTTTAAAACAATTGTATTTTTAAGAAGAATGATAGCAAACAAATATACCAATAAATAATCAGTAACTGTTTCATAACACCTTTAACAAGTCCATAATACTTTTAATAGGATATGTTAGATAACATATGTTAATTTTGTATTTCGAGCTATCTAAAGTAGCATTTCTTTAATTGGTAAGACTTGCATATGTTACTAGAAATGACAATCTGTCAGTTTCTCATGCTTCACAAAGTATAAGCCAAGTTATTTTAAATGCAGAAAATTCAGATGCTAGTGATGAAGAGGCAGGTAAAAGTTGAAAGCATCTAATTAGAACAGGAAGAAAGTAGTCATACTTCTTAAGGATGTCTATAAATTTTACAAAATTTAAGTCACAGTTGTGTTCTTATCAGTTACATTAAAACAATATATTGTAAAATGAATCTTCAATGAACTTTTACGTCAGAGTGAACCAATATAAAAGAAAACAGTTAGTTATGACTTATGAGATATTCAAATGATGAGGAATCACACCTATGACTGTTCATTTTGGGATTTACTTTGAACCTATGTCAGTAATATGCTACATACATTGCTGTGGCATGTAATTTGCTGATGTTATAAGTCTCAGATGTCCATTCACAGAAGCTAAATGTTATTATTTTCTTTTCAAGACACTGCTGTGTGCTGTATGCAAGGCCTGCTCTACAAAAAGTCACTGTGAGTGTTGGGATTGATACCTGGTAGAAAGCTGGGTCCCGTGCTCCATCCCAATGACCTATGCAGAAGCAGAACTGCATTCACACCCGACAGCTGGCTTCATTGCTAGGATACAGTGTAAACCAGGTCGATAGTGTAATATTATTTAGGGTTTTCTACAAATAGAAACATCAGTTGTTAATTTGAAGCTGAACTATTCAAGTTTCTTTAAAGGCAATACCTCGAGTGCTTATAAACAGAATCTAAAAAATAAGTAATTATCTAAATTTAGTAATTATATCTAAAAATGACTAATTATCCTAGCATTTCTAGCCAAAGGAAGGCGAGGAAGGCGATGGAAATGGATATTAAGACAAAGACCACACAGCCTATGATTATGGGAGGATGGTGGTCACACGAAAGGGAAGAGGGATCGTCTCCTTTGGACTGGCGCCAGTCACTCAGGAGACAGGATTTTTGAGAAAGTTTAAGGAGTGAGTGTTGTCAATCATTAACAATGTGGTGGAGAGGGTCAATCCATGAAATAGGAAAACTCTTGATCTCGTATCAAATCCAGTATCCCGCATCAAATCCAGTATCAAACAACAATGTGGTGCAGACGTTTCCAATGGAATCATAGCTTAAAGAAGCGTCGAGATAAAACAAACACGAGTGCTTTCATGTCACCATGGACTGATTTCCTTATTTTCATAATTTCAAGTGAATACTTCCCTTGTATAATGTGAGTATAATTGTAGGAACAGCAAGTGTCAATATTGAAGTTGACCAAAAAAATGCAAGGGTAATTTGGGCAGAATAGGAGAAGAGGCATATCCACCATTGAAGAGTCTCAATGCAGATAAAGCAGATTTATTTTGCAAAGGGATGTCAGCACTGACTTAAATTCACAAAAAGCCAAGTCCATGTCCACTTTCAAGGCATTTAATGACAGAAATATGCTGCTTAACTGAAATTGAAATTGACAAATATTAGAAAGGGGAAACAATGCAGAGACTTCAGCTGAAGTGAGTGAAAAGATAAAATCATAAAGGAATAATGCACACATTTATGAATCAGTGTTAAATTATGTTCATGGGTTATCAAAGCGTGGACATGTTAGTGGTTAAAAGAATGACATAGAAATATCAATTGAACTGCCAAGACAGGAGATTGACCTTCAGAGCCACTGGACATGGGATATTTGAAGATCCTCAAAGCATCAGTCAGAGAAACCAGAGAAATAAAGTGGTGGTATAATTATTGAGATATAGGAATATTGGCTTATAACTGAATTTTTGATATCTAGAGTATTTAGTGTAAAATGTTCCCCCAAAATGGGATCAGAAAATGGAGATGTGCAAGGCATAAGAATCAGGCTGATGAAGCCATGGCTTATGATGATCAACACAGGCACTGAGAAGGATACTATAAAAAGTTTCCCCTGGTGATGCTAGGTGTTAAGCTTTCATATCTACCTATCTATATGTACATATATGTGGGGTAAAAGAGAGAGAGAGAGAGAAAGAGAATTCAAAATGCCATGGTTTGAGTCAGGTGTCCCTCAATCCTGAAAGTAAATTTCATGCTTTCTAGTACTTTGAAAAGGCTTTGTGCAGAAGATTTACCCAATGAAAGGCATCGTTTGAACTCTTAACTGCTTCCATGAGCATTGATTGTTGATCCAAACAAGATAAAATCCCTGACAACTTCATTCTTTTCTCCATGTGTCATATCAGCAACTGATCCAGTTGTTAGGATGCTGGTTCCTGTACATTTGGTGGCAAACCTGGATCTCCATCAGCAAGCGCTTCAAGTCCTCTTCACTTTCGGCAAGCAAGGTTGGATCATCTGCACACTGCATTCCTCTGATCTCGATGCTACATTCCTTTACATAATCTCGCTTCCCTGATATTATTTGCCTACCGTACAAATAATATGAGAAGCTTGAGTGTATGAAAAACGTGGCAGTTCAAGGTAGGTTTATTTACAACCTGTGATATGCAGATGTAACAACCTTGCTTGGTGAAAGTGAGGAAGACTTGAAGTGCATGCTGACGAAGATCAAGGATTGCAGCCTTTAGTAGGGATTCCCATGTAAAGAAAACCAAAACCCTCAAACTTGATCAATAGAAAACACCATGATAACCAGAAAGTCTGCAGATGGCAAGGTTCATCTTGCTCCTATCCACAATTAATGTCCACAGCAGCAGTCAGTAAATCACATGATGCATTGTATTGGGCAAGAAGTCTTCTGCATGAGATCTTTTTTAAGTGCTGAAAAGCAAGGATGCTCCTTTGCAGTGTAAGGTGCACCTGACCAAGCTTCATTTGATCAATTTCTTCATATGCATGCAAAAATTGGACATTCAATGAGGAAGACAGAAAAAATAATTGGTGTATTTGAATTATGGTGCTCATCAAGAATATTGAATGTATTATGGACAGCCAGGATGTTATTTGGAACCTAGGATGGCAAGACTTCATCTCACATACATTGGACATGTAATCAGGCGAGATCACTCCCTGGAAAAGAACATCATGTTTAGTCGTGTAGAAGGTTAGCACAAAAGAGGAAAGGCCTGGACAACATTGACTGATACAGTGGCTGCAGCAACAGCCTCATGCATAGAAACAATTGTGAAGATGCTGCAAGACTGGATAGTGATTTGTTCTGTTGAACCTAAGGTTCATATGCATCTAAATGATTCATTAGCCCCTAAAAACATGCATTTTAATATATCATGCACTCTGAAGAAAGATTCTCTGATTTAAGTCCATCTCAGCATTTATGATTAAGTAATGAGGTTTTATATATGATATAATCTGAAATAAACATTCACAACTTTTCATAAATAGATATGTTAATGAATTAATTCAAGTAGTTAAAGGTTAATGTGTACAGAAAAATATCATATTGCACAATAAGTATAATCAAGTTGGTAGTCATAAACTAAAATTGAAACAAATTAATGTTTCAAACTTTGTTTATTAAAAAGGCTATCAATGTTGTCCATGACCAAATGTTTATTTATGTGCTGATATGTAAAATCTTAAAGTTTATTTATTAAAATTAAAGAGGAGTAAATATATGAAAAGAATTGAAAGAGAAAATGTTGAAGAACTATTGCAATTGCCTTCATATATTCCACTCATTAAAAGCAATTTGTTGTGACTTAAGTTTTTCATCCACTATCTAGCATGATGTGTTTCTTTCCCTTGTTTTATGTATTTAATACTCAGCAGAGTTATTATTGAGACTGTCTTAACGACATTTAAAAATATTTTGGTGAAGAACTGCATGAAGAATTAGAATACATCTGCCTGCTTTTAGCCCAACTGTAACTACTTCTAAATACCTTCTTGGCATTGAAATACTCACTCATAAAACCATTTCAGTGGGGATTGCAGTTGAGAGATATATATTTTTTTCTTTCTGCCCACTTCTGTTTGGTCTTCCTCTTGTATTTACTTATGTATTCATTCATTAATTCCATTGAATTTGGTCTCAATTACATTATCTACTCTTTTTACTAACAATGTTCAGGAAAAATGAATATTTAATATGACTTTTCTAGCCAAGGTCTCTAACTCCTGACAAATGAACTTTTCCCACATGGGTCTGGTAAGAAGGTAGGAGTAGCTCACAAGTTTCACCTGTGAGTAATTGTGAACAAGAGTTCCCGGAATGAACCCAGCTGTATAAAATGAACCCTCTGAGAAGCAGGAGGGGTGGGATTTCCTTAGCCACAAGAGCTAAATCAGTGAACCTCCTGGATTCAGAAAACAGCTATAACACCAGAGGAGAAGAAACAGATCTGGGAGCCAGAACAGGGAGCTGAGTGGTGAATTTCCTAGCCCGCAAAACAAGTAAAACTGAGTAATCCGGCGAGGAGGCTTTCTTGTGGAGTGGGAAACCTCTAGATACTGTATCAGGGGAGCTTGGTTTGCTAATTCCAGTACTTAAGCGGAATACCTTCAGGTGGAGATTTACAGTGAAGTAGGAAGAACTTTGGGCATTTTTAGAAGCCCTGAAAGACCTTTGTAATAAGATCTGATGCAAAACTGTATTCTGAGCATCTTTCACTTGCATTAATATCTGTTAACCTTTTAAATAAACCCTTTAATCATGAATATTGACTGTAAGTTCTGGGTAGCCATTATGATGGATATTAGAATTTAGAAATAAAAGTAGAGAATAAACACTAGTTAATATCAAACAGAAAGTTAATATAGATTACAATGTTTTATCTATTTATTTTAAATGCTGCTAACACTGTCTGAACCTAATGAAGAAAGACGATATACTCACTCTCTAGCCTGATAAGACAGAGTTCATGGATATTCTGTGATGTGCTGAATACATAAAGATAAATGCTGGGAATATTTAGATACTTTTGTAGTTATTGATTAAACTCTTAAAGAATCATAATACTGGACTTAGAAGTAATATTGGAGATTATCATTTTACCACTCTAATATTTATAGAATATTAGGAAGATGCATCATTGTGAGGTAATTTGACCAGAGTATATATTCAACTAGTGTGGCTTTATTATTTGTTAAGATATTACAGCTAAATAACTAAAACCATCACCCACACTCCTCGGACTGATCTACTCCTCTCCAGGTCATAAAACCTATACGGGAGCGGCTGGTCCACCCTGGCAGATAATTGTCTCCAGTCAGTTTTATTGGCACGCAATCAACACATGATACAATTCAATAACTCAATCAGATCAAGAAAGTGTGTATAATCGTTACCACAATCAATTTTAGAACATTTTATTCTTTCTTGTAATCATTGTTATATGCTCCTCATTTCTACCCTACCTCCCCTGTCATATCCCCATGAAGCCAATAATCCAGTTATTGTCTCTATAAATATACCTATTCTGGGTTCCATATACAGAAAAAACATAACAACAACAAAGCAAATTAGAGGAAAACCTCAATTTAAAAGAAAGCAGAAATATTCACATTTCTAATGGGGAGAAAGGGAGATCAAGTGACAGGTATTGAATTTTAACTTAATTGCATCTGCAGTACTCCCAACTGTCCAGTGCACTCTGCGTGGTAAGAAGGCTGTTACATCCCTGATCTGTCACTAGAGGACTTCGCTGGAGGCTTATTCCACATGAATTTACCCTTCAGTTTTTTCTTAAACTGAAACAACTTTCAAGTGAGTCAAACGGGAGATAAACTGATATTACACTTTAACCTAATTACATCTAATTTACAGGGATATAGTGATATCTGATTACAATATATGCAAAGTTCCCTATGTGATATCAGTCCTGTTCACATTCCTCTTTACGGACTCACTGGAGGCTTAGTCTACATGTGGACCCTGAAAATGGATTTGGGGTTTTCCCTGTCATCCATAGCCTTCTCAGGTGCTCACAATCAGAAACTCGGACACCTTTTCCCCTTTGAATTTGGGTTGTATTACTTTCAAATCACAGAGGCTGGTGTGCTTCTTCATGTGGACTTAATTGAGCCTCCCTTAGATGGCTGCTTGTTTGAAGACAAACCTTTGAGACTCCAAATATTATTCTTTCTGATTGTCAGGCCCCATAGAGTTTCTTTGCAACACTTTGCTGTAGCCCCCATTTCTTCACTTATCTCTTCGATAGAGTGAGCATCAAGCAGGGCCGTGCCATAATAGCTGATTGTTCTTGGACTGGGGCTAGAATTAAAAGTGACCCCAAGATCCATTCATATATGCAAGGATTAAATATGTCTGTGGTTCACTTTAGGGACATCGTTATCATTTTATGTTAGAGAACATTATAAATCATCTCCCTGTTGCCTAAGGTTATTTGTTTGATGGTGTTATTAATTTAGTCAATGGTATAGAATTTAAAACACACTTAAGAAAAAAAGGAAATTATACAAATATATACAGCTGTGAACCCCAGTGCAAGAATTCATGGCTTCTGTAGATTAAACTCTTAAGTTCCTGGCACAAACTATGGGGTTCGTGATAGGGTAATACTTTCAATACTATTTCATTAACAGTGGCAGAACAATGTCTACCAGATTAACATATGTCAAAATAAAGCAATGAGGGCATTAAGATAGTAAGTATATAGCACGTCCAGCCCACCGTTCCTTGGACAGTCTCAAGACATGAGATCTGAATCAGCGTCCAATCACCACTGAGTCTATACCTTAGGGACAGCAGTCATCTGCTTCTGTCCTCAAGGGCTGCAGGTGCGTTTAAGGAAAGATGAGTCCCTTCGTGGCGTTTCTAAGGCAACACCTGTGGTGTGGCTTCTCTGGAGACAAAGGGTCTAAGGTGTCAGTAGTCTGCAGTGCATGACCTGGGTAATCAAGATCTAGACAGAAAGTAGGTCAGAAATGTCCATTGAGGAATACAGAGCCAGGTATATTCTCCTCGTGGGTTCTGTGATTAAGAGTTGTTTGGTTTTTTTTTCCTGATTGGTGGTCACTCCTTCCCATTTTTCTCCCATTAGAAAGGAATTAGCCTTCTCTAAGATGATCAGTTCCAGAGGGGGAAAGTTTGATTTTTCTTCATTTCTTTCCGTTTAAGATAGGCTGAGGATGTTCTAACTTTTTGGATTTCTAACTGCAAGCCTTTGCACATTTCATTATAATATTTTACTTTGTCATCTTAAGCTGCCTTTTGAAATTTTTTATTCCGCTCTTTGATTTTATAATTTCTTCAATTTGTTTTAGCTACTGTATGATTAAGAGCAAGTTTCAGTGTCTCTTTAAAAAAATCATTTTATTGGGGGCTCTCACAGCGCTTGCAACTTTCCATACATCAATTGTATCAAGAATATTTGTGCATATGTTTCCATCATCATTTTGAAAACATCTTCTACTTGAGCCTTTGGTACAAGCTCCTCTTCTTTCCTTTCCCTCTCCCACCATCCCAGCCTTGTGAATCCTGAAGCAATTATATATTGTTGTTATTATTATATCATATCTTATAATGTTCATTGTCTCCTTCACCCACATGTCAGTTATTCATTTGCTGTGGGTGGGGGGCTGGGGGTTGCTATATATCCAACCTTGTCATGGGTCAGAGTCTCTCTCTCTTTTTATAATCATTTTATTGGTGGCGCTTACAACTCTTGTTACAAACCGGGCATCAATTGTATCTGACATATTCATACATATATTCCATCATTTTTTCTAGACATTTACTTTCCATTGAGCCCTTGAGTTCAGCTCAGGCTCTTTGAGGATCTCTTTTGGCATCTACTTTGATCTTTTCGTTGTTTCATGTATTTTAAATGACCTTGTGCTTTTTTTCATGAGTGATGTTCTTAATGTTCTCCCATAGCTCATCAGGTCTTCTGTCATTAGTGTTCAAGTCTATTTTTGAGATGTTCTCAAAATTCAGTTCTGATAGATTGGTGGTATTTTGGCGCTTATGGATTTGTTTCAATTGGCTTCAGCTTTATCCTGAACAAACATATGAGCAAGTGATGGTCTCTTTGACAGTCAGCCTCTAACCATATTTGAGCTGCTGATAGTGAGCTTCTCCACCATGTCTTCCAACAGATGTAGCCAATTCAATTTCTGTATATTCCATCTGTAGAAGTCTATGTGTATTTATTATTGAATCAATGTATTTGTTATGAACAGGTTGTTGATCTTGCAAAATTCTATCAAGTGATCTCTACCTTCATCTCTTTCACCGTGTCCATATTTTCCAACGACTGTTCCTTCCTCATTGTTTCCATATTTTGCATATCAATAGCCAATAATTACTAGTGCATCTTAATTAATTACATGTTTACTCACTTTCTGAATGAAGTCATTGGTAGAATTCTTCAGTTTCTTTATAAGTTTTGTGGTTGGTGCATAACCTTGAATAACAGTTGTTTTGATTGGATTTCTTTGAAGGTAGATAGATTAATCTATCATAAACAGCATTGTACTTCAAGAATGATTTTAAAAAGTCTATCAAGACAATGAATGCAATGTCATTTATCTTGATTGTATTAATCCTGGTATAGCAAGTCATATGATTTTCTGCTCCAAAATGTCCAATACCAGTCCATTTCAGCCCACTAATGCCTAGGAAATCCATCTTTAAGTGTTCAATTTCTTTTTTGATGACTTCCAAGTTTCAAACTTCACACAAGACAAGTCGTGGTCAGAAGCAGGTTTTTGTATCTGTTTCTCCTGAGCCCAAGTTTCAGCCCATCAGCAATTCAGATCAAGAAAGCTGTAGTCCCATAGGCCTCACCAGGCTCACAGCCACTCTGGAAAAGCAGCTTCTACTCTGTCACCATTTAAATGCCCTTTGACTAGATGAGTGCATACTCTGGAACTATTTCTGAGCATGCCCGGTTCCATTCATTAAGCCTTCAGAGCCGACAATGTGTGGAGCTATGCATTAGGTTTTCATAGGCTCCTTCCTCTGAAGTGGGACTTCATTGTCTGTCATTAGTCTGAGAGTGCCAATGAAATCTGGTTTCTATGAGTGACCCAGCTGTCATTTGAAAAACCAGTGACATTAGGTAGCAGCACCAAAGCATCATGGAAGTCACTGCAGTACAACAAGTTGACCAACATATGGGGGTACAGCAAAAGAGAGTGAGGTGCTCAAGAATGTATATTGGCACACTGGCTGCAACTACCAGCAAAAGTACACAAACCATTGGAAGGATTGCTCAGGACTGTGCAGTGTCTTGTTCTGGCATGCATGGGGTCACTATGAGTTGGAACTGACTCAATGGCACCTATTACCAACAATTACAGAGTGTTTTGACTACTTTGGATGTGTCATCAATTTTGAGGTTGAGTAGTACAAGACTTCTTACTTTGTTATTCTTTTTGAGAAGATCTTTGCTAATCCTGAGCCTCTTCCCTTGCCATATGAAGTTAGTAATTATTTTTTTCCATTTCTTGAAAGAATGGCGTTGGAATTTGGATTGGAGTTCGTTGTACTTGTAGACTGCTTTAGATCATGTTGACATTTTTATAGGATTAATTCTTCCTATCCATGATCATAGGGTATTGTTTCATTTGTGCAGATTGCTTCTAGTTTTTTGTACTAATCAATGTTGCCTAGCTATTATTTTAGGAGGACATAAGTATGCTTCTCATTGTATTCACTGTTATTTTATAAAAATACTGTACTATGCACTTAAAAGGCCTTCAGAAGCTGACAATGTTTGAAGACTTTAAGACTTTATAAAAATTGTAAAGTATTTTAAAAGTGTTTGAATAAATAAGCAATCTCTTAATACCTGAGGGCTCCAACTAAAAAAATTGAGATTTGTTTAATATAATTTCTTTCTAAACTGTTTTCATTTCAAAATATGTGGGAGGGATGGGGCTTGTGTATCCTCAAGTCATCAAATAAGGCATTGGTTTTAAAAATGTTCTGGTTCTAGAAATTATGTAATTAAAAGACAACAAATAATATTTGGAAATATGTCTTCAAGTATGTTAACTTTGAAAGTATTTGTCTACCCTTTATACATAGATTGCTATGTACTCAACAATTGGTAATTCAGCTCTGCTATAAGTGTAATAAATTATGTGCTTGCCAATCCATGGCATTTTCTTTCGATCTATATTGTTCTTCAAAACAATATGTATCACAATGTTAATATTTACTTCAGATATGATAGAATTTTATCTTTGGTGGCTTTTACTTGCTACTTCTTCAAGTTATTCTACTTAAGTCCAAAAGTTGCCTATGATTCGCCTGATGCAAGCAATGTATGGATTGTAACAAGAGTTGTAAGAGTCACCAATAAAATGATCTTTCAATAATAAAAAAGAATTTGTCTATGATTAAAAATTAAATAAGCATTAATACTTTATAGTAATAAGATAGTTTACTAGTTCTTTTAAGAGTTGCTCACAAGCTACATCGATAAATTGAGAAAAGATAGCCACATATTACTAAGGATGAAATATTGCTGACATCTTCTAAGTTTCAGATAATAATCTTTAAATATATGATTCACTCACAATCAAAAACTGTTAAAAATTATTAAGCTGTCTGTGAATGTCAAATATGTGGCAACGATATATTCAGATTTTAGAAAGCTACATTTTCATTCCTTTCAATAATGTCAATCTAGTTAATGGCATCAATTAATTGGTAGAATTTTGTAAGACTTACAGAGCTAAATTAAGAAATTGGAAGAAATAATTTGATAGATTGGTGTTTTAATTTTGTTAAAAAATATCTGTCATGCAAACCACATAACATTCCAAGGTCTTTAATGCATCCTCCCTAACACTATCATGACTCCAGTTCTGTCTTACAAATTCAGCCAGACCAGAGGATGTACACTGGTGCAGATCAGAGTCCTCAACACACAGACTCTAGGACAGATAAACCTCTGAGGATCAATAATCAGAGTAGCAGTACCATGAGGATAGGGGGATGTGGGGGAGTAAGGGTAGAAAGGAGGCACAGATGGCAATGATTGACCTACAAAACTCCTCCCTCCCTCCCCTCCAGGGGGACGAACCACACCAACATGGGTAAAGGGAAACAGTGGATGGTGTAAAATATGAAAATAAAAAGAATTTATAAATTATCAAGGGTTCACAAGCATGAGATGGTAGGGGAGGGGGTGAAGAGGAGCTGATACCAAGGGCAAAGTAAAAAGAAAATGTTTTGGAAATGATGGCAACATAAGTAGAAACGTGCTTGGTACAATTGATATATGGATTGTTATAAGAGCTCTAAGAGCCCCCAATAACATGATTTCATAAAATAAAATGTAAAAGCAATAAATAAATATATTCATCACCACAAAAATACCTGTCATGGACAAAGATGACAATTATGCATATTCCTAATGTATGATGACTATGCTGAAAATACTATTTTTTCCTTTTGCTTCTGTTTCTACCAGCGGAGGGCGCATGTGGAGGAACCTTACGAGGAACAAGCAGCACCATTTCTAGCCCCCACTTTCCGTCCGAGTATGAAAATAACGCCGACTGCACCTGGACCATCCTTGCTGAGCCAGGGGACACTATTGCTCTAGTCTTTACAGACTTTCAGCTAGAAGAAGGGTATGACTTCTTAGAGATCAGTGGGACAGAAGCACCATCAATATGGTAAGTGCTGGGGAAGGGATGTGAGCGTATGATGCTAATAGGTTCACTCTATTTCCCAAAACTCTTCAGAATTATTTTACTGTACATTCGTTAGCAAATAGTATTCTTCCCTCATTGCCTTGTTACTTTCACTATTGCACATTAATGGTGTAGGATTTATTTAAAAGTCTCTCTGGTATTTCTGTGCTAGTATTTGGAGTTTGAAAACTTATTGGAATGCCATATTCTTCGTGTTCCCTTCTTTTGGCCTGCTTTAAAGGAACAAAAAGGATAACATAAGTTATTTTAGATTTGGTGTGGAGCTAATCATTGTGAACTGATATCTTTGACTGAGAATGTCCGTTTCTTTCATAAGGCCAGTCATTTGTGGACTCTGGTTGGATTGTTGGCTTATTTATTTTTCCTCTTTTTTGAACGTGGTGCATGAACTCATATAGCCCCTTTGAGGACATGGCTGTGGTTACAAGAAAGTTACAGACCAATTAAGACAGAATATTTATGAATAAAAATAATGTACAAAGTAGATACAACCTGTCAGTTCTCTAGTTTAAATGCCAGTGGAGACAGAACACATGATCTAATTAATTATAGTCCATTTAGGTTTGAATGTGCTGATTTCAAAGAGCAGCTTTAACCGTGTTTGTCACAGGAAAAAATAGAATAGATATCTAAATGCTTAAATTACACCTCTAATTACGTCATTTATAGTAGATTGAACTGTTTCATTATTATTTAATTTCCTAGCATTTTAGAAACTACATTAATTGTCTATTCAGATCATTTATTCAAATATGAGAAAACTTGAATATATCTGTATAGTCTTATGGTGGAACGCATAAGGAAAGTTTGAAAAGAGTCCTTGTGAAGAATTCTGCAGCCTCAGAGGTGCAGGAAACATAATAATCTGGAAGTCCATTCCAATTCCAGTTCATTCCTAGTGACCTTGAGCAAGAGCTCAATTGTTTCTAAAAGAGAACACTCTATAATATATCTTTTTAAAATATTAATTTCAATAAAATTCTATTATATATCTATGCTTTGTCCATCATCAAAGATGCAGGTTTTCTAACACCTAGTTAGCTTTAACTTGACATTCCCAAGATATTCAGAAAAGTATTATATACCAACCTGTATGATGATTTTTTATCAGATATTGTATGATTAATTTTCAAACCTTCAAAAGATAGGATATATTGGTTGACGGTCCTTGGGTAATATATCAGATTAAGAGAGAAAGAGAACGTGACACTCTTTTGTCTGTAATTCTTAAATCCTTTGATTCGTCAAGTACTTTGCCAAATAAGCTAGACATGTATAAAATAGAAAACCTTAAGAGGAAGACATCGATATCAAGATCTGAACTAATATTAGAATATGATAAATGAGATAAATACAAACCTACAAAATAAAAAGATACCCTGTACACACGAGTCATGATTGACTACCAAGAGGACAAAAATCCCTTTATTTCATTGATAGGGATCAAGGATTAGGGGTGATTTAACTTAATTTTGTCTATCCTGTGTATGTCCCAGGTCATTCCTCCTATCTTCTCCTCTTTGCTTCATCTCTAAATGGATCTTCCCTCTAGCTCATGTACCCCAGACTTGGAAAAGTGTGAGAATTTTCTCTTATTATCACATTTTTGAGATGTCAGGTATCACAGTTACAACCTAGAGGGCCTGTGAGAGCCAATTCATAGTTATTGTCATCGAGGAAATGTTGATACACCCGGGCACAGAAATTGCCTCATCATTTTGGGGCCTGAAATCAGACTGGCAGATTATAATTTTACAAAGGACCACGATTGAACGCCTAAGAGCAAAGTAGGATGGATGGGTGTGAATTTTGAGTCGATAAATGTTGACTGCTGGATCAAAATCTTCTCTTTCATGAGTCATTGCTTCAGACATGGAGTTTATTAGTAGTTATAGTCTCATGATGACTCATACTCTCCTATTTCTTTGGCACAAAAGTGCTTCTGGGTTGTTAATACTATTAACTATCATTTATTGATGCACAGCTGCGCGGTCCAGAAGAAGCGATGGCAAAGCTTCATTAGTGTTTGACAGCGTGAGGGCTCTACACAAGCTCTCTAACTCCAAACCAAAATTGCTATTCGACAAAAGAAAACACTACCATGGAGCTGATTTTAACTTATATCATCCTACAAGGCAAAATAGAACCATTCTCTATGCAGTAAACCTTTCTGAGAGCAATCTGCCTCGCCTTTCTTCCACAGACTGACTGGTGGATTAGAACTAGCCTAGCATGTAACTCGTTACAGCCACCAGAGCTGCATATGCAGTCCTTCTAAAATATACCTGTAAGACTGAGTTCTGGTGGTCTGCTAGCAACTCTATTTTGCCTATATGAGGACCAGCGGTTTTGATCCTAAAGTTTTGAAGAGATGTCTACTAGAGAGGAGCTGTTACCTGACAAGCAAGTGAGCACACACACTACATCAGTAGAGTGTTAGGAAAGACAGAACGTGTGTGTGTTTGTGGATGTGTGATATTTAGTGTGTGTCATTATTATAAAAACAAATAGCGTGATATGCCTGTGGGATTGTTTTCAAATGAAAGAGTTATCTTTCTGTTACTTTTAAATAAAGGTGTAAAAGCAAAACTGCTTTTCCTAAGTAACTATTGAAAAATACATGAACACATTGAAAATATTTGCCAGAACAATGCATCATGCCTTTTCAGATTTAAACAAATACACATTATGGTTTATTGTTAAGACTATCATTTCTCAGTAATTTCATAATGGTGGTCTCTGAAATGTTTAATGATGATCCTGCATGGTATAGTTGAAAGCTTTCCCATCTGTGAATTTCCAGGAAAGCACTAAGTTTTACTGCAGGTGGATGTAACCTATTCTGGAATGCAAGCTTATGCTCCAAAGGCAGAAGTACAGTGTTAACGACTCTGAGTGCAGGGAGTGCACAAACACATATATTTTTCCAATAATCTATTTTTAAAACACAGAACATGAAGCTATTTGGAAAATTGTTAAGAACCATAATCAGATTATCTTTAGTTTCATTTAATCTACAGTGAAATCGCCAGCTCAGCTATGTTTGAGGTAAGAGTTGCCATGGCTACACAAAGGGAGTCTAAATTTAGTCAATGGTGCATTGTGACAAAAATATCAATATGTTAGCTATGAAGTAAGCTAGGAATTGAAATCCAGTCAACTATATGCATACTAATTGAGCTTTGCAATATACGAGTCAAATTTCCATTGTACAAAAGATAGCTACCTACCAACACTCTCTTTGGCACTCAGCTGCGCTTACTAGTCATGTTGTTACACAGTTTAGTAATTATGATTTTTCTTACAAGTAAGTAAATATTTAGTAGTGAATCCAGTGAAATACTTTTTATGTAGTAAATTGATGATGGCGTATAGACTTCTGACTCTGAACAGCCCAAGAAGCCAAGGTAGACCTTCACCGTGGGTTTCCAAGACTATCGGCTTGACGGGAACACCAGGCCTCACTTGTCTCCCAAGAAGCGGCTGGAGGGTTCGAACTCTGACCAACCGAGAGTGGTACATGCTTCCTTGGCACATAATCTCTCCTACTATCAATAGCCAAAAGAAAGAAAACCTAATAGTTTAGACCACTACACTTCCAAATTTCAAAAAAGTTGTAGATATTAGGAATGTAAGAGGGCTTCAAAAAGTTTCTGTACAAATGGAATTAAAGGTAATGAGAAATTTTGAAATCCCTCACTCTTCCCTTGCCTTGGCAAAAATAGAGGGAACATTTACGATCTTTAGAACACGCCTTCCTATAATAAGAAAATGTTCCAGTCTTCCCGGGTATAAGGCACTATGGGAAGTAGAAAAGAAAAGAAACAAAGAAATAAAGACAACAAATGATTTTCAAAATGGGTCCCCAAACTACATTTAAACACATCAGTTCCTTCCTTAAAAACCTTCAATGACTGAACCGAGGCTGCTAGTATGAAATTCCTTATTCAAAGCTACTTCCATAGGATGGCCTTCATTTGTCAGCCCATCTCAGGTCCCTTCCCCTCTCTGCAAAATCTGTTTTCTTTCCCAAGGTAACCACATGGCTGCCTTTAGTCTAGCCCTCCCATGCTTCTCTTTGCACATGCATCCAGGCACAGGTATCTATGTAGAAACTCCTTACTGTCCTCCCAAATCATACACTGATTAGATAATTAGGGTCGCATAGAGAAAAGAACACTTAATACAAATTGCAACATTCTCCTCTATGGGAATTTTTAATAATAATAATAACAAATATGCTTCTAGCTTGAGTTTGATTAAGCATGCTTTGTTATACTAAAGATAAATCTACTACAGGGTGGTTTATTAAGATGTAATTTCTGTTGTTCACTTGCCAGCAAAACTCTGTTCCTTTCCACATCTACATTATGCTAGTGTACTGGGAGCTGGCAGGGGGGGGAGGGAATCAGGGGGGCGTGGAGAGTGGTGTTTAAAACTGTACATTTTTTGTTCCCATCAACTTGGCACAATCTTACTATGTAATCAATGTAAGCAATGACTTGCTGAAGCCAAGACAAAACTTCAAAGAAATGGAGAAGCTGAGTGAGCTTCAAAGAACCCTGCAGGGGTCAATTAGCACCTACAATGTTTACCCAAATTGTCCCTTAATTGATAATTGACTTGGTGTATATTTAATTTCTAATGAGGAAGATTATTTAGTTATACAGTGAACAATAGAATCCCTGAAATCTGCTGGAGATAGACCAGCTATCCCACACCAAGCTACATCTGAAAAGAGGTATGTAGATGAAAGAAAAAAGAGACAAGGACCAAGTATGGGATTGGGAGGACAGCAATCTGATGGATTTAGGCCTCAAATATATTTAAAGCTTGGTTTATATACTATTCATACAAGGGAATGGTTACAAAACAAAGATCAAAATACTTGTTCTAAAAAACATTCTGAACCTCTTATCTATGGCATCACCTGAGAAGGTTTACTCTGGTCACAGTGTTTTTTTTTGTAAGAGCAGTTTCACTGGAACCTCATTTTTGTGATGGCCAAATTAAGAGAACAGTGTGTGGCTTTGCAATTTTGTTTCCTGTGTGGGGAGAATGCTGCAGAGTGTGTCGTGATGTTGAACTCAGCTTCCAGGGACAGCACTGTGGGAAAACTCAAGTGTACAGATGGTTTTCTTGTTTCAAAAAAAGGTGAAATGTTGACTGATGACAAACCTCATTCTGGACATCCATCAACTTTCCAAACAAATGAAAATGTCTACTTGCAGTGCATTTGGAGGTCGTTCCACCAGGTCAGACTGTTAATCAAGCTTTCTATTTAGAGGTTCTGAAAAGATAATATAACAGAGTATGACAAAAAAAAGTCCTGATTTGTGGCAGACGGGGGACTGGTTTTGCTCCCATAAAAAATGTACAGGCTCATGCAGCCATCTCAGTGTACCAGGTTTTGGTTTTGAAAGCCTACCTCTCTTGCCCATGTACCTTACTCCCCTGACCTCAATCTGTACAACTTCTTTTTGTTTTGGTGAATGAAGAAGGACATGAAAGGTCAGTGGTTTGAGAACATAGAAGAGGTGAAGGAAAAAATTATGGAGGGGCTGTCAGTCCTCCAAACAGATGAATTTGAAAAAGGTTTTCAAGAATGAAATCACAGATTTGTCAAATGGACTTAGTATACTGGAGAATACTTTGAAGTTGATAAGGTTGTTTTGTAAAAAAAAAATTAAATACATAGCTTTGAAAAAAAATTCCATTTGGGGTGAGGTAGCCCCTCATAGTATGGAGAGCTGCTATATACCTTTCATTTAGCTCCTCTAAATGTTGCCATCGTATATAACTATGGATAATTACTGAAACTGAGATGCTAGCAGTGACGTAATGCTGTTAACTAGCTTACAGAACACTGTCTAATGTACCCAGATACCTAACTAAGGTCTCTATTTCTGCTCCAAAGAACAAAACAGGAATATATGTTGCATTTATTTTCAAGTCCCTTCTGCTCTCTTCAATTTTTCTTTGTCTTTTATGACCTTAAACACCTTCATATTAAATCATTAAATTTGTATGAGGGATCCTTTTTATGGACACAGCATAACACATATAAGAAATAAATCATATGCTAATATAAGTACAAATGTATTGGTTCCATTGTTCCAGCTCATACAAAAGAAAACCAAGTTTCAACATATCTCTGCCTCAGTGGATAGTTGCAGACAAATTATCTCCATTGTCTTGGTAGTATATAGATGACAGATATAGATAATATATATAGAGAGAGAGATAGATGGATATATCATATATATGATATTATTGCCTAGTTTCAGAGGGTTATATTATATAGTTTCTCTGATACATATATTATCTAAGTTTTCTGACATTTATATATATAACATGGATAAGTATATGTATATACATGTAATGATAAAACTTATATAATTTTTGGCCATGCTAGGGCTCTGCTCAGGCCTCTCACTACAAACTATATTTTATATATATCACTAATACAGGCTCAAATATATATATTTAGATTATATACATAAATATAATCTAAACAGAACTTCTGAAGTGGTTTAATGGGCTGGCTGCATTTAGTATTGAGAGGAAATTGCCTGCTGTTTTGTTCGGTGTGTCAAACTGATTCCAAGTTGTGGCGATGCTGTGTACAACAGGATGAAATATAGCCAGAGTCCACATCAACTTTACAATTGTTATGTTAGAGCCCATTTTTGTAGACACTTTTTCAATCCACCTCATCAAGGTGTTTTCTCTTTCGCTGCCCTATTTTACCAAGCATGATAGCTCTTTGCAGGGAATAGTCTTTCATGATAACAAGTTCAAAATGAATGAGACGGAGATGAGGTCTTTCATTCTTAACGTCTAAAGCTCTTTCACTCTGTGCTTTGAATGTGATGAATTTATCTTCCAAGACAGAAGGTTAAGATAACTATTTGGGGGGATTCCAAAGGGATAATGTGGTTATATCTCATTAAAGGATAGGAAAATGATGGGAATTTGTTAAGAAGATGTTTTACAGAAGTTAAAACTGCATTGACCAGAAAAAAGCGAAGAAAATTATGCCCGTTACATCATGACTGTGTACCTGCTCATTCCTCTAGAGTAAGGAGTGTTATCCTATCAGAATTTCACTGGGATGCCTTATCCCACTGACCTTGCTGTTCCAATCTGACATATTCAGAATTGTTTGAGGTCACCAAAAATCAGAAATCTTAAGAGTAACAGATATGCCCATGATTTCATGTGGTATAAATGAAAACAGGCAGAATCTTTAGGGAAGGGTTATTGTTATCTTTAGAAGTCATCAACTTGATGATCCTATGTACAACAGCACATGGTGACCTTATGTACGACAGAACAAAACACTGCTCAGACAGATATTTGTCTCATGATTGCCATCATGCTTGGGCCAGTCCCTGGGTCAATACATCTCATTGAAAGTCTTCCTCCTTTTGCTGACTGCTTGATCAAGGTTAATGTATTGTTGCAATGATTCATCATGCTGTATGGGATGTTTAAGGAGCTTTGGTGGTAAAGTGGTTACAGTTGGGTTGTGATCTGCATGGACAGCAGTTTGAAAACACCAGCAGCCCCATGGGAAAAATACAGAACTTTCTACTCCCATAACCAGTTCCAGTCTAGGAAACCCACACGGGGTCACTGTGCGTTAGGATTGGCTTGAGGCCGGTGCGTTTGGTTTTTTGGTTTATAACATGTTTATTTAAAGTACTTGAGATGGAGTTTCATGCTATCTGCTTCTTAGGAGCATTCTTGCTGTACGTCTTCCAAAATAGATTTGTTTATTCTTCTTGCAGTCACTGGAACTTTCCGTGTTCTTCGCCAGCACTGTTCTCCTCGGGCCCTCTTGATTTGCTGTCAGTCTGAAATATCACGGCTTAGGTCTGGGGCACCTGAGCTCACAAAGTGAAAGCTTTGTCTTTTCTACTGTAAGGATATTTTGTGCAGCAAATTTGCCCACAGCAAAACTTCGATTTCTAAACTGTGTGGACCCCATTAAAATGAATCTCAAACAACCTTGTTTCCTCTCCACTTACCATGAAGTTGTTTGCGGTTCCAGTTATATGGGTCATGGTGTTCTTTACAGAGATGCAGCATCCACAATGGCGGCTGTGGATGATCCTGCTCCGCACGTGCTTTAATCCTCTCCTTTCAGCAAGCAAGGTGCTGTCATCTACAGCCATTACTTTTTTTTAGATTAATTGCAGCCCTTTAATTATTGTTCCTTCTGTCCCAATGCCACATTCTCTTCATACGGTTGTTACTCTTCTCCGCGTTGGTGGTATAGTGTTGAGCCTAGCTGCTTTCATATTGTTAAGTTGCTCTTGTTATTCCTCAGCATATCGGTTGACTAAGTGTTCTCAGTTGATGCAATCCTGTCACGCCCCTCTCTGGAACCAGGTGTTATCTTCGTTTTCATGTTCCAACCGCTGTCTCCTGGTGTATGGATAGTTCCCCCAGGAACGCTATGACAGGATCTGCAAACCCATTCTTTACAATGCTATCCTTGTCTTTCTATGATCCCCAAGGTTGAGTAACTCTGCTCAGCTTAGGGAAGAGTTACAGAGAAATAATACTTTCAAGAGAGTAGAGATGTAAATGGAGGCTATGTTCAGAAACAATAGCTTCCCACTTTGTTATTTCTGTTTAATAAAGGTTTTTTATGATATTGTGTCAATACAACTTGACTCTACATCTGGAGGTATTACTGTTGTTGCTATCATTCAGGGCTTTCAAGACCCATCTGACTCACAGTGACCCGATGAACAGCACAGGGAAAAACTGTCCAACCAGCACCATCCTCAAAACTATTTCACGTTTGAGCCATTTTTGTAACCACTGGTCAATGCATCTTGTACAGGGTCCTTTCTCATGGCAAAGATAATATTATCTTAACTCTTTATCTAAACTCATTTTTTCCTAAACTTATTTTTATTCCAAATGTCTCTTTCTTTCTTTAACTTTATTTTATTAAAAGATAATCCAAATATCTTTTATCTAAAATTTTCTTAGAATAATGTATGTGTTCCTTTTAATGTATTATCAATAAATGTTTGGTGTATAACAGGCACTGTGTAACGCAATAATTATTACTTAGAGTTATGAGAGCGATAGGCTATAAAGAGATTAACCTTTCACATAGCTAGTAGGTGGCAGAAAAAGAATTGGAACAGAGACACTCCTGAGCTACATTTACTATTTTATATAAATAAATATTATATTTGTTTGCAATTTCAAATCACGAAATAATACTGCAATGATTATACTTCATTAAAGGTCTAGTTTCAGCTCTAGGTCTAATATCGGTATGCATGAGGGAAACTCAGTGCACCAAGCCACTTCACATCTAGAGTTCACTCCATCACTTTCGCATGTTATCCCCATGAAAGTAGTCTTTTACCTTCCCTATTCCAGAATTATATGGATTCCTGGTGGTCTAGTGGTTATGGGTTGGGCTTCCGTCCACCAGGTCAGCAGTCCACCAGCGGTCGTAAGGGAGAAAGATGGGGCTTTCTCCTCCTGTAAAGTGTTATAGCGTTAGAAACTCACAGGAGCAGTTCTACTTTGTCCTACAGGGTTCTATGGGTTGGCATCAACTGGATGGCAGTGAATTATAGGATTGTTATTTATGACAAGTTGATAAGCACAGATCTGAAGTTATCATAAAGATATTACCCGAAAAATGTGATTATTAAGACTATCTATGCTAGTTGACCCATGTATCTGGTGGGTAATAAAGGAAAAGATGACTTGCCCAAGCAGATCCCTACTTCCTTACTTCCAACTCAAATTTCAACAGAATAATAATGAGAAATGTCTTCAGTGACAACTGACCTGTGGAGAATTTATAAACTAATCTGTGGTATTATTTCACGTGCATCATTAAGGAACACATGGCATGTGGTCATGTCTTTAGGCTACAGGCAGTGAAGGGAATTTCAACTACACACCAGCTTGAGAATGAGTTATATGGGGGTGGAATTCAAGCATGCTTCTTTCTGCCTTCCAATCTTCTTTATCATATTCTGGCACCAGCCATTCTTCCCAGGCTGCTCCACTTCACCGCTGGGTTTGGTAATCCATTATGGTCCCTACAAAAACCTCACGGACAATATTCACAATTCGAAGCATTTACTCGAGTAGTTGATAGGTAAATAGGTTAACACTGGTTAACATCACGTCGGGTCCAGAAAACACCAAGAATGGAACCCTTTGGTCTAGAACTGTGCTTCTTCTCAACACAACTGCAGGTGCTTCACTCGGTTCCTTAGTCTGACAGCTCCTTGGCCTCTGCCCTGCTTGAGCAAGTTTTACTGAGCTCCCTTGTTGGGCTAATAAATGACCAGAGGAAGTCCTTTCTGCAAGGCCGCCTTCTGTGGGAAACACTCAGATTTGCATGGGGTAAGGAGCCTACTCTCTTCTTTCAAATGCTCTCACTCCCACATTGGAACCTTGAACGTGCTCTTCTTCATTACTGGGGGTCTGGAGATTTACTGCACCTGCTTTCAAAATGGCTCACTCTAGAGCCAGAAATTTCTGTTGAAATTTGAGTTGGAAGTCAAGATTTGAAATTTTCTTGGGCAAGTCATCTTTTCCCATGACTATTTACAATTTAAATAGGTCAAGATTGTATATAGAAAGCAAGCCTTGCTAGTCATATTTTCAGAGTAACATCCTTCATCTTGATGTGGTTGAACTATTTAATATATCGATATATCATATGTGAATTTTATGCCAGTAAAACTATTGGTTAAAATACATTTTTTAAAACAAATGGCAAAACTGGCCAATTCTTCCCTGTAGTTCTCCATGCTTTATTCATACACCCCTACCCAGTCATTACAGGCAGCCTGGTGGTGTAGTGAGCAGGAGCAGGGCTGCTAACCTCATGGTCAGCATTTCAAAACCATCAATGTCTCCAGGGGAGAATGATCTGGCTTGCTTCTCCCATAAAGACGTACAGTCTGGGAAACTCTCCCAGGCAGTTCTACCCTTTCCTACAGGGTGTCTATGCATCAGCATTGACTCGATGGCCAGTGAGTTTTATAAGAACACATAGTCATTTGTTGAGAGTCACTAAGACAATGGATGGTGGGGGGCTTCATCAGAAATTTCGCTTCATCAGAATCATTCAATTTCTTTGCAAATGGGTAGGTTAGGTGTCTATCTTTCCAGTCCCCACAGAGAGGGCAGTTTCCAAACTCTACCTCTCAGTACTGCACCACTATCACAGCAGGTGGTCTGGGGAAACTTGGTACCCCAGTAAGCAACATGATTATTGAAAATTATGCTGCGGTTCTACAAGCTAACTGAAGACGGTAGGCTGTATTTTGAGAAAGTTTCGATCAATCAGTGTGATTTTATAAGTCACTCATTCCTCTCTCAAATCCCTGCCTATTTTGCTCTGATACACACCCTCTGGAATAGGTGCAGAATGAAGACTCGTTCACAGTAGAATTGATCTTAAGTGGGAACTAAGGAGGATGGATTGTGAGGGCTGCAACAGAAAACCTTAGCCCCATTTCTCATGTTGCCTCTTTTTGGCTTCCTCTCGGTTGATTATACCCGGGATAAAAGCGTTTGAGCTAGCCAACTTGTCTCCAATGGATGCAGTTGACTCATTAGTGAGGGGTCTTGTATTCTGATAACTGATTTTACCATGATTTTGCCCAGAAGTACACTCGATTTTCATAGTTCTTCACAAATATACAAAGTCCTCCTATAAGAGTTCATCTTAACTTTATCTTCATTTTGAGGGAAATGTGTATTCATAATTTCTAGTATATTAAAATTGATGAGAATAAAAACATTTTAAATATCAATAGTACGTATTTAAATCATAGAAAAATGTTTAACATATTAAATGCTAGCAGCTATGGATTAAAGACTTAAAATTTGTACTTATCTTAATTAATTGGGATTTATACATATATCAGATCATTCTGTATTTCAATCACAACCAGCAAAATTGAACATTTGCTACCACAATGTTTCCAAACATTCTTTTTTTATATGGACGCATTGATATGGACCCCTTGATGTCATCATCCCTTCACCTCCTCTGTGTCCCCCCTCCTCCCAAAACCCTTTTCACTTGCTGACTCTTGAAGTTCATCAGTCCTGATTTTCTTCCCCAGAAAATGAAAAAAAAAAAAACATATACTTCAACTACAAGAGGGTGGTTCTGATGGAAAAGCATTCCCAAGATATCCCCTAATATGTCCATCAAAAACCAGACAAAACCATTCAACCCCCCAATACATAAGATTTTGGAAACCAGATCATGTCTAGTGTGCATCATGGGGGAATCTGCTGACAAGTTTTAACTGTTTGAGTCTGGCTTCCACCGTTGATCTTCTTGCCTCCACTCACTAATGCACTCCACTGTGGAGGGAGGGAGCTCCCCGGAGGTTTAGTTCCTGTGTGGTTCCACCAATGAATCTTGGATGCCCACTGTCATCCACAGCCCTCAGCAAGCCAGATTCTCAGATTTAAGGCTCTGATATTAATCCCTCCCTTCAATTTTGGATTATATGCTTCACAGTCCTTAGGTGACTCAGGATGGTGTGCTTCTTCCATGTAGACTTCGTCGACACTTCACTTAGACGGCTGATAGTTCAGAGGCAAACATTTAAGACCCAGGTGCTGGGCATGCTCTAAGGTCTTTGCCACATTTTGTTATTGTCCCCATCTCTTCCATGTCCCCTTCTTGGAGGTGAGTACAGAGCAGGGCCATGGTGTAAGAACTAATTGTTCTTAAGTTAAACTGGGATTTAGTGTGAGCCCTCAAACCATTCCTGGATCTGTGTTTGTTAGCTCTGGTCTTTTCATGTATTCTTACTTTGGAACTAACCCAAATGTCCTGTCATTGCATCTTACAATCTTGTCAAGCAGAATTGAACTATTGCCTCCATAATCAGTACACAGACATCCTCTTTCACAATAATATATATCTTAATATAACATTGTTCTAGCAAGACCTTATTTATCCACCTACCAACAGCTTTCCAAACGTGGTCCAGCTGTCTTCTGTTTCCTCAGACTCCTTGTGTTTCTGGCTTATGTCCTCAGTGTCGTAGTGTGTCTGAGGTAGAGTCCAGTTCACCCAGTGGAGCGCCTATGTGGGACCTGCTTGGTGCAGCCTTTGGAGCGGGTTGTGTGCCTGTAAGATCCAGGATGTCGTGGCTCAATGTGCCATGACATGTGGCCTGGGTCCTCAGGATGCAGTCAGAAGCCAGGGTCAATGTGGTTCGGCTGGTGCGTGCCCCCAAAGACCCTCCCCCTGGTGTTCCTCAAAGCATTTTCTGTCATTCTTCCCCAGGCCTGAAAGTCAGTACCCTCCTCTTTTCCTGACAACAGATATAAGCCATTGTGTTCCCCCGATTGTGATTGCTCCATTTCCCTCTCCTGCTTTGTTCTTCCCATCTTGTCCTTCCTCCTCTTGCTGGGGCTGTCTACCTGTCTGGGGAGGTGGTGGTGTTGGTGCATGTGTGTAGGGGTGGGGAGTATAATTCAAAGGCATCATTTACCCTGGGACTCCATGAAATATATCCCGACTAAGGAGCTTTAGAAGAGAATATAAAATCAAACATAAATTTTAGGATCATCAGAAAAATGAATAGACTAGGAAGAGAATTCTGCATTCACATCTGCACCATCCATGGAGCACAGGCTGTATTGTAATTCTCGTCTGCGTAAGTCAAGTCGCACAATTTAAGTTCATTTTCATCAGGACAGGATCATTTAAGTTGCAAACAATAGGAAAAAATTCCTCTTGAAGAATTATAATTCTTTACATCCATGCTGTTTTTGTGGCCATCCTTCCTCTTATATATATAATTAAATGAACACTTTAAATAAATGTGCCTTTGAAACTCACTACCATCTAAAGGAAGCAATCTACTAATTCAGTTTTAGAGTTTCTCAAATCATAGTTGCTAACTTTCATTTATTCATGAAATCAGCCAATTCATAAGAGTTTTCCAATTCTACATTTTGATATCTTCATTTAAAGTTTCTCTCAAAGCTTTGCATATCTAATTTTTCTTTCTGTTTCAAATTTGTACAATTTCATGGAGGACTGGTTAGGAGAATAGGTAATTTTGTGCAATCCAATACTTCTCCAGCAAATGTGATATCTTATTGCTTGGCCTCCTTCCTATTGGTACACGTTATGCAAGCTTAATAAGTCCTGTGAGAGAGCGGTGACCTAGAACATGAACATTTTCTATCTTTTGACTTAAATGAACAAAAGAACTTAAGGAGTTCTGATTGAAGCCTTTAAAGCATAGTAGTATAATTTCTTAATAAACCAATGTATAAAACCCAAATCATTGCCATCAGCTTGATTCTATCTCATGGTGACCCTGCAGGACATGGCAGAACTGCCCTTGTGGATTTCCAAGACTTTAAGAGGCTGTAACTCTTTATGGGGGTCCAGAACTTTGTCTTTATTCCTCTGAGAAAGCTAGCTAGTGGTTTCAAACTGCTGACCTTCGGGTTAGCAGCCCAATGGATAATCCACTGTGCTCCCAAACCAGTAAATGCAAAGGCAAATAAAGTAACATTGTTAGAAAATCATAGACACGTTGTTTAAATAAATAAATATATTGATTTAATAATAAATGAATAAATAAACATATTTGATATGTATCAAAGTGCAAAGCGAGGTTGCTTTACTTACTCTCATCTAGGTCTGCATACTTCTGAAGGCCTCATTTCCACTTCCTTCACCATTCCCTACAGACTTCTGAGTGCTTCTATTTACATGGTACCAAAATGGTATTTTAATATCCTTGAAAATTTCAAATTATGTTCTTTCCAATTATTCTCTTAAGTTTGAGGACAAAAATGAGTCTTAAGAGATAAAATAAAAATAATAAAATAAATAAAAAATTTTTAAAAAGAGATAAAATCAGGGCTTTTGAGTATATGGGGTAAGGTCCTCTAAGGAAATTCTCCTGGGATAATCCCTTACTACCCTTGAAGAATAAGCTCACTTTTACTCACCAATATAGTTTTCAAATTTCATTAAATGTCTTCCTCTTAAGCCCCCCTAATCATCCTGTGTGAGTTGAGAAAATCTATTAAAATTCCCTTTGGGGATACAAAAACAAAATCTGGTAATTATACATGTATTACCATAAGCATCTGAGCTGACTTCTCCACCTTCAGTCCAGCAGTCCAGAAGAGCTCCTTGGACACCACGCTTCTTAGTAGACCTCTTTTGAAGGGACCCTCAGGGAACTAAAACATATGTTACTGAGAGCATCGGTGTGCATCTGCAGACTGGTCATAGAAATATGTCTGAACACATGTGTCTAGTGTCTGTATGAACTCAAACTTCAGTACCAATACTTTTTGACTTATAAGAGACTTTGATTTTTATCCATTATAAAGTTTGCAATAAACGATACCTGATAAATCTCATAATGCACTCCCTTTACTGTTTGGATGAGAAAAACTGCATCTTAAAATAGTAAGGAACTTGCCCTAAAATAGCACATTAGTTTTCTGAGAAGTCAGGTCTTCTGACACTGTCTATGTTGACTCCATTATCCCAGGCTGGCCAGCTTCCTTTCTGTCGTGGGCAGAGACACTGTCTTCTTTTGGTTTGCCCGTTCTGTCCACAAGCCGGCATATAGAATATGGTGAAGCGACATCTACTGATTTAGACATTGGTGCAAATCACATCTTGGTTTTGAGAGTTAAAAGTTAAGCAGGTTTCATTAGTGATAGAATTTTCCATGAATTTAGTATTTTAATGTCAATGTGACCCTGAAGCATGAACAAGAGGTTGTTGCAATTTATGAAACATGCTTGATCCCGAAACATTTGAGATGGGCAGGGTATAGAGTAATATCAGGTTCTATAGCTGTGATTCTTTTGATGACACAAATCAAATCATGACCTGCCAGGACATGTTCACTATTTACATTCCAATTTGAAATGTATGTCCCCGTGACCAGAAACCAACTTGCTGCTGCTGCTCGCCATGTCTGTGATATGGTTGCTCCACCTTGACAGGCTCCTTTCCCTCTTCATCCTTCCCAGTGGAGTTATCTATTCATCCTTCCATTCGCATTATCCTTGGAGAGTCACTGAGGAGGGAGAGAGAGCAGTAAAATCCATGTTCTTCCGCTGTTGGGTAGGATAATTTGGGTTAGTTTTTCAAATCCCAGAATTTTAGTTTCTGGACTCTAAAGTACGAGATTAATTATATTTATTTGTTGGATTTTGATTAGAGTTCAGAGGTCTGTCATGCAATCTATTCCAGAGCTATGAAAAACTGTATTAGTCAGTGTTTCTCATATTATGTCTAAATTCTGACAAAACAGTGCTACCGGCAATAGAGGCTGTCAAACTTGAGAGAACAGAGATAAATGCCCAGGCTGGTCACTATGCAACATCTCATAGAACTCTTGGAATTTGGTAGGTAGTAAAATGCATAGGTTCTCTGTATGAAAAAGAAAACTGTGTGAGTATTTTAGGCATTGGAAATGTAAAAGAAAAAGTGCACATGTTAAAAATAGTTAATAATACAAAAGAAAGCAATATACTATTTTGACAGAAAATAAGGAATACAGTGTTTAAAAATCAGGAGGGGGAATTTGAATGAAATTCAAACACAGCACATTGTGTCTTAACAAAAGATTCAACGTGTTCCTAATATCTATTAGTAGAAATAAAAGAATGTTTCAGGAAAACTACACTAATTGTGGCATGTAACATTGATTGGTATTAAAAGAAATTATAACCAATATAAATTTACATATATTTTATGAGTAGAACACATTATTTATATGGACTTTGCATGATAACAGGAGTAGAAAGGGAAAGTGATATATTTGATAGCCTCAAATATCAGTCCCTGGGCTTTCCCAATCACTGAGCAATGATATTTCAACTTTAAACACCAACTATAAGCTTGTTAAAAATTCAAATATCCAGGAACCATGGCTCTAAAATCTTATGCAAGTTATTTGGGATAGAATCCACATTCTAATAAAAACCCACGGTGTCTTTAAAAGGGAAATTTGAAGCATAGAGAATTATGGGAAAACATGAATGCTTTTAACTATAAGAAAAGAATTAGAACATGCTTCCTTGCCTTCCTTCACTAGCATCTCTCCCTCCCACCGCCACAGAATGCTCACACAGTTAAACAGAAAGACCCTTTGGTGGTATTTCCAGCCAGTCGGTCCAACTCAGACAAAGGATCCTGCTCCTTTCAGACCGCTCTTCAGGGCGTGGTTCCCAGGTGGGGGTGGGGTTTGCTATGGAAAGAAAGGAAAGAATCACCTCTTTGCAAAACAATGAAAAAGTCCAGAGGCCTGGCTTATCTGAAGTCTGCCTATTGATTAAAAGGGAGTAGATATATGATAGGTACCAGCAAAACAAATTCTAGTCTTCAGAAAGAATGACGGTAACAACTTCAGCTTTGCAAGGTCTTCAGCCATTTGAACTTCAATTTAGAGCTTTGTGAGCACTTCCTGTTAGTTATGTGCAAACCTCCCAACACTAGGTGAGGACCAACGCAAAGAGTGAACTTGTTATTATTGAACAGAGGGATATCAAACCAAAGGATATGCACATTTCTTTAATTATTTAACGATTTGTGGTGGGGCTTCGATTCCAAAGTGTGTGTGTGTGTGTGTGTGTGTGTGTGTGTGTGTGTGTGTGTGTGTGTGTGTGTGTAGGCAAAGAACAACAATAAAACCTTTCAGAGCAGGAAAAAGAGCTTTTAAATAATTTATTATGTAATTCTAATTAATGGAAAGAGATGTACTTGCTTTAAAGTGTTATTTATTCTCATGAATGCACCTTATTTGTGGTGAAGGACTATCCTGAGCATAAAATAGATCTTAATTTACTACTCATCAGCGATTCTCTAGTACCTTCTAATTTACCACACGCTGTGAGAAGGGACAGGGATGCTCCATTTACAACCAGCACCAGCACCCTGATGTCTGGGGGGAGTGGACCCTAGTGAGCACAGGATTTAATGCACAATTTTTTCATAACAAGAAATAACAACAGATCCAATATTCTGAAAACTAAAAATATGAAGACAGTGATACAAACTGGTGAGATCCACACTCTGGGACCTGTTTATTTTTGCTGTATAAAAATGATTCACTTTCGCCTTACCTCCACCAAGTTCTTATTTACATATACTATTTTCTTTCTGGTTTTTTAAAATCATTTTATTGGGGGCTTGTACAACTCTTATCACACTCCATCCATTCATCCACGGTGTCAAGCACATTTGTACTGTACTACTTTCAAAGACAATGAATTGTACTAAGCTGTAATCTATAATTAGAAGGAAAGATATTTCTCTTCCTCTCTAGCTTTCTCCTAATCTCTTTTCTAGTTCCCATGTGTTCTTTCTTTTTCTGTTCTATCTCCACAAACATATGCATCCCCAGGTGTCATATAACTATTCCAAGAAAGGATTTTAATCTTTAAAAATATCATGGGAGTGTACTCAATTTAAAACTTTAGCTATATTCTCTTCTGTCTTTAATTTTAATTTATACTTGCTTAGTTTAATAAAAATATTGCATTTCTTAGTGTTGATACTCAGTATTGTCTAGTCTTTATTTATTATATAAATTACCTGTAGTATAGTATCACCATTCACATGTCAGTTTGCCTAACTCTGATGGATTGTGTGTTGCTGTAATGGTCGAAGCTATGCCACTGACAGGACAACTATCAGAAGGATCATCCAAGGTGGACAGGTTTGAACATGGCTGCCAGACTGAAACTGACTCAAGAACCTGACCACTGACTGCTGAAAAGGATGGCCAGCGAAAACCGGATGGAATGGCACCAGGACTCTGTCTGGGATGGTGCCAGATGAGCTCGTAGGTTGAAAAGCACTCACAAAAATCACCAAGGAAAGCATGCCTGCTCAGCAGTGTTGTACTTAGTGGCCGGGATGGAGTAATGCTGTCTAGACCTTTATTTGCTGATGTGGCACTAATCAAATGAGATGAAACATCTGCAAATATCTGTTAATAATTGGATACATATGATGTAAGAAGTATGAACCAAAGAAACTTGGAAATTATTAAAATGAAATAAATGTTTGAAAATATATCTACTATGCTTTAGAAACCAATCATTATCATCATATTAATTCTGACACCTAACAACCTTATGGAACTGAGTAGAACAGCCCCCCAGAGTTCCTCAAAGCCAGCTGTCAAACCTTTCTCCCATAGAGTGGGTGTTGGTTTAAGATCAGCATTTTGAAAAGCCTATCATAGTTTTCACCAGAGCACTACCAGGATTCCTTGTACTCTAGGCATTAAGCTCTGTCGTGTACAGTCTAGTATGACTCATCAAGTTGAACTTTCTCAGACTGTAAATGTTCCTGGGGACGGCAGTCTCAACTACCCCTTGCAGAACGGTTGGTTCCAACTGCCAACCTTGCCTTTGAGAGCCCAGAGGCCGACTCACTGTGCCACCAGGCTTGGTCCTTTTGCAGCAGAGAAGCACAGGCAGGGACAATGTCAGATTCACTGTCAAGGAGAATATTTTACGATCTCACCTAAAGTATAACACTGTCAATAGGAGGATAATGTATATTACACTTCAGGGGAGCATTCTTTCATCATATTGGTTGAATCTATATGCTGATCAAATAATCCCCAAAAGCAGACTATAAAGAAGAACAGCATCAGAATTGGGAAGAACTTATTAACAAAGTAAGATAAGCATATACAACAACTTCGTTTGCAGAAAGTAAATGTAACACATACACAAACACACATACATACTCATACTTGGGCCAGTAAGAAATATCCTGATGAAAATGAGAAAATATTGAAATTTGTAAGGGTTTAATTTACTATGGATCCACAATGCCCAAATAAGCTAAAAAAAAGAAATTAAAAATTGTACTTATACATTAGAAAATGTACTTCGTACTTATCAATGATTTAATTACACAAAATAATAATGCATACAGTAGTAAAAATATACTATCCAACCCTTTTGTACACTGATGACATATCTTATTCAAGTGTGATGAAAGGGACTGGTATGGCAGGATTGCCAAGGGAGAAGGTGAGAATAATATTGACTGAGAGATGATGACAAGGTTCAAATGGAATATAATCAATGTTGTAAATCGACTCTTCTGGCTTTGTTTTAATATCTTTAGCTCCAATCTGAGCTTACATATGAGCAATTTATGGTCCATTCCACAGTAAGCCCCAGTCTAGTTTTAACTGTGGATAATAAGCTTCTCCATTGTCTCAACCACAGATGTAGTCGTTTTATTTCTGTGAATTACATCTAGAGAAGTTCATGTGGATACATTAGAAGCCTGGACCTCAACGCTAATCCATTTCAGAAGGAGTATAGAGAATGCAATGCAGTTGAATTCTGAGTCAATTTTTCCCATAAGAACTAACTGAAAATGGATTACTCCTTTCTCAACCACCAAGTTTTTAACTTAACCTTACCTTTTTATACAAAACATTGTACAGACATTTCAAAGTAAATAGGTAAGTGAACCAGAGTTAAATAATACAATTTAAATAAGAAGCACAGCATTAAAAACGTTTTTAACAACGACAGGATGGCCCACAGCTTGAAGCTGATGAGGATCTGGACCTGTGGGCGTGGACATGGCTGTGGACGAGGAGAGGAGGGATGGAGAGAGAGAGTCATTCAGAAGGGGAAACCCCCGGCTGTCTTTTTCTAAAAAATAAAAAAAATCAGTGACTCTATTTTGATCTGCTATTGGTGTTTCCTTAACTGTTTCTAAAAGGGTTTACTAAATTATCAACAATATCGATAACACAGTTAACCGGTTTCTTATCATGATGATTCTTTTCAAAAAACTCTTTCTTAGGACCCATGTTTTTTATTTAAAAGCAGTACAAAAAGCCACAAAAACAAAGAAAATTATAGCAAAATGCTTGGAACACAGCCACAAAAGATTTAAACAATGCCAACTAATGCTGAGTGCCTGAAACACGAGCTGCTTTTGTTTACAAAATTCACACATGTCAGGTCAGATTTCCTTGATTTGTTCAAGCTCCGATGCAGCATTTCTTGACATTTTGCATTGAAATCTGATGCTGCCGAGTCCTGATGCAGTTGAGGGCTGGGGTTCGACTGCAATTGCCATTCATGTTGGGAAAAGCTATTTTCTATGAAGAGGTCATTGGTCTTGCAAAATTCTATCATGTAATCTCAAATTTCATTTCTACCACTGAGACTTTATTTTCCAACTACTTTTCCTTCCTCTGTATTTCTAACTGTTGCATTCCAATTGGCAGTAATTATCAATGCATCTCGATCACACATGTGATCAATTTCAGGTAGAAGACTTTGGTAGACTTCTTGAATGACTTCATCCCTAACTTTAGTAGTTGGTGGATGCATTTGAGTAAGTTGTGTTGACCGGATTTCCATGTATGTGAATAGATATTATCTTATGACAGACATCATTGTACATCAAGACAGCTCGTGAAATGTACTTTTTGTAGTAACTGGAACACCATTCCTTCTGAATTTGTCATTCTGGAATATTAAACTATACGATTTTTTGTACCAATCCATTTCTGATCACTGATGTCTAGAGCAGTGATCTTTACGTATTCCATTTCATTTTTGATAACTTACACTTTTTATAAATTCATTCTTTTTATATTCCAAGGTCTAGCTTTTAATTGATTCTAGCCATAGCTGTTTCTTCTCACTTTGATCATATCCCATCGGAAATGAAGGTCCTAGAGGTTTCACTCTCACGGGGTTTGCTCCATCATTACGGTTGACTCTACTCTGAGCAGATGGCTCTTCTTCAGTCATACATTGAGTGTCTACCAAACTAAGGGGCCCATCTCGTGGCACTATCAGACAAAGGAACAGACAAGAATCTACTTCTTTTCACGAGTGTGTTAGTCTGGGTAGGCTGGAGAAACAAATTCATAAACACGCTTCTGTGTATATAAAAGAAAGCTTTATACACAAGAGCACTTGAATATTGAGAAAAATCCCAGCCCAGTCCAGATCATGTCCGTAAGTTCAATATTAGCCCATATGTCTGACACTAGTCCAGAAATTCTTTAAATTTTTAAAAACAAAACAACTTGTCTGCACTCTGTATTTGTCTGGAGATGGGGGTGGGAGGGGGCGAACATGGTAAACAGCAAATTGGCTCTGAAAGAACTCCCTGTGTGAAACTCCAGTAAGAGCGTAAGTTTGAGATGGACAGCAGAGAAGGGGGGGAAAGGAGACTCCGGATAGGGCAAGATATGACAAAATAACGATGTATAAATTACCTAGGGCACATGAGGGATGGGGGAGCGGGGAGGGAGGGAAAAAAAATAGAGGACCTGATGCAAAGGGCTTAAGTGGAGAGCAAATGCTTTGAGAATGATTGGGGCAGGGGATGTGCAGATGTGCTTTATACAGTTGATGTATGTATATGTATGGATTGTGATAAGAGTTGTATGAGCCCCTAATAAAATGTTTTTTAAAAAAAGAGCATAAGTTTGAAATTTGAAGTCATTTGCCACTTCTTTTGTGGTATAGTTTCAGAGCGTATGCAGTGTTTCCAAGTGTAATTTGGTAGTTCCCCGATCAGAACTTGCAATGATTGTTCTATGCTCTTCAGCTGCATATGTACAAAATCCCTAAAGAGAAGCTGACAGTTTGGAACTCTGGGCAACATCTTAGAACATGGTGGTAAAAATACACTCCAGGTTATCTATAACATGACAGTGTCCACCTCTGTTGGAGAAATGCAGTGTCGTGAAAGGACTGGCATGAAAGAAAATTAAGGGGAAAACATAATTTAAAAAAAGTGATCGTTAATATTAGCGGAGTTTTAACACAGTGTCCAGTGGTAGTTTTGTGTTCTAGATGTTGACCCATAGTCCCATAAATTATTTTCATAGGTTTTTTTAGTATATACCCAGCCATGGTGTGATGGCAAAGATAACTTGTTTTAGTTGCAGGATAAATGTGAAGATGATTTGACACTGACTAAATTCCTGGACTGACTGACTCCCAGTTCTGCACGATGCTGTCTGGGCTGCTAAATCCCTGAGCCTCACGTTTTTCATTGGTACAGTAGATAGAGCAAGCCTGTGGGGCAGGCTAGTTGTCTGTCTAAGGGCAGAGCTCCTGAGGGCCCAAAGTGTACTTGGCTCAGCAACACTCATTGCCACCATCATCCTGCACCTGCTCCTCCTGGCTGCTTTTTCTTCCCACCTTTCTGTCATCAACAGGTCTCTTAAATTTCCTCCATCAATGTGTGACCTTTCTCTGGCCTCCGATCTGAATCATTCCAGCCATGTGTCGCAATCTGTCCTCTCCATACAATGCCTTGTCCCACATTATTTAAAAGGGTATTTTGTTGATTTACTTGCCTTTGATAGTTCTTCTCAATAATCATATGTAGTAGATCTTTAAAAGGATAGAAATAAATGAGGATTGAGGATAAATCAGCACCCTGTTTTTTGATGAATATTTTGTGGTAGTAGGAGCAGAAACAGTTGTCATGGCAGAAATAGTAATAACTAAGATCTGTCTATTAGAAGGATTCCTCAGGCCTTTTAAATATGTTAGCTCATTAAATTCTACCAATAATACCTGTGGCATGTTCAGCTACACACAACTCATAAACACACAACCAGCTTTTAAAACACAGACATAAATGTTAGTCTAAATTGTGGTTGACCTTAGTTAGCCTTATACTGGGGAAACTCCGCAGAGGACAGGTAGGTATTCTTTGAAGGGAGTGGATATGATCCCACTGGCCAGCAAGAATGGCCATCTAAGGTGTCCCTCCCTTCTTGACTTTGAAAAATTTTATTATATGTAGCATCAAAGTTTGTTCATAGCATGTTTATTGAATGTACAACTCAATCAACTTCTTTGAATGTTATTGGGACCAAGAAGAGTCAACTTCATAACGAATGTAATTAAAGAGGATCATTAATATTACAATTCAGAGGGACCGTATGTGACAGAGTTCTTTAGCATACGACCCATTGAAAATGCCATGGCACCCCCCTCCCCGCAGAAGAATTCACTTGATGCTATGGGACATGTCTGATCAGAGCACACAGGAGCAAATGAAGGGAGAGGTCACACATCCTAGCCCACCAAGCCCTGAGGACTATATTCCCGCTCAGAGAAGTCAATGCACAGAGGGGACCATAGGGCCGACCCCATCAAGAGACACGACATGCCTCACTGACCCATAGCGCTATGGGCCACAACACTGGAGATGCATTGTGGGAATTGCACCCAATCTGACCCCACCACACTGAGGTAAAACACTAAGGTGTGCAACAGAATAGCAAGGGGAGCAGAGCAACGAAGTCCCCAGGGAATACCAAAAATAGACTTTAGGCCCAGGGCATGAGGTCCCATCAGACTCAATCAGAAAACACTACAGGTAAACAAATAGACCTCGATCTATTTACAGGCTTTTATTTTTTTGTCAGTTTTTTGTTGTTTTCTTTTGCTGCTTTGTTTTGCACAAAGAGACCTGAATTTAAGTCCTAGTTCTGTCACTTATCAGTTATGTAGACTTGGCGAGTTATGTAAAGCCTCTATGTCTCCCCCTCTAAATGCAGTTAACAGTGGCGCCTCCATTATTTGGATGCTGCTGGAATTTAAAATGATATATAATGTAGCACATTACAAGTACTCTGCCCCAGGCTGAAAAGAAAATGTGACCACATTCACGTAACTGGAGATCCAAGCTTATCCGGAGTAACAAATCTAGTTCCTCTAGTTGTTTCATGCTTCCTTCCCCCTTTGCCCCCCTCGCCACTATCATGATTCCAATTCTACCTTGAAAATCTGGCTAGACCAGAGGATGTACACTGATACGGATAAGAGCTGGAAACACAGGGAATCCAGGGACAGATAAACCCCTCAGGACCAATAATGGGAGTAGCAATACCAAGAGGGGAAAGGAAAGGTGGGGGAGAAAGAGGGAACCAATCACAATGGTCTACATCACTGGTTCTCAACCTTCCTAAAGCCGCGACCTTTAATACAGTTCTTCATGCTGTGGTGACCCACAACCATAACATTATTTTTGTTGCTACCTCATAACTAATTTTGCTACTGTTATGAATAGGAGACCCCTATGAAAGGGTCGTTGGTCCCCTCCCTAAAGAGGTCATGACCCACACATTGAGAACTGCTGATCTACATATAACTCCCTCCCGGGGGGGGGGTGCGGACAATAGAAAAGTGGGTGCAGAGAGATACCAGTTGGTGTAAGACATGAAAAATAATATTGATTTATAAATTATTTGGGGAGGGAGGGTGGAGAAGCGAGGCAGAAGTAATGAAGAGCTGATATCAAAGGTTCAAGTAGAAAGCAAATGTTTCGAGAATGATGATGGCAACAAATGTACATATGTGCTTGACACAATGGATGTATGTATAGATTGTGATGAGTTGGGCAAGCCCCCAATAAAATGATTTTAAAAAGAAGAAGAAAATACCATTGCTTGGGTTATGTCCACCTTAGTCCTCAAAGTAATTTCTTTGCATTTCAAAACTTTAAGAAGAAAACAAACAAAAATTTTAAAGAGGTGTTGTGCAGCAGATTTACCCAATGCAATGCCTTGTTTGATCTTTTAACTGCTGCTTCCATGAACATTGATTGATTGTGGATCCTAGTAAGCTGAAATGCTTAAAAACTTCAATCTTTCTCTATATGATGAGCATAACTAATGGTCCTATCATGAAGCTTTTTGTTTTCTTTTCATTGATTTGTAATCCTTGAACTTCATCACCCAGTGCTTCAAGTCCTCCTCACTCCAGCAGGCAGGGTTGGATTCTGTGCATTTCACAGTCTTCAGTCTCAAGTCTGATGTTGCATTCTTCTTCACATAAGCCAGATGCTTTAATTGTTTGCTTAGTATGCAGATTGAGTGTGGTAAGAGTTATGAAACACCGACTCACCTGGGCTCTTTGCGGTAGTAATGCCCATTGCCAGGGCATCAATTCTGTCTCACACAGCGCCTGCAGAGAACTCCTGAGGACGTACATGTCAGTAGGGGCAGAGTGACTGGCGGGCCTGACGTGTAAGGTTAGCCATCAAATGCTTACTTGGCAATGACCCCAGGGCTCCAGGCAACGTCAAAAACATTTAACATTTAGTCACTTTTAAAAAAAAATTCATATTCTGTGTGTTAACTGTAAATTTGCTTCTCAGCCATCCTTACTCCTTCGTAATTACCCAAGTTGCATTAAAGCATACCATGCTACGACAATCCAAATAAATCCTTCCTTGCCAGGCATGTCACATGTGATCTTAGTTAGTACCGTTCTCCCGGTCTGGGTTCTAATCACTGTTGCAATAGCAACAAATGACTCACTGACAAAACAAACCAAAAAGATGATTAAAGAGCTTGTTGAGGAAGGTCAGTTGCAATGCCAGTGAAAAATGTTTAGGTTTGAGTTATTGACCAGAGCATGGTACAACATCCTGTCAAGTCTGCTACTAAAGCCTGAAAGGCATGCCACTGTGCTAAAGCCTCAAGCCAAAGGCATTCAGCTGATGCACCATGAGTCTGAGAGCCTGCTTTCTGAACCCAGCGCCCAGAGGCGCCTTGCTCCATAAGCCTCAGCCCTAAAGCATTCAGCTCTACTTCTGTGGGTTGACAAGTCCAATTTCCAATTATGTAAGTGCCCCAGAGCACCTTGACTTCACAAGCAAGTGGAGCACTACCCAGTGGCATTCCTCTGTCCTTGCTTAGTTGGTTGGGAAATCCATAGTTCTTTCCCATGCTCTGACTCCTGGTTCCACTGTTGCTTCTGCCTCCAGGAGGGTCACTTGGCAGGGATCGTGGGTATATGGAAATGTGTTCCATTGCTGGACCTGGCTGGTAACGAGATCCCTCCTCCTGTCTCTCAGAGGGCTCCTTTTACACACGGCAGGATGGCACTCTGGGGAATTTTAGTTACAATTATCACAAGTAAGTCTTATCAGTATCTTCCTTTCCCTTCTTATCAGGCCTGTGCAGGGTAAGGGCATTTGATAGGAGCTAGGGACTTTGGGTAGAAGAACCACAAGTATAACTCACTGGCCCTGAATCTCTGAATCTACAACATAAAAAAAATAAATTAGGAAACATTTCCACTTTCTCGAAGAGAAGAATATGTCCTGAATTATCTTAAACAGAATGAATATTCTTTGAGGGTCTTGTTATACCTATGTCTCTGTGAGCTTAAATATCATGGCGTCCCATTTGATGGGGGACCCAGGCACCCCGTTTCCCTGTGTAAAGTAAAGCGGTGCCCTATCACGGCTCCTGCTAAAACACAGCTGTGCACATCCGGAGGGGGCTTCTTGTGGCTCAGGTGTTATGCCCTTTTTCTTATTTCCCCATCAGCTTCCAATGATCGTGAAGAGCCAGTTCGAGGAGGTGGTTAAAACAGTTGCAGCTGTGGCCCGCCATCAAATGCACATTATGACATTTCTTCCCTCTCGACTGCTGTCCCTGTACTGCGTTGCTTTCAGTAAAGGGGACACGGGAAGTTGTCCAGAGGAGACCAGACCGCAGGAAGTAATGGGTGTCTCCCCAAAGGAAAAGCGCCTTGGCCTTAAAAGCATTAGTGCAGCGATGCATGTGTGCGACACGCTTGGAACCCAGCCTTACACCAATAGTGGAGTGTGCGATTTGTGGTCATTAGAACCCAGCTGGGCAAGAGTAATTTCCATACAACCGCGAAGGAGTTGTGTGATGCAAAGGACACCTTTCATTCAAATTGCGTCAGCACAAATATTCCTAAACCTGCTCATTAGACCCTTGGAGGTTGGATACGTTTCATATCTTTTGGTCAAGTCCGCTGTGTATGTGTGTTCCATGGTGCATTTCAGAGGGCATGGAATATTTTAAATTACTGACCCATTGACAGGCTTCTTGTCATGATGCCTTTAGTGTTGGGTGGTTTCCAAGAGAATGCATAGATAGAGTATGAGTTGGATAAATCTATTTTATAAATTAATTGTAAAATTATATGTGCATGGACCCTCCCAAAAGAGGTGAAATGAAACTGAGCGATGTATGCACCGTTTTGATCCACAGGGGATATAAATCGTGGGGTATGTGAGATTAAAGGTGAGAAGAGTCTGTCAATAGTCAGTGGTGATCTACCTTTTTTGAAATGCATGCACCTCTCCTTCCCAAAGAACAGCACGAATCCCGTGACATTGTCATTTATGCTTCTAATGGGCTGTGTCCTCACTAAAATGGACGCTCTTTCTGTGGATAGCACATGCTGTTCGTGGTTTGTCCTCCTAGATGGTTCTCCACTCAGTTACTGCGTAATGGTGTTGGGGCCAGAGATGAAGCTCGAGTTACAGTGGAAATTTACAGCCATATAATCTTTGTCCCAGTATAATGTAATTTGTAGAATAGCTTTAAGATAAGACAAAAACACACAAAAAAGAGGCAGGTGACCGCACAGGCTTTCTATGTTGTTATTTGAACGGAATAAAACCAGACAGCCGTTCACACACTCATTTACTAAATCAATTCATAACCCATCTTACAAATCATTAGTAGGGATTTGTTTAACAAGACAATAAAGAATTATATAAAGAGAGAAAACAAAACCATGGAGGAGTAAAGTAACTAGAAGTACATTTTAGCAGAAATATGGAGACCAAATTATTAGTTAAAAAACATCAGATATCTATGTGAAAAGAGAATGCTGAACATTTGCATTGCTCTCATTACCAGAAAAGTATTATATTTAAATTTCTTGAGAATGATTAACTTTTAGAAATGAATTTTAACTTGGGGTACATGTCAGGGTCCCAGAGTAATTAAAAGTTTCCTGCCCTAAAAAGCATAATGTGAAGACGTGAAAGCCAATTGTCAGAGTGTTCCTTGAGCTGACTTTTGTTCAGTTCAAACCTGTGTTATTGAAACAATTGAGAAAAAGTTAATTTCTTTATTATTATTATTTACATGTTTCCCATTGACAATAGCTTTCCCTCTGCAACAAGAGTTCTTTGCATGTTGCCGTGTCAACACTGCAGGGCATCCATCAAAAGAAGGCTTCCTCTCTCTTTGGGAAAGCCACAGTCTAGTTGGACGTCAAGAGAAGCAACTACCATAGTGGGTACAATGGGATAAACATGATTCAGAAAATAAGCATTCAATAGGAAAGGAATTAAGAAATCATTTCAGTGTGAGAATCCAGAGACCAAGTGAAGGGTAAGTAGAGAGCACGTCTTACAACCATAAGCAGTGGTCCCTCTTCTTCTCGTCTCTCGCTCAGTCTCACTCACTCATACTCTCACACACACACACACACACACACACACACACACACACTTGGACTTCACATTCAGTGTACGTCATAAACAGACATCAATTCTGAGCCATTGGTATAAAATATTGGCATCATTAATAATATTGCTAAAATGAAACTTTCATACTGATATAGTAGAATATTAATCTGTTTTGATGATTTCAGTTTAATCCAATTGTGGATTGAAGTTGCCAATATCGGGAGGTGTTCATAATATATGAGCTGAGGGTATTAATAGTCATTATTTACCATTTCTTTGACATTTAAAATATACTCACAGTTAATTTCTAACTTATTTAAATAATTTGGAAACTGAATGTGCTTTTGTGCACCTGTTGGTTTAGAAAGATAGATGTTTAAAATACTCCTTTCTTTGATCTCTTGTGAGATCACAATCAAATTTTCATCAAGCCTAATTTTTTTGGTAGAAAGTATAGAGTGTGTAAAATGGGAAATGAAGAACAATTCATTAGCACGCTTCTGATGTTGATTATGCAATTACGTTTTAGAACTTTGACAGTTGTTCTTTCCCAATAATATAAATCCAAATGGTGGAAAAATCATGATTATTGTGTCTGACAAACCCAATGTCTATTCCCTGTTCAACTACTTAGGCAACATATTGAATGTAGCTGAAGTCAATTCTATTTTTTCCACTGTCTGGGAAATTCATTAGACCAAGTTCTTTTATTAACTCATTTGATTATTTTCTGTCTATGTCATCACTTACACTGAGATTGGTATTTATTGGAGAGAGACAATAATTAAAAAGCAATTAAAACATAAGAAGACATGCATAAAAATAGGATGGAGCAAAAGACAATAAAAGTCAGTAGGAAAGTGTTCCAGGTAGGAATAGAAGATTCATTTAGGAAGAAAGAAATGAAACTATGAGGGAAAAAGAACCAGCTAATTCAGTCACGTGAATTCCAGAAAGCAATCAGTTGAAACAAAAATGGCACGTGCTGTATGTTTTTCATGTAGTCAAAGATGTTAAACTCAGCTCCTTAAGATAATTATACTAATCTTTAAACCATTGACGTGGAATACTAGTTCTGAACATCAGTGTTGGCATCAGGGTTTGTTTCAAGTTCTCACTCCGCTAGTTTCATTTTATTGAACATCTCTCATTCACATCTTCCCTGAAGAATAAAACTGGAAAATATAATAGTACACACCTCTACTGGACACAATTAAATCTTGTCTACAGTGCCACCATTTTTAGGGAGCCGAATTCACCCCACACTTGAGGATTAGTGGTTATGATTTAGGCTAACTGCACAGTCAGCACTTCAAAAACACCATTCCCTTCTGGGGAAAGAGATTAGACTTTCTACTCCTTTCAAGAGCTACAGTTTTGGAAACCAGCCAGGGTAGCTCCATGGCAGTCAGTTTGGTTTTGGGTTTAATACTGAATATGCCATTTGATCATAGTTGTGAAGACTTTGACCTGAAATGCACGCATGTGAAATCAATACAGAAAAACAACACAAGGTTTGATTGGCTGAATTGTGTGAAAGTTTAAATCGACAAGCCACACAAGGAAGAGTAAACATGCATACACAAAAATTAATTTCACGAATTAACTAGTTAAAGTCTGCTGCACAAGACCTTCTCCAAAGTTTTGAAAACCACAGAGGTTACTGCATGGGCTAAGGTCAGGCAGGACAGAACCCTGTACTTTTAATTGTTTTATATGCATGTGAAAATTGTACAATGAATAAGGAAGACCTAAGAAGTACCAATGCATTTGAATCAGGGTGTTGGGAAGATTACTGAAAATGCTACAGACTTCAAAAAGAACAGATTTGTCTTGGAAGAAGGACAGCCAGAATGCTTCTCACAGGCAAGAATGTCAATACTTTGTCTCACATAGTTTGAGCTTGTTGTCAGCGGAGAGTGGTCTTTGTAGAAGGACTCCGTGCTAGGTAAAGTGAACGGGCAGTGAAAAAGAGGAAGGTCTTTGATGAGATGGATTGACACAGTGACTGTGGCAATAGGCTCAAAAACAAGAACAGTTGAGAGGAAGGTTGGGATCAGACAGTAGTTAATCCTGTTGGACATAGGGCGGGTGCTATGAGTCAAAATCAATCCAATGCCACCTAACAACAATGAACAAACATTGCGTTGTAAACAAAAAATAGGTAAAATATATACCTAATGAGATTTTTTTTTCTTCTAATGAGACTATGTAAGGCTCAAATATAGCAGGTAAAACATACAATTTCCTTTTCTACTGTGTTAAATTCTTATATTTATTATTTATAAATTTTAAATTTGTTTAGACCTACTTTACATGTAAGTCCCAGAAATTATCCTAAGGAAGTAATCCAAAACCTGAAAAAGGCCTGTCGATAAAGGTATTAATTATAATGTTACAGATAATTACAAAACTATTAGACAAATATTTAGGGAATGGAAATATTCTTATAGATGTTACTGAAAATTAGGATGCCTTAGAAACAGTATTTTACAGGCATACCGATACAATACCTTAATAGTTTTCTTATGCCAGAGAGATTGCGTCTCGAAACTTTAAGCTTGACTCTTGATATATAAGATTAGCTACTACGTCAATGCATCTGATTCCCACTGCTATCAAGTCGATGCCAACTCAGAGAGAGCCTGTAGGACAAGACAGAGCTGCCCCTGAAAGTCTCCCGCACTGTAACTCTTTAAGGGAACAGAGAGCCAGTCCTTCTCCTGTGGAGTGACTGGTGGCTTCCAACTGCCGATCTTAGTTAACAGCCCAACTGGTAACCACGACACAATTGCGGCCTCTCTCACTGCCAGAGTTAACACAGATTCATAGCACACCCCGCCCTGTGGGCTTCCAAAAAAAATTTGGGGGGTATTTTTCTTCATCTGTGAAATAATGCTAAAGAAAGGAACTACGGAGATTAAGCAAACTAATAGGTAGGAAGATGTTAAATAGCAGATTCACAAGAGAGTGCTGAGCTTTGTTTAACTAGGGAAAGCAAGATGGTAGAAATTATGCATCCTGTAATACAATGATCATTTGTTCAATCCCTGCCTTGCTTTAATTAATCTTAATCAATAAGATCGGGTTCCATGTTAAAAGAGCTTATGATATTATATTTCTGTTTACCCAACAAGGTTTATTACTAAACATCATGGGTTGCGCGCTCATCCAGACACCGATGACAAGTGCATTGACAAGTAAAAACTTCCATGTGCTTCTTGAGCCTGCGAAGGATGCCCAATAGCTTGAGCATCCTCATACGCATTGAGCCTTCCCCTCTCTCATTCATCAATAATCACAGACCACCCAGAAAATCATATACGTTTACTGAGGGAGGCAAAAGTAACCTATGCAGATGAATGTTTTCAATATACATTTTAAGAAAATGTTTAAAGAATTCATTAAGTCAGTATATGAACAAAAAAAAGAAACACTTTTAACTTTATTTAAAATCATAGAGTCCACATTATTTTTATAGCATCTATAGTTAATGAGTTTTCTCTATGAGGTCCTTAGTAGTTTCATCAAAATGGCTACACGTGTGTGATAAAAAAAAAAAAAGCAGATGTTCCCCGGCTATCAAGTGGAATAGTGTGTGGGCTCTTACAGGCTTGTGTTCCAAAAAACAGTCATCTAAGTAGGGTGTCAACTAAGTCCACACAGAAGCAACACACGTGCCAGTGTCATGCAAGATGATGATAATACAATCCAAATATCATGAAGAGAAAAGTACCAGAGGTTAAATGATGAACAACCACATGGTAAGAGGTTGTAGAAGACGGGGGAACCAAAGTCCTTCTGCAGAGTGTGTAGTCAGCTTAAGCCTCTGGCAGATTCCCTTTAGCCACAGGCAAGGGATTTGAACAGCGTTATTATCAGACAGAAATTATTGTCAACTTGATTATGGTGGATAGAATTGTGGTATAATATGATACTTGGTCATTTGACCTCCCTCTTGACCCAACCTGAATTTGTTCTAGGCTCAAATAGTTCTTGTTTGTTCCATGCCAGTAATTTCTACTCTGGCTTGTAAAATATGAATGGTAGTGTTTTTGTTTTACTCTTTACATTTATTTTTATACTCTTATTTTCTTCATTCCATCTTTTGTTTTGTTTCTTATTGTTTTGGATGATGTTCCCAGTTTGTAAAGCACAGAGGGAGTGGATGCATAGAGACAATAACTGATGCAAAGGTTTATCAGGGATGCGGAGGGAGGATGGGTGGGAAGGATGGGAGGTGAAGGGATTTGGGGAGCAAACAATGATTCCAGGATGGGAAGGGAGCACTAGAACTGACTGATGATGTATATACAACTCTTTTAAAAATGATTTAACCAGGGAAGTATATGATATGGAAATATTATATCAAGAAAACTACTGAAAGAAAAAAAGAGAGAAAGAAAGAAACCAAAGTTGACCAATGGTTACCGTGGGTGAAGGAGAAAGAATTGTTGCGTTGGGGATTGAGTTTAGATTAATGGTGGTGGAATAATTGTAAAAGGATGTCAATAGTGGTTGTATAACATGAAGAGCATAATCAATGACACTGAATTCCATGTGCAGAAGTTGTGGAATTAGAAAAAGTTTTGTTATATCTGTTTGCCACAATTAAAAGAAAAATGCATGAATAACCATGAGGACAAGGAAGAAGAATATGTACTAGAATTGAATGTGGCAATAATTGTACAATTCTCCTTGTATGATGGAATTATTTGTTGCATGACATGTGGATGAAGTGCCAATAACACTGTTAAAAAAAGAATTGGCTAAGTGCTGAACTACTGGCCCAAATGTTGGCGTGTTGAAATCTCCCTGAGGTGCCCTCCAGCAGAGCCAGAGATCTCCTTTGAGAGGTCACAGATGGGAAAATCTTGTAGAGCAGTTCTAATCTAACTCTGGGGCACCCTGATGTCAGCATTTCAACGGCAATGACGCAGTACGTTTTCCTAAAGAAACAACCAAGATAAAAACATCCTGCTTAATTGAATGTGAATTTTATACAGGTAAAGTATATTAAATTCCCTGGTTTTTACTGCAATGATTGGTAAAAAATGATGAAAATAGCATATGAAGTTGTTTTTCCACTCATTTAATAACTAATTAATATATAATATATCCATATTAGAGGAATAATACCAGAACAGTGATAACTAGAAATTATATACTGATCATATGCTTGAATAAAAATCGGAATCTACAAGCCATTTAAATAATACATTTTAGGGGAGTCAAAGAATACTTTCAATTACTTGGCCACATTTCTCCTATATTTCTTTAAATTTTGCCTGCCAGGAAATTATTGCCAACCATGGCCTTTAAATCAATCATCTCCTGGACACTTCCTGAATCAGTCCCACTAAAGACTGCTGTGAAGCCACAGGCTCGGTTCATAGGAACCTTTTTGTAGGTCACCTGAGATATGCAGACTCTCACTGATGCATGACATTGCCCATCACCCCACCTGGTGGTAGAAGCTATCACAGCAGTAACTTGTGGATGCGGAGTCTCCATGCTAGTTTATGGACAGGGAGTCCTGTTGTCATTTAATAGTGAGCTTTTATAATTACATTTTACAGGTGGGGGGGTGTATGGCTTCTATCTAATGGTTAAAACAAGGAATGTCTACTTGACTCATACTACAGAAAAGCCAAAAACATGCAGTCTTGTAACTGATATGCACATACATCTAAAACAGTATACTGTGTAATTGACTCTATGTTTAAAGTAAAAAAATTCAACCTCACCGCCTGCCTTCTAGTCAATTCTCACTCAGTTACCATACAGGGCAGGCGGGATCGGTTTGGGTTTCTAAGACTGTAACTCTTTTACCGAAGTATAAAACATCATCTTTACTCTGTGGAGTGGCTGATGGTTCTGAACTACTGACCTTGAAGTTAGCAGCTCATCACAGAACTAGTACTCTACCACGGCTGTGTTTGTACGTATAATGGGAAAAACAAAATAAAATTACAGCAATATTAATAACTAACAAAGAGAAGAACGATGTGGGTGAAATATTCAGTTGTATAAACACAAGTATAACTATAAACAAGAATCCCAATGTAGGACTTAAGTAGTGAGTACGCTGCATATGCTGACTAGTATGTAGGGAATCCATTTCTGTCTACCACCAGAAAGTCACCTGGGTAATGTTCAGTTTTCAAAGGAAAAACGATAAAGTGCTAAATAAGATATGAATGTTAAAGACCCATTGGCAGCTCTCTTTGAAATGTGGTTGTTGGCAATTAATCTTGTAGATTGGTAAATTTTACCTGCCTTCTGCCTTTCAAGGACCCTGGTGGTGTAGTGGTTTCACATCAGCTACTGACCACGGAGTCAGCAGTTCACCATCCACAGCGGCTCCACAGGACAAAGATGAGGCTTTATACTCCTGTAAACAGTTCTGTCTGGGAAACCCACAGGGACCCTTTTACCCTGTGGGTAACCACTCTGCCACCAGGGCTCCTGTGTATAAATATGAAATGTGTAAATGAAATGTGTTATTTAATATAGATGAACATTCCGCAGGTAGACATATTATACAAGCCTTCTATAAATAAAATCTTACAAATATCCCCATTTATAGATGGTTTCTAGTTCCAAGTCCACAGTTTTAGTGCTGTGCCATAACAATTCATGAATTAATTCAAAGTATGAATTCTCTTCATTGGAATTTTAAATTATTCTCACTGAGAACAAGAAATAATGGTTTATAAACTAATTACTCCCTGACGTTTGTGACTCAAGTTAGTGTTTGTTTTCTTTTTCTGGAGAACTCAGGCTGGGCGAGGTTTTATTGAAATATGTTCACCTTTGTATTCACGAAGTAGGTTGGAACCATGTCTATCATCTTTCTAGCAAATAAATATATTTAAAATTACTCAAGTCCGTTTTTTTAAGTTATGATATAAACCAGCAAAAATATATACCCAATTTTAAGCATTGTAAGTAAATTTAGTCTAAAACTCCTAGATCCTTAAAAGATAAGGACTGGGATTTGTGCTGCCTAACCAGAATGTCACTAAAATAGCTAATACATCTGATATTTCAAAATAATTTAAACTAATGTAGTTAGTATTGTACTTAATTAAGAAATAGGTTAATTAATTCACTTCAGATAAAATTTTATATATTTACTGATGAATGAAAGACTCAATTGACAGTATATTTTAATATATACAGTCTAAACAAATGTGAAACTTTCAGGAAGGAATTAGTGATTAGTTACTATGTAAAAGGGTCAAAAAGATATGGGGGAAGAAGGCATTGTGCCTAGTCATATAAATAAATATTTAAACAGAGGGAACTAAAATTAATTATTATAAAATATGTAATATTTTATTGCCTAATCCTTCATGTTTTTATAACCTTGATTCTATTTCTTTCAATTAATCATTTATAATATTTGACATTCAAGTTAACATAAAATCCAAAGGACACTTCTTTGCTACTTAAATGTCAAAGATAAATAGTCCCTAAAATATTTATAATATCATTTTTTTATGAAACAAAAGTTCTGATATTAAACATTTAGCTACTAAAAGCATGTGTAGCTATAAAGATCATATATTATATATAATAAAGTCAAGACTGCTTTCTGATAAGCAAGTTGGAAAACATTTATTGATTTTGATAAATATATTGACATAATATTTGTTTTTTTGAGAAACAATTATAAAACATTTTATACTGCATACTTAATTCCAGTGCTAAGCAAAATTTTATAGCACATATCAAATAAATTCACTAAAAATCAAGAGGCATAATAATAATAGAAATTCTCCTTTTCCATATTTACTTTTATTAAAAAAACAATCATGGCAAAAAAATGATCCTTTACTTTTTAGAAGCACATTTTTACTGTTGTAGAAAAGTCTGAGATGCACATTATTTTAAGTAGTTGTTACTTTTAGTAATTGATACATAATGCCAGCAATATAGATAAAAATATTTCTGATGTTATGCATTTAATTAATCAAAAATCAGTATATGACAGTAATAAATTATAAGTGCTTAAAAAGTAAGTGTTCTTCTGCAAATATTTTTTATCTAATACTAACTCGACTGAGGATACTTGACTTGCACCCAGCTCCTGTGCAGACGAGACCTTCAGGTGGGGCGCACGCTTAGACTTTGCCTGGACAACTGCCTTGTAGAGGGAGCTTTGCAAGACACCTCACTGTGTAGCTTTTTCATGTAGAAAAAGAGTTTTAGTACCATTTCAAAGAAATTGTAGGGATTTGTAAGCATTTTCTTTTCACTGCCTCACGTGCCTAACCCAGCCAGGACCCTCGTCAGAATTCGAGCTCCCATACACTTATCTGTGATACAACATACAACTTTAAAATGCTTTATGCAAGAAAAGGACATTAAATATTTAATCACACAGTGTTTGAAGGTTAGACTTCATTCACTTTCCTACCAAAGAATAATAATTTTTTTCAAGTCACTAAAATGCTTGTAAGTTATATTTTACATATTATTTCCCTGAATTCCCTATTTTAGGTCATTTACTTGGTTTTCTGTCTGTATTTTGTTCCTTTGAATTGTTTATAGTTTTTCTTTGCTGTTATGCACAATTTTGAGATAAATGATAAAGCATAATTATAAATATCCTAAATTATTTCATCAGACAAGTCATTAGAACTTGCTAGGACATTGCATGCATGCATTTCCCCTGTTTATCATTCGCACGGTGTTCATGCTGCACAGAGTATAAATAAACTTGTTTTCAGTATTTGTGTCAACACTGGTTAAAATCAGTAAGTTTTAAAATTTGCAATACAAAATTTCAAAAGTGAATTATGTACACATTTAAAATAGATGTCCTTAAGAAATGTGCTCATAAAAAACAGTTGTAGGAGAGCCTCTTGTGGTCAGTGTGTAGTCATATCTAGCTATTTTCAGAACCGTGTTCTTAAGAAGGATTAGACAAAAAAATGCTTTATTGTGAAAAATGGTGATAGAATGTAAGAAGTAAAGGCACTATGGATTATAAAGGTTTAAGTCATATTAAATATCTGTTAATTATACTACTTACTGATATACTTGCATTTATAGAAAATGTCTTTAACAAGGATCCAATGAGATTTTAGGTAAAAGCAACAATGCCAGAAAATTGGCATTCTGAAGTTGTCTGGTTTGGGAACTTAGGTAGTGTTTTCAAGGTCTATGTGGGACAAATTCTGTTAAATGACCTTCATTTATTAGCTTTTTAAAAATTAGGCAAGTGAAAAATTACATGCTTGGAAATGTAGGCAGTTGCTAAACAGACAAGATTAACACTTTCAAAATATTTATATACCAATCAGGAAACACAACATGATTTTTTTCACTTCTCAACTTTATGAATTCCTTTTATTGGATAAAATGAATTTGTTCTATAACTTGACAATGATTCAGTAATTTATTTCATTATGGGAATTCACCTTAAGGTTAATCAACCTCATTGCATTTTCTGCATTCCTCCCCATCTGTTTTCTTCTTTCTTTTTTAAAAATCATTTCTTGGGGACTCTGACAGCACTTATCATAATCCATACATACGTCCATTGTGTCAAGCACTTTTATACCTTTGTTGCCATCATCAAGTTCAAAACTTGTTCTTTCTACTTGAGCCTTGGTATCAGCTCATTTCCCACCCTCCCACACCTCCTTCTCTCATGAACCCTTGATAATTTTTTTCACCAGTCTGTTTTCTTATCTTTAACACATAGCAGCAACACATGGAGCATGAACATAGGCTTAGTGCTGTTTCCCTTCAGACACGGAGGTTATTCTGTTGAGACTCGTATGCGAACACTCCTAACCGTCTAATGTATCCTAAAGTTACAGAATTAGTTAGTATTTTCCATTGAGTTGGATTACTGCCTGTTTAAAACCCTGTCATCAGATGAGAGGGTCTGATTTACTGAATGACATATTTAAAGTATAAAATTTGTGGCTTGATGAGTCAAATCCCAAAGCATAGACTAATAGGGGGGAGGAGCGGGAATCTAAAAATAAACCCTATGAAAAATTAATGGGCAAACGAATAATTTGTGTTTTCAGAATGTCACTAGAAACAGAGCACATCTGAACTGGCAGCTGCAGTGTGTCGAAAAGTCTGAGGGTCCTTGTGGAAGTGAGGAGAATATAAATCACAACTCGAATGATAAAAATACAGTCAGAAGCAGGAACTCTCTAAAGGCTGGGGGGAAATATCTGAACACGAACAACGGACGCAGTGTTGGCTCCCTCAATTGTACTAGAAGGCAGCGCAATGGAACACTTAACATCCTGTGGTTTCAGGAGCATTTACACAGTTCAGTGCCACCAAACATTGTACATTTGCATCAGGATCCCAGGGAACATACTGATCTGAGAAGCGCTTAGTGCATGTACTCATAAATACATACTCTATTTGTAGTTTCGAGTGCTAATTGAAATACTTCAGCTAAGGGTGTTGCTCAGTACTGTTACTAGCAGTTCCTTAGGGATTAACTGTGCTTCGCAGGCCTCCTTTGCTCATGGTTATGTTGTGTCCATGGCAACATTTCAATGGCACAATACCAAAAGCAGGGTCCTTAATTGCACTTATTAGCACTGGCACTGAATTTCTTCTTGTTGCTTCTTGACTGTGTACAGAAATGTGTTTTTTCTTTCAACTTTCTTATGAAAAATCCACGGACATTCTCCTCCTAATCACCCTGGACTCAGGTTTGCAGCTTGGCGGGAGGTGCAGCGTGAACTCCTTGTGACATCTGCTGGTCCTAGGACCCTGGTCTGACTGGAATGCCTCTGTCCGCACAGCCTTCTTCTGCTCCTCCTCTGTAGTGATGTAATTAAAAGGTGCTGACTGCCACATGTCTATTGTGTAAAAGAAAGCTAACAACATGACAGATTCCTATTGAACTAGCAAATGTCACAGACAAGCACTCATTTAGGAGCATACGCTATTATTTTCGGACCTCCAATGAAAATAAGAGTTTGAGAGCTGCATCTCACTACTAGCTCACACTACATAGTTAAGTGTTCAGTAACTCAATGATTTACAGAGTTAAGGTGGAAAACAATTATAGTCAAGTAAATCAATAAAAAATGATCATAAACTTTAACCAACAGACAAAAACCTGTGCACAAACCTGTTTAAATGAAATGAGACTTGTGTTAGAAATACTTTAAAATATATAGCTGCTAGCAAATAAGCTATCTTATGGGCGTGGGGGCACAGAGAGGCAGTGCTAACCAAAAAGGAGGATAGATGGGTGCATTTCTCAAAATTATGAAAAATAAGCTTCACATGGTTCAGTGTCCAGGCTCATACTCCAGTGTTAAGAAATTTAGACATTTTGAGCACATGCCGTAAGCAATAAACTAGGCCTAGTATTCACGGGGAGAGTGGTGGGATAGAAAACTACCTGACAGGTTCTTCAAGGGATGCGAACTTGTAAAACAACACATGCTAATGAAAACACTTAGGAGAGACTTAAAGGACAATATTGAAATTATTTAAAGGACACTTTGTGCCAATGTTATGGATAGATGATTTGTGGCTCTCAGTGTACACGGGGGTCACGTCTACACCAGGCTTCTTCGATCTTTGGGGGAAACAGTGCCCGGAACTACGGCAGCGCCACATACGGTGGTGTGAGAGGTGGGGCGCTTGCGAGCCTAAATGGGCGTCTGAGTTTCATTTAATGACCAAGAACGACCTAAGTTATCTTTCTATTCGGCACCATATCTTTGACCCCCACTGATTGATCCTTGTTTTCCACTGTGGAGCTTTCCTTTTATTCCTTCTGCAGAGAGAGTAAGCAGAAGCTTCCCCCAGACTTCCCCATTTCAGTTTAGAAAAGTGTCTGAGAAATTAGTGTACTTTAATAAATTCAGCCCTTTCTTAAGGTGTTTATCTTTTTTGAGGACTTCAGGAAGAGGTCAGATGTTTGCCAAGAATGGAAACTATATATATAATATAAACTCTAAAGAACAAAGAAAATAAGTGTTTTGTTTTGAAAAATCTTCAAGAGCATAATTTCCCAGTATTATTCCAACCAGTCATTTAAGATTTATCCTCTTCCTCGAGCTAACAAACCGAGCCCGGGATCCTAATTACAAACACATATGATAAGATTTCATTGCACATGATTTCGACATGTAATTAGGAAATGCCAGCTCTTGGAGAAAGACATCATGCTGGGTGAAGTAGAGAAAGGGGTCCATGGAAAAGATGAGGTCCCTCAACAATGGATTCAGACCTATTAACAATTATGAGGATGACATGACTTGACAGTGCTTTGTTCTGTTGTACACAGAGTTGCTATGAGTTGGACCCAATTGAATGGTAACTAACAATCATTGATTATTCTTGAAAACTATGCTTGCTCTATTAGTCAGCTATGATATGTCCCTTAGTATTTGTAGATCCTTATGTGCAAGACTTCTTAATTCTGTTGCAAAATACTCATGGGAGTAGCTCATTTTATAATTGAGTCTTTGAACAACAAAATTCACTCAATGTGCTATGTACAAGTAGAATGCCGCTCTTCCTCGTGGATCCCCCACAAGGCTATGTATGTTTCCACCCTTTCGATACTGAACTTCATGCTTGGTAATGTCAAGGAGCACCGAAAAAGAAGAACTGTGATGACATGGATTGACACCATACCTGAATCAATGGATTCAAAAATCAGGACAATTGTGAGGACGGCACAGGATTGAGTGGTGTTATTCTGTTGTACATAGAGTCACTGCCCTTTGAAAGCAGCTCAAAGGCACCCAACAACAAGACTATGAGCTATATTTTGCTGCCTGGAACATACCTAACATATCAAAAGTTTGCAATGCAGAGGGTGGTGACGCTTGGAAATTTTCATGTGAAATTTCATTTTACTACAAGAAATAGTTATCTAATAAACATACATCATAATCATTTATTGAGTGTTTACATCACTTAGTTAATAAGCACATAAGCTCTTAAAAACATGTATTCATTGATCCCTTTCTTCATTTTAAACATTTCCTTAGCTACCACATAGCAAAATCATTTGTTTATGATATTATAATACATTAGGCACTAATGTTTTTCTCATTTTACTGAGATTTCCACAGATTACATTACACAGACAAGGGAAAAACAAAACAGTGAAAAGAGTCTTCTTCTTAGGCAATACTTTAAGTACCTTTATCAAATTAATGAATGAATTAGAAATAATTTTCTGGTAAATCTTTAGCAAAAAAATAAGCAAGAGAGCTCTCATAATAAAATCCTGTACTTTCCTATAAGAAAATACATTCAATTACATTCAATACATATAACAAATCTCACATATACAAAGGACCAGATTAAGAAACTGTAATAAAAGCGAACATAGTATTTCCTCATAGTGCACATGCTATTGACCTAGGAAACGACAAGTGAGATCATAGTGCTGAAGACCGTTCTTTGTGAACTCAGCTACTGCTCAGCTAGCCCTAGTCATCCTTTAGTTCAGTCCTGCGCTTATTGCCAATGAATGATGTGGACCGAGGACATGAAAGGAGAACTAGCGAGCAGCATAAACAGAGAACTCACGTGAATGAAGATCGCCAGATTCTAAACAGACACCACACTGATGCCAGCTGATGACAGTACACTTGCATCATTACCTGCCAGTTGCTTTGATTAATCCTTCATCCAAGTCTGCACCAAATATATTTCAAGATGTTGCTTTTCCCCTTTATTTTAAACAGAAAAGGGAGTGGGGTGAGGACATTGAAAGGCTCAATAAATAGTGATTAAATAGGACATCAACTTGAGAGCCTGTCACTCCATCTTTACAAGGTCTGGGTTCAAATGAAGAAAGCAATTGCTATCTCTGTTCATGTATAGGGAAAAGATATAGAAATTGATAAAAAGAAAAAAGTCTAGGAGAAGGTAAATTGATACAATTAGTATTTCTCTATGGAAATTAGTCATCCTGCCTTGCTATGACAGGTCACTCGTGTGCTCTTTGACGCTGAGCTCCCAGACTAAAACTGTCTTCCCTGATGTTCCATCATTTTAACCACATATCTCTGTAGTGAAAGATTGGTTTTCACTTCCTTAAGAGTTGGAAGAAAAGTTTGAATTATCTCTTGATCATTCTTTTTTATCAAACTACCAACCACCGACCTCTCAAGTGATTTTATAGACATTAAATGCAATTGAAAAATATAGATTAGAGATGTTTCATGGAGCATGACATATCTGTGGTTAGGTTCCATAAAGACTACATTCAATAGAATGTGAACTGATTTTTGAGATTCATTCCTAAATGTGCTCATTAGCCTAGGAGTATGTGTGTGTGCATGTGAATTTCTGCCGGGCGCTGTATAATCTGCAATGACAAATACCAAAAAAACACATGGTCCTTGCCCCCAGGACCATGCTGGCTAATTAAAAAAATAATGAGCATGAACAGTGCATGCCAAAGCCTACAAATCAGTGTTTACAGAACAGAAATCTGCAATAAAATACACCTAACAAAAGCCAAAATCAGTAGTGTTTTTTTTTTCTGGAAGCTAGTTTCCATTTCTCCAATACATTAATAACAGAAATGGAAAGCACTTCAAAGTTTCATGTTTTGTATATTGATTAATTTGAGAAATCTGAGAGATATGTCTCTCTCTCTTCTCCTCCATTTGCTTGTCAACCTTCATCTTCCCTGCATTCAATTTTTGGTATATGATCTTGATTAAATATAGACGCAGAATTATTTTGCAAATGAGCTGCAATCTGGCCTATTTTCCAATATGTTCACTTGACCTCATTTCCTTGGACACCCTATTAATTGAGCTAATCTAAGTATGCTGGTTCCTCTTCAATAAATGGCATTTTTGTGGCCTCTTTCACATGATACTCACTTAGACCTGTGTTACATTTCATTCTGCAACAACTTTCATCTGTATCTCTTTTTACTAGCATTTTATATAGTAGCCGTCCATTTATTAGCATTTTATGTTATCTAAGTTATGTCTTCTGCTAAGGGGACTGCAGCAGCACTTTATTTCTTATAAAAATATGAATTCCTCTAAATCCAGGAATTAAAGCAGTCTAATCCATGATCTTTTAATCAGCCTCTAATATTCAGACACTCTGTGATGATTCAATATTACTTCTGTTTTGGTAGATCTAAGCCAACATCAGAGAATTCCATGCAGAAACATTCTACTCATTCTTCCAGCAACATCTTCAAAACAGCTCCAATAGAGCAATCCATTTTTATAAACCATATTTATAAACTGCTTTAAATATACTATTGAGTATGTAAATAATTATCTACATTTTAACACTAAAAACATTAGCTATTTAGAGGCCTATAGACTTGTTCAATGTGATAAGCCAAATTTTAATCTGAATCATTGTCTTTTAAGTTCAAGTGGCAACCCAGAACACTATCCTTAAATATAAAATAAACTATGATCATAGTATCAGCAAGGAGCTATGCATTGCTGTGATAATATACATTATGTAGTCAATTATTGTGATTATTGCCTTATGTATTTCATCTCACTCAATTTTCTCATAGCTCCAGTTAAAATTAGCATCCCATTTTAAACAGATGAACGATGCCTTAGTCTGCAAAGACTGACCAAGGCTTAAATGATCAGAATAATAAAAGTGAAGGTCTATTTCTCTATCATCTTTCTATCTATAAATACTTCACATGACCTGTCAAATATGGATCATTTCACAATCACATTTTTCTAAAGGCATGGCTGACTTGAAAAAAAAACATGCGTGAGCCCAGATAGCTGTGGGTTACTTGTTGAGCCGCTAACCATAATCTTAGCAGTTTGACCATCAGCAACTCCGAGGGAGAAAGAGGTTTTCTATTCCAGCAATGGTTACATTCTCGAGAATCCACAGGGCAGTTCCACCCCGACTTACAGGATAGCCGTGAGTTGGCATCGACTCGATGGCAGTGAGTTGAATCTATCTGTGAGCTTCAATGATTCTCAACAAGTATATGTTTAACATATTAGTTATTTACGAAAGACTCATGCTATTTTGTAAATACATTAAAACTCATTTTGGGGATTTGTTTTTAATCATAATCAGCGTTAATAAAAGGAAATACATTTAAGTTAAAATTTAACTATAGTTTTCTTGCAACTAATTAAAAAGCTACCTTTGGAATTTCAGCGGATAAGAAAATTAATCTGGAGGATTTCTCCAGTGGATTTTCTTCCTCTCTGAGATGAAGGGCAATGACCTTGAGAGGCTTTGAATGCTGTGAGTTGGAGCACAATAGCACTTCCCTCTCTTCCCTTTGACCAGCAAGGCCTGAGTCAAAATAGAGGCCCCACTCCAAGTAATATGCAGGAATTAAAGTAAATACGCACAAATTAACTTGTGCCAATAGTTAAATAAGTGCCTGTAAAAATCGCTGCTCAGTGATTACGCAATGTTTCCTAAAGCATGTGAGCTCTGAGATACATTGGGGGAGTAGAAGCAAAAAGTACAATTTAGGAAATTACTCTGACTTTTCATTGTCTTAAAAAAATAAATGACTTTAATGTTTACTTGTTAAGATGAAAATTAGTTGTCATTCTCCTGTAAATTTTATGCGCAGCTTCTTTTCTGAAAACAGGTTCTTTTTGCTGTTGACAAAAAAGTTATTCAAGCAAGCACTTCATGCTGTGCTATTAATGAAGATAATTTATGCATAGCATGAAGTTTCTTTGTACATTCTGGTAATGTTTCAAGCCATTCTATTTGACTAAATACCTTTTTAATTCAACAAACTTCTTTTCTAAGGGAGAGAAATTTAGAGCTTGAGTATGCTAGGAACTCTTCCAAGAGTAAGCGAACACATATACTTTTCTTTTTATATTTTAAGTTTAATCTTCTATTTAACCTTGCCTAAAAACATATATTTCATGCAATTTTTGCTTCAATAGCATAAAGGTTGTCTGACTTGAATTGCTATCTATTTAATAAACTGTTAGAATAGCAAAAAATATCTGTCACCCCTAAGCAAATCATATTTAGTATAGAAATAAACCTATACATATTTGTACACAGAGCTATAATTTAACTAATAGTATAGTATTGATATTATACATCAATATAACCTGAATTCTTGAAACGAAAAATAATCTACACTCTTGGTGCTACTAAGGAGCCCTGGTGGGGATGTGGGTTAGGCATTGACCTGCTAACCACGAGGCTGGCAGTTCTAGTCCACCAGTCAAAGTCTGGGACGAAGATGAGACTGTATGCTCCAAAAAGATTTCAGTTTCAGAAATCATGTAAGTGCCCCGATGAGTTGGAATTTTCTTGATGGCAGAGAGCTTGCATGTGTTTACTTCATGTTATTTTTGTCATCATTTACTCAATATATCTTAATATATTTATACTGAAACATTTATTTATATCACTAACTCAAAATAACTTTTACAATTGTGAAGTGTAAGTCCACAATGTTGCTGTTAGGGAATTTGAGGGTATGGGGCACTGGCTGCTGTTTTGGGCTAAAAGAGTAGTAAACCAAGAATCAGGCATGCAGAAAAATTAAGGATCTCTACCCTAAAACACACAGCTAGGGCAGGAACTAAAACCTGCATCCAAATCAGTTTGATGGCCAAAGTTGTCCTTTAAATATATTATGTTTCTATAAACATGAAATTGTTACCCTGGGCAGTCATGACTGATGGGACAAAATTGATCTTAGTTGACTGTGTGTGTGGTTTCAGACTAGTCTAAGAATGATGATATCTCCAATGAAAGTAATACACGATGCAAGGAAAACCTTCTCAGAACATACAATTCCAAATTGTTGACTGGACCAGTATGTATATAACTAGTTCATGTAGCATGCGTTGAACGCATGGGGAACAGCACTGACGGAATCTTAGTCCAAATTCAAGTTAGCTTTGCATCTACTCATCTGCCATGATGCATTGCATAAATAAATAAATACACTGAAATCTTAATAAAACTTTGTTACACTTAGCAGTATTACCTTTCCTATAGTAAGTCTGTAAGGGAAGAAACCATCACACTGTTTTAGTACATAAACACATACATAGTGATGACCACAGAAATCATAAACATTATTATGTTTGGGATTAAAGTGTGGGATAGCTTTTTCCCGTGAAGGTGCTTTTGTCTATCCCTTTGTGTCTCTAGGGGAAATACGGAAAACCTAATCCATCATCACCATTCCTGATGGCTACTAGGGAAAGACGCAGGGCAATGCACACCACACCACACAGAAAAGGCGTCCACGCGATCACCGAGGTTACTTATTGTGAACTTCGTTTGGATTTTGTTTACCCGGCATTGCTCATCTCCTCTTTAGAACCTCTTGCAAAGGTTATAGATTTCATGAGTTTTGCAGTGAATTAGATTGCTAAGTATTTAGCCGTGACATCTTTAGTGAAAATCATTTCCTAGAACAGGTTTATTTATTATTGATCTCCCCAAACAAGACCAAAGTGAATGATTAAATGTGGTTACATTTTTTAATGACACTTTTTATATGTCATTATGGCAAACATCAACACCTGTGAAAATTTAACATGCGGAGCATCTACGAGGAGATTAAATGACTAGTAATCATTTTAAGTTAGTGATTTATCTGGAAAGGTGTTCTTCTCTTTTTCTTTTTTTAAATTGAGAAATTGATCATTATGCTAGTAAGCAGTGAGAGTGATATAGTGTACCAATAAAGGAGAGGAACTGTTCTCACCCAGGTAAGAAGAAATATAATGTATGATCTCTAAAGGTCTTTTGGCCTTTTCAACTAGTCTTTACTTTGAACTCTATATTCTATTCTCTGGATTTATAAAATGAAAACTACAAAGAAGACTTTACCATGGGCTTATCCGTTTAATATAATTATTTGAAAGACATTGAAACATGCAAATACTGAATGGGTCATGGTCGGTTTGGTTGTTAGTTCAATCCAGTCGGCCCTGATTCAAGGCTCTCTGGGTAGCAGATGAGAACTGCTCCGCACAGGTTCCCTGGCTGTGAGCATTACAGAAACAGTTCCGCTGGTGCTGCTGCTGCAGAAGTGCTGAGCCGGTTTCAAAAGCCAGCCTTTCAGTTAGCAGCCAGGCGCAAACTGGCTGCACCACCCAAGAATTTTAGGCAGGTGGTGGGACTTGCCCATCAACTGGGAGGAATTTGAAGCAGAGGGGTTTTAGGACTGCATACCCATGTTGAAGGAGTCCGTGTGTGGCACAAAGGGGCCAATGCTTGATCCCCAGCTAAAGAGTGGTAGTGTGGATCCCCACGAAGGAACTCAGAGGACCAGTGTGATGGCTGACGTCAGAGCGGTCCCCCTCAAAAGCGTGTGAAGCAGTTCTACTTACATACATGGGCTTGCCAAGACGCCGCAGCAACGAACAATGGTGGCAACAATCTCTGTTTCTTGAAAAGAGCAATACCGTCTTATATGATGGCAATCTAATTATTGCAAAATATCCTAATCGTGCAAAAATAATAAAGCATCATTTAACAGTTTCTGGGTGAAGTTATCATCAGCTGTGGCTTTTAGTTATGAAATAACTCAATAATATTTCAAACTAGATTTTAAAGCTTATTTTTTCACTTATCGCCAGCAAAATATTTCTAGACTATAAGTAATTTATAAATAGTCTTAATAGATGTTAATATTTGCGTTATTTAATAGATTAGAGGAATCAAACTCAATAAAACCATGATTTTAAAAATCCTCTAGATGCTAAAATTTGCATTCCTCGCTTCTTCATCAAGAGTACCTACTGCCGTGCCTGGTGCACAGGAGACACTTGCACCAATAATTGGGGCGGGGGGAGATGAGGGAATACATTCTTTCTGAAAATATAAGATAATTTAGCACACCTTAGTGAAGGTTATCGTTTAAGTGAGAATATCATTTATGAAAATCCTTATTAGATGATATTTTGTATATTGATATTCCCTGTAACTAAGGAGAGAAAAACAGATTTGTCCTGTTAATTGCATAATATGATTGAAAACAAGACTTGATCAGCGAATGCAATGTGTTCGCACCTCGCAGAACTGCTCAGCAGGCGTTGTGAGTCTTTATGGGAGCAGATCGTCAGTTCTGCCCTGGTTTCTGGGTAGGTTCACACTGCCAGTCTTCGGTGAGGAGCCAACAAATTAATTAGTGAGCCACCTGGTCTCCCCTTAGGACCATGCAGGGTAAAAATTTTGATAGCGTGGGAGAAGTATACTGGGAGAACTTACGCACAGTAAAACTACTCCTCAGTCACGAAGCAGGCTGTTTAAAAAAGAAAAACAGCATGACAGGGTGTTGTTGTTGTTGGTGTGTGTGTGTGTGTGTGTGTGTGTGTGTGTGTGTGTGTGTGTGTGTGTGTAAAGAGAGTGTTCTAGCGTCTGGAGTGTGCAGGGAAATTGGAAAATCCCTACAATGCTGATGAGAATGCAAAATGACCCCGCGAAGGTGAGACATATTTTGGTGTTTACTCAGAGAGCTAAACATCAATCTACTCTATAGTTGATAATTTTCCTCATAGGGACATAACCAAAAGAACTGAAAACATGGAGACAAACGCATATCTGCCTACCACAATCCATAGCATGTTTTCACAATAGCTAAAAGGTGGAACCAAAAAGTGTCCATCACAGACAAGTGGATACATGTATATGTGTATATGCATACAATGCAACACTTCTCAGTGGTAAAAAGGAATGGAGTTCTCATATGTGAGAGAAGACAGATGAATCTTGAAAACATAAATCTAAGTGAAAGAAGCCAGAGAGAGAGAGAGAGAGAGAGAGAGAGAGAGAGAGAGAGAGAGAGAGAGAGAGAGAGAGAGAACTGGAAAACTGTACTCATAGACTCCCCCTTTATGAAATATATGTTGTTGGGTTTGTTGTTGGATGCTGCCAAGTGGTTTGTAACTAGTAGTAACCATATGTAGCAGCACAGAATTGCCTTATGGCATTTTCTAGATACATTTTTATTCAAGCAAATCACCAATTAGGCAGAATTAGAAGGGAAGAAAGTGGATGAAAGGTGACCTGAGGCTTAGAGAATCAGATAATGGGAGTCACTGCTTACTGAAAGCAGATTCTATCTGGGATATATTTTTTTAGACGGTGTGGATTGTAATGTTGCTATTACTAGCTGCCACTGAGCCCGTCCTGACCCATCGCCCCTATGCAGACTGGAGCCAAATGCTGCCTGGCCCTGCACCATGCTCACAGCCGTTCCCATGCGTGAGTCCATTGTTGCAGCCCCGTGTGCCTGCATCTCCTGAGGGCCTCCCAACTCAGCTGCCCTCCACTTCCCCAAGCACGGTGTCCTTCTCCAGGGCTTGGGCTCTCCGGACAACATGTCCAGAATGCACAAGGCAAAGTCTTGCCGTCGCTACCTCTGAAGCGCATCATGGCCAAGCTTCGTCCCAGATTGGTTTGTCCTTTTAGTAATCCTCAGACATTCCATGTTCTTCTCCAGCACCACAAGCCTAATACAATGATTCTGCTTCTGTCTGCTTGATTCTAGTCTCAGTGCCTCGTGATATACAACATTCTAAATCTAATAAATGCCACCAAACCTACAGTAAAAATGAGTAACATGACAAATGGTATGTATATACTCTCTCCTGCTCACTCAGCCTATTCGGACTGCACATACCCTAGCTGAGCAGAGAGAAACCGCTCCTGCGAGTTACAGACACTGAGCATGCTTACTGGAGCAGAAAGTCTCCTCTTCTTGCCTCAGAGTGGCTGTTGAGTTTGAACCACTGCCCTTGTGGTTGGTAGTCCAACAAGGAACACAGTATGCCGCCAGAGAGCTCTCATGTTATACATTAGGAGGCTTCAAAAAGTTCATGGGCAAGTGTATTAGAAAGATAATGGAATTTTTTCATGAACTTTTTGAAGGCCCCTCCTATATTTTATTAAAATATACATTTTTAAATCCACTCCTTTGTTTTCAAATACCATTTGCATCCCAATATAATTTCTATATTTTGAGATTTATTTAAATTTAGAGAATCCCATTGTATTATTTGTCTTTCTTAATAAATAGTCAGCAAGCAAAGCAGAAAAAAGTCCTTTCAAAAATGCCAGACCATTCAAATGATAGCTTTGATGTATTCAGAACAATATGAGGAGGTACCCCCCCCCCCCAAACTGGATTGCGCTGGGTGGAGTGGAGCTTTCTTAGTACGAATCTTCAAGTTACGCGCGCTGAATTAGTGCACCAGTGGCGTCACCTGGGAAGGATCTCTCTGATCATAGTGAATTATTTTTCATAAAAGCAGTTTCACTTGAACCTTGGTTTTTGTGATGGATGATTTAAGAGAACAGTGCACAGCTGTGAAATTTTGTTTCCAGCTGGGGAAAAATGCCACAGAATCAGTTATGATGTTGAACAAAGCTTACAAGGAGAGTGCTATAAGAAACACTCAAGTGTACAAGTGCCTTTCTTGTTTTATAAAAGGTGAAATGTTGATTGGTGACAAGCCTGGTTCTGGACCTCCATCAACTCCCCAAATGGACAAAAGTGTCCACCGGGTACATTTGGAGTTTGTTCCACCAGGTCAGACTGTTAATGGAGCTTTCCATTTAGAGTTTCTGAAAAGATTGTGTAACAGTGTAAGATTGAAAAAAAAAAAAAAAAAGCCTGATTTGTGGCAGCCGGGGACTGGCTTTTGCCACCACAAAGCAGTCATCTCAGTGCACCATTTTTTTGTGTGTGCAAAAACCAGCATGCTTATCTGACCCAAGTCAGCTTTACTCACCTGACCTTGCTCTGCACGGTTTCTTTTTCTTTCTTTTAATGAACAGGGAAATGAAAGGGCAGCAATTCCACAACATAGAACAGATGAAGGAAAAAAACGAGGGAGGTGCTGTCACCCATCCAAATTGTTTGAAAAATGATTCCAAGAATGGAATCACAGATTTGACAGATGTAGTCAGTGTAAACGAGAGTACTTCGAGGGTGATAAGGTTGCTTTGTAAAACAATTCAAGGATATAACTTTGGAAAGATTCCAGGTTTTTTTGCATAGCCCCTCGAATGCCCTGACCAACCAAGAACTTCGTGTCGACTAAAAGCTCCTGGTCATCCTTCTTGTGCCCCCTGTGAGCTAGTTAATTCATAACCACCGCTTTGATTTCATATTTAAGTTCTAAGCCTAACAATGATATTCTTCCTGTTATAGAAAATGTATACTATAATTTAACCTATTGTCTCAACTCAGCCTCACAGGTAAATCATAGATAATTCAAATTCATGAGCATTGGTATAAAATTAACAATTGTCATAGGTTGCATATACAATATCAAGCTTCCTGGAATGCTTGTGCCTAATCTGAAAGGTAAGTTGTAGGTCTATTACTTGAGGCTCATGAAGTCAGCCTGGGCTTTCAAATCTTGAAGTCATTAAACAGTTTTTCTTCATTATAGAGTTTTGCAGACCTATCACCTGGCATGAGTCCTAGCATGTGGTTGACACTTATGAATGTTGAATGAAAGAAACACTGAAAATATATTTCTGAGTGGAATAAAAAATACACTTATTCCTACTGTGAACACCAAGCATGCATCTAGAGACTCTCTTTCCCTCTCACTTCTTTCTGTCTCCCCCTGTGGAGAGAGTTCTAGCTGCTGAGACATTAGCAGGAGCTCTAACAGGGCATGGCATGGAGTCACAGCAAAATGAATAGGTATCTGTGCAGGAAGTTGGGAATATAAAACGTAAAGAGACAGTTTCCAGAAGGAACCCTCCCGTGAGGACACCAATCTCTCGTTCAAGAGCAGACCCCACTGACCTCTTTTCCTTCCTCGGTGCACTTATCCTTGACGAGGCTGCCATAACTTTCCTAGCTGTCCGTGAACCCAGAGCAGTCTCCTGAATTAAATAATCACATACATAGATTTGCATTATTTCCAGAAGCTCTTAGCTGCAAAAACTGCCAGGTCTTGCTCCTCGTTTGACAGAAGCTTCTTCTAAGCCTCTCTAGTTTTCTAGAGGACAGAACTCCAGGTTTTGGGATTTGGCCACAGTGAATAGCAACTTGGACTAGTGTAATTTTCAATCTCCTTATCTGGGAAAATAAGGGAAAACACTATTTCGTTTTGTTTCGATAGTTAAATAGAATTATTTGTGCATAAAATCAAGACAGTATGTGATGCAAATTAAGCACAAAATGAAAAGAAGTCCTTATTTTTACTGTTTCACCCTCTTGGCTTAATTTTTAGGGAATTGTGTCAAATTAGTGAGTCGTAGCCATTCAGAAGGTTCAGTGGATAGGACAGTATTGAGACGGAGCTGGACTCCTTGAGGCAGACTGTAGCTCCACCATTTCTGGATGTGGAACGGGATAAATGGCACAGTTTCCTCTACAAAATGAGGAGCTATGTGGTTTCTACCTCATTTGGGGATGGTGCAATGAACTTGTACATTGATGCAGTCTAGACCAGTGCCAGGTCCACTCTAGGACTCTACACATGCACAAGAGGGAGTTTAAGACATTCATGGAAGAAATGCCATACTCTCTTCCATTTCCTATGAACTCTTTGAAGTACCCTTATTTAGCTATTGTCCGTGTCTGAAAACGGGTGCAACTTTTGCACATTTAAGACGACGAATACCAGTTCCAGGGCTCAGTTTCCCTATAAAGCTTCCGAGCATGTCAAGTATCAGGATTTTTGTTCTCTCCATGAAGAGCTGGGATAGAAATCAAGTGACCACGTGGCAATAACAAAAACAAAGGAAAAGACTTCACTAGAATCTCAGCAACAAACATGTCACTCTTGGATAGTTCCCCCCTTATCCCTTTGCATGCGCTTCCAGGGTAAGTGTTCTCATGTCCACTCTGTCCCTCTTTCTACCTGCCTCCCACCAAGCTCACCCTGCAGCTCCAGATTCCTAGTTTTCTTCTTCCTTGTCCAGGATCTCCTTTGGTCTTTTTTGATTGTCTACTTCTTTAAGGCACAAGTACATAGATTGTCTAAAAATATTCCTCCAAAATGTAATTACCCAAACCCACCACCAAAAATATTTACCACCGTAGAGTTCATTCTGACACACAGCGACCCTCTAGGACAGGGTAGAACTGCCCCAGTGGGTTAGCAGGACTGTGACGCTTCAAGGAAGTAGGAAGTCTCACTTTTCTCCTGTGGAGTCACTGGTTCTTTGGAACCACTGATCCTGTGCTGACCAGTGTACCGCCCAAGCCAAGCTCATTGCCATCTTGCTGATCCTAGAGGACAGGGTAGAACTGCCTCCTGTGGGTTTCTGAGATTGCCGCTTCTCCTTAAAAACACATCACAGGACTCAGGAAAACAAAGGGCCCTCTAGTGGGCACAGTCTGAATTCTAAGATAGTAGGCAACAATGAAAATGCAGGTGCTTATTGGACATTGCCTTTGAGTCTCAGCTACCCACCACTACTTTCAGGATCAGCTTAAAGGGGGTGAAGGGAGATGCTGGACAGGGCAAGATATGACAAAATAATAATTTATAAATTATCAAGGGCTCATGAGGGAGGGGGGAGTAGGGATGAAGGGAGGGGAAAAAAGAGGACTTGATGCAAACGGCTTAAGTGGAGAGCAAATGCTTTGAAAATGATTAGGGCAAAGAATGTACAGATGTGCTTTATACAATTGATGTATGTATATGTATGGATTGTGATAAGAGTTGTATGAGTCCCTAATAAAATGTTAAAAATTAAAAAAAAAGAATTATTCCCATACCGTTCTAGTCTTGGAATTATCTCAGTGAATATTTCATCCTCGTACACAACTTCATAATAGGTACTTTACTTGGAAACCCACACTATTCTCTGATAATCATGCTTCATAAAAAAAACAAAACACACTATTCCTAGGTTTTTGATAGAGAAACCAGAAGCCTGTCTTTTTTCAAGGAGGGTGAAGAGGATAGTGTGTGGGAGACCAGGTACAAAGGGCTGAAGACACAAATGGAGCAAGAAACAATGTATCCAACAGTATTGTTTCCCATTAGTATGAGGAACCCTGGTGGTATAATGGGTTATGAGTTAAGCTGCTAAATGAAAAGTCAGCAGTTTGAAACCAACAGCTGCTCCTCTGGAGTTACAAAGTGTTACAATCTCAGAGACTCACTGAACCCAAAGCCCTACAGGGGACAACACTGGAGACAGTGTGGGAATTGCGCCTGATCTGATCGCACCACATGTAGGTAAAACACTGAGGGCGTGCAACAGAACAGCAAGGGGAACAGAGCAATGAAATCCCCAGGGAATGCCAAAAATAGACTTTGGGGCCAGAGCTTGGCACCCCATGAGACTTGACGCGAAAAAACTCCTAACAGCCAACAAACAGTCCTTGATAACTACAAGCTTTTCTTTTTTGTTTTGTGGGGGTTTTTTGTTTTTTTTTTGTCATTGGCTTTTTGTGGTTGTTTTGTTGCTTGGTTTTTCATTGTCTTGTTTTTGTGCATTTATTATCTCTGCAGGTTTGTCTAAATAAAATAGGCTGGATAAACAATCTGGAGGAGGAAACAACGGGACCGACAGTTCCGGGGGTACATAGGAGAGGGGGAGGTGGGGGGAAATTAAATGGTGTTAACAAACCCATGGGCTAGGGAACAACAAGTGATCCAAATTGGTAGTGAGGGGGTTGTGGGAGGCCTGGTAGGGTGTGATCAAGGGTAATGTAATCGAGATGAATTACTGAAACCTAAATGAAGACTGAGCATGATAGTGGGACAAGAGGAAGTTAAAGGAAATAGAGGAAAGTGCTAGAAGGCAAAGGGTACTTATAGAGGCTAAATAAAGGCATGCACATATGTAAATATATATATAAGAGAATGGGGAAATCGATTTAGATGCATATCTGTATAGGTTTAGTATTAAGGTAGCAGATGGAGATTGGGCTTCTACTTAAGTATTTCCTCAATGCAAGAACACTTAGTTCTATTAAACTGGCATTCCATGATGCTCACCTTCTGGAGGGTGGATGGGGGGTTGGGTTAGAAAAGGGGAGCTGATTACAGGGATCTACATATAACCTCCTCCTTGGGGGACTGACAACAGAAAAGTGGATGAAGGGAGATGTCAGAGAGTGTAAGATATGCAAAATAATAATTTATAAATTTTCAAGGGTTCATGAGGGAGGGAGAAGCCAGGAGGGAGGGGCAGGAATGAGGAACTGATGCCAGGGGCTTACGTGGAGAGGAAATGTTTTGGGAATGATGAGGGCAACAAATGTACAAATGTGCTTTATGCAATTGATATATGAGCTCCCAATAAAATGATTAAAATAAATCTCACAGTGCCAATGCTCATAGGACATACTTGAGTGCTCCGTACTAACGCCAGTCTATCACATATGTCATACGTTGGTCATTTGTGATTTGCTATGGTTCTGTATGATAACAGACATTTCATTTCAAATACCAGCATGGTATTTCAAATACCAGTTCTGTCATTTCAAATACTTCTGTCATATCAAATACCAGTATTGTCAGCTATGATGAACAGGTTTTAGCAGAACTTCTAGAATAAGACATACTATGAAGAGAAACCTAGAGATCTATTTCTAAAAATTGGCCATTGAAACCCTTATGAATTATAACAGAATACTGTGTGTACATTGGTGGAAGAGGAGCCCCACTACAAAATAATGAAGTGAGGTAGAAATGATGAAGGGGGCAAAGAGGAGTAACTATAAGTCTTTTTAACTTGAGAATTTCACACAGCAACTCATATCAATTTCCACTATTCACCAGGTGTTTTGTTTCAATTATTATGATTTTATATTTCTTTTTTTTAAATGAACAATTTTGAGACCTTGCCTCTTGCCTATGGAGTTAAAATATGTGTTTACATAAATGTAGGGAATTTTGAATATTATTTTCAGATATCATTAAAAGCCTAAAAGTAGCTTCTTCACCTGTGGTTTATAAAGGTAAATATAAAATTTCAATTATGTTCTTGCTATGGAATTGTTATGGAATGAAATTAAGAAATTGTTTTGTTATCAGTTCAGCACAACTTTAGGATATTAGATCGACTCTATTTCATTAAATTGCTTTAGAAAGAAAAATATATTGAAAATTAATTATACTAAGAAATTTTCTACTTAACATGGAGTTTTAATATTATTATACATATTATTACTGGATAATTTATTTATGTAGTGTAGTATTTGTTAGCGAACCATTGAATATAAAAACATGGAAAGCCTTAATTACATTTTGAGAAGACATTTTTATGTAGTGCTCAATAAAGCAATATTAAAGTGATCTGAGAAACATTAACTCTTAATAAGTAAGAGAAAAATAAAACATTTTCCTGCTGAGCCACAACTTTATAGTGCTCCAATATTTTATGTGCTATAGCTATAGGCAAGTGGGGTACTAGTACAGAGAGTCCCTCACACTGAGAAGACTGACACTGAGTGGATGCAGACTTCAGGATTAAAGACATATATTATATTTATACATTAGCAACCAAATCAGCAATGCCTTCGAGGAAGAGAAGAACATCTCTTTTTTGTTACTTAGATTGACCTTTATGATTCACCAGAATTATCTGTGCTTTACTGTATTTAATGCCTTTATAAAATCCTGCTAAAGCAAGTTGTCTTTTCTAATTAGAAACTATAAAATTAGGGAAGTTATTTTAATCATTTTATATAACTTATCTGATTAAGCATCAAGCTACAATTTCATCAACTTCAGCTTTCCTCTGTTGAGTGACTACAGGATGTATAATTCATTGTGGACCAATAAAAACTTAAAGTGTTTATTTCTTATTTTATCTAAAAATAAGTCTAAAACAAATGAGCATCATTATCAGGGCTTTGATTATCATTGTCATTATTACTCACATTTAGCAAAATTCCTCTTCATATCTTACTTCTGTGTTTACATGACAGAAGAGTCCCCAAGACCCCCAAACATCTCCCAGAACCTTCAGGAAGCTGTAATCACTGTCCTTTGCCAGCATTCTACCAAGAGCTAGATAGCGTATCTTTTCACTTTCACCCCATTCTCTGAAACCCACGAGGCCCAGATAAAGAGGCAGCTGCCAAAGGGGGCAGACGGAAGGGTGGTCACACTTGAGAAATCACCCACCAATTGAAATAAAAATAAAATAATCAATTTTAAAAACGGATTTATTTTCATGAAGCATACCCTGATATTTAACCACACACACTGCCACCAAATCAACCCCTCCTCATCAACTCTATAGAACAAAGTAGAAGTTCGGCATAGGGATTAAGGGATTAAATCCTTATGGAAGAAAATAGCCTTCTCTTTTCCTGATAGAGTGGTTGGTGGGCCCAGCCTCACAGCTGTGACCCGGTGCTAGACCCACTGTGCCAGCAAGGTTCCTCTTGCTACAAAGAAAGCCTCAGAAACAGCAGAAGCCATGATAGTGCCCGTTACTCACAACAGGATGAATATTTTACAGTACTTTACTGTATTTTTGTTGAAAATTCCTCATTTAACAAGTGATCCTTCCATTTATCAATTTCTGTGGAAATCGTTTCGCGATATTGGTTATCTGAGGATGGGTCAAGGAGAGTTGCAACAAAACCACAGAGCCTTAATATATGTCATTTAACACCAGCCCCCAATCAGAGTATTGAAGCACAAAGCTAGAGTGTCAAGGTCTACATACTTCTAAAGGCAATATATTCATCTTTCTAACTCTTCCCTAAAGAATTCTACATTCTCTGATTTACACCATGTCAAATGGACAGTTTGGGCATCTTTTAAAAGCTCAACTTGTGTACTTTTGAAAAGTTCTTTGAATTGTGAGAACAAAGCACAGTCTGAAGGGCCAAGATTAGGGCTGAAGGGCAGAAAGTCCAGGTTTACCAATGAGATTCTCGTAAAAGGCTCTGCTGCCGTGGAAGAATGAACAAGTACCTTGACATTGGGCGGGGGGGGGGGGGGGAATCTCTGTGCACTTTTCCTACCTTTTTCTCACCAATTCTGTTTTTCTTTTTTTTTTTTTTAAATTATTTTTTTTTTTAACAAATTATTGGGGCTGATACAATTCTTTTCACAGTTCATACATATACATACATCAATTGTATAAAGCACATCTGTACAGTCTTTGCCCTAATCATTTTTTTCTCCTCTTTTCTTCTTTTACATTTTATTAGGGACTCATACAACTCTTACCACAATCCATACATATACATACATCAATTGTACAAAGCACACCCATACATTCCCTGTCCCAATCATTCTCAAGGCATTTGCTCTTCACTTAAGCCCCTTGCATCAGGTCCTCTTTTTTTTTTCCCCCCTCCCTCCCTTTTCCCCCCTCCCTCATATGCCCTTGGTAATTTATACCTCGTTATTTTGTCATATCTTGCCCTATTCGGGGTCTCCCTTCCCCCCTTCTCTGCTGTCCCTCTCCCAGGGAAGAGGTCACATGTGGCTCCTTGTAATCAGTTCCCCCTTTCCAACCCACTCACCCTCCACTCTCCCAGCATCGTCCCTCACGCCCTTGGTCCTGAAGGTATCATCCACCCTGGATTCCCTGTGCCTCCAGCCCTCATATGTACCAGTGTACAACCTCTGCCCTATCCAGCCCTGCAAGGTAGAATTCAGATCATGGTAGTTGGGGGGAGGAAGCATCCAGGATCTGGGGGAAAGCTGTGTTCTTCATCGATACTACCTCACACCCTAATTAACCCATCTCCTTTCCTAAGCCCCTCTATGAGGGGATCTCCATTGGCCTACACTTGGGCCTTGGGTCTCCACTCTGCACTTCCCCCTTCATTTAATATAATATATATATACGCATACATATATACATATACACATAAATACACATACATACACACACTTATATCTTTTTTTTTTTTTTGCATGATGCCTTATATCTGGTCCCTTGGGCACCTCGTGATCGCACTGGCCGGTGTGCTTCTTCCATGTGGGCTTATTTGTTTCTGAGCGAGATGGCCGCTTGTTCACCTTCAAGCCTTTAAGACCCCAGACACTATCTCTTTTGATAGCCGGGCACCATCAGCTTTCTTCACCACATTTGCTTGTGCACCCATTTGTCTTCAGCGATCCTATCATGGAGGTGTGCAGTCAATGATATGATTTTTTGTTCTTTGATGCCTGGTAACTGATCCCTTTGGGACCACTCGATCACACAGGCTGGTGTGTTCTTCCATGTGGACTTTGTTGCTTCTGAGCTAGATGGCCGCTTGTTTATCTTCAAGCCTTTAAGACCCCAGTCACTATCACTTTTGATAGCCGGGCACCATCAGCTTTCTTCACCACATTTACTTGTTCACCCATTTTGGCTCCAGCTGTTGTGTCGGGAGAGTGAGCATCATAGAGTTCCAATTTAATAAAAGAAGGTATTCATGCATAGAGGGAGTGTTTGAGTAGAGGCCCAAGGTCCTTCCGCCACCTTAATACTTGACCTATAAATATAGACACAAAGATTCATTTCCCCAACCTCCTATATATATTTGCATGTACATGTCTTTGTCTAGACCTCCATGAATGCCCTTTGACTCCTCGCTCTTTCCTCCATCTCCCTTGACCTTCCTCCTGCCCTACTACCATGCTTCATTGCCACCTGGGCTAGAGTATACCTCTTCTCTAATTTCATAAAGCTTTTTGGTAATGAGCCCCTATGAAGGCTCCAAGACCTTTGAGAAGTTTATTAAGATTACCCTTTTGAAATATTAAAAAATAGTAGCCATGCCCTTCAGAGCCAACCTCTCTGTCTTGAACACAATGGCAGACATATTGCATTGGATCAAGCTGCTGCCTAAGACCTCTCTAAAGTGCTGAAGAACAAGAGTGTCACGCGGAACTATGGTGTGCCTGGTCCAGGCCATGGCATTTTCGATCATTTTTATGCCTATGAAAGTAAGGACAAATGAAGAAAAAGCAATTCATGTAAATCATGGTGCTGGTGAAGATATTGAAAGCACCCTGGTCTGCCAGGTGAACAGATAAACATTTACAAAGCTCCTTAGTTCTTTGGCGATGCTGTCTGGAGAGCTCACCCTTGGAAGAAGGCGCCATGTTGACACAGTAGGAAGGTGGGAAAAGAGAAAGACTCCCGATGATATGGTCTGACACAGTGACTGCAACATTGAGATCGGATACGATTGTGAGGACGTGCAGCACCTACCAGAGATTCCTCCTATTGTTGTCAAGGACGACAGTGACTTGACAGCAGCTAACAGCAGCAGCCATGACATCAGCAGAGCACCTCAGAAGCCACTACATGACCTTCTCTGGAAGGCTCACTCATGGGACAAGTGCATTACGTAGAGATCTTGTCTTCCCCTGCCCACTGATCACACAGCCATGTTTAAACATGTTTTGTTTAGAAGACACCTGTATATGAATGCACTGAAATCCTAGCAGCAATATTTTTTACTCACTGATCCATTTTTCAAGCATCCATATCCTCATTATTTCTATTCTGGTTATTCTACTTCTAGTAATCTAGCTTCCTGGCTCCATTACTATAATCATAGCTGAGCAGTTGGAGACGGCGATGCAGATCAGAGGTAGAATTTAGCCAGGAATGCGAGGTTGACAAAGATTTTACTGAGGCAGGGAAAGAACTTTCTGGAGGGAAGGGAGAGCCAAGAAAGGGACGGGGGCATCTTGAGCTCCCGGGCAAGTTCCGAGACCCAACAAGTTAGGTCAGTCAATCACACCTGGCAGTGAGGCAGTGGGACATATATAGGGATTGAGGCAAGGATACCTGTACTGATGAGGGGAAGGAAGACCTGCTGGTGCTCAGTTGCAGGGTCTGAGTCAGGATACAGTCCAGCAGGATGTCTTCTGGGGGAAGCAGTTGGGGGAAGCAGCTGCATGGTCCAGACCCAGCCCAAACAATTGCTGCTTAACAGTAATCATTGACCATTTGGTTTCATATAGGTGATTTTTCAAGTGATATTTAATTTGTATAATATTGATGTTTAATATTGTTCCTCTTCTCCAAACTAAAAGAGCCTTGGTGACATACTGGGTTACTATTAACTGCAAGGCCAGCAGTTTGAAGGCTTTTTAGTGTTATAAATGCAGAAAAACAGTTCTACTCAGTCTTGTGAGATTGCTGAGTCAGAATCAACAAGATAGCAGTGAGCGTGGTGTATTTTATCTCCAAACTATAAGAGCTTTTATAAGCTTACTTTTTGTAATGATCTAAAAAATTACTATCATTGTACTCATTTTAGAAATTAAGAAATTTAAGTTAAAGTTAATTGACTTTATTATATGCATTACATAATAGTGATGATAAATATTTTAGTGGCCTATCATGGATTTTCTATGAGCGAGTCCATTTTATTCTTTTTAATCCCATTTTATATTCTTTTATATTAAAGAATATATTTTCTTTAATAATAAAGAATAATTTTAATGATAATTTTAACTTTTCTTTAATAATAAACAGTAATTTTTAATAATTCTTTAATAATAAGAATTATTTTTAAGAATAATCTTTTAGATCCCATTTTTATTCTGAGGAAACTCTCTTCTTGTTAGTCTCTAAATAGTAAAAACACATTAAAAATGACAGCAACCCTTGCAAAATGTATGGCTCATCAAAATGACAACGGAATTCTAAAATTCTGTTCTTGATTGTGCAAATCATATTGAAGAAATGCCCCACACGGTACACCTAATTAAACAATTCCATCATTGATCATTGTTTGATTAAGTTGATAGCTAATACCCACCAGTCCTTTTGTTACTTATTCAGACAGATTGTGCTTTATGGAGATACACAACAAGAATTATGTGGAATTAATAAGTTTGTTTTTTTTGTTCTGTTTTGGTTTGGTCTTTTATCACCCATCCTGAATGAGATTTATAGTGAAAGAAATTTCTCTTTAGCATATGAATCGAATCAAAAAATAATTAAAATATTCTCCTTAAAACATTCTTTCAACAGCCCCACCCCCCACCTCCCACTGGGAAAAACCAAAAGATTAAATTCAAAGTACTCAGCCAAATTTAATGATTTATTTTCTCCATTTATTTCCCCCTTTTCCTGCCCCTTCCTAGGGACTTCTTCACCATCATCTAGTCAATTGTGATTCATAGTGGTCCTATGGACAGTACTAACTCTTTTTTGGATTTTTGAGACTATGTCTCTTTAGGGGAGCATAAAACCTCATCCATCAATCTCAGAGCTGCTCATGAATTCAACTGCTGACTTTATGACTAGGAACATAATGCTAACCCACTATACTACCTGGCTCCTTCCTTCATAGGTACAGTGTTATCAAAGATCTTTAATTATAAATCACCAAATTACTAAATGCGGATTGCACATGCCTCATGATTATATTGTTTTAACAAATACATAGTACCTGGTGTTCTTTCCACAGAGTTGGTCCTGACTCACAGAGACCTTATATATGACACTCAATTCTGTCCCATCCTTTCAATTGTCAAATTTGAACTCATAGCTGGAACCACTGTATCAATCCATCTTACTGAGGATCTTCCTCTTTTTCAGTAATCAATGTTAACAACCCTGAAGGCCATTTTTGGGGATGACATCTCCTAACAACACCCATGCCTAGCACACTCCAGGGACAATTTTAAGGGCACTACATGAGTTCACTAAGTAATCCCAGTAACAACTAGTCAGAAGAAACAATCATTATTCCTATTTAGAAGGTAGTCAGTGAAGACCAAGCTTTCTTGACTAAATACTACATGCTCTAACTTACCATCAGTTTGCTCTACTCTTAGCTTTTCCTCTCTAATTTTGTACACATTTTTCATTTATTCCTGTTGCTTAATTAATATCTGGGAGTAATTGGAGATTGATATCCATAGGACTGGTGTCACTGCCCCACCAATTATGTCTATAATTCTTGAAATTGTTTCTGATCAGGTAACACCAAAACAAACAAAACAACAACAAGAAAAAATAAACCCAATGACTAATAATACCGCATTTATTGACCTATGATAAAACAAGTGATCCAATGTATATATAACATGCATTCAAACAACACTTGGAGAAAACACACTTGAAAAATAGTGACTGAAACATCTTAGAATTGGTTAAATGTATAAATGCATAGATAAGAAAGTCCAAGTCAAATAAACAAAATTAAAATACACCAAGACTCTAACTTGAACTGACATTTAAAATTTTTTTGAACTGACATTTTTAAAACAATCTACCACCAATAAAATTAAATTAAACCATTATAATTATACATTGTATATTCTCTGATAATAGCAAAATCAGGGTAGAAAGGTATCTGAAAATTCCCAAATTATTTGGCTACAATTCAAAATAATGCATAGGTCAAAGGTACATTGATGAAAATAAGTGATTATTTTGAAGTGGGTAGAATAGATAATAAAAAACAAAATTTTAATAAATCAAATTCAGCATTATAAAAAATCAACACACCCACTTCTCCCTTGCTGACTAGGTTAACTAGAAATAGCTGGTCTTAGGTGAACACTTGTATTGTAAAAAATGAATTTTGAACATATCTGATCACAAAATGGAAGATAATGATATCACTACAGAACTGCCAATTTACATGACTGCATAATTGAATCTTGAATTAGTCAAGATGATGTATAAACTTAATCAAATAAGATCCAAACCAGGAATACAAAACCAGTTTAATATTCAAAATTCAGTGAAGTGCACAAAATGATTGGAAATGAAAAAAATACATGGTCATAACAATATTTGCTGGAAAAAGAAATTAGAGCTAAATCAGTACCCTTTTATCATTCATAGTTGTGAGAAAATAACAAATGTTGATGCAGCCAAGCGAAAAGCATCTAGGAAGACTTTAAGGCTAGAATACATAATACTACGTCCTTAAAATTACAATAGTAGTGGAGGTCTCAGCTACTGATATGTTGCAAGGAAAAAAATGGAAAAGAAGAATAGAGGTTAAATATGAAAATAAAACTAATTATATTGTGATTTGATCGTTGTAATTCTTAAAAATATATCAATATATTACTAGAGCTAACAAGCAAGTTATATATCATTGCATGACATAAAACCAATTCTAAAACAACCACAAATCAACAACTACAAAATTAAGAATTGCATTATTAAGACTAGTATGATATATAAAGTGTTCAGAAATTTGCTTCGTGTTAAAAAATTAGTGCAGTACCTATATTATTAAATTTCATAGCTAAAGTAGAATCAAAATATGCTTACCCAGTGTCCGGAACAACAGCCTTTGAGTAAATCTTAGCTATTCGTAACAATTATCATCCTAATTATAGTAGAAACTAGTGCTTATAGGAATAGGCGAGTCATTATTATATCCACAATTATTTTGGAAGTTTGCTCAAACCAATATTTACCTTCTGTACTATTTCATGTATTAGTTGGTCAATGAAGTTTAAAATTGCTTCTCATCTATTTTTATATCTCCTGTTCCAGGCCATTTCATGGTTTTTCATCCTCTAGTCCCCTAAGGAAACAATATTAGCAGTAAATGCTGATGAAGATGTGGACTCTACTCATTTCACCTAAATAAAATTACATACTTGGCCTAGCTTATACTATGGATTAACTGGTACATTAGTTTGCCTAATGGTGATATACATTTTCAAATCTTTTAATAGTTGTTTTTTAACCGACCTCAATCTCTCAAAGTACACTGAAGAAAATGCTAGTATCAACTAGTATCAATAAAAGATTGAAATACAGAAAATTCTTAGAGAAAGTAGAATGATTATTAAATTAATTGAAATGATATACCAGAATTTTTTTGGTGCATGGAAATTTTTCATTTTATTTATTTATTTACTTACGTGTGGGGGGTTAATACATATAACATATCATACCATATTTCAATCACATCAAGTAGAATTATACAGGTCTACCACAATCAGTTTCCAACCATTCTTTTTCTACATGGACTTCTTGATATAATCTCTCTTTTTTTACCCCCTCCTCCCACAGTACCCCATACCCCAAACCCCTTATTCTACCTATTGTCCCTATAGGCTAATCAATCCTGGGTTTCATATACCGAAAAACAGAAAAGCATATAACACAGCTTCAAGAGGGTAACTTTCATTGAAATAATACCTCTGAGATACAATCTAATAATACTTACAAATAAACACAATACAAACCACAAATACAGAAAAATTTGGAAACCAAATCGGGTCCAGCCTGCATCAGAGGGGGGATCTACTGACAAAAGTTTAACTCTTCCGTTCAGACTTATGCCTTTGATCTTCTATGCTCCTCTCTCCCAAGCACTCAGTGTAGTGGACATTTTCCTCTCAGACCTCAATTTTAGATAGGCGGGGTGTGTTCTGCAGGCTTATTTCCTGTGTATTCTACAAATGAATCTTGGCTCCCACTGACATCCATCACTTTCTGTACACTGGGGTCTCACAGTGTGGACTCTGATACTGATTCTTCCTACTACTTCAGATTATATGGATTCCAATCCTTCAGTGACTGATGATGGTGTGCTTCTTCCATGTAGACTTTGTTGACATCTCTCTTAGATGGAGAGATGTCTCTTGTTTGGACACAAGCCTTTAAAACCCTAGGTGATATATAATAGCCGGGCACCATCTAAATTCTTCACATTGGCTGTAACACCCATATCTTCGGTTTCCCTTCCTGCTGGTGAGGATCAAGCTTGACCATGATGTAAGAACTAATTGCTCTCCCGTCGAAGCTAGGATTTAGTGAGAGCTAAAGTCCATTCCTGAATCTCTCTCTTTTTTCTTTTAATTTACTATCTCTTGGGAGTTAATGCCTATGTGATATCATTCCATAGTTGAATCTCTTCAAGCAGAATTATACATTTGCTTTCATAATCAGTCTCTAAACATACCCTTCCTCACTGGACTCTGACATTATCTCTCCCAAACCCTCTGTATCCTCCCTACCCCTAACACCCTGGTTCTATTTGCTTTCCCTGTAGGCGCAGAGTCCCTGGATTACAATGATCAAAATACAGAGAATCAACACAACTTCAAAAGTGTGATACCAAATGGTGACTGGTCTCAGAGATATACCCTAATATGAGCAAGCGTAAGGCAACATATAACCAAATGACCAAGAGTTATATACTGTTGGTTGGCAACCAATGAAGGCCTTGCCATATCACCACTCTATATGTTTTATTAGATATGTATTATTCTGGCCATCCGGTGAAGGTCATTCTGTTATATGATGCAAAACATTTGGCTATTTGAGCTATTCTTAATCCTCGTAATGCATGATGTTGATTTATTCCATCAACTGTAATACTACACTTGAGTACTTGGTTGTGTTATCTGTCATATATTTCACTAAAAAGTCACCCTTTTGCTTCTTGTATTTTTTTAAAACAATTTATTAGGGGCTCATACAACTCTTATCACAGTCCATACACATACATACATCAATTGTATAAAGCACATCCGCACATTCCCTGCCCCAATCATTCTCAAAGCATTTGCTCTCCACCTAAGCCCTTTGCATCAGGTCCTCTTTTTTTCCCCTCCCTCCCCGCTACCCCCTCCCTCATGTGCCCTTGGTAATTTATACATCGTTATTTTGTCATATCTTGTCCTACCCGGAGTCTCCCTTCCCCTTCTTCTCTGCCGTCCCTCTCCCAGGGAGGAGGTCACATGTGGATCTTTGCAATCAGTTCCCCCTTTCCAACCCACTTACCCTCCACTCTCCCAGCATCTCCCCTCACACCCTTGGTCCTGAAGGTATCATCCACCCTGGATTCCCTGTGCCTCCAGCCCTCATATGTACCAGTGTACAACCTCTGCCCTATCCAGCCCTGCAAGGTAGAATTCAGATCATGGTAGTTGGGGGGAGGAAGCATCCAGGATCTGGGGGAAAGCTGTGTTCTTCATCGGTACTACATCACACCCTAATTAACCCATCTCCTCTCCTAAACCCCTCTATGTGGGGATCTCCATTGGCCTACACTTGGGCCTTGGGTCTCCACTCTGCACTTCCCCCTTCATTCAATATTGGGAGCTCTCTATGTATTTAAAATTAAGGTTGTTACTTGGAGGAAGGGCTCAGTTATGCCTTACCCAAGTCATGGTATTTTCAATTGCATTATATGCATGTGAAAGTGAGGCACTGGATAGATCAAAGAATTGTTGCATTTGAATTGTGTTGCTAGAAAAGAATATTGAAAGTACCATGGACTGCTAAAAGGACAGAAGGATTGATCTTGGAAAAATTATAGCTCCTCAGTGTCAAGAATGATAAGACTTCATCTTACATACTTTGCACGTTGTCAGGCGAGACCAGTCCCTGAACAAGGACATCATGCTTGGCAAAGTAGAGGAGCAAGGGAAGAGAGATATGTCCTCTAGCTAGAAGATGGATTGACACAGTGGCCCCAGCAATGGACTGGAGCAAGCAACAATTGTGAGGAGGGTACAGGCCCAGGCAGTGTTTCCTTCAATTGTACACAGGATGCTGTAGGTCAAGACGACTCAATGGCACCTAACAACAGTAACTGTGAGTGTACGTAAACCTTCCAGTCCCTATTTTGCCCCTGTACCCTCTGACATTAATTACTTTTAATGGTTTGGAAGGATTGTTCTTACAGAAGCTTCTAAGACATTTTGACTTAACAGTTAGATATATAGCATATTTCATTCAGCAAAATGGAATTAATTGACTCGGAATATTTTACTTATTTCTATTCCTGCAATTATCAGAAAAATATTTTATTTAGCATAGCAGGAAAGAGTATTACAATTCTTCCTGCTATGCTAAATAAAATATACAACTATATTTTTTATTTAGCATAGCAGGAAAGAGTATTACAATTCTTCAAAACATTTTCAGTAACAATTTCAACTAAAGCAACCATTGAAGTTTATAGTTTATAATTTTAATACTTTTAGATGTTGAGTACTATTTTTAAGTATATGTTCTTTTTTTATGCACCATTCCTGGAAGTACTGCAATACCAGGTCGATGCGTGGAGTGGACGGAGCAAGCTCCTATTCCAACTCCCTCCTCCAAAAATCCATTTTATATATTGTCCTTGGATAGAGGACATATCAGATATTAAACTGATAAGAACAAATGCTACACTTGATCTTAGTCAAAAGGCCGAGAAGCGATTAAGTATATGTTCTTACTGAAAACCTAAAAGAAACAAATTTAGTCAAGGTCTGAGTATGTGAAGAAAAATATCTGATAAAAGTCTTTGCCTATTTGGGGGCAACTGAAGTAATTTTACCAAAATGCTGCAATTCTCTCTGTATAGTTAATATTGAAACCAATGGTTCAAAGACATTGGTGCAGTATTTTTTTAAATAGAATCTTTAAATGGTGGTACCTATGAGACACAGTTGATCATAGTTTTACTTTTTTCAGAAATGCCCTGACAATGAATATACTACTGGAGCTTTTTAACAGTAACACATACCAGTGCATGTAGACTCATGATGGTGCAGACATATTTGTTTTTCCAAATCTAACATAATTCTGACTGCCCTGCTTATTCTACTTTCAATTCAGTTTTATTCACTTAATATTAATTCAGAGTTCACCTTATTAAAAACCTCCTTTCAGTTCTTGGATCTTAATAAAATATGCATTCGAAGAGTCAATGCATTTTAAACACATGCATTTGTAACCTTACTGAATATTTTCCAGATCAAATATTCAGCCATGTATCAAAAAGTGAAAATACTGTCATCAGAAAGAACTAAGTGATACAAAAAAATGTCTGGCAATTATTAGCAAAAGGGCAATGATTCCACAAAGGTAGCTTCCCACAAAATGATGGATAGTTTAATGAAGCTAAATGAGCACATCATTACAATGCATTCTTCATCTTTTAATTAGAAACATCACTAGCAGTGTCACAATGAATTGAACATATTGTGTTGGCTTGGCTGTTATTTTGCCAAGGCTAGATCTAATTTACGAAGCGTTATGGTGACACACAGCAGAGTCATAGTGCTCTGAAGACAGGGGTAAGGTAAATAATATCAATGTAGTAAGATCCCTCCTTTATTGAAAATTACTAATTATTTAACTTTGGATTTTATATGGCTTATTAAAGAGATTTAGTGCTTTGTTTTGAGTACTTTATGTAAATAATAAGTCTAATATAAATAAAACAAAAATGATATCTCTCAGGACATTTAGTAGTATTTAATTGTATTAAATTTTGACCATTTTGTACATTAGAAAATATTAATTTTGAAGGAAAAATGATCACTTAACAGATTGTATTGAATTAATGCTCTTTTTTAATGTTGGGTTCTCTTGCACAGTCTGTGATTCATAAAGTGTACTGAATTTCTAAAAGACAAGAACTAATTTTCAGTAAGTCAAAAAGTATCAGGAATTAATGAATCTTAGAAAATTGATATACTCCACCAGACTATTGTATGTACTATACAAAAGTAAGAATTATATCCTCATTAATATAAAATTTCCCTTTACCATTTTATATCATCACATAACATAACCATGAAAACATTTTTAAGAAATATTAATTTGTTTCTAGGATAGATAATGAAATATTGAAATGTATGCATACAGTAGCCACTTTAAATTCAACCATTCTTTGACGAATTTTGCTTTGTAGAAAAACATATAGTAGCTGAATATTTTGATACTGAAAATATTGAATTTTTCTGAAGTATCACCTTAATAAGAATAGAATTCTTTCTTATCCTGTGTTCAATATAAAAGGTTGATATGAAAAATAATAATGATTTTCCTAGGCCTATAGTTATTATCAAGTAACAGCTACTATTATTGACTATAAAGAAAAATTCTTGAGATCCTGCCATTCTGAATAATTAAAGTAACCAGTCCACAGTGAAACCTACAGTGACGACTGCAGGGTGCATCTCTTGCTGTCCGTGGGCCCACACTATGATTTCCAAGTAATGACTCAAATAACAGGCAGATTGTTAGATCAATCACCTCTAATTATTCCCAATAAGACCTCACCATCCTTGCCAAGTGAATCCACTTGCTGTCCTTTGCTCTTGATTAGCGTATTTCCACTTCTGCTTCACTGCACAAGGGAATCCCTCTAGTCTTTCAAATCTTCAAGCTAACCTGATCAGCTACATATTGTATCTCATGTACTCAATTTTGGCTATATTACTTTATATTGAGTCGCACTCACATGACCGTCCACTAAGGGATAGTGACTTCAGGCAGTCTAGTGTAGGGCTGCTCTGGATGACAGTCTACTTGACACCAAATACTTGGTGTGTGTTTTTTCCTTTCTTCTTCCCCCTGCCCTTGTCTCCCAAATATAAAATGAGAGAGACACGTTGTCAGTCTTATATTATCCTGGGGCTTTCTGTAGCACTGGAATGGGAACCGGCACTTGGTTGTGGGGAGGATGTGCATTTTCTTTTCTCTCAAGGTAGGAAGGAAAGACATCTCTGATGGAACTTGAACTTTTCTACATACAAAACCTTCGTGGGGGGTGGGGGGGGCGGTGTTGTTTGTCTCTTTTAAAAATAATTTTATTGGGGGCTCATACAACTCTTATCAGAATCCATAAATACATCAATTGTATAAAGCACATTTGTACATTCATTGCCCTCATCATTCTCGAAATATTTGCTCTCCACTTAAGCCACTGGCATCAGCTCCTCATTTCCCCCCTCCCTCTCTGCTCCCCCTCCCTGATGAACCCTTGATAATTTATAAATTATTATTTTCTCATATCTTGCCCTGTCCGACGTCTCCCTTCACCCTTTTTCTGTTGTCCATCCCACAGGGAGGAGGTTATATGTAGATCCTTGTAATTGGTTCACCCTTTCCATCCCACCCTCCCAGTACCTGCACTCATACCCATGGTCCTGAAGGGATCATCCACCCTGATTCCGTGTTTCCAGTTCCTATCTGTACAAGTGTACATCCTCTAGTCCAACCAGATTTATAAATATGCCAATCCTTTGTAAACATTTTATTACTGAAAAATCTCTGTCATGATCTGGCAAAATTATATTGCTGAAAGTGAAAGGTGAAATCTACAGCTTACTTTTATTTGTGCAGAATTATCAGAATTTGATACAATGATCAGTTTCATTAGCAACGTATATGCTTCACACTTAAAAAAAATAAATTTTTGTAGATAATTTTATATAATCCTCTCCATATATTTGGAAATTAGTTAGGATAGGCATCTTTGTCAAATGTTTTAAAGTTAAGGGTCTTCAAGTATTTTAGTGGGCAGTTTAAATATTTGGGATTACTGAGTTAGTAGGGTCATGCTAAATTTTATATAAGTAGAAATTGACATTGATTTTAATGAAATGGTATAGTTATTTAACCCATACACAATGGAGTTCGTTGTACCAACTGCAATTCAAACATTATTCCAACTGAGGCCCTATGCAGGAGAACATACCACATTTAAATTAGTAATCATGTACAAAGTTTATTAATAATGAAATAAATTTAAATTATTTGAGTTACTAATATACACAGAAATATTTCTAGTTAAGTAAACATTCACCAGAGTTCCCTTCTCCACTTTATAAGATTCCTACTAATTCTCATTAAACAAGGGCAATTTTGTGAGTGGTACAATGGAAAATCATTACACATTACCAGACAGTCATGATTTGGTTTCTTATGGAGTTTTGTTGTTGTTTTTTCCTTTCCTAATTAAAAAAAATGTAAATGCACCCATTTTTAAGTTAGTAATGTAAAAACATACATTATCCAATTAAATTCCCTGGACCTTCAGTTCTTTATGGAGGAACTAAATCATTTCAAACAAAAAGTCTGAACTTGATGAAGCATATAATGAGCAATAGAGCTTTCAATATTTACTTTACCTTTTAATTACACTTTCTGCAAACTTTTCAAAGGCCTTTCATGCATATGACCCTCATGAGTAGTAATTGACTCATCAGAAACTAATGAACAATGACAGCCATAACCATATTTCATAAGTAAGGAGTCATCTAGGCATGTATTGGTTGTAATTGGCAGTCAACCTTTCTAATAAACATGTTATAATGGTGGACTGATCTAGCTCAGGTTTTTTTACTTCTCCTTCAATCTTTTCCATTCTTTGAGAGAAAAGATAATCACTTATTTTGAAAATTTTGTAAAAATATTCCTCAAAAATTTTGTCCTTTATTAATTTCAATCAATCTGGGATCAAGCCCATTTGTGGCACTTCTTTGTGAGTATTTTCTCATTTGTATAATATGCTAATTCTTCAGCAGTTGTGTAGTCACTTAGATGACAGTGCAATTGGAGATGTTAAACCAACAGAATAGTTTATTGATTATTCTAAGTATACATCATTTGACTTAAATAGAATTCTATTCCTTTGTGTTAGGTCATGAGGTCATCTTCGCTGAGAAGTCTGTAATAGTTTTAATCTGGATTTCTAGCTTTCAAAGAATTCTTTGCAAAAAGAAAGCTAATTTGGGGGCTTTGTGCCCTTTTAGAAAATACTAAGTGCACAGTAACCTGCAAAGTTTTTGTAAGTAAAAATGGGGCATGGATGAATATTTGTATAAATTTGCCCTTCCACTAATTTCTGAGATCTCTTAAGAAGTTATTTACTTTTTATTGCATTTTCACCTGTATTTACCATGTGGCCTATTAAACATGGTGAATAAGGCTATGTTGAATGTGACCGACTAATTGAGAACAGAGCAATATGTCTATTGTGGAATAATTAGTTATAAGTACAAGATCTGAACTATAAAAATAAAACATCTATATAAAAGAAAATACACCCCCCCCCCAATTATCATGATCCCAATTCTACCTTGCACACCTGGTTAGACCAGAGGATGCACAGCAGTACAGTTGGGATCTGGAAACACAGGGAATCTAGGACAGATGAACCCCTCAGGACCAATGGTAAGAGTGGCGATACCAGGAGGGAAGTGGGTGTAGAAAGGGGGAACCAATCTCAGGGATCTGCATATTACCTCCTCTCTGGGGGATGGGCAAAAGGAAAATGAATGAAGGGAGACACCAGGCATTGTAAGATGAGATAAAATAATAATTTATAAATTATTAAGGGTTCATGAGTGAGGGGGAGCGGATAGGGAGGGGCAAGGAAAAAAGGAAAATGAGTTGATTCCAGGAACCCAAGTGGAAGATGAATTTTGAGAATGATGAGGACAACGAATGTATAAGGGTACTTTACTCAATATATGTATGTATGGATTGTGATAAGTTGTATGAGCCCCAATTAAACGATTTATAAAAATAATGTAGAAAGGCTTTGTTTGAAACACTCACTAAAAATAAAACAGGTGGAATTAAAAAAAAAAAAAGAAAATACATAACCCTGAATAAATCTAACATCTTTTCCCATGATTTAGCATTTTTCAACATCAGAATACATACAAAACAAATATCAACTTAATGTAATAATTTGAAAATAATGAACTTGTCACTGAAATAGTCTAAATATAGGAAATCACAGCACCTAACAAAAATCTCTAAGAATCTCCCATAACCAAGTAGTGTCCCAAAATGTCAGGTCTGTGCTAGGACTCCTGCCTCTTTCCTTTCAAAGGTCTTTGGAACTTTTAAAAAATGTTTTTCATAAAAGATGTCACAAAACTATTGGAGGTTGAAAGTGTTATAATTAATTAATCTGTATAACACACGCAAAAATATGCATAAATCCCAAAATACACATTCCTTTAGTAAGAACTGATTGGTCGAAGACTTCCTAGACAATGTAAGTGGTTCAAGTGACTTAAAAATGGCTTTCACTTGTAGATAAGCAGCATCCTTTAAACAGGGAGGAAAGCAATGCATTTCAAAGCAGTCAATTTAACAGGCAGTCTGTGTCTGTTTCCTCTCTTTTTCTGCTTAACTTTGCATAGGAAGCAGGATCTTGATGAAGCTGTAACATACAGATGTGCTTTAGACACTTTCATTGCTGAACTGTTTAAAACTAAAATCTATGAACCAGATGTATTAAACAGAAAATAATATTCTTTTATTGTATCCATCTGTTCACTGAAAGTTTTCTTTAAATAAAGTTGTGAAATATTTCCTTTATACCAAGCACTTTATAGCAGTTTTAAATTTTCAGGATCTTAGGAACAAAAAAATGAGTAATGCATATATATATATATTTCAACCCATTTTTATTCTTACAAAATATTGAATTGAAATAAATATACATACATTATAAAGAAAATATATAAAATACTTTAAATTAGAATCCACTATCTTTTACCATTGTTTCTTAAGCCTTTATTATATTCCAGTGGTTTTAGCAGTTAATATTAAAACCCACAAAATTGAACAATGTTCTTATAGATATTGAACCAAGTTTTTGAGGCTTCCTTAACAACATGCAAAATGTCAACATTAATGTTTAGTGAAATATGATATTGATTTTAGACATTTAACTAGCCACAGTACTAATTAAACTGCTATCATGTGAACTTTAATTGTGTGGCTTGATTGATTTAGTAAGGTTAACATCTGCCATGTTCCCTAGACTAAGCATTAAGACCCTACATATCAAGGTCTTATTACCCAGATTAAGATAGGTTATGAGAACCAAATATCATTAGAAATGTCAATGCAGATGGCGTATGGTGCAGACACAGCAAACACCCAACCGTCTATGTTTATTACTCGTAATAAAATAAATAGGGAAAGTTTTATCAATAAAGACTGCTAGCATATATTAACTAAACCACAAAACTTACTCAGATTTAAAAAATGAAAAACTCTTGCTTTGGGGGTATTTTCTGTTGTCTGTGCTCTTTTGCTGGAAGAGCAGCCTGGGACCACGTGTAAGAAGACGACCCCAGGATCGTCTAATTCACTCTAGCCTTGGACGCCACACCAAACAAGAAAACATGGGCCTCGAGCCATTTCAGCTCACAGTGATCCTTCAGGAAGGGAAGAAATGGCCCAGAGGTGCAAAGGCTGCAGTCTTTACAGTAGCAGAAGGCCTCGTTTCTCCTGCAGAGGCTGATGGGTTTGAATTGCTGGGTTCTCTATTAATCCCCCAAAATTCAAAAATGTTATTATCTATCTGAATGAGTCATCATAGACTTGTTTATGTATATCTTACTCTAGTAATCTTAAGGATGGTGATAAAAATAAGGATCAGATAATGAAATGGTCTTTTCATTCCTGGATAACCACCGTATTGTAATCTCAAAAATGAGAGCAAAGAGTCTGTTTTCAGATTCTAATATGGATTCTGTGGTTTGTTGGATTTTATATTCCTCTTCCTATTCTTTAAAATTTTTACAAATCAAAACCACATCTTCTTTTGCATCTCTGCATTAAAGTTAATCCAGTCATCTGCTTGAATCAGGACCTTGTTTAATTGTATTGATTAAGGTTTTTCCTCTCCTTTTCTATCTTGTTCTTTCCCCCAAGCGGATCTAAATTAAAGCTGCCTGGTGCCCTCAGTATTTCATGCTATTGGTCTTAGTAAAACAACACATCATATAAGCTAAATGTACATTCTGTAGTATGTTTAAGAGCTATATCTTTTTTTGTAGACATGTTAAGTAAATGATTGGCACCGACTTATTTCTTGAGCTCCTTCTTAAAGAAATTTGTTAAACAAATTAATTCTATTTAAATCAGAACACTAATTGACTAGGAGTATCCATAAGTCTTAAAGGAATCACAATGCAATTATTATGACCTCCAGATTTAAAAATCAAAAAATTAAACAAACATGAATTGTCTAGCATGATAAAACAATTGAGTAAAATGATAAATCTTACTTTAAAAACTAGTGCCAGATAAATGTTACTTATTTCCTTTTTATTTCTTCTTAAATTCTTAATTTGAACATTTAAGGACCTAATTTATCCAAAACCTTCAATGCAGAATGATGCCATATCCTAAAATAATTTATTATAATATGTCCAGCTTCATAAAAGCAAATTATACTTCAAGATATGTTTTGCATTTTTTGTTGTTTGTTCTGAGGGCAAATTTTTGTGAAATCGTATGTATTTACCTTGAATCAAGAGAGTTAGATCTCAATCCTCTATTGCAACTTCTGTAGATGCTTGCAGTGCCAAGAAGTACAATCTGCCATGGAGAAAAACACTCCTAAGTAGCTCATAGTCACTAACAGGCTAGTTCCTGTCACCCATAGAGTAAATCACAATCCAAGTTGTAAAGAGGTATTTGGGTGGGACACTTAACTTCTAGGCTCCTAACCAACAGAATGGAACTTTGCATTCACGCAGAGTCTGGTGATCTACTTCCGGAAAACCAGCCACTATAACCCCATGAGGACAGAGTCCTACTCTGACACACATAGGGTACCATACTGTGAATTTGTGTGGTTTGTTAGGACCCAGAGGTAAGTCTCGCTCACAGACATACACACACACACACACACACACACACACACACAGCAGCAGCAGCAGCAAAGAATTAAGCAAAAAGTTTATTAAAGCAAAGGGTTATTGCAGAAGAGACGAAGTGGAGCCCCCTCACGAGTGGGGGTGACGACTTTGTCTAGGGACCCACTTCTAGTTTCTAGTTTTTATAGGGCACCTTCGAAGGGGAGGGTGTTGCCGCTCTCCCAGGAGTAAAGCAACTTTCTAATCAGTTACTCAGTTCGCCCGTGGGTCTCATACATCTTTTCTTTCAGTTTTAGCTGAGCTGCTGCTTTGGGCCAATCCTGTGCCAGAATTTTTCTGAGCTGGCTTTCAAGGTTAAGGTGTTTACCATGGCAATTCCCAAAAAGGTCGTTGCTCCTTTCCTGTTTTGGGGGTCCTTCGTTCAACCCCTTAGCAGACAGGGTAGAAGTCCCATTCTGTCCCTTTCGGGTTTCAACTCAGTGATAATATCTATAACTGAACCAAACACAATCCAATCCGACAACACCTTCACAACATTCCTACGCTGGAAACCATTGTTGCTGTCAGCAATTCCTCTTTAGCTTTCTTTATTCCTTGTCCGGGCTTTGCATTTGTTTGAGGTAATTAAAAATACCATGACTTGGGTCAGGTGTGCTTAGTCATCAAAGTAACACCTTTGCCCTTAAATACTATGAATTAAAAAGTCCTGTGCAAACTTTTCGACTGCAATGAGTTATTTGCGTTCTTGACTCCTGCTACCATGGGAGTTGTTTGTGAATCCAAGTAAAATGATATCCTGGACAAATTCGGTTTCTGTTTGTCATGATTCTACTTATTGGTACACTTGTGTGGTTTTTTGCTTTGTTTTCTTTAAATGTTGAGTGGAAATTAATAATAAAAGCCATAGTCTTTGACCTTTATCACCTTAGTGCTTCAAGCCGTCTTGGCTTTCAGCCGGGCTGTATCACATGCATATATCAAGTTAATGAGTCTGCCTCCAATTCTGATACTCCATTCTTCTTCATTTAGTTCAGCTTTATGTAGCATACAGATTGAGTAAGTATGTTTTCATGATTGCCTCTTGTCTGTGTACAGGTTCTGCAGGAGCACTAGTGTTCTGGCATTTCCATTAGTTGCAATGTTATCTATAATTTGTTATGATCCACAAAGCCAAATAAATGCCTTTATAAGAGTCTCTAATTAATTCAGCAGTTCTAGGTCTTCCAAAGATAGAATTGCTTCTGTTGGTGCTGCTGCTACCTAAAAATCATCCCGTACATTTCAGACAGACAAGAAGCTTTAAAGCACAGTGGTCAGGTGTGCCAGTGCTGGCCTAATGGATATGTCAATGACTCTGAGGGAGAAGACAGAGATCTGCTCTGACATCTGGGGCACGTGGATTTGGCATGTAATGTGGCTCCACGTCAGAATCCATGAGTTAGAACCACCTGAAGATCACATAGCCACAGGCATGGAAATACATTCTTTTTTTTTTAATTTTAACAATTTATTAGGGGCTCATACAATTCTTATCACAGTTCATACATATACATACATCAATTGTATAAAGCACATCTGTACAGTCTTTTCCCTAATCATTTTTTCTCCTCTTTTCTTTTTTTACATTTTATTAGGGACTCATACAACTCTTATCACCATCCATACATATACATACATCAATTGTATAAAGCACATCCATACATTCCCTGCCACAATCATTCTCAAGGCATTTGCTCTCCACTTAACCTGATGCAAGGAAATACATTCTTTGCTTTCATTCTCACTATAGGAATTAAGAGAAGACATATGAAAGAATTAGGGATATGATATAAATGTGTTTTTTATATGGTAATATATATATAATTACTATGCTACCTCATTTATCTTCCTATTTTTATTTTCATTTCAGTGTTACTACATTAACATTATTTCTAAATCCCTATCAGTAAATCAATGGAAAAGTTATTTTATAATCTTGGCAATTTTTATCTATTTATTTTCATTTATTTACCTTTATTTTTCTCAAACATCTGTACCAATGAGCTGAGGGAAATTCAAGAAAAATGGGATATTATAATTGTTCATCAGCAATCAAAGAAATACTTAATCTAATTTTCAGATTTTTAATTAATTAAAATCATACTAAATGAAATATTTTAGTAGATTGTATAACATCTGATTCTCAGTATAAAAGTAAAATTCTATACATTGAGAATCATGAAATAATTTTACAGTTAAGGCATATTTTAAAAATTTATATTGTTTTCAACGACTCATCCATCATGTAAAAATATGTTAATTGGTATAGATACATAGGTATAGATGATATAGATATAGATAGATAGAGCTAGACCCCCCAAAATGGAACTTCCCCCCAAAACCCCAAATCTATGTATTTATTTATAAACAAAAGCAACCTTATGATCTTCAAAGTACTCACCATTACACTTAATACCTTTGTCAAATCTGCTAATCCATTCTTGGAAACGTGTTTCAAACTCATCTGTGTGGATGCTGACAGCACCTCCCTTGCTTTTGCCTTCGCCTCGTGTCCATCTTCAAATCACAGTCCTTTCATGTCCCTCTTCATTCACCGAAACAACAAGAAGTCACATGGAGCAAGGTCGGGTGAGTAAGGTGCATGGGGCAAGAAAGGCGTGGAGTTTTTTGCCAAAAATTGGTGCCCTGAGATGGCTGAGCAAGCAGGTGCTCTGTCATAGTGGCAAAATCAGTCCCTCTGCCACAAATCGGGCTCCCCCACCCTTCGCCCCCCCCTCCCACACACACACAATTACATTTTTTAAAGAACCTCTAAATAGAAAGCTTGATTAACAGTCTGCCCTAGGAGAAGGGCCTACAAATGCAACTACCCCTCATATAAAAAAAACAAAAACAAGTGAGTGATGTTCTGGTCTGTGATTTCACTTGACGGGCTCTCTTGGGGAGAGGTGATGATGCATCTTCCACTGGCTTCCCTGCTGGTTGCTTTCGGGGTCCCAGGAGTAGCATCGTGTCTCATGGCTGGTAATGACCTTGGGAAAAGTCTGGGTCTCTTTGAAACCGCTCTTGCAAAGCACAGCATGTTCTGGTCAATGTCCTTTTTGCTGCTCAGTTATAACCCAAGGCACAAATTCTTCAGGGACCCTTCTCATTTCCAAATCTTCTGTTAAAAGGTACGGAACTGAGCTCCAGGCAGTCTAGACAACTGCCCCAGCTCTTCAATGGCCCGGCATTGGTCTTTGAGCACAAGTGCACGAGGTTTGTCAACATTTTCATCCATTTAGGAAGCTGATGGATGTCCAGAATGAGGTTTGTCATCACAACATTTCCCCTTTTTTGAAAGGAGAAAACCACTTGTTTACTTCAGTTATTCTTATAGCATTGTCTTTGTAAGCTCTGTCAACATCACAACAGTTTCTGAGGCATTTTTCACAGGCAGGACACAAACGTTCACAGCCACATGTTCTCCTTTTAAACCGGCCATCACTAAAAGCAAGGTATTAGCAAAACTGCTTTTATGAAAACTTGCCTGTGACCAGAGAGAACCTTCCCAGGTAATGCCACTGGTGCACTAACAGAGAGTGAATTTCTCAATACCTGCCTAGTGGGGAAAAAGCATACTATAAAACTCCACCCGCCAGAGGAGCTCTTTGCCCATTTTTCCCTTTGGGTACCCCCTCATATGTAGATGTAATATATATACTACATCTAGTCTGTATTTACTGCTTTTAAGTAGACTTTTATTTCTAATAGACTGATGATTTAAGTTTTAAGCTAAAGTAATTGGAAAATTTGATATTATTTTTAGTATCAGATTAAGCAAGATCAGTGAGTTAATTAAGGATAAGGTAAATACATCAACTATTCTCTTATGTACAGTGATACAATTGAACTACCTTGTCCTAAATATTGCCACAATATTGCTTAAACCCACTTTAAAAAGCATTTGCTTGACTCTCTCTTTTCTTAGTACTTGCTAGACCACTGCAGTGAGGATCCAACTCCATCAGAGACAGAAAATATGTCTCCAAAAAGATGTCTTTTAATAGTCAATTGTGTTGTATTTTTATAGTAGTCTCATCTTCTAGTTAAAATTATTTCCATTATACTCTAAGTATTATAAAAAAATAAAATGGACATATGTAAAAAACTGCCAAATTATTTCTTATAAAATCACATTTTTAATTTTATATTTTAAAAGTTGTAGACACTTAAGGCTATTTTTCTTGAATGGTCAATGAATACCTTTTCTAATAACTAACATTATTGCAAATCAAGTACTTTTGTCATTGATAATATTTGAGAATTTACTGTATAAGATATGCATAAATATTAATTTAAATGATAAAAAGTCTATTCTGCATCTTTTCAAAAAAAGGAATTTATAAGAAATAGTAAGAACAAAATAATATAATCTCCAATCACTCATTCAGCAAGCATCTTTTGAGTATAGTTATAATACTGGTGTTGGGAATATAACAGTTAACAAAATAGATACAGTGATGGTTTTTCATTCTATTAAGACAATAAAATTAAAATAAATTAGTAAAATGCCTACTTTATCAGGCAGTAATAATGGTCAAGATAGTTGATAGCCATTATTTATGAATTCTGCTTTTTAAAATTTAAATAATTTTATTGGGGGCTCGTACAATTCTTATCACAATCCATACATAAATCCATTGTGTCAAGCACATATGTACATTTGTTGCCATCATCATTCTCAAAATATTTGCCTTCTACTTGAACCCTAAATATGAGCTCCTCATTTTCCCCCTCCTTCCCCCAACCCCCTCCCTCATGAACCCTTCATAATTCATAAATTATTATTATTTTGTCATATGTTACACTCTCTGACGTCTCTCCCCACCCTCTTCTCTGCTGTCCATCCCCCAGGGAGGAGGCTATACATAGATTCTTATAATGGGTTCCCCCTTTCCACCCCAAAGTGAATTCTGCTTTTGCAAATTTGTCTATTGCTACAATTGGTAACACCTAGAACCTGACTTGCCAGGTCAATGATTACTCACAGACGCCCTGCAAGTGGCAGAAAGTAAATGTGCCGCCCGACACACACCTTCTCAGCGAAAGTGGGATTGTTTTAACAATTGAGAGTTATTCATAATAGAACTAATTAGTATGAATAGAAGAGTAATTATCAAGGACAGTGTTCTTAAAAAAAATCAAAATCAGTTTTTCCAATCGAGTCTTGCTATGGTGTTTTTCCAAAGAAGGCCTTTGAGCAATTCCATGTGGTTTCCTGGTTGCATATGAATAAGCATGTTGGCAGCATGATTACATTGCTGTCTTTACTTTTTCTAGTACTATCGCATTTAGTTTTCTTTTCATTGAAATTTACTGGCAAGTTACCTCGTTTGACAGACTCATTGAGTCCAAGACATTTCCTGAGCAGACACTTTGAAAAGGAAATATTATGTTGCTCATTTGTCTTCTGTCTGCAGTGACATTTCCCAGCTAATTGCATCATATCAATCTTGCAAACGTCACCATACAAGCTTTCAGCCTTTGTCCCTAAAGTTAGAGCAAGTCCATGCAGTGCTGCCTCAAATTACTCAGTCAATTCACCTCCTGTTGAATTTCACATGAATTCAAAATGAATGAAATTTATAGAAAGGCAATAGCAGCAATACCAAATTCTTAGGGAGAAATGTAAAGGAAATTAAAAGAGTTCATATGTTAAACTGCTAGTTATATTGATTTTCAAAATATAAATTATAAAGGACATGGAGTTCTCCATAACCAGGAATTAAGTTATTAAGCACAATTCTTGCCATTCCCTTCTAGATATTAACAACCCATAAAGCCCTATATATAGCAACAACAGCAGAAGCACTATCCAGACCTGCAGCAGGCTCATGATAGGTGCCATATTTGAAGCGATTGTTACTACCGCTGCACCATCCCACTCAGGGAGGTTTTCTGACTTTCTCTGCTCTCTACCGCCCATGACGTCCCCCCACAGGGACTGGTCCTTCCTGGAAACATGCCCAAAGCAGTGAACCCAAATCTCACTGTCCTTGCTAATAAGAAGCATCCTGCCCGTAGTTCTTTTCCTTTTTTAAACATTAAAAAATTACTATTAATCGGGGGTTTATACATATATCATTCCATATTTTGACCATGTCAAGCATTATTGTACAATTGCTACCACAATCAGTTTCCAAAGATGCTTTTCCTTCATGGACTCCTTGACATCATCTCCTTTTTACCCACCTCCCCTCCACCCCTACTGTACCAGCCCCACCCCACCCCCTCCTGAAACCCTTATTCTACTTACTTTCCCATAGGTTCATCATTCCTGGGTTTCATAGACCAAGAAACTGAAAAAAAATAACACAACTTCAAGGGAGGTACCTCCCACCAATGACCTAACACCTACAAGATAAACCCTAATTTGAACAAACAAAACAAAATACAGAAAATGTGGAAAACAAGATCTGATCCAGCATGCATCAGGGGGTGCGGTGGGAGGGTGGGTAGAACAATTGACAAAATTTTAACTGTTCAAGTCAGATTTATTCATTTGATCTTCTACACTCATCTCTCCAATACATTCTGTTTAGTAGCCCCTTTCCCCCTATTCTTCAAATACGGATGAGGGAGAGATAGGGAGAGAGCATGATAGTCACGACTGAAGTTCAATAATTGGCAATAGAAAGGCAGCCGTCTGCTTAGCTAGAGCATTCTTGATGAAGTTGTAGAGTAATCCAGAAACAAAATGTTTGAAATAAAGAAATTGAAATTAAAGCACTAACAACTTAAAAAACATGCCCATAAAAGCTTATAGGCAAGGCCTTAGCTGGAAAAAAAACAAAACAAAACTTTTTGATGTCTTCTTCTATGAATGTTGACTTTGGAACGCCATACAATGAAGTCCTTAACTTCAATCTCTTCCCTGCCATCGTGCTGAGCAGTTACCCAGGCTGAGGGTTTCCGTGTACTTTATGTTGAGGTGTAATTCATAATGAAAGTTCCAGATTTCGATCTGCATCAGGAAGTTCTCCAGTCTTTCTGGCTGTCAGCATACAAGGTTGTATCATCCACAAAGGGCAGATTGTGATGAAAGTTCCCGGAATTCTGAGATCGGGTTCCACTTTGTGGACTATAGGTTCCTGATCATGTGCTCAGATATGGAATGAGCGAGTGTGATGGAACGATAAGTCCCGGACACACATGTGTAGTCTTGGCATTTACACCAGCCCGTGTCCTCAGATTCTATTGAAGGGCCAGTTCTGGTACAGATTCGTCTTGAGCACAGTTCAGTGTTCCGGAATTCCCATCTCCTCAATGCTATCTCTAAATGTGTCAAGACCATTCTTACACAATCAATAAAACACAACGAAACATTTTGCTTGAGTTCAGCCAAGATCCATCTAATGTCAGCAATTAAAGTCCGCATTCCATGTCCTTTTCTGGACCAACTTTTCATTTCTAGCATTTTCCTGCTGAGGTGCCACAACAATCATTTTAAAACTTATGTATGATATTAATAATATTGTTCACTAATATCCACATCCAGTAAGAAAGGACATTAATGTTCATTCTTCTGGACAATTGACCAGGTAGCCCTTTTCAGAAATTCCCAATATGAATGCTTTTAGCATTACATCTGTTTGTTACATAGCTCAATTGGTATTCCATCAGTCCCGAGAGTCTCATTTTTTACCAATATCTTCAATGAAGGATGAAAATGTCCCTTCAATATTATTGGTTCCTGATTGCTGTCTCCTGAAATAGTCACGTGGTGACCATTTTCGGATCCAGTGACCCTCGGGATTCTTTTTCTCTTGATGCTTCTCGTGTTAGCCAATGTTTTAGCCATAGAATTTTTCAGGATTGCAACTCTAGAATTGAATTTTTCTCTCTCTTCCTTTCACCTTGAGAAATGTCAGAAGAGTTTTTAATTTGGGGTTTTATAACTCCAGATCTTTGCACAATGCATTGTAATACTTTGCTTTGTCTTCTCAAGCCACTTTTCCAACCTGTTCACTTGTCTTACTTAATCATTTTTCCATCCATTTAAAATATTTCATGCTCAAAAGCAATTTTCACAGTCTCAGTAAGGAACATGATAGTAAGTCTAAATGTACTCATATGGTAAGCATTCCAAATGTTTAGTTAGAATTCTATAAAACAGTTATGATTATTGATCCTTTGTAAGTTTTCTTTGAAAATATATTTAATAGAAGACAAAACCTAATGATATATAATTTTCTGTCATTCCTTCCTTCCCTTAGTTTGCTCAGCAGACCCCAGTATGCTTCTTAAATGCCTGTCTTCATTAACAAGTCTTTCTAATCACCGACTTAATAGTTACTTCCCACGCTTGACACTTCTATAGAATATATCATAAACATTCCAATATTTTCTTATTTCCTTTCTTTTTTTCCCATTGTTGTAAATATATGTATAACAAAACTCCTACATTGTGGCATTCCTCTCCTCTCTTCTTTTTCATCCCATTGTAATACCTTTTTTATTGTTGCTCATTTTCAATTGAACAAATTGTCATTGAATTTCTACCTGATGTTTCCTAAGCTCAAACTAAAGCCACTGCTGCCCTACAGAAGAGAGTAGAGCGTCCTCACAGCCCTTGACAGTGTCAACTGTGGCAGTAACCAAATGTTTAACCTAGAACTACTTATTTAAGGAATACAAAAATAAAGACTATTTGTTCTGTGTCTTTGAAGGTTTTTCAGTTTAGCAGAAGGATCTACTGTAAGAATTAACTTGGTGAGAGAGAAGCGTCTGTCTGGGACACTGAAAATGAAAAGAGGAATGTAAGAAAAGGACTGCATCTATCACCTTGTTCAATGTTCAATAATAGTCACCACTGAACAGGTGATCGAAATGAGAAGGTTCACTGAAAATAGAAGAAGATACTGGTTTGCTAATTTACTTTACCATCAAAAGATAATTTCCATTTCAGCAATGGAAACTTTTATAATAATTACATAAAAATTTTTAAGTATATGAAATAAGCATACTATTTTATAACCCATGTCTGAAATCTGATTTTGTCCAAGTATTTAAATAAATTGAAGATTAACAATGAGATTTTTCTACGTTCTTTAATCATTTGTTTTCATCTTTCTTTTGTCCAAGTTAACATAACAGCACAGGTTAACTCTGAATCCCACTCTCTTCACTTTCTCCAGAGTCCGGCATTGTCTGTTCTTCCTCCTCCACTAAAGTGGAGGCCTTCTCTACTGACTCCTTTCTATTCTAGTCTACATATTTTGCAAATGCTTATATTCTTCACAGTGTTGCCCTTTAATGAAAGGGGTTTTTGTTTCCAGCTAAGGCCTTGCCTATAAGCTTTTCTTTGCATGTTTTTGGAAGTGCTTTGCTTTCAATTCCTTTATTTCAAACGTTTTGTTTCTCTGGATTACTCTACAATTTCATGGAGAATAGCTAAGCAAGCTGCAGATGTCTCTATTACCATGTATTGAACTTCAATAGTCATTTTATTTACTCCCTTACTGTCATTTGGGCCTTGACTTATTCCACTCTTTGTAAAACATCTCATCTCTGTTTATCCTTGGTCAGATTGGACACCATCTTTTGATTTTCTCTGTTCCTGGCCGTGTGCTCCATTTTTCTTTGATACTTGCTGATGGTAAATGAGAAGCCCTGGAAATTCTGTATTCAGGACTGTTCTTAGATTTCCTCTGCTTAGGAGTTAGATAGTCTTCCAATTTTTGAGAAAAGTAGCCCTATGTCTCTATTTACCATCTTGATACCAATGATACCCAAGGGTTTATTCCAGGTCTAACATTTGTTCCGAGTTCCAATCAATGCATCCAACCCTCAGCTCAACATTGGCACACAGATTTAACATGGAGACTAAAATTCTGCATGTTCAAACCCAAAATCAACATTACTTTACACACAATAAAACTCTCCTTTTCCAGTGCCTCACTCTTGGTAAACGACATCGACATTTACCTAGTTGCTCAAGTCAGCAAGTAGGAAAGTATGCCTCACTCTCATTAACTTTTTATTTCTATTAATCAAGAATGGCTCCTATATCTACCTCACGTTTGACTAGTTTCATCCTCTAAACCAGAGCTAGTTGCGGTTCAATTGATTCCAATTCATGTTGATACCATGTATGTCACAGAATTGTGTCCCATAGTGTTTGTTTTTTTTTAATGGCTGTGATCTCTGGCTGCATAAGCCCTGGTGGCACAGTGGTAAAGTGCTCCCTTTCAAAGCAAAAATCTGTGGTCCTAATCCCCACCCATTGCATGGGATAAAGGTATGGCAATCAGCTTTCTTGTAGCGTCACGGCTTTGGAAACCCAATGGAGTTATTCTACTCTGTCTTCTGCAGTCTTTATTAGTTAGTGAATTTGATCTTTGTTTCTGTAATCTCTAAAATATAGAACACCAGATTTTTCTTCTATGTTGACTCTAGGTAGATTTGAATCACCAACCTTATGATTAGTAGCTGATGCTTTTATTTTTAACACAACCCAAACCCCCTTTGTACCCATTACCCCCAAACCCACCACCACTGAGCCGATTCTGATTCATAGCAACCTTGTGTAGGAGTCCCTAGGTTGTAAAGCATTACAGGAACTGATAGTTTCATCTCCGCTGTTAGCGCCTAAAGTTCACCCAGCAGCATTACTGGATCAGGCCGGGTTGCCTGGAGAAACACATCCAGGGACACTCATGTATGTGTAAGAGAGAGCTTTATAACAAAGGGCAATTGTACATTGAGAAAACATCCCAGTCCAGTTCAGATCAAGTTCATAAGTCTGATATTCACCTACATGAATACTAGTCCATACATTTCTTTTGAACTCACTCTGCCACATGCAATGATGCCAAATGCAAGAAGACCACAAGCCAGTGAGTGAAAGGCCTTGTGGATCCAGTGGTGATGGGAGCATCTCAAAGCTGGTGCGGGCTTCCACATGGCTTCCACAGGAAGGTGAAGCAGAGGGAGAGTGTGGCCTGCCTCCAGGGAGAAAGAGAGGAAGTTCCCAGAACCCTCATGAGAAAGTCACTCCCGTCAGGCTATGACCTGACTGGCAGGCTAAACCCCACCCCTTCACTCTATTTGTCAAGTTGACATTAAATTATGTAACTACCACAGTACCAATAGTCCCTCCCTTTCCCATGACAATTGCGTTCTAAGTAATGACCCCTGTCCCCATAGCTCCTGGATGATCAGTCATCATCTTAGCATCATCCAACAATTTACCATTCTATCTCAATTAGTTCTTCACCCTGGAGTCTCCAGAATCAATTGACAATGAAACCATGCCACCTTTCTGCTCACAAGTCTTTCATGCCTTTATACTGACCTGAGCTACAAGAAAGACTCCAGCTTATATCTCCAGCTGTATCTTAGGGTTTCCATCTGTTTGTCTGCAATTCTGAAATTTGTGTTAATTTATGTCTAAAGCATGCTCTGATTTTCTTTACCTGGGAGTCTTTGATAAACTACTGGGAAATTTGCTGTCTTTACATTCTCTTTGATTCCCTTTATACTAATTTATTTTCTTATTTAAACTTCAACTTTCCTCTCCACAATAAATTTTTCAGGGAAGCAAAACTCAAGTAGATTCTTTATTTCCTTAGTTTCCAATGTTTTATCTGAGAGCATACGCACACCTATACTTTCATATCTAACTGTACATTCCTTAATGACAATAGCAAGAGTTCATTACCATCCTTTTTGTTACTGCATTCTCAGAACCTTGAATTTGCCTAAGAAAGAAAGAAATATTAAGTAAACATTTTGGCTGTAGTATAGACTGATTAGATAAATTCAATGAAATGTTCAAATATCTGGAGTTCTAACTTCTGCTGTATTAATTTTTTCATAATGAGTAATAGTTCCAAATGTATACATGCATTAGAGAAGTGTGTCAGTTCAAGGGTTTAAGTGTACTATGATGTTATAATTTATATATTAGAAATATAAAATCCATATTTTTATGATTAAGCAAGAATAAAAATTCATTTTTATATTGGATAGACTTTTTTTTATAGGTTTAGAGTTATAAACATGCCTTATATAGAAAAAAGTTTTAAAACAAACTGAATATTAAAATGTACACACAAAATTTATTGTGTGCTTTTAAAAATAATTTTCGTTATATTACCAAGCTTCTGTAAATGTTTAATAAGATGTGAGTGGACAAAGAGTAAACCTTTATGAAAAGTGAATGTCAAGTGAAGATGAGAAAAGGTTACAGAAATAAGATGAAAAGACTTTCTGTTCTGATAATTGTCATGAAAAAATTATTTTTAATTTTCTTGCATTTTGTGGTTTTGGCAGATGAAGTTAAGGAGTTTAGCTGAACACGGGTAAAAGTTTTAGTGTATTGATAAATGAGATGAAGTTATATTACAGAGAGATGAAGGTGAAGATTTTGGAGTTTAATACAGATTTCCCAAGGAAGTGCTTTTAGCTACTCAGACAAGTCCTGCTATGCTGAAAATGAGGATTCTGAAAGACATGCTTGTCATTAAGTGGATTGGACAGGAGACACACTGGACACAGGAAGAGCAGCTGGTACTCTGTAGTCCTTTAGAAGAGAGAAAGAAGAACTAATACAATAATATAAATCTCAGTTAAAAACACAGAAAAGAACTTTAAGGATAATGGACTTAATTGTAGAATCAGATTTCAAGAGGAACGGGGACATGGAGGCCCTGAGATCTATTTGGAAGTAGCAGTCAGAATTATCTAATTTTCTGATAGCCCTTTGAGTTCTGTGATTGGCATTTTATTCAGTAAACCACAGTTGCCAAGATAATTTGACAAAATTCCCTGGTCATCTCACATTTCTAGAGCACTGAAATGTCCCCACATAGCTAGTTAGGCAACCCATGAATGCATGCGGCCTTGCAGAATGTGCCTTGAAATAGTTACAGAAGCATGCTCTAGAAATTATTAGTAATCATTGTCAATCATTGCACAGTATTGTGCAATAGCACATGGTAAATACTTACATTTTTATTTCTCTTTAAATTTATTTCCTCTAAGATAGGTTGAAATTGAGCCTGTTTTATGCACTCCCCACTAGCAACTTATATTCATATTAGGGTACTCTTGGGGGAAAGCACTATACATTCTTAGGCAGCACTGGATATGTCTTATTGTTTTTATAAACCTAATTGTCTGAAAAAGCATATTCAAATATTAAGGATAAAATAAATTATATAATTAACAATATCGGTTTATTTTCTTATTTTCCATAATAGCTTTATATTAAAACAATCTGTCTTTTGCTATGTTGGAATTTCAACCATAATACATCCATAATAATGCATACTCAAATTATTTTGATTGCATTATTTGGGTCCTGCTTTTTAGTAAAATTAGAATCATGTTCATTTGGCTCATATATAAATTATATATATAATTTAATTAAATAAGTAAACTTATATGTCATGACTTCATAAAGAGGCTTGTATGCCTAATGGTAAGAGAGACATATACACCCTCAAAACCATTTAATATTTTACTTTCGACCTCACTGTTTCCAGTGCCATTGTAAACAACTAGCCAAGAAAGGCTTCATCTTGTTATCTGCCATCTCCTCTTAAACAATGGGGAGGTGACCGACCCACTGGTTATCAGAGCACCTTCACTCTTCTCATTTCCACACCAAAATCAAATGCTGAGATTCACAAATTTGGGGGGTGCATTATCTTTTCTCACATGGTAACTAATATATCTAGCATCATTTTTAAAATTCAAAGTTTGACATTGGATTTATTTTATGGGTAATGATCCCCTTCCGGGTGTCATATGAGTGTTTGGCCTTTGTTCTAAAGATGACTCTTTGTGGAAGCAAAATCTAGGTCCATATTGGAAAAACATTCCGGTCAATCCCAACATTGTCTCCAGCCAAGTCTAAAAATTACTGATTTTCTTATCTAATGAGATTAGAAGGAAGTCTAATACAAATGTTAATTTTTGTGCAGCCAATGCAATCATTTTAACTAGGATGGTCTGCTTTTAGTATAAATACTGACAAAATAGTGCTGAGAACTGGTAATTGTTTTTCCAAGTTAGTGTTCATGTCAAGTTCAATGTAGAGTGGTAAGTAAAATGAGACCACTAATTGCTAATTCCTTCTCACTGTGAAGAATTGGAAAGGAAATCATGATGTCAGAGAGGTATATGGAGATACTCAAATGATTTTTCAACTGTTCTTGAACTTATAGACAGCCTCCTGGGCACAAGAGTGAACTTGTCCCTTTTAGCCATTGAAAGGAAAGTATCAGTGAATGGTTGGACTGTCTGGGGAAAGGGTACAACATTTTGCTCCTAAATGTAGTTGTCATCAAAACAAGATGCATTGCATACAATCCTTGCACTAGCTCGGAAATAGACATCATATTTTGTTCCTTCTATTGATCCTAACTTGATCAACTATTAATATTTTCCCAACTATATATTTGGTCTTGATCTTGATTCCTGCTTATTACTATAACATAGTCCATGTATCTGAACTGTAACCTATTTCTCAGCTGCAACTGCTCAAATGGATCATTGTAGGAGACATAAATATTGCAGATTATGATTAGGAAAAGGTCTCAACCTTTATGTTTTCCGTATTTACACTCAATTCTCATTCAGAGACTCTGTTGAGTCCATTGTCTCACCTGGTCACAATTTAGGGGCTGGCCCAATCTCCAACAAATCAGCCATGATTCTATTAAAGTCTTTCCAGGTACATTGCTTTAGTTCTTTCTAGCCCCAAACATGGATTAATACTTGTTGACCAAATTCTCCAAAGACTTTCTTATATGCTTCCTTTATTTCACCTCACAAACTGAGGAAGGACAATCCAACTGAAATAACCATCTTCCTTAGCAGGCTTTGTAGAGCAATATAAATGAAACAAGAGTGATCCTTAGGAGAACTGTCCTATTATATTCCTTCCATGAGTGATATTCGAGAAGTCTAAATGTTGTTGGTCCTCACGTAAGGCTTCTGTCTTCAAATAATAGCAATGAATCAGAATGTCTCATGCCTTGAAGCAAGCTTGGCACCTTCAGAAGTTACATTCATAATATCTTTTGAGAATTCCGGGCTGCTGTGAAGTTACTGCTTCAGCACATTCACTTCACACTGCGACAGGAGGTCCTTGACAGGGGAAAACAAAGCTTTATATGTGTAAATGAAAAACACTAGTCAACACCAGAGCTTTCCCAGGACTCAAAGTGGAGAGAGCGTGAAGTATGAATCTCCAGCTTTGAAAGTAGGCTTGCTTTGTTTTAGAAATGTGTGCCAGAGGACACTGGAGAACTGAGAGCACGGGTCTTTTTGGACACCTGACACCTTCTAGCAGATGGCTATGCCTTGTTCTCTTTGGGTGACATACATCATCACAACACACATCAGTGGCTATTTGGAAAATCCATTAACATATTAGTAGACGTTGCAGGCTTTAAAATAAAGAGGAACTTGTTTTGAATCATCACCTTTCCATCCAGAAAGCGTGATGTTAGTGAAATTCTTAGCTTATAGACAATGCAGTTCTGTTCTATCAATATTGTAGGATTTTTATGAAGACTAAATTAGATAATGAATTCAATCTACTTAATCCCCTACCTGGTTGAGAATCACTGAAAATAGGTTTATAGTTATCTCCAGCCAACCCCCCAGCCCCCACCCCCTTGCCATGTATTTGCTGTTCTTAGAAGTTTCCATCATTCAAATGAAGATATGCATTCTCATTTCCAGTACCTCCCAAATTAATTGTCACATTTTTATTTCCTATCAAAAATTAAGATGCTGCAGAGCTGCCTGATTGGGAAGAATTGTCCCAAAGATAGTAAAATGTCATTTTGCCAAGAGCAAAGATACGCTTCATGCAAATAAAGGCTATTTTTCAAAAGATAAGAACTGTTTAAATACTAACAGGGAGAGGGTTATTTACTCAAAATCTAGAATACAGAGTTGATGAAGAAAGGGATTGAAGGGGGAAAAAAACAGGCTGTCAGAAGAGCACTCTAAGATTCCTTTTTTCACTAAAGCCAGGTTCTGAGCTCTCATATCCCTTGTAACAAGAAGCTGCAGAAACCAATGCTTCTCCGTTGTAATTTGTGTTCTCTGGGACTTTCCTAATGTAAATTAAAGAGTGGCATTTGAGGGGCTCGCTTTACCTCAGGGCATGCCATTCACCCTAATTTGATCGCGGGACCCTGGGAAGCAGCCAGCCAGTAGTAGCTCACTTTTGTCTAGATCATTTCTGACAATAGTGCAACCTCCTATTAAATGATTTTATAATACATCCCCGTCTGGGTCTTGGTAAAAATTTATCATAGTATTAGCTTATAGTATACCTGAAAACTTTGAGTTATCTCCAACGACGTTTTAAGAGAAAATTATGAAGGGAGAAAAATGAAACACCAAGTGGGCAATTTACATAAAAATGGGAGTTTGACATTTTTCTATTTACAATTTTTATTTAATATTTTATGTGTGTCTTATAACAGATAGTGTTTTATTAAGCTCCTGATCTATGCATATAACATATGTTAGTGTAAAATAACTACTTCTCAAGGAGAACGTTTACCTTTATCTCAATTTTCCAATAGAAATGATAAGGATTGTATTTATTGTATGGTATCAATATTCTGGTTTGGGGTCATGTGTATTTCTGCACTGCAAATTAATACAGTGAGACATTATTGCACAGTGCATAAAAATCCAGCATGTGGAGTTATATAAGTCAAAGCTTGAATACAAGTTTAGTTAGTTATTAGCTGATTGAATTTGAAGATGCAAATCGTTTCTTTATCTGTGAGTTGATGATATTAAGATATATTTGTATATAAAATCTTTAGATAGATTCATAGAAAACTGGTGCCTCCTCTATCCTCCCCAAGAACTCTGATGGGCAGTGTTCACTTGGAACAGTTTAAGATAAATTTGGAGCGGCATATTAGGACTTACACCTACTAACGTTGCTTATTTACACTCTGAGAATGCCGGCTTTCAGTATGTGCATGCCGTTAGGTATCATCAGCCCCCTATGCAAAGCAGAAGGGAACACTGCCAGTCCGTGGCCATTCTCACAACTTTTCCTACCCAGAGCCCGTTGCGGCAGCCACTGTGCAAATCCATCTCTTTGAGGGACGTCCTCTCTTAGGCTGCCCTTCCTCCACTTCACCAAGCAAGATGACCTTCTCTAGGAACTGCTGTCTCTTGGCCACATGTCCTAGGTGTGTAAGACAAGACTTTTCCTCCTGGCCTCTAAGGATACCATCATGACCCACACTACTAAATGCCTTGGCATAGTAAAAAAAAAAACCAAAAACCCACAAATAATCATCTTTCTGGTATTTTCTGCTTTAAATCAAGATTCATCTGACATCAAGAATGATATCCCTTGTTCCAAGTCATTTTCTGAAATCCTGAACCTGTTTATATCCATATCTATTTATTACTATTTTTTCTTGTTTCTGTTTTTCTTTCCTCTTCAATTATTTATAGTACTAGAACTAAAGAAGAACTACCAGGTAGCTAGTTAATTGACTCCCCCCAACCCTACATAAGATAAGAAGTGTCCCATATTTTACTATAGAAATTATGCTTTGTAAATCTGGGAAAAAAAGATAATTTAGGTGCATTTAATACTGAAGCAGACAAACTCATGTCACCCCATTTCTTTAATTGACCTAATGACTCAGTGAAATTGTCACAAAGCCTCCTCCCCTCTTTGACTGGCCTAGAGTCCCAAGGTAATCTGTGATTTATCATCACAATGGAATGCCAGCTTGTAATTGTCCTTAGGCCAATCCTTGTTTAAACTACAATTTCCACATCAGAGAGAAGCTGTAGGTCTCCCCCCTCTTGCCAGGGTGGCTGGGATCCCATAAAACAAGACTTTACCTAAATATACATACTCTCATTTTACTTCTGTCCATACCACTTACTTAGTGATATATGAATTGTTAACATATTTTTGCTTTCTGTATTCTGTTCACTCCCTAAATTACATCAAAATCTTGGCCAAACATCAACCCCGGCTGCAGTATGGTAGCCCCCTCCTTTTTAAGGGTCCCCTATGAAGTCCGGAGTAGCCTGATAAAATCAAGACTTCACATACTTGCATTGGACATTGTAGGGTCTTCATTTAATAGAACCCACAATACTGCGCTAGGCTGCTCAGGTGAATGACAACGGGCCTAAGGTCATAAAACTTCCTATTTCTGTTGCAGACCTTTTCCCATAACTTTTTAATGAAGCACAATCTTGTTATCCCCCTATTGAATATAGTTTGTCAACGACCTCCCTTATGCAAATCATACTTTCTAAGGAAGTATTAAACAAGGTGCCCTGGTTGTGTAGTGGTGAAGCTTAGAACTGCAGACCTCATGGTCACCAGTTCGAAACTCTCAACTGCTCCTCAGGAGAAACTTTGGGGATAAAAACTGAGCTTGCTAGGGTTCTCAGGTGGCAAACACCTCAGTTCTTGGCTTCACATGAGAAAGAATTCAAACCAAAGCCAGGTTTGTGATCCAAGTGGGTTTTTATAAAGGATGGAATTAGTTTCAGGTTTTAGTCACTGAACACTGGCCATCTCGTGGGACTGCACAGCCTGACCACACCCACCGTGGTAGCCCGAGTCGAGAGATCACAGCACAGCCTAGCAGAAGGCGGAGAACAGAAGGGCTGGCCAACCAAGCTCCCGGTATTTGTGGCCTTTAGCTGGCAGGCATGGTGGAAGGTATTGTTTGACCCTCTTGGCTGAATTAAGCCCACCTGGCCTAGCTTGGGCCCACCCAGGTGTACAGTCCACCTGGCTCGGGCTTGAAGTGGCACATGCCCCTTAGCCTTTATAGCTGGCTGAGCCTCGCCCGGTCCTAGCAGCAGCCTCCTGTTGGGGTCCCCCAGGCACAGCGAGGGACAACTCCTGGTCCCTGCTTTCTACTCAGGAAACCAGGTAGTCTCAGAAACCCACAGACGGTTGCTAGCAGTCAGCATAACTCCTGTTTGGTATTTTTTATTAAAGTAGTAGACATTCTGTTAGGTTTCTCAGGTGGAAATACCTCAGCCATTGGCTTCACATAAGAAAGAATTCACTCTGAAGCCAGGTCTGTGATCCAGGTGAGTTTTATCAAGGATGGAAGTTCCAGGTTTTACCCAGACACGTGGAGACCTGAGGCCAGAGGAGATGCTTGAGAAAAAGAAAAAGAATGCCTTGGGCTGCGGTTTCTGACTTTCAGGCCCTCTGCTGGGAGGCATGGTCAAGGGTATTGGTTGACCCCATTGGCTGAATTAAGCTCACCTGGCCCAGATTGGGGCCCACCCACGTGTACGCACACCTAGGTGGACCGCCCCTTCCTGGCTCAGAGCCTGAATTTCGGAGCATGCCCAGTGGACACCTTGGTCCCTATTCTGACATGGATTTCAGGACACAGCAAGCCTGTGCGGCACAGTCGAAATGCCTGCCAAGGTCTCCAGGGCTGTAACTCTCTACACGAGTAGATTGCCGCAATTGGCAGCGTGGCTCCCAGTTTGCACCGCAGGAGTTTCAGTTAACCCTCACGTTCTCAACCATTGCACCGACAGGAACCCTACAGACCATTAACTGAGAAACAAAACCACAATCACTGCCTTCAAGCCAGTCAATGCCTACTCCTCATGACCTTGTAGCACAGAACGGGCCCAGTGAGTTTCTGAGACTGTAACTCATTATAGGAGTAAAGAGCCCTGTCATTCTCCTGCAGAGAGGCGGCTAGTTTTGAAGTGCACATTTTAGGAATAAACTTGGCAGTGCATTTGGTTTGGATTATACGCATATGTCACGTTTATTGAGAATTTATAATATCTTCTACATGATAAACATTATTCTATCTGTACTTAGATAAGCGGATCAGACAAAGCTATGCCTTGGAATTTTGAGTGTAGCAAATTGCTATTTCATATATTTCTCATGATAACTTGTTATTTTTTATAAAGGATGTTGCAATTTAGTGTAAAGTTATAGCATTTAGTTTTTAGAAAACAAGAAAATTGATTATTTACATTTTTCTTAGCAATAACTCCCTCGTGTCACAGATGCTGATATTTCAGTAGTGTGCTTAAGGGTGGGAGGAATCCCTGGAGCTGTCAAGGGAACCGGTGACAAGGAAAAACCCTATGAACCACATTCATCTTCTCGATGTTTAAGGTTTGGGCAAGAGAAGAGTCACTTTTCAGACATAGAAACCATGTGTTAAATGAATAAACTGAGAAACCCCAAACTCACTACCATTGAGTAGATACTGACTCATAGTGACTGTACAGAGCAGGGTAGAATTGCCCTTATGAGTTTCGGAGACTGTAAATTTTACCAAAGTGGAAAACCCTGTCGTTTCTCACAGAATGGCTGGTAGTCTCAAACTCTACACCTTGTGAATTGCAGCACAAAGCAACCACGATGCCACTCAGGTTCTTTATTAAACAAAATTTTTTTTAATTCAAAAGGCTTATTTGGGGAACACCAACAAAATACATCAATTCAGCTGAGGCAAAATATAAAGAAATAGTAAGAGATAAACACAAAAATGAAATTTTGTTAAGAGGGAATTTAAACTACATTCCAAGGAATTTGCATCCCACCCAATACCCCCACCCCCAACAATAGAAAAGAGGAGGCTATTGAGGAATTCCAAATAAGGATATAAGAGAATCAAATTCCAATTTTAAGAAGATGAAGTTGCTTTCCTTGAGCACGAAGAGATTCCTAGAGGTCATTCTTAAAGCTGCCACCTGGACAAGCAGCACCAGAGTAACTGGACAACCTCTTAGAATTGCAAATTCTCAGGCTACACCCAGAATGCTGAGTCGGAATCTTTTGGAGTGTGGCCCAGCACTCTGTTTCTAAGCAGCCCTTCTCAAAGGATTCAGGAATGCCGAAGTTTACGAATTATACGGTGGTATTGTTAGCTACTTTCAATGCGGCTCAATGCTCAGTGCCCTCCTGTACAACTGCCTGGCCCTGTGCCGTCCACGCAGTCCGTCCCACGTGTGAGCCCTTGTTGAGCCTGCACTCCATCGGTCCATCTCCACGAGAGGCCTCCTCTTCCCCACTGACCCTCCAGTTTATCAAGTGTGAAGCATATCTTGAGGGACGGGGCCCTTCTGAGAGCTTTCCCAAAGCACGTCATCGAAAGTGCTCGCCCTTGCTTACTTTTTCCAAAGCGAATTGTACCTTCTTCTGAATGAAATATCATCTTAGACTCCAAAGGCTAGCCCAGTTAAAAACACACACAAAGCAACCGAGAACAACAAATGCTGAGATTATGCAAAGATTGTAACTCTCACACGGCTGGGGGCTTTTAAATACATACAGCCACTCTGGAAGGCGCTATGCGAGACCTCAACAAGTGGGAGCAGAACAGAAATACCTTTGCTGAGCATATATCCCATAGAAAGACATGAACAGGCTTATACTCCCCATGTTCATGGGAGATCATATGTTTAACGTTTCTTGATGTTTATGAATTCCTTGCTCTGTATTGTGGCGTCCTCAAGCAGAATTTTGGCATCATTTCAGGCTCTACCTCAGAACCACTCTCAAATTCTGAATTTTAATGATATCCTGGGTAGAATCCTTGGTGTATTCAAGGAAAGAAGCAATAATGTAGGTCAGGGTTACCAAATACTAAGTATCTATTCATCATTGTTCTCCTATATCTACAGTCAGTTTCTATGATATTGGGATGCAAAGGAAAGGAGATCTTTTCCCCAAAGAACTTACCATCTGGTTTGTAATGAAAGAAAAAAAATTCTACATTGTAATTTAACTTGTACTCTGTGTAAACTGCTTTAAAATGAGAAACAATGCTGATTATGAAGGAGCATATATTGAAACAAAAGGAAAAAGCTACTTATGTAAATATAAGACACAATTATTCTCTAACAGAGTGATAAAAAAAGGGACTATAGATTTAAGAATACAGGTATCATAGTAAAAAAAAATCAATACCATGAGAAGGCATTCACACTGAGACAGAGAAGACACCTGGAGGTCAACAGGGGAATTGCTGAAGGGTTTCAGATGTTAGGTTCAATGTAAATGAAAGACAAATAGTGACCAAGGAAATATATATTAATGTTTTCTATTTAGGGAATATAATTGGTACCCCCAAAATAAAAAGGAAGTTTTTAAAACTAGGTATTTTAATTTTTTAACATTCATATGCTCTCTCCTGAAATGGTGGACTGTCTACTAGTTCCTTTTGGTACAGTGACTGTATATTCCATCTTCTCTTGATGTTTCCTGCATCATTCAATATTTTGTCCACAGAATCATTCAAAATTTCAATTATAGGAATGAATTTTTTGTGTGGTCTTGCTGTCTCAAATAAGGGGAGTGTGTTCTTCCCCTTTGGCTTTCTAAGCCTCGGTCCTCACATATTTCATTAATAATATTTGACTTTGTCTTCTGGAGCTGCTCTTTGAAATTTTTAATTTCAGCCACTAAAGTTATATAATTCTAATTCAATTAATATTTTGACAATGCAGTCACCTGCTTTTAGAGACATAACGAGATAGAGTTACACCAAACAATAGCTTGCACAAGTCATTGGGGGAGATAGGACATATATGTAACACATGTGTGTGATCAGAAACAAAGAGGTAGGAAATAAATGAAATAACCATTTAAAATCACAGTAGACACTGTGGCTGTGGGGGGCGGGGAGAGCTTGGGGGAGGGGGATGCAGTCAAGAGTGTTTAATGGGAACCTAAACTACCATATATACTTTCATCAAGAACACAATAGTAAATTCATAGTTACTTGGAATTGAAATATTGTTTAATTGATTATAAGGGGGTTCTTTGTTTTATGCCACTTTGCTTTCCTGAGTTTTTCAAAATTAGCATTTTTAGATCTTGAAAGTTTGTGGAAAGTTCATCAAGCAAAGTCTTTGGGTGCCGCTGTCCCCACAGAGTGTTCCCCCCACGACAATGTGGTGATTGTCTCCATATTTAAAGCATTGGAGAAAAGTGTGGCAACGCGAGGATCCAGAGATTATTTGTAGACTCCTTGAGAGGTTATTAAAGACTGCTTGGTGCAGGTATCATCAGCTTGTCTGTATCAGAAAAGAGTAAGCCTGGGTGAAGTCGGTTTGGCAACTATTTTGCCATTTCAAAATGTAATAAAGTTTCTGAGCATCACTGCATTTTGTGTACCTAACCTAGAAGAGCCAGATATTGTTCCACTTGAGTTGTTTTCAGTGAAATTATCAAAGCATCTCTGGGCCAATTCTCACTGAAAAGAAGCTATTTTTTTATGAGAAATGCAATTGACTATGCAGTGAGTACATTCCCAAAGGCTGACCTCCTTCTTTTAGAATTGATAGTATGTTAGACATGATATGTATCTTCTGAAAAGCAACTTAAAAGTCTTTAATGTAAAACCAAAAGGATAACATGACTATAGAATCTAGGGATTGCAGGGGATTGATGAAAGATGCTCCTTCATCTCCTGTCATCAACGTATTAGAGACAGGTTGGAGTTTGCCAGGAGACTGGACTAACCCATACTGTCACTGAGGCAGGAATAACATGGGTAAATGTCTTTTAGATGCTAGAAAATCAAAGAAATAAGACTGCCAAGGAGTATTATTGAGGTTTTTTTTTTTATCAGCCTGTTATTGGGCAAGATTGACCAACAACTTGGCTGGTTCGTACTATTTCTCAGGACTCATCAAGACACTCATGACTTTCCATAAAAGTATTTCTGCTTTAAGTTTAAAACAAAAGAAGACATTATGTTTTCTCCCAAAGTAGCTCTTAAATCCAAAGTACGTCACTACAATGATGATAATGTTGGCAGCAGTGGCCAATACTGAAAAATCATGCTCCAGGCACGTTCTCCGTACCGTTGAACATGTTCTTGTTTGATCTTCTAGTAGTGTTTAGGTGAAAAAGAATGTTACCATCGGAGAAAGAAAGCCAAACAGCACTGCAGAACATAGGCTTGCTGCAGAGGTGGCCACCTGGAAACGTGGACAATGAGCCGCAAGGACAGAGAGCTGCAGCACCACCCAGCCACAGGCAGCAATTTGATCCACTCAATGGAGGGAAGCTAATCCTGTCACGGGAATCACGTTATAAAGACTGTGCACTTTAAAGCCACATTGTGAACGAGAGCTTGCACACTAGCTTTGTAATAAGGGCACTGGAGTAAGAAATGGACATTCCAACCTAGAAGGCCTGAAATAGGATCATCCTTACATATGAAATAGAATTATGTTTTCCACACTATTCTGTCTTTTTTTCATTCAATTCACATTCAGAAAAGTTCAAGATTAAAAGCAAAACAAACCATATAAGCTAACAACAACCACAACAAAAACCACTGCCATCAAGTCGATGCCAACTCACAGTGACCCTAAGGAGCAGGGTAGAGCTGCCCTGTGAGTTTCTGGCACCGTGACTCTTCATGGGAGTACAGAACCTCATTCTCCCCCATCCAGGACTGTGCTTTTCAGGTGCACCTTGGATACCTAACCACCACTACCCAGACAGCCACCACAACTGTATCGAGTCTAAACAATTGTACTGAGACATCATCAGGACCAGTTCTCACAATGAATCTTTTCCTGTGTGGTTTTCTGGAATACTGGGGCTGCAGTGGGTTACACTAAGGCAAATTTTCCTTTTTCTAAAGCTTCTTATCGTGAATTATGTGAAGTTTAACAGAGCAGATCATTAGAGTTTTTTTATATCCCTTTATATATTCTCTTCTAGTTATTTATCTGTTTCTCACTGTCACACATAATGGTGAATTGTGTTAAAGCTCTCTGACTATACTGCCAAACTTGGTACCCCCCTTGCTTAACACAGTGCCAGGAAGCATTGCTGCTTGTGCCGTTTTCATTGGAGATAAACCTTTTGTATTTATTTCAGGAGTTACTGCCTCTGTCACTTTCTTTCCCTGCAATTCTACAGCATTATGGCTTTACCAGAGAGTTTTGTGCGGATATATATACTTTTAGGTCTTGTTTTTTTTTATTTATTGCTTTTTTGTTTACATAAAAATCCAGAGGGTTCAAGCTTTTAAGCAGATTCACTATAGCATACCTCCCACTGTCCCTCATGGTGACTGACATGGTATTGGGTCCAGAAGTTATATCTTGAAAAACTTCCCAGGACAACACCTACCAATAAAAACAGTGTGGGTCCCACCTGCCAGATATGATCACTGAAGACAGATGTATATATAAGCAAATGTGGTGAAGAAAGCTGATGGTGCCCGGCTATCAAAAGATATAACATCTGGTGTCTTAAAGGCTTGAAGATAATCAAGTGGCCATCTAGCTCAGAAGCAACAAAACCCACATGGATGAAGCACACCAGTCTGTGTGACCACAAGGTGTGGAACTAATCAGGTACCAGGTATCAAAGAACACAAAATCATATCATTGTAAATGAGGGTGAGTGCAGAGTGGAGACCCAAAGCCCATCTGCAGGCAACTGGACATCCCCTTACAGAAGGGTTGTGCGAGGAGATGAGTCAGTCATGGTGAAGGGTATCAATGATAAAACATACAACTTTCCTCTAGCTCTTAAATGCTTCCTCCCCCCACTATCATGATCCCAATTCTACCTTACAAATCTGGCTGGACCAGAGGATGTACATTGATACAGATAGGAGCTGGAAACACAGGGAATCCAGGACAGATTATCCCTTCAGGACGAGTAGTGAGAGTGGCGATACTAGGATGGTGGAGAGAAAGTGGGGTAGAAAGAGTAAGCAATTATAAGGAGCTACATATAACCTCCTCCCTGGGGGATGGACAACAGAAAAGGAGGTGAAGGGATTTATCGGACAGTGTAAAATATGACCAAATAATAATTTATAAATTGTCAAGGGTTCATGAGGGAAGGGGAGCAGGGAAGGAGGGGGGAAATGAGGTGCTGATATCAAGGGCTCAACTAGAAAGAAAACATTTTGAGAATGATGACGGCCACACATGTACAATGTGCTTGACACACTGGATGTATGTATGGATTCTGATACGAATTGTATGAGGCCCCAATAGAATTATTTTAAAACAACCCAAACAGTTTGAGAATTGGAAATATAAATATAAAACACTTTCGATGTATTTGTGTCCCTTTCAAGAGAGCCCACTGTAATTGAGTCAATCCGCTCCTTCAGTGATCCTGGAGGGTGCTGTAGAAGTGGCCCTGGAGGTTTCCGAGTCTAAACCCTTACGGGAGCAGAAAACCTCGTGTTTTACCCAAGAGACAGCTGTGGTTGCACCATCTCAATGTGCAATCCACTATGGCACCTGGGCTCAGAATATATTTATTTTTTAGATATAAGTATACCTACATCTATAATAAGGAATCTATCATGCTACAAAGAGCAAGGAATCAGCTATTGAAAGTAAGAGTCACAAGACTGAGCCCACCAGCTGATCGACTGATGAGAATGAGCTAGTCATCTGCTTCGGTAAAGACTAAAGCCAGACAAAACCAGAGGGTGATGCTGCTCTGGCCTGCAGGGCTGCTGGAGTGCAGAATCCACCCAGCGACAGACACCAATAACAAAAGCAGCAATCACGTTGATTTTAGGTTTCTTGTTTGTATGAATAATATTGTGCATACCCTGGTATTGACAAGGATTAAAATAAACAGAATCAAACATTATCCTCAGTGTCAAACATTATCCTAATTACTACATAAAATGGAAATTCTCTTTGCATTACAAATCTTCTAGGTTATAATTCCAAGTGAGAATCTATGAATAAAGCACTGAGAGCAGTTACTTTATAAATCATGTCTTAAAGAGTGTGCAGCAGGCATTTTAAATGTGTGATGGTGAGCCAGAGTTATGATTAGAAATTCAATTATTTTAATGAAAACACATTTTCTTAATATATAGGAAACATTTTTCATGGCTCTAGATTTGTGCTTTTGAAATGAAGCCAATGTCTAGGTGATCTGTGAATTAAATTTAAGCAATATGGTGAGAAAGCTGTTAAAATATTTAGTTATGAGGCTGATTAGTCATATTCCACTTGGATACCATTCAAGAAAATTAATAGCACCTAAGTGGCCTGTATCTAGCTACCTCAAGCCAAATGAAAGGGTCATGGTTTACCTTTCTAAATTGTCTTTGCATATTATTAGAAATTGAGTCACCTATACAATCTAAAAACTACCACTGTAATTTTTTAGGAATCAGAACAGGTGTGGATATAATGTTTGCTTGGTTTTTAAAATAAAAAGCAGAGCAAAAACATGTCAGTGAATCCAAATTAGGGCACTTAAATATTTTACAGCCGCATGCACTTCTAATTGACACATGAACGTAGAGACACTTCCTCAGTAATTCTAGTTAATCAAGAAAGTAATTCATACAGTGGGAGGCAGGAAAAGAGGATCAATGCATTTTCTCTTCAATTAGACTCTCTTGTTAGTATTAACATTGAACACTAATTTCAGCCTTAACACTGAACATTTATTTTCCTATAAATAGCACTATGCCGACAGCAAATCAATAGGAAGTGGACAGTTATTTTAAGTGCAGTTTATTATTTAGGAGAATTTCTTTGAATTTATAAAAATTATATAAATTCTAAAGTTTTCTAGAGTTTTATCATATGAGTTAAAGATAAAGCCAAAGTGTGTTTTTTAAAATTGGACAAATGTACATTTAGCTTGTTTTTTTCAGTGTGTCAGCGTCATAAGAGATCTGCTGTATATCACAAGGTCTTATCCATTTGCTACCTGAAGTAGGGAGAACACAGGGAAATACCGTATGTAGAAAAGTTGAAGGAATAAGGAATTTGCATTAAATACAGGACTACTGCTTGTCCTTTATAGCATTTTAAAATCTATTTTTAATAAAAGACATTTTAATATTGTGTTAGTCTGGGTAGACTAGAGAAACAAATCCATGGACAGACACATATATGTATAAGAAAGTTATTATTTATATACAAGAGCAATTTGAACATTGAGAAAACATCCCAACCCAGTCCAGATCAAGTCCATAAGTCCATTTTTAGCCCACATTTCCGATACCAATCTAACAAGTCCTCTTCAGACTCATGAAACACATGCAATGATGCCGAATGTAGATTACAGGCCAGAGGGTAGAAAGTCTTTGGATCCGGTGTCATTGGAAACATCTCAGTGCTGGCAGGGTCTCTGCATCAGGATGGGCCCATGTGTCTTGTCAGCTGCTATGTCTCCCAGGGTGTGAGCAGAGAGTCTCCCACCATCTAGGAGGAAGTACCAGATTTCCCAGAATCCTCAGGAGAAGGTCATGCCCACACGGAGGCTTCATTGGCTATGTTTTGATTGACATGCTAGACTCCACCCCTACATTCATAGTCCTCAAATTGACAAATGATTATATAGCTACCTCAAATATTCATAAACATTCCAGTTTATTTTTTTCCTTTATTCTTTGAAATCTGATATCAATAATCACAATAATTTTCAGAGGAACCTCTAGGCTTTCTCAAGCCTAAACCTCAAATAAATTTGGGAGTGGGGGTGCTCAAAGGGAGAAAAATAGTGACTCACAATTATGTATAAAATACTACATGTAAAATGAATATTTAGTTAAAGTAACAAAGGAAATCATAAGTTACAATTGTGAAAAGGCCCCAAGTTACAAATGTAGAAGGCCCCAGACAAGACAACATGAGGGGTCATGGTGACGGGTCTATCCAGACCTGTAGCCCTATGCACCCTATTAGCTTTCTCTATAACTCTGGATGTATATGATTTCATCACCGATTCAGGTATTTGTCTCATATTTCCTGTAGCAAGAATATAAAAATTATTCTAGTTTTTCTGTTGCTTTAAGTGCTCACAGGTTATTTTCTGTGTGACAACTTTATTATGCCATGTATTTTTTTATTAACATTATGGTCAATATTAAGTAAACCTTTATCAAGTTACTTTCATTGACTCATGGGGTTGTATATCTGACCATTTTGGTTTTGTCCATCTTCATCTGCTTATCTTTCATGAAGTTCTGGTGGAAGTCGCCGGTATTTGCAAGTTCAAGTGTTCCAGTCTACCAGTTTCTCCTCGGGAGCAAGATGAGGTTTTCTGTTCCAGTACTAATTTATGGATTTGGGAACACAAAGGGCAGTTCTACTCGATCCTATAGGCTTGCTATGAACCATGTGGATGGCATCTCTTCTTGTCTGGTATTGAGGCTACATTCTAAGAACTATGCTGAAGCACTGGGAATCCCTGCACTGAGAGGCATGACTTCAGCTGAATCAATGTAGCCAGACATAGGAATCTCAATCCAATAATTAGCAAAGATTGATTATTCTGAAAACCACATAAATTACTGCAGTCAGTGCATCCATAAATTCCCTTTCGTCAAACTCCAGTGCTAACCAAAAGTACTCAAGTGTGCAGAGGGGAGTTTGGAGTAGGCAAGATGGTTTTAATGAGTTGCATTCAATGTTTTTCAATATTTCCCAATCATAAGATGATGTGCGATTACTACTGAAGCGCCATGAAGGACTGGGGACGAGCTTGTGCAAGCGAGGGATCTGGAAACATAGCCTTTGTTACCATTGAGGGAGATATGCCTTTGATGATATGTGCAGGTAAATGATAATCTATTTTTAAAAATACAATATTCTCACGCACATCATTTTGAAGAGGTAGGTTGAGGGCAGTTTTCTTTTTTAACAAATAGGAATGAGTGATGTGTAATTGAGGTGCTGGATTATTGAATGTTCAGGTATCTGGTAAATGCTGACCTCAACAATTTAGGTTAACAATTTAGGTTAACAATTTAGGTTATAAAATAGAACTACACATTCAAAGTAGTCTAAATGCATTATATATTTGAGTTATCTTTTTAACTTTCTAATATTATCCTAGAACATGAATATCTGTATTGCCTTGGTATGAGAAAAGGCCTTTTAGCACACACACACTAATGTTGTATCCAAACATGTGATATTATTCATATATCTATCAGTAAAATTATATTAGCATTCAAATATTTAAGAGTTCAAATTTCTGATATTTTTTCTAATTGCATTTCTAATTATATTTCAAAACAATAATTAGCCTTTATGGACTATCTTCTCACCATTTTATTGGAATTGAGGCTTATGAATATAATGTGTCCATACACATTGTGTTAGTCTGGGTAGACTAGAGGAACAAATTCATGGACACTCATATGTATATAAGAAGGAGCTTTATATACAAGAGTAATTGAATACTGGGAAAACATCCTAGGCCAGTCCAGATCAAGTCCATAAGTCCAATATTAGCCCATATGTCTGATACCAATCTATAAAGTCCTCTTCAGAATCACAAAACACATGCAATGATGCTGAGTGCATGAAGATTACAGGCCAGTATGGGTGGGAAGTCTTGTGGCAGTGTAAGCATCTCAGCACTGGCAGGGGTTTCCATGTGGCTTCTCCAGTTCCATAGGTCTGACTCCATCAGCCTCTCTCCATGTGTCTTCTCCACAGGGATGTTTCGCAGCAAGTGAGCCGAGAGAGAGTGTTGTCTCCTGCTTCTAAGGAGGAATACAGGAATTCCCAGAATCCTTAGGAGAAGGCCATGCCTACACAGAGGCTTCACCCCTTCCCTCTGAATCCTCAAATTGACACCAGATTATGTAACCACCACACACATAATTATAAAGTTATTGAGCTAGGATTTAAACTCTAGTCAAGATTGTGCTTTTGGAGCACAGGATTGGGGAATAAAGGGTTCTAATTGAAAGCATGAGGGTCCAGAAACTAGCTCAAATCTGGGTCCAGATCCAGGTCCAAAAACTAGCTCAAATCTGAGTACATTCATTTTATTTTTGTATATAAAGTTTATATTAAATGTCTCACATGGTTGTGAGAGTTTACATAAACAGTTGTTGTTGTGGTTGTTAGGTGCCCTTGGGTTGGTTCCATCTCAAAGAGACTCCGTGTAAGACCGACTAAACTCTCCTAGATTCTCACAGTTCTCATGTCTGAACCCATGGTTGAAGCCATCAATCCATCATTTCAAGGCTTTCTTTTTTGTTGTTTAATGCTAGGATACTGAAGACAGCATTCTATTCTTCTCCAGGGACTGGTTTCTCACGACAACATGTCCAAAGTCCATTAGACAAGTTGTCCTGGCTTCTTCTAAAGAGCATTCTAGCTGTACTTCTTCCATTCCAGGCCTGTTTGTTCTATAATCAGTTCAGGATACTTTCAGCACCATGATTCAAATGCATTGATTCTTCTTCCATTTTTCTTAATTAATGTCCAACTTTCACACTCATGAAACAATTGAACATACCATGGAGTGGGTCAGGCACACTCCAGTCCTCAGCGTAATAAGTTTTCTATAGCACTTCAAAAAGGTCTTTTGCAGCAAATTTACCCAATGCAGCGCATCTTTTGATCTCTTGACTTCTGCTTCTATGAGGCTTGACTGTGGATCCAATCAAGATGAAATCCTTGACAACTTCAAATGTTTCTCCATTTATCATGATGGTTCTGATTGGGCAGCTGTTAGTATTATGGTTTTCTTTACTTTGGCTTGTAATTTATATCAAAGGCTGCCATCTTTGATCTTCATCAGCATGTGTCTCAAGTTTTCCTGACTTTCCCAAAAAAGATTTTGTCATCTGTAATCCCAGGTTGTTAATAAGGCTTCCTCTCATCCTGATGAAAAATTCATTTTCTGGACATCTGTCAGTGTGTTCTATTACCCTGGCTTATATGTTGCTGTGATCCTGGAAGCTATGCCAGGGTCACCCAAAGTAACAGGTTTCAGGGAAGCTTCTAGGTAAGACAGAAAACAAAAAGGCAATAAAACAAACATCAGTCATTGTAAACAGGAATCCCTGGAGCGCCATCCTGCTGTGTATAATATTGAATCTCTGAAAACTAGGAGGAGAGATCTCCTTACTAGGAAGAGTTGGAGTGGAGAGTGTTTTCGGAACCTCAGATCCATGTGCATGGACCCTGCTGGATCCAGATGACAGTTGCAGTGTCACAGGATCAGCAAGAAGCCCAGGATCCAGAGCATGCAACAGAGTGGTGGATGTCCCAGCCCACAAAAGTGCTTCTGTGCAGGAGGCTGGCCTGAGGATTGGGTGCCTCTGAGCGCTTAATTCAGGAAATTGAGTATGCTGACCCAAGACATATGAAGGACTTCAAGGTGAGCATTTACTAGCAGACCTCAAAGAACTTGGTAACATGTCACGAAGAACAACTCTCTTGCTCATTTCTCACTGGCATTGCAACTTGTTAACTTTCTTTTTTCTGGGTACAGTGTACTTTATTGATGGTTCATGACAAGGTCGGGCTCTCTAAGCCCTCCCCTTCCTACAGCAGGTCTGGATGGGATATTCTCAGTGTGTCGGGGGATTGAGTGGGGGACAAAGACTCCCCAGCAGCTGAGGGCCTCTCTTCCTCTGTGCTGTTGCTGGGGCTGCTGGTCCAGGGGGGCTCTTCCTCCTTGGAGGCCATGTGGACCATGAGCTCCACCACTCTGTTGCTGTAGCCAAATTCATTCTCATACCAGGAAATGCGCTTGACAAAGTGGTCGTTGAGGGCAATGCCAGTCCCATCATCTGAGGTGGAAGAGTGGGTGTCACTGTTGAAGTCACAGGAGACAACTTGGTCCTCAGTGTAGCCCAGGATGCCCTTTAGGGGACCATTGGATGCCTGCTTCACCACCTTCTTGATGTCATCAGACTTAGCAGCTTTCTCCAGATGGCCAGTGAGATCCATGACAGACACATTGGGGGTGGGGACATGGAAAGCTATGCCAGTGAGTTTCCCATTTAGCTCTGGGATAACCTTGCCCACAACGTTGGCAGCACCAGTAGATGTGGGATGTTGTTCTGGGAAGCCCCATGGCCATCACGCCAGAGTTTCCCAGAGGGGCCGTCTACAGTCTTCAGGGTGGCAGTGATGGAATGGACTATAGGCACGAGTCCTTTCCCAATACCAAAATTGTCGTGGTTGACCTTGGCCATCACCAACATGGGGGTATTGGCAGAGGAGCAGAGATGATCACCCTTTCGGTACTCCCCTTCAAGTGAGCCCCAGCCTTCCCTAGAGTGGTAAAGACACCAGTGGACTCCACGACTTACTTGGCACCAGCCTTACCCCACTTGATGTGTGCGGGATCTCACTCCTGGAAGATAGATATGGCCTTCCCATTGATTATAAACTTCCCATTCTCAGCCTTGACAGTGCCATTGAACTTGCTGTTGATGGAATCACACTGGAACATGTAGACCATGTAGTTCAGATCAATGAAGGGGTCATTGATGGCAACGACATCCACCTTGCCAGAGTGGAAAGCAATCCTGGTGGCCTAATTTGGCCAAATCATTCATTGTGACCTTCACCATGTGTCTCCAGGATGCGGCTGGGACTGCACGGGAACGCGAAGAGCCTGTCGCCTGAGGAAGAGCAGAGAGTTAACTTGTTAACTTTTTAACCATCAATTTTGACCATACTTTTGACCATACATTTTATTTGTGAGTTTTGTGTAACCCTTGCAATGGATATTAGATCCCAGAGAGGTTAAAAAGAGAATAGTCATTAAGACAAAATATCAGGTATAACTATGTTTTAGAACCCCCAAATTCCAAAATCAAAATTTAGTATTAGTATCATTATCAGATACTTTTGCTAATTTATAATTTGTTTCTTTAAATTCTTTCTAATGTAATAATAATACTATGTAAGGGGATTGAGATGGGACAAGATTTCATTTTTAAATATTGGGTGGAACTAAATTTCTCTGGGACTGGTAATATGCCATGTAATTTATTGCATGTGATTTTTTAGTAAGTTATTAGAATTGTAAGGTAACTCTGCTGGGGTAGCAGTTAAATGGTCCAGCTTTTATCTGGAAGTCAGTGGTTGGAACCATAGGGTAAAAATCTTGAAAATCCTCAGAAAGTTCTACCTTGTCTTATGTAATCACTATGTGTCAGAATTGACTCAGCAATAGTGGATTTTTATATTCTTATTGTGCAAAGATACATTTCTTAGAAGACATACAGCCAGAATGCACCTTATAGGCAAGGAACGTGAGACTCCCTCACACATTCTCTGGACATGTTTTCAGGAGAGGCCCATTTCTGGAGAAGGACATCATGCTTGGTAAATTGGTGGGGAAGCAAAAGAAGGAAGGCATTTTACAAGATGGGTTGACCCAGTGGACTTGACAATGGTCTCAGGCATAGGAACAATTATGAGGCAGTCCCAGGGCCAGGGGTATGTCTCTCTGTTCCACAGAGATAGAATCGCCAAGAGTAGGAACTGACTCAACAGCACCCAACGGCAGCAATACGGATCTAGAACCCATCATGTGTCAACTTAACATTACTAAGGCACACAACTTGGTGATAGGCATTGTAGGGATCATGGTGTGCAACCCCTGGTACGATCACCGTCAAGTATGTATACCTATATAAAAACTTATAAATGATCACTTCACTCTCTGAGAGATTAGTTATCTCTCCTCAAAAGGGTTAAATGCCTTGTCACAATTAATGAAATGTAAATATTTTAATCTACTCTTATTTGACTAGAAATGATCTAAAATTCCTTTGAACTCTGGGCTAGCCCTTAACAGTTTGATACAACTGAAAGTTCTATGGGAAATGTAGCAGTACCGATAATTCTTGAAAAGTTTCAGGTCGTGAATTCTCAATTTCCAGGCTGAGCCTCAAATAAAATCCTAACAGGAGATAAAAATAAAGTGGAATATATATATATTTAAAATTAGAGTTAAAAATGGAACCTCCCACAGGATTACAAGAGATACACTATTGAGGCCAGGGTGAATTTTCCCATTTACTTCAAAAGTTGTGGGGAGAAACACAAAGCCTTCAGATTAAGTACAATGTTGTCACTGCCAGGACAAGCTAGTGAGGATAGTATGTAGACAAGCCTAACAGTCACTATTGCACATGCTAATACACTAGGATGGAGTGAGTTGTCTATTTTACATATGCTGAAACCTTTCAATGGCTCTATTGTCTTCCAGTATACATTCAGTGTGGGAGGTGAGACAGGAAATTTAGGGAATGTCACAAATAAGTTCCAGTTTTCACTTCCCAATGGCCCATCACAGGAAGATGTTCGCTAGTGCTTTCCCACTGCACCCGCAACTTTGGAGATAGGAGTGTAGAAGACCAAAGGAACGAACCTGACTCGAACAGTTGAAACGGTCCCTGCTGCAGGCTGGACCTCATCTGGTTTTTAACATTTTTTGGGATTTTTGTTTTGTTTGTTCATATTAGGGTGTATCTATGAGGTGTTATGTCACTGGAGGTCACCTCATGAAATTGTGTTAGATGCTGTTCTGTGTGTCAGTATATGAAACCCAGGGTTGATGAACTCATAGGGACAGCAAGTAGAATAAAGGTTTTGGGTGTGGGGGTGGGGGTGGGGGTACGGTGGGGGCATGGGAGGGGGGTAAAAGGGAGACCATATCAGTGAGTCCAGGAAGGAAAAGAATGTGTGGAAACTGTGGTATCAATTATACTATTCTACTTGAGGCGATTGAACTATTGAATGTTATTATATATGTATTAACTCCCAAATAATATAAAAATTTAAATATAATAATTACATATGTTAGGTTTCTGGGGTGATTTTCCCCAGTTCTTCCTTCTCCATGCTGAAAGAATTCATGCAGTAGAAGCGCTTTTGTAAATCCAAATAACTTTTATGAGAGAAAGGGAAGTTTCTGGTACTGTACTCTCAGAGAGGACCCACTATTCCTGGAGAGCTTGCAAGGACACATGGTGGGACAGAGGGTGGGCTAGAGATGTAGGGGGAGATTTCACTAGCGAAAATGGCCACTACAGTTTGATCATGAAAAGCCACATGGAAATTGTATGGAAAGAGGAACACTGGAGCAAACAAGGGAAGTAAAGCGAGAGTGCAGACCCGCACACTGAGAGATCCCGCCCTCCACCTGAAATGGAGAGAGCCTGCCCTCAGGCTGTGCTTTTTGTCCCCTGCTCCCCCCACATGAGTGAAGTGGAGCTTGGTTGAGAGCATTGGTCTCCATTGGTGGCTGGGTTCAGGCACATGTGTGAAGTAATGATGCTGGTGTCTAATATGCATGCCCAGGTTGACCTTCACCTGAGCCTAGGTGGCCTTGATTTGCACATGCCTACCTTTGCATTGTCCCCATAGGTGTCTCATATGTACCTGATATCTTTTAAAACCCCTTTCTAGTGGCATGGCCAGCTAATTTTCATTTAGTATAGGCATTTCTTGGAGACAGCTCCCTTTACCCCTCATCTTCCTAATTATCACATCCACTATATTAGGAAAAAAATTAAGATTCCTAAAATTCCCATTTGCTTACATACCTATACAATTATTCATTATGGTGTTAGCATGACATATATTTAAAATGGTCTTGTCACAAGGAATGCTAATAATTTCAATTCCCAAGACCACTGGTCCTCTCAGAAATCTCTCTCTTATCTGAATGTGCTGCCCTGATGGCCTCATTGATGCACCTTGCATTCTATGTCTTAACCGAGGCTACCTCTGAGCCTATGAAAATCCTCCTTTAGAGTCATGACACTCTCTTGTTTCCCCTCACTCCTGCAAGCAAAACCATTCCTTTCCCCCTTGAGCCCCCCAACTGCTACAATACTTCCCAACACAAGTATGTCTCTCTCACAACACAAGTATGTCCCTCTCTGATCCAGGACAGCAAGAGTTTTTTGAGGAGGAAGCTATTGTTCCATTTGTCTTTGTTACCTGTAGTCTATAATATTTCTGCCAAATAATTAATGCTCAATAGATGTCTGTTAAATTTATGTGTGTAAGTCTACATCATGCTTGCTGTGTATTTTTAAATTAAATCAATGATAATGTATATTTCATGAATCATTAAAAGTAAAATTGAATCCTAACTAGGGACTGTGATATTAGACTTATCAATATATTTAAAATAGGTTACAATCCATTTAGATAAAAATGGATTATTATGAAGTATGTTGGAAAATTATCTAATTCAAACAAAAATCAACCCAAACCAAATGCAATGATAATTTAGTGATTCAGAAAGTATTTTGAAATTTAAGTACTTTCATACTACATTTATTTGAGCACAAAAAATCAACAGAACAATTAATATTCACAATATTAAGACATTCAAATAAACTTATCTTCATTTATATTTTCTGAGTTGTAGTCCAGTTAATATGGCCCATGGAACCAAAATTCTTTATGAGCTGTATTATAATTCTGAATTCTTTGTGTGTGGCAGCAATCTTATTTTGCCACAGTTCTTTGTTACATGATTAAGATAGGGTTAAGTCTTGCAAGGTGCAGATGGGAGCTGGAGGCCCAGGGAATCCAGGGCGGACGATCCCTTCAGGACCAGGGGTGTGAGGGGCGAGGCTGGGAGAGTGGAGGGTGTGTGGGTTGGAAAGCGGGAACCGATTACAAGAACCTACATGTGATCCCCTCCCTGGGGAATGGATAACAGAGAAGGGGTTGAAGGGAGATGCCGGATAGGGAAAGATATGACAAAATAATAATCTATAAATTATCAAGGGCACATGAGGGAGAGGGGAGCGGGGAGGGAGGGGGAAAAAAAGAGGACCTGATGCAAAGGGCTTAAGTGGAGAGCAAATGCTTTGAAAATGATTAGGGCAAAGAATGTACAGATGTGCTTTATACAATTGATGTATGTATATGTATGGATTGTGATAAGAGTTGTATGAGCACCTAATAAAATGTTTAAAAAAGATTTACATCATAATTGTACAATTCTTCTTGAGTTGACTGAACTATTGATTTGTGTGGTATGTGGATTAAGTGCCAATAAAACTGATTTTTAAAAAAGGTGGGGTTAAGTCTTGACCTTAGTAGTGGAAGTAAACCAAGTTACACCCTTTGTTGCCTTGAGGGCATCTTTAAAACTACTTTTTAAGAGCTTGTGATTTGAGGCACTAACTTAATTTTCCTTGGGGTAATGGTCAGCTACAAGAAAAATTAAAGCTCCATCAAAGCTATCTGGGAAACAGACAAATAAAAATCAGAGGGCCATCTGCAAAAGCAAGCCCCAGCTCTCTATCTGAAAGGGGAGAAGCCCCCAGAGCAGATCCGCCGTACACTGGGCTCCAGAGAAGCAGCAGTGGGACTGCAGGGAGCCTTCTCCTTATTTGCCTTGAGACTTATGGAACGGTGGGACAGGGTGGCAGACCGCCTAGCTTCCTGGCCCAGGGAGGCAAAGGGGACCAAGGGACTGAAAGGCTGAGCACTGCTGGCTGAGGAGGCAGTACGTGGACTTCCTGTGTCCTTCCTGTGTGCCGACCCTATTAACTCCCCTGTCAAACCCCTTAATTGTGAATATAGTCCTATGAGTTCTGTGTAGCTGCTGCAACCACTCGGTGAACGTGCCAGAGAAGGAAGGTGCCGGAGAGGAATGATTGCTGTCAGACTAGGGCCATAGAGGAGGAGGGAGGGTGAAAGCTTGTCTGAGCCGGCCTCACGGCAATAGAGAAGCCAGGGGAGGTCAGCTGTGACCACTTCATTGCCTTGTCCCACACCTTTGCATGCTTAAGAAAAACTAAGCCGGTTTCCACAATGATTTCATAGGAGACAGCGGGTTTTTACTGATGCCACAAAAGAAAGCTTTTAACATTACATTGTCAGGGAAGGTCACTAAAACCAAGCAAACCCTACCTCCCCTGTCCCTCTCCCTGTACAGCACTCTCTCTCAGGTTTTGGAGTGTGGATTCATTGCTCAAACAAGCACTTTTACAATAGCATAGATTTTTTAAAAATTTAATACATCTTTTTTATTGGGGCTCATACAGCTCTTATCACAATCCATACATACATCAATTGAGTAAAGCACCCATATACATTCGTTGCCCTCGTCATTCTCAAAATTTGCCTTCCACTTGGAATCAGCTCATTTTCCTATTTTCCTTTCCCCTCCCTCCCCGCTACCCCCTTCCCCCTGAACCCTTAATAATTTATAAATTAGTATTTTTTCTTATCTTACACTGCCCGCCGTCTCCCCTCACCCACCTCCCCATTGCCCGTCGCCCAGAGAGGAGGTTCCCCATCGATCCCTGGGATCACGCATACTCTAATGGAAAACTCTGAGGTATGCTGCTTAAAGGGTCGTAAAAATAAAAACAAATCAATTTTATTTTAACAAAATAAGATCTATATAAGCCTGAAACCTTAACAACAATCTTCATTTTATTATCTAGATCTTGACTTTTTTTTTGACTTTTCAATTATTAGAAATAACTTTTCTAACTTTCAGGATTCAATCCATGATTGATCAGCACATACAATTGTAGTTAAGTTCATGGTATGAAATAATATTAATGATGGCAATTGCAAAAAGGGATTTTATAAGACCTTTTAGTCCTTAATAATAGAATTTTGAAACAGAATGCAATGAATTACACACTGATTATTATGTATTCTTTTTTATTATTATATATTTTTAAATGGCATAAATTCTAGCTTATAAGTATAATGATTAAGCCATCATTTCTATCACAGAACATTGGAATATATATTTATAGACACTGAGATTATTTTCTAGAATAATGCACTATTTAGTGTCTTGTAGAAGAACTTTTCTTTTCCACTTAGAAGGTTCTGCTCCCTGTCCCATAGCTTGTCACTTGATACGGTCTCTAGCTAGCAATGCCATATCTGTCATGGCAGTCTCTCTTTCTCTCTCAGTGCACAATAAGATTAATACTATCCACGACAGAGCACTTGACCTTGCTTGTATCACAAAGATCTTGTTAGATTGTGCAGCTGGGCCATTATTAGCCGGCCTTCTCCGGCTGGGTACTTGCTACAATGTGGGTCATGGCAAGGTCAGGATGAGGATGCTAGCGAAGTGCTTTGTGTTGCCTTTGAACTAACAGATAATCATCTCTGAAATTACAATCCTTTTAATTGTGCATAGTGCACAGGAACTTTTAGGTAAGGTACAAAAGGTTTGGGTGTGAAATAAAAACAAGTTTCGCTATCAAGATTGTTTACAGTTCACCCCCAGCAGCAGAGTAATCCCCATCTCTTGAATTTGCACACAAATCCTTGCTTTAAAGACCAAATCCTGAGACTTGTATTAACCCGTGCTTTGCTTGACTGTACTTAACTGACCACCACACTGCACATAGGATTCTAACTTAATCTTTATGTTAGTGTATTCAGATTCTGTCTAATTCAATTCTTGGAGTTTGGAAGATTCTTTTGGCAAATAATGTTACTCATGTTGTTTCCATTTACACAAAAGGCCTTTTGATGTAATTAATAGCAACACTTAAGTAAGGTGCCATTGCCTTAACATAAAATTAGCCATTTTGAAGTGAATAACTTCGTGGCATTTAATCCAGTCACTTTATGCAAACACCACATCTACCTACGTCTTTTTATTTATTTCTCTAGATCTGTTCTAGCATTTAATATTTTCTGCTTTCTTTTCTTAGAGGTTTTTCTGTGTTTGGCTTTGTTATTTATTTATTTTTAAATCATTTTATTGGGGGCTTGTAAAATTCTTTTTATAATCCATACATCCATCGATTGTGTCAAGCACATTTGTACATTTGTTGCCATCATCATTCTCAAAACATTTGCTTTCTACTTGAGCTCTTGGTATCAGCTCCTCAGTTTTCCACACTCTCCCTGCTCCCCCTCCCTTTCTCCCTCATGAATCCTTGATAATTTATAAATTATTATTATTTGGTCATATCTAACTGTCCAACATCTCCTTTCACCCACTTTTCTGTTGATCATCCCCCAGGAAGGAGGTTATATGTAGATCCTTGTAATCAGCTCCCCCTTTGCACCCCACACTCCCTCCACCCACCCAGTATCGCCACTCTCAATACTATTCCTGAAGGGGTCATCTCTCCTGAATTCCTGAAGGGATCATCTGTCCTGGATTCCCTGTGTTTCCAGTTCTTATGTGTACCAGTATATATCCTCTGGTCTAGCCAGATTTGTAAGGTAGAATTTAGATCATGATAATAGTGGGGGAGGGAGGAGGAAGCATTTAGGAACTAGAGGAAACTTGTGTGTTTCATTGTTGCTACACTGCACCCTAAGTGGCTAGTCTCCTCCCCACGACCCTTCTGTAAGGGGATGTCCAGTTGCCTACAGATGGGCTTTAGGTCTCCACTCTGCACTCCCCCTCATTCACAATGATTTGATTTTTTGTTCTTTGTTGCCTGATAACTGATCTCATCGGCACCTGTTGATCACACAGGTTGGTGTGCTTCTTCCATGTGGGCTTTGTTGCTTCTGAACTAGATGGCCACATGTTTACCTTCAAACTTTTAAGAGTCCAGACACTATATCTTTTGATAACCGGACACCATCAGCTTTCTTCACCACATTTTCTTATGCACCCGTTTTGTTTTCAGCAATCACCTTGGAAAGGTGAGCATCAGGGAATGCCAGTATGATGAAACAAAGTGTTCTTGACTTGAAGGAGTCTACCTACTTCTAAAATATTTCCATTACCCCAGAGAAAATATCTACGTATCAAACAATTTTTCCCCATTAACCTCCTCTCCCTAGCCCATGAAAATTAGCAATCTGCATTCAGTCTCTACAGATTTATCTACTCTGAGTATTTTAAATGCATAGAATCATACCATGTGTGTCCTTTTGTGCTGAGCGCCGTTCCCTTAGCATAACGTTGTAGAAATTCATCTACATGGTAGCATCTATCCGTACTTCATTCCTTTTATGGCTTAACCATTTAGCCATTCCTCAAATAATTAGACATTCCCCAATGACCCTGAAATTCTGTTCCAGGTTTATATCCAAGGAATGGAAAACAGACACTCAAAGAAGTACACATACAAATACATTTATTTAGCATCCACAATACACAAAAGGTGGTAGCAGTCCAATTGTCTATTAATGAATAAACAAATTATGGTATACACATAAATGGACTATTCATTTTAATTGTGTACTATTGCAAAGCAATGACCACTGTACAATTTCTTTCTCAGTCTTCTTTATATTCTTGATTAATTGCTCTACCAGACATTAGGCTCTTTAGATAATCAGATAAAAATCTTGACAAGTCTGTTTTTTCTGGTCGCTTTTTGTGTTGTAGGTCAGGGAAAGAGCTATGGTCATAAATGCAGACTTAAGCAAGTGGGCTTCATCTCATTCACAGCACACTGAAGGGTGAAAGAACCATTTGGACTTTTAATACTTTCTATTATTTATTTTATTAGAAACCACCTAAAGAAAAAGAGTTTGCCTAAAGTTGCCTATGCGTGTGAACACTGAGCCAGGAACGGGGAAGACAAAAAGAGAATGAGCACAATGGAATTTTGAAGTTGGCGAAGAGCATGAAATATCCCTTAGCCTTCCCTCTAAAGGAGATTTTAAATATTGGTCATTGCTGGAAAGTTTTTGCCCTCTGTATTTTCCAGATGTTTCCATTACTACTCCACAAATGCAAAAAACATTGGTTACTTCCCAACATCAAGCTATTCTGTATTGGTGATTAACAATGTAATAATTAAAATACTCTCAGCACCCCCTGGTAGTCTAGTCAATCACGTGCTGGCTGCTAACCCAGTCCTTTACAACCATCAGCCACGCTGCACAGAAAGATAAGACTTTCTACTCCCGTAAAGAGAGGCCGTCTTGGGACCCACAGGAACAGCTCTGCACTGGTGTTTAGGGCTGCTACGAATCCAAGTGAACTCAGTGCAGTGGATATTGCCATGTACTTTATAGTTTGGGTAAATGCTCCACTTCTAATTTGGATACTCAGCGTGAGTGACATTGTGTCTTGAAGAGCAGTGTACAGTTCAAGTTTGCTAAAGTCAATGCAGCTCAAAATGTTCAGTGTTGCTCTAAAAGCCAACAGTAACATGTTTATTTTGACTCTATCTATCGAAGAGCATTTAACTGCCAACAGAACATTTAGGATTGGCAAGAGCCGCCCTGATTATTGGCTGTGTTTATGCTTACTGATTCGATATGACTGAAATTCAGTATCGTGAAATCTTTGAAATCAGAGTTAGAATTATACAGACCTGGATTCAAATCTTAATTCTACTCTCACTTCCATGGCAATAGAACTTGACTTTCTAAACCTCCAGCCCCCTTCTGAAAACTGACTGGAAAAACAAAAACAAAAGATCCTCACTTGCATCCCATCTCTTCAGACTCCCAACAAACCCATGGACACAGAACTGCACCAGGGGTTTGCAGGACAAGCCCTCTTGCAGGAGTTGAAAGCCTCAACTTTCTCCTTCAGGGCGGCTGATGATTTAACTGCTGACTGTAGAGTTAGTAGCTCAATGCACAACCTACTGAGGAATTGGAATGATAATAGTTACCTCAAAGGTATCAAATGAAAGCTTGAGTCTGTGTCTTTAAACTATAGCAGTTTCTAGCAGTATCACTTTATAGAAGCTATCGCAGAAGTCAGCAAATAGCCTAGGGGCTAAATTCAGCTCCTACTACTTCCTGTGAATAAAATGTGATTGTGAGACAGCTGTGTTAATTTTAAGTGTATGGCCGCGGCTGCTTTCAAGCCTCAACACCAGAGTTGAGTGGCTGCAGTGGAGACGAGTGGTCTTCCTAACCCCAAATAGTTCCCAGCTTTCCCTGCAAAGAAAAGGTTCATGGAATACATTACATCACTGCAGTCTGAATAAGAAAAACCAATGACCACAATCTTTGCTCTTCAAATGGTGATGGAATCATACCAATGTTCCTTTGCCGGGATTGGCTTGCACCTCATTGAAGTTTTGCCTTTATCATTTCACACGCTCTCCTGGAGGAGCCATCTTATCATTTGATTATTCCTGTACAGGAAAACCCTTGCAAAAGGTAAATTGTTCGTTTTGAGAGAAGTTAGAAACACTCCCATTTTATAGGTCATTGGTTATAAATCGAGCTTTAAATTTTCAAAGATCTAAGAATGTGCTTCATGTCTTTGACAACTGAAGAGGGGAGTATTGAAGCCACTAGAAATACCATGATTTTACATGTGCATTTTTGTGAATTTGAGAGAGAAGGTGAATGAAGGATAGATAACAGAAAGCAAGAAATGAAAATATAATTAGTGGACAGATTGATGAATAACTGTGGAGCAGATGTTCATCATTGTGAATTCAAATGCTGGATAATATTCTATCTAATTACATTAATAGGTACAATAGCAATCTTTTCATCCTTTGTCCTCTGGTTAGAGAGCAAACTAGAGAGAGAATTTTTCAGGAATTTATTTCATCTTTCAGAGCAGTAGAAATTTGTAATTCAGCTTTGTTCCAATAATTTATAGCATCCTGTGATCAGATCTTGTCCTTATAACTACTCCATTGGCAGCTTCAAGCTTTTATAATTTCATTTAACAATATAAATGTCACTAAGTGTGCCAATAAATACCGACAAACCTCTGAAAAGGTCAGATTGCTTCTATAACTCAAATACCTGTCTTGTTCTAATGGCTTCTCGGGGTTTCCTGTGCACACTATAAAATAAACAGTTTTCTATGTAGAATCTCCCATTTTTCTCACATGTATCATATGCCTCTTGCTTAGAACATAAATATGGGGCAGTGTTTAATGGTACCTTTTTAGCATAAGTTTATAATCATGATAAATAAATCTACCTAGCATATATATGTATATTTATCCATGGATGAGAAAGTATTTGCTTTAGGAACATGATGCAATCATGGAAACTAAGCATATATTTTACTTTGCCTTGGAAATTTATGAATCTTCTGTTTCATTAATAGGTTTCCATAAACTTCATCAATGGGTATTGGTTAGGGTCCTTTTTCTGAGCCTTTATCAGGTTTGCTGTCTAGTTTCACCAAAATACTAGTTCTATGATTAACCTCAATCTCCACCACTCTAACTAGAAAGCCAATTTCTAAAGCTAATTTCTTTAAATCCCCTTATTTACAATGTGTTGCCAGCTTCTCATTAAGTCAAATACGTTTGATGATTGCTCCCTCACTGTCTTGTGGCTCCCTTTGGGATGTTTTCATCTCCTGTATGGTGTGTGGAAATTTCCCAAATGATCTTCCTGCCTCCGTTCTCTTCATTTCTCTCTGGCTGCCTACTACAACCAAATTAATAATCCTGACAGTTTTGATCACTCTGCTCCCTCCTAGACTGCCTTCAGCAACTTCCCCTTCGCTAGTTATTAAAGTTCAGATTATTGTGCCTGGCTCCACAGACCTCATAAATCTGGCTGTTTTCCCCTTCTTTCTCGGGTTTATTATTGATCTTTATGGACATCACGTTTGGTAGAGAATCAGCAAGTACAAGAGAATCTCTTGATGTGTCAGATTGATACGACAGTCTCAACAAAAGGTGAAAGCACATCAAGGATCATGGAGATGGAGCAGAGCTGGATAGGTGGTCGTCCTATATGAAAGGGCAACAGGATCCATCCATTTGTGGAAATATTCAATAGAAAGGCAATGAATCCTTCCGTGAACTTTCTGAAGGCTCCTGTGTCTAAGGTCTCTGGAGTATAGGTGTCTCCACAGCAATTCACAGCACGTCCAAAGGGACATATCACTTCCTCGTAAGACACTTTTCCACCACAGTGTTTTTCCTTACCATCTTCTCTCCACATCCAGTCCCTAGTTTAAATTTATTTCAAACATTGAACTCCTTTAAAAATTCTTCTTCATCTCATCTGCTGGACAAGATCCACCCCATCCAGACTACAGTCACATTTATGCTACTACGTTGTAATTGCCTGCTTTCTTGCTGTTGCCCTTTCATAGAAAGACAAACACAATTTTTATAGTGCTTACCTGTGGATGTTTATACAACATGCCCAAAGCATTTTCGAATGAATACAAGGATCACTGACCCTGCAAAGGTAGGTTTGTAAACATCTTCTTAAAAGAACAGGTTCTTTCATGAGCCAATTTCTGTTGACGAGGCTTACACTCAGCTTCTAGTTTCAGGGCAGTTGGGCTACTGCTTAAATCTCAACATGTGCTCTCATTTTGCTTATTAAAATTCTGCTGCAAATTTAGAATTTTTAAATAAGGAAACTTAAAAAGACGTGAAAGAGTAAACGCAGGATAGTTTTTGTTGAAAAACTAAAAACTTAAAAAGAAGTGAAAGAGTAATCGCAGGATAGTTTTTGTTGTTGGTTGTGAATATAAATTCAGTAAATCAACAGAATAATATATAAGCATCTTACAATTAATAATGTCATTTACCAAAATTTTGCAACCTATGCAATTATCTACCATGGCATATTCAATTGTCTCATATGTATGTGGAAGCCTGACCGTGCATAAAGAAGGTCAGAGAATGGGTGCATTTGAATTGTGGTGCCAGGGAAGAAAATTGAAAGTACCACTGGGAATAACCAAATTTGCCTGGGATGAGGTACAGCCAGAGTTCTCCTTAGAAATAAGAATGGCAAGACTTCTAACAATCTTGTTCTGTGGAGAGACCATCGGTGGAAAAGGACGTCATTGGCAGTATACATAGTCAGGAGAAGTGAGGAAGCCGCTTAGTGACAGGGATGGACACAGTAGCTCCAGCAGTGGGCTCAGACAGAACAATTGTCCTCAGTGACAGGGATGGGCAAAGCAGCTCCAGCAGTGGGCTCAAGCAGAACAATTGTCCTCACTGACAGGGATGGACACAGCAGCTCCAGCAGTGGGCTCACGCAGAACGACTGTGAGGGCGCTGTAGGACCTCCAGTATTTTGATCTGCTTTCCTGAAAGGACGTACTGGCCCCTAATAAAAACCAACTAATTTTCTATGTACATGTTGTTTTTTTTCCCAAATGCATTTAAAATAGAAACAAAATATTCCATGGTAGCATGTCATCAGCCTAATATTTCCAAATATACGAGTGGGGACAAAATAGAGATTCTTTTTTTTTAACTTACGGTCTATCTAGACACAAAAAGAGAGATAAAGAGGCTAATGGGGGAGGAGAACCATTCCTTCCTTAACATTAAAACCCCACTGTCATCTGTGTGATAATCACTCCCAGTGATCTTACATAAGGTTTCTGTGACTATATCTTTACGGGAGCAGACAGCCTCTTATTTCCAGGAAGGAGGAGCTGGTGGGTTAGAATCAGTGACCTTGCATTTATCAGCTAGCAACAATGTTCCCAAACATAAGCTCAATGGTGAGGTTGGCCCAGGAACAGGTAGTGTTTCCTGCTTTTGTACATAGGGTCACTCACTATGGGTGGGAACCAACTCAAAGGCGCCTAGCAACAACAAAAGTACACAGCATCCCACCCCACCATCCCCCCACCACCACCCCTCTGCAACCAGGCTTCCTTGTAAATAAGACACAGTCAACCGAGAGCTCTTGCTAATGTGCTAAATGTTCACAGCACTGATAATTTTGCTACCTATTTTCTGTTTTATTTCCATGTTCCTTAAACCCAAGATCAAGAATAGAACGTGACTTTTTTTTTCAAAGCCAGTGTTTTTCTAACCAGTCTACAAAAATTCATTCCATAACTTTATATTTGTATAAGTTTACATAATATACATAGTCATTTATTTAATGCATATAAATGTTGATATTATATGCTAAATAAATGACACTTTAGACTTGCCATATAGACACATAAGAGAAAAATATAGGGCAACTAAATAAATTTTACATATTCGCAAAAAATAAAAACACATTTTAAGACATCTGGGTTTATTGTTCCATAAATATTTTCTTATGGATATGATAAAACTAGCAGGAAAATTAAATTGACTTTTGTGGATTTCTTTCATTTTGCTGTTTACTTTTATTGGAAAAGAAATGTTTTTGAAAATCTTATATAGAACCTAATGTTATTTTTGGTATGGGAGCTCAAAATGTATTAAATTTTGAACTTCTAATGCATATGTATATATATATATGCAAATATATGTATTTCCTTTATTCTTCACCAATTGTAAACTTTATACTGAATCATTTATATGCATTTATTTCTTCCCAGCAATAGTGGCTGAATGGAATTCCTATATCTGGGTCCCCTGAATTAAGCATTTTAACAACAGCTATTGCCTCAGTGTGCAAATATTGTCCCAAAAGGAAATAAATATTTTGAATCCAATCCCAAATGTCCCATTAGAATTATAAAATAAGTAACTATTTGCCTTTTTCTCAGTCTCTAATCCAGAATTGCTCCACAACAAGTACGAATATTAAACCAGATTTAGGTATTGTTGTTTATTGTCATCAAGTTGGTCTGGCTCCTAGAAACTCTATTTTCATCTTTTGACGGCTGCTTTTATAGACATTGTCACACGGAGCAAGATGAAAGCCTTGGAAATTTCCATCTTTTTTCCACTTGTAATGACCTCACTTATTGGTCTAGTTGTGAGGATTGGGGTTTTCTTCACCTTGAGTTGTAATCCTTTTTGAAAGCTATAATCCTAATCTTCAATAGCAAGTGCTCTAAATCCGTCTAATTATCAGCTTGCTAATTAGCCTTTCTTCAGTCCTGATGCTGCATGCCTCTTTCTACACTCTAGCTACTCTGGTTGTGTGCTTAGTGCACATTTAGACCAAGTGTGCTGAGAGGATACAACCATGACACCTACCTGTCCATGTTCTGAAACATGCCGTCTTCTCTTGTCTTGTTGATAAAATTGCCTCTTACTTCTCGTCCAAGTTCTTCACGATCACAAAGAAGTGTTCTGGAATTCTTCCTCTTTGCATTGCTGTCCATGTTTGTTGTTGTTGTTTTGTTTGTGATGTTTTAATTGTTTTACACTGTCGAATGCCTGTGTAGTCCATAAAATACAGGTCCACATCTTTCTGCTATTCTCTGCTTTCATCCAAGCTCCACCTGACATCACCGATGATGCTCCTTGTGCTACACCCTTTGCTGAGTTCAGCTTGGATTTCGGGAGCTCCCTGTCCATGACCTCTTTCAGCTCTTGTTGAAATATCTTCAGCAAACTTTTATTTGCCTGTGGTGTTAATGGTACTGCTAGATATTCCCACATTTTGTGAAGTCACTTTTTTAAAATAGGTGCACATATGTATTTCCTATTTGGCTTTTCTCCCAATTTCTTGTCAGAAGTCAGTGAGCGCTCGCGGTGTTTCATTGGGATGTGGAGACCTGTGTCTTCAGTGCAGACTTCTTCCCTCCACTCACTGGTTCTTGATGATACGTTACCTCTTGAAATGATTCAATGCCGAGTGCTTCTTTTGGTCGTTACACTGTTTATATCTTCCACCTTCTTTTAATGCTTCCTGTGTCCGTCCATATTATTCTCATAGAACCTTTTGATATTGTGATCTTAGGCTTGATCATTTTTTTCAGAGATATATATATATATATATATATATATATATATATATATATATATATATATATATATATATATATATATGTTAGGCATAGCCTTCATTTTTGGTTTCTCTAACTCCAGCCCTCGGCATGTGTTATTATAATACTTTGCATTGTTTGTCAAGCTGCTCTTTCACATTTTTAGAACTTTGGGTGCTATGACCTAGACGAAAAGGCTGAGTATATACTAGGGGCTAAAAAGTGTTTGTGAAGATATTCTATTCTATTTATTTTGGATTGTATATACTTTATTTTTAAATTTGGAGTTAATACACATATCATGTCTTTCTGTAGTTCAATCCCATCAAGCAGAATTGATACCACCATGATTTTCCAAGCATTCTTTTCCTTCCTGGGGGCCTTGATGCCGTCTCCTTTTGCTCCCATTATATTTTAATCCAGTGCTTGCATGTGTCTTTTCAAGCTCCCTTAAATCTAGGTGAATAGAAACGAGCATAAGAATTGCAGAGCAACGTTAGTGTAATTCCAACTCCTCTGTTATATCAGGCTTCTCTTGATTTCTAGACACACAGGAGGATCTCCCTGATGATAGAGGTAGCTATATGAACAGACAGGATGTGCGCAAAGTGGCATGGGGCCCGCTGGCTACAAGCATATGAAGGCTTGTTCCCCACTCTCCCAGAGGCTCTTTCATCAAATACAATATACATGGAAGGACACCTTGATACAGAGGAGGACTAAGAGCAAATCAGTGTGCACTATTGCTCTGGGGGACAACTGCAAAGAGCTGACTGTCTCAATTATCATTTATGTGGGGCGAAGTTAACCATACATATATTTTTTATTTGTATTCACTGGTCTCTCATTACCACAAAAGGAAGTAAAATTTACTAATTCTCTGGTATTTTACATCTTCTTGGTAAATCCTCCCAATTGTCTGGCGGAAGACATTATTATAAGTAGTCCCCAGTATGTTGGGGTTCTATTCCTATAACTCCATCGTAAATATCAGGGCAGGCAGCTCAAACCCAACGTCCACACCATGGGAGTAAGGTGAACAGTTTGCTTCCCTAAAGAATTACACGGTCAGAAACACAAAGGAGCCATTCTTCTCTTCCCAATATGGTAGCTCTGAGTCCGAATTGTACACCATCGGAGTGGATTTGCTGTTTGTGTTTTATTTGTTTTGCCTTTCAATACAATTACAATTCAGAGAGTATACAGATAGATAGCCTGGGGAGTTGCATACTACTCCCCAGGCTATATATTGTAAAGGGGCAGACAGCCCCAAACCTTCCCCAGAGTAGCTGATGGATTTGAACCACCAACCTTGCAGTTAGTTGACTACCAAAGTTGACCACCAACCTACTTCGCCACCAATGTTCTTCTGTGTTGTTTTTAAAGAGTCACCAAGTCAGTGTTCCACTCATAGGGATTCTTTATGTCAGAGTAGAACTCTCCCATAGATCTTTCCAGGCTATAATCTTTACAGAAGTAGATGATCACAGAGCAGCTATGAGCCAGAATGGATTTGATGACAGTAGTTGTTTATTTGTTATTGTTGATACATATTTACATAATTTCCAGTTGTAATGATTGCAAGGGCTACTAGGTGCAGCAGAATGCTAATTGTTGGCCTGTCAGAGTCTCTCAAGATTAGTATAATGATATAATTATACTAATAAATTCCTTAAAGTTCTCAAACACCAAGGTGACTGGGATGAATAATAGCAAATGAGTTTTAATATTGAGGAATATAACATAATTTCAAAACTACTACCTCCTCCTCATCTAAGGTAATGACTTTAAAATGATTAATTCCAAGTCATAAAATATATTAAAGTTACTTGATGATCAAAAGAACTATGAAATAAAAGATTTCATCAACAAATTGAAGATTTTTCAGGATGTTCTTTGAAAGTATTGCTTAAAAGTATTTCAGTGCCTTAAAGGTGCACGGAAAATCAAGACTCAATTGAAAAAGCAGTAAAAATAAAACAAAATACAAATTATATTTCTTTGCTATAAAACTATGCTGTATTGTACCTAAAATCTTATGCTTTTTGATTCCCCTTTCTTTTATTTTTTAGAGTGTCCAAGAATTGTATTCTTGTATTGCCTTATTTAGTGCTCATAATAAACCTATGAAGAAGGTCTATTTTCTTCATACTTTAGTACTTTGCTTCTTTTTTATTTGATAAACAAACCAGACAGATGCAGGTTAAAAAAATCACTCAAGGATACATAAGTAATAAGTATACTAAAGTGAAATTCCAGAATTTAAACTCAACAATTTAATTCACTAGCCTGTGTTTTTAATCTTAACATTATATTAGTTTTAATAGTTTACTTATGTACAATAAGGAATATTAACAGGATGCAAAGAAATATTTTATACAGAAAACTAAGGTATTCGTGTCAGTGGTTCAGAGATCTTTCAGTCTATCAATTTTAGTACAGTAAATATATATATATATATTGCAATTAAAGGTTAATATATTTTCATAAAATGTAAATATATGAAACTTCAGGTCAACAAATAGAACCCTGGCCTTGGAAGAACGGTGTGATTTCCTCAATACATAAATACCCCGCTCAAGGCTATCATGATCCTACCATCAAATAATTTAAGTTGATGATACAAGATTTGGCATTACAGATTTAGCATCAAGATTTTGTATTTTTATTGTGCCTGACTTCTTTCATGAAAATTTATGTTCATAACATTAACCCATATTGGTCAATGTACTTTTATTCTTTTTCATTATTGTGTAGTATTCTGGTTTTAAAATGCGGTGTGTTTAATGGCTCTATGAACTAAGCATTGGAATACCAACGCAAAGTTAGAAGTTGAACCTACTAGCCATTCATTCCATGGGAGAAAGAGGGTCCTATCTGCTGCCGTGACCGTTTACAGCCTTGGACGCCCTACATAGGAGAGCTGTCAGTTGGAATTGACTCAGCTGCTGTGGCTTCTCACTTGGTTGTTCTTGTTAGTAGATATTTGCATCATTTCCAGTTTGTAATGATTACAAATAGTGCTTCTAGGAACATCGTAGGACTTCTTTGGGTGAATTAATTATGATTATCTGTTATAGCAATAAAAATATACACACGTTTATAGAGTATGCATGTATTCAATTTATAGAGGTAGTATAAGTCATTTTCAAAATAGTTATAATTTGTAATAGAGTGTATTCCACAATTTCAATAGCTTAATATTTTCTGTCTTTTTAAAGTCATTCTGGTGCTGGTAAATGATACACTGTTGTGGAGGTTTAATATTAATCTGATGTCTAATGAAGTAGTACACCTTTTCATGCTTGAATTGGGTAGACTTTTATTTATTTATTTTTAAAAATTTTAATAGCTCCTCTGTGATTTGATGGTTCAAGCGTTGCTGATTTCTCCCGTATGGCCTATCTGCCCTATTATTGATTTGTAAATGCTCTTATAATTGGTAACAACATCTTTTGCCAGAGACATGATTTGTAATGATCTTTCTTACCTTTTGGTTAATATTGCCATTTGATTAAGAGACTTCTGTAAATTGTATATGATTCTATTGGCTTGTATTATTTTAAAATATTATCTGTTTGTTTGAAAAATATTTGCCCATTCTGTGGCCATAAATTTTGTGTTAGGCTGAGTTTTCTAAAGAGGCTAACCATGGATGTTTATATATATGTAAGAAATACATATTTATCAAGAAAGAAATTTGTATCAAGGAAACAACCCAACTCAAGTCTTTGGACCAGATGCTGGCTGGCGCCCCATCCCAACTCACATAGTTGCTGGCTAATGAAGCGGGAAGGTGAACTGGAAGCAGGTGCTCACCGGCTAGTTGGTGCAGAGATGTATGGGTCCCAGGTCCCAGGAACTTGGCAGGGATCAGATATCTACCAGGCCCTGGAATTGACAGATAATCCAAGCAAGCCAGATAGCAAAAAAGAGCCAGAGGGAGCTCAGTTATCCTCAGTGTCTCTTTTAAAGGCCACACCTCCACAAAGACGTCATTAGGCAGTGGAGTGGTCTGGTTGACAAGCTGGACTCCACCCTTCCTTCAAGTAGGTACATCCAGTTGACATAAAATATAACCATCACAAACGTATTCTCCTATTCTTGGTTCTAGAAAAGTCATTGTTTTACAATTAACTGTATTTTTGAACATTTTGATTTGCTTGGGTAAAAGTTTTAAGAATCATTTTTTTGATCATTGAAAAATGTATATACATTTGTCTCATGATGTTCATTCTAATTCCATTAATGTAACACTACTCCTATTTCTTCACTGGGCTCTCCATTTCCATCTATTCTTCTCTCCTGCCATTGTTGCTTTTTGAACTTTTGGGGGGCCCATGTTGCCCTTTGGAGATCAAATGGTTGATTGTTCTAAGAAGTATAGAAGATTGTCTCATTCATTTATATTCCGGGGGGTAGTAGATCTAAAATCTTGAAATTCAATGAATCAGACCATTTCTCTCTAAAAAGGGAAAGTAAAAAGCTACCAAATCCACTACAATTAAGGATTCCAAACCAGAGCCATTGGTGGATTTGAACAGATGACCTTTGGTTGATAGCTCAACAATTTACCCAAAACAAATATGGGGTCCTTAAAACATTAGACATCGAAAACATTTTAAGTAGAATGTTCAATACCCTAAAAAGTTAAAAAGTCAGATACCTATGAGTAAAATGTAAGAAAAAACCTTTAAGACTTTGATACAGAAAACTACAGAACATTGTAGAAGAAATTAAGGAAGAACTAAGAAATGCACAGATGAGCACACACATTACACATTAGTTTGAATTTAGGAATTATTTTACTTTGCAATAATTCATTTAAAAGAAAAATATATTGTTTTCCATGAGATTTATTTTAGGAGAATAATTTTAAACTATCTTCAGAAAAATAAATCCCATTCATATAAGGATTGGAGAGAAAGATTTGTGAAATATGCTTGCAACAATTTTTTCCTTTTAAAATGATATTAAGAAGGTTACGGAGTATCCTAAACTTGAGATGAAATATTAAAAATAGTATTTTTGTAATTGTAGGATAATAAGCTGCATTCAACCCTATTCAGCCAGAGTTAATGAAATCAACTTGTATGTGTAACTTTAGGAAATCAACTTTTATAGATAATGATAAAAACATTATGGTAAGTAACAGATTAACTCAAGAAAACTCAAATTTATACAAAATAAGCATTGCTAGAAAGTTGCAAAACAAAAATGTTTTGATCGTATGGTAGTTTGTTTATATGACAATTTTGTATATTGGTTTATGTCAAACAATATCTAACAAATCACTAAAATTTAGTATATTCGGATGGTTTAAAAAATATAATCCATTATCAGTACACAGGGCAAGATACTTTTATTTATTATTTACCTTAAGATAAGATAATTCATGTGACATTGCACTTGAAATAATGCTGTTCCCCTTAACTATTCCTCATAGCTATTCTTGAATCCAAATTATTTTGTACTGTGATGGAATGCGTTAGAAATCAAAATGGAAACTTGACAATGAATGCCTTCAAGAGCATTCAAATGTTTGTTTGGTTAGGAGCTCCTGGTTTAAAACAACTTTTGCAATCTTGCATGTTTTAAATTTCTATATCAGATAATAATTTTACTACCAAATAATCCACTGCTTCCCAGTTTGTTCTGACTCATAGTGACTGTGTAGGACAGAATAGAACTGCCCCTGTAGTTTTCTGTGACTTTAAATCTTTATAGAAACAGATAACCTCATATTTTCCTACTTCAAGCGTTTGACTTTAGACTAAACAGCCTCACAAGTAAACTATTGTATCAACAGAGTTCCTTAGTAATGTTGGTTGAGAATCCAAATTACCAGCCTGTAATTAAAACAAAATTTTTCAGTTAGAACAATGTGCAAAATTTTCGGTCTTGTACTAGTCCCTCTATCACTGATATGGATAGAAAAGATGATGATAACTGGCCTTGCTTATTGCTTATTGCTTGTGGCTGCTGTGAGGTGCGTTCCAGTAGGCTTCACCTCATACAGGCCTTTACACACTGCAGAACCACACCGGGCCTGCTCCTGGGCCAGCTGCATTCACAGTGTGATGTGTATGCTCTGCGTCTTTGAGGGGTTTCCTCTTTCCCTGACAACCAAACATTAACACACACACATACACACACACACACACACGCATAATAACTATCTAAATCAGAAGCAATGTTAAATTGGAGCAAATGTCCTCTATTCCACATATCCAAAAACAAACACCACCACCACCAACAACAACAAACCAAATCCATTCCCATAGAATCAATTCTAACCCCTAGCAACCCTATAGGACTGCGTATCTCAGAAATGAAATCTTTACAGAAGCGTCCAGCTTCTTTCTCTGAAGGAGAGTCTGATGGGTTCACCCCAAACCAAGATATGCTTAGAAAAATCTCCCCAAGAACACAAGTAACTCATTAATTCTAAATGTAGAGATTTTGGCTACGATAAATGGATAATTGTACACATAGTGTAATCTAATGAATCTGTACATATAGTGTAAGCTAATGAATCTGAAAAGCATAGGGTAATTTAGATTTGCGTATAAGGAAATTTTGAACAAATACTTGCATGTTATATGCAATATAGATCACATAAATGCACTTACCTGTAACTATGCATATGCATGGGTATCTGGGTGGCACGTTTGCATTCAACTACTAAAGCTAGTAGTTTTGACTCACATAATGGCACCGAGGAAGCAAGGTGTTGGCAATTTCCTTTGAAGATTCACTCATCAATCAATCAATCAATCAGTAAGTAAATAAAGTCCTATGAAACTGCTCTGTCTAACACATGAGGTCATGAGGTTACATAAATCAGAATCTATTGAAAGCCAACAGGTTTATACATATACAATTTTTTTACAAAAACAATAAAAAAACAACTCTCTCCCCACATACCCAAACAGTTGCTTTTTGGTGTATTCTGTCTCAAGGAGATCTCATGTAGGACATAGTATTTATCTTAGTTCATAGGTTTCTTAATAACTGTGACCTATTATAATCAGATCATCTGGCCTGGTTTCTGAAGAATTTCTGTGAGAATTTAAAGAGTTAATTGTTCAGTTAATAGGTGAAAATTCGCCATTAGGAGCAACCAGGTGTGTGACATGTGCTTTGTATATATGTCTATCTGTGTAATGCCTCTCTTGACATCCATTCTGGCAAAGTCTGACCTTCAATGATTCCATTCGGTTATATCAGAGTTCAGAAATCCTGATCAGCGGCAGGATATAGCAAAGGCAACTTCCTCCTGTGACAGGCATCATGTCAACTAAATGAAACAAAAACAAAACTAGTAATAGCATCAGCAAGAGGCAAAAGAGAACTATTGACTTAGAAGTGAAACCGAAGTTTAATAAACATCACAGAAAATCTTACTGCTTTAGAGCAAACAAAAATAAATAAGTGAAAAAGTGAACAAACGCACTGCCAGTAAGTGGATTCCTATTTCTGGTGACTTTACAGAGGGTTGCTGAGGCTGTGAATCGTTAGCCAAACAGATAGACATAAGTTTCTCCCAGTGAGTGGCTGGTGGGTTTGAGACTTGCAGTACCATGCTTACCCATCAGTGCCACTACGAGGCAAACATCTATAAATCAGTATCTGCTTGCCCAGGTAAATCCCCTGAGGGTAAGATCATTTACCTCCTGGCTGTCCAAACAGTTGTCATCTATGTTCAGACACATGCGGCTTGAGAGGAAAGTTTCTAAATCGTTAGTTAACGGTCAGAATTAACTCAAATGGAGGATAACTTTATGTCTAAACTCAAAATAGAGTTTGGGTTCCCACAATAAGCCATAGGCATCTATGAGCTAAATATTTTGGAATTTAAAGTTATTATAGCTCTTCTTGTCCCCCCCGCCCCCCCCCAGCAGTATCTACGCAAAGTATAATGCAGGAATGTCAACGTTGACTCTGAGACTATAGCAAGCACTTCATTCGGTAAAATCTAAATGCTGGTCTCTTTGTCTCCAATGTTTTCCTCCTGTTTTCTTGGCCTCTCTGCCCATCATGAGCCTAGTTCAATCTTTGCTTAATCAAATGACCTTCCTCTGTGCATCCCTAGCGTTTGGAAATTATAAAGCTACATTACAGCATCCCGACACGATATGTCCCTTGGACTGTCTCCTGGCAACTATTGTTAGTCTATTTCACTCACCACTTTCCCCCGCCCACACTGGGGTTCTCATGGACTGAAAAGCTATTGGTCTCTACATGCCTAATGCTGATGATAAGGCCTGAGTAACAGGATGTTGAAGGAAGAGATGCATGTACAAATAAATAAAGACCAAATTAATAGATGAAGATAACAGAATTAGTAGATCGATGTTTTTTTTTCTAACAGAGCCTATTTAAAAATTCTGAAATGGAAAACCTTGTTATTACAAGTCAGCCTGTAAGTGACCTGGCAGACAATTACAATTACCCAGTTAAAGCACCATCAGACACATTTTACCTGTCTTTCCCCACAGCTTTTTCATGTGCAAATCTGGATTGGGATAATGCCCACAAACTAGGCAATCCGGAATGGAATGTTGTGATGAATCGCGTGGGAGTAGCTGAAGCAGAAACATCTTGGCAACCCAGTCTCTGGATGTCCGCCAGGGGGAATGCTGGCAGAAGGACAAAGGCAAACAAAAGCTGCTCCTGAGGGACTTGAGAAGCAACACGTTCAATTCATAGTTGGTATTTTTTACCTAAAAAAAAAAAAACAGAATAAATATAGGATCTTAGAATTAGATTAACCATTCTAGTTTAGCAGAGGATCCACCATCAGATGGAATAGTATGAAATGCAGAAGGGAAGACAGAGAAAAGGAAAGAAAGAAAGAAGACAAAAAATAATTTTGCATGTTTTATCCTACAGCAGCAAGATAATTTATTCTACTATAAAGTATCTACTCCTCCAGGAATTCAAACTACATTGCATAGATTATAATCCAAGTATGTTTATATTTAAATATAAATAATCGATTCTTTTTTATAGTAGGAACATAGCAATTCATTGCCTTTCCCCCCACTTTTTTAATCCAATTTAAAAAGGAATTATTATTATTTATAATAGTGTGGGATATGGTAGAGACTGTGGAAGGGATCCTGTAAAGATCAAACATTGAAATGTCCATGAAGGACTCTGGGTAGATCTTAACTACTGACACTGAACTAAGCTCTGGCCACCAGCATCTACAGCCAATCACAGAGATGAGTGAGAATTATCATATGTTTTAATGACTGGTCTGAAAGATTCTTTAGGATTGCCTTACTTTCCCCATACAATTGGGGTTTTTATATCCCTCTAGTCTCAGGTGACCAGATTTTAACATTGGTAATGCGGGACACCATTGATTGGGGGGAGAGGAGTGGTGTTCTTGATTAAAAATTTGGTCTATATGGAGCAACACAATTTTCATAGAATGCAAAAATAGTGTTTTAATATATATTTTTAATTTCAACATAAATACAATTTACAAATATACATTAAAATTATGTATAGTATTTTATTCTTTGGCATATTTCTCATTTGAGTGAATTTTTAGTAGATTGCTGTCGTTTAAAAGGTCATGAAATTTTTCATAAGGATTTTTAAAATTATATTTCACACATAAAATGGCTTTCAAAGACTCAACACTTAATTGTAATTTTTCTGATGTTTATACTTTATTTACCGTAGAAAAAACACGTTCAGTTGCAGCATTAGTTCCTGGTAAGGACAGCGCATATTCCACAATTTTTACTGCATTATTATAAGGAACATGTTTTGTTTCAAAATGATGAAATACTTCTAACCATTTGTTCTCTATTGTGATTTTTGCTGATGCCCAAGATTTAACCTTTTCCTTAACAATATATATTTTTAACAGTGATACCTCATTAAAAAGATCATTTTCAGAATTATTTCTATATGGGAAATTTCAAGCAATATGATCAAATGATTTTGCACATCATTACAATTAAATTCTGATTTTAATGTAACCCAAAGAAAATGTTCAATATCATTGTAATGTAATGTCCACTCTTCTAAATAATCTATGCAGTTACTATAGAACATTTAACGTGATTCATGAAATCTGCAAGATTTATTGCACCTTGTTCTTCTATCTGGCTTATACTATTATGGATAGTTAACAGAAGAAAATTATTTTCTAATCGCTCCTGACACTGAAATTTTAAATTATTGACTTGATTTGCTCCTTCAATTACCAAAATTTTGTCACCTTCAATAGGTTTTTTAGCATTTTGAAAAAGAGATGCTTGATTGTTTACAAACTCTAGCCAAAGTTTTGAAGATTCTTTTTCAAAAACCTCTTCTAAAGTTCTAGGATATTTATCCTGTGATAGGATGTAAGATTTCAAAGGATCTATATTTTCAAAATTCTATCGACAGCTGGCAAAAGAGCTAACCAGCGCATTTTACTGTATCCAAGTAATTTCTGATATTCGACTTCCGTAGTTTCACAAAATTCTTTAAGCATTTCAACATGCACAGTGTATATATAGAAATAAGAATATATTTTAATAATAATATTTTCCACATCTATGAGCAACAAATCAACAGCTGTTTGAATGACATTATGTATTATGTGCACTGCAAAACCAACACCAATAATGTTTTGATTAAGGTTTTTGTTTAATTTATAAAAAATATTATGTGTGCCTCTTCTCGCTTTTCTTCTAAAATTTGCATTCATTTTGTCTGCACAATATGCAATCATTTTATGTTTAAAATTTTTTTCCAAAATATTAATAATGGAACTGAAAATTATTTCAGAAGTTTCACTGGGCACAGAAATGAAATCTAAAATTCTAAGTTTTATTCCAGTTGCTGAATGAAAAAATCTAATAAATGGTTGGAAATAACTTTATATCCTTATGATTAGATGCATCAGAATATAGGGACATAAAATTAATTTTTCTAGATTTTTGTTTAATTCTGAAAATGCATCTGGGGAAAGCACATTACACACAATTGCCTCGGATTTTATTCTAGCAGTGTTGAATTTTTTGTTGATTAACTTTTTCACAACTTGTGATGTACAGTCCATAGATCTGAAGAAATGATTGCGATTAATAGCATGAAAAGACTTAAGTCCTTCTGCTAATGCTAATTTCTTTTCCTCATCTCCATAAGTTGTTTTCTGAAAAATTCCTGTATTTTGGAGGAAGATGCAGAAGTATTTAAATATATTTTATGTTTCTGCATCTCCAAGTGCTTTGAAATATCATTCTTCTCACCGTGTGAAATAGAAAATTCACCATTACATTTCTAACATTTTACTATGTAATCGCTTTTGTTTTTTTTATTAAAAAAATTCACTTCTTAGATCATCATTGAATTTGCATTCTTTTTTTACTCATTATGTTAAAATCTAAAAATAATTTTAAAATTATATTATAAATCATATGCATATTGCTTAAAAACGCAGCAATAAGTACATAATTACATGAACACATTTTATCATTAGTTTATAAATTAAATTAATTTGTCATAAAGTAACTATATTTTAAAAATTATTTTAATTTAAACTTATATTTCTTTGTAAATAATAATAATAATAACTTGTACTATTTTTTCTCTGAATTTGCTGTAACGTAAGTCGTGTCACTTTCAAGGCCGGCGCTAGACTTTTTGCTGCCACTATAAAATATAAATAATACGAGTACTGTCTGCTAAATTCAAGAAAATGCATGTATTTGTGAAATAAATAAATAAATAAATAAATAACTTACCTAGATGATCTGAATAGCTGATTTGTTGACATCACTTGTTTAACTAGCACTAGCACGCAGTACGATGTGTATCGTCTGAGACAGTTACAAAATGTTTTTGTCGTTGCCAATGCCAAAAAATGCCATTGTTCATTAAGTTCAAACAATGGTGGTCGGATTCTAACAACTGATCAACAATGTGAGCTTTTATAAGTAGTTCTCTAAAATTAGTTCTCAACAATTATTTGTAATTATTAAAGTTTAACATTATAAAATTAACAAAAAATAATATAAAACTCATATCCTGGCGAAATAGCCACATGGCCGCCGAAAACCCTATATTCCCTTCCCGTTCCCCCGTCGTTCCCGAGCTTGTCGTGCAATCTTTCCAAAAATTGTGACTTTTTTAAAACCCCGCGATATGTGGGACAAATTGTTAAAAATCGTGACTTTCCCGCAAAAAGCGGGACGTCTGGTATTACCGTTTAAAAACACTAGCAGATCTGGAGGAGAAAAAAAAGACTTTCTATTCCTGTAAAAAGTTAAAATATTAGGGGGAGGAGGAGGAAAATAAGTATTTCTCAAAGTAAAGGGGGGGAAATAAGTTAAAGTCTCAGAAACCACTGGACCAATTCTATCCTGATTTACAGGATCACTTGGAACCAGAACTGACTTGATGGTGGTGAGTTTGGTTTTGAATATATATCTATGGTTACATTCTGTTCTAAGCATTTAATAGTGCTTCCATCTGGGAGTACTCCATGTATTTCACGTAGTCATAGAATTCCGTCCTGACACGTGACTGCCCTGTCCTTCAGACAGTGCTGTTCTTAGAGGGAGCATGTCTCTAAGGGCAGATTCTTTAATGCATGAACTCACCTTCAGCTTCCTTCATGGCGAACACTCTTATATTAAGTCTGAATTAATGAATTAATGATAATTCACTCAGCCTCCATATTCCAGGAGCCTGTTCACATGGGAAAGTTAGTCAGGCCAGGGATGATCATGATAAAAGGGTTTTAGACATTGGAGGAAGCCTTGTGAACAACCTTTGACATGTAGATGACACTGGTGACAGAGTGTTGCGTGGTGAAAATAATAAAGACTTGAAATATTTGCTGTTGAAGATCAAGGATTGCAGCCTTCCGTATGGATTACAACTCAATGTAAAGAAGATAAAAACCTCACAATTAAACTAGTAGGTAACATCATTGACTATGGAAAAAAGGCTGAAGTTGTCAAGAATTGTATTTTACTTGGACCCACAGTCAATGATCTTGGCCTGAGTGATCAAGAGATCAAAAGGCATGTGGCATTAAGTAAACCTACTGCCCAAGACCTTTTTGAGACCATGGAAGAACAAGAATATTCATTGAGGACTTAGGTGCACCTGACCCAAGCCATGGCATTTCCCTTCGTCTCATCTGCATGTGAAAGTCAGACATGGAGCCAAGAGAAACCGATGCAGTTGAACTGAGGCAGAGAAGAATCTTCAAAGTACTGTGGGCCATGGAAAGGACACACCGATTTGCCTTGGGCGAAGTAGGGACAGAGTGTTCCTTCGAAGGAAGCATGGCAAAACTAGTCTTACATATTTGTACGTGTTGTCAAGGACCAGTGCCGGGAAAAAGGCCTCATGTTTGGTAAAGTGGAGCAGCAAGGAAGAGGAAGTTCCTCTAGAAGGCGATTGACAGCTTGCCTTGAACAATGGGCTCAAGCATGGGAACAATTTGTGAGGATGGTGGCCGGATCATGTAGTGTTTATTTCTGTTTTTCATAGGGTCACTGTACGTCAGAACAGACTCGATGGCATCTCACAGCAATAACAACAAGAAAAGCAAACATAATATGTGTTGTTGCATTGATTCTGACTCAGAGCAACCAAATATGTGATAGAATGAAACTTCTCCACAGGGTTTCCTAAGCTGTGATCTTTACAGAAGCAAATTGATGGAACTTTTCTTCCCAAAAGATCCACTGCAACTTGGAACCACTAACCTTATTTATGAATAGCACCTTTGCAGATATAATTAGTTAACATGCAATCCTACTGGAATAGAAGGTGTCCTAATTCAATATGAGTAGTCTGAATTCAGACTTCTAGTTTCCAGAACTCTGAGAAAATGCATTTATGTGGTTTAAAGCTATGCCTTGTACCATATTTTAAGCACCCTATGAAACCCATATAATTATCAATTTCAAAGCAGTGTCATTTCCTGAAGAACTATCTCCGCTAAGCAACAGTAAAGTAAAATAAGCATACAATTTTGCATTCCATTAAAAAACAGAAGTTTCAATCCCTCAGGCTCACAGAGCCGTTTTCAAAGGTTTGATTGTAAGGTATATTCATCAGAGAACATTGTTTCATGGCAATTGCATATTATGTTTAAAACTGTGTGAAAAGATTTGAATGAGGTACACTGACTTACTCATCTATGCTTATGATGTTTCATGCAATTGTAAACTAAAATCTTAATGCAATATCCTCAGTATGTCCATTATTGTTTACATAGGGATTAGCAAAATTTTATTTAGAAGGAAATTAGTTATTTTTTAATTGTATGTATTTTTAAAGCATTGCAATATTATTAGAAAGAAAGGTATCTCATTGAAGTGGCTGCAAAAGATCATAAATTCCTTTCCATTTTTATCATATTTCTGGATATAGTTAAAATGAAGGAACCAAGAGCAGTTAAATAACATGATTTTGATCTTATTAATATTAATAAGATATTAATAATAATATTATTAATATTTGTAATTCATCTATAATGTTTTAGCTGAAATTTATAAATAAGAAAATTGGAAATGGCTCCCTAAAAATAATGAGCCATTTATGGGCGTGAAGGAGCATCATGTAAGCAGCTTCAATCCCTCAGGATGTACATCCAATGGATCTGTTTTTGGTCGGTTTTTATTCACATTCCGTACCAGCTAGGAGCGTGCCCCGTGTATAGCACAGCTGCTGTGAATGCTCATTGGTGTTGAGCACCGGGTCTCAGGGGCTGTATTTCCTAATGTGCATCAGCAGGCAAACAATTCTGAGGAGTCCCTTGGTTGACTCAACAACCAACCTATCAGCTTGGCGTGACAATGTTTGTACCAATTAGGGTCTCTGTAGTACATCTTCATTAAATTTTGCTGAAGGTCTGAATGAAAGACACCATGCCAATGCATAGATTATGAAATATTTCCCTATTTTTTATGTTATGTGCATATACTCTATGTGTTCTTGTCTCCAAGCTCACTTTTCTGTCATTTTTTTCCTTCATTTCTGGTTTTGAAAATCTTTCAGAGTCCTTTTAATGAATAGTCACGTTTCCGCGTCTCAGTCCTGAAAGTGTATTTCACACACAGAGCTTAGGCCTGGCACTCGGTTCAGTCTTTGACAGAGTGCTCTGCATTTAGTTGTGTACCCAGGTTGTGTAATAGTAAGAGCATCTCCAGATTAAGAGCTGTGTTAAAATTGGACATCCCCTTGCAGAAAGGCTGCAGGGAGGTAGTGATGAGCCAGTCAGAGTGCAGTGTAGCAACGATGACATATACAATGTTCCTCTAGTTCTTAAGTGCTCTCCCCCCACACACACACTATCATGATCCTACTTCTACCTTACATATCTAACTGGACTGGAGGATGTACATGGGCACAAATAGGAACTGGAAATATAGGGAATCCAGGACAGGTGAACCCCTCAGGATCAGTGGTGAGAGTGGCGATATTGGCAGGGTGGAGGGAAGGTGAGGGAGAAAGGATGAACAGATGACAAGGTCTACATATAGCCTCCTCCCTGGGAGACGGACAACAGAAAAGTGGGTGCAGGGAGACATCGGACAGTGTAAAATATGACACAATAATAATAATTTATAAATTATCAAGGCTTTGGGGGAAGGGGGGATCAGGGAGGGAAGGGACAAAATGAGGAGCTGATACCAAAGGCTCAAGTAGAAAGCAGGTGTTTTGAGAATGATGATGACAACATATGTACGAACGTGCTGGACACAAATGATGTATGTATGGATTGGGAAAAGAGTTGTATGAGCCCCAATAAAATGATTTTAAAAATACAAGATATTACCTCATGACACAGTGAGAGATGCCTTGCAGGGATTACTTGGTGTTCCCATTTTACATATGAAGAAATTGCAGGAGTTATTTATTGTTCCTGTTTTATATAAGAGGAAATTGGGCGTGGAGAGAGATTATAATGGACATTCATAATATTCCCAGATGGTAAATAGCTTGAGTACCTCTAGATTCCAAGCCTTTGGATACTAGGCATGAACACAGGAGAACGAAGGAAGAAAAGAGCGGTAGAAATATTATGTGAAACATTTTTTATCAAAATAATACTATTGGAATAATCTTAAAAGTGAAGGTAAAATTTCATACTATAATACTTAAAGTTGCCACAAGTCAGAGCTGACTAGAGGGTATCAAAGAACAACATTTAATGTCAATGGTTCCTGAACTTGTTTTGTTACAAAAGGAACTCTCTCTAAACATATAAAACCAAACAAACTCACAGTCACTGAGTCAAATATGACTCATAGCTGACTCATTGGAACTCTGGTAGTTTAGTGGCTAATGCATTGGACTGCGAAACTCCAGGTCAGAAGTTTGAAACCAACAGCTTCTCCACCGGAGAAAAGCAAGGCTTTATACTCCTGCAAAGAGTTACCATCTCAGTGGGACAGTTCTACCCTGTCCTATAGGGATCACTATGAGTAGACTTATGAAGATGGACCTATTTACAAAAAAAAAAAAATAGATGCCTAAATCTACTGAAGTATGTCTATATTTGCTCCATGCCACTTAATTTCCTCTTTGCATCTCCTACATTTATCTGTGTCCCGTTTTTATCATTATTTTAATTTGTCTCGTGCAGCCTCAACTTTTCCTTCACAGACTAGTAGATCAGCAGAGATTTGAAGAACTAATGAGCTAGAAGTGCAACAATTCTGATCCCAACAAACTATGACGTCCTCAGGACAGGTGTTTTTGTAAGTCATCTTTATACGTGTTTCACGTAGCAGAATTTATGGAATGCAAAATGTTCCTGAATACAATAGTGGTCAAGGAAGTCAACAAGCTTATATGCTTGATACAATTGATGTATGGAATGTTATAAGAGCTGTAAGAGCCCCCAATAAAATTAGTTTTTAAAAAAGTCAATAACTTTAAAATGATAGTCAAAAAAGCCATGTGTTTCACGTAACAAAATGTGTTAGGGTAGATAACATTCATTTCCCTATATTGATTAATTTTACCATTTTAAATTCTCTTTATTTTACTTGTGTACCATGGGATTTTACTACTACCAAAAATACAAGGGTAGAAAAAAAAATCAATGATCTAAGGCTCTACAGATCATTTCTCCAAAAAGTTCTTAAGTGCAGGTTAGCTTCACAACTATTGTATTAATCTCTTGAATGGGAAACAATGAAGAGAACAAAACTGATTTTCCTATTGTTGAAATATCCGATTTTTTGTTTCTTTGTTAACATTTTGACATTAAACATTGGACATTGTAATTTTTAATTGAAAATTACTAGAAACTTCAGTAAAGATTAGCATTTTAGATGAAAAGTATTTTTAAAAATCATTTTACTGGGGGCTCATACAACTCTTCCCAATCCAGACATCCATCGATTTTGTCAAGCACATTTTTACACTTGTTGCCATCATCATTCTCAAAATATTTGCTTTCTACTTGAGCCCTTGGTGTCAGCTCCTCATCCCCCCCCATGAACCCTTCATAATTTATAAATTATTATTATTTGGTCATGTCTTACACTGTCTGATGTCTCCCGGAACCCACTTTTCTGTTGTCCATCCACCATTGCTACACTTCGCCCTGACTGGCTCATCTTCTCCCCATTCCCCTTCTGTAAGGGGATGTCCAGTGGCCTACAGACGGGCTTTGGGTTCCCACTCTGCACTCCCGCTCATTCACAATGATATGACTTTTTGTTCTTTGATGCCTGATACCTGACCCCATCGATACCTAATGATCACACAGGCTGGTATGCTTCTTCCATGTGGGCTTTGTTGCTTCTGAGCTGGATGGACGCTTGTTTACTTTCAAGCTTTTAAGACCCCAGACACTATATATTTTGATAGCTGGGCACCATCAGCTTACTTCACTACATTTGCTTATGCACTTGCTTTGTCTTCATCGATTATGTCAGGAAAATGAGCATCATGGAATGCCAGTTTAATAGAACAAAGTGTTCTTGTATTGAGGGAGTACTTGAGTGAAGGCCCAATGTCCATCTGCTACCTTAATACTAAACCTATAAATACATGCACATAGATCTATTTCCCCTTCAGTAGATAAAAATATACTTACATATGTACATGCCTGTCTTTAGACCTCAATAAATGCCCTTTGTTTCCTAGTTCTTTCCTCTGTTTCCTTTTACTTTCCTCTTGTCCCACTATCATACTCAGCCTTAATTTGGGTTTCAGTAATTCCTCTCAGTTACATTGCCCTTGATCAAGCCCTACCAGGCCTCTTACACCCTCCTCACCACTGATTTTGGATCGCTTGTTGTTCCCTTGTCCTTGGCATGTTAACACCACTTCCTGAAAGGTATTTCTTAGAGGTTATATTAGTCAAGTTTTCATTCAATATAGATGAAATTGTGTGTGTGTTCAAATAAATCTAATTTATAGTATCAAAATGCACCATTTATTTACTAGATTTAGAGGTAGCAAAGTCATGTACTGGTATTTAAAATGCAAAACCTATCACCAAAATGTTCTGACACTGGTTTTAACTTGCTACAAATGTAAACAGTGTTGTTTTGAATTGGAGTTAATTTGTCTAGATCTTAAATTCTTCAATAGTAAAATATAAATCATTTCTTTCCCTATCAGAAGTTACCAACTACCTAACAAGTTGTTTTGAAAATCATTTGGACTCCTACGTGGACAATCTTTGAATAAAACAACCTAAAATGTATGAGAGGATTTGCTTTATATTTTGAAAACATGTGTAGAATAAAGGCATAGAGCATGACTGACTATAAGGCAATATTTAAGTAACTTGTAGTTTAATTAAAATACATTGCAATATAGATGCTGAAAAATTTAAGAGTGGGATGGATATTGTGGTCACAGAAATTTCAGGCTCTGAACAGGTGAACTTTGAGTTCTGAATGAAAGCTAACTTTTGAATAATGTGAAGTGACAGCTATTCCAGGGTATGGTAATGAATGACAAGTGAGAAAAATTCAGTAGGCAAAATGGAAGGACCATGTGAGAGGATAAATTTGGAAAAGCAACGTAAGGTCAATTGATAGAACCTTGAATGACAGCCATGAGAGTGTAAATTTGGTCTGGGAGGCAATAATAAGTCATCATAACTCCTAAAATGAGAGGTGTATATTAGGTAGGTTAAGGGACTCACTTGTGAAAATTAACAAAAGTTAAGGAAAAAACCTCCAAACTGAAACTGTTATATAGTTTAGTAAAAAACAGTGAATTGGATTAAAACTCTCACAAGGGAATTTAAAATTTGGAAAATTTTAGCATATTTTGACTTATGGCAAAAGATAGATTTATGGGAAAGAGAAAAGGTTTATATAACATGTGGGGATAGTGAATTATTACATTGGATTTAATGTGCCATATTGTATAAAAACATTTATCACACATTTAGAAAACCTCTGAACCCAGAGTGTACAGCCTGAGGGAAAATAAAGTCTTCTTAAATAATAGCCGTTGCTATTTCCATCACGGGCCTTCTTAGTCTGAAGGAGCACGTCAGTAGGTGCGGGTTTCGATTCCCATAGAGACTTAGCGTCTTGGAACCCACAGGGGCAGCTCTCCCTTGTCCTTTAGAATCACTGTAAGTTGGAATCGACTCACTGACAGTGTGTTTTAGTTTTACCATCGTGGACTAGTGTTGTCATTAAATTTGAAGAATAAAAAGAAAGAAACTCAGCAGGTCCGCAGCATCAAGACTTAAAGGTGCTCCTTGGTGAGAAAGCTCAGAACAGACAAAGCACCCTGGGTCTCTGAGTAACAGAGACTAGTTAGAGAACGCACTCATTTGGGGGGGAGTATAAAATCACAGAACCTTGAAAGCCAGTACTCTCTTTAGGACCAGTTGTCATAAAACGATGGCACAGGATTGAATCCCACAGTCCTTATAGGGGACAGACCCAGCTACAAAAAGTACAGTATTCAGGGAAGTCCAAATCCAGAGCTTCCCACTAAGTACTTATGTTTTAGTTACAATCTGTTCAGTTCAGATGCAATTTACCTATCAGAAGCTACTTTTACTAGAAGTAATGTCTGGCAACATAGCTCACACTTGACTTTTATCAAGGATATAGCGCCTGAATGCTCACCTGACATAAAATATTTAAATGGAGCAAGAGGAATTACTTACCCATCAAAATATAGGAATACTGTGTATTTGCCTTGGTAGATATATCAAGAGTTTTGTTGAATTCCAAGTTACTGTGATAAAAAAAAACATACAAGATTTGGTAATCCTTGTCAAGAAATATGTGAATGCAAATTATATATCTACTCAAAATCTAGCATCTAGAATATTGGCATCTCTGGGAGGTGCAAATATTTCCGTTTCTAGCCAGATTAGTTTACTATATCCAGACGGCCCTTGGAAGAAAGACCTGGGGATTGACTTCCAAAATACAAAAATAGCTACTGAAAATTCTGGGGAGCACACAGTGTCCCCAAGAGGCAGAATCAACTTGTATGTGTAAAGAATACATAAATAAGAACCCAGCTTATAAGATGATCAAAGGATTTGAGTAAGTCTTTTTCTAAGGAAGATGTACAGATGACCACTCCCATCACCATCGAAAACACGAAAGTATCAAACAACCATCAAGTTGATTCTAACTCCCAGCAGCCTCATAGCAGAGTAGAGCTCTCCCTCAGAGTCTCGATGTTGCTGTCTTTACCGAGACTGCTCATCACCACTTCCTAATATGGAGCGGTGGGTGGGTTTGAACCACCATCCTCTGGTTAGTGGCTAAGTATTTAAACATTGTGTCAAAATGACTCCATATTGATCAACAGACATATGGAAAGAAGCTAAACATCCTTCTATATTATTAGTTATATAAATTAAAACCCTAAGGATACCATTTCACACCCTCTCAAAAACAAAACAAAAACAAAACAAAATAGCCTCACTGCCACTGAGTTAATGCAGACTCATCGTGACACTACAGCATGGGGTATCACTGTCCCTCTAAGTTTCTAAGACCGTGATTCCTTAGGAGATTTGAAAGCTCTGTCTTCCGCCCAAAGCATGGTTGGTGGTTTTTGAACTGCTGACCTTGCCATTAGCTACCCAACTACACCATGGTTCTAGTATAAATAATTAGATAGAATGATGGAGTTAGATAAAAAATGATAAGTAGACAGACAGGAATATAGACAGAAAATAGCAAATGTTGGCAGAGATGTAGACTTTGGAGGACCTAGCACCTTGCAGGAGGTCTGTGAACCGACGAGCTGAGGCCACAAGACAGAGAGGAGGCGCCTACTTCCTGTCAATACTTCTATCCGATGGAACAGTTCTGCTCTGTCCTGCCAAGTCGTTATGAGTCAGAACTGTTGTTATGCATTACGTTATGAATGGTTGTAAAATGGCTCAGCTTCTGTGGGAAGCATTTTGGTGCCTCTGTAAATTAATATTCATCTAATGTCTGTGGTAAATCCAGAGTCACCCGAGAATAGAGCATGTTATGTAAAAGGATGCCTGCCTGAATAAATTATAAGTATATATATATTTTCACTAATAGATATATGTACTAAATGATAACTTTTCCTTTTGTGGAATACATATAGTATGTATTAACTCAGTTTTGACTTAAATATTTTCATATCATAATATAAAATTACTCATAAATTACCTTATATTTATGAATTATATGCAGTTTTAAAAGGTCTTTCTTTGTATTTCTATACATTTTGCCCAGGCACAAATTTCTCCGAACATATAGCTAACTTCAGAGGGGATTGTAAAGACCAATAGGGTATCTGGAAATCTCAATGCATGCTGTCTCTCCCGTGTGAAAAATCCTAAGCGAATGCCTTAATCCCTCTACTGCTTGATTTTGCAAATGAATTTTGATATATGAAAATAGTTTTAGATTCAAAGAGGATAAGTAGAGGGAGGGTAGATAACAAACACAGACATAATCCCATATGTAACAAAATCTCACATCTGATAAGGTACTTAGGGAAGAGGAACTAGGTGTTATTAAAATATACAATACACTAAGGACATTTCTCATTTCAATATCTAAATTGACTCTAATAAAAACTTTTTTGGGATTCATTTTAAAATATATGAATTTATTTCATCAAGACAAACTAATATGATTGCAATATTTCATGAGGGGGAATTGAACTACTCACTGCCACCAAGTCAATTCTGACTCACAGCTCCCCCAGGTACATAGAGGGAATGATTTGCCATTGGCCTGGGGGCGATTTTGCTATTTGCTATGGAATAGAATGCATCTCAGGGCAATCCCTTAACCATGGTGAGGGAATTACTGTGATCTAGGGTCTTCACTGACAGATTTTCTTTCAAAGTAGAACACCAGATTTTACTTCCTCCTTGAGGTGTAATAGATTGAAATATACATATATATTTAAAGACTTTTTGAAATACAAACACAAAATTGAATGTATAGAAAAGGTAATTTTGCAAACAGTACTACAACCTTTCATCAAAATGAACAATGTAACAGAACTCTATCATACAGTGCATATGTGCATACTTAAAATTTTGCTCTATGAACTTGTAATTATGATTGTTTCTTTTAATTTATACTAATTTATTCTAATTTATAATTATAATTAATATGTAAAGCTAGAGCACTATTTTAGTACTTTTATTTTGCTGAAATAAAGGCACTATCAAACTGATGAAAAAGGAAATTGACAGTACCGAATATGTTTTGTCATTTTTGTAAAATCTGTTGCAAACATGAAATACTATAAGTGTCTCAAAAGAAGACCTTTTGCATCGTGTCCCATGCCAGAGCAAATGGTAGCCCTGAACCATTGCCCTGCCTCCTAGCCCATAGGCTTCCAGCACTGAAACGGGTTGCACCGTGGGGGGTGGGGGTCTGGCCTGGGCAGAGACCTATTGACCATCCTGTTGAACATTATGTCTCATTTTCAACGAATCTCGCTTAGTCAGCTGAGAACAGCGTGGGTACCATCAAAGGGCGGAGGGTCTCCGGACACAGTGCTTCCTCCCTTGGCATGAGCACCACGTGGTGTCTGATGAGCTTTTAGGAAAAAAAAAAAAGAAGGCCTTTTGTAATTTTTAGTCATTCTATCAAAATTCTGGGGGTTTGAGAAAATCCACTGTAGTTCTATGGACCTTTCTAAGGAGAAAAATACAAACACACATATTTCTTGTTTCAAAATAAAACCTCAGGGGATAAGATATTTAGAGGGTCAAAGAATATCTCATATTGACCATAATCTGTTTTACCTCTAATGAAGGTTCACTAACATAAATACACTATTATTAACTGTATATCTGGCAGTTACATATTGCATCTTGGCAGAGAGAAACAGATGAGAATATAAACATTATTTTCTCAAGGCAGTCAGGTGAAGAATGAATTTGTCCATCTGTTGTTGCTTTGTAAGGTGCCTGTAAGTCCCTCTGGCCCACAGTGACTGTATGCGCAGCCAGATGAGAGTGCTGTGTCCTGTGCCAGCCTCTTGATTGCTACCTTAAGCCCACTGCTGCAGCCACTCTATCAGTCTAGCTCCTCGAGGGACTTCCTTTGTACGGCTGGTGGTCCGTTCTACCAAACATGATGACCTCTTCTGGGAGCAGTCTTTCCTGACTACATCCAAGCTCACCTAAAAAAAATCATTTTATAGGGCGCTCATACAACTCTTATTACAATCCATCCATCCATCCATTGTATCAAGCACATTTTTTACATTAGTTGCCATCATCATTTTCAAAATATTTTCTTTCTACTTGAGCCCTTGGTATCAGCTGCTCCTTTCCCCCCCTTCCTCCCTCACGAACCCCTGACAATTTATAAACTATTATTATTTTTTCATGTCTTACACTGACCGACGTCTCCCTTCACCCACTTTTCTATTGTAGATCATTGTGGTCGGTTTCACCTGTCTCCTCCCACCTTCCCTTCCCCCTTCTGGTATTGTTACTCTCATTGTTGGTCCTGAGAGGTTTATCTGTCCTGAATTGCCTGTATTTCCAGCTTTTCTCTGTACCCATGTAGATGCTCTGGTCTAGTCGGATTTGTAAGTTAGAATTGGGATCATGATAGTGGGTTTGGGAGGTGAAGAAGCATTAAAGAATTACAGGAAAGTTGTACGTTTCATCAGTGCTATACTGTACCTTGACTGGCTCATCTCTTCCTGTGACCCTTATGTAAGGAGATGTCCATTTGTCTACAGATGGGCTTTGGGTCTCCACTCTGCACTCCCCCTCATTCACATTGCTATGCTTTTGTTCTGTTTCTTTGATACCTGATCCCATCAACACCTCCTGATCCCACAGGCTGGTGTGCTTCTTCCATGGTGACTTTATTGCTTCTCAGTTAGATGGCTGCTTGTTTGTCTTCAGATCCATCAACACCTCCTGATCACACAGGCTGGTGTGCTTCTTCCATGGTGACTTTATTGCTTCTCAGTTAGATGGCTGCTTGTTTGTCTTCAGACTTTTAAGATCCTAAATGCTATATCTTTTCATAGCTAGGCACCAGCAGCTTTCTTCACCACATTAGCCATGCTCCCATTTTGTCTTCAGCAATCCATTCGGGAAGGTGAACATCACCGAATGGCAGTTTAATCCAAGCTGTTGGTTGTACATCTTCTAAGATAGATTTCTTGGTCCTTCGCACACTCTGTGGGACTTCCAATATTCTTCTGAGCATCATAATTTAAAGGTATGAGGTTTCAGTGGCCTTCCTTATCCATTGTCCATCGTGTATATCTACTGAACATGCAATGGTGTGAATCAGATGCACTTTGCTACTCAATGTGACATGTTTGCTCTTCAACACTTTATAAAGGAATACTTTATAGAGGTTTTGTGCATCCAATTTGTGCAATGCAATACATTATTTGATTTCATCATGGGTACTTGTATAAACATTGATTTTGGATGCTAAGAAAGTGAAATTCTTGACACTGCCCATCTTTCCTTTATCATTATGTTGTGTTTTAGTTCAGTTCTGAGGATTTTTGTTTTCTGTCCACTGAGCTGCAATTCATAGTGAAGGTTATAGTCTGTGATTTTCTTCAGCAAGTGCTTCAAGTCCTCCTTGCCTTCAGCAAACAAGGTTGTGTCACCTGTTTGTCATAGACTCAGAATGTTAATAAGCTTTCCTCCAATCTTGATGGCACATTCTTTTTCATATAGCCCAGCTTCTCAGATTGTTTGCTCAGCATGTATATTGAATGAGCATGGTAATTGGATACATCCGTGAAACATATCTTTCCCGATTTTAAGCAATGAAGCATTCTCTTGCTTTATTTTGAATGAACTGCCTACCTCTTGCCCTGTCCATGTTATGAAAGAAAACAGTGAAGTGCTCTGGAATTACCATTCTTCTCAAGGCATCCATAGTTTGTTATGGTCCACAGTCAATGACTTTGCATATGCAATAAAACACAAACATGTTCTGGAATGCCCTCTTTCATCCACGATCCCTCTGACCTCAGCGATCATAACTCTCATCCCTGGTCCTCTGCTTAATCTGGATTGAATTTTGGGAACTCCTGGTTGAGGTGCTCCTGAGATCTTTTTGAATGATCTTTGTATGTTTTTAATGATATTGTAATTTCTTTACTTTACCGGGTCACCTTTCTTTGCAATGGGCACAATGATGGATCTTTCCGTTAACTGGACGGTAGCTAACCCACTTACGAATGTCTTGGTATCACCATGTGAGTGCTTCGCATTCTTCATCAGTTGTGAACCATATCAGTGTGTGATCTGTCAATTCTTGAAGCCTTGATTATCATCAATGTTTTCAGTGTGGCTTTGATTTCTTTCTTCGATACCACAGAATCTTGACTACATGCCATATTCTGAAATAGTTGATATCAACCAACTATTTTGGTACAGATAACCTAATTTATATATTTCAATTGTTTATGTAGAGCCTTACTGATTGGTCAAGAACCAAAAGCTGAAAGTTTTTAAGTAATGGAGAAGTGAGTATATTATATTTTGCAATTCTTTCAATTAATAAAGTTAAATCTAAATTACTTATCAAGAATTACTTATGGTATATTTTTTCATGAGTCCTCATTTTCATTTGAACTTAAAACTGTGTTACAATTTCTATATCATCTTGTTCGACATTTGTGCCCTCCGAATCCAGGTGAAAATCGTTTTTGTACATAAATGATCGCACCATATCTTTGGAGAACAACTTCCAAACAGCATTCAATTCCTGCTCTTCACTGTCCAGATCTCATTTTCCCTGCCTTTTCCTGCTGGGCCCTAAATCAATGTCCCTGACACCCCAGCCCGGGCAGCACAACACTGGGCTCCAATTACGTTGATAATGCGGAGCAAGTCACCGTTTTGTAACTATCTCATACACATAATTGGAATATTTTACTATAAGTTATCCAAAATCCTTATGGATTCTGACCTACAATGAGATTGTTATGATTTGCTGTTCTAAAAACAGCCCAACCTCTTAAAAAATGTATGAATTCTTCCTTATATTATTATTTTTAAATGAGCATGCCTTTGCATCTCTGATTGGAACTTCTTTATGTTAAAGGTTATATTTAATTATTACTTTATTTGTGTGTATTTTCTTTAATTCTACCACTCAAATTGAATCAGTGACTTCCTTCTGTACAATATTTGTAGTTATTTTTCAGGAAGTTAATATAAATATCCCCTCACTTTCTAATTACTTAATTTAAAAATTTTAGATGGAAACAATCTTTTAGTCGTTCAATTCTTCCAGTGCAAAACAAAGTACATGAATTAACTTTTTAGTACATGTATCTAGCCATTTTTGTGCCATTACAAAAAACTTTGTGAATGCAAATAAACATTTTCAAACACTATCTTTAAATTATCAGGATAACCAGCTTCTTTCAACAATTAATTGCAACTTATTAATAGTTTGCACGTCCCTATTTCATGATAGATGCTAATCAAAGTTTTGGCTTTGTTTCAAGTGGACTTCACTCTGGAATTGAGCTTTAAGATGCATTTTATATGTATCTATCTTCTTAGTCTCATGGGAAAGAGACTTGAGATACGACAAATCAAAGACGGACTTGTAATGATTTTTCTAAGTAATGATATGTCATTTCGGACACTATTTGATAAATCATGGCCAGTGTTAAGATTTTTGTTGCTGTTGTTAGGTCAGTTAGATGTTTTGGAAACTGGTGCTCTGTCTCAAGAGTTTATCCGGCCACAAATATTCCTTTTCTTCCTGAAAGTGATATCATAAAAGGAGAACTGGTCTACATGGAATTTTTTTTCAATTGCAACACAGTTTAGGCTCTTATTACATTCATGTTTGTGAAGTTATACTTCTACCTACTCATCATTATGTTCCTTACATAGTAGGAGCAGATGTGTCAGCCTATTAATAGCTGGATGTTCTAAATGATGTGCACATCCAATCATGTGTATGTGGATATAGGAGGAAATAGTATACTCCAAATTGGTAGATGCTCCTTGCTAACCTACTTAACGAGAAGATGGTTCTAGAGTTCTGCATCTGGTACCCTCGCAGCTAAGCCTGTGAAAAAAGATGGTGCATTTTCAAAGGATCAAAGACATTCAGCATCACACAGAGATCAGTCCAGTCTTCATAAACTCAAATAAAGTTTACATGAAATCAACTTTCTTTTACTCAGAAAGTCAATAAAATGTAGGATTTAATAAGGAATTATCCATCCAAATGAAATTCTGCAAAGAAAAAACCTATTTGATCACTATGGTAAAAGACAGTTGTAATTACTGAAAGCAGAAAAATTAAAGGCATGTTTCCAGTGTATACTTTCATAAGAATTACCAGAATCAGTAAGCCAACATTGTATAAAATATAATTCTATTAATCAATATTTCTATTAAACACATTAATGCTTTCAGAGGAAAAGTGAGAATTTAAAAATTCTCATAGACAAAAGATTCTAAAATTAATTTTATAACACATGAAAGAATAATTTGTTTAATGTAAGCAATTATTTATACCAAGCTTTTGTGGTGTATATATGTGTGTGTGTGTGTGTGTGTATATATATATACATATATATTTTACTCAGTCTCCGTAGAGACTGTCAAAAATTGCCAATACTGACTATATTTCAAGTCGTCATGGCGGGGTATTGGGAAAAGTTTTCAATTAGCAATAATCACGCCTCGGATAAACCTCACTGGCTATGATATTGCCACTGTGCAAAGCTGTGTCTATATATATTTTGTTGTTATCGTTTGTTTTAATTTTTTTTCCTGTTGGGAAACTGGAGAGTTGTTACATAAGTAGATTTTCTTCAAGGCTTATTTTTTAAATGCTTAGGACTTTAAATTTGAATGAATGATCCTATATTACAAGGATAATCTTCTGCTGTTTCTTGTTTCACATGATACATAATTTATCTTTCCAGTGTCTGTTAAATATATCTTTGTGTAAATTAGTATGTGTCTTATAAAAGCAACTCATGCTCCTTTGTAAAATTTTAAAATTAAGAAGAATAAATAGAAATAAAAAGCAGTAGTTTCTACCCAAACCTACTGTGATCATTAAATAGTGATCTTAAAGGCTTCAGACCTGGCAAGTGTTCAAAGGAGCAGACAGCCTGATCATTCTCCCAGAGTCCTTGGTGTTTTCGAAGCAGTGGCCTAATAGTTAAGAACCAAATGGTAACCCTTCATTCCACCAGGGTTCATTGTAATTTTAGCAATAGAAGATCAATTGTACATTTAATATTTTAAACCATTTCCATCTCTCTCTTTATTTGTACATTTGTGTACTTGACTTGTACATAGATGAGGCTATGCCTGGACAACTATATAGAAATTTATATGAAGTGGTATGCAAAAATCTTGAAAAATTATTTCAAGACTATACATTTAGATTTTTTTTACAAAACAAACTTATCGTCTTCAAAGTACTCTGCATTACATGCAATACTTTTGTTAAATCAGGGATTTCATGCTTGGAATCATGTTTCAAACTCATCTGTTTGGATGGCTGACAGGACCTCATTTTTTTCTTTACCTCTTTGACCTCCTCAAATCGCTCTCCTTTTATGTCCCTCTTCAGTTGTGGGAAACAAAAAGAATTTGTATGGAGAGAGGTCAGGTGAGTAAGATGTGTGAGGCAAGAGCAGCATGCTGAATTTTTGCCAGACCTTGGCACACTGAGATGGCTACATGAGCAGGTATAGTGTTAGACTGGCAAAACCAATTCTCTGTGCCTCCAGTCACATGCAATGTAAATTTTTGACTTACACTCTTATGCAATCTTTTCAGAACCTTAAATAGAAAGCTTGATCAACAGTCTGACCTGTTGGAATGAACTCTAAATGCACTCTCCCCTCACCTCTAAAAACCAAAAATGCATCACCTTGATCTGTGATTTCACTTGAGGAGTTCTTTTTGGGTGAGGTGCCGATGGCATTGTCCACTGGTTTGATTGATGTTTGCTTTCAGTGTCATAAGAATAGCACCATGTCTCATCATCAGTAACAACCTTTTCTTTACAATCATTTTATTAGGACCCAATCCAGACATCCTACTATTCCATAGTTTAATCATATCAAGCAGTGTTGTACAATTGCTACCACAATCAGTTCATGGTCTTCCTCCTTGTACTCCTGGATATTATCTCCCCATTAGCTCTCCTACTTCCTCTGTAGCCCCAGGAACCTTTATTTTAGTTAATGTCTCTATAGCTATATCTATCCTGGGTTTATTAACTAAAAAAATTGAAAAATACATAACAAAAATCAAGAAGGCTGTCAACAATGGCAAATTAATCAAAAGTAAACCCCAATATGAAACACACACACAGAGAAAATATTGCAACCAGATTAAGCACAACGTTTTTGAAAAGGGTTATCAGATGACAAGGTTTTAATCTTTCAAGTCAGATTTATCATATTAATCTACTAGTCATCTCTATGATACAATTTGATCAATTCCCACCGCTCAGTTGTGGTTAGTGAAATCCCAGGAGGCTTTTTCCCAGAGTAGATCCTGCAAATGTGCTTTGGCTTTCTTTGTCATCCATAGGCTTCCGCACACCAGAATCTCACAGTTTAGACTCTGACACTGTGCCCTATTTCAGATTTGAATTATGTGATGTACAGGTCACAAATGTTGGTGTGCGTCTTCCATGTGGGTTTAGTTGATGTCTCACTTAGATGACTGCTGGTTTGAAAACAAGCCTTTAAGACCCCCGATGCCATTCTGCCTGTTTGCCGAGAGCCATCTAACTCCTTCAGCACACTTTACCATGGCACCTATATCTTCTGTGTTTCCTTCATGCAGGTGTGTCGAGCAGAGCTATATTGTAAGACCTAATTGTTTGAGCTATGATTATGGGAAAGCCCAAGTCCATTTCCGAACCTTTTTTTCTGCCTCTGGTTCTCTTTAGCGACATCTCTGTTATTTATTTTTAATTAAAAGATTACTTTATTGGGGACTATTACAACTAGTATTACAATTCATCTATCAATTTGATCAGGCATATTTGTACTTATGTTGCCATCATTCTTTTCTAGACATTTACTTTCTATTGAGCCCTTGGTATCAGTTTCTCTCCCATGCCTGCCAACCCAACCTCGTGACCCCTGGATAGATTTTAAATTATTATGATGGTTATTATTTTCATATCTCACACCAACCACTGTCTCCCTTTTCCCATGGTTTCTATTGTTCTTCCCCTATGGTACATAAACCATGGAGCAAAAAAAATATTCTGTTTATAGCACCACTGATTTAGCCATGGTATTGATTTTAGAACACTATTGAGAAAGGGAGATTGAACAAGTGTAAGATAACTACCATCACAATATTTTAAATGATATTATGAAGAGTATCTTTGAAAGAAATTGTGATCTTTACATCAGTTCTCCTATCCACTCCAAATCCTAGGCTCAGGAATTCACTAGTCTCTCTCTGAGAGGTAAGCCTGGTGTCTGTCATGGATCTTAGCTGATATCACATTCATCTCCCACTTTATTCAGGAGAGTCATATGCAAGCCTTTCAGAGATGTAAGTAGAGTAACTAGTCCACTCTACTTATTCTGGATGATCTTTAACAGGAAGATGCTAAGGAAGATATTAAAAAAAAAAGAAATAAAAGACATTATCATTGAAATTAAGTAAGTAAACAAATAAGTGAAAAATAAATAAGCAAGCCCAATTTACTCTTGTTTCCCCCCCCTTTTCAGGAAAACCATGTCCCTTTCTTATTGCATGCAGCTGGATCAGCGCAGTCAGTACATATAAAAGGATATTCCATTGCTCTGCATTAATCAAACCTCTTTTCTAATATTAAGCATCATACTCCCAAATTTTATTTTTCCCAATTATTAAGTTTTATCATTTGTAGAAGCAATGTACTGTGATACAGTTTCAGAGAGAAATGGGTGTGAGGTTTAGAAGTTCACCCAAGTGCCCATTTGCATCTTCCTGCCCAGGAGAAAATACACCATCCTGATGCTGTGGAACGACCCCTCCTTTATTGATTAAATAATCACTTTATTTTCCCTTTATCTAATACATATTAAATGCATATCTCCTAGTAACCAGACATTAATGTTGAGAAACAATCCACACATTTTAATGACATATGAGTGCATCATCTGTATATATTCTGAGATATGTTCATCTGAATAGCCTTTTATAAGTCATAAAATCACATCCCTATGATATATGAATCCTTTTTAGATAGTTAAGTAAAATAGCAATGTCTAAGGGGAAACATAAATAAACAGAGTTTGGTCAAAAGTGAAAAATAGAAGAAAAGAAGAGTAGAACATTAAAAAATATATTCAAGCGAAGCATGCTAAAATAACACTGTGATTACATTTACCTATTGTTTATGATATTTGTGCTGGGACACTGGATGTTAATGAAAATAGGAGTAAATGGAATTACAGTTTACTTTTACATAAGACCCTCAACATTCATTAGATGTGACATAGGGGTAAAATAATATCTCTTTTATTAATATCTCTTTTATTAATAATATCTCTTTTATTAATAGACATTTATAATGTCTCTTATTGCATGATGTATCAAACTTAGTGTTCTTCCTAAGTGTTTCTACTATAAACAGAGACTTGAATTTGAAGTCCTTTGATTTTGGTACTAATTCTGATGTTACCAATTCACAGTTTCATGACTGTTAATCTCACTGAGAATTCTCATTGTCATGTTGTTAGCCCACCAACAATGTCTTGAGTACTTTCTTTGATCATGTGGAGCAGCATGTGATCTTTTTTGCATCACACGTGTACCTTTTTGCCAAGTTCACAGTTCTACCTTGTATAACTCTTTATGGATATGGTTTTGCACATACAGTTTTTAATTTAAGTAAAATTATGAATGCCGGTGATTAGCAGCGTGGGGCTTTCTAGTATTTAAAGCAAAGACTCTCCCGTTCGCTCTTCCTTTCCTGAGCGCCAACACGCAAGCCTTCAGCTGTAGTACACCTCATCATTGTACTTTACTGGTTCTTCCGCACACATGCGTTCCCACTTACCTGCCTCTTTCTTCATTGTTCACACAAACATTAAGAGAGTGTTCAAACTCCGATGGGAAAAGGATAAAAAGATAGTAATATTTTTCTCAAACTTTTTGAAGGCCTCTCCTACGTTGCTATTTGTCCCTGTGGTAATAATATCCTTTAGAAAAATGAATGCAGGATTAATAGTGTACTGGTGACACACTGAGTTGCAATCAGAAAGGTGCAGCTTTCTACTCCCGTAAACAGTTCATCTCTGAAGTTTCAGTTCGACCCTGTCCTATGGGGTCGCTATGAGTCAGCATCGACTTGGTGGCAGTTTGAGTGTTTGAGTCCCAAGAAGCTGATGATTAATGATGTCCAAAATGTGCACATTTCCCATGATGCTATTCATCTCCATTAGCCTCCCGCACTGCCCCTTCCCTCCACACCCCTCCTCTGACTGTGTTCCCTAACGTCTCAAGGTTCTGTTAATCACTGCAACGTCCCGCAGAAATGCACGCAACTTGGAAGAACTGCCTCATGTGCTGTCACGTATGTTAAGTGGAAATCCGAAGGTCAGGCAGGGGTGAGATGACGGATGGGTATAGCGTTCAAAGCCAAAAACATCCAAAAGTCACAGCAAGTTCTTTGACAAAGGTTCAGTCAAGAAGCAGAGGACTAGTTTTCCAGGAGAGGTGATAAATCAGGAGATGGTACGGTGGCATGGTTATAAATCCAGGGGAAACAGAGTGCGGCCTGGGTCACGCCCAGTTCTAAAGTGGAGTCGTAAGAAGCTACCAAGGAAACAACAGTGTGGCCCAAATCATGCCTTCTTCCGAGGTAGGCTTTTATTCCTGCTCATTAGTAGAAAATGCCCTGAAAAAACAGGACTATAGGCACAGGCAGATAAAGCTCAGAATCATATCAATCACAAAAGGAATTAAGGCTGAGGGCCTTTATTATTAATTCACTATAACTCAAGCCACCCCGTGGCTCTTCTAGTGATTAACCCATCCATATTGAACTGAGACAACATAATTCCCTTGACCTGGGAGAGGCTGCGAGTCTCTCTCAAGGAAGAAGCATCATGTTAGATTTGCTCCACTGCATAGCCCATTGATTAATTTCTTTACCTCCAGCTATTATTTCCCCTTCCTGAAATTGGTCATTTATTTTTATCCAAACACTTACACCTTGAAAAGGCATACCAGGTCAGCTGCTTAGCCAGTTGAGATTGCTGATAGCAAGACGAATCTGGCAAGTACTTTTCCTCGGCTTCTCCCTATCCGTGTAGGTCGGGGTTCCAGAGGCATGTGACTCGTGGACACGCATGACCACGAGGCAATATGGCACTGTTCATGATCACCCTCAGCCTAGTAGATGAGGAGGATCCTCTAGACAGGTATCAGAACCATGGATTTGGGCCTTAATAATGCCCACCATCACGTGGGCCAATTTGCTAGTAGTTCTAAGAGATGTGTCAGAGAATTGCAGACCCCTGGTGCATGAGGAATAAACTAATACTCAGGAGGCATGGGTGGTGTGATTGATAAATGATGAAGAGATGTTAGCATTTTGGAAAAGTTGGGTATTTGGGAATCTTTAATCACCACCTCCTTGGGACTAGTCCTGCATTAAATTTTCGAAAAGCCACTTTTGCACATACATTTCTACTCATAGATTATAGTAGAATCGTGTAGGTAATATGTACCTCTGGTTCTTTAACTCATGGACTCCTCCCTGCTATCTTACTTCTCGTGCACTGTGAATTCTCAACTCCAGTATAAAAATGAATCACCACAGTCCTTTGTTAAATATATTATATAAAATAGATTTTGTGAAATTTTTTTAACTTTTGAAATTACTATTATATATACGTTATTCATTTTTTAAAATCTCAGTTTGAGATACATAGACATATGTTGACAAGAATTTCAGAAGGATTTAATGAGTTTTACTTTTAAGAGTTGTTTTTCTTTAAAAATATGTTCTGACTATTTCAGAAGACAGACTATAGTTCACTCAAATGCCACTAGGACCTGTATTTTGGTCTGTGGGAATGAAAACTAGTAAGGCTATCATTTCCTGAAACTGATGGATTAAAATATCGAATTCCTAGATGCTTCCTCAGAGGACCCCCTGCGCCTGCAGATCGGAGGTCGCCTCTTGTGCCTTTTGAAATGACATTGGTCTCTAGTTATCACTTTCTTAGAAATCCAATTTTTCCCCTTGGCAATTCTGCTAAAAAATGATCATGTTACAGTTAGTCACATTACCAAATAGATTGCGCTCTCTGAAAATATAAATCAATCTCTAGATCTCCTACGATGGATCTCAGTATAGAGTCATAAAATTATTCTTTTTTAATAATTGAGTCATAGAATGAGACTTGTATATATCTGCCAAATAGAGCTTCTGGGACTTTCTATAAGTATTTGTCAATCCTTTCCACCCAAGGACTTGGGTTGATATGCTGAAGTCATTATTAATTTTCCTTTGATTCATTGTTGATCACTTGCTCATCAGTCATGATGGCAATCTTACTTAAGGCTTGAGTCACCAGCCAGGTCCAAACTGTCGCATGTTTCAGAGAGGGAAGAGGAAAAAGAAGGGATTTCAGAAGGAAAGCCAGACACTTTTTTTAATTCTTAAAGGATAACATTTTTAATAAATCAAAAGATATATAGGAACAAATTGAGGCATTCTTTATAAATGAGACAGAATTTTAATTCTATTAAAATAACAGCATTATAATAACGTTAAGTAAATATCTTGAGCTCTGGATTCCAGATACTTGCAGGTTACTCTGAGTATTTTTTCTGACTTCATCTTTATTGTTTTCTATAATTTTTTCATGACTGCAGTAGAAAATGTTGGCCAATATAAATTTAGTTAACCCAATCAGTATATAATAATTTTTATTTAGTAGTACAATGATAAAGTGGTAATTTAACTATTATTAGTAATGGATATTTATAGGTCACAAAGGCTCTTGTCACTGAATCTTCTGCCTGCCATTGAAAATAAAGCCCCCACCAGGATAACTGCTCACATTTCTATGTATGTTTTGTTTCTAATTGTCAATTATTTGGTTCCAAAATTGATGTGTTGACATAGAAGTTGTTTTTATTTTGCTAGACTGCAGAGCCAATAAAAAAGTAGTTATTTAGTTATTTATTTATTTTACATAATTTTATTGGGGGCTTTTACAGCTATTGTTTCAATCTATACATCAGTTGTATCCAACATATTAGCACATATATTCCATTGTTCTTTTCTGGACATTTGCTTTCCATTGAACCCTTGGGATCAACTTCTCTTTTTTTCCCCTTCCCTCTTCCCTCACCAAACCCTTGTGGGCCCTTGGTAGATTATAATTGTTACTTATTTTCAAATCTCATATCTACCACTGTCTCCCTTCTCCTCTGGTTACTGTTGTTTTTTTCTCCTGGATGGGGGTGTGTGGATATGTGCCATTCATTGCTAAAAGTATCCCCCTCCTTCCTCACCTCTTTCCTCCTTCCCCCTATCCTTTGGTATCTTTATACCCATTCCTGTTCCTGGGTTCCATGTGTCGTGAGTTTTATCTCTTGCCTATAACACTGTACATGTGATGTGTTCATCTAGTCCAGAGTGGGAAGCAGCACTGGGGTCATGATAGCGGGGGCTGAAGAGGCCTCATGGATCAGAGGTATATTGCATGATCCATTAGTGTTCTACTGAGCCCTGATTGACTCATCCCCTTCCTTCGACCCCTCTGTGGGAGGATGTTCCATTGTCCACAGATGGGTTTTAGAGTCCGCTCCAATCCCCCTCAGTTCTCATCAATGCATTTTGTTTGTTTGTTTACTGTTTGTTGTGAATTTTCTGATACCTGTTTCCCGGTCTCCATGACACCTCACGATCGCACCTACTAGTGTGCTTCTTCCATGAGGGTTGTTGCTTCACTGTTGGCTGCCCGCTTGTTTAACTTCAAGCTTTAAAGACCCCAGACACTACATCTTTTAATAGCCGGGATCATCCTCTGTCTTCACCACATCTGCTTATGCACCCATTTTTTTCTTTAGCGATCATCTTAGGTGGGGGGGATGAGCATCACAGTATGCCAATTTGTTAGAACAAAGCATTGAGGGAAGATATGAGCTGAGGCCCAAGGCCCGTCTGTATCCTCGGCGTATCGCCTTATAAATATGTATACATTGACCAACACATCTACTGTTGTGGATTAATGTGTTTACATAAGTGCACACCTCTCTTAATCTCCCTATCCATGCCCTTGCTTCCTAGAGATTGCCTCTGTTTCCTTTTGCCTCCTCCTGCCCCATCCACCTGTTTCCCCCTTCTTCCACCTCTTAGTGCTCCCTCTAGTAATTTATTTTTGTTTAATTGTGTTTTAATGAGGTTTTCATTTTCATTTTATTCATATATTTCTATAATCTACTGCATACTTCATGTGAACACAGTGCAAGTATAAGTTGTCAATTTCATTCTTCTCTGTCCTCTTTGAGGAATGACTCCAAATGGGACCAACCTTGGCTTTGCTTTTCTTTGAATCCTTTTGTCCGAATGTATACATAGTAGACATTCACGATGTGTCATTTAAGTAAATGGCATGTTCCTGTCAGTTTCACCAGTATATAGAGAGCCCAGCATCAAGGTTTCTATGAAAAATAAAAGAGGAAGTCATCCATGATGGTAAAAGTGTTGTCAGTGGATCAGTGTGTCATCGGATGTCTGTTAACTTAAAAAAGGAAATAATTTAGAAACCAGCACGGACAGTCGAGAGTTAATGCCATTAAGCAATGCATTCTAAGTCAATGGTTAAAATTTTGTGATAAAAAAGGCGCTGAAATGAAAAGTCATTGTGACATCAATTCAGCAAATGAGACCTGTTTGTGAATGTCTTGATTCTTGAAAATCTTTCAGTACATTTGAGTAGTTTATATTTTTATTTTTCACATCATGATTGTGGAACAAATATTATTAATATCAGAGCTTAATTTATGATAGTAGACATTTGATACTGTATTTTTGAAAATTTACTCATTAATACTTTATAAAAGACAATTTAAAATCTGAATAGTAACCAAACTTTGCTATCTACTGAATTTTAATATTGGAAAGCTGATTTCTTCAGTTTTCTTATTAGTTGAATTTAATTTTAAATTCTCTTTGAAGTCTCATTCAATTTTTTGATATTTCAAGTAGCAGGAACTCAAAGTGTTAACATTTTACTCACGTAAGTTCCATCACATGAAGCAAAGTGTAACTGAAAGAAGAACCCCCGGCAAATGTCTATGAGCATTCAGAACATGGAGGAGATGAGCGACGAAGCCAGGGCGGAGCACTGGGGGAGGAAACCTTGCCGTGGAACACTTGGAGCTTGTGTTAATGAACTGAAAAGGACTACTATCAGCTATTTGAATCAGACAGTCATGTAGCCTAAAACTACGAGATTGACAAATTGAAGAGGCATAAGCTGATTCATTCTCAATATACATATGAAGATCAATCCTGAAATACATTTTGAGATATATGCTAATATCCATAGCCTACCAGAAAACCAAGTAAATAGGAAAATTATTCTAATTTACACACCAGCCTTTAATGGCAAAGCTAGACAAATTGAATATTTTTACCAATTTCAGCAGTATAAATTTAATGCAATCAAGATACATTAATAATTACTGTTGATTCAAATATGAATGGGGAAAATATATTAGTAGCTAGAAAACTTGGTCTCAAAAGTGGAACTTCTAAAAGTATCATTAATATCATATGAAAATAAATTTTGGTCAAAATAATTTTAATATAGTCGTGAGAATATCTCACTAGGGAAATGCCAGAAAAATAAAAGTAGATCCTTGAGAGATCACGGGTAAGTGGTATCAGTGCTCTTACCTGATGGTCACGACTGGAAACAGAAATATCAAGAAATATTTTTCTGTGTGCTATTGACTATGCAAACCATTCCCCTATGTGGAAGATGAAAAGTTTTGAACATTTCAAAAGAAACCTAGAAATGTAATTTCCATTAACTTTTCATTTAACTTTAATATGAAAAACAAGTTTGAACTTTGAAAGTCCATAATGAAAGGAAAACCATGCCAGCCCAAAGTTCTTCCACAACCATGTGCAAACCACTGTGTTCTGCATCTTCTGTGGTTCACAAAGGGATGCTTCTTTTTATAATCCCTTAAAATAAAGCCTTATAGCTTTTTCTAAACAATATGCAAAAGCAGATTGCCACCATGTAGCATGTTCAATTGTCAAACAGTAAATTAAATTCTCTGAAGACTACATTTCAGTAGAGCAACTCACGATAAAACTCGTCTTGTAACCCATTTTAGTAGTTCATCTTATATTATGTTGAAGACGATTCATATTTATGTTGATTAATCCTAGACCACTACTGATTTTGTTTTTGTCATTTAACGCTCAGGTGTGTGACTATAGTAGAGCTAACAATAGTTAATCAATCATGCAATTTCTTCAATTATGAAAAGACTGATCTTCTAAAATAAAAAAATAGAGTGTCTTATATTCATTATCAGATGGAGGCTCCAAATTCACATTTTAAAACCTGAAATCACTATTTTAAAATAGATAACAAAAAGTTATCTATTTTATTATTTTTTCCCAAAAGGCTTTTACTCCTTATATTTTAAGAAACTTGTCCTTTACTGTTGATTTTACTTTAGGTTTACTATGACTTTTAGCAATGTGCTGCGATGTTGACATGTATTTATTGTATGAAATGGATGTGGTTGTTCACCTTGGTGCTTTGTGAGTTATACAAATGGAACATATTCTGAACCATACTTTTGCACAAACAATATGTTCACTATCCAGTTGTTACAGCCACTCAGTTCCCCTGAGTATTGTTTCCTATATGGTATTCATGCTATGTATAGATATGCAGTACTTAAAATACACTTCTCAGAGTGATCTACTGAACTGTAACGTGGTAAACCCCACATTGAATGGATCATTATAATTATTTGAAATGAATGAAAAAAATTCAGACCTAAAAAAAAAGAAAGAAAAGAACAATGATTCCAGAATCTTAAATTGCCCTCATGGTGAACGTATACATCGACCAAGAAGCAGTCTTTAGAACAGATCAAGGCAATATGTGTGGTTTACAATCAGGAAAGATACACATCAGAGCTGTGTCCTTCACTTTACCTATTCAATCTGTGTGCTGGGCAAACAGTCTCAGAAGCTGGACTACATGAAAAAGAATGCAAATCCGCATTAGAGGCAAGCTCATTAACCATGTATGATATGCAAATAATAAAACTTGCCGGCCCAAATAAAGAGAACTGGAAGCATCTATTGATGAAGATCAAAACCCACATCCTTTGGATTTCTCCTCAATGGAAAGTAAGAAACATCTTTAAAACTGGACCAATAAATACCATCAGTTTAAATGGAAAAAAGATGGAAGATGTCAAGGATTTTCTTTCATTCACATTCACAATCAAAGCCCACAGAAATAGGAGTTAAGGAATCAAAAGACACACTGTGCTGGAAAGATTCTCTTTAAAGTGTTAAAGAGCAAAGAGATCAATTTGAGGACTAAGGTGCACTTGACCTAAGCCCTGTTTTTTTATTGCATTTATGCATGTGAAAGTTGGACAATTATAAAAATTACCATAGACAAATGAATAAATTTTAATTGTATAGTTGATGAAGAATACTGAGTATGCCAGGGACTGTCAGAGAAGGAATTAATCCATCTTAGAAGAACTACAGCCAAAATGCTCTGGGTGCCTGAATGCGATGAAACTGGGATGGAGAGAACTTGTCGCTGTACTTTGGGCATGTTCTCAGGAGAGTTCACTCCCTAAGAGCAGCATTATGGGTAAGCTAGACGGTCAGTGAAACATAAGAAGACTGAATAAGATGAAGTGATACAGTGCTGATACCACTGGGAGCAAGCCCAGCAATCATTGCGATACTGGTGCAGCGGGGCAGTGTTTGCCTTGGCTGTGTATAGGGTAGCTACGTGTTGTAACGCCCTCGCAGATGACAACAATAAGCCCAGGTGGCACAGGGTTTACATTTTTATTTTTATAAATGCTTCAGAAGTTAAAATAAAACTAATAGTGCACAGTGAGGATGAGATGGTTTAACAGTTCCTTAAAGCATAGTAGCAAGATTCATAAGAATGTATTCACAGCTCTTCCTAAGAATTTCAGTTAATTTGAAGTTTAAAGTTAAAGTAATATTTACATGGTTATTTAAATTAATTTTAGCCACGGTATGCAGATAGATAGATAACATGTACTAATCTGAGTAATGCAAGAATGTCATCTGAAGAATGATGCCTGAATGCCTTCAGGGAGAATATCTCTAAGTATCTGACTTCCTACCATGTGCTGGCAAACAGCCTCTAATGTTTGGCATATGTTTGGTGGAGACAAAGCTGGCGAAAGTCTTTTGTATCCCACATTAACTCCTCATTTTCCCCTCCTTCCCTTACCCCTCCCCCACAAACCATTGATAATTTATAAATTATTATTTTGTCAGGTCTTACACTGTCCAACATCTCCCTTCACCCACTTTCCATATTACCCCAGGGAGAGGGTAATATGTAGATCCTTGTAATCGGTTACCATGTCTACTCCTCCTTCCCTTCCCCTCCTGGTATTGCTATTCTCATTATTGGTCCTGAGGGATTTATCTGTCCTGGAATCCCTGTGTTTCTAGTTCTTATTTGTACAGTGTACATCCTCTAGTCTACTTGGATTTGTAAGGTATAAAGGGGATCATGAGAGTGGAGGGTGAGGAAGCATTAAAAAACTAGAGGAAAGTTGTATGTTTCATCATTGCTATACTGCACCCTGACTGGTTCATCTCCTCCCCGTGACTCTTCTGTAGAGGGATGTCCAGGTGCCTACAGATGAGCCTCGAGTCTCCCCTCTGCACTCCCCCTCTCTTTCACAATGATATGATTTTTTGTTCTTTGATGCCTGATACCTGATCCCATAGACACACCGTGATCACACAAACTGGTGTGCTTCTTCCATGTGGGCTTTGTTGTTTCTCAGGTAGATTGTTGCTTGCTTATCTTAAACGCCTTTAGGACCCCAAATGCTATATCTTTTGATAGTCAGGTACGACCATCTTTCTTCATCACATTTGCTTATGCACCTGCTTGACTTCAGTGATCGTGTCGGGAAGGAAAGCATCATGGAATGCAGGTTAATAGAACACAAATGTCCTCTGTTTTGAAGTGGGATAAAAAGAATCCTTTAAGAAAGAGTCATAATTTCAGTCAGTATTTTCCAGCCTGGTGTCTAAAAAGGATCCCAAGAGGAGCTGAGCAGAGTGATGCAAAGTAATACACATTTCAATTATCGGTTATGGGATGATTTGTGTATTTCTATAGGGTTTCATTATATGAAGATTTGCTAGCAATACAATTCAATTAACATGGGCACTTAGTTCTTGTGGTTTTTGAAATACATTTATTGATTATATTAAAGTTATAACTGAAATAATGTGATTAAAACAAAACAAAGAGTCCCCCAAAAGAGTCAGAAAGGAGACATTGGTAACCATCTCTACTTTTACTTTAGTATTGAGAAATAATGATGGCTTTTGATAAAGGATTGAATTGAGTTTATGCAATGAGAAAATTGATCAGAACCTGGAGACCACGAAATAACATTAAAAATAATGAAAAGGGAATGGATGATACAGTTTCTGGTTTTCAAAATAAAAGACGTGTTGGATTGCCAATTCTCAACCTTCAATTCATCAAATCAACTGGCTTATGCTGGGAGCCATAGTATTAAATATGATGGCATCTATCAGAAAATGCATGTGACAGCGATCCTTTTTTCCCACGTTAATCTAGGTATTATTAAATTTTAAGGAACCCTGGGGGCATTGTGGGGATATGATAGGGGCTTCTAGTCTTATAAAGAATTATAATTTTGGAAATTCACAGTGGCATTTCTACCATGTCTTAAAGGGCCACTGTTAGTTAGCATCACCTCAATGGCAGTATGAATAGTTTCAGTCTTGGTGGTGGCATTTTGAGCTATGTTTTGAGCTCTTAACTGCGACTACATCAGTTCAAACCCACAAGCTGCTCCATGAGAGAAAGATGAGGCTGTCTGCTCTTTTAAAGATTTACAGTCTCAAAACCCTGAAAGAGCAGCAGCTCTCCTCCATTCCTTAAGTAGAAATGAATTGAAATCAACTATATGACTATGGAGATATATATTTATGGCAATGGATATTTTCAATTTAATTTTGGTTGTAGTTACAAATCTAGCTCATGGGATATTCAATAGTTTGCAAGATAAATGTTGCCATTAAGAGGTTCATGTGATTCTGAGTTATTTCTATTGATGTGTTCTTTCATGAAATGATATTAAAAAAATTGCTTGGTCACTTTAGTACTAGATTTCATACCAATCAATACCAATTAGCATTTAACCTGGGATTTTTTATGATCTGAAGAACCATCCAGTGAATATGCACAAATATTCACAAACATATTCAGATGCATAAACATATAATACCATTTAAATCTATAACAGCATAAGGTGCATTTGTGTATTTGCCTCTTGAATAAATTACGTTATTCTCTTAGGAATACATAGCAAATATCCACCCACTGGGGAGCTTGAGACAATAAAAGAGCATTTTATTAGTGGTCTGATGGCTAAGGGACAAGTCAAGATGTCAACAGGGTCTTATTATTTCTGAAAGCTCTGAAAGAAAAAAAAAATTCCATGTCCTTCTCTTAGATTTTGGTCTTGGCAGAAATCCTTGGAAATATTTGACTTGTAGACTCATCACTCGACTCCCTCGGCGTACCCCACCTTCAGTGCATCCTGTCTGTGTCTTCTCTTCTAATAGGGCCCGTCCATAAAGTATGACTTTATATTAATTTGATTAAATATGTCTGACCTATTTTCAAATAAGATCACATTCTAAGGTTTCAGAAATGGCACTGGTTTGGGGGGGGTGTTGCCATTTAGCTTAGCACATGCACGTATATATTTTCTCTACTATTTTGTTTTGAATATTATCACTTATCCATTCACTGCCCTCAAACAGATTCTGATTCATAGCAACCCTTTAGAACAAAGTAGAGTTGGCTCAATCCTTGTGGAAGTAGGAAGACTCCTTTGTTTCCAGAGGAGTGGATGTTGGCTTTAAACTTTTGGTTCACAACCAACCCATTGCCTCCTATGCCACCAGGGCTCCTGAACGTCTGTACAGATTTTTATTTGATCAAGTTTAATGTTTACTATTATGTTCAAGGAAATATACATTCTTGTTACTAAAACAATAACATAAAATGTTACATTTTATCATTACAAACTATTATTCATGCTGTGAACATTTGTGCATTACAATTTTTATGAACATTTCTGCTAAAGGGACAGTAAGATGCAGTTTAGCATTTTAATCACCTCCTTTGGGCGTTGCCATTTATGAACATCTGTTTTACCATTTGGCTAATCTATACTGTGTCTTTTTTTAAGATCCAAATCTTCAGAAACAGCTAGTTACTTCCTGAAGCCACTTTGATGGCCTAGGCATGTTGAGAAAACATTAAGTAAAAAAGAAGCAAGCAAGCTGTTCATAATGTAATTTTTAAATGTAGAACACTAACAACAATGGATCTTAGGCTTTGTAAGAGTTTAGTTTTAGAATGAGGTTTAGAATGCATCTCTTTAAATCTCTCACCTAATAATTTGATATCCAAAATTTTTTGAACATGATCATGACCTCTTAAAAGGCACTTACTTTCTCAAAGGCTATTTTCATCCTTGCAAAATTGTGCACATAGATAAGTAAAAATGTTCCTTTTCTTTTATTGAACTTATTGAACTCTAATATTGCCACCAGACTCCCTGGGAATATAATGAAAAGGCATTCTTATAAACTGAGCATCAATGATGCACTTAAAAGCAAACATAGTGATTTACAGCCTCTTTGGTATGTTCCGCTGTGTTAGAGTGGGTTATACATTGAACTGTTAACTTAAAGGTTATCTCTTCAAGCCAACCAGCTGCTGTGAGGGAGAAAGATGAGGCTATCTGCTCCCATGGAGACGTAAGTCTCAGAAACCCAATAGAGCAGTTCTGTTCTGCCTTGTAGGATCACTATAAACTAGATTGGTCTTAATAAGTCAGTTTTTCATATGTTCCTCACAATTCACAGATAAAGGAAATTATTAGATTTTTAAACACAGTTTTCATCATTCTGGTTGTTTGACCAATGTGGCTAGAAACCATGTACAATAGTAAAATCAAATCCTTATTTAATAATTAAACAATTTACCAAATTTATTGAATTTTACAAAGAAGGAGTCATATCTTTTGAAGAACTATTTACTTGGTGACTTCTTTGTGCCAGTCAACTTTTTAAGCACTTGGACAAACAATTAGCATAGCCCTCTACTATCCAAAAGTATGGAGGTTTGAAATATACCTCCAGAATTAGATCAGGCTATCTTTTTCCCTGATATTCTTATGGATCACAAGTCTACTCTGACACGCATGGAGTCATCATGAGTTGGGATCAATTCCATGGCCGCTGGTTTCATTAAGTAGCGGGGCTCTGGCCCTCATGAGTAGAGTGGTACTCTCAAGGCAAACCCTCAGCCAACCTTTGCTTTCCTTGAGGATAGTTAGGAACGACTATCTCCTTTGAAACTGTCACGTTCAACTGGAATGTGGAAAATACTATTAACACAAACGGTGGTCCAAAAATTATGAACATTGGAGGCAATGGGAAATCACACTAAGTAGAAACAGTCTCTGAGGACATTTTTAAAAAAGAACCAATAAATGCTGTACCTATAAAGTTGTTACTTGAAAGTATTTGAGCATCCTATGAAATTTTCAATTGAATAATAAAATGAGTCCACATAAAATTGTATAAATAAATCCATTGTTTTGATTTTAGCCCCAACGCAACCTTATAGGCTGATTCACTGTAAAATTGATCAGGTGGCTGAGTAATGTGAACTGTCATAAACTCTCAAAACTCATGCTAATATATCACATGTTAGACGCCCCCCCTATTAATAGCACATTTATGACAAATATATTTATTTCATATAAAACAATCTCATACTCTTGAAGCACAGATATTTATTTTTATGTTAACATGCCTGAACATCATCTGAATGTGGGTGATCCATTGAAACAACTAGAGTATCTACAAGAATAGCTTTAAAGAATGCTTTCCATTAAATTATGGTCTCTGGATATATACGCACACTAACTCCATTGTGTTATGACTACTCCATGGAGTTTCAATAGATATCAAATACTGGTAATATTATTGCTATTATCACTGCTGCTGTTGCCACGTATGACTTGCAATGACTCAGTTGACAAAGAGGCCAATCGCTGGAGAACATCAGGCTTGGTTAAGTTGAGGGTCATAGGAAAAGAAGAAGGTCCCTGACAAGATGGATTCACATGTGGCTGAAAAAACGGGGCTCAAACATAAGAATAATCCTCAGGATGCCTCAATATTTGTCAGCGTTTCATTCTGTTGCTCTACATCAAAACCAACTGCAGAGCACCTAACCGCAACAACAACAGCGAGGAGTCTGAGCTACCTCAGGGATATTCTTAGCCGTGACCTCTATGGAGGCAGATCTCAAGAGCATTTTCTGAATTGCTGTGTTTTTGCTTACCGTCCGACCTTAGCCATTTTGCTACTAGCATTGTTATAATATTTCTAGCAGTGTTTTAAATGTGATTTCTAGGAATGTGAAACATTCCTAGCCTTGCAAACTCTCTTGCCAGTCCAATCTGTCCTATAGGGGTGTTGGAATCGAGGATTTTATGCAACCTGAATGGTTTTCCTTTAAAACATCAATTGTTTTGTCTTCTTGCTCTTCAGCAACCACACGAGCTATTTATTTTTCTTTCCTCTTTTGAACCCAATGTCTAACATATTTCCCAGGGTATTTGAACCATTGACTTCAATTCCATGGTGACTAATAGAAACACTGAAATTCAATGGAAAAAAAAAAGTAAACTTTTCTCCTATAGAAATGACACCTGGGTGTTCAAAGCATGTTTTAGAAATAATAATATCAAATCTAGTAATTCAAAGCTAAGCTGATTTACCTGAAATGTGGGTAATAATATGTATGTAAAGCATACAATTTTTATTCTTTGAGAGCTCTTATCTGTACCAGTGCACATGCTCCGATCTAGTTGGATTTGTAACATAGAACTGGAGTCGTGATGGTGTGTGTGTGGGGGGGAGGATTGAGCAGAACATTCAAGAACTAAAGCAATATTGTCTGCTTTGCCAGTGCTATAGTGCACCCTGGCTGGCTCGTCTTTTCCTTGTGACCCTTCTATGAGGGGATGTCCAATGGTCTACAGATGGGCCTCATTTGCATACATATGATTGTTTGTTAGCGGGTTTCTGGTGCAATATCTGTGCTTTAAAGAGGTCTGGTGCAGCAGATTTCCCCAATGCAATGCAACTTTCATATTTTGAGTGCTAACTCCACGAGCATTGATTGTGGATCCAAACAAGAAGGAATCCCTGACAAAATGGGATCATACCAAATGTTTGCCAAACTAAACAGTGAGATGGTTCTGACTCATATAGACCCCATATAGGGTTTCTGAATGTAAATAGCTACAGGAATAGAAAGGTTATCTTTTCTCTTCCAAGGAGCTGCCAGTGTGTTTGAATCTCAAGTCTTGTTATTAGCTGCCCAAGGCTGTTAGCACACAGTATGGCTTCCTAAACACAGCCATCGAGGTTAGGATTAAATGTGGAGGCCCATGGCTAAAAGAGTCCTACTAAGTGAGTCATGTCAGCATCTTCTAAAACAGCAATTCACTGCCATAGGGCCAGTTCTAACTAATAATTGCTCTGTAGGACACAGTGGAGCTGCCCTGTAATCCTTTATGCGAATAAAAAGCCTCATCATCCTTCTTCTGAGATGGCTGGTGGGTTCAGACAGCTGCACTTGAGTTGAGCAGCTATGCTTTATAATTAGCTATATATGGAATTAAAATTGATGAGATGTTTCCATTGACTTTTTGTAGTACATATATACAATATCCTTTAGCCATATGAATAGTGCTGCAGTGTACATTGGTGTACAGGTATCTGTATTCTTGCTTTCTAATATTTTGGATATATAAGAAGTATGAATGGAATTGTTGCAGTTGATAATCTGTTTTTACCTTTTAAGCAATCACAAACTAGTTTTGCACAGCAGTTTACCATGGTATGTTTTAACTCTTCATGAATGTATGTATCTTTTGCCCTCATCTCCCGTCTTCTGTATTACTTTCTTCATCATAGCCAGCTGAGAGGGTCAAAGTGGTATTTTTTTTGGTTTTTTTATTGCTTTCATTTCCCTAATGACTAATGATTTTGGACTTACTGAAAACAAAAAAATTATTATCTATAAAGGTACTTTCTCAGCAATCTACAGATTAGAAAGATAATTTTGGTAAACATCTATATGTGTTCATGATAGTGGGGTGAAGGAAGCACCAAAGAACCAGAGGAAAGTTGTGTGTTTTATTGGTGCTATACTGCACCCTGACTGGTTCATCTCTTCCCTGAGACCCCTCTGTGAGGGGATGTCCAATTGTCTACAGATGGGCTTTGAGTCTTCACTCTGCCCTCCCCTTCATTCAAATTGATAGGTCTTTTTTGTTCCGTGTCTTAGATGCCTGATATCTGATCCCATGGACACCTCATAATCACATAGGCTGGTGTGCTACTTCCATGTAGGCTTTGTTTCTTCTGAGCCAGATGGCCACTTGTTTACCTTCAAGAATTTAAGACCCCAGACACTATATCTTTTGATAGCCGGGCACCATCAGTTTTCTTCACCACATTTGCTTATGCACCCATTTTGTCTTCAGCCATAGCACTGTGGTGGACAACACTGGAGACACGATGCAGGAATTGTGCATAATCTGACCCCATGACACTGAGGCAAAACATGAAGGGTGGTATATTTTTATGGAATTATTGCTGGTAATAAGGTACCCTGGGTGTGTAGTGGGTTATGCTGCTAGGCTGCTAACTGCAAGGTCAGCAGTTCAACTATACCAGTGGCTCTTTGGGGAAAATATGACATCATCAATCACTGAGTGTATGGAAATGTTAATTATTAGAATTAGTTATGTAGGATATCACAAATTCAAGTGTCTATTTCATCTCCTAATCCATGACTGTATCAACAAAATAAAATACAAACCAATACAAGAAATTAAAAAGGAAAAGAGGAAGAGAACAACAACTACAAATCTGTTTATAAATTATCAATTCTAATTATCTAGTATTTCTGGATATAGCTAGTCACATATATATGTAAAAGACTGTAGATACATTTGTGGCAGTAAAAACAATGCCTATTTCATCAAAGAACAAAATAGCATATCATTGGCTGCACACCTCCATGATATGATCGCCGAAGACAAACGTGTGCATAAGCAAATGTGGCGAAGAAAGCTGATGGTGCCCGGCTATCAAAAGAGATAGTGTCTGGGGTCTTAAAGGTGAACAAGCAGCCATCTAGCTCAGAAGCAACAAAGCCCACATGGAAGAAGCACACAGCCTGTGCGATCAAGAAGTGTGAAAGGGACCAGGTATAAGGCATCATCCATACACACACACACACACACACACACACACACATACACCATAGGGAATGAAGGGGGACTTGCAGAGTAGATACCCCAAACCCATTCGTCGGCCATTGGAGATCCCCTCACAGAGGGTTTAGGGGAGGAGATGGGTCAGTCAAGGTGCGAAGTAGTACCGATGAAGAACACAGCTTTCTCCCAGATCCTGGATGCTTCCTTCCCCCAACTACCATGATCAAAATTCTACCTTGCAGGACTGGATAGAGCAGAGGTTGTACACTGGTGCATATGGGAGCTGGAGGCACAGGGAATCCGGGGTTGATGATACCTTCAGGACCAGGGGTGTGAGGGGCAATACTGGGAGAGTAGAGGGTCAGTGGGTTGGAAAGAGGGAACCGATTACAAGGATCCACATGTGACCTCCTCCCTGGGAGACGGACGGCGGAGAAGGGGGTGAAGGGAGACTCCAGATAGGGCAAGATATGACAAAATAACAATCTATAATTTATCAAGGGCTCATGAGGGAAGGGGGAGCAGGGAGGGAGGGGGAAAAAAGAGGACCTGATGCAAAGGGCTTAAGTGAAGAGCAAAAGCTTTGAAAATGATGAGGGCAAAGAATGAAAAAAAAACACCAAAAAATGCCTATTTAAACTAGGTTTGATTGGAGGATGACCCCAGACACTTGAAGGTGTGGTGTATTCTAAGTCAATACAATGAAACAATAATTTAAACATCCACGAAGGATGTAATCAGAGAGAGCAAGGAGCAAGCTGATAAACTGGGAAGGAGCCATGGGATAATTCTGAGGAGGGAGATCGGGGTCCTTATCTTCAAACTTCTCTTCTAATTGAGTGATGGCAACCCGCATGCCTGTATCCAAACATGAGATTATCACCTATGGAAACAAAAATAAAAGAGATTGAGGATTAGAACACAAGTGATTTTTAAATCAAGAGTATGTAAAGCCCATGAATTCCATTTGTACTTTTAATATATCCTATCAATCATTTCACAGATTGGTTTTTTGTTGTTTATTTATAGCCCTTATGTCAGGAGCCTATGATATTGTTTTTATCATTTTTCTCTGCCCTCTTGCCCTCAAATGTTCATTTTGCCAGTCACCATGAGATTCCCCAGGGATATTCCCTCACTTAGAAATGCATATCAACTGGACACAGATCAAAGTTCATGCCATTTCAATATGTCTCACACTCTCCAGTGGCTTAATATAGCTCTAGCCTGGGGCTCAGATGTAGAAATAAATGCAGGTCATAATTTAATGTACTTCTGCTCTTGAAGATATACATCTGGACAATTAAAGATATTTCTAAAGTTTAAGTTTTATGTATGCTCTTTAGTCATGAAATATGGATAAATACTTTCTTTTACTATACTCAATTTATACGACAGGATTGCTGCCTTTAACGAACTATTTGTTTAATTGAAAGCTATCTAAAACCACTTGTGGGCACAAAGTCATCCACTGGACACCACGGAGAGATTAACCACATTTGGACTATGTAATTAAGACTAATAATTATTAGTTCTTTATTCTAAATGAACATTTATGTTTGTGTAAACTTCAGTACATTTGATTTTACAGAAGATAAAGCTAGTTTTCTGAAAGTTAACCTAAAAGAACCATTTTAGTCAAATAATTTGAGATGTTTAAACTTATAGATGGGCATTTATTTTTGTTATCTAGTGCTACTGGAGCAGAACTATCACTTGCGGATGGCTTAAGTAAACAAAGATTTATTTCATCATGGTGTAGTAGTCTAGAAGTCTAAATTCAAGGTCTAGAAGTCCAGAGGAAGTCTTTCCCTGTTTGCTCTGGAGGAAGGTCCATGTCATGTTTGAGCACTTGTCCCTACATGATCTTCTGTGGTCTGGTGTCTACCTGCCTGCTGACGATCTTATTTTAATCTTGTTTGTATTTCAGTAGAGATTGACTCATCAGATCCACAATCAGATTGTTGTTTTATTTTGTCTTGCTTTGTCTTGCTTTGTGCTTATTTTTGTCTCTGCGTGTCTATCTAGCTAATAGAGGCACGAAGCAGGATAAACAATCTGGAGGAGAAAACAACAGGAGAAAATGAACAGTGGTTCTTGGGGACATGAGGGAGCGGGGAGGGGGAAAGGGAGGGAACTCCAACAAATCCAGGGATAAGGCAACAGCAAGTTATCCAAAATTGATGGCGAGGAGGGCATAGGATCCCTGGTGAGGCGTGAACAAGGGCGATGTATCCGAGAGGATTTACCAAAACCCGAATGAAGGACGAGCATGATAATGGGACAGGAAGAGAGTAAAAGGATATAGATGAAAGAACTAGGAGGAAAGGACATTTATAGAGGTCTAAATAAAGGCATGTACATCTGTAAATATATTTATTTATAATAATACAGAAATAGATCTCTGTGCATATATTTATATGTTAAGTGTTAAGACAGCACACAGACATTGGGCCTCTATGCAAGTACTCCCTCCGTCAACACAAGAATACTTTGTTCTAATAACCCGATATTCTCTGATGCTCATCTTTCCTGATATGACCACTATAGACAAAATGGGTGCATAAACAAAAGAGGTGAAGAAAGCTGATGTTACATGGCTATTAAAAGATATAGTGTCTAGGGTCTTAAAGGCTTGAAGATAAACAAGCAGCCATAAACAAGCAGCCATCTAGCTGAGAAGCAACAAAGTCCATATGGAAGAAGTACAATAGCCTGTATGATCACGAGGTGTCGATGGGATCAGGTATCAGACATCAAAAACCCAGAACAAAAAATCATGTTGATGTGAATGAGGGGGAAGGCAGAGTGGATACCCGAAGCCCATCTGTTGATAATTGGACATCCCCTTACAAAAGAGTTTCAAGGAAGAGACAAGCCAGTCAGGGTGCTGTATAGCACCAATGAAACATAAACTTTCCTCTAGTTCTTTCATGATTCCTCTCCCCCACTACCATGACCCCAATTCTACCTTACAAATCCTTCCAGACTAGAGCTTGTACACTGGTACAGATCAGAGCTCACAACATAGGGAATCCAGAATAGAAAAAACCCTCAGGATACATAATGAGAGTAGCGATAGCAGGAGGGTAATGGTAAGGTGAGGGGAGAAAGGGGAAACTGATCACAATGATTGACATATAACCCCATGCCTGGGGGATGGATAATAGAAAAAAGTGGGTGAAGGGAGACATCAGACAGTGTAAAACATGAAAAAAATAATACTAATTTATAAATTATCAAGGGTTCATGAGGGAGGGAAGGCCGGGGAGGGAGGGGAAAAATGAGAAGCTGATACCAAGGGTTCAAGTGGAGAGAAAATGCTTTGAGAATAATGACAGTGATAAATGTACAAATGTGCTTGACACAATGGATGGATATATGGATTGTGATAAGAGTTGTACGAGTCCCCAGTAAAATGATTTTTGAAAAAGAAGAAGAGAGGAGGAGACAGGCAATAAACAAATCTGAAAGAAAAATACAAAACAAAAAAGTGAGTGAAGGGAGACTGCAGTCAGTGTAAGACATAAAAACACTAATAATTTATAGATTATCAAGAGTTCATGAAGGAAGGACAGTGGGGGAGGGGGAAGGTGAACTGATACCAAGGGCTCAAGTAGAAAGAATATGTTTTGACAGTGATGATGGCAACATCTGTACAATGGAAGTGCGTATGGATTGTGATGAGCTGTAAGAGGCCCCAATAAAATGATTTAAAAAATCAGATTTATACCTTAAATCAAATAATAAAAATATAAAGAGAAGTTGAACATAATATATTATGTAAGATATTGAAATTCTGTTTAGAAAATGATTCATTACGGTTATTATACTTACATGAATAGAAATAAGAAACATAAAATAAAATTAGTAGTATAATGACAAAATCCAGATATTATAAGTACATTTAAGAAGGCTTTAATTCTACTATAGTAAAGAAATTTTGATGAAAATTTCCTTAAATGGTACAATTATGTACTTTCCTAAAATAGTTAAAGAGGAGACATTGACCGTTTGACACTTGTTTCTGAAAACATCAGTCAAGTAAATATCCTCAAGTGAATGCTGACCTCACTTTAGAGTAAATTAAAATAAATCAAAGAATGAAACATTGAATGAGCTTCCCGATTATCAATACTAACTCTTTAAAATCTTTTAAACATTTCAGGATTTTTTCTGTGAAAACTAACACACACAAATGAGTTTTGTCTTTCTTGTGCAACATGTGTTTCATTCCAGATTCCACAAAGATATCTTTCTGCTTTCATCTATGACAATACACATTTACTTTTATGTTATCCTGCATGAAAGAAGGGGATTTCAGATCAGGATCTGGTGGAATTGAAAAGGAAGGATCCTGCTCCGAAGTAGCCTGTCCGTGTGACAGTTCTAGTTTCGTTTGCTCTGAAAAGAGAGTCACGAACTGTCGTGTTCAAAGTCCTTGACTCTCAATTTCCTTGCAAACACTTCTGATTTTTATTCTTTCAAACTCATATTATTGGTGGTGTTTTGTTTGTCTGTTTCTGATATCCTGAAATGTTGCTGTGTGGGGATAAATTAAGATGAAAAAGCAGGTAAAAGGAGAGCAAGTCAACTATACAAGAGAGAAATGTGGACACATATTTGAAATTAAAAATTTCATATGACCATCTCTTAAAGATATGTTATATAAATAAGTCATCTCAGAAAAGAAACACTTTAAATATGGAAAATATGCACTTAAAAGGGTAATAACTATTTTAAATATGAGTTCTAGGACAAATATTTTGCCAGATAAAATTGACATAAGAAAATAATGCAATATGATGGAGTGTTAGAATAACTGGGCAGGAAAATGAATGAAGAGCATAGTAGAAATCAGTAAACTTCTTGGTTTTGATCCCATTTGACTTAGTTTGTGAAATTGTATGCCAGTGTCCTGAACTTGCAGGCAGCGGTTCATTAACATAATGTTCCTTACAGGATTATGACTTTTCTCTGTTCACACTCTACAGGATTATAAACATGGTACATTGACTATTGCTGATGAGTGTGCTGGTATTTGTAGTAATAGGAAGAGGTTTGGCAATGAAAAAGAAAACTAAAAACCTAATAAATTCTGAAAACAGTACAACTAAATAATTGAAAACATTCAAAGTATTTTGATATATTAAGTCGCTAACTTATGTATGGTTAAATGCAAAGAAGCTGTGATATATTAGTAATGATAGCAACAGCATTTATAATAATAATAAATAGTATTAACAGTCATCACTTGCATGTAAAAAGACCCTGAATTTTGATGGTTTGTATTATAAGTCCAAGAACAGTGTTTTGAAAACTATTTATCTTTTTCCCCAGGATATACATTAGTATTCTAAAGCTGGCCATTGCCCGTAGAGGTCTTAATTTATCATAAACTCATTTTGAAGGAAAGGCAGAAAGAGGGCAACGAAAAGACACATAATAAAGAGAACACTTGGGATGTTCCATTACTGTACGGAGCACAGAGGAGGATTAAAATAACATTTTCTTCCTGCCTGTTCATTAAAATTAATTTTTAGGCATCTACATTGTGTGTTCTAGTACCTTAATAACACATTTCTAGGGAATGCCCTGGATCTTTCCTTAGGGAATTATAATTTTGTTTTGGTCATTGTTAGGGCAATCTCAAGCGCCATTTGTCTGTATCATGAAGACACGCTCGCAAGTGCTGCTAGTAATTCCAGAAGGAGAGAGATGGAGCCAACTGCAAATGCAACTTGCCGCCGTGCTCCGGGTCAGCCCCCTGAGGAGTAGACATAACTAATAGCAGTGCTCTCAAAACTTTTTTTTTTTACATTTAACTTTTCAGATGCTTTTTCAAAAAATCTGTTATTGAAGTGCACTCTTCAGATAAATTGTTCTTTTTTAGAGAAATTGTGAATCTATTTATGAGGTAACATTTACCTTTATTCTAAATAGAATTATATATTCATATTTGATAACTTCCCCTTAAAGTTTTCAGTATCAGAGTTCTGATCACATGCCCAGCTGATTTCTGAGGACATAGGTAGATATTTTTTGTAAGGGCCATCACGAGCTTCACTTGCCTAGAATTCATCACTTAAAGAAAGAAGCATGAAAGCTACTTTTCAAAGCCGACATACAAATACAAGTGGGAAAGGAGGAGTGAAAGAACTAGAGAAACTTCGGAGGCTGGATCTAGTTTGAAGATGACTAGGTGAGCTTTCTGTGGAAAGAATACAATCCAATCTGAAAAGTGAAGGGCGGATGTTTATCAAGGAGACGAATGGGGGTGGAGGTTGAACTTGAAAAAAAGACAAGCACTTCTTGTGCTGATCTTTACTTCCACCATCACCTTCATAACATGTGTCAGTATTTGACCTGAACCTGTTCCTGCTCCACTTTATTCCTTAGGCTCCATTGAAGCAAAGCTTGAAAAGATTTGATTCAAATGAGATCATAAAAAGTATCTTCCCACATTTAAACAATGAAGAAACGGACCCAGAAAATTAAGGTGATTTGTTGAAATCTATTAGTAAGTTCCTTTATTTCCGAGAACAACTATAAGAAAATATCATAAAATGGGTTACTCATGAGAAAAGGCATGTACCATTTCACCGTTCTGGAGTTTAGAAATCTGAAATCAGGGCCAATACCACACTCAGTCATTCTAGAGGAAGATTCCTGGCCCAAAGGTCGGGGAGCCTAGGGTAGTGCTTAGCATGTGGGCACCAGGGAGGGGGGTGGTCCTGGAGTCCCGTGACAAATGCGTGCTGCAAACTGTGCCATCAGCAGTTGAACACCACCAGACACTCATGGGACAGACAAGACTTTCTGCCCGGTCAATAGTTACAGTCTCAGAAAGCCACAGGGACAGTTCTGTGCTGCCCTACAGGGTCGCTATGAGTCTGAATCAACTTGATGGCAGTGAGTTTGAGTTTTTGTATGTAACTGCACATGATATTTTCCCTCATGCATGTTTACTTCTGTGTTCATTCCTCTTTTATAAAACAGCACTAGAAAAGGATTAGGATTAGGACCTACCCTACATGATCTGATCTAAATTTACTGATAACAAAACATGAAAAACCATAGTAGAATCTCTGAAAAGAGGTATCTGATAGCCTTCTTTTTGTGTCTTGTGAATTTTCTATCCTTGATATGATAGAGCCTTGCAATTGACTACCATTCACAATTATTATAAAATATTGATTTTTTCATATCTATCAGGTTTCAACCTTATTGAAGGTCTGGCCTTTGCTGGCCTTCATACGAGATTGCCTTCATTGGTACAGGGAGAGGATTTCAACATATCTCTTGGGAGTACACACATTTCAATCCATAACATCTGGAATCCATTTTTTTACGGTAAAAAGAAACAAATGAAAAACAAACAATGTGACCATTTTTTCTTTGAACAGATTCGTTTTCTTTTGTTTGTTTTGATGCTAATAAAAAAACCTTAAAGTATTCATTAAGTATGATGTAAAAATCAATATGCACATGTCAATGTTTTCTAAATCAATCGATTCTCTGTTTGTACTGGTTCTTCAAATAACCCATTCTATGGTCCAATAGTTTGAGAACCATCATTAAACATTTCTGTCAGTCTGGGTTGACTGGAGAAACAATTTTTTTTATAGAAACAAATTCATAGACACTCATATGTATATAGAAAAGTACTTTGTAACAATAATTGTATATTAAGAACATCCAAGCCCAGTCTAGATCAAGTCCCTAAGTCCAACATTAGACCATATGTCCAATGCCAGCCTATAACCTCCTCTACAGACTCACACAACACATCTTAAGATACCAAATGAAGGAAGATCCCAGACTGGTGAGTGGAAAGTCTGTGGATCCAGTGGCAGTAGCAGCATCTCAGCTGCTGGCGTGGGTCTCCACATGGCTCCTCCAGCTCCAGAGCTGTGCGTCTATCAGTGTAGCCCCATCTGGCTTGTCATTAGGAATGTATAGCAGGGAGAGTGTGTGCCCACCTCCAGTGGGGAAGATTGGAGTTCCCAGAATCCTCAGGAGAAATCCATGTCCACATAGAGGCATGATGGGCTGTGACCTGATTGACAGACTAGAGTCCACTCCTCTCAAGTTGACAGGACATTATGTAACTGGTACAGTAGCTTCCAAAAGTTCATGGAAAATCCATTTTATTTTAATTGCATTACCCACAAAATTTTTGAAGCTGCTGTGTACATTATTTTAAAATCCAGAAGCACACTACAGAAAGAAAGGTAAATTAGAAAAATCAATCTATTATTTATAAGCATATTAGGTGACAAAATTATCTCCTAGGGTACCTTTAGCTCGTCATTCATCTTGCACATATTTGTCCAGCACTGACGCTGTGTCAGTCACGATTCTGGACTCTTGGGGTGACTGTAGGAAAAGAACGTCAATCTTCCAGCTCACATCAGCGTTTTTAATGCAGGCTGGAGTGCATAAGCGAAGAAAGGAAGGCTCCGGAAATCTGACACAAGGATGAGACAGGCATTCACCTGTTTTAGGCGGGACCTTCATGGACAATCTCTCCAAAGTAGTGGCATTGAGACTAATTTTTGAGTAAACTAAATTTTCAGTAAACAGAAGAGCATTTTGATGCCAAGATCATTTCAGACAAAGGAGAAGCAAGGCTAAAACTTCCAGGGACATGGCTTTGGCACGTGTGCGAACAGAAGGAAGCCACTGAGGTGAGAGGGCTGAAGGATGTGGAGTCTAGTTTGCGAGGCAAAGGGGTTCGTGACAGAAAATGGATTCTCAAAAGGCGATGGACACAGAGCCGTGAAGAGCACGAGTGATCGCCCAGGAGGGAATGGCCCCGTCTCCGTGTGTTCAAGAAGGTCTCCCTCACCAACACGAAGACATCGTTTCTAAAGGGAAGACGATCAAGGAAGAAATGTTCTACCAACTAGTCACACACACACACACACACACACACACAAACACACACACACTAATAATAATAATAAAGCAGGAACAAGCACACAAACAAACAACAAGGATGAATAGGGAAGCCTTGTCTGTCTCCCGTGGAGCAGCTGATGATTTCCAACAATGCTCCTGGCAGATCAGAGCACAGCATGGAACCAATGCACCACCCCAAGACATAAATCAGGGGGTGCTTTACAGAAAGGGTTAATACAACTTGCAGGATGAGCTACCAGAAAGTGAAGCAAAGAGAGAGACCCAGGATAATTAAGGTGTAGGAAACAATAATAAAGGGACCTTCTTTCTGTGTTCAAGTGCTTTTGTTGTTCTTTTTTGATTCTGTGTTTATTCTGAGAATGAGGAAGCCATTGAAATTCACAATATGTTAACCCAATTTCCTCAAAACGGAATATTCTATGAAAATCCTAACAGATTCTTAATTGTGGTACATTATAATTAAGTGAAAGCTGTGGCAGGTGTTCTAAACAGAAATAAGTATATTATGAAGAGTCGTCAGAACATACATAGCATTATAATTTATTTTCCCTGAAAGCAAGGGTGTCTTTTCTAGGCAGGAGTGTCAAGGATTGTATACTGGTTAGACGTCGGCTGTCTGTGTAAATGTTAAGTGACTTTCAATTAGGGTGTGCTCAGGTACTGGCATATGGGCTATTAGCATGCTGTATACAATGTAATTAAGCTCTTTGTGGCATGACTTTTTGCTCATCAAAATGAAGTACATCACACACAGATTCATATCATTATAAAGTCTTGCCATGCATAATGATGCTATTCGGTATACAAGGATGTTTATTTGGAAAGCAATGTCAAGATGGGCACGTTATATTTTCTGTTTTTAAATTGTGCTTACTATAGTGTTTACTTGATTGTGCCCATGGGGATGGAACTTCATCATAACGACCGTGCTGTAACATGCATTGCAAGTGACTAGTGGGCCAACTTTTTCAGCCTCTAATTTATATTACTTACAACTATTTTATAGGACAGCCTTTTGCTATTCAACTATTCATTACTGTATATTGGAAAAGAACAAGGATGTTGACAGCATGAATCCTGACAAAATTCATGACTAAGTTAATAAATTTGGCTTATCTGCCTTTCAAAAATATTTTATTTAAAGAGGTTTTCATGGAAAGATTAGTTCCATATGAATAGTTCATTTCATTGATGTGATTGAAATTTTATTTTGGGTTTTGACCTAGCAGAACTTTTTCAGGAATATGAGGGTAACTTGGGGAATCTCAGTATCACAGGGGAATTACAAGTTAAAAATCACATCATGGAAAACCAGGCATTCTTGAAACTTCTAAAATAATAAGTCATTAAATGTTTTTAATTAACCAGATATATAGGTTTTCTAAATACCAACCACAAATCCATCTTCATTGCACTGAGGCAATGCTGCATCACGGCCACTCTAAAGAACAGAGTCCCACAGCCCCTGGGAGCTTCCAAGTCTGGAATTCTGCACTGGAGTAGAAGCGAGCACCTTTCTCCCCTGGAGAGGCTGGGGTTGTGGAACTGCTTCTTTCCAGTTAGCAGTCCCGTGTGTAAACACTACCCTGCTAGGGCACCTCTAATGCCAGGGGCTAGTAAAACAGGTTGTCTTGTGCATTCATAGCTTCCATTATTTACTACATATTAGTTAAGTTTATACGGAGTATTTGATGCTCATCGTTTGTGCCAACGTATAACCCTGCAGGTGTATTTGTACTTTATTTTATTTGATAACAGAAAATGTATTATGAAACATGGGATTTTCGCTCTAAGTCTTTGAAAAATGAGGAAAAATTAAAAAATCAAAAGCATGATTAACGGAGGATCCCAGCTATGTGAGTAAATGCAGGCTTTCTTTCTTTAATTGATACACTTCACAGAAAGGAAGTCTGACTAAAACATGTCGTTCATACTGGAGTTCTCCACATAGTAAAACAAGTAGCCCTGGTGATTCACTGGATAAAGCATGTGGTCTGTAAAGGGAAATCGAGGCTTTGAATCTTCCTACCTACAGCTTGGGAGGAAAGCTTTATCGGTCCTACTCTGATAAAAATTACAGCCTAGGAAACTGTACGATGCAGTTTGAGAATCTACATCTCTGTTACAGCACCCAACAACAATATTATACAAGAGTAATTAAAAAAACCCACAAAGTGATTATTAAAAACGAAGCCACTATGAATTGCAGAAATATATAGGATCCAGACCTAATCAAGGGAGTCGGAGAAAACTCAGCTGAGTCAGCAGTAGACCTTATTCCATTGGCAAATATGCCAACCAGTCAAGAGGGTGTATTACATCCTCAGGGGTGGAATTTAGAAGATAAACCATATGCAATGTTGGATCTGAAATAGATGTAACAGTCCCAGTTCCCAGGAGGAGGCTCAGAGTTTCAAACTTCTGCACTCTTAAGTTCTTATCCCTCTCACAAGAAAGAAGATTTCAAGTGAGAGGGAAAATTTAGAGCAGAGTCAGAGAAACAGTTTAAACAGTAAGAGTGAGTTTATTGCTGGAGACACCATGGAAGCAGTCCCAAGAGCGTTCAGCTGGTCTAAGAGGCCTGGCAGGAAGGAGAAGCAGACCTTGGATTCAGAGAAGGCAGGCCTCCCACCAGAGGCTGTCTTTAGAGGATCTGCAGTTAACCTCCTTTCCTCAGATCTTTCCAGACGTCATGCTGTGCCCATGTCTCAGATCTAAATCCAAGAGACTATTCAGTCAATTTGAGGGGGATGGGGGGTGTAAAGTGAATGTCTTGCCTTTTTTCACCCAGCCTTCACTCTCTCTGCTCTCTTCCATCAATAAGTAAATGTGACTTACCTTCCTTTGTGCTGGAGAGGGGTGGTCAGAAAACTGTGTCCATCTTTCCTCTGTGTGGGAGAGGTATGTACCGGAACCAGGTCTCCACACTGGCTGGTGACAATTTCTACCAGATTCATGTCATTGACACCTATTCTCTCTTGACCAGGAAGACTTAAAAGAATAACTGAAAGTACACAGCAAAATAGAGTCCTTATATCTTATTGTTTTAGAACCAAAAAACAATCTATTTCTATGTAAATTTTTCTGGAATTAATTTTAACCCAGGACTATTATTTTGACTCATATTTAGCCCCCAAATAAGACTATCTCACCCTCCTTCACTAGACCAAGAAGCCTCTTTCCATGACCCTTGCCTGGCCTGACCACGTTTAGATCCTCAGCTCTCGGGTGATTTTGTCGGCTGCAGAACTGAGTGATGTACAGCTGCTGGTATACAAATGGCGACTGTGGGGCTTACATTTGAAAGACAAAAGTGTATTGTCACGCTTAAGATCTCACTCTGTGTGTCTCTTTTCCAAAGAGTTCATAATGTTACAATTATGTTTCATATCACAGTTGTGTTGAAAGGTTAAGTCTTGGCATATTGAACATTCAACTGTGCATGCGACTTCCATTGCCTCATATGGCCTTTGGAGAGAACTGTCTTATGTGTTTATCTACATACCCCTGTGTGACTGTTCAGACATTCAGCACAGACTTGTACCGTAGCAGGTATGGGCAGCTTGCATGTGTTTCCCCAGAACTGGTTATTTGTTCTTCCTCTCTCTCCCTCCTGCAAGTAATAAAAGCCCACAGTCGGCCCCACAGCCACGTATATCTGCTCCAGCACCCTCGGAGGAGTTCTATGCTCAAGAGTTCTCTGTATGGTTTTGTATTCATTTATTTTTTACTGCTCTCTGAGCGGATAAACACTCTTTAAAATCAGTCACACAGCTTCTGTTACGGAGAAGTTGATAGCCACTTCCCCCTAAAAGGTCTTTCTCAGATACACCTGACATAGAAATATAAAATTTACCCAAGGCCCTGCTTATAAAGAAGTTTCACTAGTGTCAGCCTTTTTGGTATCACACTTAAACATTTTAAAACTTAAAAAAAATAAGGATGAACTAATGTTTTTTTTTTAAAGCCAGATTTAGCACAAAATATTTTTGGTGCTATACTAATACTACTAAAATACACGTGTTCTCATCTGACTAAAACCTTGGCTAGGCGACAGCAATGCTTCCATGTGTTAGTTCATCAATTTCGCCTGACAGCAAGGTTGGCTAATGTAGGCTGAGTCGCTGCAAACCATATGGGAAATTCTCATTTTTCTAGTAAAACTTTACAAAGAAAAAATGTGGAATTAATTTCCTAATCAATAAAACCATATTTAATTAAACCCCGTGTATAACAAATATTATCAACATGGCTAATCACATAAACTCTATTAATGAAATATTTTCCAGTCTCCATTTCCCCCTGACTCTGACATCTAACTTTTGTTTTATGGAGGTAGAAGAGAGATAGACAGACAGACAGACACAGTGACAATGGAGTTGACTCTGACTTGGCCGCAACAGTGGCTGGTCCTGGGTCATCCTCATGATTGGAACATTTTCAATGCTATGGGTCTCTCATCCTGGCTGGCTTTCTACTTCAGCAAACTTATCCTCTTCTAGTGATTGGTGATAGTCAATAATGAGTGCAAAGCACATGAGTCAGGCAATTAGTTCTTTTGTTATCTAGAAGGTTTTCAATGACTAGTTTTGAGATGTGGATCACTAGGCCTTTCTCCGACTAATGTGTCTTAGATGGGACAGCCTGCCGAAAGCCATCTGCCATGGGCGACCTACTGGCATTTGATACGCCTGCAGCTGGGCTTCCCGTAGCACAGCAATGCCCAGCCAGCAGTATGACAAACATAAACTGGGATACCCACAGTACATCTGAATTTGAACTCGTTGCGTTCCATGGAATTAGTAGTTACCATACTGGGCAGTGGAGCTCTAGAGCAGCAGTTCTCAACCTGTGGGTCCCGACCTCTTTGGGGGTCAAACGACTAACAGGGGTCACCTGATTCATAATAGTAGCAAAATTACAGTTATGAAGTAGCAACGAAAATAATTTTATGTTTGGGGGGGTCACCCAACATGAGGAAATGTATTAAAGGCTCGCGACCTGAGGAAGGTTGAGAACCACTGCTCCAGAGGACAGAGAAAGGGGCATAAGATTATATTATATATCTCTTCATATGTTCTGTTGGACGTCTGACGACTCTGAGTTTGGGAGGGAAATTGTACAGCGTACCTGTAAATCCCTTTGACTTCATGGGCTTTTCTTGTGCCAGTTTTCTCAAATGTAATTAAAGAACAAGGCCTGACAGATTGGAATGTCCTTTTCAGAGAAATCAACAGTTCTCTCAGATTACGTTAGGCACCGTCTCCCAAGCTACAGATCTTTCCATCAGAATATTTGATTCTGCTGCCGAATATTTCTTTGGAAATAAAGAAGGCACATAAAGAAATTTAAGTCTGCTAGCTTTCCAGTCACATTTTCCTGCCCATACCCCATATATAATCCAATATCAAAATAAAGGATAAACTCTTGGGGCTTTTCGATAAGGCGCAAATTTTGATTCCTTTACTTGGTGATTAGGAAACACACATTAGGAAACTACACTTTGAAAACGGCATCATTTAAGGTTTCTGCAAAAAAATGATACGCATTGAGGTGCTCACCATCAGGTCAGCTCTTTGAAAGCACCAGCTGGCCAGCAGGGGCGAGCGGGCTTCCCCCAGAAAGGCACAGGCCGGCAGTCTTATTCTGTCTCTACCAACCGGCCTTGACTAGATGGCACGCAGTTTACTTTGGTTTGGTATAAAATTAGTTAAAATTAAGAAGTAGATTTGAAAGCAAATGTTTAATTTTCCAAAATAACATACATGAAGATAGCAATGATAACTATATACTTTAATTAAATTTTAAAAGAAGTGGCATATTGATGATCAACATTATATTCAGCATATAATTATATGCAACTAAAATGATTGATAAATCATGGTAGGTATAAACATATAGATACAGTTTGTGTGTTATAAAACCTAACCTAATGCTACACAACTAGTTATATGATTTGAATGTAGTTTTTAAACAAAGGATAAAACAGTTTTACACTTTCTGAAATGTTTGTGTGAGAAATATTCGGAGAGAAGACAGAAATATATGATAATATAGAACATCTTTACTTGTTTTACATCAACTATGGGAAGGCCTCAACTGTATGAATCATAACGAAGTATGTATAACCTTGAGAAGAACAATAATTTCAGAACACTTCATTGTGCCCACGTGGAACTTGTACGTGGATTCAGAGGCAGTTGTGTGAATGGAACAAGGCAATATTGCATAATTTAAGATCAGGAAAGGTGTGTGTTGGGTTATATCTTCTCGCTGTTCTTAGTCAATCAGTATACTGAACAAAATAATCAGAGAAGCTGGCTTACATGAGGAAGAAGATGGCATCGAGACTGGAGGAATGCTGAAAGTGCAACAGGTCTGAAGCAGTTGCTGATGCAGATGAAAGATTGCCGGCTTCAGTCTGGGTTACAGCTCACTGGAAAGAAGGCCAAAACTGCTTGGATCCACACTCTCCGCTCATGGGAGCAGCAGCCAAGAGATGAAAGGCTGAGCTGCTGTCAGCGACCCGGCCCCACAAGACCTCTGTGGTACTGACAAGCAAGATGTTACTCTGAGGACCAGAGAGCACCTGGCCCAAGCCACGGGATTTTCAGTGGCCTCATGTGGACACTGGGCATGGGATAAAGAAGAGTCGTTGCTTTTGAACTGCGGTGCTGAGGAGAATATTGAAGGTACCAAGGGCTGTTGAATAGACACTCATGTCTTGGATGACGTATGGTCAGTGTTTCTTAGGGGCACGGATGGTGAGAATTCACCAGACATGCTTTGGACCTATTGTTAGGAGAGACGAATACATGGAGGAAAATGTTTGGTACAGAAGAGGGGCAGCGAAAAGAGGAAGGCCCTCGAGGACATGGACTGACACCGTGGCTGCGACAGTGGGCTCAAACCCGGAACCACTGTGAGGACGGCCCAGGTCTGAGCAGTGTCCCCTTCAGTTGTGCATGCCGCCGGCTGCTACAGGTGGGGACTGACCAAGTTCCTGGATGGCAGCTGACACCCAAGAGTAAACGATGAAATGAGTGAAGGATGGCGGTGTGCGCAGGAAGAAGTGACTAAGCTAAGTAAATTGATTGGGAGGAAACAACTTGTTGTCGGCAGTGCAAACGTAGGAGGTTAAAGAACAGTAATTAGAATGATTTTTGAACAAATAATAAGTCTTTTCTAAAATACATATTGTATAATTGCATTGTAAAATCCCTATTATTAGGTCCTGCATTATTTTCTTTAGATACTTGAAAATTCCCCAAGAACTTTCTTCTCAAATAGTCTGCTGATGACTTTTAATGTGCCTGATGTTGGGATTTCAGGAATAGTTTCAGACAGACATCACACACTTTTATAACAGTGTGTACCTTTTGCATCAATTCAATATGTACCTCCATGGATTTTATTGTTGTTAGGCACTGTGAATTCTACTGCTCTTCAGAGGGACCCTGTGCAATAATTAGAACAACCATTGCTGGTGCATGTCATTCTCACAAATCATTTCGATGCTGAACCCATTGCCTCAGTCATTGTTTCAGACTTCCTTTGTGAAGATCTTTTTCTTTCTTTCTAAATGTCATTATTTCACAAATGCATTTTGCCAATGTATGCATATAGTATCAGAAAATTCATTCACACAGACCCCCCCCCACACTTCTCCCTTCTTGTGTGCACACACGAGGCCCGGACCAGGAACGCTAGTTCCTGCTCCATGAGGAAGTGTGAGCACAGGGATTACATAGGAGGCCTTGAGTGACGGGTTTCCTCAAGAAGTCAGAGCCACCGGGGGTTCAGACACTAAGGAAACTGAGGCCTGGAGATGAAGGGCCACTTGGGGGTTGGGGAATTTCTTAGATTCAAAGAGTAATTTAGCAGTGTAAGAATCTGTTATTCATATTATTCTTATTCAGATTCATAAATTTCTTAGATTCAGAGTGATTTGATTCAGCAGTGTAAGAATCTTTAATTTATATTATTATTATTAAATTGCTTAAAATTTGTAATTCCTTTAAGTATCTAAAGTGCAGTTCATGATAGGTATTGTATAGGAAATTTGGCAGTACGTACATTTTTATTGATTTGTTTTGATAAAAATTATTGAACATAGCAATTATTGATTTGCGTGTTCATGTTTTAGCTTTTGTTTGGTTTTTAATTTTTAGAGAGCCTCCAAAAGCAAACCACATGGGTTCTAATTCACCATTATTTCATGTTTTAAACCGGGGGGGAGGGTGTTGATCAAACAATGATATATTTCCATGTTAGTTGATGATGTGGGCCCTGATAGTGCAGTGGTACGAGATGGGCTGCTGCCTGAAAGGTCAGCAGTTCAAAGCCGCCAGCTGCTCCACAGGATCTACAGTCTCAGCAGCCACAGGGGTGGTTCTCCCGTTTCCCATACAGTCACTGGGAGTTGGTAGCAACTGGATGACTGTGCGTTTTTTTGTTTTAGGTTATTATAGACTTTCCTTATCATAGAATTGAGATCCAAATTACACTCGCTAGAATTTAAATGAAATCCATAGGAAGAATGGAACAATTATGAATTTTCATTATAAAGGCTAGACTTCTTTAGGAAGAAAGACAACCCAGTGAGACTTACTGCTGCCGACATTATCTTGCTGTGGTTTTTAAGTTTGAATTCCATAATGCTTTTATCAAGCAAACCTACTGGAGGAATTAATGAAATTTCTAGCCCCAATAATTATTTCTATTTCGAGCATTTCCTTGTTTCTTTCCCTTTTGATGATGATTTAGTTGAATAAGTGTGTAGAACCTCTGACTTTAATTTAACTGCCACCTGCTGCGATTCAAAGGCGAGGAGTTAGCCTCTTGAGACACTTTCCCTGACGCGCGAACATAGATGAAAGAAACAGTATGTGATCATGACCTTCCATGAGCTGTACGTAAGGATCTCTGAATTCAAAGAAACAGACACAGTAGTAGTTGAATCCAGCATATGAAAAATCAGTGTCCACATTATGAGTCTGGGCAGTGTAATAGGGGATTTCTGTTGCGAGAACATCGTTTTTGAATTGTTTGCCAGTTCCAAAGGTTATAGTAATTCTTAGGCAATTTAAAAAGAATATGGATGTGAAACCAGATTATTTCTTTTAATTTGAAATCATGTTTAAACATGATCTTATACGTACTTTAGAGTTTGCCTTTCATAGTTGCAAAAATCTTCACTTGACAGACAATATATCTGGCTATGCTGAGCAGTAAACATGATCACAATTAACTTCATTTTACCATATGAAAATTTTCATAGAATTCTCTAACCCATGGTTAATTCATAAGGTGGCTGGTTCTTTCCATGCAGTAGAGAGTAAGGCAGATCCTCATGATCATTCTTTGTCTTAATATTGAGGTAAATAATTCACCTTCAGAATTTTGTCCTAAATTTCAAATAATTTCATATCCTCATTAAGGAGTGAATAGTCAAGAATAAGGAACCATGCTGACATCTAACCATATAGTTATGAGTTCCCTCTTACCTATTTGTCATCTAAGCAAAATATTCTCTTTTGCTATTTAAAAAAAATATTACTCATGTACCAGGTAATATTCCACCTTAATCTCAAATATCTCTGCTTTTCAACATCATTCCTTAGTTTAGTCTGGAGAATATACCATGTACAATATGCCACATAATTTATTTTCTAAACATTCCCTTTCAGTTTTTCCTTTGTTTTTTTTCCCACAAATGATTTTTGTTTTCACATCTTATTATTATTTTAAGACAGGGCTCAGAAGAAATATATTTTTGTGGATGTTATGAAAGATTGTTGTACATTTTAACTGTGGTTTTGAAGGGTTAACTCCAGTGGTTGGGTCTGATAATGAATGAGTATTCATATCCTTACTGTTAGTAAAATGATCTGGCCATTACAAATAAATAGGAATGAGCAGCAGAAGAGAAAACTGGAAATCCAAGTTGTAGACTCTTGTGGAAGACTGAGCCATTTCTACCAGGCCACCACTAGCCATAGGGCTACGCCATGTTTCTCAACTTATTGAGCCAACAATTCTTCATTCTTGGGTTCAGCATCATGGACTCTAGTATGTTTATCAGCACCCTATAAGATGCCAATAGTACATGATCAATTGCCACAGGCAAAATGTCTCCATACTTTGCCTAATGTCCCCCAGGGACAGAAAAGCACCCTGAGTTGAAAACCACTGGGTTAGCAATTTCTTCATATCAAGTCTGTCATCTCTGGCTATTTAAAAAAAAATGTTTACTATCTGCTCTGGCATATATACGGATAAGATATTTGGGGTAGAAAATGCCCTTGATTAAATAACAGATTCTACTTTGCAAGAAAAAATGAGTAGAAAGAACAAATGACTCATTGTTCAAATTTAGAATATCAGAAATATGTCTAAATAAAATCGCATTTCTATAATGCAAATTAAAGGATGAGCCATGAATTGGAATTAGAGTTTTATATAACTTTATTATTGCCATAAACTCTGGCAATAACTGAAATGGACAAGTAAGCCAGTAGAAATAGAGTGGAATTGGTTTTGACCTGTAGCTTCTTCAGAACGCTTTCAAGCACCTCTTACAGGATAATGTAGTCATCGGTTTAATTGTTCAGCAACTTTTAGTCCATAGTGAATAGTTTATTTAGGTAAAGATCACATTTGATATTTTCCATAGATTTGTCATAAAAGACAAATAATGGCAATAATCAAAATGCTGCAGGAATAATCACTTTCTCCTCTTCTTTTAAGCACTCTCTTTAAACATATATGCACTCCCAAGCCATTCAAATACATATCACATCTGATCAGTAATAGGATACAATAGTGGCATGATGACATTTTCTGTTCCCTCTCTTTTTCTTCTTCCCTACTTTGCTCCTTCACCCGTCCCTTATTTCTATTCTTTTCTTCCTTCCTCTAAGAAATAGACCCTTCGGTGAAGAAAGAAAGAAGAATGGTGAATATTGTGCAGTGTATACTCTGTGAGCCATTTGAAAGATTGTTCCTGTTTAGTAAAACAGCCGTTCCTACAGGATGCACACAGCTGAAGAATTATGCTCATTTAAAAAATTTAATTGAGTTAGAGATGTCAGTATAGTTTGTAATATCGGAGGTGTTGTGAAAGCCTAATGCATTTATACTAATGAAGTTAGAGGGATCAATATTCACCGTCACACTGGCCCATTTTTGAATGTATAAAATTCCAAAGCAAGCAAAGTAAGTTGGACACATTATTTATGGAGCAATTAAAATTATTCGTACATGTGGCTATGTGGAAAATAGCTTCCTTCAATATTTTAGAACACATATTTACTTCCATTAAAAGGATTTGCTTAATTAAATCAAGATGTATTATATTTTCATGATATCTTATCACATACATTAAGCTCTTGCACAATTACACATATGTGCGCATTTGTAATATTTATAATTTGGTGCCTTATGTTAATGATTCAAATACAGTTTCTCCCTATTTTTATTAAGACAAAGGTTAACCTGAAATGTCATGAACTCCTATATGAGATGATGTGTGCCCATTCAACAACATAAAACTAGCTAAATGCAGGGTTTTATCTTTATACTAACCTTCTTATAAAACTCCGTTTTTTTTTAAATGCTGTCACATACTCTGTTAAGTAACCTAAGAGTTCATTCCAAACTTCCTCCTGAGAAATTGCACTGCCTCTTCCATTTATGGTGATAGATACCTGAAGTTATCGAAAAGCACAAAGCACATTATCATGGCCACAAACGAACTGGCATGTCATTAAACTGTTCCTCGTTGGTTAATTTGAGGACTGATTGAATAAATGCTTCAAAACTCTCCGCAACCTCAAAGGAAAGACAATTAATTCAGTGGCCACTATTGATTGGCCCACGGTTAATTAAAATAGGCAACAAGGGGAAGGCGGGGTTTTGTGGAGTCCGCAGAATAAAGCAAACAACTCATATTGTCATGTTTATGCTTTGCAATCTCTCCTTTTTTAATTCCTTTTATACTGAAGCCAGTGCACAGATTTGTGCTTCATGTATTTTCCATTTGGGTCCTTTATTCCCTTCTAAGCAGGATTTCAAAATATGGGTGAAATTCAACTTAACTTTCAAACTAGTTCCCACAGATTGGCTTCTAGTTTACTTTTAAAGCACATGAGCCCTTGCAAAGGGAATGTGTCTTATTTTAATCTAGTCACATCATCTTGAAGCATTGTAATTAATATTCAAGTGTGAGAGCCTAATTCTTTCTCTATTTAAGTATTTTACCATCTGGCACACAGGCTTAAAAAACACATTGTGGGACCAAATGCAGAAATTAATCCTAAAAGATTGTAATTTTCCTCAAAACACTGTAAACTTGTTGTTGTTGTTGTTTATAGTTTCCATTTCCAGGTCAGCTTCATACATAATAAATATTTACTTATGTGTAGCCTTTTTGAATCTGAAAAAAATCAGAATATATATGTAAATAAATGACTAAAAATATAATTAAATACTCCGTCTTGTGTGTTCATTGTGTAATTTCCAAGCAAATATTATGCCAAGTTTCACTAATTCACTATGGTGAGTGATTATAGTTTGCCTATAAATGTTTTCATATATATATTTATATATATATTTGCTTTGTTTATTTTCACACTAAGCATTACAACCCAATACAGTAAAATAACTTAGGTTAGTTTCTAAGCATCTTAGAGAAATATTATTGCTTATTCTTCTCTCAATCCATGTTATGTTCAATATACTTTACTAACAGCCTAATTCAAATACATTGATTCTATTGTCTTCTTTATTCAGTATCCACCTTTCGGATGTGAGAGGACTAAAAATACTATTGCATGGCTCACTTACATCTTTGTCCTCAAAATGAAAAAGCCTTTCTGATTTTGTCAAAAATATTTGGTAAAAAACCTTCAAGAGAAACATGAAGGCATAATTATTCTTGACTTTTTGCAAAATATCTTTAGTTTTGTTTCAAATAACTAAAAACTGAAGCCAAATTGGCTACTGTGAAAATAAGGCGTGTTGGATTCTATGACTAAAAACCACAAGTTAGGGAAAAAACCAACTATATTATTTGTAAAAATAATGTAGACACAATCTTGTATCCCCTGTCTCTGGTCTCAACTTTTGTCCATGTCACAGTCTTGATATGAAGTCAGATATGTGCATGGACTGAGAAATGAGGCTGTTCTCACAGAAAAGATCAAAATCTGGTGTTCAAAGGTGTCAATAAGTGATGTCTAATAGGAAAAACAAAAGCAGAAAGAAAACATGTCCACTACACAGTAAACCAAGTGTCCACTCTAAGGGAGTCTTACATAATGTGAACTTCTCTTCACAATGGTCTGTGAGTCTTCCTAGAGTAAGCCTCCTCGCTTAGGCAGAATTTAATGCCTTTGTTATCTGCCAACAGGATACAGTCCAAACCTTTTACTAGGTGTGAAATACTCAGCAGTCATAAGTCTGCCCCCATTATCTCTCCCTATGCTTCAAACTCAATGATAATATTTTATACTCAAAGACACATTAAAAATAGTTGGAATATAGAAAGAAATTTGGAACCTCAGTGCCCTGGAATAGAATAGTAAAGAGCGTAATTAGGCATTTACATACACACAGAAGTATCAATCAATATTTTTGCTCAGTAATTTGAGAAAGTAATTCTTTAAAATTGAAGATTCATCCCAGCCAGTAAGTTGCACATGTAACAGAATCCCTTCACTGATTCAAAAATATGTTTGTTAACAGAGGGCAAATGACATCATCCCCCTTGGCCAGAACCATCAGTGGAATATTAGGCGATTTTTTCTAGCATCTCAAGGCTGGAGTAACTCATGCTTAAGTTGGAAAATGATCCCAAGACCATGCGGCCCTATCTCTTCATTTCACAGTTAAGAAGATTGAACCTAGACAGGTAACATGCCTAACCCAACAATACAAGCTATTAAGCAGCACAACCAGGACTAGCATTTAGGTTGTCTGATAACTAACTCTGAATTCGATTTAAGTAGATCACAATTTCCTCCTTTCTCAGAGACAATTTTGACTTAAGCTTTTTTCTTTCTTTTAATAAACTAAGGCCTCACATCCCCCAGCATGACTGGGTCTGTGAGAGGTTCCCTCGGCTATCATAAGACAGACCCCCTCCATGCTTTTGTCCAGCCCTCTTGCAATCACCACATCATGACCTGTGCCTGGGAAAGCACTTTTGTCCTTCTTCAATCATCAGTCACCAGGCTTCAAGGGTTGCCTCAAGGGTTACAGTTGGTTTTTTTTTTTTAATTCTCTTTCCAGCTTGTCCTGCTTAACAAAACCAAAATTTTGACTTGTCTGTGACTTGTGAGTCACAGTGTTTCCTAAATCCTATTTTGATTTTCCTTACTGAGAAGCAATATTTGGTTATTTTTATTTTTGTGGGTTTTGGTTTCACTTATCTTCTACCCATGAAATATTGGGCACACATAATAATATAAGTATTCCTCTTAATTTCGTTTTGAAAAATTCTTTATGCAATCACAGCAGTGGAACCTTCCCTGACTCATCTGACCTGTACTGAGCACTGAATATATGCGTTTTATCTCTAATAGTCACCAGATTCCTGAGTAACACGAATGACTCACACATCAAAAGGTTAGAGGTTCTAGCCCATCCAGCAAGCGGGACCTGGAAGAGTGGTGCCCATGGATTACAGCCAACGAACTCTGTGTAGCTGTTTCACTCTGGAACTGACTAACTCTAGAACTATTTCAGGAGCCCTGGTGACATAAATTGTTTATGATTTGGACTGTTTACTAAAACATCGGGAGTTCAAAACTACCAGCTGCTCTGTTGGGGAAAGATGAGTTTTTGTGTTTCTGTACAGATTTACAGTACTGAAAGCTCCCAGAGGCAGTTCTACCCTGTCCTATAGGGTCACTATGAGTGGAGGTCAACTGAATGGCAGTGGATTTTGTTTTCGCTCTATATGTGTAACACATGAGATCACCATGGTTGGGTATAAACTTGGCAGCAGTGAGTTTGGTTTGTTTGCTTGTTGTATAAAATCACTGGTAGGTACATAGGAATCTCATAGTGACCTTGGGTAAAAAGACTATTAAACAAGCAATTAGCTATAAAAGACTTACTCATAAAATATGGAACAACATAAGCTTGCAGATAAGGAACAGTTTATTTTGTATGGGGAACCAGAGCTGACTTAGATTTTTATATCTGACAATCAATTTAGATTGTTTTTGTATAGGTGGTAATTTGAAGTGTACAGAAGTATGTTGTAATACAGTGGTTCTCAAAATGTGATCCCAGATTAACAGGATCAATATCACAGGTTCATTCAAAGCTCATGGCCATCTCATCAATTCAAACTCATATTGACTTTATAGGACGGGATAGAAGTGTCCCTGTGGGATTCTGAGACTGTTACTCTTTAGAGAAGTAGAAATGTCTTCTTTCTCCATTGGAGAGGTTCGTGGTTTCTAACTGCACCATTGTGAAATACAAAAGCTAACTCCCTCCCACCTTTCGATATTTGCTGGCGTTGGTACAGCAAGACTCCCTTGTCACTGTGCCTCAGGCCTTCCGGCAGGTGCAGCTGTTTACAGTTCAGTGCTGTCCCATGGTCAGTGCTCAATCTATTTTGTGTGTTACTGTGTGAAAGGAGACTTAGAAATATATGCTGATAACGCCACTGAAGAGAAAATTTAGGTGTGTTATTCCCTGCAACATACTGTTAATTGTTAATCGATCTGAACACTTAATGATATGTTAGCTGTCAACCATTGACATAAGCAGGATGTATTGTATGATATACACTGATTCTCCAAAGTCTCTTGGAAAGCGAATCTATTCCCTTCTTCTTTGTGCACATTCTGATTAACCAGAGGCATTGAATGGCTCTCCCAGAGAAAACCTTGAGGGTTACTCCTAGAAGGATTGTAGCCAAGATGACCGCACTGGAGCAGCTCTACTGCTTTGGGTCATTACAGGGTGAAAACAACTGAGGCCCCCCGCAGCAACACTCCTTACATGTTTGAAAATTGCACATGCTTATTCTACTTAGAGTGAGCTTGGGTGGAAGTCTCCCAGAGAAACCTGCGAGTCAGCCATTCTTGCCATCACTGCAGAGTTCTCATTTGGCAGATGGATCAGCCTTTTTCTTTGGATATGGTCTTGCTTGTCTGTATACCTTCCTACCCACAAAAAATATGCCATTTTATCTTCTATACATTATAAATTATACAATCATCACACAAATCATTCAATTCTCTACATCATAAGCTTGGAGAGAGTGGTAAGATTTAATAAGTGCCAAAATCTAGAAAAATCCTATGAAGAAAATCTGAATCTCTGATTTTGGGAATAATCTCGGAAATAATTCACTCACTGCTATGAAACCAATCCATGGTAAAACTGCCCTGTGGTTTTCTGAGGTCAACTTTTGATGGAGGTTGAAAGTCTTATCTTTCTCCTCAGAAGAAGCTGGTGGTTTTGAACTGCTGACCTTGAGGTTAGCTGGCCAACTCATGACCATTATGCCACCAGAGCTCCTCTCTGAAACTACATAGTTGAATAAGTGAGAGGCTGACACAATTGTGTCCAAATAAGAGGGCCCTGCTTGTGCCATGATAGGAGGTATTATAAACCTATAAATTAACCATCATAACACATTCTTAAATATTCTTTAGAATGGAGTAAAATGTTATTATATAGTCTTTAAATGGACAAATAGCATTTTTATTTGAAGCAGCAGATTTCAATATGCTTTTCTTGAGTTGATAAAACTTATATTTCATAAAATTTCTGTAATGAAGTCCAATGATACAAAAATTCCAACGTTTCCCATAAGGTATCTTGACCTAAAAAATAAAAGTTCCAATTAACAAAACAACTAGAGAAATACTTTACTTCCCTCAGTAATGTAAATTCTTCAATCCATTCTTGTGAATCTCTTGGGATGATACCTGGTTAAGATGTCTTCACAAGATCATTTGAATAGGTTACATATTTTGCAATCGCAAAGGATATGTAGAGAGTTTCAGAGTCGCATTACTGAGTGACATAGCTGAAGGCAAACAGGTCTTCCCCAACGACTGCTGTAACTGCTGGAGAAAAGGCAATTTAAAAATAGAGTTCTAGTTTGGGATGACTTTACAGCATTTTTAAATGACACAGGAATAGAGCTGCAGATCTTGTTGGACAAGTTATGCAAGCCACATAGCCCAAAGAATTATAAAATATTTTCCATATGATTAGTTGGCAAGAGGGGTTGCTTTTGGACATGGTGATGCCCAGGAGAGCGCTGTCATTCCATTTGTACATGCACCCATATCTCAGGAAGGGTCGCCCATCTTTCCGTGAGCTTGAATGACAACCTAGATAGCTCATAGAGAGGATACACACAGATTGCTCAAGAGGATTCCTGTTTAATAAAGACATTAGTATCAATTATAGCTCAAGGAGGAAAAGCTAAAACTTAATTATATAGATGTGTGTAGGTGAATGGAAATGCCTCAGTGTTTACTGAAAACACAACTGACACACCATTATGTTATTTAAACATAAAGAAACTGTGGCTTTGTAAGTCTGTTATTAAAATGTGCAATTAACCAATTAACATATCATTAGTATCTATTTCAGTCTGCACTAGTAACACAGTATTCATGTTTCAAAGATAACTTGACATTTTTGACTTAATGATCTTTGCCTTTCATTACATGTATGAAAGAGGGGGAAATTAGAAAACATTCCGTGCCAAACAAGGTTTGAGTTATTTGAAAGGGCTTGGTAATATCCCCAGCTTAATCATTTTCTATTCCTTTTTCTGTCAAGTACAAAACTGAATATTTTATTTATTTGGCATGTTTTATAGATTTCTTACATTCCTCTTGGTCTACGAAGGAAAAGTACGGTAGTATTGAAATATAGGTTTATCAATGTCTTGACTTTTTCATGAAAAATTTCCAGTTGAGATGTAATGGTAGAAAATTAAAGGTTGTGGGGGACGGCTCCACCTTCTCTTCGGTAATGCACCTTATTCAAGTCAGCTCAGCCCGCCTCCCGTGTCTGAATGCAGGGCTGCTGCCCTCTGAAAGACAGCCTTGGTGGCACAGTGGTGAAGTGCTTGGTCGGCAGTTTGACTAGGCTGCCAGCCACTTCACTGAAGAAAGCAGCCAGAGTCAGCCTCTGTACAAAGGGACAGCCTCGGAAACCTTGGGAGGCAGCTTGAGTCTGTCGTTTAGGATCTTAGGAGTTGAAATTCACTTAGGGCTCTGGGTTTGGTAGGGTTTTACTTGGTATTGTTGGATTCTGGAGACCAGCTCCTGAGTGGCAAGCCAGCCTTTTTCTGTCAGCCCAGTGATGCACTTATCCACTCCCAAGCGATTCCTGTCCGGTTGAGTCTAACTCACTGTAACCCCATGTGGGATCTCGGAGGTTGTGCACCTTCCTGTCTCAAATGGTTAAACTTAAAATTTTTCATTTCATAATTGCATGAGGTAGAACTGTGTTGTGTTATTGACTTCATAAATATGTATTATTTCCCTCTACCATTTATAAAAATAGATTTGTTTCTGTTACTGTTGAGAATACACTGAGCCAATCATACACCAAGTCCACAGTTACGACATGTAACATTCAGTGACATTAATTATGTTCTCCAGTTGACCAACCGTTATCACTCTCTTCTTCTGAGTTTCTCCTTCCCCATTACTGTAAACTCATTGCCCCCAATTATTCCTATCTAATATTAGGAGTTTCTGCCGTAACTTCGATCCCAGATAGTTCTTAAAAGAGCACAATACTCAAGAAACATCTTTTTGACTAATTAAGCATGAGGTATTGTTGGTCAAAATTTTAAGATGATCTCAAATCAATAGTCACAGGGATTCATCCACCCTCCATGGTTCTAAGGAAGTCTGGAGTCCGGGAGAATTTTAACTTCTGTCTACATTTTCCCTCTTTTATATAGATTATGTTATAGAATATTTAAGCCAAATGTTCAGTGATGGTAAAAACAAGACCAGACTTCTTTAGCATTCCAACAGGAAAGATAGAACTGTTCCACAGGGTTATATAACTGTAATTGTTTTTACTGATTTTATTGGGGGCTCTTACAGCTCTTAAAACAATCCATACTTCAATTGTATCAAGAACATTTGTACACATGATGCCATGATTATATTCTCGACATTTATTTTCTATCGAGCCCATGGTGTCAGCTCCCTTCTTCCCCCCACTCCTATTTGCACTACCCTTGCGGCCCTTTAATAAATTATAATTTATGATTGTAATTCTTTTCAGAAGAGCACAGTTTCTTTCTTCCTTACAGAGTAGCTGTTGGGTGTGGACCAGTGACCTTGAGTTAGTAAGTAAATAATCTGTACTGCCAGTCCTCCGGTGTAATGGTTGTAGGCTTAAGTGCATATTTTTAAACTGAAATAGATGTCGGAGAACATCAAACAAATTGATCTTTTTAAGACAAAAAAATTATGTGTTAAATCAATTATGTGCAGCTAATCTATTCAATATATATCTCCAATCTGCAGAGGAAAATCAGTACAGAATGTAAGATAAGAAAAGGAATGTTAATTTCTGCAGGGCATGGTGGGTACTTTCTGTAAAACATATGCACCTGCAAGGGGGTATTATTGGATTCAACCCAAAGAGAAAGCCAGGAAATTTGGCCCTAATAGAGTAGAACTTGGACCTGAAAGTTTGAATGCTTATCATATACATAGTGAATGAGATCACCCACAGATCTTAAAGGGAAAGACACTCACACCTAGCCACCAATGAGTAAGATTTCCAAATTAAACAAACACAATGAAAAAATTGTGCAATACGCCCATACCCTAGTTCCTTTCATCCTACTGTACCCCCAAATGCCACCCTTGTTAAAGGGCTGACTCTCAGCGGAAAGATTTATTTAGAAAGGCTTCACATCGTCTGAGGATTCCTGGAGGTGAAGTGGGCTATGCATTGGTTTGCTAACAGCAAGTTTAGCCATTTGAGACCACCATTTGCTCTGGAGAGGAAGATGGGGCTTTCTATTCTAGTGCTTGGGACCCCAAGGGTAGGCATACTCTGCCTTGAGTCAGAATGGACGTGATGACTGTGAGGTTGAGGGGAGTCCCTTCATTCTTACCCAACAATGCCAAAACCTTTGCAATGTAGAAATAAATACGCTCTGAGGCTTAGAATTAATTATCTCAGAAATTTTTAGGGTCCAGAGTGAAAGCCAACTGAATGGAGCTGAATCAGGATTGTCTGGAGAATATACTGCTTTTGCCCTTGAGCTGCTGGCATCCTGGGGATGTTGTAGTCACTCAGGCTACATTTGCTTCCATAACAGTTGCTACTATGTCTTTACAGCCTCCATCACTTAACTGCTTGCCCTCCACTATAAAGATGACTTGATCTTCAAGGTCAGGCACGGTGAATTGCTAGGGGTGTAGAGCTGGACCTCTTGATCATTGTAGTAGAGCTATCAGTCTCATCTTCTCTAACGTCCAGAAACTCGTATGCATTCATTTTCCACTAATTTAGGCAGCTTCTCCAGAACATGATTTCCAGTACCTGGGAGAACATCCTTTCTCATTCCTTGTCCTCCCCAACGTTAACACATAGGTCAATGCCTCATCCGCAGTAGTAGCCTAACAAGGTACTGGGTGTATTACTTGGGCTGTAGTGTCCATTTGCAGACCAGAATGCAGGATGTTGTTTTTATTCAGAAGAGAATTACTATATATACTCGTGTATAAGCTGAGTTTTTCAGCACAAAAAATGTGCTGAAAAACTGGGGTTCGGCGTATACACGGGTCAGTTGTACCTCAGAGAGGTGTAACATCTCACTGCCCCACCACCTGAGGTAACAGGATGAGTGCCCATTATCTCTTGGGCGATTGCCTTTTCTCTGCTGTTCATTCAAAGCCCTGCTGACACTGCAGGGCTTTGAATGTTTGTTTACTCACATCTAACCAATCAGAGCCATCCTATCACTTGGACTGCTCCAATTCAAAGAAGCACCTAGAGTGATTCACTTTAGCCGGCAGCTGAACAGATAAGGATGTGTCTGTGGCTGAACTCTGTCTCTCCCATCTGGCCTCTGTGTTAATTCATATCCTGCATCCCCTGCCCGTATGGACTGCCCCCTTCCTGGCTAATACCTCACAGATGGTGGGGGGGGCATTACCATGAAAGTTCTTTTTCAAAGTCTTGTTTTTTTTTATCCTATTAGAAATGGATACACTTAACCAAAACAAAAATGCCGGTCATATGAGGCTGGTTTCAAAATGAAAGGTGTGTCAAGAGCAGAAGAGAGCAATAACAGTATTGCAAGTAGGGAATTCTGTGTTGATAAAAAAGCAAGTCAGGGAGTGGTGGAAAATGAAGGCTGACTTGGAACAAATTCCAAAAACTTAAAAAAAAACTCGTAGTGGTTTAATGTCTTCTTTATGGGGCTCTAGAGAGTAAATTGCATAAATGGGTTATGGAGTGTCGTCAAAATGATTACTGTGTAACATGCATGGAATCCGCATACATCCTCTACAAATGGCTAAGGATGACAGATATAAAGCAGCAGGCATTGAAAAGTTTGCTGCATCAGCAGCACGGTTTACCTGCTTCATGAATAGGGTTGGCCTACTATGCTTGAGACAAAGAATAAAGATTTCCCCAAAATTGCCACAAGACCTTGAAGAAAAAATAATGTCATTCCAGTCATTTATTATAAAAAAAGAAGGATTTATAATTATGACCTGACAGATATTGGGAATATGGATGAAACGGCCATGACTGTTGATCTTCCAAGCAGCAGAACTGTGGCAATTTTAGGAGAAAAAAACATTTTTCTTGAAACCACAGGAAATGAAAAGAAACACAACTTTACAGTTGTTCTACCATGTTTGACTAATGGAACTAAACTGTGTCCTGTCATTATTTTTAAAAGAAGACCTAGCCTAAAAAGACCAATTTCCCACCAAGAATTACTGTGCGTGCACATGTTAAAGGCTGGATGGATGAAGACAGAGCAAAAAAATGGCTGGAAGAAATTTGGAACCAACCACCAGGAGCAGCCTTACAGAAAAAGGCATCAATACTTGTTTGGGATATGTTCAGAGCCCACCTATCGGATGACATAAAAAAATTGGCAAAATCTAGTAATGTTACTTTAGCCATTATTCCAGGTGGGCTTACATCTGTTCTGCAGCCTCTGGATGTATCTTTGAATAAGCCTTTTAAAGACCGTGTGTGAAGAATGTGATATGAATGGATGACATCTGGTCAAGCCCGACTAACAAAAGGAGGAAATCTCCTGAAGCCTGACATAGAGTTAATAGCAAAGTGGGTTCGAGATGCATGGGAAGACATTCCAGAAGACATGGTGCAACGTGCCTTCCAGAAATGTAGTATTAGTAATGCTATGGATGGCAGTGAGGACTGTGCTTTGTATGAAAATGACAGCAGTGATTGTGATGACGGCGATCTCAGTGAGGACAGCATCTATGATGACCTCACAACAGCTGAAGCTCTGCATTGGATACAGATGATGATGAGAAATCAAGTTTTGAAGAATTTTAACTGACATTTTAGCTTGGTTGCTGATTGAGCTCAGAGAATAATAGTACTCTTAAGTTATCATTGTTGATACCTTATTGTTTTTGTTGAACCTATTTTCCACTTACTGTGCTGGTTTACTAATGTTAAATGACATAAAGTCCTTTTATTTATGTTTTTTTATTTAAAATAAATATTTAAATACATTACCCCACTGATGTCTCAATTTTTAGTAATTTTATTTTCATTTGTTTTGATTACTGAAACTCACCAATAGTTTCTGTGTTTCCCACCCTAGGCTTATACGCGAGTCAATCAGTTTTTCTGGTTTCCCAGGTAATAATTAGGTACCTCAGCTTATACTCGGGTTGGCTTATATTCGAGTATATACGTAGATCATATCACTCCCCAATCAAAACTCTTCAATGGTTGCCAAGGTCACATAAAATAAAATCCAGATAAATATAAAAAATAATACAGATGAATAGTCAGGGGGAGCATGTGCATATTTGAGAGATGTCCCGGAACTTGGGCTTTCACCTGAATATCAAAACTCTGTATATTTATTTCAACATAGCACGGAACCCTGTGCTGATCTGAGAACTTGTGTAGTAGCAATGTCTCGTCTCAACCACTGTTCATGATAAGTACCATGAAAGACAGACTTTGTATCTTCCTATCTGCTAGAATAGGGGTTTCAAGTCAATAAGTGCATTTATGTTGCTTTAGACGTGATTAAATCACGATAGCGTAGAATAACATTATTATTTAAGAAGTTAACACTTTGGAGAGAACACTGAATTGTAAGAGAGTCAAATTTGAAATCCACAATTCTTAATCTCAAACATGTTTTCACTTTTCATATTTCAGTTTTCTCATCATTATAAAAAGGATAATGCATTCTCAGTACAATATACCATCAACCTTGTTTCTGTATTGTTTTCTTCCTTTTCTGGGCCTTCTGAAATTTTCATTTTCCTGGTTAAATCAGACTAGAGTAACAAGTCTGCGTCCTCACGAGGGACCGTGTGCATTCTGAGAAGTGCACTTCACTTGTTGGAGGAAGGAGTTGACCACTTCTTTAGTTATAGCAAAGGGAACAAAGCTTTAAGCATTCAAGCATTTGTATTGCCCCCTTGAGATACCCCTTAATTAAAATAAATAAAAGACAATCTTCCATAGCTGAGTTTTATTGAGTTTTGAAGTGTTGTAGTTAAAGTAATACAATGACAAATTACTGACTGCTTTATTAGTAGGGCTTAAATATATAAATAGCTGGTGAATTATATCCTGAATTAAGTCTGTATTTCTCTCTTTAACTGAACAAGTAACCAACTGGTTGGTTATATATATTTTGTTATGTATTTCCCTGTTGAACGTAACAAGGGAGCACATGTTAACAAAATACATGTATTTTGTGCAGAAAGTTAAGGATTTTAATAGAAAATTAATATTATACATGAATGAATATGTTAAAACACAACAATATACTTTTAAAATAACTAATAATTTTTAAAACACAAATTATACTTTTAATATTATATCTATAAATGTATACTTATTTGTATAGCTTGATAAAAAAACTGTTGTCATAAATGATAATAATATTCAGAAGTAGAAAAGCATCATAGAAATATTAATTTATAGAATTTCAAAGTTATTTTAGACCTTCTCACAGAAAATACATAAATGCGTGAGCATAATACTCAGAGAATGAAGCCAGACACAGGAGAGTTTGCACGATGCATTATTCCCTATGTGCAGTTACATTGTCACTGCTGTAGAGTCAATTCCAACTCATAGCAAAGCGAGGGACTCAGTAGAACTGGCCCTGCGGATTGCTGAGACTGTGAATCTTTACAGGAGTAGAAAGCCTCATCTTTCTCCAACAGAATGGCTGGTGGTTTCAAACTGCTGACCTTGTGCTATGCAGCCCAACGTGTCCCCAAGAGCCAAAATCGACTCAGTGGCAGTGGGTTTGGTTTGGATTATCCTTCAAAATATGTACTAATCCCATATAAATGCTTATAGCATTATTAATACAATCAAATTGAATTAGTACATTGAATGAGTTACTGTGGACATTTATTATAATTCAGCTTCTTTACAGATCAATAAAGGTAAACCTTCATTCCAAAATTCCATAGGATGTATTTAACCTAGTAGGTATTATGTTTGGTCCTATCGAATGGCCATTTTTGTATTAACAAAAGGGTTGTTTGAAATCTTACAATTACAGACTAATTTGATGTACTTATATGAAAATAAATAGCATGGAATTGCGAAAACACGGTGACTGGATTCTCTCCTGGTTTTAACCAGCCCTAACAAGGTTTCAAAGCAGCTCAAACCCACCACCTATTCCAAGGGACAAAAATCAGGCTCCTGCTACTATAAATTTTGAGCCAAAGGGGCAGTTCTACTCAGTCCTACATCATCACTATTGAGTCAAAACCAATCCAATGGCAATGAGGTTTGTTTGTTGTTTCAAAAAATATTTCAAATTTCTATAAAAAAATAAACAGTGAGGAAAGCTGAGGAAAAACAAAAGGTGATTCCAATGATAAGGGGTTCCCTGGTTAGCTGGGTACACAAGTCGGAGGAAAGGCCTGCGAAGACAATTGATTGCACGAACAGCAGTGAAGCGAATTGACAATCGGTCATCTGGTTAGAGATTTATGTGCTGCCTTTTGTTGTAACAGAGTTGAGCTGGAAGATGTAATCATAAGTTATAAGATATAAGAGGAGCTTCGAATGGTTTACAGACAAGCAATACAACCTTCACTGAAGGAAAAAAGTACAAATAATTGAAATAATCACACAATAGTTTAGTTTTTCATCTCACCTACTTTGCAAAAGAAAAAAAGTCAATAAATCATCATAATTTAAAAAAAATCAAAGACCTCGCCTTTGAAGACATGGGGATGTGGTGCATATTTATTTTAATACCTCATAATGTGCAATCCAGTGGAATATACAGAGTACACAATGAAACACTATTTGTTGTCACAGTTGGTTTATTCAATTCTTGGTATTTTTAGTCATTTTATTGGGGCTCTTACAACTCTTATCACAGTCCATACATACATCTACATTCAATTCTTACTGTCAGCACTCAGTGCAGAAATGCAGACTCCCAGGTGACTTGGGCAACTGTATGAACAACATTTCATGATACAGATTCTTTCCTCCTCATTGCCGTCAGGTCACGTGTGACTCGTGGTGGTCGCACAGGAAAGAGCAGGGCTGTCCTTGTGGGTGTCCAGGACTCTTCACAGGAGTAGAAAGCTTTGTCTTCCTCCTGCTGAGCTGTGGGCGGTTTCAAATCGCTCACCTTGTATTTAGCAGCCCAACATGTAACTAATTACACCACCAAGGCTCCTTAGTTTTATTTAGTAAACAAATAATTATTTAATGTTCGTTTTCTCCCTTCATACTAGGAGTAATAATGGAACCAGGTGCAGGTCATTCACAGCACAATGACAGAAACAAAACAATTCCTGCTCTGAAAACATGTTTTTGGGTTTTTCCCCCTACCTCTAAGGTGTGGTAAGGGACCCGTGGAGATTGGTCTAGTTTCAAGTCATCAGGAGCTGCCCAGGTTCCTGGGACCTGGTCCATAGTTGGGTATCAAGTCTCAGGTCCATTTGTGCCTGGGATGGCAGGGGCAGAGAAAATGCAGAGATGACAACCAGCACCAGGGGCAGGGAGTCAGGAGAAGGACAGCTCCTTCACAGGGCAGGCATTGGGGAATTTGGAAAGCTGCCCATCACTGTCACTTAGTCAGGATGAGCTCAGTGATTTCTCCAGGCAACTTCTGGTATTTATTACCGTGGATAATAACAATGGACACAGAACGCATGGTCTATGATTTCAAGTCGCCCCATTTCTAGTGATAAGATTAGATATATGCAAAAAAATGCCCCAGGCCACCAAGAAAGAAAGAAAAGAATATTGACTTACTCTGAATAATGCATCATAAATAATCTGTAAGTGCAGTTATGTCATGTGAAGGAGAATTACTCTAGATGGCATTCAAGAGTAGACATAAGACATGCATTTTACAAGGTGACGTGGAGTGCAAGCCTTATAGCAGATGGGCGTCATATATGAATGCCTGGCAATGGAAGCAAGCGAATTCCACTACCAGTGCCAGTCAAGTGATTTGGCTTAATTATTGAAAGGGGAAGGTTGGTGTGACTAGAAACGATAATTATTAAAAAGACAGAAATCAGTATCTTAAAAATTGATACATTACCCTGCAGTGATTTCTCAACAACAGCAAAGATAGGATTTGCATAAATCCTTGGCTAAATTGTAATGAAGACTCCACCAGAAAAGCAGCCTAAGTCATTTGCAGTTGCTTGAGACCGATGGCAGTTACGGAGCTGAAATAGAATTCTGACCTTAAAGGTTGAAGGAATATTGCTAAACAGGAAATCCCCAAATTCATTTGACCCTGGGCAAACTGACAAAGTAGATACAGGCTGCACCAGTGCCTTGTCACCTCTGAGGACTTTCTCCCATTTTCGGCACTCCTGTGGCAGAGTTGTAATGCTCTGCTCTGCTCTGTCCGTCAAAGGACGGTGAGAAAAACTGCAAACAAGAGTTTCTAATGATAATGTCTCCGCTAATCTAGAAGTTACTGCAGTATGTATAGAACACTTCAATTCTATCCTGTTTTGCAGATCAAATAAATATGGAAGCCGCCTCCTTTTCATTTTCAAGGTCTGTCTGTCTTTGTGGGAGGCAGCCGGAAAACGCATTGACTTAAACAAATCACAAAATGTGTATTCTAGCTGCAACGCCTCCAGTAACTCAGCTCTGTTAGGAAGAAAAAAAAAGTCCATGTATTCAGACCACAGGTTCCTTTTTGACAAAGTGATAAATGGTAACTAACCAGCACTCTTTTGTGATTACTATGTGGTTCAATTCTGAAGGAAAGATGCAAATAACCCAGTTGGAATGGAAACTACCCTTGCGTTATTGATTTGAGAAAAAGATCAATTGGATATAATTGACGATAATTGCAAAAATACTTTTAGGAACAAAGCCCTGTGTCCTAACCTTGTCCTGTAATACATGGTTACAATACCAGGCGGCAATGGCCACTTTATTTTTTAATCATTTTATTGGGGCCTCGTATAATTTTTACCACAATCCATCCATCCATCCATTGTGTCAAGGCGGTGTGTGTGTATTTGTTGCCGTCCTCATTCTCATGGCCACTTTAAAGATGGTAACACAAACGCAGACTATCGCCTTGAGGGTATCCATTGAATTTATCACTTCATATTGTCTACCAAGACACAGGTTTGAAGAATAAAATCAGAGAGTAGACTGACTTAGGAAGGGTTTCCACTAATAAATTTTCAGAAAATCATAAGTAAATCAAAGAATTCAGATCACAAAAAGAAAGCCAGGATATGTCTGAGTAATGATAAATTAAAAAGATCACCAGACATTGAGTTTAACGACTTAATCCCCTTTGGAGACGTTACTCTCAAGGTAGCCAGTGTTGGGCTAGGACAAGCAGAGGTGAATACAAATGGTCCCTCCCTCTGGAAGCTCTCCATAGTTTTCCTTATGAAATGTATTTTTCATAGTTTATCTGATTTTTAATAAAATTTTTCTATATTCAAATTTAAGTATAAAAGCTACATTTAATTAACCAAAGCAATTGTAAAATATCAACTGTATTATTTATTATAGACCTGTCAAAACATTGTTGTGTTTTATTTTCGAAGTAATTTTACTTTCCAATTATATTTAAATGCTCCTAAAATATAAAAATAATGTAGAAAAAATATGATTGCCACAATCTCCACAAATTATGCCTGCCATCAGGCATAATGAGTGTGTGAAATGAATTTCTTTCTACTTAATAATCATAGTGAAAATCATTACAGTTTTCATGGAGATTTCACTATTGCCTCAGGCACTCTTTGTTGTCCATAATTAAAGATGCAGTTTTGACCATCTTTCCCGTGAGCCACCTGGCAGTTGTTATCACCTGCTCTCCCAACCTGGGGGTGGTGGTGGGGCGGTGAGACATTCATCCATTAGACAGAGTTTCTACCTCAAAATAGCTATGTGGATCCTGGAAGAGTGCACATACTTGAGGCACTGACATGACGCCTGCTTAAATGATCTTTATGTTTCTCCAACTCTAATCTCTAAAAGCCCCAGTCTCACTCTACTCAGAAGTTATTTCTGACAACCCTAAACTCTGAAATGGAGAAGGTGGGTGTTTCCCATTAGCAATACCTAGATATCAGAAGACTAAATACAACTCAAATGCCAACAGCACCAATAGGTGGGGGGGGGGCGTGAAAGAAAATAAAATTATTTGAGTATTACTTCCATTTTCTTGGCTCTGGGAAACCTGGAACAGGTTACAGGTTAGTACTTTCATGTTCATTTTAATTCTCCTAACTAATGTCATCATCATTGTCACCATCATCGCTATCACTGTGCATTTGAGGCTGTAGCCCTAACAATTTCTGTTGTTTTAAGTTGTTTAGTTGCCAACAGAGGCACATTTTTCCCCGAAAGAGAAAGTAAAGTGTAGGTGGCAGTAGTGTGTAACCTACAAGGACGTCCTGATCATGGCTGTAGATTTGTCACTAGGTAAGGCAGATGATCCAAGACAATGTAATTCTTAGGTTTTAAAGTAATAGGAAACACTAGCAGATATGTGTCACATTATTCTCCTTCTAGAAGAATAGAGTAAAACACTTGAAACATGGAATCAGAAAATCTGGGTTTACATTCTAAAATGCTGTTTATGCTTGCTTTCATTAGCTGGTCACACTGAGTCTATGCTCTCTACCGTATAATCTGGACATGGCACTAACATCAATGGCATGTTGTTATTATGCAGTTTTCATGGTGTGTGCCTAATTGTTGTTAGTCTACAATTGTCACCTATCCGTTTAGTCAATTATAAACTAACAGCAAATGTGCCCACACCTCTGTTTCATGCAAATATCCTAATAGCATTGTGTCAAAGATGTTAACACCATGCCCACTGAAGACAGCAGGAAGCAAAAGCTCAGCGTGGCGGGATTATGGAAACAATCCTAGGTCTCCTGTTCATGCTCAAATCCTGATTCCCTGCATTAGGAGACAATTGCCACCATCCTTTACCTGGGAAGGAGCCCCTGTACCAGCATTAGGCTGCTGACCACAATGCTGGTGAGGTGAAACCATGGTCAGCTCCTCGGAGGAAAACGAAGCTCTTTACTCCATGAAGAATTGCACTTGGGGACCTGGGGGGCAGTCCTACCCTTTCCCATGTGACGGTGTTAGGAGTCGGAATCTACTCATGGCAGTGAATATTTTGGTGTATCCCGTTAACCGAGCCTTTGGAAAGAGGCATAATTGACACATGTGAAGACACGTGATCAGATCAAAATCACGGGGTCTATATCTGTAGATGACAGCGGTGTCCAAATGGGTTGATTGAAAGGGTTAAGATGAGGGCTGATGCACCTTGACTGCCCCATCAAGGTCTTTTTTAGGATTAAATAAACAAAGGAAATAAATAAATGAATGAGTGAAAAAATAGAATAGTGAGATGAAGAAAAATCTTCAACCTAGTTTTCAAAGGGCAAGGAGTTAATCTCCGTGTTCTATCTGTGTTTCTGTCTCTAGTCTCAGTGGATTCTTGTGCTCTATGCTATCAGACTGAAAACCCTGCTCGGACCTCTACACCCCAGCGAAGGGGGTTAAGGTCATAAGGGAGGATACTTCTAAGAGAATCTCAAGGGACATACTTTCATCATTTAGACCTTTGAGTAAAATTTTAAAAATAAAATTCCTCAAGGGAAAAAAAAAACAAAAACTCAATCAAGCCTATGTGATCATGAGGTGTTGAAGGGGGATCAGGTATCAGGCATCAAGGAACAAGAAATCACATCATTGTGAATGAGGGGGAGTGCGGAGTGGGGACCTAAAGTCCATCTGTAGGCAACTGGACATACCTTTACAGAAGGGTTGCATGTAGGAGATGAACCAGTCAGGGTGCAGTGTAGCAACAATGAAACCTGCAACTTTCCCCCCTATCATGATCCCAATTCTACCTTACAAATCCCGCTAGACCAGAGATGTACACTGGTACAGATAGGAACTGGAAACACAGGACTCCAGGAGAGATGAACCCCTCAGGACCAGTGGTGAGAGTGGCGATACCAGGAGGGTGGAAGGAGGATGAGGTAGAAAGGGGGAACTGATTACAAGGATCTACATAAAACCTCTTCCCTGCGGGATGGACAGCAGAAAAGCGGGTGAAGGGAGCTGTCGAGTAGTGTAAGATATGACAAAATAATAATTTATAAATTATCAAGTATTCATGAGGAAGGGGGGAGTGGGGAGGGAAGGGAAAAATGAGGAGCTGATACCAAGGGCTCAAGTAGAAAGCAAATGTTTTGAGAATGATGATGACAAAAAAATGTACAAATGTGCTTGACACAATGGATGGATGTATGGATCCAAATCAATGTTGTACGAGCCTCTAATAATGATTTTTTTTAAAGTCAATCACATTTAAAAACAAGATAACTTTCACATTTTGAAACAATTGATCCAAATATCTGTGATTCATAATTAGGTCAGACCCTGAGTCTTTGACATGTAACTTCACAATCAGTTTTCAGGATGATTTTAAAAGAGAGTTTTACAACTGATTGCCAGAGGATACCTAGGGATCTCAGCAATGACCATTCTCATCTACTGAGTCAGCTTTCTGATTGAGAGAGCTGAGCTGAGCTTAGTCTTTATCCCAGAAATCTTTCTTTTTTATTCATTTGAAAATATAGTTATCAGCTCATGGGGCAATTTGATTATCATTTCATATGAGACATCTAAAAAGCTGAACTTTTTATTTGTTCCTTCTTCAAAATCATAATGCTTTCAAATTTGTTTGAAGTCTGTCACTGTGCTCCCTGCCATTTGTTTATTCAGAACCCTAACAACCCCATAGGATTGATGGGAACTGCCCGTTGGGCCTCCGACGGAAGGTCTCATCTCGTTTCCTGGGTTCGCTGTCCAACACACATCCCGTTGAATGTGATACAGTGTCTACATGATGCTAGATTCCTGTTTGTATCATAACAATGCTTAACTTTACCATACAGTGTCGGTGATTGTCTTAATATGCACATGTAATTGTAGGAAAGCTTATAATGATTTACAGTAATGAATAGCAATACTAAATTACAGTTATCAGGCAGCCACTTATTTCTCTTTGAAATAGAAAAATAATAATTACAAAGTCTTAATTGATGTAACAACTATATATTTAATTAAAGTATCTGGAAAACCTATGTTTTTCATATATTCATGGATATTTGTATTAAATTAATTGCTATTGAGTTCATTTTAATAAGTTGCCTTTCTACTTGATTAATCATTATTTTGTTTTTCATATGAATACTTCTAAATTATTTAGAAACATCATTGAAATGCATGGATTGCCCTACACATGTAAGAATCTTGGTTGTGTCTTTAATTGGTTTCAAAAAGAAAATAGCATCAACATGGCGCTGTTTACCATTTTCAGATTCGAATACCTATAAAACCCTATTTCTCTTGAACACATTTCAAAATGTTCTCTTATAATTCAGGATATGTTTTTTAAAAATAATTTGCCTCTGCACAGAAATTTCAAATTCTGTACTTTCCCCCCTAGTAGTTAATAGCTGTTCAATATATTTTTATAACTCCCCTTTCTCTTGAGCTATATTATTATAAGAAATTATGGTTTAATATCTGTACACAACTCTGGACAACTGCAAATCCATGCAGCGATTAGACAATACCATCGTTAGCCTGTGGGCTCATTGACCCCAGGTGTCTCATAATAAAAATATTCCAAAAGGCCTTTGCAATGGCTGAGTTTTCAGATGCAACATGCTGGTCTCTCTTGTAAGGGGTCCCTGAGTAAGGCTGAAACCTTAACCTTCCATTGGTAGCCAAGTGTGACCATCCAAGGACTCAAGCATCTCTTGTTGAATGTCACACAAGTATTTTAATCCCACTGAACCCAAAATTACACCTATGACCTCCCATATCCTTATTCTTGTGCAAATCTGGTCATTTTAATGTATTGCATCAGCTAATAACCCTTTCTCAATCCATTTATATATACAAGTTATAGACTCAAGCGTCGTCCTTGATATCTCCCTCCCCCACATTCCATCAATATGCCTGCAGATTTTTACCACTTAAATGTATACAAACGCACTCACTGTTCTTGGTCACTGTTACTACATGCTTGCCCAATTTACTGCAGGTGTCCCGAGAAATTCCTTAGCAGCTTACCCTGCCAGCTGTCAGCATTTGCATCATCCCCAACTATCTTTCACAGATCAACCCTCTGGAATTCAAATTTCATGATGACCTCTTCTGTTTAACTATTTTCAATATTATCCAACACTTACTATGAATAAGAAAAATGATATCTCAATATATTCTACAAGTGTGGTCCTTCCTACCCTTCCTCATTTCTAATGCACCACACTATTTCTATCTCTTAACCCTCAGCCACTCAGAGCCTCTCAGCTCCTTGGAAAAAGCTGTGTCTTTCTTTTCTGTGTGTTTGCAAATGTCACTCTCTCCTATAATATGTCATCACTTTTTTGCACCAAAAAAATCAAATAGTAATCCAATTACATTCTCTTTTCAAACCATGTACCACTCCATGCAAGTCTCTATCACAACTTAAGTGTATATTTATTTCTGTGAGTATTATGTAATGTCTATTTTACCACCAGCATAGAAGCACCATGAAGCTAGGCCTTATTATGGATCTTGCTTTATTAGCATCAAATCCAGTCAGAATCTGTGCATGGCAAGTATTTGTAAAATGCAAGAAGTGACCCCAGTGTGTTCTTTCTCAAATCTCTTGACTTGTGCCAAACGCATGCTCGTTTTTTTCCTTCACAAATTTACTTTTTTTTACAAACACTTCTATAATGTACACTTTGTACCAGACACTCTTCTATTTTAAAATAAATATCAATTTATTTAATCCTCAGAATAATCTCTGTATTCAGTAGTCTTATCAAATCTATTGTACAGAGAGATACAGAAGCAAAGTGAAGCTAAAGAACTTGTCCATATATATACCATAGTGAATGAAGGGGGAAGTGCAGAATGGTGACCCAAGGCCCAAGTGTCGGCCACTGGAGATCCCCTCATAGAGGGGTTAAGGATAGGAGATGGGTCAGTCAGGGTGCGATGTAGTACCGATGAAGAACACAGCTTTCCCCCAGATCCTGGATGCTTCCTCCCCTCAACTACCATGATCCGAATTCTACTTTGCAGGACTGGATAGGGCAGAGGTTGTACACTGCTGCATATGAGAGCTGGAGGCACAGGGTACCCAGGGTGGACGATACCTTCAGGACCAGGAGTGTGAGGGGCAATGCTGGGAGAGTGGAGGATGAGTGGGTTGGGAAGGGGGAACTGATTACAAGGATCCACATGTGACCTCCTCCCTGGGGGATGGACAACGGAGAAGGGGGGGGGGAGGGAGACTCCGGATATGACAAAATAACAATCTGTGGATTATCAAGGGCTCATGAGGGAGGGGGGAGCGGGAAGGGAGGGGAAAAAAAAAAGAGGACCTGATGCAGAGGGCTTAAGTGAAGAGCAAATGCTTTGAGAGTGATTAGGGCAAAGAATGTATGGATGTGCTTTATACAATTTATGTATGTATACGTGTGGATTGTAATAAGAGTTGTATGAGCCCCTAATAAAATGTAAAAAAAGAAAAAATAAAGAACTTGTTCAGGGTCACAGAATTTATCAAACAAGGACTGGCATTCTTATGCTCTCATTCAAAGGACTGGAGGGTTAAGACTTGCTAGGTCATTGTATTCTGTTATCTCTCACTTTCGTCAGTTAGGTAGAGGATATGAAACAAATGAGTCCTATTACCCAGGTGATAAAATTAAAATTTACCACACTGTATTTTTAGCTCAAAAATAAGTTTGTGTTACATTGACACAAAAGATAAACTCAATTTTCACGAAATGTTGACATTAAAATTCTGATAAATTGAGTCAGAAGAAATTATGCAACCAGTTGTACTATTTAAGATGACATAAATATGAAGTGACTATCGAAGACATACCCATTGGTCTACATTTGTGTGGAGCAAAAGAGGATGGAGGAAATTAAAGTATTAAAGAAGAAACCAATGCAAGATACTAATAGCTAACATTAACCACAGCCTCTCCTAATGAGACCCTATTTGCTGATGTGCCCTGGCTCAGCATTTACACAAAAACAAAGGCAAAACAGCAAGAATGAAAGGCAAGGTTGAGCAATGGAATCAGACAAACCGAAGGAAGTAATGACAGTACAGATTAGACAACAAGTGATCAAAAAGGGGTAATGATTTATATAAAAACTATTGAAGAGCAGCCTACTTTGTGGGGTAAATGTCCATCGAAAGCACAATGACATATCTTTAAAAAGATGTAAACATCTTTGAAATGATGTGGGTGGTGACTGTCTCATTCTGTGTAGTTGTGCATTTATGTGTCCGCTCACGCACTGGTTCTATGCTGGGGGAGAGCCTCGTTGCAAAAGAAGCTAGAAAGTTGGTTTATTTTTTTCCTTATTCATAAACCTGAGTCATTTTTATCGATTCGTTATTTTTTTATTCTTGAAAAATCTCTATTGGAGAACTGATTTAAATAATTAACATAAGTATTCATTTCATGTCTACCATTTTGGGGGAACCGGTGATATAAGCCAAGTTGAAAAAGTATTCTCTATTTGTAAGGTTCTTATTTCTATTACAACGTAAAATTTTATATTAGTTTTAAAAATTTCAAGGCCAAATGATAAAATATTGAGGGGTGATTTCTGAGGGATAGACGTATGCATGTTTCTCCAAAATTTTCAGTGCTAATCTTTTACTTTTACTTTTACCATTCAGAATATTAGAGACAAGCAGATATATTTTAAATATCGTAAGCATTTTGTGAATGCTAATCACTGAATGGAGTGCTAGAATGCAGCTCTTATTTGCGCATTTGATCTCTGGACAGCAGGAGCTGCAATGGTGCAGTGGGTTAAGCACTGTCCTGCTATCCTCAGATCAGTAGTTTGAAACAACCTGCTCCATTGGAGGAAAATTTTTTTTTTAACTCCCTTAAGGAGTCATTGTCATGGAAACACACAAGAACTGCTCTGTCCTGGCCTGTCGGGTTACTGTGAGTCAGAAATGGTTTAATGACAAAGAAATCAAGTTTTTGAAAGAATCTGACAGTGTAAATTATAGAACAGTAAAACTTTAATATCCACTGCTTGTCTCCCTCTTGTACTGTGGTGGTTATCAAGTTTCTATAATGCTATGCCATCTCATGATGGGCAGGTCTCAGCAAAACTTCTGGACGAAGATATACTAGGAAGGAGGTCTTAAAAATGTCCAAATATTTTCCAACTGCTATGTATTCAATTATTATGGCCTTCTTTGATAAACATAAATTCCATAATCCTTTTGTGATAAATATAATTCTCATCTCTATGCCTGTGGATACAATGGAATTTTAGAGTCATTTTTCTGTTAGGCTAACAGGATTAAAATGGGCGGTAGTCTGAGTTTTCACCTGATTAGATGGTGTGAACCAAGGCCCTAGCCTTTTCCCTTGGGTATATTGTCTGCTGCTGAAAGACAAACACCACGCCTTCAACAACGCCACTCCTTTGGGTCTAGAGCCAGCTCAGAAGTGCCGAGAGAATCCCCAGGACCATTCCAAGAAGAGCCACCAGTAGGACATGCTTGAGCTCTCTGTGTGCACTGGAAAACAGCCAAACCAGAGGCACCAAAGGCACCAGGAGCCGTGGCTCAGAGAACACAGGGCAGGGAAAAGGAGCCGGGCCAAGATTAGAAAACCATGTGACAGAACCTAGGAACAGTGCCAAGATTGTGAGGCAAAGCAAGGTGCTGTCATCCTGGCCCAAGAAGGCTGAGACCAAGGGATGATGTGGCTGGGTGGCAGAGGACTGACTTCTGACTGAGGAAATGTGTTCCTGTCTCTTGATGTACTGATCCTGACATGGTGACGGCTCCTTTTCCTAAGAAGTCCCTTGAATCATTGAGTGGTGTCGGTGAGTTCTGTGAGGCCATTGTACAGGATTATGAGCCCCATCAGAAAAGCCGAGCATTGTGGGAGGAAGTGGTTGGCGTCAGAAGAGGTGAAGGAAGAGGGAGCACGGAGGCAGGCCTCACCTCGTCCTTGTGGCCGTCAGTCATTGTGGATGTGGAGCTCCATTTGCCTGCTCCCTTGTGTAGCCGGAGATCGCACGCGGACCCAGAGGAGGTCGGTGCCCTCCACCCAGCAAGTGAATGAATAAGAGCCCAGTCTTGTCTGACATCGCGCCTGAAGATGCACCCCTCACACTGGAAGGGTCTAAAAATATGCCTGGGAAACAGCTGCCTCCTTGAAGCTTTCATGGCTTTCACCTGCTGATGCAGTATCATTCGAATGAGAAGAGCAAGCTTCAAACATCCATTAACAAACGTGCCGTGAATGAAGTGTTAATTAGGAGAATTGGAATTCAAGCTTGGTGGAGGACCTTAGAAAATGGGAAGGCTTTGAATGAGATGGACTGACTTAGTGGCGGCGATAATGGGCCCTCAAGTAGCGGACCATTGTGAGGAAAGGCCAGGGCTGGGCAGAGTTTCGTCTTCTTAGACATAGGAACTCTGAGCTGAGGTGAACTTGGCAGCATCTAATAATAACAGTTGTCTACCCCACTTCCGGTCTGGCATTTAGTATAGAGTAGACATCAAAAAATTCCCGTTGAAAATCCGTGCGCATGAGAAATAGGACAATGTTGCTGTCGTGAAAACACTGAGGAGAGAAATATACCCCGAATGTATTTCTGAGGACTTTAAATTAAGTTACTCTTCCAAGTTTTACATCCCCTTGAGCATGACACCTAACTTGTATTTCTCAAATAATGAAGACACCGACAAATTCTCACACTCGCTGCCATCGAGTCCTGGCTGAGTCACAGCACAGGCTACGACCTGCCCTTTGCGTTTCTCAGACTGCTTCTGTTCACAGGGCCAGAAAGACCTGTCTTTCTCTGAGGAGAGTCTGCTGAGTGAGCTTGACCCGACCACTCTGCGGATCACATGTGTGACCAGTGGGCCCCTAGGCCTTACGTCATTGACAGGCTGTGCAAATTTCCCTGGGCCACTTAACTGGTGCCTAGCAGCGCTGGGGTTCAAGCTCAGGCAGTCCCCTCCAGAAACGGCACATCGTGGTCTCTCGCCTGTGCATTTCACAAGTGAACTGTGTCTCATTGTTACTAGGAATCGTCTTGCTCTAATGAGCATGTTGTCGTGTTTCATAAGTCTTTTTCATAAACAGAATCTGAATAATCAAAGCAAGAATTACAAGTTTCAGGAGGAAAATAGGTAGGAGAAAAACATGTCATATAACAGCACGAGTGCTTTTAGCCATGTTTTAAGAAAAAATTCACAAGGACGTCTGTACCCAGGGCTCTCTCCCCAGAAATACACCCCCGGCTTTGTGCGGCTCTCTTCTGTGGCGGGTTTCCCTGCCTCCCTTGCCCACCTCAGCGTCAGCCCTACTTGCTCTAGGATTGAGGTCCATAGACATTTGCAGCCAATGGAGGCTCTGCACTGAAATCTGACCAGCAAATCCAGTGCATTGTTTGGTGCCCTTGCATTGCCTGCTGTGTCACCCCGCAGTCCCACAGAGCTGCAGGCCATGCGGTCCACACTACCACCTGAGGTACAAATTATTGTTTTCTTAGTGCTTTGTTTACAGAGTTGCATAAACTTTGAATAATCTGCCACTCACTCTATTTTCCCCATAAGCCCAGTTAATTTTAATGTGAAATTTTACAGAACACAATGCTTTTCGCTGACACCTGTATTACATTAAGCTACTTCATTACATTCGCTGTATAACCTCCTCCCATAGCTTTTAGGAGAGTCTGATCATGGGGTACAAGCTAAAAGCAAGATAGAGCAATAAAAATCAGTGTGAGAATGTGAACACTTTGGCTTTTCAAAAATAATCATTTGCTTCCATTAGGTCTTCTATGTGTAGGATAATCACACTGCTTTCCTGAAACAGCATTCGTGGGTTAAAATCTGCTCTAGCGGTGTGCTGTGGTTAGGTGCCAGGGAGTAGGGTGGAATTCAGTGACCCCCCACACACACACCCGAACAACACACGCCGGTCCCACACCGCCCTCGATTGTCATATTTTGCCGCCACTCTAGCAGCCCAAGTATTGTAAAACGCTTTTTAATTCACAATATTTTTATGTAAAAATCAGACTTAGCAAGGTCAAAGGTAGCACAGCAGGAAGGTTATAAGTACATAAATTTGAAAATAACTTTGAAGTAACTACTGAATTATAATTTGGGTTACTTACAAGGCATTACCTTACATACTATGAATTTAGCTGAAAACAGTGTCGGCTAGGCACTCGATTGCTAACCCGAATGGTGGTTAAAACCACCATCTTTTCTGCCAGAAAGAGAAGAGGCTCTTTGCTCTCTAAGATTTACAGGATTAGAAACCCCGTACATGACTACTATGGGTTGGAATTGGCATGATAACAGTGGATTTGGGTACTGATTTCAAGTCCTTTACTGTTGATTTCCCTTCCTGGCAATGAGGAAATGGACTGCATGAGCCTCACCTTTTTGCATTGTCTCATTAGCCGCCACACCTGTTTTGAATAATGGCAGGCCTTTGCGAGGTAACATAGGAAACTGCTTCCTGCTGCTGTCTGCCTTTATAATATTGGGTATCGTGAAAACGCTTTGGGCTACTTCTACCCTGCCCTACAGGGTCACAGTTGCTTGATTGACTCCATCATAATGAGTTTTATTAGTTTTTAACCTAGAGAGATGATCCTGTAGCACTATATTGAGTAATATTATTTTGTGATCCATTCCATTTTTATTGACTCATTCTCTAGGGTAGATTACTAAACTTTGCTTTTTAGTGTGCCTTAGTCTGGAAACTGCCCACTCGGGCTGACCCTGCTAGAATTTTGTCAACATGGTTATTCTTCTTTGTGGATGTCTAATTTGGGTTTTTCTACCACTTATTTGTCATTTTGTCTGCTGTGGTGGATTGTGTACTGCTGTGCTGCTGGAGGCTATTTTACTGGCATTTCAAATACCAGCAGGGTCAGCCAAAGTAAACAGGTTTCAGTAACTTCCAAACTAAGAACAGACAAGAAGAAGAAATAGGCTGTCAGCTTATAAGGAATTAGCCACTTGAAATACTGGGTATAAAACCTGAAACATTGTCAGATACTGAAAACTCACCAACAGGAGCAGAGCATTGTCAGAGATGGTGCCAAAAGTTGAACCCATCAGGTCAAAAAGTACTCAGTCTATGCCCACAGAAGGGCTGCCTTCTCAAAACATGAGGATGTGGATGGAGGAAAGCCTGTGGCAGTAAAGGCCTTGGGAATCTTCCTATGACTCAAAGTAAGACACAGTTACAAGCACCAATTAATAATTGGAACCTCAAGTGTATGGTGTATGAGTCAAAGAAGAAAATTAGAAGTAATAAAATTAAAGATTGATATCCTAGACATTAGTGAGTTGAAATAGACTGGTATTGGTCATTGTGAAGCAGATAATCATATGGCTTACTAAACTGGGAATTAGAAAATCAGGAACAATGACATCACATACATCATCCAAAAGGAAATTTCAAGATCTAGCTTGAAATATAATGCTGCTTGTGACAGGATTATCTTTATCCCCAGTTAAGGAAATCCCATCAACATACCTCTTATTCAAATTTATGCACCAAATACTAAAGCTCATGATGAAGAAATTAAAGAATTAAATCTATTCCATCAGTCTCAACTTGATCAAAATGCACCCGGGATGCATTGATTATTATTGATGAATGGAATGCAAAAGTTGGAAACATAGAAGAAGTTGGAAAATATGTTCGTGGAATACAAATTAAGCTGGAGATCATATGATAGAATTTTATAACCAACTACTAGTTTATAGCACCTGTGTTTTTTTTCCCCAAGAACAAAAACAATTATACATAGACACTTCACCAGATAGAATACAAAGGAATCACATTTATATCTGTGGAAAGAGAACATGGAGAATTTCAATATCAGCAGCCAAATGAGGCTGACTGTGGAGCAGACCATTAATTGCTCCTATACAAGTTCAAGTTGAAGCTGAAGAAAATAAAAACAAGTCCATGGGAGCCAAAATATGGTCTTGAACATATCTCACCTGAATTTTGAGAACAGGTTTTTGCATGGAACACTAATGGCATAAGACCTGATGAACTGTGGAATAACAACAAGGACAGCATTCATGAAGAAAACTATAGGACAATTAAAAAAGAAAAAATGGAAAGATGAAAGTGAATGTTAGAAAAGACCCTGACGTGCATAAGCAAATGTGGTGAAGAAAGCTGATGGTGTCCGGCTATCAAAAGAGATAGTGTCTGGGGTCTTAAAGGCTTGAAGGTGAACAAGCGGTCATCTAGCTCAGAAGCAACAAAGCCCACATGGAAGAAGCACACTGACCAGTGCGATCACGAGGTGCCAAAAGGGACCAGGTATAAGGCATCATGCAAAAAAAAAAAGATATATGTGTGTATATGTATATATATGTGTGTATGTATATTATATATGTATACATGTATGTATATGTATATATACCATATTGAATGAAGGGGGAAGTGCAGAGTGGAGACCCAAGGCCCAAGTGTCGGCCAATGGAGATCCCCTCATAGAGGGGTTTAGGAGAGGAGATGGGTCAGTCAGGGTGCGAGGTAGTCCCGATGAAGAACACAGCTTTCCCCCAGATCCTGGATGCTTCCTCCCCCCAACTACCATCATCCGAATTCTACCTTGCAGGGCTGGATAGGGCAGAGGCTGTACACTGGTACATATGAGGGCTGGAGGCACAGGGAATCTAGGGTGGATGATACTTTCTGGACCAAGGGTGTGAGGGGCAATGCTGGGAGAGTGAAGGGCAAGTGGGTTGGAAAGGGGGAACTGATTACAAGGATCCACATGTGAACTCCTTCCTGGGAGAGAGACGGCAGGGAATGGGGGGAAGGGAGACTCCGGATAGGGCAAGATATGACAAAATAACGATGTATAAATTACCAAGGGCACATGAGGGAGGGAGGAGCGGGGAGGGAGGGATAAAAAAAAGAGGACCTGATGCAAAGGGCTTAGGTGGAGAGCAAATACTTTGAGAATGATTGGGGCAGGGAATGTATGGATGTGCTTTATACAATTGATGTATGTATATGTATGGACTGTGATAAGAGTTGTATGAGCCCCTAATAAATTGTTTTAAAAAAAAAGAAAAGACCCTGACAAGTCCTCTTTATCATAGTTATTACATAAGCTAATAACTGCGAGAGGATCAGGTCAGATTGAGAAGATAATATGGAACAAGGGAAATCATTGCTGATTGAATATGACCGAAAAAGGAGAATACCAGAGATATTAAAGTGTGTTTTATTGACCAAGTCAATGTATTTTACTAGGTGAATCATAACCAACCACAGATAGCCTTGAGAAGCCTGAGATTTCAAATTAATTAATTGTGCTCATGCTGAACCTATACATGGGTTAAGAGGCTATTGTGCAAAAAGAGCAAAAAATATTGTATGGTTTAAAATCAGGAGAGGTGTATGTCAAGGTTATATTTCTCACCACATATATTCCGTCTTTATGCTGAACAAATAATCAGGGGAGCTGGATTGTATGAAAAATGCAGCAGCAGAATTGGAGGGAGGCTTATTAAATGCTGATGATCTTGCTTGCTGAAAGCGAGGAAAGCTTGAAGCACTTGCTTATGAACATCAAGGATGGCAGCCTTCATGTATGGACTTACATATCAATGTAAAGACGACCAATATCCTCACAACTGTACTAATTATCAATGGAGAAAGAATTGAAGTTGTCAAGGATTCCATCTTTCTTGGACCCATAATGAATGCCCATGAAAGCAGCAGACAAGAGAACAATGATATGCCGCGTTGGGTAAATCTGTTGCACAGGCATCTTTTAAGTACTGAAGGGCAAGGAAGTTAGTTGGAAGACTAAGATACACCTGTTCCAAACCATGGGTATTGTCACTTGCCTTGTGTGAAAATTGGACATTGAAGAGGAAATAGTGAAGAAGAATCAGTGCATTTGAACATCTGTTAGATGGACTAAAGGATTGATTAAAGTGCCTTAAGTATAACATTAAAATTAAAATGTACCTTGATTAATCACCTGATAATTTATTTACCTTTTCTTTGATTGAATTTTCATCTGTCAAAGTTGATCAAAACCACTAACTTTTTCCAACTCATAGCAACCCTGTGTAGGGATTCCGGAGACTGCCAATCTTTATAGTGTGAGCAGCCTCAACTTTCTTCCACATTATCTGGTGTGTTTTAAGATATAATCTTGATGCTCAATGACCCATAGCCCTACAGTGGACAACACTGGAGACAAAGTGGGCAATTGCACCCGTTCTGACAACACCATATAGAGGCAAAACACAAAGGGTGAGAGGATCTCCATTGGCTGACACTTGGGCCTTGGGTCTCCACTCTGCACTTCCCCCTTCATTCAATATGGTATGTATATATATATTTATACACACATATATACACATACACACACATATATATACACATATACACACATATATCCCTTTTTTGCATGATGCCTTATACCTAAAAAACTAGGAGGCAAAGGGCATTTATAGAGGTCTAATACAGGCATGTAAATATGTAAATATATTTATATATGATGATGGTGAAATAGATCTAGGTGCATATATTTATAGCTTTAGTATTAAAGTAGCAGATGGACATTGGGCCTCCACTCAAGTACTCCCTCAATGCAAGAACACTTTATTATATTTAACTGGCATTCTATGATGCTCACTTTCCAGACACAATTGCTGAAAACAAATTGCTTAAGCAAATGTGGTGAAGAAAGCTTATGGTGCCCGGCTATCAAAAGATATAGCATCTGGGGTGTTAAAGGCTTAAAGGTAAACGGGTGGCCATCTAGATCAGAAACAACAAAGCCCACATGGAAGAAGCACACCAGCGAAGGGATCAGGTATTAGGCATCAAAGAACAAAAAATCATATCATTGTGAATGAGGGAAAGTGTAGCATGGGGACCCAAAGTCAATCTGTAGACAACTGGACATCCCCTTACACAGGGTTGTGGTGAGGAGATGAGCCAGTCATGGTACAGTGTAGCAACAATGAAACATACAAGTTTCCTCTAGTTCTTAAATGCGCCCTCCACACACACACCCCCAACCCCAACTATCATGATCCAAATTCTACCTTACAAATCTGGCTGAACCAGAGGATGTACACTGGCACAGATAGGAACTGGGAACACAGGGATTCCAGGACAGATTATCCCTTTAGGATCAGTGGTGAGAGTGGCGATACGAGTAGGGTGATAGGAAGGTGGAGTAGAAAGGGGGAACCAATTACAAAGAACTACATATAACCTCCTCCCTGGGGGATGGGCAACAGAAAAGTAGGTGAAGTGAGATATCTGACAGTGTGTATAAATTATCAAGGATTGATGAGGGAGAGGGGAGCGGGGCGGGAGGGGAAAAATGAGGAGCTGATACCAAGGGCTCAAGTAAAAGCAAATGTTTTGAGAATGATGATGGCAACAAATGTACAAATGAGCTTGACACAATGGATGTGTGTATGGATTTTGATAAGAGTTGTAGGAGCCCCAAATAAAATTATTTTCTTAAAAAGTTAGAAACAAATGAATCAACCAAAACAAATCTAATCTTTAAATTAGACACCCCACAGTGTGGCATCAGGGGTCCTTATTTGACAGCATAATTTCCTCAAAATGAATGCACTAAAATTAAAAAATCAATTTTCATGAGAAAATGCAATGCATATATATATATGTAAATACAGGGTCTTGTATCACATCTAATACAGACTTCCTCAAGTCAACGAACTCGATTATAATAGGTGGATAAGTAGCATGTATGAAGTAAAAGTAAAGCAGTACTTATAAAATTCACTTGTATTCTCATATGTGTAATATAGAAAGAAAGTTGTATCATTTATCAATTCATTTTTAAAACTTATTTCCAAATATAAATTGCGATATTTTTGTAGCCAAGCATCATTTTTTTATACTGGTCCTTGCCTTTATAATAATCTCAATAAATATTTGCTGATTATTTACTATTTTTTCAAAAATGAATCTCAGAAATATGTACAGCAAAATTATAGTCACATTTTAATGGATGCCCCCATTTCCTTTAACAGATAATCAGCATCTCAATTGAGTCATCATCTCCACAGGTGCCTATTATGACCTCCATATGAGGGAGCTAATTGTTTCTTAATGGAATTTCAAGGGTAGAATGGCAGGTGAAGGCATTGGCTACTTCCCTGAAACTGCAATCCACTGTACATGTACAGTCATTTCTATGTTGAGTTGTCTGATACTCTATGTGTAAGGCTGTATGTGAAAGTAGACAGATATTTGGCATTCTTTTTACAATAGCTGATACAGTAGTGTATAGGCATATGTACCAAATAACAATGCATATAATCAATATATAATGTAGTACACATTATTACACAATTTTCAATTACCCCCATATATATATATGAGTGATGGATAATGAAAACTGAGACTCAAAAAATATTGGTCCATCTGAATTGTAGCATTGGCAAAGAATAATGAAGATGGGGGTACACCCCCTGAAACACTGGAATCCCCCCCCCCAAAGCCATATAGATTTTTTTTTTACAAAGCAACTTTATCACCTTCAAAGTACTCTCTGTTATATTTAATACATTTGTCAAATCTGCGATTCCATTTTGGAAACAGTTTTCAAACTCATCTGTTTGGATGGCTGACAGCACCTCCCTCGTCACCTGTTCTACATTGTCAAATTGCTGTCTTTTCATGTCCCTCATCATTTGCAGAAGCAAAAAAGAAGTCACACGGAGAAAAATCAGGTGAGTAAGGTGCACGGGCCGAGAGAGGCATGCTGGTTTTTCACCCAAATCTGTTGCTCGGAGATGGCCGTGTGAGCAGGTGCATTGTCATGGTGTCAAAACCAGTCCTCTGTCTACTACAAATCAGGCCTTTTGACATATACTGTTACACAGCTTTTCAGAACCTCTAAATAAAATCTTGATTAACAGTCTGACTTGGTGGAATGAACTCCAAATGCACTATCCCCCTGACATGAAGAATTCAAATGAGAATCATGTCAATCTTTAATTTCATATGATGAATGTGAGGGGACGATGGCAGCTTCTACTGGCTTGATTCATGTTTGTTTTAAGGGTTACAAGAATAGCACCTTGTCTACAGTTTCCCCCAGATCCTGGATGCTTCCTCCCCCCGCCCCCCAACTACCATGATCCGAATTCTACCTTGCAGGACTGGATAGGGCAGAGGTTGTACACTGGTACAGACAGGAGCTGTAGGCACAGAGAATCCAGGGTGGATGATACCTTCAGGACCAGGGGTGTGAGGGGCAATACTGGGAGGGTAGAGGGTGAGTGGGTTGGAAAGCAGAACCTATTACAAGGATCTACATGTGACCTCCTCCCTGGGGGATGGACAACAGAAAAGGGGGTGGAGGGAGACGTCTGACAGGGCAAGATATGACAAAATAATAATTTATATATTATCAAGGGTTCATGAGGGAGCGGGTAGCAGGGAGGGAGGGGAAAAAAAGAGGACCTGATGCCAAGAGCTTAAGCAGAGAGCAAATGTTTTGAGAATGATGAGGGTAAGGAATGTACAGATGTGCTTTACACAATTGATGTATGTATGGATTGTAATAGGAGTTGTATGAGTCCCTAATAAAATGTTAAAAAAAAAAAAGAATAGCACCTTGTCTTGTTACCAGTAATGACCTTGGGGAAAAGATATGGTCGCTTCAGAGCTCTTCTTTGAAAGCACAGCATGTGGAGGCATGAATTTCACAGCGACCCTTCTCATTCCCAAATCTTCTGTTAAAGTTCCCTGAACTGAGTCGAAGACAGGCCAGATAACTCCCCAGCTCTTCAAGCCCGTTGTGCGTCTTTGAGCACAAGTGCATGGATTTTGTTAACATTTTTGTCCGTCGGAAAATTGATGGACATGCAGAATGAGGTTTGTCATCAATCAACATTTTACCTTTTTTGAAATGAGAAAACCACTCATACCCTTGAGTTTTTCCCCATAGTGCTGCCCCTGTAAGCTGTGTTCAACATCACAACAGTTTGTGCATCACATTTTTTCCTGAATAGGAACCAAAGTTTCACAGTCATGTGCTTTTCTTTTAAAATCGGCCATCACTCAAAATGAGGTTCAAGTGACAATGCTTTTACCAAAACATTCACTGTGACCAGAGAGAATCTTCCCAGGAAATGCCACCAGGTGCACTAAATCAGAGCGAGTAGCTAGATGCTCACCTAGCAGGAAAACTGCATGCTATGAAAACTGCTGCCAGCAGAGATACTTTTCTTTTGGGGGTGGGGTACCCCCTCGTACACCAAGGACTTCTAGAAGAACAAATGAATCTGTTTTAGAAGAAGGTCAGTCAGCATGCTCCTTAGAAACAAGGATGACAAGTCTTTGTCTCCCATGCTTTGGGTTTATTGTTATAAGGGACGAGTTACAGGAGATGGACATAATTAGTAAAGTAAAGGGGAAACCCTCAAGGCGACAGGTAAATAATCACACCGCAAGTGTGGGCACTAACTTAGGAATGGGTGGTGCAAGATCAAGTTTTGTTTCATCCTTTAGTGCCTAGAATCACTATGAGTTGGAAACAATTGATGATGCCTAACAACAATCACAACATTATACATAATAGAGGTCTTTCATCGTTGCAACTGACTTGCTCTTGGATACTAACCAGAAGGTTGGCAGTTTGAATACAACAAGAAGCTCAGTGGAAAAAAAAAACCTGGCAATCTATTTCTATGGGATTTTAGCAAGCAAACAGCTTTGTGAAACAGCTCTTGTGAAGCATAGAGAGCTGCCACGCGTCAGAATTTTCTCAATGGCAACAAGTTTGAACTATAATCACACACCTTAACACAGGCCATTTCATTTTACAAATCTAAGGGACTCGATCAACCTCATCATCTTTGTGTTCTACCTCTGGATTGTGACACTGCCCATCTACAGGGCCACACACTGCGAGTTTGCCTTGTTTCCGTAGACTCTACTGTACTGAAAGCACACACAGATCTGAGCATATGTGGTGCACACTTCTTGCTAAAATCTCATTTAAATAGATATAATTTTACTTGTATCACATTCTGAATCCCGTAAACATGAAGCTATAATTGAAACAATTTCCTAACTATTAATCTTGTACAGTACTGTTAGTTAAATAAGCATAATACTTGGCTTATTTCGCCAGCTACTTTGTAAACTCCCAGAAAATTAAATTTGTGTTTTGTCTTTTCCCTGCAATTCGCAGTCTAATGCTGTGAATAGACCCTTAACTGTGTGCTGGTGTGCTTTATTTTGCTTTCACTTACATTTCTTCTACGGAATGCTTTATTCCAAGTAGTCTAACTAAATGTCTAGGTATTTGAGAAACAAACAAGTAAACACCTTTAAAGTAATTTATTTATTTGTTTATTTTTACAGTTAGAAATCAATGATCTGAACTAAATTCTCTAGTCTTAGCTAAACCCCCTCTGTAAATCTCAAAATATCCAACAAACACCGAAATTAGCAAGGAAATTACTCTGTGTCAGAACACCGTGGCCCACTGATTGAATGACTTCTTTTAGATTGATGTGCCTGTAAGATTTTCACAGAGAGTGGAATCTGCTTTATGTGAAAAACGATGGTACTTTCTTCTCCAAGTTGTGCTCAGTCCCTCATCCACAGACACAATGCTTCAATCTAATCTCCAGTCTTTGGAAAAGTTCCAGTAGGCATCAGTCTAAGTGAATTTTTGACATTCTTTAGTATTTATGAATCTGATAATAGTAGTTTGTGGGTGTTCTTCTTCCAATACAACAATATTACTATGGAATTTTATTTAGAGAGAATGAGTTTTGATTTGGGCTTTGGAATGCAATTTTAAGCCATTGAAGTTGTGAAATCCACTTTTACTAGCGAGTCGGCAGGGTTTTTAAGGTGTACTTAAAGGAGATAAGGAAGGAGCAGCGCCCTCTGATAGTTTGCAGTGCTTCCAGCATTTTACTCTAATGAACAACTGTTACTTCGGTCAGCTCATTTGTGGAATCCGAACTGATTGCTTATCTTCATCTGCAGTGTTCCCGAAAGTGGAAGGACTAGACAGTATTGATTTGGTTAATCCTGGTACACTTCTATAAGAAGGGAAAGAATGCTGAAACTTTGAACTTTGGCTATTTGTTTCCTGAATGAGTATTTTAAAAATCTTGATGGTAAATTTTATCTGAACAACGCTGTTTAATATTAATTGGTAAGGTAAAACTATTTCAAAAGATACCACAGATGTTTTCCACAAAAGTAGACTTGGGGCGTAACTAATGGGAGCACGTGTAGATTTGGAGAAAAAGGATCAGGAAACTTTACATTGTTTAATTCCCAAGAATCTACAGCTTTGTAAAAATTAAAATTCTCACAGTATCTAAACCTGGAACAATTATTTCTCTTGTCCCCGAGCATAAAATCTTAATACGTGCCTACTCATTATTTCTAGAAATGCATCTTTTTACTAAATTGAGCAGAAATAATCATCTCAGGATATCTTTTTTAATTGCCAGATAAGCTTATGTTTTACATAGAATGCATTTGACATGTAAAATATGATATATAAAATCATATATGAATTTGATAGTCTCACTATGTGTTTCTCTTCATGTGAAGTGTCACAGCATATGCTAACAACTATTAACCCTGTCAGGCTCCATATTCTATTAAAATATCAAGTTACTCACAAGCATAATCACTTCTAATACTTTGAGCCATAATTCACTGCTAATTTGAATGGCTCATTTGGTATGGTAATTTTACATCAAATACAGGATGAAATCAGATGATATTATAAGAAAAGAAATTACTTTAAGACATTTGAATTCTAAAAATAAAATAAATTAAAAAGTACAAGGTAAGCTATCTCTCTCTCTATTTCTAATTAGTAGTCTTCCATTATAAGGTTTCTGAAGCCTCTTCTCTATTTTGGATCATTACAATTTATAGCTACATTGATCTTTAGATAATGAACACATTTAAAAATTAGTAGAGGATGTCAAGCCTAATTATGTAAAAACTCATGCAGGTCCATACCATACTTGCTTTTCTAACATGTATTTGAGATTTACTCTCAAATACTTTAAAACAGCAACAAACAATAATAACAACAAAGGGAGGAGGGAACGAAAAGACTTTATTTCTCTGAAAAAGATAAAAGAAAAATCTTTTTTCCTTTTTTAATCCTAATTTTATTGGGGATTCATACGGCTCATCATAATCCATACATACATCCATTGTGTCAAGGTCGTTTGTACATATGTTGCCATCATCATTCTCAAAACATTTTCTTACTACTTGAGCCCTTTGTATCAGCTCCTCTTTTTTTCCCTCCCTTCTGACCATCCCTCCTACACAAACCCTTGATAATTTATTATTATTTTGTCATGCCTTGCACTGTCCAATGTTTCCCTTCATCCAATGTCTCCCTCCATCAATTTTTCTGTTGTCCATCCCTCAGGGAAGAGGTTATATGTAGATCCTTGTAATCAGTTCCCTTTTTCTACCCGACCCTCCCTCCACCCTCTTGGCATCGCCACTCTCACCACTGGTCCTGAAGGGATAATCAATCCTGGATTCCCTGTGTTTCCAGTTCCTATCTGTACCATTGTACATCCTCTGGTGTAGCTGGATTTGTCCGGTAAAATTGGGTCATGATAGTGGGGAAGGAAGCATTTAAGAACTAGAGGAAAGTTATATGTTTCATCATTGCTACACTGCACCCTAACTGGCTCATCTCCTCCACACGACCCTTCTGTAAGTGGATGTTCAGTTGCCTGCAGATGGGTTTTGGGTCCCCCCTCCGCGCTCTCCCTCCTTCTCAATGATATGATTTTTTGGTTATTTGATGCCTGATACCTGATCCCTTTGACACCTCATTGTCGCACAGGCTCCTGTGCTTCTTCCATGTGGGGTTTGTTGCTTCTGAGCTAGACTTCCGCTTGTTTATCTTTAAGCCTGTAAGAGCCCAGGTGCTGTATCTTTAAGGATTGTCAGGCATCATCTTTTTTTAAAAAACATTTTATTAGGGGCTCATACAACTCTTATCATGATCCATACATATACATACATCAATTGTATAAAGCACATCCGCACATTCCTTTCCCCAATCATTCTCAAAGCATTTGCTCTCCACTTAAGCCCTTTGCATCAGGTCCTCTGTTTTTTCCCCTTCCTCCCCGCTCCTTCCTCCCTCATATGCCCTTGGTAATTTATACATTGTTATTTTGTCATATCTTGCCCTATCCGGAGTCTCCCCCGCTACCTTCTCTGTCGTCCATCTCCCAGGGAGGAGGTCACATGTAGATCCTTGTAATTGGTTCCCCTTTTCCAACCCACTCACCCTCCACTCTCCCAGCATCGCCCCTCACACCCTTGGTACTGAAGGTATCATCCACCCTGAATTCCCTGTGAGTCAGGCACCATCTTAAAGGGACTTTTAACATATGCTGCGTTAAAATACTCACTCACTGCCACTAACTCATGGTGACCTTGTAGGACAGGGTAGAACTACCCTTGTAAATTTCTGAAACTGTTACCTGTGTCTGGATGTAGAAAACTGTGTGTTTCTCCCTTGGAGCGGCTGGTGGTTTCAAACTGCTTACCTTGTGGGTTGCAGCTCAGCCCGTAACCACCACGTTACGAGGGTTCCCTTGTTAATAGTCTATGAGATGTAATTTACTGTAAAAAGTGCCAGTCATGCATATATTCAGTGTCTCAAGTTTAGTTAGAACTAGGGTAAGTGATACAAATCCAAAGCCTGCTGGTTGTCACAGAAACAGCATTTTTAAAGAGTTTGCTCACGATTAAGGAACTCCTGACTAACTTATTATACAAATGCTCACAAGCAGAATGTTCTCCCCACCGTGTATTCAATGAGAAATAATGAACCTGTGGAGCAATCAGGATAACTGTGTTTTGAGTGTGAAACAGGGAACTATGATACGCAAGCATGAATGATTCTATGTAAGCTGATTTTCAGAGGGTGTGCACAAAGGGAGAAAGAGTCTGAGATGAGGAGGAATCAGGTTTGAAACTCCAGGACTAAGCCGTGCGGATTGCTCGAGTCCAGACAGCACTCTGACAAAAGAATAGAGGGAGCAAGGCAAAGCATGCAAGTGGGGTGCAGGCAAGAAAGGAAAGGATGAGAGAGTTCTTTTCTGCTAGATAGATAAGCTCAATCTAACAATCTTAAATTTAACTGAAGTCATTAGCTATAAGGGTAACACAAGATGAATTCAGCATCTTACTCATGTCTTGTAAGGTAGTTCTAACCTACTCTCCTCAAATTTACCTCAGGAAAGAACTTACACACCTCGCATTATTTGAGCTTCAGGTAACAATGTAATGGAGCAAGAAGAGGGGATGTGTGTCAGGTGGGAGAGGCGATGCTACTGAAAGCTTCCTAAGGCCCTAGCCCAGGTAAGAGAGTGGAATGGAAAGATACGTTTGCTTCCACAGCTAACTTACTACAAATCAATTTCAAGAGTTTATACTTATGTATACCTCTAACCTCATTAAATACATAGTAAGAGAAAGGTCAGAAAGGTCAGATAATAACCTGCTGATAGTCAAAGTACAATGAGATGGCAAACGCTGAATTAGAAATAGAGTAAGTCCTTCCAATATAAGCAAACTGCTTGCCATCTCCCTCCCATGTCCCCATTGACCATGTTTCTAATGGATTATATCACATTTTCACAGTGGTTAAAAACAGTGTCATAAGGATATTTTCAAGATAATGCTTTAGGTAGGTAGTTCTCAATTGTTGTTATCGCTAAATTCTCCTTGAGGACTTGTTAAAACACAAAAGTATGGAACCACACATAAGAAAGTTTCATAGTAAGTCCTGGAGATGATAGAGAGATAGATTAATAGATAATAGATAGATAGTTTTGCTTTCCCTCATGCAAACATTTTAATGGACCTTATAACTGAAAGGAGTCCAACTAGCAATAAAGGCATCAGCTTATAACAAGGCTCCAGGATCAATTGAAATATTTCAAAAAGGTTTTGAAGTACTGGAAGCTCATATTCTTCTATACAAAGAAATTGGGAAGACAGCTACCTGGCCAACTGACTGGAAGAGATCCACATTTTACCAATTCCAAAGAAAGATCTCTTAAACGAATGAGGAACTTATCAAATAATATCATTAATATAATATTCAAGTAAAATTTGGGGGACAATAATTCAATGACATTGACAGTGAGCCTTTAGAAATTCAGACCCCATTCAATAGAGGACATGAAACGAGGGATCGCATTGCTGACCTAAGAAGGATGTTGGCTCAAAGCAGTGAACACCAAAAAGATGTTTACTTCTATTTTATTGACTATGCAACAGCACTCAACTGTGTGGATCATAACAATAACTCTGGATCACATTACAAAGATCACGAATTCAAGAACAATTCACTGTGCTCATGTGGGACCTGTACATATGCCAAGAGGCAGAAGTTCAAAAGGAACAGAGGAAGACGGCATGGTTTAAGATCAGCACAGGTGTGATGGAACATAATGTGTGTTTTAAACTATTACTCTGCCTGTTAGGTTGGAATTATAGTAGACAAGGATTGAAAGAGAAGGATGAGCATCGATCAGTTAGAAGCCCACTATAGTTATCCATATTTTAATAGGGTTAATAAACACCTAGTTATTAATAAATGATCAAATTATGGGTATACTTTGAAATAGAATTAATGCAACTGATGGGTTGAATGTCTCATGTGAGGAAAGGAATTATAGGGTAGATATGAAAATGATATGATTATGAAATACTTATTACACCTTGAATTAACTGCTCAAATAGACAACTGGGTACATTGTTCTTCAGTTCCATGCTAACAGCCACAGAGGAGAGGATGCTCACGGTACGCATATAAGGGGTACTGAAGTCCAGGGACTGACTGCTTGAGGTCATCAAGTATGAGTTTGGAGAAGGGAAGAAACCCAATGGGTAAGTTAGCTTTCAGGAAATAAGTAAGTTATTAAAGAATAATTTAAAAACATTTTAGGGACTCAATGGAGAAAACAAAAGGATAATGTATCTTATATATACAAAATATAGTAGAGAGTCTCTATTTTAAATAACTTTTATTTATTCCTCTATCAATATGTGTTGCTGAAGCACAGTCAGGCATCAATACATCCATCTACATTAAGAAATGTTTTTAGGAATAAATCACTATTTTTCAAATTAGGATGAAGTAGTATTCATCCTAATACTAGGATATGCTATTATTCAATACCTAAGACATGGCATTATTCAATGCCATATGCAGTGTAATTTTCCTATGGATTTCCATAAGACCCCAGGGAGCCCCTGTGAGTGTTAGACAGCTGACCACAAAGCCGTGATTCCAATCTCCCAACCACGCCAAAGGAGGAAGATGGATGGTAAAATTTGGTTTGTTTGTTTTTAGAGAGAGTATTTTTTCCACAAGACTGGTTGTTTTTAAATTATTTAAATTTTAATCCTGTACCTATTCTCTTCTATTGTCTGGAAAGTTCAGTGTTAAATAAGCAGGACACCTTCAGTGCATAGTTTCCCTCTTGCCTCTTTTCCCTTTGCGGGCATAATTCTTAGAGTGTGTGAAGTTTTCATCTAAGTGTACCTACTTTAATGGACCTAAATTTTATGTGATTAATTATTTATAAATTTACCCTATGTATCCATATATTAAAAGATCCCGGGTGCACTTTGGATTAAATATTGTGATACTAACTGCTAGGTTAGTGGTTCAAACCCACCAGCTACTTCATGAGAGAAAGATGATTCTGTCTGATTAGGTAAAGATTTATAGTTGATATGAATCAGAATTGACTCAACACCAGGGAGTTTGAGTTTTGTAACCAATGTGAAACACATCTAAACATTAAGTAGGTTTTACAGTTTCATTTTTGAATCTGGTAGAAATAAAATATTATTATTTTTTATTCTTAACACATTAAACTGATATGTTTCAGAAGCATCTAACTGTGAGTTCCAGCAAAGGGTCAGAAAAAAAGGAGGAATGAGCTGGATTGGCCCAGTGGCTACAACAAGGTGCTCAACGCAGGAAGGATTGTGAGGCTGCTGCAGGAGCAGGATGGTTTGTGCTCTCATGCAGCGGGTCACTATGATCTGAAAACATTTGTGGGCACTTAACAACAGTCTGTTTGAGCGGCCCAAAGGGATGTTGTTGATGTGCAATAGGTTCTGAGCTGCAGAATGCTAATTAGAAGAAGAGAGAAAATTGATGTTTTGTCATCCAAAATCAACACTAATTAATTTACATAAAATGTATTCATTCATTTATTCATACATCCCTAGGTCTTAAGAAAAAGACAATAAAATGCCATCTTAGGTATTTGGAGTTAAAGGGAAGAAAAGCAAGCTTATGACACCTGATTTCTAAAGGCTGTATTATACCTCACAGAGAGGTTTGATAAAACCTAGCACACTCTAATAAATAAAACTCACATGCTATAAGAATTCATAACGAATAGTTTCTGCTTATGGACGGGTAAGGATTTATAGAGAAGGTGGCATTTAGATAAGACTTGACAGATAAGAAAGAGAAAGTGAAGTTTAGAAGGTCAGGTAGGGCCATGTTAGAAATAGTTTAAGACAACATTCGAAGGATGCTAAATTTATTCTCAAGGTCCCAGAGAAGATGGGCAGTGAACATTTTTGTTAAGAAGTCCTATGACTCCGTCTATATTTTAGGAACATAGGCAAAGAGTTAGACTTAAAAATAGTTTGGGTATTGTGGTAGTTACATAATTGCAGGTCAACTTGACATAAGCAACTCTATAGTAAGTGAAGCGAGAGCAAGTGAATGTGGGTTTAATCCAAAATCAGGCCTTTATAAACTTGGTTCCATTTGAGAAATTACTTATTCTCACAGATTTTCAGTGTATTCCCATGTTAAAATAATAATAATTTCTACATTGTGTCATTTTAAAGATTAACCTATGTCAAAGCATGTAGAATGCTTGACACTTGAATAATATTGTTTTGGTTTCAATATCATTTTATAATGATTTGGGACATTATTATAATTATTATCACCATCACCATAACTTTTAGGTAATAGAAAATCTATTAAAATAATATAATCCAGAACATATTTCCATATGGGTTCATTTGAATTGTAAAACAAAACAGGAAAGATTTTTTATTTTGCTTACATTTGCTTTGGTCAGGTGAGCATTCGACTGTTTGCCACCAGGTCAGCTATTCCAATACACCTGCGGTTCTGAGGGAGAGACGTGACGGGAGGCTCTCCTGGAGAGATGGAAAGCCAAGGAAACCCTAGAAAGTAGCTCTCCGTTGGAATTGACTCAATAGCAGTGAGTTTAGGATTTGTATTTTGTCTCTGCTAAAAACTTACAAGACCAGTGCTATTACATCTTTGAATTATACATGAGGAATTAGTTTGAAGTTCAGACTAATCACACTGGATGAGTTAGAGACTTTTGAGTTAGGAAGTGAGGTTGAGGATGGAGGTGTTAAGGTGTGTCAAGAACAAACAGAAGCAGACTGTGCTACACAGCTTCACAGTCACTTATGGACCCGGTGTTCATGCTATATTGCTGAATGAATTTGATTATATATATATATCCCCCCTTCTGCAAATGGAAAGAGAGAGGGACAAGTTAATTTACAATTTAGGTACAAATAGAAAATCATCTAGCTGTTAACTGCCTGTTTGTTAACTACTGTTAACAAATAGAAAAGCATCTAGCTGTCAGATGCCAGTGCAAGTACAAGGAGCTCCTTTTTAGATCTATTTTTAAAAGGATGCTGATTCTCACCAACCTGGGATTCGAAAAAATAAAACATAATAAAAGCTGTCATTGTTGCTTTTTATGCTATTCATTTCAGTATCAGATCAAGGTCCCAGTCAACTCAAAACTATGTAGAAACAAGGACAGGAAGTGAACAAGTAAGAATATAAACTAAATTAATGACTTTACTTCATACCACGATTCCCAGAGTTCTGTCTTGAAAGAGGTGACGGGGAGAAGGAGCAAGTGCTATTGTAATGTTAGTCCTCTTATGCAACTGCACCCTATGCAGGACTTGCCTTCAGCCAGCTGGTCCCAGGGCCAGCTGTACGCCTCCATCCCTGCTATGATCCTGGGCCAATTCAGTGATAACTTTTGTCACCTCACTAGAAGGTGCCTCTCAGTCCCTGCTTGCCCAGCACTTCTCTGTTTATTTCAGACCCAGCTTTTCTATTCAGTGTTCAAAACTAAGGGATGTGTTAAAAATGTTTTGAAAGTTAGAAAGTTTGTGAATTGCATTAACCTGCTTGCCTCCTCCAGCAACACTTGGGGGAGGGCGGGAGCTCATCTCTTATCTGGGAAATCCATTTTGAATGGAAATTCCCCTTTGCTGAGTTGCTAAGTGTAACCAGAGTGCCTGCGTTTCAGTGTCCTTTGTCTGCAAACAATGTGAGTGGACTCAGACTAGAATATTGTGAAGCAGATTTTCCAGCAGACTCCAAGAAATAAGGTGCTCAAGGGAAGTAAATATTATTTCAAAACCCAGAGCCAGCTGGACACAAAACCGTTGAAACTTTCTCTCTCTCTCTCTCTCTCTCTCTCTCTCTCTCTCTCTCTCTCTCTCTCTCTCTCTCTTTCTCTCAATGCTCCCTGTTGGAATAAATACATGGGGGAATTTCTGTCTTCCTTTTTTACCATTGGAGAAAATTTTCAAGCTATCCCAGTCAGCCGGTAGCTACACAGGCACACACGCATATCACAAAAGCACTTTCCGCTCAAATGAACAATCCTAACTGGAATTTCAAATACATGAAATATTTGCCTTCTAGTAAGGTAGACATTTCACCAGGCAATTTGAAATAAATGAATATAATCTTATAATATATTTTCAAGGAAAAATTTTGTTTTATCACATTTTGGTTGCTACTCTCTTAGACACATGGTTAAATATGTGGAGGAGAATAGGAATAAAAATTGTAATTCCTATGCCTTTCAATGAGAATGAAGAAGGATGGGTGTTATGTTTACATTAACAGCAATAGAAAAGGTTGCAAGTGTGGAACACTAAGAGTTAAGGATGGTCAGTCTTGAGTGAAATAAAAGAGAAACAGCCAAACACAATCCTCAAAAGTCTTTCATCAGACCTTTGTGATGGCCTTTGAAAGTGGTGCTGGTATTAATTGCCTGTGAGTGAACCTCAATGCATGGTAACCTCATGTACAACTGCATAAACTACTGAGCCATCCTCGTCCACATACTCAAGTCTACTGGCATGGCCACTGCATTTTTAGGTAACATTTTACTCTGCTATATATAGGGGCTGTTATCTATAAAAAATTTTTTGTTCTGTTATAGATAGGGTCTCCATAAGCTGTAAACTAACTTCAAGGTCAACAATTTCAAACAACTGAACAAATTAACAGCACTTAATAGCAGCAACATATTCACTAAAAAGAGTGTACAGACGAAAATGTATACAAAATATTCACTTAAGGTGTTACATGGTTTGTAAATAGCCCACGATTCTATAACTCTACACACATATCATAGATGTATATAGGAAAATATCTAAACTATTGTTACCTGAATACTTTTACATTCTGTCCCATGTCTTTTATATTTGGTGCACATGTACTACTTATCCATGTATTGTGAAAGGAAAAGTAAGAAATGTTAACATTTTCAGCTGGATCTAGGGCATTTTAATGTGTTACTTCTTTTTAATAATTTACTTAATTAATTTCTTCTCCAACTTAGTAAAATTTAATTTTCAAATTCAAATAATTTCCCAGGATTATTATAACTAAAGCTAAGTATATAACCATGGTTTATGTTTCTGCTGATTTATAGAGAAGAATTATAATGAAGAGGCCATTTGTCTCGATTAATAGTTTAAGTCCAACTAACTCTCTACAATTATTAATAGCTTATAGCTTATAGAAAAATATCAAAAAGTAAAAGATAATTAATCATTATGTTCTCATCAATTCAACTCTGTATCAGTCGATATGTTTCTGCAGATTTAGAGTGAAGAATTATAATGAAGACTTCTTTTGTCTAGAAGAATATATCTTCATATGATTTAAGTCCTACTAAATCTTTATAATATTAAGTTCATAGAAACATATCAAAACATACAAAATAAGTTTTATTTTTATTGCTGTCATTTTCTCATTATGTTCTCATCAATTCAACTCTCCAAGTATCAATAAAGTCATTAGTTACTGATTTCCTCAACTCTGATTTATCCAGACTTAAAAACAGAACTAAATAAATTTGTTTTAAATGTTAACTGCTGACACTGAGTCAATTCCATCTTTGAGCCCCTCAGTAGGACAAAGTCGGACTGTTCCCTGGGGTCTCCAGACTTTTGATCTTTACCGGAGCAGACAAGCTCATCTTTCTTCCTCACCACAACAGGTGGGTTAGGCAGGCTAATGGTCAATCTACTCCACCATCAGGACAGCCAGCGTGAGTATGCAGTCTTAGCCTCTAATAAATAATATCCAGCCCATCAACGCAGGTGAAAGATGAGGCTGTATTCCTCCCATAAATATTTACAATGTCAGCAACTACGGAAGGTTGCTATGAGCTGGAATTGACTTGATGGCAGTGAGTTAGCCTCTTGGTTTTGTTGATCTTTGGCAACTCTCCTGGGTGTGGCATGAAGATGTTATTAAAATGAAGCAAGCTTCTCTCTTCTATTCTTCTGTTAACTTCTACTAATACATATGAGATTCTTTAAAAGCGATAAATACTCAGTGTACACCTATTACACGAAGCATTTCTTGAGGATCCCCACTTCCTCGGTGATGTTTTTTGGTAAGATTAGCTTTTAAGGGAATAATTGATTTCAAAAATTATTGGCACTGATTAGTGGAAGCCAGAATGGGCCTGTATTTTGTGGATTGATGATTTGACTCACAATATAAGAAGGGTATGATATATATTTGGTGTGTTTTCGTGAAGGGGTAATACCATAATGGTTAAGAAGTTATCTATCAGTCAACAAGTGAAAATTAGATATAACTCACACTGTTCCTATTGTATCATGCACCAAACTTTAAGTACTTGTGTACTTTTAAGCAGACTTCCAAGTGTTCTGACTCACTATTTATTTCACAATTTGAAAATTTCAGAAATCATCTGTTTGAATTGTATTTCCCAAATACTATATATAATCAACAGGAAATATGTGTGGACATAAATTTGCCTAAATCAACATTTTTTTTAGTATTTGGGTGTCTGGATTTCCAAAACATATTTCATATGAAGTACACAAACACCAGAACTGATGTTGTTCAATGAGTGGAATTGTAAAGCAATTCCCTTCTAAAATCACCATCAATTTTCATATGACCAAACCTGAAGGGCATGTTTCTGCAACATCATAACCTCCCAAAGTTCTCCATCTAGAAACTCTCTTCATTAAAACTCCTTTTCATTTCTGTAAGTTGTAGAATCACCTTGTAGAAAGAACTTTGGCTTGACCAACACCTGATTGTAATGACTGAGCAGTAGCCAGACCAAGAAAGGGCACCTGGGATCTGGAGCCTGCTATGGAGTGATGTCAGGAGACTGTAATGTCAAGAGGACTTGTAGTGAGATCAGTAAATCCCCTGAGCCAGACGAACTCTCTGCATGGTGAGCATTCCTAAGAGAGGCATGCGTAGGCCACCTTGGGCGACATAGAAATTGCATGCTGCAACCATTCCCAGACTCATCCTGTGTTGTTTTGTTCTTTGTTTGACACATTTGGGGCTATAATAAATCTATGGCTGTACATATAGTATAAACTTAAGATCCCATTTGGACCTTGGAGGAAGCAGGGGCGAATGTCTGCCTGGCATTCTGAAGAACTGTCTCTCCACCTTCTGAGTTCAAGCCCGTGTTACATGGCTTGAATCAGAGGGATCCTGCATGAGCAGTGGAAGGCCATTGTCTGTCGTTGGAGTGCTGATCGATGGTGATCGCCCTGGTGCTGTTAGAAAGGCAGGTGGGATCGTCCACTCTGCCCTTGCTTAATGCACCGTCCTTCTTTTGGAAAAGGTCTTGCCTCCCAAGCTGCGGGCCATTACCTTTACCCTCGGCTCACTCCTTCTCGGTCATCTTTGAAGACATGTCCTTTCACGTGTCCTTTACATTTCTGCATTCCTCGGTGTTCTTATTAACCTCCCTATTCTTTTCGGTCTCCAGCCTTCCCAAGTATTTATGCACCGCTGTCTGCAGGAAGCCCCCTTTGCTCGCGAGCCCACCGTCTGATACGATGCCACTCTGTGCAGTCAGGGCTTTCTGTGCACAGCGTCACCACAGCGCCTCCACGCCACAGTGCGGCCTCCTGTTAGACTAACTGTAAAGTACTTGAAGTCAGGGACAAAGTCCTATATGAATTCATATTCCCACTGCATTGCAAATCGTTTGTCAAATAGAAAATATTCAATAGTTTCAAAAGTCCAATAGCATAGTATCCAATGAAGTGGCAGTCTTATGAGAATTATCCTGTGAAACACTGCTAGCATTCTTGAACATTCCTAACATGGTAGAGAAATATATAGCTGACATTATATATGGGTATTATATATACAACATATGTTAAATATTTCATTACATATGTAAATGGCACACATGTACATCACATATACTATGACATGTATATATATACTTTCTATGTTTGTCTATATATGTGTGTACATATGTATACACTGGCTTTGTATATACATGTGTGTATACACACACAAACACACATGTATACATTCACACTTAGAATTGTGGGTGGGGTAGCCACCAGCAATCACTCAGCCACATGGGAAGCTGAGATAGATTGGAATCAGATGATATTGAAATCTGTTAGAATGAGGAAAATGAGAAATGAATGTTTGAGAGAAAGCCAATAGTACTCATAACTACTCATGAGATAAGGTCCTTGAGTTTCAGGTGAGTTAATTAATTGCCTGAGGTCACCCAGAAAGTGAGAGGTATAGTTGGATTTGAACCCGTGTCTGTCTGGCTCAACGTTTTGTGTTTGTCATGCCTTTGATTACTCCAGAGGTATGCAAGCACAGGGAAACCCAAGGCATAGCTTCCAAAGCACCGTAGATGTCCCTTGGCCTCCAGACAGAGCTCGGTGTGCAGGAGTCTGCTTCACATGATGACACGTGTGACCATAAAAGATGCAATCAGAGATCCTATTAGCTGGGACAACAGCAGCTCGGCCCTGAGCCCACAGGTCACTTGGTTTTGGGGACGTTTAGTAGGCCTGCCATCTTTGGGCAGTGGGACACAAGAGTGAGCAGAGGTACTGAAGGTGCAGCTTTTGAGCTTTGGTTCTTACACAGTGGAATAGGAGATGGCTTCAACGCCCCTTGTGGGACTGGAAGCAATGTAATGGGAGTTTGCTAATATCTGGGTGAATACTGTATGAGGCAGTATATCAAACGTGTTGGAATTGTGAAAAATATATTGAAGGTATATTTCAGATTGCTAAAATTGGCTAGAGTGAGAATCGGTATTACCCGAAGATTAAGGACAAAATATTTCTCATAATGTCTTAACAAATATTACCAAAAATAAAATCAGAGAAAAAATTGCTTATCCATTTAAAACTTAATATTATCTCTCAATAATGTTGTTTTCATTATTGTCAGTCTTGGGATACTGGTTGCACACGCATATGTCTGTGTTGAGGACCACAGTCCTATTTTTAAACATCAATGACACAACATTGGTCCCTAGGAGTCAGCATTGGCTGAGTGGTAGGGGATTTGATGTTATTGTTTGTTTGTGATACTGTTGACTTCAGTTGCTCTGAAGGGTGCTTTTCACAGCAAACAAGTGAGAATCTAGGAATGTGTTTTGTTTTGTTTTCTTGGATGCAATATTTCAGACAGTATTCTTAAGAAACCATTACTCTTTTTAAAAATAATTTTATTGGGGGTTCATACAACTCTTATCACAATCCATAGCTACATCCATTGTGTCAAGCACATTTGTACATTTGTTGCAATCAACAATCTCAAAACATTTGCTTTCTACTTGAGCCCTTGGTATCAGCTCCTCTATTTTCCCCTCCTCTGCCCACCTCCCTGACAAACCCTTAATAATTTATAAATTATTATTATTTTGTCATGTCTTACACTGTGTGATGTCTCTCTTCACTAACTTTTCTGTTGTCCATCCCCCAGGGATATGTAGATCCTTGTAATCTGTTCCCCCGTTCTACGCCACCTTCCCTCCACCCTCCCAGCATCGCCACTCTCACCACTGATCCTGAAGGGATCATCTATCCTGGATTCCCTGTGTTTTCAGTTCCTTTCTGTACCAGTGTACATCCTCTGGTCTAGTTGGATTTGGAAGGTAGAATTTGGATCATGATAGCATCGGGGGGAGGGTAAGTATTAAAAAATGGAGGAAAATTGTATATTTCACCAGTGCTATATTGCACCCTGACTGGCTCATCTCCTCCCTGCAGCACTTCTGTAAGCAGGGGACAATATTCTTAAGAAACCATTATTCTTAAAACAAAACAAACAACAGCAACAACAAAACTAGCCATGAAAGGGGTAGAGCGAAATATTAGGAACATGGAACAAAGGCCAGCAGTTTGTGTTTCTAGAGTCACTGCCTTTGATACAGCCTAGTTCATTGCAGCCAAACTTTGGAATATTAGATGCTTTCCACACTAATTCTATACCTAAACGAGTGTGAGAAGGGGATTTCCAGGGTGACAGCCGTCAGTGTCGACGACCTGGGGAAGGAAAACGTGAACCCACTGGCCACAGCCGCCCTTAGTGCTGGCTCCATCCCTCTGTCACTGAGTCTCACAGACTCATAAAGAGAAGAGGCCTCCACGGACTTTCCCACAGAGAAAAGGCTGTCACAGGCGTTGTCTCTTGACTGTTTTATCCTATTACTTGTCTGCCTAAGCCGTTTCTCAGGCGTGAGTTCTTAGCAGTTTCTTGACATTTACTGCTTAAGCTTTAGAGTACAGACTTTGTCATATCCGCACTTAAACGATCTTCACTGCTTGACCTTTGGGTTAATTCCTAATGCTTGATTTACTGAAATCTTGGACAAATTCATGACTCTTTCTCAAATCCCTCTACTTTGGACAGGACTATGCTGTGTTTTGCTTTTCACAAACTCCATTGTCCTCCTCCTTTTTCTCCTCCATTGACAGAGAGCAAACGTTCGCACTCTCTAAGCTGAAGCCTGAGAGGTATCCCTTCAGACTCCATGAATATTCTAGGCATGATAAACAGATGCTAGATGGGACACTACGACACCCTTGTCAATCCATATGTGGAAGAAGATAAGTCTGGAGGAAGATTTTTGTTCATGACAAGATTAAAAACAACTTTTTTTGAATCTTTACTGTTTGTAAGAGTCCGGTGCTGTTTCAGGATGAGCTGGGAAAAGTGTTGAAACCATTTTACAATGATTTAGGGAGACGCTAATAAATCAGGAAAGATGTGCTTTGGGTAGTATACTCTCACCACATACGAGTATCTTCAAGCTGCATGCTAGGCAGCTAATCCAAGGCACTAGACAATATAAAGAAGAACACGGCACTAGATCCGAGGAAGCTTTATTAATAGGCCACAATATGCTGATGATCCAAACTTGCTTTCAGAAAGCAAGGAGGTCTTAAAACATGTGCTGATGAAGATCAAACACTACACAGTATGGATTGAACCTCAACATAAAGCAAATAAAAATCCTCACAACTGGGTGAAAAGTTCGCATCACGATAAAACTGAACAGATGAAAGCTGCCAACTATTTCATCTTGCATGGATCTATAACCAACACTCACAAAAGCAGCAATAAAAATGCAAAGGATGTATTTCATTGGACAAATCTGCTTCACAAGGAATCTTTGAGGTATTGAAGTACAAGGATGTCATTTGTACACACCGGTGTGCCTGACACAGGTCCTGGGCTTGTCAATTGGCTCCTTGTGTAAGTGAAAGTTGGACATTGAATAAGAAAGCATGAAGAATAATTTGAATTATGGCTCTGGTGAAGAATATTGAAAGCATCATACACTTTCAAAAACAAACCCAAAATTGTCTTGGAAGAAGTATAGTCAGAAAACTTTCTAGAAGCAAGGATGGGGAGACTTTGTCTCTCATACTTTGAACATGTTGTCAGGAAAGCCCTGTCCCTGGAAAGCAGGGGGACAGAGAAAAAGCGGTAAAGCAGAGGGACAGAGAAAAAGAGGAAGCATTTCCGTGAAATGAATTGGCACAGTGATTGCAACAATGGGTTCAAAGGTAACACCAATTGTGAGAATGTTGTAAGATAGGGCATTGTTTCTTTCTGTTCTACATTTCTTTAGATGGGTTATCGATTGCAAAAGCTTTGAAATTTAAGAAAAATTGAGTGAAGTAAAAATGAGACACAGGAACTCTGGAGAGAGTGAGAGACAAAGACACAAACATTGGAGACAATGTAGGGAGCAATGCATAGTCATCTGTGGACAGGACACATGTTTCATGAAAGGCCGCAATATGAAACAAGACAAGGAATGGTGTTTAGTGTCATATCATAGGAAGTCTTCAAACCCATGTGACATTTTCTCAGAATGATGCAGAAAAGGTGATTCAAGTGTTTTGGTAAGAGAAGTGGTGTGATTTAGATTACAGCTTTCTATAAGTCTACATTTGGTAATTAGGGCTCTCATAAAGTACTTACAATGAGATCCTTCAAGCAGATACAATGAGAATGATGATATATTACAATAACATAACCAATATCATTAAATAATACCTGTATTATTGAATGAAGATCCAAGTTGCTGCATAAGCTATCACCTTAAACTTAATAAAATATTGAATAAAAATAAATTTATGCTTAAGTATATTTTTTCATGCCCTCTTGTCTAGAGACCTCATTGACAAGACACAACTCAAATATTATTTCTACAGGTGGGACTCTGTGCCCCAAACAGTTTTAACTCCTTTATTATAAATGTCTATAGACATCTTCCCACCATGGGGCTGTCAGCATGCTGTATGTGGTGACATGCCTGTTTCTGTGGGGCTGGAAATGATGCCAGACGTATTTCCAATACCAGCAGAATCACCCGTGTTGAACAGGTTTTTTGCAGAGCTTCCAAACTAAGAACAGCCTCGAAAGTAGGAAGAGTTCATCCAGTTCTGAGGGATTAGTCAAAGGAAGTCTTATGAATGGCAGTGGGAAATAACCCGTGTTATTCTAGAAGACAAGGTTCAAAGGAACCACAATTATGACTGGGAAAGAGCTATGTCCTCAACATAGAGGTGATCTTAATGTGTGGATAGAACAAAGTTCCTGAAACATTCACCTGCAGAGGAGGGATGGCACAAAACGAGGGGGAGCACCTCTGAAAACAACCATTGATCATCAGAACATGCAGAAAATCGACTGTCTGGCATCTGAATTGAGGAAAATTTGAAGCTGTCAAACGTGAAATGTAGTGCATAAAGATCAATGTCCTAGTCATTAGTGAGCTTAAATGCGCTGGAATTGCCCACTTTGAATCTGCCAATCATATGGTTTACTATGACAGGAATGAAAAACTCATGAGGAATGGTATGACATTCATTATAAAAAATTCAATATCTTGAAGTACAATATTATATATTATATATTAATATATTTAAGTCTACAAAGTAACCCTTCTGATAGAATTATTATTCAACTTTGCTTATCAATGACTATTCAATGTTGTGTTGAATAATTTAAATAATTCTGACTTTTCCAGTATGAAATTGATCAAGTTGCATTGGTAATATCTGGAAATTGGAATTGGCAAATTTGAAACAAAGATACAAGAAGAGTAGTTGGAAAATCTGGCCTAGTTGGAAATGAAGCTGGAGATTGTATGATAGAATTTTGCAAGACCAGCAACTTCATCGCAACCACCTTTTCACGTCCACATCAAAGAAGGCGATCCACATGGATCTCACCATATTGGATGCACAGGAATCAAATTAGCCACATCTCTGTAAAGAGATAATGGAAAAGTTCAATATCAGCAGCCAAAACAAGGCCAGAGTTCCTCTGTGGAAGGGACTCTCTATTGCTCATATGTTAGTTCAGGTTAAGTGGAAAAAATAAAAAGAAGTCCATGAGAACAGAAACATGACCTTGAACACATCCCACCTGAAATTAGGGGGTCACCATGAATTGGTTGCCGCTTTCAAGTCACCTGAAATTTTTAGAGAAGAGTGATCTTGGACAAATGTTGAAACACATATGAAGTGTCATGAAACGGAGAGTGCAGATGTCTATGTTGTCCATGTTAGGGGCCATTGAAACAAAATCAGCAGACTTTAATTATATCATCATTGCCGGCCATGGGGCTACAGATAACTAAGCCGCCACTATTTTAAAAAATAGATTCCTTACATAAAGAGAAAAATTGAGGCTAAGAAAAAGGAAAGAAAGTTATGTGAGAATTAAGCAATGAGTACTACACCAAGTGAGAGAAGAAAGTATAGAAAGTAATAGTTTTAGTTAAATGTATTTTCTAACATACTTTGAACTCACTGTGCTGTTGGTTTTTGTACCATTTCCTTTCATTTTGCTACTGGGTTATATTTGTACATAAAATTTTTGGATTAAATTTCTCGAAATATTGACATCTAACTCTCCAAGGATCTGTATGTGTAGCTACATATATTATGTGTATATGTATGTAAACATTGGCTTATCGGTGTGTTGTTAGGAGCTTGTCAGTCAGTTCCAACTCACCCTATGTCATGACAGGATGACGTGCTACCAAGTCCTCTGCCATTCTCACACTTGTTCTTATGTTTCAGCCCGTTGTTGCAGCCAGTGTGTCAAACCATCGTGTCGAGGGTCCTCTCCTTTTCACGGCCCCTCTATTTCACCAAGCACAAGGTCCTTTCCCTTTGGTCGCTCCTGACATGTTCAAAGTGTACGAGGCAAAGCCTCACCATCCTGCCTCTAAGCAGCATCCTGGCTGTTTTCTCCCAAGACAGATTTGTTTGTTCTTTTGGCAGTCCATGGTACCTTCGATAATCTTAATTCAAATGCATGGATTCTGCTTTGGAATTTTATTCACTGTCCACCTTTCACATCCATCTTAAGCAATTGAAGATGTTGTGGCTTGGGTCAGGCTCCCCTTAGTCATTCAAGTAACCTCCATGCTACTCAACACTTCAAAGAGGTTTATGCAGTCACTGGGCCCAATGGGAGTCTTTGCTTGCTCTTACATCTGCTTCAGGGAGCATTGATTTTTGATCCAAGCAAGATGGAATCTTTAACAATTTCCTTCCTTTCTCCATTCATCATGATGTTACCTATTGGTCTAGTTGTGAGGACTTAGCTTTCTTTACCTGTCTGTCATATTTATTTAAAATTTCATGTAGACTTCTCTATAAGTTTATCTAGACAGATAAACACACACATACTTACATAGCTTTTCCATCCATTGCTTTTCATGTTCTTCTAGGAGAAGAACTTTATTTTATTCCCATTGAAATTCACCTCAATGTCTTCAATATTAGCCTGGGATGTTAGTACAAATTTGTAAATTATTAATAAAACAGTAAACTTGACTAACATAGTAAAAACTATTCAACTAGAACTATAACATGCCTAGAATTCATTATCTGATCAAAACACCATATATACTCAAATATAAGCCAATTCGAGTATAAGCCAAGGAACCTAATTATTACCTGGGAAACCAGAAGAACTTATAGACTCAAGTATAAGCCGTAGGTAGAAAATGAAGAAGCTATTGGTGAGTTTCAATAATCAAAACAAATGAAAATAAAATTACTAAAAATTGAGACATCGGTGGGGTAATGTATTTAAATATTTATTTTAAATAAAAACATAAATAAAAGGACTATATGTCATTTAACATTAGTAAACCAGCACAGTAAGTGGAAAATAGGTTCAACAAAAATAATAAGGTATCAACAATGATAACTTAAGAGTACTATTCCCTGAGCTAAATCAGCAACCAAGTTCAAATGTAAAGAGTTAAAATCCTTCAAAACTGGATCCCTCGTCATCATCCATATCCCAATGCAGAGCTTCAGCTGGTGTGAGGTCATCATAGACGCTGTCCTCACTGAGATCGCCGTCATCACCATCACTGCTGTCATTTTCATACAAAACACAGTCCTCACTGCCATCCATAGCATTACTAATACTGCATTTCTGGAAGGCACGTCGCACCATGTCGTCTGGAATGTCTTCCCATGCATCTCGAACCCACTTTGCTATTAACTCTAGGTCAGGCTACATGAGATTTCCTCCTTTTGTTAGTTTGTGTGGGGGGTCTTGGGGGGGACCCTAGTGAGATGGTACACCTCGCTGGGGTACCACTGACTCGATATAAGCCGAACCCCAGTTTTCCAGCACATTTTTGTGTGCTGAAAAACTTGGCTTATACACAAGTATATACAGTTGTGTATTTTAGACAAAACAGGCATAAGTGGAACATCATACTAGGAACCAGCTTGGTAAAATGTCCACAAAAATCCGGTGAAAGATCACATCGCTTCTGTATGGGCTTCTCTGAGAACTCCCCTGTACACTGTCCAAAGCCGTGCACCTTTGGAGAGCAGATTGCCAAGTCTTTCTTCCACGGAGTGGTTGCTGTGTGCAAGCCACTGTCCATTTACTAAGCAGTTCGTGAGTATCCAATTTATCACAAAAGCTCCTTATTCGCCAGGTAATAAGCCCTTTAATTTGTTTAGTTTACTGAAGAATTTAAGGAAGTTGGAAAATTTTAAATCTTTCTTGATACTATTAATGCTTTGCAGTTTCTTTGTCACCATAATTTGGAAAGTTTAACTATAGGAAACCCCAGAGATTTACATGATGACTCCTAAGATGAAAGAAATCTGACTCAACGTCAGAGAATTACTCAAACAAAGCTATTTCAAAAGCCCTTAGCATGTGCAAAGGTGTTGTAGAGAGTTACCATGGTGATTTGACTCTGTCGTTTTCTAGTTATATAAGTAAATTACATGAGTCACAGAAACGGGGCAGGAAAGTTAGCACAGATACTTGCTCAGTCCCCTTGTGATCCACATGAGCAAAGTGCGGTTAAATGAGAAAATAAGTCACGCATATGTTATAAATAGAAGCCTAAAATTTATGATAACGCTATTTGGAGAATTTAAAGCAAACTTGACCTGTTTTATTGTCACTCACAGGAGGTTGTATTAACTTTAAGTATTCCATAACCTAAATTATTTTTTACAGCAAGGAGGGGAAGACGCCTTGTTGAACCCTTTGAAAGAAATTATTTTTCCAGCAGTTTAAACAGCTTAAAATGACATCCATGGAAAGTGAGAATTTCCAACTTTTGTCATATATTTAAAAGAGATAGTTCAATAACCTCACTGAAGACTTTATGTACTTTCTGACCTTATTTGAAACCCCCCAGAAATGAAAGTTGTCAAACCTTCTCTTAGGAAGCCTTTTCACCACTGTCTACTTTGAAGTGCTATTCACTCCTCTGTTTTTAAAATCACATTTCTTCAAGTCAGCATCAATCACTTTTTTTCACCATTGTTATGTGGCTAACATAGAAAAATTGTTGATATATTGTGAATAAATAACAAAAAAGGTTACCTGCCATTATTTCTCCTTTTCTCTGTAAAAGATGTTTACTTAATACCTTGTAACCACTGTTGTTGTTGTTGCTGCTGCTGCTGCTGTTGTTGTTGTTGTTGTTAGGTGCCACCATTCTAGTTCTTAACCTTAGCAACCTGACTCACAAGTCATTTAAGTGCTGGCAGGGTCGATCCCATCCTCCTAATTATTGCTGTGTTTGAGCCTATAATTTCAGCTACCGTATTAATCCAGTTCATTCAGGGGCTTCCTCTTTTTGCTGCCCCTTTAGTTTATGTCCCTTTCCAGTGCTTGGTCTCTCCTAATAACATGCTCAAATATGTAAAATGAAATCTCATGATCCTTGCATCTGAGGAGCATTCAGGTTGTACTTCTTCCAAGACATTTGTTTCCTCTTCTGGTATTCCATGGGACTTTAAAAATTCTCCAAGTGTACCCTATGATAGGCCTTGTTTTGAAAATAGATAATGGCAACTGAGATACAAAATAATTCATTTTCTATAGATAGACCTGCAAGCTGAACAGATACAGGGAAAATGGGACAATATCCATTAATATATGTATAGATCAGATAGAGGATATTTCTCCTTATGCCTTGACTTGTAACACAAACATATCTATGAGTAAATAGAGAATTTGGGGGACAAAACTATGACAACTTCTTAGACATAATCAAACACCGCGAAGGTTCAAGACCATAGTCTCAGGAAACACTGGGTCAATTGGCCTAACAGAATACACAAAAGTAATATTCTATACTTTGCTTTGGTTAGTTGTGATGAGGGACTTAAAATTGTGTGAGCATCCATCTAACGTGCAACTATTGGGCATTCCTCATCAGAGCAAAGAAGAGTAAAGAAAAACAAAAATGCACAGATATAATTAGTCAAATGGACTGAGAGATCAGGCCAACCTTTGTTTCCATGATCCTGAAGCCAGAGTAAATTGAGGGTTCCCAGTTACCATGGTGGAACACTCTATAAGGGATAACATCAAGAGATCCTGAATAGAGTGGGGGGAAAATGTGGATGAAACCTCAAAATTATTTTAAAAAACAAACAGACTAACTGGTTGGATAGAGACTGGTGAAACTCCCAATAGCTTTAAACATCGGCGGGCCTATAACTGAATTCACCCCTTAGCTCAATTCATTGTCAAAAACTACAGACAGATCTGCATGGTGAACTCTCACAAAGAGCAAGAGTGAGGATGTTCCCTAGAAGAAAGAATGGTGAGACTCCATCTTTCACACTTTAAACATGTTATCAGGAGAGACCAGTTCCTGGGAGGTGGGGGTGGCAGTGGACACCCTTCCTAGAGAAGTAGAAAGGCAATGACAAGACAGAAGACCATCAATGTGTGACTGCAACAATGACCTCTAACAGAAGAACTCTTATGAGGGTGGCACCGGGCGGGCAGTGTTTCCTTCTACTGCGCATAGTTCCCTATGGGTTAGACTGACGTCAAGGCACCTAGCAACAACGCAGGGTGAATAAGGAGCCCCTGTGATGCTGCCAGTTAAACAACCTTCTGTAGCGTCAATCTGAGTTGGAATCAACTGTATGAGAGTGGGTTTGGTTTATTGCTCTGTAGAGTGTACCATAGCAGTAGGGAGAACTACTTTCAATAATCCATCATTTGAGATGAAATGGCAAACACATTTCTAAGGCCAAAGCTTAGGATATAAAAGGGTTAGAGATAAAAGAAGGATTGGGAAGGGAAATAGGGAGGGAGTGGGGTAAGCCACAACACTGTGGATATGTTAGACAGGGTAGTCTAGAGAAACAAGACCAGAATGCTATATATATATATTAGTAGCATGTTATATATTATATATACACATATATTAGTATCAATATATAATTTATATTGTATAGCCAGATAGATAACATAAAAAATAAGCAGTTAATCTATAAAGCAGTACAAATGGCTCCGGGCAACTCACTCCCGTGGGTCAGCTGTGAGACACTGGCAGTCCTTCAAGTCTTGAGGGCCGCCAGGTAGTCCTCTGCAGAGCAATTCGGGCTATCCGGCCATGGGCACAGGCAGCAAACAGCAAGGCAGGTCACCAACACTCAGCCAGATGACAGGGTCCGACAGTCCCCAGCTCAAGAGATGTAAATTCCAATGGTGTGGCAACGCAGGTCTTGAAGGAACCTCAAATTACAGCGACACAGTCCACAGGTTAGGTGTCCCACAGGTAGTGTGGCTTGCAAATTGAGGCACAGATCAAGCAAGGTAGCCACACACTGGTGCAAGAGACAAGAAAGGCGAGACTCACGGAACCATTTATCTCTCTGCCCTTCAATTAATCCCACATGTGTTCATTGGCCAGGTTAGCACAATAAACCTTAACTATCTCAGTGGGGATTGAAACAAATGATGTGAAATAAATGTTTAACTTGAATTGTTCTGCCAACCTTCATCCAACGCACAATTTTTAAAAATTGCACAACCACGTGTAGATAATTATTAAAATATCATTAGTTATTAAACACGGTACACACACATGTAAAAAGGCATTGCTATGAAAGCTCCAGTTCATATACCTACAGGTTCAATCCAAATAAAATTATAAATTATTTTCTTGTGCTCAGAGGATGGATAGAGACAAATTATCTTAGGAATATTCATTAGAGGGCCTTAACAATAGGTTCAAGCAAAACCGAGATTTCAGAGGGCATCTGCTTGACCAGTTATATTCAAGGTAGAGGGCTCAGTTCATCGGGTTATGGAAATTGTTTTGGGGGATTCCATGGTGGTCATCAGGATGAGAATGGGGGCTTATTGTGAAGCAGCTTTAAGAAAATTAATAACTATATTAGTAAGGAAAAGGCAAGGAAAATTGTGCCAAGATTTATTTTTTCCCCATTACAGCAATATATCTGCTATTGTTTGAGGGCAGCCAGACCATATTAGGGGGAATTCATTGAGAGACGTTGCTCATTCCTCCCACAGCCTGATCTGGCCCTTCAGGTGCTTTCTTGTTTGTTTCCCTTTCTTTCTTCTGCTCTGCGCACAAACATTGACAAGAAACACAATTTGAGCCACTGGAGTGCAGGATTCTTTGGAGATTTCTGAGAAGATTAGAGAGATGAGACGACCACTTTCACCATTATATATTCATGAAGAATATGCTGAGAAACAATAACTTCAGATTTTGAAAATTTTGTATTAAAAGGGTGTCTATCATTTTTAAAAATACATTTTGATGTACCGGTGTGAGTGTGTGTGTGTGTGTGTTCTCTTTGAACACTGTAACTGATGCTTTCTTGTCCAGAAAGTATTGGTAAAGTGGATTTCAGAAAAGACAGTCTGACAATTGTGCCACAACTAGGAAAAGTTGTCCCATAACCTATGCCGTAACCTGTGCCTGGAGATGCTCAAATCCCATGCAATTGATACCACTGACTCAGACGGAAAAGTGAGCAAAGTAGCCTTTATGTGTAATAGCCATGCTAACTGGTCAATTCACATGTTTGTGTGGTTACTGTTGGAGCTGTCCACTGCTCCCAGAACAGAGCGACGCCCGGGTTGGGCTGTTCACTAGGGCTCCCTTGCCTGTAATCTTTAAGAAGCAGTGTGCCACACTTCCCTTCTAGGAGCTTCTGGTTGGGTTCACACCATTAGCTTTTTAGTTTACTCGTCAATTACAAACTGCATGTGCCCCAAGGCATCTCTCATTCAGCACAAACTCTCTGCTGTTGATTCCATTGGGGTTCACTGTGACCCTGCAGATAGAGTCAAACTTTCCTAGGATTTTCAGTGCTGCCACTTTCAACTTGTCCCAGGGGATAGCTGGTGCAGTTGAACAATGAACGTTTCCACTGGCAGCCAAGCGCAGTAATCCTGGAAACATCCAGACGCCTTTCCATCCACCACAGTTAAGAACCATATAAGCTGAGCATTTCTGACCACTAGACCACCCATGATAAGTCTACTGAAATTCTAAACCACAGAAAATCCAGAATGGATTTTATCTATTTTTTAAAGAAACAATTGTGTTTAATGTACTACTTTACTAAAGCATAACGATATTAGATTTCAAATCTCTCTGATAGCATTTTTCACCAATTTCATGCATGTGTCTCTTCTTTACCTTGCTAGGAAATGTCTATATGTAGAGTCTGCTATGTAAGCACGTTTCTATGTAAATCATTCATAGGACAACTGAGCAAATGTCCATTTGAAGATGTCTCACAAGTTAATAAGTTACTCAGAATTACTCTCAGTTCAACTCTCCAAAGATTGATTTTATCCTTTGCCTAAATATTTATTTTTGTGGTTGATTATGAATTTGTATTAAGTGGAGGTTCTCAGGAAAAACAAGAAATCAAGGAATGCCTTCCCATGCGTCCATCACGGGTAAAGAGAAGCCCAAATGGCGGCTGCCCTAAAAGCCTTCATTCTGCTGTGGAGATATCTGGAATTTACCCGTGTGGAAAGAAATACTTGCGTAATTTCAGCCTTAATGCTCCGGAATCAGTGAGCTGGCTTTAAACAACTGACAAAGAAGGCCCAGTATTAAGTTGGAGACAGCACTTGTGCTCTGCTGGTTTACAAGGGAGATTTTTTCCTCTCTTTCCCAGGCTGACTGGCATGAACCTGCCTTCTCCTGTTATCAGTAGCAAGAACTGGTTACGACTCCACTTCACATCTGACAGTAACCATCGGCGCAAAGGATTTAATGCTCAGTTTCAAGGTAAGAATGGCATATCTATAAGAAAACACATTGGTTCCTAAACTTGTAGCATTCGCTTGGTACAAATGGAACAAAAGATGAAAATTTTAAAATACCGTCTCTCTCTCTGAACTGGCAGCAACTAACAACTTATTAATAAAGTTTAATTACTGTGACAATGCACAGTCAAGCTACAGGTTTACCTAGAACGTTGCTAAGTTTTAAACAATAAATATGTCAACTTTATTGTAAATTTCTTTACCATATGATTTCTGTATTTAACTAAGAATGGTGTAGAATATCGGTTGCATGGAAGTTCAGAATTTTAACGGTGTTAGGCTGGCTTGACTAGAGAAACAAATCCAGCAACACTCGTCTATGTGTAAGAAACAGATTTATATCCGGGAGTAATGATATCAAGAAGGCATCCCAACCCAGTCCAACTCAACACAATCCCATGCTAATCTATCAGCCAACTTCAGACTCATGTAGTTGCAGGCCAGTGATTCAGAAAAATGAAGCAGGAAGATCACAGGTGGGTAGGTGCAGGCTCGTTTGGGTCCAAGATCAGCGGAAACCTGGCAGGATACTTCGCAGCTAAGCCATGGAGGTAGGCAGAGCTTCGTCTTGCTCTTAGACAAAAGGCTCCTGACAGCCAGGAGGTGTCATCAGGCTATGACTTGATTGACAGGTTTGGTTCCCCCAGTGGACATAATATCATCCAACCACCACATTAACATTTCAGTTTTATCCTAAATTCTGATCACAACACATACCTAATTTAGTTACTTATACATCAGTAAACCTCTTTAGAAGCCGCAATAAATATTACTTAAAAGTAATGAAAGAGCATTCAGAAATTCTTGAAGCTGGTTTTCATATTACATTTCAAGAGAAGGTGATGTCTAATTGATACTGTCTTTTTAAAATTTGTATTTAGGCTTCATTTAACAGGTGTATTATAGCTAATGCCATGTGTAGGAACACTATATGTGCAAGATTGGGGGCAATTCTAGATATCATGCTTTTAAGAAGCAGACTGACCAAATAGAGAGCTATCAGGATGGTGAGACAGCATTTGAACACTGACGAGAACCATTATAAGTCATGCGGAAAGGAACTGCACTAATTTGCTTTCTGTTTCTAGAGGGCTGGCCAATCACCAGCGATTGGAAGCAGCATGGTACCGGTTTCACTGATTCTGTGATAATGTGTAGTTCATCTAGGACAATCCTAAGTGCATCATAAAAGAGGAGATGGAGCAATAATTCGGGATGTGATTGGGACCCCCGTTCCACTGATCGTTTGTAACTGGCAAACATCTATCTCTTTGCAGTGGGAGGTCTCAAGATAATTAATTCTGAAGCAAATGGATATTTTTTGTCATACTAAGTATGCGTAGCAAGCATTTAAATCTTCTCCTTTACTTGTCCAAGATTTAATATTAGCAAGCCCCAATTTATATTGTATTTCCTTTTAATGGGATTAAAATAAAAAGAAAGCATGATTGTTTTTACCAACACTATTACCCAAATGGGAAGCTGTAGAAGCCCCCCCCCCCAGAACAATAATTGGAACTCTAATTGTAGGAAGGAATCTTTATGACATGGTCACCAAATCATACTTACTTATGATATTTTTTCTATCCAATATTCTGGCCATGTGCAAGAGTCTCCTATTATTCAGAGGAGGAAACTATTTTTTAAAACACATGCAAAAATTCCTATGCTCACTGCATTTTAAATATTACAGTGGGCACATTGATTATGAGGCATCATTCTTAAGAATATGAAATTTCATCACTGTTACTTTGTGTAAAATTATATTGAAATTATTTGTAATTCACATGAAAGCCTTGGTGGTGTCCACACTGCTAAGGCAATACTCCGGTGGTTTCACTCAAGGAGAAATACTGCTTTGTTTTCCAAGAGTCTGGTGTTCGGATAAAATTTTTATGACACCCCAAAACAAAGCATACATGCTTTTACGCCTGATGCTTTTATATAATGAATTGCGATTGCAAAACACTCTTCCTCTTTTAATGTTTGTCACTTGCATCTCCAACTTCTTTAGTAGCTGAGTCGTGCAGTTTCTTCTTTGATTTTTCATCTTCCGTCAAGCTGTGCCGAAAGTAGTAGTACAGTTCACTGACAATAAAATTGCTCTATCGTAGCCATTCCAAAAATAGATGCACTTTTAAGTTGCCTTTTTAGAAAACAGTACAAATTCAATAAAAGCTACCTGACAGATTTGCAATGACTGCTACATTGCTTGAGCTTACATTGAGTTATTGGATTACATGTGACATTTTATTTCTTGAAATCAGCTGAGAATTCAGACCTAACTCTATATGATGCATCAATCATTAATTATAACTTAATCAGTGTTAGCATAATCCATCATCTAGACATGTTTGAGGTCTACAACATGAATTTGTATGCACACACACATATATTCTTGAACTCTGAGAACCTCTTTATTACCAAATAGCTGTAAGTGTTGAAATCCCAGTTTACATGTTTGTCTGTCTATTTATAAAAATAAAACTTTCCTAAAATGAAATGTCCATTGATTTCTTTCACTGAAAAATCACTTTGAATGAAAGTACTCCCAATGAAATTATATAGCGAGAACACCCATCTCATAAATCAAAGGAAAACCTGAATATGGGTTTAGAACTTTTATTGACACGAATTATTAGCTTGCTGTTTAGTTTATATTTTGTACACCATTTGTTATTTTTATTTACAACAAAGGCTTATATATAAATTGATATTTTTAGCATTATTGAAAATATACTTTGGATCATTGAACACTTCGTTTTCAGATTTTCACATTAATTTAAATTTGGGTCATCTTTATGCATCCCTTGCCTACTTGGTGCCTACATTGTCTGTGGCATAAACGAGCCCTACTGGAGCTGTAGACTAAACACTGGATTGCTTACCGCAAGGTTGGTGGTTCAAGCCCATCAGTTACTCTGCTGGAGAACTTTGAGGCTTCTACAAACATTGATTCTTGGACATTCTCTCCAGGGTCACTGAAAGTAGGAATCAACTCAATGGCTTTGGAGTTTAGGGTGTTTGCTCCACTCAGGGACCGTGGCAATGGACCTCAATCTTAGTCAAGGCACCTTTTTGTCTTTTCCTTTAGAAGTTCTGAAAATGGTAACATACCTTATCTAGCACCTAGGAGGTACAATTCATGTTTGTTTAAGAAATGAAAGAAATCAATTGCTCATACTCTTCACAGGACTGCATAAAGGTTATTCTGCAAAGCTAGTGTAAAACCTTTAGAAAGGGCTATTACACTGCATTTATAACATTAGACTTAATTCACTCTCCTGCAAAGCAAAGATGTTTAAAAAATATGGACACAAAATAATTTTTCAATCAATATTCATGAGTGAAGTATATAACCTCATAACTTCTGAAAATGCCAAAACCTCACTGTCCTTACATGATGTCCACCCACCCTGCCCTATAGGACAGCACGGGACTGCCACTGTGCGTTTCTCACACTAACTCTCTGCAGGTGTAGAAAGTCCCGTGTTGCTTCACCACAGAGTGGCTGGTGGTTCCAACTGCTGACTTCCCAGTTGGCAGCCCATTGTGTTCATAGTCCATGGCAGGCCACCAGAGCTTCATTCCCAAGTGCTAAGCTACTACTTATTAAAGAACTACGGAATAAAAAGGGAACTTAAATAAATATCAATGCTTCTCCCAAACGTCCCGTACCAATGTGCTTAGTATTTTGTCAAACAAGCTCATTTACATGTTCCAAGCTGCGCAATCATGGCCTTGGTTTTTTCATTGAACACTTACAATTAGTCAACACCCTTTCTCCTGTCCTTCTCTATAAAACAGGAAGCATAATATCTACTTTCCAGTGTAACTGTAGATGTCTAATGCACATTGTGATCTAGCAAGTGCTCTGTGAGTGGCACTGAATTCTCTGAGCGTTCATTATTTATGGGTCAGTTTCCCACGACCATGATGGCTTCCTAACCCCAATGAACTAGCTTGGACATGTTGACATTCTAAAATTTGAGACATATAAAGGCCTCGAAAGTGAGCAGAATAACCTCAAAAATGAACAGGAGACATCCTGACATTCTAAAATTGAAGAGAGATAAATGACTCAAAAATAAGCAGAGTATTCTCTCACAGTGCTGATGGGAAATCAAATTGGTGTGACTACTTTGGAAAAAATGTTTTACTCTTAAACCGGCTTGCTTATCCCCATCAAAGCAAGCAATTCTGACTCAGACTTAGTGTGTGTTAGACTACACTGAGGCTCCCTAGGAATTCAGATGGCTGATTTCCAGGGGTAAATTGCCTGGTCTTTCTTTTAAGGTGCCTGGGTTAGACTCAAACTTTCAAACTTTCAGTCAAGAGCCAGGCATGCTAGCCATTAGCACCACCAAGAGACACCAGGCCTTCATTGACTCCAACAACTCCACTCTGTGCCTATACTGACAGAAATACATTCTTGTACATATCTGCAATAAAAATGTACAATTAATTTCCACAGATGCTTTATTCCTAATAGCTGAACCCTGAAATCATGAGAATGTCCATAAACAGTAGAACAAATAAAACAAGTATATATAGACTATAATGTAAAACTAAACAAAAATGAAAAAGACAAACCATTTCTACATGAAACCCTATAAGTGAATCTCTCTATAATGTTGAGGGAAAGAAGAAACAAAAGGGCAAATGTATATATTTTTAATCAATTTACTGGTGTCCATTTAAAAAATTCACTTTATTGGGGGCTTCTATAGCTCGATCACAATCCATACATATATGCATTGTGTCACTCACATCTGTACATATGTTGACTACTGATGGACTTTGGGTCTCCATTCTGCCCTCCCCCTCATTCACATCAATATGATTTGTTTTGTTCTGTTTTGTTTTGGGTCTTCAGTGAACGTGTCAGGGAAGGTGAGCATCATAGAGTGCCAGGTTAGTAGAACAGTGTTCTTGTATTGAGGCAGTTCTTGACAAGAGAAAAGTAAAAGGGAATAGAGGAAAGAACTGGGAGGCAAAGGACATCGGTAAAGGTCTAAATTCCAGCATGTGTGTTAGTTTAAGGAAAACTAGGGAAACAAATCTACAGAAACTCATATATGTATAAGAGAGAGTTTTATATAAAGTGAAAGTGTCCATTCAGAAGGCATTCAAACCCAGTCCAGTGCAAGACCATGAGTCCAACATTAGCCCATATAAACAACACCAATCTACAAAGTCCTCCTCAATCTCACAAAACACATGCAATGATGCGGAATACAGGAGGAAAGCCAAAGCAGAGAGAGTGTAACCATCTCAGCACTGGCAGGGATCTCTACATGGCTGCTCCAGTACCCAGGGCTGCTTTGGGGTAGGTCCATGTGGCTATTCCTTAGGAATGTCTGTAGGAAGTGAGTCTTGCCAGCTGAAGCAGGGATCTGGCTGAGGTAGCAGCACCTTGTTCCCATCATCTGAAAGCAAGAAACCCGAAAACTCGAAAGGCAAGGTTCACCAGCCATTTAGCTCTCTGCCCTTCAATTAATCACACATGTGTTTATCGGCCAGGTTGGCACAATAAATCTTAATTATCTCAGTATGTATACTTGTAAATAAATTTATATATTATGATAGGAGAATAGATCTATGTACATATTTTATTTATAAAGCATTAAATGGTCGATTTATATCAAGTTCAGTAATGTGAAAAATTAATGATGAGATGGGAGTGTAGCAATATTTTTTTACTGTGATTGTATTTTACTCTACTATTTTTTTAAATGTCTTTTGGTTAGAACAATTTCCTTCTAAAGGAAGAGGCTCAGAATTCCACTTAAGCATGACCAGGGAAAACACACCTAAGAAAAATCCCCACGCTGTTTCATAGCATGAGAGACTGTCCAAATTGAAGAAGTTTACCTTCCACACAAAGAAAGGGAGCTGAAGCATGATGTGGGTAACATTAAACAGCTTGTAAACTACAGAAGCTTCCCTCCTTGTCCCAAATCAACCTTTCTAACACTTAGTTCACTGTGGATTTTTTATGTTGTTGCAGCTATTTATTTTTAGAACATATTTCTTTGGGGTGCCGTGATTCCTTCTTGAAACATGGAAATCCTAATTTTTTTTAAAAGGCCAACCTTTTAAGATAGTGACGATACAGACTCATCTTTGTGTATCTTCTCAGATTAGCTTTTCAAAGCAGAATATGGGAAGAGAATTCAAAGACATCTGTTTCACTGATGATGGGTGAGGGGTGTGTGGGAAAGAAGAACACACTGGAGAAAGAAGTGTTTAATGTTAAAATGAAAGCAAGAGTAACGAAGGGGAAACATGAAGGTGGAGGAGGTGCAGAGAGGTAAATTAATGTATATGCTAAATTAAAGATCATGGTAAGTAAAGGAAAATAAAAATGATTAGCAGAATAGCGAAGAACTAGACTTGTGAGTAGGTTTGATGACTGTCCTTGCAGGTTTCCTTTAAATGACACAGACACATTAAAATGAGGGGAACTGACCAGCAAAGCTTCCTGCCTGCAGTGTTAATTGTGCCATTGTTCTGCCAACATAGTGTCCATCTCATGGTTTAAGAGTGTGTGGGAATTAGAAGCAATCAAAAGCAAGCCATGAACTGATGGCTTGAGGAATTTTATTAACATCCCTGTCTTTTTTCACATGGCAACTTTAGTTCTAGGTTTTATAAAATGAGAATGCGAGTGATAAAAGCAGTCTCCTGTAGACAGATGTTTCCATTCAAAATATGACACTGAAGCAGCTTTTATAGTGCCTAGAATGGCATTGCTTGACATCTCTTTAACCCAGCTCGGTAATCTTAGTGGAGGAATGTATCTGTCCTTCCCTGTCTACCTTTCTCACATAGATTGAAAAGTCTAATGAGTCCCTTGGGACATTTTATTACTTTCATACGTTTCCTAGAAAATTTTAACAATTGTTCAGAGTACGCTTCTATCTTTAATAATTTATCTCATTTTGTTCCATTTCTTGACCCCATCTCATAACCAAAGTACAATAGTAATTTATTATATGCCTCTTCAAGTTATTTTGAAGTTAGATTTTATTCTGTACATTTCTGAAATCCCAAAAATGTGCCCTGCAGTCTGCTAAGAAGTGTGGAGCTAAAAATGAGAAGTTACATTCTTATTTTTGGTGTCTACTGAAGAAGACAAGTAAACATATACAGTATCAATTGTAATACAAGGTGAAATAACTTATGCACAAAATGCTATAGAATCAGAAAACTCATCTAGAGAAGCAGGAAAGAGCAGAAAGACTACTGGAGACTGCCACCTAAGGGAGAAACTGTCTGAAAATGAGGACAGAGTCTCCAGAGTTAGAAAGAAAAAAATCAAAGAGAAGAGCGTGAGTCCACCAATTACCTATGATATGCAAAAGTGTGCTCAAGCAACCAAAATTCGCACAGTCCAATATTAGAACAAGCGGAGAAGGAGTGGGAGAGCGATGGGGAGACCTTTTCCACCATCGCTGAGGACGGGGCTGGATGGAGCGTAAGCAATCAAGATGACTGATGGGTGAGGGAAAAGGGGAAACCGACACCAACAATTGTATTGAACATATTGCTAGGAAGCGCTACTTTCTAGTTCACAGAGCCTACTGAGGGATAGGAGGGGAAGATGAAGGTCAGGATGGGGGTGGGCAGTGGGGAAGAAACCAGGAATACGTGCCTGTCGGACAGGACTTGCCAAAAGCTGAACCTCAGCACAGAAGACTGGCCCAAGAAGTTCAAGATTGCAAAAGAAGAAAATTAAGTTTGCTGACCTAAGTAAATTGGCTCTAAGTGGACACAATGCCCCTTGCTCCAAGTCTCGACCATGATAAAATGTAAAGCCTTACTGTATTTAAGAAATAATGCGTCTCTTAGAAGTGTGTGCTTGGTGGTGGTGGTGGGAGAAACTTAGACAAAGGAGGAGCCAAAGGATACATACCAGCCAGTCCTCCGCAGAGGCCAGAGAGCAACGTGCTGGACACGAGAAGGATGCGTGGTTTGATACAGGACTTGATGGCATGTTTCAGGCTCAATAAGCAATGCCCTGGTTTCCTGCCCCCTCCAGCAAGCGTGTCACTTAGTGCATGGGACACATGTTAGTGGCAGGCTTACTGTGTACCGCTAACCAGCCTAGCTAAAGACAAGGTCTATCTTCGGTTGTACTTTATGTTCTGTTAAGAGAGAACTTCAAGAAGATAATAATTCTTGGAGGACTATTAGGGACGGTGGTCAGACCAAGCCCTTTTGAAAGTAATAGTTGAACTATCTCTGCCTGCCTTGTGGCTGTCAAGAAAAAGCCAAGTCAGCAGAAAGAAAGGCCAAGGAGGAGCAAGAACCACACACACACACACACACAAACACACACACACACACACACATTTTAAAGTCAACGATGTGAAAAGGGAGCGTGATATCAGGAGAAAATCCTAGACACTTTGCAGGAAGCCCCATGGGAATAATTTGCATTTTATCAGCACATGAAGGGAAAGCTTTGAGAAGTTTGAAATGAGGGCATGAGGTCAACTGCTTTGTATTTTGACTGCACCATGTGTGTTGTTATGCTGCAGACGCCAGTCTACAAAGTACGATCTGACTCCATTGATGAGTTATGGCGTTCACGGTCAATTAATAAATGGTCGTGTTGGATTTCACAACAGTGTGTCTCCATCTCTTGGTGGTGGGCACAAACTTGCAACAGGAAACACTGCACAGGGCTGACAATTGATGCCTTCGTGTGGGGAGGTTGAGCTGTGATGACTTCAGTGGGATGTGCTCCCAGGTGTCTGTAACTCCTGTGCTCCTTCAGTTTAAATACAAATTGGTGAAGGAATTCTCCCTGACTACAACATGTTACATTGATGGCAACCCTGTTTCTTAAACTCGACCTGTTTGCCTTCATGAAGAAGGGAAAGGTGGTTTGTTTTATTTTCTGTCTCAGCGGAGTAAGATACCATAAAATAAAAATGCCTTTGGAACAGATGTTCTATGTCTACTAAGAAAGGACAAAGAAAAGGAAGTGCGCTTAAATTTCACTAATCATTATTTTGACTAGACAATAGAAGTAATTCCATACTAATGTTGAGACATGAGAATTCATTTCTTAAGAAAAGTATGCAATATGATTCAGTAGAAGTGCTAAAGTAAAGATTTGAAATCTTAACTAGAGGCACAGTAATGGAACAAATGAACTTTTAAGATTGCTCCAGACCTTTTATTTAAGTCGATGAGTTTTTACTTATTAATTTATTTAAAGTCGAGTGAGATATTGCTACAGGGCACAATGTAATAATTACACATACGTCCATCTGACTAAGACCTTTCTCTAAATAATGAAATATGATTATGTTAGAGAATTGTGAGTTACTAATGTAATCCAATAAATCTCAGCTCTTTAAAACACACTAAGATGTGGCAACAGCAGGTGGATGATGAGTTCTTATGCTTGAAGAATACGAAAGCTTCAGAGGGTTATGCTTCCCTTGGTAGTCTTCCTGCAATCTGTATGTACATGATAGAAGACATACTTTCACCCCAGCATTCAGTGTATCACCCCTTAACTTAATTTGTTCTTCATGCTCACTTCCTCTTGCCGGCAGTATAACCAGGCAAAGCTGCCAACAAAAGATGGAGTGGTTGTTTGTTAAATGCTCTTCTTCAGCCCTTGTAGCTGAAGCAGCATGCACTTTCTGGGTCGAGAATGCTAGATTACAAATCAAGGATCCAGCCCCTTGATTAGTCATCACATTCATTTTCAGTTAATAAATGGCCGTTGGAATTAAAGTACCACGATATACATTTGTGCATATCAGGAGGTTGTCACAAAGTCATGATCAAAGCCTGGCATTTTCCTTTCACAGTCTGCAGCTGCTCGGTCAGTGAGCTGTAGTTATGTTATTGCTCGCCCAAAGTCATTATCAACGATGGCTGTAGGGACATTGTAGCTCAGTCACAGCTGTGCGTAACACAGGAAGACTTGAAATGCACAAGCAGCATTGGGCTTGTTCTCTTTGTTGTCCATGTCAGGTTACATAAATTGGGTTAAGTGAAGCTGTCTGTCAATGTAATACCGATAGCAGAATGACATTGTTATTCTGGTGGATTCTTTAGTTCACCAGAACTTCATGCCCCTTAAAAATGATAATATGAATGTCTCAAAATATAAATGAAACATCCATAATTAATCTGTATGTAATTTTCAGGAGGATTTGGGAAGCAGGAGCCACTGAAACTGCAATTATCAGATTGGGAACAAGTTTATTTTTGTGCACATGCAGAATCTGATTCCCTGCGGTTGCTTCGGATTATTTCATGTTTGCTTTCAGTCCCTCCTTTTTTTCCACCACCCTTCCCAAGAAGCATCTGAGACTGCCTTCTCTCTGCAATCTCATTCTAATTGTTAGTTTTTACAGGCTTTCAAGACTGTGACTACTGTCACCTTTTCATTTTAAAGGTTGTAGGTTTTCTTCCCCAAGTGATCACAGTTAATTTATGACGATGACATAGCAGTTTACTAATCTGAGGAATGTAATGTGGCAGAGATACAAGTGCAAAGTGTTTCCCTGCAGGCTTCTGAACTTTACTTTGAAACTAACAATCACTTTGCTTTCAACAGACATGCATTCAGAGTATTCAGCTAATATGTCTGTCATAGAAAATATTTTTGAAGTTGCCATAATGTCCTTCTCAGTTAATTAAGGGTGACCTATGCGTGTCAGAGCAGCTCTGGACTCCACAGGTGGCTGTGTCCGTTGCTTTGCTGCAGGAGCACACTCACCAGACCTTTATTCTGAGGGTAATGTGAGCGGCCTGTCCATCAATTGATAACAGCACTGTGTGTGAAAATATGGACTTATAGCTGACCCTAGGAACAAGACAGATCTGAACCCACTTATGCGTGGATTTTTCCCTGTTGCTACAGTGTGATTGCGAGTGTCCTCTCGACCCCGCGTGCCACTACTCTCCACGTGACCAGCTACAACAGGGGTCTGGGGACTGGGATCGATATTTAATGGACCCGCAGAGTTTAAATCTTTGTAATGCAAGGTCAATGGTAACTATCCTGAGATGTCCAGCAGTGGTGGAGGTCGCAGTCCTAACCCCCAAGGTGCTCAAGAGTAAACTCTATTTGAGTAAGATGACAAACAGCCACTGTGCAGAAAACCATGAGTGCCCCCGCTCCTATGTGCTCTGGAACCTCGCACAGAGTACCCCAATGTCTCCTCATTGAGTCCTCTGAAGAGCGCAGACCTGAACCAGTACGCAGCTGCAGACTTGCCCCAGCTGTGGGGCAGCTGGCAGCTTCTCCTCTGATCGATTAGTGCCGGCTGTACCAGTTTCTAAATATATTCTTTAATATCATCCCTGAATATATTCATGAGAGCTATATGTGACTAGAATTTATTGCGCATGGCATTAAGTTCTATAGAAATAGGCAGGATTTATTGAAGTCAGCATTATGCTCTATTGAAATAGGCAGGAGAAGAAAACAATCGAAATAGTCCTACTTTGAACACATGGGCTCACCAAGGGTTGGCATTGACTTTCCGATAAGCAACAACGACAACAAAAATGTGCTAACATAAAATAGAGCTTGTGCAAGTATATGTTTTTAAGTAGAAAGACATTTCCATTCCTTTTGCTGCCTCTGAAACATATCCATCGATATGAATTTGCTGACTGAATTGATTACATCTATAAAGTTGATAATAACTATATCCCCAAATAAAATCTACATATCATTTGGGGGTACTTCAAGATATCTTTTGGGGGATTCAACTTAACCATCATATTTCAGTTTCAAGGGTGACAACTGTATGTCCCTGCTCAGGAATTGCCTTAGCCCCAAGTTATGCACATAGGCATGCACACACCAGAACCCTCAATGATTTGACTCTAGTCTGACTTTTCATCACACGAATATTTTAGTTTATTCCAAAAGTCCCCTGCTCCTGCCATGTGAAATACTCTCTGTGGACTGCGCACATCATTCACTTTGATTCCAGCTGTCTCAGTGCAGCAGTCAGTTGCTCAAATTCCTCTTGGAGGAAACTTTTCTAAACCTCACGGTCAGTTATCAATCATGCACCCGCTTATATTCTCACACCTCTAATGTTCCTATGCCTTTCAATATCAACTAATTCCTTGCATCATAGCTGTAGGTACACAATAAAATACTATTTTAAATTATTGTTATTAGTATCTGGAAGAGAAAAGGCACATTATTTATAGCCTCCAGAGAAGGGTTGAATGAAGGTTTATTGAATTAATCTAGTATAACTCAATACCAGAACAAATTGAACACACATAAAATGCTAGATTTGGGTAGAGAGAAGAAAGCCTTGACATGTGAAATGAGAAGACTGTTGTGAGTTTGAAAAAGCAAGAGAACTGAATCCAACTGGAGGCACTTGAGTAGAAAATCCTGATAGTCTTTTCTGGAAAAGTTGCCTTGAAAGCGCCATTTCTATGCTGACACATCATGGAGTCGTCTTGCGTTGAGGTTAACTACGCTATAACTCATTGGTTCTCAACCTGTGGGTCGTGACCCCTTTGGGGGTCGAACGACCCTTTCACAGGGTTCACCTTAGAAAAGACATAAATATTTCACAATATATAATTGCATATTTTTTTGTGATTAATCACTGTTTAATTATATTTAATTATGTTAAATTTGTAACAATGAAAATATATCCTGCCTATCAGATATTTACATTGTGATTCATAACAGTAACAAAATTACAGTTATAAAGTGGCAATGAAAATAATTTTATGACTAGGGTTCACCACAACACGAGCAACTGTATGAAAGGGTCGCGGCATTAGGAAGGTGGAGAACTGCTATAACTAGTTTTTCAGTAGAACCGTTCTTTAAGTGATCCTTAGCTAGTTGACACTTGGACTAATTCTGTTCTGAACTTGACTGTCTCAACTCAACAAGTAGAGTGTTCTCTAGAGTAGAGATGAAATGATTGCACATGGCAGTGCACCAAAGTGAATGTGGTACAGCATTCAAACATGTCAGGAGGTCATGTCTGAGGAAGAGAATAGTACGGAAGAAGAAGTGCAAGCTGCACTGAAGGCATTGGGAAACAGGATTCCAGAATTGATGGGACATTACCTGTAATAGCTCAAGGAACCTATGCAATGCAGATGGTGCTCACTTTTCCATGCTAAGGAATTTGGAAGACAGCTTGTTGGTCAGCCAACTGAAAGAGATCTATATTTGTGCTCATTCAAGGAAAAGTGACCCACTCTAATGGGTACCTTTTAAATTAAGTAATATAAATATAACATGCAAATAATTTTTTTCTGAAATCATTAAATAGCAGATACCAAAGCACATAGCCAGGGAGCTTCCAGAATTTCAATCCAGATTCAGAAGAAGAATTTAAATGAAGTATATCTTTGCTGACATCAGATGGATCTTGGCTGAAAGCAGAAAGTACTAGAAGAATGGTTACCTGTGCTTCATTAACTATTCAAATCACTTGACTATGTATATCAGGGCAAATCATGGATAACATTGCAAATACTAAGAATTACATAATATTTCATTGTTTATGTGGAAATTTTATTGTTATTAAAAGTAATTTATTATTTGAAATGTGCAGATTATACATCCTTGCTTCCTGAAAATAAGGAAGCCTTGAATCACTTGATGATGAATAGTTTTTATGTGAGTCCTAAATGACTTGCTCTCACCTAACAATGTGGAAACTGTACATCGATCAAGAGGCAGTCTATTAACAGAACTAGAAAATACTGTGTGTTTTAAAATCAGAAAAGGAACTTGTCAGGGTTTTATATTTTTACCACACTTCTTCAGTCTGTAACTTAAGTAGCATAACCATATGAAGAACTTGGCGTCATGATTAGAAGAATGTTCATTAACAATCTCTGAGACGTGGAAGATACAACCTTGCTGGCTATAAGCATTTACAAATGACGCTCAAAGACTATAACCTTCCGTAAATACTACTGTCAACAAAAATAAAACAAAGAGTCTTCAGAGTTGGACAAACAAGCAACATCAAAACAAACAAAGAAAATCAGGGTTTGCCCAGCTTTTATTTTTCTTGCAGTTACAGCAGTCAGAGAACCAAGTGACATATTGCATTGTTCAGATCTGCTGGTAAACGTCTCTTTAAAGCATTATAAATCAAAGATATCACTTTGTAGACAAGGTTCACCAGACCTATCCATGGTGTTTTCAATAATCTCACATGCATTCAAAACCTGCACCATGAATAAAGTAGACAGAAGAATTGCTCCTTTGCATAATGGCATGGGTGCAGACTGTTGAATATATCATGGACTTCCAGAAGAGAGCGCAATCTTTTTCGGAAAAAGTATAGCTGGAATGTTAATTATAGGCTTTCTCAAGTACATTTGATATGAAATGTAGAGGGTCCAATCCCTGGAGAAGGGCAACATGTTTGTAAACAGAGGGAAAAGAGTAAGACCACCACAGAGATGGATTGACCTGGCACCTATAACAATGCGATGGATGCTTGGGATTAGGACACAGTGCTGCACAGTTTTGTTCTGTTGGGAGAAACAAATGCACCCATCAGCAAAACCTTGGGTCATTATCTCCAGCACTCTTGCAGTATACATTATTGATGCAAGACACACTGGAAGCACATTTAAACACAAAAGTGGTCTACCTTGCTCTGAAGAGCTTTTAAAATTTCTCTCTGATGCTCCATTTCTATAATATTGACAAGATTCACAAGAGAGTCTAGGCCAGAGTGGTGGCTCTGAATGTAAGTGAAGAGTATGGATTTATTTCCCCTTTGTTTTCAAGAGCAGAAGTGTGTGAGTCATAAAGGCTCGCTACTAGACTCCACTGCATACATGCCCATACTGATTCAAAACCAAAAGGGTTCAGTCTGCCATCTGTGGATCGTGACAGACCAATTCTTTCAATAATAAGATACTCATATCCTTGTCTGTCTCCCAAGAGGCCAGGCCTTCAACAGAATACAACAAAGCTGGGGCTTCCATGCGTATCTACTGAGCCAGTCAAATGCAAGGCAGCCAGGCAGAGAGGTTGGCTGAGAAGGTGATTTTGGGGGGATTCTAAAGTAATAATCTTGATAGCTTTCTCAGAAAGATATGGGGTGATCATGGGGTATTTTAGGAAGTTTGCAGAAATTTGAAAGAAGTATTAGTGAAAAAAATATTCAGGAATATTGAGCTACGGACATTATTGAACCCCATCACAATGCTCATTTTTGCAGGTTAGAATTTTGCTGGGAAACTTTCTAACATCTAGTCTACAGCCCTGATTTGCTACTTCAGAACTATTTTTTGTTTGTTGTCCAAACTCAAAGAACACGGCGAAGAGATACAATCTGAGTTCCTGGACGATGCTAGCTGACTTTCTGACACATACATGGAAGAGCACAGAGTTATTTGGGGAAGTGTTAAGAAATGAAAATGCCTTCAGTACTGTACAGACCAAGATTGAAAATGTGTGGGCAAAGATTAGCTACACGTTTTGATAGTTGTGTTCAATAAAGCTTTCTATGATTTAGTAACAATAATTTTTACGTGTGTGTGTGTGTGTGTGTACCAGGTAAATGAGCAAATAACTTAAAATTTTGAGTCATCTGAATTACAGATTTATTTTTAACTGTGCTTGTCTGAAGGTTAAAATGGCTACAAAGCATACATTTTTACTCTTCTTCTCTGGCATTACTAAATAATAGAATCACCTGACATGCAATAACAACCAACAGCAACAACAGAAAAAAAGATTATTATTTTGTTGGGCTGAGGAACTAACATCTGTCCTTTATCAGTTTTCCACATAATGTCAATCTCTAACCAAATCTCAGACAGGGCTTTAAACTATCAGAGTTTGAATGTTTGATTTTGACTATTTGACAAATTATCAGGTTGTTAACAGAAGTAATTTTCTTTGCTTCAAAAGTTAGAATTATTATGTATTATTTTTAAAATTAAAAGTCTAACGTTTAGTAGGTTTTAACCACTAAGAGACAATCACATTTTGTAAATTATCTCAGTATATACTATGATAAATGAACAAATAATAAATCTGTTCTTATGTTAACAAAAGTGGAGCTAGGCTGTTCAAAAGAAGGCACAAAAATTGTTATGTATCTATGAATATATTAATTCATGCCTTCTTCATATTTAGAAACCATTCAACATTATCCTATATCATCTCAAGAACTCTCTTAATATTTTATTTGGAATTATCAAAATAAATTATTTTGAATTTAACATTTATTACTAAAGGATGAAAATTGATCTCTTTCCTACATCACATTTGAATTTCCTCTGTTTTTTTTTAATCTATTAATTTTTATCCAGAGTAAATTATAGAACATTTAAAAATGTTTCTAAGATATATTGCAATTAGTGAAAATGTTCATTTTAAATATGTGTTCACCATTATACAAATAAAAATAAACATGACACTTTACTAAAAATACTATTTTAAAAAAATCTATCATTGAAACTGATAAATAGAACATATTATATATTTTAAATGCTTTATTTGTTATATTTTTATTTACACTTAATTCAATGACTATTATAACAAGACATTACATTACATTTTAGGATAGGTATCTGATCTATATTGTGTCAATCACTTTAATGTCTTTGGGGAAAAGAAATACATTTCTTTTGTTGTTTTGTGTAATTTTATTGACTATATTGTACTGAAAGCTCTGATCTCGAATTGGATACACATAGCAGACTTCAAATATCAAACTTTCCAGCTAGTTCATTTTAAAAAAAGTAAATTTTAATACTTAATTTTACCTTTAAATTATGGGGGATTGGGAGATAGAGGAGAGAAAGTAAGAGTTGATTTATGAAAGAAGTATTGGCGTCTGATAGGGTTTAGTACATAACAGCTATTTTTTCAATATAGTGCCAACCCAAAACACTTCATATAAGTAGCATATTAAACAAGTTCCGTGGGTATTTTCTAAGCGTTGAATGTGAAAAAAAATTGAATTGAATTCTTTATTCAAAAAGCATGATTTATTTCTAGTGAAATAAAGTCAAGAATTATTATTTCTAATGGGTTATATAAGAATCACTCTCCAGGAGGGCAGAAAAAGATAGCTACAGATAATGTAGAAAAACAGTATTTTTTGAAAGATATATAAGGTAAAATAGACAAGGCTGTGAATTGGACAAGAATGTGCCCAATGTGTCTAAGGTTGGAAAGAATGTGGTAGGGGGCTGACCATTCATGGACAATTTGAACTGTAAGGAAACTGAGTGTTAAAAAATGTCAAATTTGACATAAAAATTGTGAGCTGGAATATGACTGGACTTTAGTTCATAAGCAATGAGAATTCACTGACTTTGATTTAAATAGAATGTGGTCTGATAAAAGAGGATGGGTCATAGAAAACCAATATTGTTTCATCATGAATAAATTCAAGTACTATAATTTACATTTCCAATTATTTATTTGTTTATTATTTATTTATAATGAAAAGGTCATTTTAGTGGGACTCAAAGCTCTTATACCTATCCATACATAGGTTTTATCAAGCATATTTATATATATGTTGCCATCATTATTTTCTACACTGTATAGTGTGAAATAAGTGTTTTATTCTTGTATACCAACTGTGCTGATTATACTTACCTCAGTAGACTCATGATGTGCTTCTCCTTTTGTGATTGGCTAACTTTGCTTAGCATAAATTCCATGAACAGTTCTCATGAGATGGTAAAACCAATTTGTGCCTTGTGCTGTGGCTATCAGCACCTGTTGACTTTTCCAATTTTTTTTTTCATGTTAAAATACTAGGCTCTGCTTTGGAGATTAACATTCTGGTTACCTTATAATGTTAATTTTATGCTTAAAGATAGAGTTCTGAAGGCTTACATTCCAAATTACACAAAGGACCCCAAATAGCACAGCCTGGAGTTAAAAATATTTTCTGATTGTTGTTTTTTTTTACCTTTTTATAATGGGCTTGTGGGGTGCCTGGTACAGGGGCTGTGCTGTATTGGCCCCCTTGGAAGGGGAACCAGCTTAGCAGAGTTGGTTTGGGACTAATTGGATTTTAATTTGGCCCCAGCTGCCATTCCTAGCTCTATCTGGTTGTGCTCTGGGGAACTGTGCTCTGTCACAGATAAATATCCCAGCGGCTCTTCAATTGCTATATATTATTGTCTAATTATCTACTGTTACCCATGCTTGAGGTGTGGATCTGGGGAGAGGTGGAAAGGGGATGTCTGATGTAGTCACCCCATTTCTGGCTAGGGAGGGAGTTGCAAAGCCTTCGCCTTCAAGTGTATATACGGTGGATAGCTGTGAGCAGAACTTTTATGTGAGGTCTCGTGGCTACCTCTCAGAGGTGCTTTGTGAGCCTGGGATTATGATCACAATTAGACAGCAGCCTGGGGAAACACTGTTCATTGTGGGTCTAAGGCACAGGAAGGGGTGGTAGATGCCATCCTGCATACCTGGACAGGGGTTAGCAGATACTGCAGTCAGGCACAGTGATTTTAGAGCATTTCAGCGAGTTCTCACATCGTTTTATGAGTGGAAATCAAAGGGGAAGGACTGCACCAGACTCTAGTACACTGAATCTATTTTTAGCACCTAGCCTCCGAGTATTGGCCTCTTTACTTCTTAATTTCTGGTCTAACAGCAGGAGCTGGGGCGAGTGATTCTACCTGAACAGCATTCTGACTCCCTAGGCTGACATTTTTACAGGAGCACACTAATGTATCTTCCTCACACAGAACCTACTTTCCCTTTAGAAACAGCTATATATGCACGCAATTGCAACTGTCCAAAGTGGTCACTACTTAGTTAGACGTTTAGAGGATCCTTATATTTCTTTTTACTTATTATTTTTCCTGAATCAATATATCTGCACAGAATCACCCAGGCTTTATCAAGCAGTTAATCCTGAGGTCAAGAAGCACACATAATAGTTGTGCAAAAATAAACATGCTTACTGCAAGGTATTTTTAACAACCCAGAAATGTGAAGCACATTTCATTTGCTGAGCTACAGGTCAAAATTACTAGAACATCTGTCAAGAAATGTGCACAGAGATTTACAGCGATTTTGGATTTGACAGCCAACCAAATAAACCCTCTTATAATACCATTCTCCCTCTTTCTTTTTTTACTCTTCACTACTAACCTTCTGAAAGAATATGCTGAAAATATATCTTAACTATTTGTATCCTCTTTTGCCATCATGGCCTCTGAACTCCCAAAGCCTCTCGCTCATGCTTTCTTTTTTACCTAATTGAGTCAGCAAATGTATAAATTCTCCATGAGCTTTATTATTATAATCTTTTCTTTACATAAATAAGAATTAGACTTATATATATAGACTTACTAAACAAGAACTATATTTTTAAATTAACCTTACAGCATGACAGTTAATCTTTTCTCAAATGATATTTAAATATTTCCTTTTTTAAAAAAAAATTATCTTAGTCTTCTTTCTTTCTTTCTATTTTTTTGGTCTTGGGTATTTTTAGAAAGTTCTTACCATTTACGCCAAGGTTTCTGAAATGTATTGCATTGATTAATGCCAAAGTTAATTTTCAACATATCAAAGTGAAATCTCCCAATTCTAAGAATTCCTGCAAATTTCCTTACTTTTTCTCAGAGAGTCATATTAGTCCTTTGATACTGTTTCTTTTGTTGCTGGTTATTTTATAAATCTATGTTCACACTGACTACATCTGTTTGCTAAGACTTTAAAAAATGGTTAGTTTAAACTACCTTTAGTTTACATGGAGAAGTAAAGAAAATAGTTGCTAACATATAGAAACCCCTACTACACAAACTACACTAAATATTAAATATGATGTTACACTTTCACAAAGCATCCTTGTCAGTCCATACATTGTTTTACGTCACATCATGGGGGTGGCTACTTGGTCTTAACTGACAAACCACTTAGATACTGACCCAGTCAAGTCAACACAAACCCAACTATCACAGAAATGCCATCTACAATTAAACAGAGAAAAGAATGAGCAGTTATAGACTAATATTTCTTTAATCACAGTAGTTCCATGGGTCATTTTTTGAACCCTGTTTTCTTTTCTTGGTGCTGCTATTACAGAACTACAAAAAGAACGGAAATTTATCTTCTCAGAGTTGAGGAAATCAGTGTTCAAAATTCAGGATGCAGATCTAGGGAAAGACTTTCTTTCATAAGAGGAGAAAAAAATGATTAGGGCAAAGAATATACAGATGTGCTTTATACAATTGATGTATGTATATGTATGGATATATATGTATATGTGATAAGAGTTGTATGAGCCCCTAATAAATTGTTTTAAAAAAAGATTTAGGGGAAATCCTTGTCTTTTCCTGTTTTCCTCCTGGTTCTTTGGTGATTTCAACTTGGCACCAGTATTCTTTGTACATTTCTGCTTCCTTCTTTGTGCTTAAGCCGCTCGTTTTTATATCTTTAAAGTGACGGTGTAAAACAAGATGTTCACATTAACATAAAAAACACAGGTCTATTCCCAGATGGAATCTCGTCCATAACATTGGAGTTAGGATTAACAACATATGTTTTGGGAGTAACACCAATTTTTGTAGACATATCCTTACTAAACCCAGAGTGTAAACTACTAAGACATTGGCATTCTATTAAGCACTATTGCAAGAATGATGCCTGCCTTTTCATGTATAACGTCAGTACCTCATATACTGCCTGACAAATATTTTCTGACAGCGGAGAGAATAAATATTATCATTTGCAGACTTATTCAGAATAGGGGAAAAGCAGGAAACTGGTTGAGACCCTGTTAACAGGTATTATACTCAGAGAAATTTTGAAAAATAGTTTAAAACTGAATATATATGTCATTTTTAGAGAAATAGATTTATTTCAGTTGTGTAAGTCACAAAACACATTCGGTGGCTATGGAAGGAGATGGGAGAATTGTCCTGCACTGGAGATCCAGGTAACAGCAAACTGTAAAATGCTCAGCTACCAACCCAAAGCTAGTGAGTTTGAGTCTCTTTCTCAAAAATCAGCCATTGGAAACTCTGTGGAGCCCTGTTTTACTCTGGCATCCATGGACCACCAAGGTAGGAATCAGCTCTGGGACAATTAACCGGTGGCTTGTACTACATATGAATGAATACTCTTCTGAGTTTGTTTTGTGTGTGAAAGAAGCTAAATTAATTAATATTTCACATAAATTCTATATATGCTGGATGATATGATTATAAGTTTTACTTTAAATATATTTTTTCACTTTAAAATATTTTAAAAACATTCTGTGCAAATGTTTTTGACAGCTCTCACTTGAGTCATGATTCTTTTATCGACAAAAATCTCAAAAGCATGAATGTGAAGTATATACCCTAATTAGGCTTTTGAAATAATTATTTAAAACTTTTGAGAAAGCATCTACTTTGGAGAACAAAATAATTTGAAATTTAAAATATGTGCAATTAATGCCTTCAATGTATGAAAGTGGCCCCCTTTTTAAAAAATTATTTTATCAGAATGTCATACAACTCTTATCACAATCCATACACACATCCATGTGTCAAGCGCATGTGTGCACTCGTTGCCATCATCATTCTCAAAACATTTTCTTTCTACTTGAAAAGTAGGTATCCTATCCTAATTTTCCCTCTCTCCCCCACTTCGCTCCCTCTCTCACGAACCCTGGATAATTTATAAATTATTATTTGTCATGTCTTACACTGTCTGATGTTTTCCTTTCACCCACTTTTCTGTTGTCCATCCCCCAGGGAAGGGGTGATATGTAGGTCCTTGTGATCAGTTCCCTCTTTCTCCCCCATCTTCCCCTTACCCTTCTGGTAACGCTACTCTTATTACTGGTCCTGAGGCGTTTATAAGTCCTGGATTCCATGTGTTCCCAGCTCTTATCTGTACCAGTGTACATGCCCTGGTCTAGCCATATTTTTAAGGTAGAATTTGGATTATGATGGTGGGTGGGGGGTGGGAGGAAGCATTAAAGAACTAGAGGAAAGTTGTTTGTTTCTTTGGTGCTATATTGCACCCTGACTGGTTTGTCTGTTCCTTGTGACCCTTCTGTAAAGGGGGTGTAGTAGGCCTGTTGTTTTCCCCAATCCATTTGTATTTCATTGATTCATTCAGTAACTCCCAGGAGAGCCCAAAGACATTTTAATTGGCAATATACTAGTTATTAGAGTTGTGACATTACTATTTCTCTAGTTTTTAAATAAAATGGCATTATTCCTAGAAGACTGTCATCAGGATTATTTACCACTGCGTTATCTCAACTTACCTACGTCTGTGACTTATTCCTCATGTAGAAGGCATCCACTCTTTGTTACTAAATTGCAAACCATTATAACATTACTCTCCTTGTTCTCGACTAGTTCCATCATATCTTCTTATTACCTTGAGACACGTGAAGCAATAGCTTTATACTTCCTAGGTCTCTGTACCATTTAGGGTCCTCACTTGAACAATTTGAGATATTCTTCACCTAAGAAATTTCATTTTCATAGTCCTTTCCTGTGAGCGGAAGTTATAATTCACAAGATTCTTTAGGGAATCCTCCTTAGGCTTTATTTCATTACATCATTTTAATCTGATTAACTCTAGGTAGGAGGTCGAAGGTTTTGTATGCTCATATAATTTTCTTAGCAATAGGTAGTCTTGGAGAAAAACTTAGATGCAGTACATTGTGCTACTTGAATAGTTAGAATTTAGATAGTAGACATCAAACTTTATTTTAAAAATCAAATTCATTGAACTTCATAATATCTAAGTTTTAATAATGTATTTAAATAATCTGTGTTGTCTTCTTTGTTCCTCTAGAAAGTTAGTCACATTAAATAGATGATAAATAGGAATATTACTCATAGCAAAACAAGTCCTTCTCAAGAGACTAGCATAAAAACATAAATAGAAAAAAATCACATATGAAATAATTGCGATTTTTAATAATGCAAATATATATTTTAAAAATCATTTGTGTGGGGCTCATACAACTCTTATCATAATATATACATCCATCCATTGTGTCAAGCACATTTTTACATTTCTTGTCATCATCAATTTCAAAGTATTTTCTTTCTGCTGGAGCCCTTGGTATCAGCTCCTCAGTTTTTCCCCTCCCTCTGCTTCCCTCCCTCTTTCATGACCCTTGATACTTTATAAATTATTATTATTCTCTCATGTCTTAAACTAGCTGATATCTCCCTCCACCCACCTTTCTGTTGTGCATCCCTGAGGGAGGGGGTTATATGTAGATCATTATAATCTGTTCCCCTTTCTCCACCCCCCTCCTTCCCCTTCCCCATCCCCTCTTGGTATCACTACTCTCATTATTGGTACTGAGGGGTTTATCAGTTCTGGGTTTCCTGTGTTTCCAGCTCTTCTCTGTACCCATGTACATGCTCTGGTGTAGCCAGATTTGTAAGGTAGAGTTGGGATTATGATAGTGGGGGGAGGAAGCATTAAGGAACTAGAGGAACATTTTATGTTTCATCGGTGCTATACTGCACCCTGACTGGCTTGTCTCTTCCTTGTGACCTTTCTGATAGGGGATGATCAATTGTCTACAGATGGGGTAAAGGTTTGTAGTCTCAGACACCCACAGGAGTAGTTCGCCTCTCTCCCACAGGCTCCTATGAGTTACAATCAACTCTATAGTGGGGAGTTATATTGAATTCAAGATATACATGTTTCTGCCTTTCAATATCTTAAAAGGAGGTCATTTCTTTTAGCAATATTTTGTTAGGTTCTTTCTTTGTAATGCATAAAATAATACTATACAACCTGTAGTGTCTTCAATTTTATGAGGGATGATGATAAGATTTGATCTTATTTTAGATTTATTTTCCCAAAATCAGAAACTCATTTTTTGTATTACTCCTTGTCATTTCATGTCTGTCATGTGGTACATTCTTAAACATATAATCTAGATTTGAAAGTTTAACACCAATACCTTTAAATATGATCCAGAAATATTTAGTCAATAAAGGAAAGATACCTTTGAAGAAACTTAAAAACATCAATTGTCAGAAATGTGAGCATGCACAGATTGAGTCAGCAGTTCTGAAGACATGTCAGCAACTTGAGCATAAGAGGATTCAAACAACATGGACCCTCAATTGTATAGCGAGAAAAATCAACAGGGACTAGTAGGGAATAATTAATATTCTAACAGATCATTTCTTTTTCCCCATCAGATACTTTAGATACAAATAGTCATTTAAAAACTTAAAAGAATCAATTTCTATCCTAATAATGAAGATAAACGTAGAAAGAAAATGCCCAATATTCTACTTAGGCATATCAGGTGACCTATAAAAAATAAAGAGAAACATTATATGAAAGTTATCAGTCTTCAACATGTCTTTTTTCTTGAGGGGACATGTCTTTTTGGGGGGACAGGAAAGAACAATTGCTATAAAAATGCATTGTATCTATAAAAATGGAGTCAGAGAAATGAAGAGAGACGTTCAGTGAGATGAGTGAACACAGTACCCACAACAAGGCTCAAATACACCAATCACCATGATAATGGAATAGCATTAGGCAATGCTGCTTCATTCTGCTGTGTTCTTATATTAGGTCACCATTGATTTGAGCTGACTTGATGGAAACTTAACGCTATCAAGTATTTCTATTATCCATGGGTGGCGGGAAAGTTTAGAGGATGCAGGGATTTGGGGGTGGATCATAACAAATTATGGGTAACATGATAGAGCAATGCAGAACACTTTCTTGTGCAAATCTGGAAATTGAACCTGGAGCAAGAGGCTGTCATATGAACAAAACCAGGAATTATTGCAGGATTCATAATTGGAAAATGAGTGTGGCAGGGATGTATCCCTTCACCTTTATTATTACCCTATATGTGAAACAGAGAATCCAATGGTGTGCCGTATGAATGAGACATCAAGAATGGAGGAAGATTCATTTAAATCTGCCATATGCAGATCACATAATTTTGCTTCCCCCAAATGGAGACAATGTGAAGCATTTATTTACTGATACCAGTTAAAATTACATACTTCAATATGAATAACTGTAAGTCTTAATTTGAATAAATGAAATCCTTAAAGTTGACCAATAAATGCATTATGTTAATGCAGAATTTGAAGTTATCAAGAGTTTCGTTTACTAGCTCAATCAATAATTTCATTATATTGGATCAACTCATGGAAGCAACAGTCCAGAAATAAAAGGACAAATTACATTGGGAAAATCTGCTGTAAACGAGCTGTTTAAAGTCTTTAAAAGCAAAGATATCTCAGTGATGACTAAATATTCTTTACCCAAGCCGTAATATTTTCTATTACATCATGACGTGCAAAAGCTGGCTAATGGAAAAGTCAGAAGAGAATTCGTGCATTCAAATAGTGTTTTGGGCAAAGAATGTTGAACATACCATGGGCTTCTCAAACAATGGACAATGCACTCAGGATGCTCCTCAGAAACAACGATAGGAAGGTTTCATCTCACTTACTTTGGACAAGTTGTCAGGAAAGACCATTTGCTATAAATTTATATACTACTATTGTTAGGCGCCTTTGAGTTAGTTGCAACCTATAGTCACCCTGTACAACTGAAACCACTGCCAGTCTTGCTCCATCTTCACAATTATGATACATGAGCCCATTATTGCAGCTACTGTGTTAATCGATCTCATTAAAGGTCTTCTGCTTTCTCACTGCCCCTCTACTTTACTAAGCATATGTACTAGAAATGGACATAATAGTTCATAAAATGGAGGGTTGACTAAGGTTAGGGACCGTCAGTGAGGTGGATTTCATGTGACTGAAGCAATGGATTCAATCACACCCATGGCGATGAATATGACAAAGGACGTGACCATTTTGCTATCTGTTATTTATACAATGACTGTGTGGTATAGTCCACTCAAGGACACCTAGCAACAACTACAATGCCATGAACATAGCAGCATTTATCCCTGTCTATTTGAAATGAAAAGAAAAATGGCATCATGCATGCCAGCATATTTAGACCTGTTTTATAACCTGTGCACCATCTACAAACACTGACTTCTTTAATCTTAACTCTGTAGGATCATCTTCATAATAAAGGTAAATGATCAAAACATTACAGCTTTTGTCTGGCATTTTAAATTCAATAGTGAGATCAGTGAAGCCACCGTCTCATCTAAACATGTTTTTCATTTGTCTGTTCTTTAGTTCACTGTCGTTTGGAAGTTGTGTGGTCATATCCTCTTGGCAACAGTCTCCAACACTACTCACTCATTTTTTTGATGGAGGCATCTATATTTGCATTTAAGTTCATCATAATCAAAACACAAACTTATTGGCTAACATTCCAATAAGATTCAAACCAAGATTGAAGTCAATAAAATTGGTAATCGCTAACATACATACTTTATGAAAATACTGTCTTTACTTTTGTTTCTGTCAAGTTTATTCCAAATCATAATGACTCTATTGGACAAAGCAGAACTTCCCCCATAGGATTTCCTCGAATCTAATATATATACATGGAAGCAGATGGTCAGATCTTTTCTCACATAAAATGACTGGTGGATTTGAACCAGAGATTTTGATTAAAAGACAGAAGCTTAATTACCAAGTTTACCCAGGTTCCCTTTCAGAAATATACATCATTACATCTATTTCTAAAATCTATATCCTAATTATGGTTATGAACTGACACTTTGATACATAATAATAGTGCCTAAAGTATACATGTTATACGGCATATTGCAATATGTAAAAAATATGTACAAGTTCCCAAACAAGTCTGATAAGACTGATATTGTAGTCATTACTCTTGTCAGGGCTGTCTTGTTTTTTTTTTAGCAGCATAATATGCACAGCTTCCTTTTGCTTAGTTCTGTTTATTGAATTTGTAGGAGAAAAGACACAAATCCAAGGTATTGTCTGAATTATTTTGAAAATACTTTTAACATGTATTTAAAACTCTAAGTAATGGCAATTAAAATAATTTACTCTTAATACCTTGAACTTCTAAACACTAGAGAGGGAGACATAGTTCTTTTTCACTTCATTATTCACTGGGTTCTCCTGCAAATTCTTGCAGGTAATGTTGATATGTTGTATAAAACTTCCCTTTATGGTCATCTGTCTTTGGTTTAAAACAAAAACAAACTCAAATCAGGGAAACTTTCACATTTCCAAAGTTCACTAAAGACTGATTTAACATTAAGTGGATTATGTTTCTGCAGTTATAAATACCACCCATTTGACCATTTAAATTTTTTTCCTTTGACCTCAAATGATCTCATCCGAATATGAGAGCTCAACTGAATGCTGGCAGGGAATCTTTGATTAATATCACTGCCTAAATTTGGAAGTCAGGCACCTGAAGAGAAGAAACAGCAATCGATTTTTCTGAGCAGAGTAAAGAGATTTCGGGGGCATTGAAAGTAGCTGACAAGAAGCTTAGTAACTGAGAGGGTGACTTCTGTTGGCAGCATTCTGAATTGACTTGCGAGGAAATGTGTTACTCTAAGTGAGAGGGCTGGCAAAACTAGCCAAGACACAAAAAACCCCAACCCAGAATCTGTCAGAGGTAAGAGAATTAACTGACAGAGCTTGGCAACACACAGAAGAAAACAGTTATATTTAATCATGTATGTACATTTCATTCTAAAATATTTGCATTTTACTAAAAGAATTCTGAAATTTAAACAAAAACTATGATGAGCAATGAGATCCAGAATAGAAAGTCAATTTAAGATAATTAAGTTATAATAAGAGATAAATTTTCCATCAGACAGGATGGAATTATGTTGCTCTGTAAGGTAAGCGTGTAGGTCATTACCACTAGTCTCTGTTAGAGATGTCAGGTGCAGGACTCACATCTGCCTGGTGACCTTACATAGAGTAGAAAGAAATACCACACTGTGCCGCATCCTCAGAGTCATTGCTGCGCGAGCCACTCTCAATCCACCAGGTTGAAGATGTTCCTTTTTTTTCAATAATCTTTCATTTATTAAGCATCATGTCCTCATCCAGGACTAAGTCTTGTCATTCTGGCTTGGAAGGAGCCTTATGGCTTATCTCTAGAGCTTGTTTATACAATCATTATTTGTGATAAGGTCGGAAAACCACAGATAAAAAATGTAATGTTTATGGAAGCTTAAATCCCTGCTCCTAAATAATTTGATTATAGATGGTGACTGTAGATGCATAAAGTAACACAGATAGCTCGCAAGTACTCAACCAGGAATAAGTATTGAGCACTGTGTTTCAGATCCTGGGGGAAAATGCTACAGATGATCATTTAAAACACTTCCATATGACTTATAGAAATGTGTATGTGTGTGGTAGATACTGGTACTATTTTTAAGCTGTTTATATAAATATAATTTGCACAAAGTTTTGATAAATTAGAGTACGTTGACATTATTTCCAGTTTACCTATAAGGAAGCAAAACAAAGTCAAGTCTGGCCATCTGTCCAAGACCACATAGCTAAGAAGTGGTCAAATGAAATGTGAAGCTTTGTATTGTGCTCAAACCATACCCATATCTGCACAGTAATTCTTGAAAAGATTAGAGCAGTAGGTAAAACTGTACTACACGATGCAGGTGCATCGAGAAGATTAGCCCAGGCAGATTTGCTCTAACGGAACGGAATACTGCTCAGACCCATGCCATCCTCAAAACCACTGCTAATCTTGAGCCTGTTGTTGCAGCTCTGTGTCCAGCAATGAGCTCCGATAAGATTCTTCCTCTTTTTTCATTGACATATCATTCACATGTCACATGATTCAATCTTTCAGTCATATCAAGGAGAATTATGCAGCCACGACCACATCAGTTTCAGAACATTTTCGTCGTGCTTGTACTCATTTATCGTAGCTGCCCCTTTCCCCCTAACTATCTCTGCCATCCATCCTTCAAGCAACCATTAATCCAGTTGCTAGTGCAACAGATGTGCCTATCCTGGATTTAATATGCAGAAAAACATTTTTTAAAACTAACAACAATAACAAATTAAGCAAATAAAACTTCAATAGAATGCTCTCTTTTTCCCCCTGATAACATGACCAAAGTTTATGAAAGGAAACTTTGCTATTTCACTTGCCAAATGATTCTGATGTGTAAATCAACTAGAGTAATAAGAACACTCTGTGTTTGCATCAGACAAAATAATTTAGGGAATTTGAGGGTATAGAAATGTTCTTGTGACAGTTTAGGGGTAATATAATGTATAAAATGTGTTAATTGAAGTGATGCAGCTTGAAAGGAGTTACCCAAGAGCAGCATGCAACCTGATGGCCATAGCCCACTATCAGAGAATCTGACCGTGAGCCTACAGGGGCTTCCCAAGGCCGTGTATCCTCGTAGCATCAAATAGCTCATCTTTCTCTTGATGAGTAGCTGGATTTAAACGTCCACTCTAGCAGTTAGCAATCCAGTGCTGACTGGACAGAGCCACCAGGGTTAGCTAATATTTTCTCCCATTCACATCACAGCACCCATTCTAGTAGTAAAACGTCACACCTCTCCCGTTCTCTAGAGCACTTGCCACAGGGGCTCTATGGTTCTTAGAACAAAAACAAAGGCTATTTTGGAGGGCGCTGTACAGTAGTGGAAGAGTTATGTCCCTAACTAGAAAGGTAAAATCGCACAAAACGTTCTCATAGTTATTGTAGGAGCACCTGTGTTAGAGAGATTTCTACAGTAGAACCCAGGAACAATATATCTTTGTAATTGTCACTTTCCCAACAATTGCAAGTAGCTGGGAGATCTGACTACAAAAATGAAGCAGTAACATTATGCAAGTTACAAAAAAATACTTTTAAATTGAGCAGTGTTGCTGATGTTTCTAGTTAGAAGAAATTCTATTCTTAATGTTTTCAAATAGCCTTCTTCTAGCTGTTGAATCAGCAGTAGAATAAATTGTGGGAGACCCTATGTGTAAGCCCAAAGGGAATGCTGGGGTTGATTCTCAACAGAAGTACAACCTTCCAATTACCTTCATCAATTAAATGTTTTAGTGATGGATTAATAATGTGATCACATTAAATAATTAAATGTATTATATATTAATTCAGTATATCAGAGTTCAACAAGTTTGTTATTAAATTATTTCACTGTTATATACATGCCTATGTATATAAATAAATGTATAGACCCCTTCATGTATTTACACATATGTACACGAGTACCTGCATATGTCACAAGTTGTCTGCTACCAGAGCCAGACTGTGAATTCAAATAGATTAATATTATAAACTGCCAAGTGTTGCAGAAGGATTCAAAATGACACTGAATCACGTTATTGAAAACCATGAACTAAAGCAGTGTGGGGTTGATTATACCGTCTCTTTGCTTCAGTCACTGGACTTAGGCGTTCTGCCGCACGGAGCGTTCAGTTCTTCAGGTCTCTCCCTTGACAGCTCCGTCGAGCTGGCAGGCTTTTGTTGTCTTCTATTTTTCTTTCTTCTGAAATCAATTTTGGATTGAACTTTGCTCAAACAGACAAAGAAAAGAGGTCTGAAACATGAGCAGGGCTGAAGCCCAGTTGTTATGGTGGGCTGCCCAAGCACAAAGGCATTATCATTTGTTGTAACTGCCCAGTTGTAGCATTTCTAAAACGGCACAGGTTTGCAGTATACATTATCCATTTATAAGTCTTTGCTTTATAGTTCTCAGTTTTTCTTGATTAACTCTTTTTATCTGAGGAGTACCACAGTGTGACTTGTTGCTTTTAATCCCATAGAAAGTTACAGCTAAAATAGTCTTTAGAAATACAACCTCATCAGTTTATTGACAGACTGCAATCTATGAAGGGTAAGTAACTAGCTAAAGGTTATTTCTCACAAAAGAAAGGTTTTAAGCTTTCCTAAAAAGTGCATTTTGCTATCACATTGTTGCCCCTCAAGGTGGCCACAGGCAAAAGTGTTAAATCGATCTACTTTGTCTTCACCCGAAGTCACCGTATTCCCAAGGCAGTGACCAACAGTGACCCTTACTGAGGGCGCGCCTGAGGCCTCTGCCGGGAGCTCTCCTCCCCTGACCTCCTTATTTCTGTGAAGCTCATATGGCCACAGGCATCTGGAGACCCCCGCAACTACCTTAGAATAATAAATAAACACAAACTGCTTTGAACACCAGCCATGTTTGTCTGGAATATATGCATATGTTTGTATATATGTGTATGTATGTGTATACATGTATGTATGTGTAGTATATACATGTGTACGTAGTAGTCAACCTCTTTCCTGGTCTTGCTGGTGCTCAGGAAGATCTGCTGAGTTCACAGAGATTGCAGGATTAGGAGGCAAATGCTCTATTTCAAAGCACAGCCACTTCGGAACTGAATAACAAGGAGGAAATTACTTAACCAATTTAAGTGTAAATATCCTCATTCACAAAATAGGGATTATAGTGGAATCTTATTCATTGGATATGAGAAATAAGACAAATATTGCATGTCCCAAACATAACACTCAATGAATGTTAACTACTAATATCATTATCATAGATGAATTTATTCTGTCCCCGTACCCTCTATCTGTAAATTATGTGTTTTCCATAACTTGTATACATTCCTAATTTCCCTCAGTCTCTGGTTGACCCCGCTAGTAACCTGTACCCTAACCATTTCCCATCTATGTGTGTACTTATAGCCTTTGATCCTAAGGTTTCGAACTTTAAAATTTCTGTTTAAGATTTTCAAATATAGGTAGCAATTCAGCCTAGACATGCAGTCAACTGTAGGGCAAGTGCTTACCCCTGATCTGTTCAACTCTGACAAGGGTCACAGTGCATAGCACACGCAGCTCTGTTCCCCGGGAGAGACTGTAACTGCTAGGCACTAGTATTAATGCCTAGTAGACAATCGCAAACATTTATAAAGGTATAAAATGCTTCTCCCTATCCTAGACTATATTCTGGCTGACATTTGCCACTCTTCCATCTCCTCCCTTAAATGACAGGGTCTGAATAAAATTTTATCAATTGTGGTACAAAAGGAAAACCTCCCTTCTCAAAGAGGCATAGGAACTATGGTCACCACACTTGTACACCCTATGCTAATACAACTATGATAAAGCACAGCTTCCATGCTTTGCTTACTGTCAGCGTATGCTACAGTAGGAAATGGTTAATGTGCTTGACTGCTAACTCAAATGTTAGAAGTTCAAGTCTACCCTGGGGGGTCTTGGAAGAAAGAAAGGACTAAACACCCACTTCTTTAAAAAAAAATCAGGCACTGTAAATTATTTTTAGCTCGGTTCTATACACAGTCACCATGAGTCAGAATCAGCTCCGTGTCGTGTGTGTGTGTGTGTGTGTGTGTGTGTGTGTGTGTCCCAGTTACCATGCAGAGAGAGTATTTGTATATTCAGGTTGAAGATACTCCTGGACACTTTGACTTTTACCCTATGTTATCTGGTAGAGGAGTTCTGTTGGTGATGTGGTTAAGCATTCAGCCATTCAGTTATTACCCTCAAGGTCAATGGTGGAGCCCCAGGATTGATATGAATCCAAATTAACTGGACTATATCTTCCAAAAATCTTCTTGAATGTGTATGTTTGTGGCATCTATTTCACTTTATTGCTGTGAAAGATATAAGGAGATATATATATGGAAATGTAGAGATAGAGATGATAGAGAGAGCGCGCGCGAGAGAGATCTCTCCCTTTCTACTCTGAAACTTGATGCAGCTAAAGCAGCTGCTGTGCTGACAGGGGCCCTCCGTGCGTGCAGCCTCTCTCCTCGCTGTTTCTTTGCCTGCAGACTTTCCTACTTACCTGGGTGGTTACTCCACACGGCAGCTTGGAAGTGCTGAGGATGTAATGTCCCCAAGGAAAAGCATCGATCAAGCAGGACAGAAATTGGTGGATAAGTCTCTCATAAACAAACACGCAGAAATATGTTGTCTCAGTCTGATGATGACTCATTGTGACCCTGTAGGACACTTTGCTTTTCTAAGGCTGTAGTAGAATACCCAGTCTTTCTCTGGTGGAGCAGCTGGTGATTTTGAACTGCTGACCTTGCAGTTAGCACAAGGCATAACCCTACTCTCAAAGATTTATTTTACATTGTTGCTCAGAGTGCCCCAGGGATTGAGTTCCAGTTTCACAAAGCATTCACTACCTGGGCATTGGATTTTTATTGGTTTTCCTGCCTTTCTTTTTACAGATTTTCCATTTCCTTATTTGTACTGATCAGATTATTTCCACAAAAAAGCATAGTGTACCGAAATCTTTGTTTCTGGGTCAATTTTTGGTAAAACAAAAATTAACTAAATTTGTTATATCAGCAATGTAATTCTCACCATCAGTATTAATATTATATCATTTTATGTTAGAATACTGATATTAAGAGAAATCTAGAGTGCTTTGTTCAAGAACCTACTTATTAAGTGGCCAGAAACTAAGTCTGTCTGATTTCCAAGCTTATACTCAAACTTCATACTGCATATTACTTAAGTAAATGTAATTGTGGTTATGTGTAAACTGGTAGAAAGAATGGGTGTCACTATTTTATAGACTTTCATAAAATAATGGATTTAGATAGTGGGCATCAATAGCCCTTGAAGCCACACATAAGCACACATGAGACAAACACTACATTATGTGCATGCGATAGGAGTACATCATGCTCAGGAAAAGATCAGTGAAAAGAGAAAGATCATCAATAAGATGGATTGACACAATGGGCCCCACAATAACAGCCACTGTGAGGAGGGGCAGGGCCAGGCAGGGTTTTGTTCTGTTCTACTAGAGTTCCTAAGGAGTTGGAACCAACTCAATAGGAGATGGAAACCACCACCGTCATTGAGAAATACAGAAGACAGCTACAGTGCACTCTTTCCAGAAAAGAAATGAAAGCTAAATCTTTCCTTCGAGCCGATTATTCAGAGAACATTCAGAAGACAGAGAAACAGATCAAAGAACTTCATAGTGATCTGATTGTTGTTGCTAGATGCCATGGAGCTGGTTCCGACCCATACCTACCTTATGTACAGCAGAACTTTTAAACCCTGACTGGTCCTGCACCATCTTCCCATTTGCTCCTAGGCTCAAGTCCATTGTAGCAGCCATCTCCTTGAGGGACCTGCCGGTGTTCGCTAGCCCTTTAATGACTAAACAGAGTACATCCTTCTCATGAGATTCGTTTCTCCTAACATTTCCATGGTATTCAAGAGGAATTTCTGCCATCCTGGCGCTATGAGCACTCCTGTCGTCCGTCTTCCAAGACAGATTGCTTTGTCCTTTTAGCAGCCCATATTTTCCATATTCTTCTCCAGCTCCAAACTTCAAGGATGCCAATTCTTCTTCCGTCTTCCTGATTCATCGGCCAGTGTTCACATGCTTGTGAAGCAATTGAAAATGCCATGGCTTGGGTCAGACACACCGTAGCCTTCAAAGGAACCTCCTTGCTTTTCAATATTTTAAAGAGGTCTCTTTTTTGTAACAATTTCATTGGCTTTCAATCGTTCAATCGCCTCAAGCAGAGTTGTACAGTCCTCACCACAGTCAGCATGAGGACATGTTGCCCTCTCCCCTCCATGGCTAAATAACCTTGAAAAGTAGGTGTCTAATCACCATCAACTCTGGAGAATGTTCCTTCCCCCTTACCACATGAAGTTTACTCCCCAAGCCCCCTCCAAAAGTACCCATTTTCAAAAGGCATCTGAACAAAGCGCAGGTAGGGTGTTGCTGAGAGAATTTGTCTGCTGTTCGTGAGAGAAGTGTGCGTGATGTACTGGGACTCCAGCACCACTCTGAAAGCTATAAAAACGGCATGATGGGGACATCAAACCTCCTCATCTAACTTCACAAAGGGGGAGAATCAAGATCAGCAGTCCATGACTAGTCCTGTGAAGCAGTTCAAACATACTTCTACTCTCCCATCTTTTGTACCAATTCTGATTCCAGCCTTCCCTCCCCTGGCACTCCCTACAGCTCTGCCGGACTTGGCCATTTATAGCGAAGGCCACACCGAACTCACAGGCAATACGCATGAGTATGGGGTTTATTAGGGGAGCGACAGGCAATACCTCGGGATTAGGAACCACTCAGAATGCAGTTCTGTGATTACAACAGCTTCTTCTCAGCTATGCCCAAGGCAAGAATTTTTAGTCAGACCCTTGGTCCTTGTCACCATGGGCAAGTGTTACAACAGTGCCTGGAGATCCACTAGTAAGCCTCAGTTATAGGACAAACAACCCATTTTGTCCAGCAAATTAGTGGCAGAGTGACACAGGTAGACGTTGTAGAGAGGCACTTACATGTTTTTGGAAGAGTATTAAGACACATACCCACCCATTACAATTTCTAAATCTTATTTGAATTTTGACTTTATAATTAGATTCTTTTTTTAAAAATTAAACAATAAGGGGAATCTGAATCCTGATTGATATTTGATGATATTACAGGATTTTGTGATGATGTTTATTTATGATAATAGTATTTGGTCATAAAATTTTAAAATAATTTTAAAACATCTTTTAGAAGTACATTCTAAAATAGTTATATGTTTTGGGACTTATGATCTGGATTTGTTTTTAAATAACCTGGGACTTGGATGAAGTTTTGTATATATATATGGGTAAAATGAGTATAATTTGGGTTTATAATCATGAATCATTGCAGTTGAGTTATGGATTCATGAGAGCTTAATACCCTTTATTTGTAATTTTGCGTATTTTTGAAGTAATTTTTACATTAAAAACCCTTGGCAAGAAAAGATTTTTGAAACAGTAAATTATTCCACCTATTAGAAGAGCTAAAAGCACTTTCCTTAATCGCCTCTACATATCGTGTTTTAATATTTAGTGTACTATAAATTATGTTTATTTTTGACATATCCATTGTATTATGTTAAAAGCGCCATCTTTAAATTAGACTCCTTCCTCTGCTACTATCAGCATAGAACCCTGGATATAATTTCTAGTTTATAAAAGTGAATGATAGTGCTACCGCATTTAACATTCATGGATGGTACAAGATCGTGAAGGAACGCAGCTACTAAGTAAGGGCTCGCGGTTCAAGTCCGCCCTGAAGAAAGGCTGAGGCGCGAACTTCACAATGATCAGCTTTTGGGAGCCCCCCGCTGCACACTCACACTCCCACACCCATGGCGTCTTCATAAGCAGAGCCTTGAGAGAGTATCAGTTTGATTGTCCTTTTTACTTAGTTATTCTACTTTATAGATTTTGGGTGCGGCTACACCTTGTTAAGGAAGGCCAAGCGCTGAGAGAATGCACGGCTATATGTAATAGCAACCGCATGTAGCAATATGGCTTCTTTGAAATTTCTCAGATGCAAAATTTTATGCCAAGAAATTTAAACTTCGAGGAGAGGTTTGACTGAGAACACACATTGTGCCAAAGCACACACTTCAGGGGCCAAGTGACTCTGTATACTTGCTACCCCTAAACTAGGGCATGACGCAACCTGATAGTACAGTGGTGAAGGGTTCCACTCCTTGTCAAAAGTTGGCAGTTTGTCCCTAAAGGTCTGCAATGATGTGGGAACGTGCTTCATTTTACAGCCTGGAAATGCCGTACGCAGCTCTACATTGTCCTATTAGGTGCTGTGCCTCAGAACTGGCACGGCAGTAGCATTTTTGGATTTCACGTAGGTCAAGGCTATGTGTCCATCAGTAGAAGAGAACATGAGTCTGAAAGCCGGCAGAGAAATCTTTGCTCTGAAAACCAAGAGATGCATTCTGTCAGTGCTTAATAGTGATCATCAGGCCCTGTACAAACGGACCCCTGCTAATTAAAGTGAGCCTCAGGATGCATCACCACGCTCACTCTTTCACAAATTGAAAGGACTAAATTAGGTGCCCTAGACTCAAGTAGGTCCATACAATCAAAACAAAACAAAATGAAATGAACCATAAAACCCCACATAAACTTCCTTTCCCCTGCCTTCCCCCTCTTCCCTGCCCCTCCCTTCCTGGAACTGTTGGTACCATTGTTTTCTCCTCCAGATTGTCTACCCTGCCTATCTTATTTAGATAGACTTGAAAATATAATAATATGCACAAAAAACAAGACACAACAAACAAAGAAACAAAACAACAGCAACAACAACAAAACCAATAACAACAACAAAAAAGAAAAGCCTGCAAATAGTTCTTCTGTTTGTTGACCTTTAGGAGTGTTTTCTGGTCAAGGCTGATGGGGTGTCATGCCTGGCCACAAGGTTTATTTTTGGTATTCCCTCAGGACTTCCTTCTCCGTTCCCTTAGCTGTTCTGTTGTACGCCCTTAGCGTTTTGCCTCAGTGTGGTGGGGCCAGGTCGTGGACCATTCCCACACTCCATTCTCCAGTGTTGTCCCCTGTAGGGCCATGGGTCAGTGAGAGATGTCGTGTCTCATAGTGGGACCAGCCCTATGGTCCACTCTGTGCAATGGCTGCTCTGAGCAGGGATATCGTCCTCCAGGCTTGGCGGACCAAGCTGTTCTTTACTTTTTCTTCCTCCCCCTTCATTTGCTCCTGTGTGCTCTGATCAGACATGTCCCGCTCCCTGACCTGTAGCTTCAGTGCTGTCCTCTGAAGTACATTCTTCTGAGGGGAGGGGCAGCTGTCCATGGAGTTGGGGTTGGGGCCGACCCCTCAGACCTCTGTACTGGTTCCTTGCTTCATGCCAGTATGAAACACCAAACGTTTAACCACTCTTCCATCTAGACTTCTCTAACGAAATTGAGGAACAGAATATACCAGAGCTTTAGGCCAGGCACACTAGAAACACCTGTATTAAAATACTTGTTCTTTGGAGTTGGACAGAAGAAATATTTTAGTAAAAATATATATCTCCACTTCAGATAGTAACCTCGTAGGCCCAACCATTCCTTTCTGCTTTAATAGTTTTCCTCTGGATACACTAGTAAATTCAGACAAATTCTTTGAAAATCCTGTGGGCCTGTTATGTGCGTAGCACTCGCAGGGTAGACTTTAGTTCCGTTCCTGCAGACTGTACAGTGCGCCCTTCAGGAATCCACTATCGTCTCAATTTCTGACTACTGAGGGGTATATGCCATTCTTTCCTTTCTTCTTTTTTCTTCCGGGATGTGCAGTTCTTAATTTTGATGCTAGGTACAGCAAGAGGCTCTGACTCACAAAGACTCTGTGTACAACCGAAGGAGACACTGCTGGATCCTGCAGCATCCTCACAATTGTTGTTATGCTTGGTCCCAGTGTGACAGCCACCAGGTCCATCCATCGCTTCATCAAAAATATTCATCTGTTACCTGATCCCCTCCTTTCCCAAGCACTGGGTCCTTCTCCGTATACTGGTCTCTCTTGAGAATATGCTCAAAGTATTTGAGAACTGCCTTGGTCTCCTGGCTTTCTAGGGAGCCTTCTGGCTGCACTTCCTCCAAGAGAGATTTGTTAGTTTTTCTTACTGCCTGTGCTACTTTTGATGCTCTTTTATCTACTTGTACCATAATCTACTTGTACAAAATTCTGCTCATATCTACTTTATTCATTGTCTAGTTTTCACATGCTGAACACATGACTGAAAATCTCGTGGCTTGGGTCAAGTGTGTCTTAGTCCTCAAACTGACCTCTTCACTCATCAACACTCTAAAGAAGCCCTGTGCAGCAGTTTGCCAAATGGAATAGAGTATTTGATGTTTTTTTTTATATTGCTGCTTCCATGGACATGGACAATGAATCCAAGTAAAACAATATCCTTGACAACATCCATCTTCCTCTGTTTATCATGCTTCTGTCTCAGTCTGGGTGTGAAGATTACTTACCTTCACATTGACTTGTAATCCTTATCAAAGCTCTTTCATGGTTTCAAATCCTCTGCAATGTCAGCAAGCAAGGCCGTGCCTTGTACAAACCCAGGTCGTTCATAAATCTTGTCCCAACCTCATCCTTTGTTCTTCTTCATATGGTCCAGCTTCTCAGATTTGCTCAGCATACAGACTGAATAAATATGGTGAAAAGATGCAACACTGACTGCCAACTTTCCTGATTTTAAGTCTTGTTCTTTTTGAAGGAAAACCTTAGACTACGTTCTACATAATCACAGTTAAGTTTTCTAAAATTCCCATTCTTCATGATTTTATCTATAACTTGTTATTATGCACATAGTTGAGTATCTTTATAGATCAATAAAATACAAGTAAATGTCTGTCTGATAATCATTGCATAGTCTAGCTTCATTTGACATCAGCAATGGTATCCCTTGTGCCAAGCCTTCTGAACCCAGCTTGAATTTCTAGAAGCCACCTCTTGATGTACTACTCCATCCATTTTGGAGTTTTATCTTTGGTAAAATTTTATTTGCATGTGTTATTAATACTATTATTGATAATATCTGCCTTCTGTTGATTTCTCTTTCTTTGAAATGAACTAACATACAGATCTATCTGCCAGTCTTTGGGGCAGGCCACTCTCTTCCAAATTTCTTGGACTAGTGAGTCCTTCTAGAGCTGAGTCAGTCTTTTAAACATATCAATTGATGGCTTGTCCATTTCACTAGGGAGCTTGGTGAGATAGTGTATTATAAATTGGGCTGCTGATCACAGAGTCGGCAGGCAAACCCCCAGCTCCTCGAAGGGAGAGAGATGAAGTGCTTTACCCTTGTGAAGATTTACCGCCTCAGAAGCTCACGGAGCGTAGTTCTGTCCTGTCCTCTAAGGTCGCTATGAGTTGGAATTGACTAAGTAGCAGTGAGGTTTGTTTGTTTGTTTTCACTAATGCCTTCGGTGCAACTTTAACTTCTTCCTTTAACATCGTTAGTTCTTAGTTATATGCTTGCTATATTATGAAATGGTTGAATGTAGGAAATACTTTTTGACACAATGACTGCATTTTCCCATAGCCTTTTGATGCATCATAAAACATCCAATATCTTGTTCCAGAATTTCATCTGTTTTGTGACTCAAGGTTTGGATTTTTCCCTTCGTTTCGTTCAGCTTAAGAATTGTAGGTGAATGGATATATTCGACAGTGTAAGGCATGGTTAATAACAATACAATAATAATGTATAACATAGATACCATAACAATAGGGTTCCTGGGGCACAGGGAGGGCAGGAATAGAGGGGAGCTGATGTCAAGGATTTTAAGAAATATGAAAATGTTTTCAAATCGATGGTGTCAATAATTGTATGATTATCAATGATTGAATTGAATTTGAGCTCTCTAAAATTATTTGGGGCAAAAAAGATATATGAAGCATTTCTTTTTGGTTTTCTAATTGCACACTTTGCTATAATGCTTTAATTTTGTCTTCTCAAGGTTCCTTTAATAAAACATTCTCTCCTGAGCCACAGGGCAGTATAGCACCGATGAAGCATGCAACTTTCCTTTAGTTCTTTAATGACTTGCCTCACCCCGCCCCCTACTATCATGATCCCAATTCTACCTTACAAATCCTGCTCGACCAGAGGATGTACACTGGGACAGAGAGGAGCTGGAAACACAGGGAATCCAGGACAGATAAACCCCTCAGGACATATAATGAGAGTAGCGATACCAGGAGAGCATGGGGAAGGTGGGGTAGAAAGGAGGAACCATTCACAATAATCTACATATAACCCCCTCCCTGGGGGATTGACAAAAGAAAAGTGGGAGAAGGGAGATGTTGGACAGTGTAATACATGGAAAAATATGAATACTTTATAAATTATCAAGGGTTCATGAGGGAAGGGGGAGTGGGAAAGGAGGAGAAATATGAGGAGCTGATTTCAAGGGCTCAAGTAGAAAGAAAATATTTTGAGAATGATGATGGCAACAAATGTACAAAAGTGCATGACACAATGGATGTGTGTATGGATTGTGATAAGAGTTGTACAAACCCCCAATATGATGATTTATTTAACCAAACAACAAATTAACGTTTTCTTCATGATATTTACATCATAATTTCTTCCATGTGTTTTAATACCCTCTCTTTTTTAATAAGAACAAGTTTTAGGATCTCTTCTGATATCCATTTTGATGTGTTTGTGTGTGTGTTTTCCTTCCTAATTTTAAATTTGTGAGACTTTTTTTGAGATTCGTCTCTAAATTCAGGTAGGATGTATTCAAGGTCACATGTTTGTCCTTGTGGCCTTGTTTTAATGGTTATCAGCTTCAATTTGAACTTGCATATGAGCTTTTGGCCTATGGCCTTATTTTAACTTCTCTACTGTCCATTGTCTCTTCCCATAGATGTGGCCAATTTGATCCCTCTGTGTTCCATTTGGTGAGGCCTCTGTGCTAATCACCCTTTAGGTTTTCGGTTGAAAAAACATTTTTATTTACAATGTACGATTCACTGGTCTTGCCAATTATATAATGTTTAGGCAGATTTGTTTCTATTACCAAGGCCACATTTTCCATGTACAGACACTTCCTTTGAAGCCCTGGTCGTGCAGTGGATTACACATTGGGCTACTAATCACAAGGTAACCAGTTCAAACTCACCAGCTGTTGCATAGGAGAAAGATGAGGCTTTCAGCTTCTGACACCGGAACTCAATTGGACAGTCCTACAGGGAGGGGCACTATGAGGCAGACACAACTCCATAGCACTGAGTGAGTGGGATCCTGCCTGCTTGTGTCCAACTTTCACATCCTAATCACCAACCATCATCAGTGCTTATTAATTGCATGTGTTATCAGTTTCACTCTAAAGATCGTTTCAGGTGCTTCTAATTTTGACCAACTCTCATCAGCAAATAAAAATCTCAAAAGCTTTGTTTCTTGGCCTTATTAATGTTCCCTCTACTTCAAGGAGGCAGGTTTTCCCAAGCTGTATTTTCAGTGCCTTCCAAACGGAGGGACTCACCTTCCACCACCTTTCCATGGGAAATATCCCCTTGTTACGGATAAGGTTTTGAATGACGAATTCTTCAGAAGGAGCCCACCTTATTCTTATCCCAAGTGTGTTGTTCATCTGCAAGCTTTGCTGGAATCTGTTCACCTAGTTGGTCCTGCTTGTATTTGAAATACCAGAGGCATAGTTTTCAGCATCACAGTAACACCCAAGTCACCATGCCAAGAGTTGCTCACACACATCTGCTAATTGATTGGAAATGAAGGTTTGTATCCACAAAAACAAGCAAGCAAACCAAACACCTTGAGGGAATTTGGTGATGAACTTCTGAAAAACATGTACTTGTCAGAGGAAGCCAGCCTCTAACACATCATTATGGGTCCGAGAGGCGCAATTGTACAGCGATAATAAGTAATGATCATAGTAAAGCCATAGAGAACATGAGAGATAGAAAAGAAGTATTGAAATAAATGGAGTCAGACACAATTCATGGTAGCATGCTCACCTCAGCCCCACTTGGTGGTCAATGTGGAGGGAGAGAGAGCATTTAATGCTAGCCCAGGCTTTTAAATTCTCTGGGAACATGCCACCCCCCCTAATTACAGGTGAGGGCATACATCATAGGATTGGGGGTATACATGTGGCAAGATGGGAGTCAGGATGGCAACCTAACTTTGGATGTCACAGAGCCACTGGTTTGGCCTCTTCCCTGGCTCAGCTGATAGAGACCATTAATCCATTGTCTCCAGCAGCAGGGAGCAGGCCTACCCCTGTGGGGTGGGGAGACAGCAGTCTGGCAGGGACTGCCTTCAGGGAAGATGCCTGTGAGCATCTGACCTCCTCCCACAATGCACTGAACATTCTATGGACCCCAGATCTTCATAGGACCCCCAAGGATGGCAGTTGACCACCTAGTCAATGGTCAGTTGGCAAACCATTTCCTAGTGGCAGATTTGATAAAGTGAGATCACAGAGCGTATGGACGTATGAAGGGTAGCTAAGGCTAAATGCTGTGAGTAGCAGAATCTAGATTCAGAAGGCCTCATTTCAATTCTACCAGTAGACAGCACCTTCTTTTGCATGATATGTATGCCAATAAGGAAAACGATACCCCAGAGTACACTTAGTCATGGTGGAAAAACATAGAAGAGTGCACCTTAATAACATGGAGTGGTTTTAAGTGGAAAGTTTCTTATTTAATGATAATAAATCTTGTCATGACAGCATCCCAAGCATGTGCCAACATGATTTTATGTAAGGCTAGCCACGTTAGTTCTAAGATTTCATTTTACCGGTTGACTGCTTAGATTACATAAAGAATTATTACTGAATCTTGGAGGAGAGATTTTGTTGACTGATTTAGAGCGCTCTGTTCCTAGAGGCGGGCTGCATCATAACCCACCACTTCAGCCTTACTAATGTTTTAACAACATCAATTACCATTAGTTTGTGATTCATGATTAGAAATGAAATAGGCTCCACGTTTTAAGCCATCTATATCTAAATAGTCCTACCTTGGCCAATGCATCTGTTTCAACAAAGGGAGCTGCATAACAATTTTACAGAGATGAAAAAGCCAAAACTGAAACCCGCTTTCATGGTTTGTGACTCACAGTGACCCTTCATACGGTTTTCAGGATTGGACATTTGTACAGGAGCAGATTGCCCCATCTGTCTCCCAAGGTACAACTTGCGGGTTTGAATTGTGGACCAATGTCTCACCCATAGCACCGCCAGTGTTCCTTATGCAGAGGTTAGGGGAAGCTACTGGGGAGAGTTCTGAATAAAAATAACATTTGATAATTGAAATGTACCAGTGCTTCAGATCTGTGGCCAAAGACTAATTTATGCCTTTGCCCTTGTCTCTTTCCTGACTTACCTTTATTTCCAGTGCTATAAGGAAGCAGAAAAATGCATGAAATTCTGCAACATGCTATTACACGGGCTGCATGGTATATCGAAGTGAAAACCAAACCCTCCTAACTCAAGAAAACGTTAAGTTTCATTTATAAAATAATACAAATTAAAAGGCGGTAGTTCCTAGCTTGACTTTGTCTTCATACCGAATTTGACACTGGGACTCCAGAGATAAAATGCTCCTTGGAAGTGGGAAGGGACAGAGTACAGCTTTCATTCCCCTTTTCCATTGACTTGGTCTTGCATCAATTATGATATGCAACCCTTTTGTTGTTTACAAATATGGATATTTAATACATTAGAAATATTTTAGTTTAAGTATTCATAATTTAGCTTAGAACTAAAATAATAAAACTACTACAGAACTCGATATCTAGTATACTTTACAGGAACGTTCAAAAGCCAAAAATAGATAATATAAAGAGTATCACTTAACTTTTCTGAAAGTCAGTTGAGCCTTTGGTTTAGTGATGGAACAAGCTAATTTCTCATGTATGCCTCTGTAACCAATATACAATGCTATGCTGCTTTGGTTGAAGGAGATGATGAAAATAGGACTTCTCAAGCTATACAGGACGAGGAAGAATACTGGAGCGGTGGTTTTAGGTAATAGTGGCTGTTCTTTGGGACTACACTAAACCCAATCAACAGTTATTTCTCAAAGTTTCGTGGCAGTATGGAATGTGAAACAAACAAATTATAAAAACCACTGCTCATTTTTGTCTTACATCTTTGCCCTTAGAGTGTGTTCATCCCTCGGAAGGTGAGATGGGGCTATCAATATAAGGAGACATGGTTATGATGACTGGTTTTTGTTGTCTAGTACAGCAATAAAAGACTAGAGATGGTCATTGTTACTTGCCTTGAATATTCCGATGCAATGGGAGGGGACGTCTCTCCTCCTTTGAAGAGAGAGCAGGATACAAGGCCGGGAGTGGCCTTTAGAAACTAAATGGTTGGCAATAACCAACAATCTCAAGAACTGAAATCTCCCAATAATGTGAATGAACTTAGAGGCAGATTCCCCCCAATGCCTCCAGAGAAGAAGTCAGCTTAGTGGAAGCTGTATGGCGGGGGGTGGGGTGGGGGGGTGGTCCTGGCCAGAAAACACAACAAGGCTAAGCTACCAAACTGTGAGGTAATAAACGGCTGCTTTAGTTCACTCTACTTGTGGGACTTGGTTATGCTGAAATTGAAAACAAATAAAGTAGTAGACTCATTCTAATTCACTAGCCTTTCTCGCAAGTGAAAATGATCCTCTAGGAAAAAGCAGCCAGATCATCTCTGAAATTAGTGAATTACACAAGTGCTTTTCCTCAAGAGAAGCACCTTACCTCGTTACACAACAGAAGAGTTTTACAAGTACTTCCCATTCCATCAAGCAGCATATTAAATTGGCAGGCACTCAGGGTTGAGATTTAATAACATTAATAATCATTGCTCTTTCGTCCTTGGCATTACTGAAAGAAACGTCGGTGTCAGTGAAGAATACCAGGCGCACTGCTACGCTTGCTGCCACTGCCTGGATTGCGGCACACGTCGTGTCGCCTGTGTCTATCTTTGTCCACAGTGACACTGGAAACTAACATCTCAGCACTCTTGTGAAAAGCGTCCCCAAGAAGACCTGCCTGCAAAAGTCACAGAGACACTTAGCCGCCTGCACCACTCTTTAAGAATTACTGTGCAAGTCTGGGTAGAATAGAGAAACAAATTCATGGACACTCATATGTGTATGAGAAAGAGCTTCATTTAATACCGGTCTATAAAGTCCTCTTTAGAGTCGCGAAACACATGCATGATGCTGAATGCAAGAAGATCACAGGCCAGCGGGTAGGAAGTCTTGTGGGTCCAGTCGTGTTGTAAGTATCTCAGTGCTGGCAGGGGTCTCCACTTGGCTCCTCCAGCTCTGGTCACTGGCTCCATCAGTGTTGCTCCATCAGGCTCCTTGTTGGTAATGTCTCACAGGGAGAGAGCAGAGATAGAGAGAGAGAGAGAGTGAATACCACCTTCGAGGAGAAAATGCAGGAGTTCCCAGAATTCTCAGGAGAAGGCCACGTCTACACAGAGGCCTCATTGGCAATGACCCTATTAACAGACTAGACTCCACCCCTTCACTCTTAATCCTCTCATGCCCCAAATTGACACCCGGTTATGTAACTACCATATATTGCCATTGCTCACCTCATTTACTTTCCTGCTTTTAAATGGCATTTGTATGTTGATAATTCCCCCAACCTTCTCTCTAGCCCAGACATTTACCTACTTCAATCTCATGTAACCTGTTGGAGATTGTTTTTATTAGTTGCATATATAATTTAGCAATCTTCATGTACTTAAAACTCAGTCAAATCTCCCTACTCAAACATTTTATATACCCACCCATATCGTAGTACATGTTCGATTCTTCTACCAGATTCTATGAACAAAAGCCAGATAAAATGTTATATGTTTGCATAAACATGTCATTAGAAGCCTTAACTTTAAAATACATATTTAAAACCAAGTCAAAAGTCTGCAACTGATGACCTGGAAAAGCAACTCCAAGGTGCTTTAAAGAAAAATTTGTTGTAAAGTACATACCACACACCTGGACTGATCCTTTAATTACAGGGACTGTGTTATGCTCCTTTCTAGGTAAAGTTAATAATGGTAATACTTGGGGGATTGGCAAGAGGAAAGATAACTTATAGGTCTTTGAGAAGTTTAAATATAAGAGTGCATATTCTCTTCATAAGAATATGGTTTCGCATTTGTTCAGGTTAGAAACGTTTTTGTGTTTAGTAAACATATTGAGTCCTTAGCTATTGTGAGTTCCAAAACACCAAACTAAACTCATTGCCATCAAGTCAACTGACCCCTGTCGACCCGGAAGGCAGGGTAGAAGTGCCCCTGTGGTTTGCCACAGCGGTCCAGCTTCAGGGGAGCATCTCTCTCCCTCAGCATCCTTGGTGGTTTCCAGCTGCTAAGCTGCCAGTTAGAGGTCTACCATGTAGTCCATTATGCCGCTAAAGCGCCTTCAACCATCAGGCCCCGGGACTCTTGTCTTACATTCCTTTCACAGTTTCTTAACTTCCTGGAGGCTAGGTGCTATTATATTTATTTTTTCTTGAATCATCATAGACTCTAAGACAGTGACGTTGGTTGTTATTTGGCTTTGTTTTTAAAATATTTTCCCACCAAAAGTGAAGGTAACTTTATTCTCATCTTTACAACTGCTTACTTAAGATTCTGACAACTTCCGGCATGTCAACATATACCAACTTCACTGCATTCGTGTTGGGGTTTGGTCGGGATTTGGTGATAGCAGGGAGCAGAATTGTAGATGGCATCTATGCCTTTGATGTGTGTATGCTAACCCAGACTTACCAGCCGCCTCCTTCATACATTGCTAGCTGCTAAGCAGGACTCAAGGAGCCTGGCTGGTTTGGGAGGATACACATGGAGCTAATAGCTGAAAGGCCGGCCCTTAAAAACCACCAGCTGCTGGGGGGTGGGGGGGGGGGGAGTGGTGAGGTTTTCTGCTATCAAGAGAGTTATGTTCTCGAAAACCCACAGAGGCACGTCTCTGTCCTTTAGGGCTGCTATGAGATGGATCAACTGGATGACAGTGAGATTTTTTTTTAAATAGGACTCTTCATTCTTTATATTTTACTTTTCCTGTAACAAGGAGCATAATTCTCTTGCTAGGTAATTGTCCAAAAACGGCTTAGGAAGGCTTTACGCACACAGGGAAACGTTACTATCCCCAGGCAAATATGTGGCACTTGTTGGCCTTTCTTCACTTCATTAAGTTGACTGGAAGGAGAATGCTGTGGCCAGCCTGCTCCCCAGAAAGACGGCCATGGCTTTGGAAAGCCTGTCTCGTCGAGGGTCCCGCCCTCAGAATCAACACCATGGCAATGGGTTTGGTCGTTCTGGTTTGGCAGTTTGATTCACCAAACCATATACACGTTCTAAATTTAAATACACATTTTCAAAACAATAGATGCAACAAAAAAAAACAACGATGCCTAAACATAAGAATGTCTACTCTAAGTATATACAAAGAAAAAAGTGTAAACTCACAATAACATGAGAGTTTGAAACGCCATCTTCAAGTGGTATCCTTTCTTCTGTGTCCTGTCCTGTCCTGTCCTGTCGTAGTGCCAGTCCTTGAGTCAATGCCAGCTCACGGCAAACAGCACCCAGCCTGACCTCACAGAAATGGATAGCCAGGCCTGGCTTTTTTTTAATACGTTTTTCAATGTCATTCATTTTTTGTTTGTTTTCTCTTTTATTAATCATTTTACTGGGGGCTCTTCCAGCTTTTATAACAATCCATAATTCAATTGTATCCAGCATACTTGTACATATGTTGCCATCATCATTTCCAAAACATTTTCTTTCTACTTGAGCCCTTGGTATCAGCTCCTTTTTTTCCCCCTCCCTCCACCACCCTCCCTCCCTGATGAATCCTTGATTCATTAGATATTATTACTATTATTGTATATCTTACCCTGTCCATTGTCTCCCTTCAACAACATTTCTAATATTCTTTCCCCTTGCCTGTGGGATGGTGGTGGTTATATTTTCAAACTTGTGTTCAGTTCCCGCTGTATCCCCCATAATCCCCTCCTACCCCCTTGGTATGGCTGCTCACGCTACTGAGAGGTTTCCTGAGGGATGTATCTGTTATGAATTCCATGTGTCCAGAGCTCTTATCTGTACCAATGTACATATTTCAGTCTACTCAGATTTGTAAGGTAGAACTGGATCATGATAGTGGGGGGAAGGAAGCATTCAAGAACTAGAGGAATATTGTATGTTTACACTCTGGCTGAATTGTCCCTTCCTTGTGACTCTTTTATGAAGGGTTGTCCAATTGTCTACAGATGGGCTTTGTGTCTCTACTATGACCTCCCTTGTTCACATTGATATAATTATTTGTTTTGAATATTTTTGTATCTGATACTCGATCCTATCAAATTTATTTTTAGAGATATAGGTATAGGCATGTGTATATATAAATATAGTAATTGATAATGATAGGGATATAAGTAAATGTACATTTATTTATATGATAAGTATTAAGATAGAAGACAGACTTTGGGTCTCTACTCCAGGCCTCCTTAAACAAAGAACACTTTGTTCTAATAACCTGGCGCTCTGTGATACCCACCATCCTGACAGGATTGCTGAAGACAAATGGGCACATAAGCAAATGTGGTGAAGTAAGAGGATGGTGTCCTGCTATCAAAAGATATAATGTCTCTTAAAGGATTGAAGTTAAATAAGCGGCCATCTAGCAGGAATGCAGCAAAGCCCACATGGAAGAAGCACACCAGCCTGTGTGACCCCAAGGCCTAACTTTTTAGGTGTTTCTTTATGGGTTTATATCTCCAGCCTTAAATTAGAAGTCCAGCACATAGCCATTAATGCCAGCAGGAGCCATAGGGTTGGCTATACATTATCTTGGTATCAGTGGCTGGAGTCTAAATGATGAACTCAGGCCCAAGGTGGGGAGGTTCACTTTTTGATTGTATGTTTTGTAATTCAGGTCAAAAGTCTTAGAGGACTGGTATAAAAAGCTGTTCTAGTGATACTGTTGAATTAGTTGCTATTTTCATCATTACTGAAATATAAAGGCCCAAACCCACATAAATGCATCCAAGTGACCCGCATGACCAAGTATCGCAGTGCAGGAAGATCAATCCTGCTTAGAAAATCACATATATAATTTTAAATTAAAATATCTTAAACAGAGAAAATTTATTAGACTTAGCTGTTTAACAAATGAAAATAACATTTGCTTGAGAGTGAAGAGACTTGTGTAAGTCTGGGTAGACTAGAGAAACAAATTCACAATCATATGTGTATAAGAAAGAGCTTTATATAAAGGAGCAATTTTATATTGAGAATAATATCCACTCCCAGTCCAGATCAAGTCCATAAGTTGATATTCGCACAGATATCAATACTAGTCCATACATTACTCTTTAGAGTCATGCATCATATGCAGTGATTCTGAATTCAGGAAGGCCACAGGCCCGTGGGTAGAAGGTCTTGTAGCTCCAGCGGCAGTGGCAGCATCTCCATGCTGGCACGGTCTCCACGGGTCTCCTCCAGCTCTCTGAGTCTCAACAGCAGGAAAAGGAAGGCAGAGAGAGTGGGTCTGGCCTCCTGTGAGCTGTTTATCTCTAGCATGCCTCCAAATGAGGCCATCAAGCTGTGACCTGTTAGTTGACAGGAGATTATGGAACCAAAGCTGTAACTGCCACAAGACTAAAGGAAGGAACCTATGTCTGTAGTACAACCCAGTCCGCCCAGGATTCAAAGGTCACCACTGTCATATATTCACATCCGGCAGAGCTTCCTTGCACAACGTGTCAGTGTCTGAAGCGATAGCAAGATTATCCCATGAAATAAATCTCCCAGGGATTAGTTTACATGTCGAACACTCATTATCATTTGAACTTCCTCAGGGGTCCTGGAAGAGATATATGCTTTTATTCTATCTAGGAGAAGGTAAAAGCTTAGATGACAAATATTGTCTACTGTGGAATGTCATGACTCTCAGAGTGCCATTCCCAAGAGAATATGATAGACTAGTTAGAGGCATTGACAGGTAGCAGAAAATAATTCTTTGTTATTGAATTTGTGGTTAATAGGCCCCACTCACACAAAGACACACATATTATATGGAAGTGCTTATACAAACAGCTAAGACTGAGGTTGGTGCGAGTGAACAGCTTCTAGCAATCCTATTGTGAGGCAGGGACAGAAATGTGTTGCTGGAATGATTGATGTTCTAGTAGCTACCTCATTTCTAGTCTATGAATATTATTGGTTTATTGAAGAACAATTAGGTGTCAAAATCCCTGTTGGAACCAAAGTTGACAGGACATGATTTTTTCTTCAGTCCCTCAAACCGAGGGAATTTCTAGGTTTTGGGTTTTTTATGTTAGCTTTCTGTGTGTAATAAAGCTTCAGGGAAATGCTGTGTAAAGGAAAAACAGTAACAGCTTACAGCTAATGTAATCATAAATTGAAAAGTTCTCCCCTGTGGATTGGAAATGTCTCAAGCACTCTGCATAACTACTGTCAGGCAGCCGTTACACCTAGGTGCTTAGGTTGGTTTTTTCATTTAAGCTTTGAAACAATTCTGCAAGGTAGGTGATATCATCTTTATTAAATGGATGAGGAACCTGGAATTTGGAAACATCAATTAAGCTGCCAAGGTGACATCTCTAATGAGTTGCAGATTAATAATTAGATTTCACATCTAACTCCAATAGCCATGCTGAGTAAGTGGGAGTCTTTTTCTATTAAAAAAATGGCAAGGGTTAGACAAGTGTAAAATAGGAGGTGAACTCTTTATAGGAGAAAAGAAAGTCAATCAATATATATTTAAAGTTTATAATATGCCCAGTGTTCTCAACACAAAATATTCCATGTGAACGATACCCTTAGAGTTGTTTAACTCTACTTGATACCCCTTCCTTCTACTATGTTTTTACTATGAATATATCATCTTGTTTATACATAACAATATTCTTATGAGATATTTAGTATTATGTTCACTTTTACATTTAATAAGATGTTACAGCTATTTTTCTCAAAGTCCACATGGTAATGGGAGGATTACAACTATATCCTGAATCTTCAACCATCATGAGAATGAGAAAATAGAATGTTATGATACAATCCCTTCATTCAGTTTGTGAGAAAACTTTGGTCTGTGGCATAAGATGTCAGAACATTTCAGAAGACTGGAGCTCAGAGCTCTGGATTTGCAAATGAACCCACGTTTCGTACAGTGTCCTTGTAAAGTAACCCAACACATTTCTAAGATGGAGGCACATCTTGCAAGGGAAACAGATTTTTTGCTAGCCTGAGAGGGGAACTAAGAAAATTAGAATGGAAAATAATCTGGGAGAGAAAGGTCTCATGAGGAAGAAAAGAAAAACTTTTTTTTTAATGTGCAGATTATCTATTACAATTTCTCAGTTAAATACAGAGAAGTTAGTAAAGTGGAAATGATTTCCCCTCTATCCTTCCAGAATTCCTCCAATCAGCCCAATGTCCTAAAGGTGGGGTTCCCTAACTTGTTTCCTCTTACTTTTGATATTTTTCCATCCCCATCTGTTTTGACGCAAAAAGGCCAAAAGAACTTCCTTAGAATAAACCAATAAAATATGAAAAATCAAAGTAGAAACGTTTTAATCTCAATGTATTACAAGCTAAATCCTGATTTTTCTTGTGTCTGACAACCAGGACCCAAACCAACAACAAAATAAAACTTCATTTTTTTTAAATTTCAATAAGACAATACACTGAAATTACGTTCTAAGTTAGTAAAAAAAATTCATTAGGTATTTTGTTAATTCCCAAAGATTTGTTTTTGACTTCTTCATTCAATATCATATATAAATTATTACATGCCACCTCATTAATGGTTCTTTTCATTACAGTGACAGTATATTCCTGAATTGTGCTTCCTCCATAATCCAGTATTCCCCCCTAGAATCCTTCAATAATGCAACTTGAACAATCACTTATTTCTTTAGCTCTTTTAGCTAGATGTATTTTGAAAGTGTTGCTTCATTTTGGTTTTGTAACTTGAGGCGTTTGCACATTTCATTATTTCTTCCACTGATTCTAGTTACTCTTGATTAAAAAGCAAGTTGCAGTCTATTCTGACACCTATTTCTTTATCTCTTCCTTCTCTCCCACCCTCCCTTCTTTTTTAGTAAACTTTCAGTTTATTCATGAACGATATTCTTGATCTGATTCCACAACTTAACTGGTCTTTGGTTATTGGTGTTCAATATGACAAATCTATAAAGATGGTCTCTAAGTTTGATATATGTTCAAAGTGGTATTTTGATCCTTGTAGGTTTGTTTTTATTTTCTTCAGTTTCCACATGAATTGGGAGCCATGGCACACTGGTTACCAGTTGGGCTGCTGTCCAAAAGGCCCACAGTTTGTAACCACCAGCCATTCCGTTGGGAAAAGATAGGGCTCTTCCGAACACAGGGACCATTCTTCCCTTTACCATAGGAAATAATGATAATTGCTAAGAGATGATATCGACTCAATGACTGTTTTTGTTTTATCTCAGCCTGAATTTGTATATAAGCAGTTAAAGGTGTGTTTCATGGTTGCTCCTTGGACAACCTCCCACAGATTTTATCACTTTGATTCCTGAGTATTCCATACGGTATGTCCACATGTATAGTCATCATATGTTTGTTGAAAAACATGTATTTGCAATGAAGGAGACTTGAAAGATTGTATCATGAGCTATCGAGCTTCATTTCTATTACTAAGTCCTACTTTCCTCCTTTGTTCTTTCTCATTGACTTCAGTAGTTAGTACATACATTTGAATGAGCTAAATTAACTGGTTTTCCTTGCTGGGATATGTGTAAAAGCCCTCTGAGAGACAGCATTGTACTTTAAGATATATCTTGAAATGTTCTGTTTGTGATAAATAGCACACACAGCCTTTCCGCTTCCATCTGTCATGCCCATTATCATAGACTATAGTTGTCTGATTCAGAACACCCAACACTAGTCCATTTCAGCTCACTAATGCCTAAAATATCGATCTGTATGCATTGCATTGCATTTTGGATGACTTCCAAGTTCCGTAGATTCATATATCATACATCTCATGTTCTGATTACTAATGAATCCTTGCAGCTGTTTCTTCTCATTTTGACTCATGTCACATCAGCAAATGAAACAAAATTACTTGCTATGGTTCTTCTAGCCATTCTCTTTTTAAACTAGAGGTTGGATCAGTTTTCCTATTTACTGGGTATAAAATTGAACTATCCTAGGAGCAGGAATAGAGAATCTCATGACCATCAAGATGGAAGAGTCATCAATGGACTGTGAAGGAGTTGTCTGTATAGTGGTCAAAGCAGCAGGGGACTATAGAATGAGGTCTTAGTTGGAGCAACAAGGATACTAGTCCACAGATGGGGACTAGGCAAGGACTAGCTTTGAGTCACTTTGGCAAGAGGATAGCTTGTTGAGTTGGATGTCCTTGGACATCTACCAGTCCTAAGGGAGTTTTGGAACACTTTTCCAAGCAGGCCAAGGGGCTGCCTTGCTGAAATGCTTCAAAGGAACCGAAGAAGACATGCTTGCTGGCATGTCTGAAGAAGAACTGCTATTGTGGGCAAGAGTACTGTATCTTAATGTTTTCTGATCATGACTAATGGCAAACTATTAACTTCCCCAATAAATCCCCCAAATCATAGCTGTGGTGAGTTTTCTGTGGTCATTGCAATGGAGTACCCCTCTGGGAGGAATGATTGGTATCTGAAGGGTAGCTACATAACTGACATCTGCCTCAGAAATCATCTTGGACGGGTGTGGAGTTAGAGATCCTTCTACTGTTAGTGAAGCTGAAGGATTTCAACCATGGTCCTGAAGCCATTTTTTTTTCCCAGAAAGTCTGAAAAGTTTTACTCCAACTGCATCATTAAGGTCAATTGCACTTTGAAGAGGTAGCTCTTTGCCATTCCCATTTGAGAGCCTTTCAGGACCGTCGAAGCAGAGACTAGAAAGTAATCCCCATGCATGGTCCATAAGCCCATTGAACCCACAGGTCAGAGTGTTTGAGTTGAGAATGAATTAATAAAGCTAATAGAGCTCAACTTACAGACAATGGAGGACAGGAAGAACATTCTTGTTGAAATGGATGGTGAAAACGTTGCATAAATAGAACAGTAATATTTACCTCCTATTTTACTGCCACTTTCTGAACAATAACAATAAACATTGCTATTTCGGTATTACAATTGTTTCTTTAATTTAAAATTTGATCTAACCATTGAGAGGTGATTTTAAAAGCAGCTGATAAGATAAAAATGAACCAAGAAAACATTGTTTAAAAGCCAAACAACCTCCTGTCATTGAGTTGATGGGGGCTCATAGGGGCACTACAGGATAGAACGCCCGGGGAGTTTCCGAGGCAGCCACTCTTCCTGGGTGTAGAAAGCCCGCCTTCCTCCTGAAAATGGCTGCTGGTTGCTCAAACTGCTGACCTCGTGGTTCTCAGCCCAAAATATAACCAACACATCACCGGGGCCCTGACAAAACTAGCAAACAAACAAACAAAGAAGAAAATTATAAAAGTAAATGAAACAAAATCACACCTCTTATATTTTGATATGGTTGGTTCTTTGTTGTATTTTGTTTGATCTTTTCTGTCCTTCAAACAAGCAAATATGAGCACTGCCATTGAGTCTATGCCGACTGAGAGCAACACCTTAGGACAGGGTAGGCCTGCCTTCTATTGAGTTTCTGAGACTGAAATCTTTATGGTGAGAGAAAGTCCTCTTTCAAACTGTTGACCTTCTGGTGAGCAGCCCAAAGCGTAACCCCCATACCACCAGAGCTCCTTTTCTACCCAGAAACTACTGCTGCTCCCCCATGCAGATTTCAATTTCAATGCCTTACCATAGGGAGTTTGTTAAATCTCTTTGTGATGGTAAAATCTGAAATACCAAGAAATCATCTTTGATCAGAGAGCAGAGACTCTCAAGCTCTCACCTGTTGTTATTAGAAAGTGTTTTGCAGATAGTCATAAATGAAGCCAAAACACTGCAAGAAGTGGATTGCAATTCATGGTGATCTTATACAAGGTGCCCAAGATTGTAAATAGTATGGAACACACAGCAGACTTCCTGTCTCTTCCTCTAATTATCCCACGCATGACGTTCTCTCCTCCCAAACATAAAGGATCACACAGAAAGCAAAACAAATATACAAGAGCACCGAGCAGCTGTGCTAAAATATGATTTCTTTTTTTTTGGTTGCTTTTTAAAATCGTTTTATTAGGGGCTCATACAACTCATATCACAATCCATACATAATGTGTGTAAAAGCACATCTGTACATTCATTGCCCTCATCATTCTCAAAACATTTGCTCTCCACTAAAGCCCTTGGAATCTGGTCCTCATTTTCCCTTCCCTCCCCGCTCCTCCCTCCCTCATGAGCCCTTGATAATTTATACATTATTATTTTGTCATATCTTTCCCTGTCTGATGTTTCCCTTCACCTGTTTTTCTGTTGTCTGTCCCCCAGGGAGGAGGTCACATGCAGATCCTTGTAATTGGTTCCCACTTTCCAACCCACTCTCCCTCTACCCTTCCAGTATTGCCACTCACACCGCTGGCCCTAAAGGGATCATCCACCCTGGATTCCCCGTGTTTCCAGTTCCTATCTGTACCAGTGTACATCCTCTGATCTAGCCAGGTTGCAAGGTAGAATTCAATCATGATAGTGGGGGTGGAGGAGGGAAGCATTTAGAAACTAGAGGAAAGTTGTATTTTTCACCATTGCTACTTTGACTGGATCATCTCCTCCCCTAGACCCCTATGCAAGGGAATCTCCAGTGGGCGACAATTGGGTCTCCACTCTGCACTCCTCCCCTCATCCACTATGGTAAGATTTTTTGTTCTGATAATGCCTTACACCTGATCCCTTCAACACCTCATGATCGCCCAGGCTGGTGTGCTATTTCCATGTGGGCTTTGTTGCTTCTAAGATAGATGGCTGATTGTTTACCTTCAAGCCTTTAAGACCCCAGACACGATATCTTTTGATAGCCAGGCACCATCAGTTTTCTTTGCCACATTTGCTTATGCACCCATTTGTCCTCAGCAATCATATCATGGAAGTGCGTACCCAACGATATGATTTTTTTGTTCTTTGATGCCTGATAGCCAGGCAACATCAGCTTTCTTCACCACATTTGCTTATTCAACCCCTTTGTCTTCAGCAGCTGTGTCGGGAAGGTCAGCATCATAGAATGCCAATTTAATAGAAGAAAGTATTCTTGCATTGAGGGAGTACTTGAGTGGAGGCCCAATGTCCTTCTGCTACCTTAATACTAAACCTATAAATATATGCATAAGATCTATTTCCCCATCCTCATACATAAATATATTTGCATATGTACACGTCTTTATCTAGACCTCTATAAATGCCCTTTGCCTCCCAGCTCTTTCCTCTATTTCCTTGACTTTCCTCCTGTCCAACTATCAGGCTCAATCCTCACCTGAATTTCAGCAATACCTCTTCTTTACATTACCCTTGATCATGTCCTACCAGGCCTCCAAGACCCATCTCACCATCAATTTGGATCACTTGTTGTTCCCTTGTCCCTGGGTTTGTTAACACCACTTCCTTTCCCCCACCTCCCCTTCTCCCATGTTCCCCCTGAAATGTTAGTCCCAGTGTTTTCTCCTCCAGATTGTTCATCCAGCCTAACTTATTTAGATAGACCTGCAGAGATAATGCATGCAGAAGAGGGTCATCTCTGCAGATTCAATTTACCAGCTCTCAGACCCATGTATTAGTATTTTTACCTCATACCAAGTATGATTTTACCAATCATTCTAAGACATGAGGATGCTTTTGTTCACAGAAAACAGCACTCTGTTGCACTCGTTTCCTGAGAATGATGTCCACTTCTGGGAGCATTCCTTCCAGCCCATTCGTGTGTCTCACTCTCTGTTCTCCCCCACTACTTCTTTCCATGCCAAGTCCCAGGGAAGCTGGAGGAAGCACCTGGGAACCCTGGGCAAGGTGGGAGGAGAGTCTCGAGACAGATGGGGGAAGAAAAGAATCAGACAACTGGCAGAGTAAGGAAACAGAAATCAACTTCTCGTGCTTTGCAGCATTGCCAACAACCAGGGCTGTCTGATAAGAGGATATAGTAACTCGAAACAAATTAAAACTCATCGGAGCAGTCACTACTGCAGTTTGATGGGGTGTGAGGATGGCTGCTGGCTTTTTAACTTCTCTGACCTAGATATACTTATTTGTAAAATTAAGGGATGCACTGACTCATCAGACTGTCAGACAAAGTCCTATACAGTCAGACACCTCTATCACACCCGGAAGGCTACTCATTTTCTTTCCTTATATTTTCTGTGTAAATTGACTTCTGTTTGTTTTATCTGTTTATTTTTGGTGACATTTGCTTTGAGTTTTATGCTCTTTATTATCTTCCATTGATTCTTCTTTTTGCTATTTATTGTGCGGGCATCTCATCTCTCCTGAGTAACTTTAAGACAAAGTTATTTCAGCAAATGAAAATGGAGGTGATGGCAGACACATTTGCCACTCCAAATTAACACATTATTCTAGAGAGATCTTACATAGGAGATTTTAATGTGCAGTCCCCAGCAGTTCTATGTGAAATGGTCCTGTTTCTCTCGTGTTTATCTCCACAACACCAAGACAAGGTTGAGGCAGGTACACACACAAGACGAGAAAGGTCACAGGAAGATGACTGAATAGGCAAGATGCTTCTAAAGAAGTGTCTTTTGAAATCAACACCTATGGAAAGGAGAGACTGGAAACAGGAGTGGGTAAAGGGACAAGGGTCAATGGGCCCTTGCGGAGTGCTCTATGGGGTGCTTGTTGCTGAAATAATGTAGCACACTTGTCTCTCACCTCAGTTAGCCCTTAGATATCGTCTGCCCATGGAATAAGGGGGTACAGGGAGTGTCATCTGAAGGAACTGACAGTTACCCCCTGGAAAATGCATTGCTGAAACAGAATTTGATGTTGTACCCGTATGCCTAACACATTGGTTATGCCGTCATAACTCTTGGTCTAGTTACAATCTCTAACATCTGTTGAATGTTAAACTCTTGGTCTAGTTACAATCTCTAACATCTGTTGGATGTTAAAATATCTGTTTGAGCTATGAAGACACATTGATTTAATATCAACACTTCTAAGTTCTCTGAATTTTATAAATTATCTTTATATTTTCCACATTAACCTAATAAAATACCAGGAAAGATATTATTACATTGATTTATGTGAGATATACGCTTATAAAACTTTTTTTTAAAAAAAAATAAAGAAGAATGAATGGAAATGGAAAGAGTTTGTTATTTGGAGGGATTGCAATCAGTGTCACAAATCAAAATATGTATAAATTATTAAATGGAAAACCAATTTGCTCTGTTACCCTTTACCCAAATCACAATAGAAAGCTTATATTTTAATTAAAAATATAATAAAATAAATACTTTAACTTGGTGATTAAGAGTCAATATATGAGGGGGTACCCTCCAAAAACACAGAATTGCACTGGGCAGAGTACAGCTTCTGTGGTACACATTTCCCCCCACCCAAGTGGGCATCAAGCAACTTTCTCTCAGGTAGTGCACCCAGTGGCATCACCTGAGAAAATTATCTCTGGTCACAGTGAATTGTTTCGTAAAAGCAGTTTCACTTGAACCTTGTTTCCTGTAATGCTGATTTAAGAGAAAAGCATGGGGCTGTGACATTTGTTTCCTTCTTGGGGAAAAATGCTCCAGAAACTATTGTGACGTTGACACAGTTTATAAGGACAGTGCTATGGGGAAAACTCGTGGATGTCTCACAACTCATATTGCATTTGGAGTTTGTTACACCTGGCAAGACTGTTAATCAAGCTTTCTATTTAGAGGTTCTGGAAAGATTGAGTAACAGCATGTGACAAAGAAGCCTGGTTTCTGGCAGATGAGGAACTGCTTTTGCCACCACGACAATGCACCTGCTCACACAGCCATCTCAATACAGCAGTTTTTGGCAAAAACAAACAAACAGTATGCCTCTCTTGCCCCATGCACCTTACTTACCTGACCTTGCTACGTGAGACTTCTTTTGTTTCTGTGAATGAAAAGGGAAATGAGTGGAAACAACTTGAAACCTTAGAAGATGTGAAGAAAAAAATGAAGAGCTGCTGTCAGCCATCCAAACAGATAAATTAAAAAAAAGTTTCCTAGAAGGGAATATCAGATTTGACAAATATATTAGGTGCAATGGAGAGTATTTTGAAGGTCATAAAGTTGTTTTGTAAAAAACAAAACATAACTGTGTAGGGGAGTTTATTTTGGAGGGGTGGGGATAGCCTCTCATAGGTAAGTAATTTGCTCCAAGTTGCATGGCTAGATTCAGAGAAGAGGGAGGCAGGGTTAGTCTAGATGTAGATCACACCAAGAGAGGTTGCTATAGTTGTGTCTGCTCCAAGTCCTAGCACCCCCAGAGCCCTGGGGGCTTCCTGGGGTCTGTGCTTGGCTGCCAACAACAAGGTCAGCATTTTAAAGTGGCCAGCGACTCAGAAAGAGAAAGAGGAGGCTTTCTACTCCTGTATAGATTTGAAGTCTAAGAAACCCCCAGCAGCAGTTCTCCTCTATCCTACAGGCTCACTCTTAGAATTGAATTGATGGCTGAGAAGTTTGTTTTATTTTATTTTTAGAGAAGCCCTTTGTAGTACAGAATGAAACACTACCTGGTCCTTGATCATCCTCAAAATTGCTGTTATGTTTGAGCACACTGTTGTACCCATTGTAACAACCCATCTTCAAGGACCTGTTCTATTCCCTAGCCCTCCACTAGACCAAAGATTATATCCTTCTTCAGGGACTGGTCCTCCCTGAAAACACATCCATAGTCCATGGGACAAAATCTCACCATCCTTGTTTCCAAGGAGGAGCATCCTGGCTGGAATTCTTCCAAGGAATATAATGTTCTTTTTTATGATGGGCATTGTGTTAGTCTGGGTAGACTGGAGAAACAAATCCAGAGAGACTCGTATGTGTGTAAGAAAGAGATTTATATACAAAAGCAATTGAACGTTGAGAAAACATTCCAGCTCAGTCCAGATCAAGCCAATAAGTCTGATATTAGCCCATATGCCTGATGCCAATCTATAAAGACCACTTCACACTCATGAAATGAAGCCAAATGCAGTAAGACCACAGGCTAGTGGGTTGGTATTCTTCTGGATCCAGTGGCATTGTAAGCATCTCAGTGCTGGTAGGGGTCTCTACATGGCTTCTCTGGCCACAGAGGTCTGGTTGCATCAGGGGAGGTCCATGTGGCTTTTCCAGCTCCTGGGGTGTAGCACCACGCGTACTTTCAGTAAAGCATTTTTTGGGGAGTGGGCAGAGAGAAAGAAGTGTCTCCCACCTCCCAAGGAAGAAATACAGGAATTTCTACAATTCTCAGGAGAAGGCCATGCCCACACAGAGGCCTCACTGGTGAGATCTTCATCGACAGGTCAGACTCCACCCCTTCACTCATAATCCTCTCAGATTGACCCCAGATTGTGTCATTTCCACAGCCACGATACATTCAATTTTCTTCACCAGCACCATAATTCAAATACCTAGTGCATTTTCTGTCTTCCATATTCATCCGTTAGCTTTTGTGTGCATATGAAGTTCTTGACATACTATGGTCTGCTTCAGGCACTGCTTAATTCTTAAAGTAGCATCTTTGTCCTTTCACATTTTAAAGAGGTTTTTAGCAGTGTTGTTTGATAGCCTGCCTGCTGCTCCCATGCACATTGATTTTTTTATCCAATTAAAATTAAATCCCCGATTTGCTCTCTATTTCTCGTGATGTTGGTTATTGATCCAGGTGTGAGATTATTTTGTCTTCTTTATGCTGATGTGTAAATCTTTCTGAATGACACAATTTTTCTCCTTTCATTACCTTTTTACGTTGAGCAAGACAGGTTGTATCATCTGCATATCATCGTTAATGAACCTTCTTCACATTCTGTAACCGTGTTCCTTGCATAGTCCAGCTTCTGAAATACTTGTGTATAAACCAGATTAGGTAAGGAAGGCATTGGATAGAACACTAACACTCCATTTGTCTGATTTTAAACATGCAGTATCCTCTTGTTCTGGCTAACTGCCTGCCTCTTGGGCTTTGTACCCATTGTGCTTGAGCACAACCCAGTCTCCTGTAATTCCCGTTTTCCTAAATGTTATCACTAGCTGTTCTGATTCACACAGTCCAAGGCCTTTGTACAGTCAATGAGAGATAGCTAAATGCCTCTCCAGCACTGCTTGCTTTCAGACAAAGCTCCATGGGAAAGCAGCAATGCGAGCCCTTGTTCCTCGTCCGATTCTGAATCTGGCTTGAGTTTCTGGCAGTTCCCTGTTGATATACTGCTGGAACCATTTTAGATGATATTCAGCAAAAGTTTACTGACACGTGATATTAATTTAATGGCATTGTGAGGTAATGTGCACAGCCTAATAGGTCACTTGTTTCGAAATGGGAGTGTATTTCCATTGGTTGTTCGTCCCTGTGGTCTTTTAATCCAGCTCTTCCACAGTTTATTTTAATATTTGTGTCTTCCTTGGCTGCTTTTTGAAATGTTCTGTTCACGTGTTTTACTTTAACGCGTATCACAGTCACTTTGACTTTTCTAAACTCAAGCGCATATTATACAATCTATTCTGATATCAATTTTTGTCTTTCTATCCCTGCTTTGTCTTTTGAACGGCCCTCTATTTGGCTTTTGTGTGATGATTTGATGCCATCCCATAATTCCTTTGGTTTTCATTCATTCGTGTTCAGTGTGCCAGCTAAACTGTTGAGCTAGTCTTTAAAATCAAATGCGATATACTCGAGTCATATTTTGACCCTTGTATTGTTTTTAGCTCTAACTTAAACATACATATAAGTTATTGGTAGTCAGTTAACCATTTGCTTCTGGACTTAATTGTTTTTTTTAATTTTCATGGATGCGTTTGAAATGCTTCATCACATGTTTCCACAGTTGTAATCAATTTGTAATTTGTATCCTACATTTTCTGGGTGACTCACTATTGTGATCACTGATTGTGTTGTTGAAAAAATATTTGAAATGAAGAATTTTTTGACTTTGCAAAATCCTATGAAGAGACCTCTTCTTATCGTTTTATCACCAATGCCATCATTTCCATGCACCGATGCTTCCTCTTGCTCTCCAAATTTGGCATCGCACCAGTACTTATCAATGCAATTTGGATGTATGCATCATATATTTCCTATTGTGGAACTGGTGAAAAATTTCAATGCCTTCATCTTTGAAGCTGTTAGTCAATATGTTAGTGGTCATATTAGAATAATAGTCTCTTTTTTGTACTTCTGTTAATGTTATCCTATTGAAGACAATATTGTACATCAAATTAGATCTTTAAATGTAATTTTTGATCATGAATATGACACCATTGTTCTTTAATTTATCATTCTCAGCATAGTAAGCCATATGATTTTTTTAAATAAAAGTGGCCAATAACAGTCAATTTCAGTCTTTGATACATAGGATATCAATCTTAATGCCTTTCATTTAATTTTTGACAACTTGCAACTTTCTTAGGTTTATGCTCACATACACCATATTCTGAATATTAATAGATATTTTCGGCAGTTTCTTCTCATTTTAAGCGATTCCGTGTCAGCAAATGAAGGCTCTGAAAGCTCTGATCCCTCTGCATCATTAAGGTTGACTCTACTCTGAGGAGACAGCTCTTTCCCAGTCGTATTTGGAATGTCTTTGAACCTGAGGAGCTTGTCTTCCAACACCATCGCAACATTTTACTGATATTGGTTCAGATATCAGTGTCTAATTCTCTCTTTATAGTGTGTCTTGATCTGAAAGTCCGGCTGACACCTAATCACCACGGGTGACCCTACTGAGGTTTGAAATGCCAGTGGCATAGTTTCTAGCTTCACAGAAATTTATAAGCTACCACAGTACAAAATCAAACAGTTATCCACATAGAAGCGATATGTATTTACAATTATGTTTATTTTATGGTTATTTCTCTGCTTCTAAACAAAATAACATCATTTGTTAATTTTTGTAAAATTATATACACCGAGACTCTTTTCCACCTGATTGGTGGTGTCCAATAACTTTCAATAACTATCCCCTTCCAATTTTACTCCTTTTTAACACACTGCAAACACATACCATAATTTCATAACATTCTGGTATGTATTTCAGAGCTGCTGTGCCAAGCAGGCTATAATACAGATAAACATCAAGATGACTCAGTCACAGAGGTTTCCCATGTAGTTATTGGTGACACTCAAATTACTCCTCTGATAACAACTTTTTCTAAAATTCACCAAATATCTAATAAATGCATTGATACTTATTATCTAGTGGAATACAAAAGTTGGAAACAAAGAGGAAGGACAGTCGTTGGCCAAGATGACTGTGGTGACAGAAACAAAGCCAAAGATCCCATGATAGAATCTACAAAGCCAACAGCTTCATAACAAATACCTTTTTTTCAACAACATAAAAGGCAACATATGGACTTTTCTATATGGGATTAATGGGCATCAAGATGACTACAAATGTGGGAAAATGCTATGGAAAAGGTCAATATCAGCAACCAAATTGAAGCCAGAGCTGAATGTGGAGCTGACTGTCAGTTGTGCATGTTTAAGTTCTAAATAAAGTTGAAAAAAAATAAAACAAGTCCGGAAGTGCAAACTATGACCTTGAGTGTATGCCACCTGACTTTTAAGAACAGATTTGACCTACTAACAAGAGAGGACTTGATAAGCCGTGGGATGATATGAGTGACATCATCCATGAAGTAAGAAAAGGTCAATGTGAAAAAGGAAAGAAAGAACCGAGCTTTATAGTAGCAGAGGCACTTTGAACAAATGACAAATGCAAAGACATGAACCGAATATCTCAAAGGGTGGCTTGAGAGAAGTGAAATCTTTAATGAATTTTTAAAAACCATAGAGTTAGAAAACCACAAAAGATATCTTAAACTAAAGAATTGCAATAAAAAGTTCAAGTTTCAATATTGAAACATGCCATGGGTAAAATATTGAATGATTCAGGATCCAGCCAAAGGAGGTTGAAAAAAAAATAAGCAGAGTCACAGTACCAGACAGAAGTAGTTAACATTCCACCATTGCAGGAGGTAGCACATGTGCTAAATGAAGTTCATACTGCAATGAAAGCATTCATTCATTAAATAAATAAAGGCGAAGAAGACTCAAGAATTGAAGGAATACCAATTTAAATGTCTCAACATGCTTATGAAACACTGGAAGCAGTCACTCAACTCTGTCAGGAAATTTGAAAGACAACCACTTTGCCAATTGACTGGAAGAGATCCATTTTTTGTACCCATTCCAAAGAAAGGTGACTCTACAGGATGTTTAAATTATAGAACAATATAATTGATATCACAAGCAAGTAGAATTTTACTGAAGACCATCCAACTGTGGTTGCAGGAATACATTGGCAGGTACTGGCAGAGGTTCAGGCTGGATTCAGAAAAGGGCTTGGAACAAGGGATATCATTGCTGATGTCAAATGAATCTTAAAAGCAGAAGTACCAGAAAGCTGTTTCCTTATTGTGTTAGGTAAGGTTGACTAGAGGAACAAATCCAGTGCTACTCATATATGTGTAAGAAAAAGCTTTTAATAAAGAAGTAATTATACGTAAAACAAACATCCAAGTACAGTCTAGATCAAGCAGATCAAGTCTGTAAGTCCATATGTCCCTCTTCAGACTCATGCAGTCACATGCAATGATGCAAAATTGCAAGAAGATCACAGGCCTGTGAAAAGTCTTGTGGATCCAATGGTGGTAGATTCATCTCTACGGCTAGCACAGGTCTCCATATATCATCATCAGAAAGGTGAAGGCAGAGAGAGAGAGTGGCCCACCTCCAGAGAGACATTTGTATTGGTGGTACCTCCAAATGAGGTCATCAAACTGCAATCTGATTGAAGGCTAAACTTTACCTGTACACTTTTATATTTTCAAGTTGACATGAAATTATGTAACTACCACAGACTGCCTATCATCTACTTGACATTTTTACACAACATTTAGTGATACATAATTTTTAAACAAAGGCAAAAGCAAAATCTTATTTGTATCTAGCAGCATAAAACTAAAATGCATACAACTCAATATATTCCAGCTTCATTTAAGCATAATATTCTATAAGTGAACAAAACAAAAATATTCTATGCATAGCAATTGCAGTTAAGTGAACACCTACATCATAATCCTACAAACCTACGAACATATTTTCCACCCATGAAAGTTTTAAGATAGCCACTTCATGCCTTTATACCCCCCATTTTGGGTATCCAGTTTCTATACTGCCCATTTGTTTCAACTCAGTGTTCTGAGGAGATAAGCAGGTTCTTAGATGTGAGGAATCTTCATTCATTGGAACTTTGTGAGTCTATATCCATAAGCAGAGTCACATAAGGACAGGCCATGCATAAAGTCAGCAGCAATATGCACTAATTCATGGGCTCAAAAATCTTATCAATCTAGGCGGGTTCTGATCAACTCAACGTAGGCCTCCTCACTTAGCCTCACCAGGGTGCCCTTCAGCCGCCTGGACTTTCAACCATGGGTACCTTCACAAATCCCCAACAACTGTAGCCCTCTTGTGCTCAGTCAGGCCACAGCTCAGTTTCTTCTCAACTCTTTAACCTTCAAACCAGGCAACCTGCTCTTGTCTTATCCTCTCATTCCTATGAACCAGGTCCACAGGTGTCAGTGGCCAGACTCAACCAGTCTCCTCGTTGGAAGGCCATTTCTCCTTCCAAGCAAATTGAACGGCCAGACCAGGTGCACTTCTCAAATTTCTGCCCTTTGAGAGGATTTCCCTTCACAACTGCCCTTTAGGGAGATCCCAGCAAAGGACTGTAGTGCTGCTGCTGTCCACTTACAAGTACCGCTGCATGCTGTACAGCGCCATCTGTAAACCAAGCATGACTTTTCTGTTCTTTAGTTAAAATACCTTAAGGAACTCCCCAGGAGGCCATAGGTGCAGACTGGGAGAAGAAAGGTAATGTGACAGGGGTGGAGACTGTGGGCATTTGGGCCACTTCTTCATGCAGCTTAGTTATATCTTCAGGTCCTGCTTGGACCTGATCTCATATATACCACTTCCATTTCTCAATGGAGTGTTGCTGTCCACATGCACCTTTATGGCTGTAGGTCAGACAATACCCAGTTCATGATGGGCAGCTCAGGCCTCATGGTGACTTGGTGGCCCATGGTGAGATGTTCAGTCTCCACCAAGGCCTAGTAACAGGCCAAAAGCTGTTTTTCAAAAGGGGAGTCATTGTCTGCAGAGGATGGCAGGACTTTACTCCAAAATCCCAACAGTCTACGCTGTGATTCACCAATAGGGGTCTGCCAAAGACTCCATACATCTCCATCCACAACTGACACCTCTAGCAACATTGGTCAGCTGGACCATAAGGTCCCAGGGGCAAAGCAGCTGCCTGCCAACCTGAACCTGTTGCAGAGCATTTTTATGTTCTGGGCCCCACTCAACATTGGAGGCCTTTCCTGTCACTTGATAAATAGGCTGAAGTAGAACACCCAAGTGAGGGATATGTGGCCTCCAAAATCCACAGAGGCCCACTAGGCATTGCGCCTCCTGTTTAGTTGTTCAAGAAGGGAGTGGAGTGCAGATGCAATAGCTTATTCTCCACTTTAGTAGGAATGTCTTGACATGCCCCACACCACTGGACCCCTAGAAATTTTACTGAAGTAGTGGTCAACTGAATCTTCATTGGGTTAATTTACCAACCTCTTGCACACAGACGTTGTACTAATGAATCTAGAGTCTTTGATATATCCTCCTTAGTGGGGCCAATCAGCATAATGTCATCAATATAGTGGACTAGTGTGACATTTTGTGGGAGAGACAAGTGATCAAGTTCCTTTCAGACTAAATAATGTCATGGGGCAGAAGGCTTGATTTACCCCTGGAGGAGAGTTGTGAAAGTGTATTGTTTCCCCTGCCAGATGAAGGCAAACTTCTTCTGGTGGTCCGTAGAAACTGGTATTGAGAAGAATATCATTGGCCAGATCAATAACTGAATACCAAGTACCAGGGGAAGTATTGTTTTGCTCAAGCTATGAAATAACATTTGGAATGAGAGCTGCAATTGGAGTCACTATCTGGTTAAATTTATGATAATCCACTGTCATTCTCCAGGATCCATCTGTCTTCTTTATAGGCCAGATAGGTGAGTTAAATGGGGATGTGTTAGGAATCATCACCTCTGCATCCTTCAAGTCTTTGATAGTGACTAATCTCTGCAATCCCTCCAGGAATGCAGTACTGCTTTTTGTTTACTATTTTCCTAGGAAATGGAAATTCTAATGGTATCCACTCTTGGCTTTTCCTGCCATGATAGCTCTTATTCCACATTTCATGAATCCAATATGGGGTTCTGCCAGTTACTAAGTATGTCTGTTCCAATGATGAATTCTGGAACTGGGGAAATAACCACAGCATGGGTCCGGGGACCCACCAGACCCACAGTGAAGTGTACCTGAGCTAAAACTCCATCAATAACTTGACCTCCACAAGCCCCCACTGTGACTGGTGGATCTCCTGGAATTAGTGTCAGCTCTGAGCCAGTGTCCAGTAATCCTTCCAAAGTTTGATTATTTCCTTTCCCCTAATGAACTGTTACTCTTGTGAAAGGCCACAGGTACCTTTGGGGAAGGTTAGAAGAAAGAATCACAGTATAAACCTTCAGTGATGTTGCAGGGTCCTCCTTCAAAGGGGCCTGGCCTCCTGCTCATTCAAGGGGTTTTGGGTCTGTAAACTGGCTCAGGTCTGGGAATTGGTTGAGTGGTCATGACTCTATTTTGCTGTTCACCTGATCTAGCATTCTTCCACCTGCTATTGATGACAAAAATATTTAGTAGGTTTCCCATGTATTTCACTCCTAGGGATACCGTGGCTAAGCCAATGCCATAATTCCACACGTCACAGGTTGCTTTCATTCCTATGGAAACCTTGCTGTCCACCCTGTCTCTGTTGATTCAGTCAGTGGTGATACCTCCCCTCCACCACCACGGGGTCCAATCAGTCCTGTTGTGGGAAAATGTTGGAGTTCATTTAGGACAGTTTGCACTCTTCCCAGGAGTCTTCAGAGATGCCGGGCCCGCCTCACAAACTTGTTCCTTGTGGTTGTGGTAAAACGTATGTCTTCAGGGCACTCCCTTTTTGGATCTATGGGATCATTCTGATAGATCCATTCTGACATACCAATTTCCTAAGCTTTAGGCAGCCCACACTTCAGTGAACCAACCAAACAAGCAGTTAGTTCCTCTCTTACCCTCTCTTGCTGAGACACTGTAGGAAGAATTTGTGTTTAGGGGCCCCATATCCAGAAACTCAGACTGGTCTAATGTTATATGCCTTGCACCAGTATCCCACGCCCTTAGTGACCATTCCCAGGGCTATCCCCCAGGCTTCTGCATGTCCGTAGAGAAAACTCAAGCAGATCTTTATGAGGATAGCACACTTTTTCTTGCGTCATCATCGGAACCTCTCCTTCCAGAACTTTCTGCGACTTCATTCTAGTTAAAGGTCTAGAGGAAACAATGGGAGGTAGGGGTATTTCTTGGGGCCTCTCAGCAATATCTTTTAAGGCATCTGCCCCGGAAATGCTACAGAAGCAGCCACACCTGGCTTTGAAGCTTAAACAGGTTGGTTAATCTGCTCAGGTGTAGGTTGTTTTACTGATAGTTGGTTAATTTCCTCAAGTGGGAGGGGTGGGTCTATTGACTGGCTAGCTCAATTGACTCCAGGGCAGCGGTTCTCAACTTGTGGGTCGTGACCCTTTTGGGGGGGATGACCGACCCTTTCCAGGGGTTACCCAATTCATAACAGCATCAAAATGACAGTTATGAAGTAGCAACAAAAATAATTATATGGTTGGGGCTCACCAAAACATGAGGCCCTGTATTAAGGACCGCGGCATCAGGAAGGTTGAGAACCACTGCTCTAGGGGCTCCCTAGCCTCCTCTTCTCGACCATCAGTCCATTGGTTCCCATCCCATGTCTGAGGGTTCCAATTATTTCTGATTAGTGCCCTTACCTTAATATCAGACAGTGTTCTAAACCTGCAATTCAGCTGATGCTGTAAATTGGTTACTCATATGATGAGACTCTGGATTTGGTTTTCATCAACGTCAGCTCTATTACTAGAGGGGAAAAGGCTCTCCTTTGTAGCGCATGAAGAAGCTTTTAGGTATGTTATTCGGCACTTGAGATGTGCTTCTGAGGTTCGGAGATTATCCCTTTCCTTGCTCACATTTTCGATTGTAAGGAGGACCAGTCAACCAGCTTCCCTACACTTGTCATCCTGACAAAACTGCTGTACAATATCAAACACGTGATCATCCAGAGCCTCTTCTCTCACCAGCACATCATCTATTGGTGGTGATACTGTGGAAATCAGCTTTGCTACTTCACACCATGGATCAACACCACCCACTCTAGTAATAGTGGCAGACTCATCCATGCCTTCAACCTTGTTGTTTATTTTTTTGTTTGGTTTGTTATAATTTTATGTTGACAAAGTTATCCCTTTCTTTTTAAAATAAAATGCCATTCACATAATATTCATCTTAAATTTTATGGAAATATTTTGCTTTTAAGAAAACTGACATGCATATAACATAAAAATCTTATTTATAATAAACTATCTTACATTAATTTCTGGAAATATTTGTATTATTAAATTTGTAGACATAAATGAGAGCCAAAGTACATCTAGAATATATCCCACATGAATTTTAGACCATCTCAATAATAGAGTTTATACATTGAACACAAAGTGTGGGTTAGGATCAAAGATATGATAAATTAAGATGTAGAAAGTTCATTAAAATACAGAATAGAGCAAACTGGATGTCTGAAACTTGCTTCTGAATGTAGAGTAGCTAAAGCAAAGGGAAGAAATAATGAAGCAAAACAGCTGAGTAGTAAGCACCTAGGGTGGTTTGAGAACATAAAGTGAGGTATTTTAATGAGGGCGTGAGGACAGGAAGCTAGAAAACCAAAGGGAAGAAAAAAATCCTTATTTCGAAAGCTGAAAAACAATGGAAAACTTAAAGCTTCAAGTTGCAGTACTGACAGTTTGATGAACAAAATATTGGACAATGTAGGGAACTTTAAAAGAAATGGAAGGAGTAAACATGAGAGGAATGCCTGGAGTCCATGTACCCCGAAGAATCACTAAATGTTCAGCCATTTCAGGAAATTGCTTATGGTAAAACACGTGGGAAACAAGTGAGAGAAGCTGAACTTAAGGTATTGCTGAAAAATTAGGTTGCAGAAATTGCATAATGATAATTAAGATGTTTCAGCAAATGTGTACAACACTACTCACTTATACCAGATTGTTAGCAAACCAACTAGAAGAGATCCATGTTTATACTCGTTGGAAAAAAGAAGACGGTTCAATGAAATGTAGACATCATTGAATAATGTAACTAATATCACAGCCAAGTAAAACGCTGCTGACTGCAATTCAAAAATGGTTGCAATGATACACTAACAGAAAACCACTAGAAATTCAAGGTGCATTCATGAGAGGATGTATAATGAAAATGATTGCTGATATCAGATGGTACTAACAGCCTACTCTACCAGAAATATGTTTATATGTTGAGGAAATGGTATGGAGGCCCTAAATGACCTACAAGGAAGTAGGAGAATCTGACACTACACCAGTTCAATTCAATGGCCACAAGGCAGAGGTCAGACTAGTCTCTACCTTCCTTTTTATTTTTAACTGTGTTATGACACAAATTATTATTTAGCAGCACTCTATTTCTCCCCTGTGTTAGATAATTAGTGGAAATGGCCATAGAGAAATCATAGACAATATGCCCCATTAGGGATATTCATTAGGAAAGTTAGCAGATTACCACAAGCAAGGTTCAGGAAACATTTAAGACATAGGTATTGGGCCACAGGAATGCCTCTCCTCACAAAATAGTCTATTTATATCTCCACTCCCAAACTTCACAGTTCCATGATTCCTTGACTTTTGCCTGAGAAGGCTAGAAAGTCTTTCTGTGCCTCAGTTGCCTCATAGTCTCCTTTGCTCTGTCGTACGGTTTCTTGGCATTGGCCTCTGCTACTTCCACCACTTAAGACAGTATGGTTGGCTGTTCTTTCTTGATGGCCAGAGCATTCTTTCCATTCCAGCTTCTGAGATGGCTCTCCTTTTTCTGCATGTTTCACACACCCTATTTGCATGGCCACACCCAATTGTTTGATGGGAAGTATACAGACATGGCTAAAAGAATATATTTAAGCAATTTCACTTCACCACTTCTGTGTATTATGAACTCTACACAGACATTCAACTCCATGCACTATAATACATTATTGATAACATTGCAAAGAAGAGGAATTCAAGCACACATAATTGTGCTCATTCAGAACCTGCATAGAGATGAAGAGGTCATCATTCAAAAGGAGCATTAGAATGCTACGTGTTTTAAAAGAAGGGAAGGCATTTGTCAAGGTTGCATCCTTTCACTATCTTTAGTCAATGTGTGTGCTGAGCAAATAGCATATGAGAATGAATACTCTGAAGAAAAATGCAGCATCAAAATTTTTGGCAGGATTACTAATAAACTTGGACATCCAGGAAACACAACCATACTTGTTAAAAAGATGAGAACTTGAAACATTTATTGACGAAGATTAAAGTCTATAGAGTTTTTAATATGGGTTATACTTCACCGTCAAGAAAACAGAAATCATCAAAACCAAACAAATAAGCAATATCAAAATAAATGGATAAAATGTTGAGCTTGTCAAGAATTTTGTTTACTTTACTTAAATCCACAATCAGCCTTCATGGGAGCAACATTCAAATAAATGATGAATTGCAAATATGCTTAAAATATGTATTTAAAGTCTTAACATGTAAACATTTTACTTAGAGAAATTAGGTGTGCTTGACCCAAGCCATGGTGTTTTTAATCACCTTCACTGAGTATAGAAACTGGACAATGAATATGGAAGACTAAAGAATCAATGCCTTTGAATTGTGGTTTGGTAAAGAATATTGAATACATCACAGACTGCAGAACAATGAACAAATATGCCTGGAAGAAATAAAGTTAGTATTCCCTTTAGATCTGAGGATGGCAAAACTAAATCCCAGGCATTTTGGGCACATTTTAAGAAGAGCTAGTCTGCAGAGGATATATTATTTGGTAAAAAAGAAGGTAAGATCTTCAGTGAGATGGATTGCCATGGTATCTGCAGCAAAGGACATAAACATAAGTCACAATGAATTGTAAGTACTTAACAACAACAATAATTAAATAATAACATTTTAGGTATGTTATCATTATAGTTTCATAACCCTGTCTCTTATTAAATTTTTGGAGAATCAAGTTAGCATAATTTATATATTTTAATATTTTTGAGACCTGAAAAATAGTAAGCTACACATTCTTATTTTGGTTCACTTCTCAGATGAAAAAATTAATTTATATAAAATCTGTTTAGTCCACCATTTCAGGTGGTTGCATATGAGCAAATAACAATGGTTCTGTAGAAAGAAGTTAAAAATGCACCGAACATATTAGCTGAAAACAAGATTCCAAGAATTGATGGAATACCCATGGAAATGTTTCAGGAAGCTGAAGAAGTACTGGAAGCAATCATTCTTTTATGCCAGGAAATTTGGAAGACAGCTTATTTGGTTAACTGACTGGAAGAGATCCATATTTGTGTCCAATTCAAAGAAAGGTGACTCAACACAATGCTCAAGCTATGAAACTATATCATTGATATCACACACAAATAAAATTTTGCTTAAGAACTTTCAACCACTTTTGTAGCAAGACATTGACAGGGAGCTGCCAGAGGTTCAGGCTGGATTCAGAAGAGGATGTGGAACTAGGCATATCGTTGCTGCTGTCAGATGGATCTTGGCTCACAGCACAGAATACCAGAAAAATGTTTCCTTGTGTTTAATTGACTATGCAAAAGTATTCACCTGTGTGGGCAGTAATAAACTGTGGATAACTGAGAGGAATAATTCTGGAATATTTTTGTGCTCATTCAGAACTCATGCATGCAAAGCTGGCAGTCGTGTGAACAGAACAAGGGAACACCACATGGCTTAAAATCAGGAAGGTGTGTGTTAGGGTTGTGTGCTCTCACCATACCTGTTCAATCTACATACAGAGCAAATCATCAAAAAACAGCCTATCTGAAGAAGAGTGAAGGATCAAGATTGGAGGAAGGCTTATTAACAAGCTCAGGTATGCAGATGATATAACCTTGCTTGCTGAAAGTGAGGAGGAATTGAAGCCCTTGCTGATGAAGATATATTGCAGCCTTCAGTATTAGAACTCAACATAAGGAAGACCACAATCCTCACGACTGGATCAATAGGTCACTTCACAATAAATGGAGAAAAGTTTGAAGTTGTCAAGGATTTGGGTCTTACTAAGATCCCAAATAAAATCAAGAGATTTTTTTTTGCATTAGGTATATCAGCTGCACAAGATCTCTGTAGAGTATTGAAAAGCAAGGATGTTACTTTGAGGACTAAGTTGGTCATCAAATAAGGAAGACCTTCGAAGAATAGATGCATTTCAACTGTGATTCTGAAGCAGAATATTGAAAAGAGCCTGGACTGCTTCTAGGACAAACAGTTGTGTATTGGAAGAAATAAGGTCAGAGCCCTACTTAGAACCAAAGATGGGAAGACTCTGTCTTACATCCTTCGGGCATATTGTCAGGAGAGACCAGTGCTTGGGGAAGGACACCATGTTTGGAAAAGTGAAGGGGCGGTGAACCAGAGGGAGGCCCTCCATGAAATGGATGACACAGTGGCTGCATCAGTGAGCGGAAGCACGGGAACCACTGTAAGGATGGCAGAGGGCCATGCAATGTTTGTTCTGTTGTGCGTAGGGTGGCTATGGGTCAGAGCCGACTCAGCGACACTTAAATACAAAGATGGTAAATGTGCTCGGGTTGCTGTTTTAAAACTGATACCTAAATCAGACATTGGAGGCAGTTATTCTTAGACCTAATGCACAGAAGAACTTCCCAATGGTGAATAGGGTGAGGGAGGGGGAGGGAAATCCAGTCAGAATAATCTCTTCAGATGAAAGCAGCAATGTGCAAGACATAATCTTATTGATATCCCTAGGGCACCCAATGCAGTTTTTTATTTATGTGGATCCCATGTTGTGGGACATTGACACATTCCCTAGTCTCTGGGGTAGGTTAAAGGACAGGCTGATTGGCTCTCTGCCTTTAGTTCTTCCTTAGGATTGCCTACTTTATGTTGATTATCAACTGCATAATGTTCTTGCAACAAAACAAGGGGAAACAAGCCAGCACACCCAAACAGAAAAATTAACATAGTTCAATGCTGCTCCAATCTAGTCAACTCTCAAACTTATCAGAGATCTCCCTTCCATTGAATCTGAGGGTTTTTTTCCCCTAACATGAATAAGTATACATTTTCCCGAAACCTGGAACATATAATCTCATCTATATATATATATAGTTTTATTCTTCTAGGGTAGGACCAGTTTTAAATTTCTCCATTAATAGTTATGAGAGTATCTCTTGGTGAATTTAGTACCATGAAAGAGAGGTAATTCATGACACCATGTGGCTACCCGTGTAATCACCAGTGTGCACAAGTGACCTTCTTTAATTGTATTCTCTCGTGGTGGCCCATGCAGCCTGAGTGCTAGCAGGCTATGAGAGACTCTCCATTTAGCAACTCAATGAGCTATCTCGGTGCCTTTCTTGTCTTCTATTTCGAGCTCTCCTTGGGTTGATAGCCTTGGATTTTAATAACAGCGATTTCAAAGGTATACTAGATAGCCATTTTTATTTTGAGCCCTGGGAAGTAACAACTCTGATTTTTTAATAGTATAATGAAAGCATATTTTGATTTTGTAATATATTTGCCAACCATGATCAGAGGCCAGGCAAATGCAATCAATTAAGCTTATTTGCCTGAAGTAATTTCTGTGAAAGTTATACTCTCAAGACAAGTGGTAAAAGCAGTCACAATGTATCCCCCCTGGTCATGAGAACTATCAGGAATAGGTGTAAAGAGGAGCCATCAACAAAAGGGTTAAATCTAGATTAATAAGAACAGTTTCTTGTAGGTCAGGTCTTGATGACAAAAGTTGATGAGTAAAATCGAAATAACCCTGTGACATGAATCATTCCCATCTAGCAAAAAGTGGTTCAAGTCAGAAACCCTAAAGCTAGTAATGTTCAGGTAAGGAGAGGGGTTCAGACTTATTTAATCAAGGAGATTATATATATATATTAACATATATAAATATGTTAATTTATATGTATATTTTATCAGGATTCCTCAAGGTCTTACCAAGGCTACTCAGTATAAGCTTGTCTTAATTAATTTTCAGTTTACTTTTTTTGACTTACATTGAATGTTCTTATTTTTAGGAACTCTTAAAGCTGTTATGTGAGGGCTAATTTTTTCTAATAATATGAGTTCCTATTTCTTATTTCTTTATGGCACAAATCATTAAAATATTTTCATATTAGAATGATGTCTTTTAAACTGATTATTACATAGAGTACTTAATTTATATATGAGAGTACACATTGTTAAACTTCAGAAAGAATTTTAAATTCTTCCTCAGTAAATTCTGTAGAGAGCAAGAAGAGAGAGAGACAGGAAGTGCATCTGCAGTGAGTTGCTACCGACGAGAAATGTAAGGTGCTAGAGCTTGAAATTTGTTATGTAGTTTAGTAACTCTCAGATCTTAGGTTCTCAACCTTTGGGGATGGAGCGACCTTTCACAAGGGTCACCCGATTCATAGCAGTAGCAAAATGACAGTTATGAAAAGCAACAAAAATAATTTTATGGTTGGGGGGTCACCACAACATTAAGGGTCGGGGCATTAGGAAGACAGAACCACTGCCTTAGAAGAAAGCAGCTTTTGTGTCCTGCTGTCTTTTGAATGCCTCCTACTACCCATAAAAAAAATAAAATAAAAGAGCCCATTTTTGTTGGCGCTAGCGTGCCTGTTACGCCCAGGCATGCGCTGTCTCACTGGGCGGGTAAATCCAGTTGCCTTTTACACACGCCTCAAATACCAGCTTTCTCTCCCGATGGTGATAGCAAATGCACACACATGTGCTTTCCTTCGAAACCTGCTCGGGAGGCTTTTATGCTCAAACCCAACATCTGCCGTGGAAGTCCCAGGCCTGCACACAAACCTTACTGTGCTGCTTAGTGGAGTGACAGTAACTCGCTGCTAGCCTGAATAGGAAGTCAGGACCAAGGAGCCAAACTCTTAGGCTGTTCAGAAAGGAAACAGAAGGAAGTCAGTGATACACCTGGAAGCCCTTCCACCTAAAGAGAGCCAAAGTTCAATTCAAGAGTGCTTACCCAGAAATAACCCCTAGACCTTGATCAGGGTTGGTGATCCTTATGAGGTCGATGAAGGTTAGACATTTTTGTAATCCACAATGTTTACGAGCAACACAATTTGTACACTTTTTGAATTAAAAAAACAGGTTTATTAAGGTATTAAATAATTTTTGTATTGAGCAACATGGGGTCTATTGCTTTCCCAGTTTCAGAGTACCCAAGACTTAAATATGAAAATATCAAGAGCAGTCAAAATATTCTAATCAGCTAGCTAAAATAAGTTATGATTGGGTCTTTTGATAAATGTTTCAGAATCTGCCTAGGTAAAGTCCCCAGTTTTTCATGTAAGAAAAATATGCCCAGGAAAATTCCTTGTGTAAACATTTTCAGCAAACTAGTTAATGATTACTAGATAGAGCTTACTTGAAACTATATTATTCCTGAGGGCAAGCGGCCCCGCCAAGGGCTTGTCTCGACTTGAAGCACAGCTTTACTGCTTTCTGGTTAGCAAGCGCTAGGAAAGGGCAATACAGAATTTAAAGGGAAGCTGGAACTTAAGTCAAGACCTCCTATGCAGTCAGGGCTTTGAGTGTACATGGCAGCCTTGCACAAACACACGCTTCAGATTTGGACTCTCATCCAACTATGAAGAAGCAAGACGTCAGGTGATATACGGACTCCGAGAGGTGGTGCCACAGAGGGAGTGGCTTCTAAAGGTGCTAGAGTACTTATGCTGAGAGAGGCAAGACTTATGCCGAGAGGCAAGTGCGAGGGGAGAGGGACAGGGTCAGCAACAGCAGTGACAACAGGCCATTCCAAAGAGGAACTGCTGTGGCCATCTGGAGGGAGGCCGTGAGCAAGCAAGTGTTAATGTATTAAAAAGAAATGTTAATAATTAAAAGCTGTTATTTATTGAGACTCCTAGTTTGTGCTAAATACTTTGAATGTATTATCTCTAAACCTTACACAACTTTTGTGGCACTGCATTTGATACCCTGCTGTCTCTACAGGTCCATGAACAGACTTAGAATTAAGTAACTTAACTAGGATCATGTAGCTACTGAGTCAAAGGCAAAGATTTGAATCCTGGTCTTCATGCTTTAGCTACTCTAGGTTCTGTCTCATAGGTGCAATCAGGATATTTAAATTAGCCACTTGAAAGCCAAGGATAAAGTATTTCAGGGCTTTAAATTTTTCTTTACATTCTTTGCAGCAAATGCATCTCCACTATTATTTTCCCACAACTGACTAAAATAGTCTTCTTTCAATTTCTGATAGACTAACAAGCAACCCCTTTAAGTCTATGAATCAAGGCTTTGGAGCCCAGGATCCCCTTGGCTGCCAGAAAGACTACCAGTGGCTACAGAGTAGTTCCTGCCGTCTGGGGACCCCATGCTCTTCTGGGTTGCACTGTGTTTCACAGATGTTTTGAGGGCTGATGTTTCTAAGTCCTTTGGCAGGTCTTTCCGTGGATATAACTCTGGGGGCACTTGAACTTCTAACCTTTCATTTAACAACTGAGCTCATTAATTGCATTACCCAGGGGCTTCTGGGTAAATAAAACTAGTGCTTTTCACTTAATTTATTCTCAGCACTTTGAACATACTTTGAACTACACCGGCTCCCAGTCACTATATACTTGATAAATTCTAAATGATTAAATGAATATATGAGTAGATGAATGAGTAGCTTTTTTCAATTTTCTATGATTATAAAACATTGTGAAAATGTTATAGTCACTAAGATTAAATTTAAAATGCAGTTTCATGGAGTGCTTGGGTGAGATTGTACTGGTTTGTAGAAGTTACCATTGACAGTGGTCACTGAATTTGGATATATAAGGTAAACTAGGCGACACGTTTTGGGGGGCTTTTCAGACTGCTGTAAGATTTGACCTTGCTTGATAACATTGCATTGATAATTCACAAGCACTTATACTTTGGTGTTTTGCGTGGTTAACCTTTTAGAACATGTCCCATTGTCCAGGGTTGATAGGGAAATAGTTATGTTGTGAGACTATGACACTGTTTTATGACACCTCTTTAAGTCTTACCTGGCTTTATTTTGTCTCTTTCAGTGAAAAAGGCAATTGAATTGAAGTCAAGAGGAGTCAAGATGCTGCCCAGCAAGGACAGTAGCCATAAAAACTCAGTCTGTAAGTCCTGTTTCTTTCTATATGAGGATTGATGGGTCAATTAAAGGGGAAAGGAGAGGAGAGGATGAAGTACTTAAAAAGTAATTGTATGAACTGCTTTTACACTCCATCTCTTTCCATTTTTCTCCCTTCAAACATATTTTCTAGAGGAGAGACTATCCACTAAGTTCACATCATTGCGAGAGTGTTGTCTTGATTTCTGTTCTAAATGTGTCTCAAATCCGTCTCTAGCTGCCTGCCTGAATCGCTCACTGTCTGAGCCTGCCCCTTCAGCATCTCTCACTGGGTAAATGTTACTCTGTCAGGTGATTCGCTCCCGAGGCTCGATTCACTCTAGCCTATCACAAGCACACTTAAGGAAACAGACTGTTTTCTTCAAAATAAAAATCAGGTCTTGTCATTGTCCTACGAAAGTTTTGCAATTTGTTTTTACTACCATATAAGCATGAAATAGTCTTAGCATGAGGAACACATCATTCCCCAAACATAGTTGTTAGTTATCAGGTGGGTTACGACCCACAGATAGAAACTTTATACATAACGTAATGAAATGTCGCTCCAGCCCATGGGCCTACCTAGTGATGCAGAGAGGGTGCTGAGCAGAGAAGATGAGAAACACATGTGGAGAAGGATGCAGTCATTCATGGAAACTATTTCGGTGTTGGCTATATTGACAGTTTTCCCAATATGACGGGAACACTAGCTGAATGAATGCATCCTTCTCCACTTGTGTTTCTCATCTTCTCTGCTTGGCACCCTCTGCATCGCCACGTAGGGCTATGAGATCGAGCGACATATCATTATATTATGTATAAAGTGTCTATATGTGGGTTGTAACCCACCTGATAACTAACAACTATTTCAACCGCCCTGCCTTTCCTTGAATATCCCATCGCACTTTTCTGCTGGAAGCACTTCTGGCCTTTCATTAACTACAGAAACCCTATGAATTCCTCCTAGCGTGTCACCATATGAAACAGTTTATGGCTTCTCTAACTGTTCCCTGTTTTCAGTCCTTAAATTGGACTCTTGCCTGTATTACCACTTTTATTTTGTCACAGCTTAGCTGTGTGTTCACCTGTTCTCACTGGGCATCATTAAAACACCCAGGTTGGTCCTTTCCTATGGCAGCAAGGTCTTAAGGCTCTCAACCTATTCATTCTCTTGCTTTTGGGAACATTCCTAGTAAACTCTTCCGCTGTTACTTGTCTTGAAGCTTCTTTCCTGGTGCTTGCTGGTGGTGGGTGCCATCACACTGACACCGACGCACAGCGACCCGATGCACAGCAGAACACAACCCTGCATGACCCTGCGCCGTCCTCACAATTGATCCTAGGCCTGAGCCCACTGATGCAGCCAGTGTGCCAGTCCATCTCCTTAAGAACCTTCCACGTTCTTGCCACCCCTCCACTTTACCAAACATGATACCCTTCTCCAGGGACTGGTCTTTCCTGACAGTATATCCAAATATGTAAGACAATGTCTTGTCAGCCTTGCCTCGAAGGAACACTGTAGCCTTCCTTCTGCTAATACAGATCTGTGTGTCCTTTTAGCAATCCATGGTACCTTCAATATGCTTCTCCGGCACACAATTTCAATGCATCTATTCTCCTGAGGTCTTCCTTATTCTGTCCCCCACCTTCACATGCATATGATGCAATGGAGAATACCATGGCTTGAGCCAGGCACACCTTAATCCTAAAAGTAACCTCCTTGATTTCCAATACGATAAAAAGGTCTTATGAAGTAGATTACATCATTTGATCTCTTAACTGCCGCTTCCGTGAACATTGATTGTGATCCTAGTACAATAATGTACTTGTTAACTACAACCTTTTCTCCATTTATGATGATGTTACCTATTGAGTCAGTTATCAGGATTAAAGTCTTCTTTACAGTGAGTTTGTAATCCATCCTAAAGGCTCAAATCCTGGACTTTCATAAGCCAGTGATTCAGTTCCTCCTCACTCACAGCAAGCAAGGTCGTGCTGCCTGCATACCTCAGTAACCCTTCCTTCAATCTTAATCCTGCGCTCTTCTTCAGACAATTCGTCTTCTCTGAGGATTTGTGCGGCATGTAGACTGAACAAGCATGGTAATAGGATACAACACCGTCCCTGATTTTTAAACTGCGTTTCCTTGTTGTGGTCACACACTGCCTGCTCATGCATGTACAAGTTCTGAAGGAGAACAATGACGTGGTCTGGAATCCCCATTCTCCTCAAGGTGACCCACAGTGGTTTATGGCCCTGCACTCCAATATCTTTGCAGTCACCGGAACACAAGCAAACATCTTTCTGGCATTCTCTCATTGGAGCTAAGATCCATCTGGCATCAGCAATCATGGCCTTTAGTGCGAGTCCTCTTCTGAATCCAGCCTCATTTTCCGGCAGTCCCTTGTCAGACCACAGGGGACTTAACTGTCGCAGACACTTAAGCCGTGCCATTCAGACTTCTGGCCCTGTCCTGTCACCAGTTCCCTGGGGCTTTACTTATATGTGTTTTGTAAAGCAGTGAATAGGGAGCCCTGGTGGCTTAGTAGTTATTCATTGCTGTAATCTACGTGGTCAGCAGTTCAAAGCCACCAACCGGTCTGAGAAAGACAAGACTTTGTACTCCTGTTCACAGTTACAAACACAGAAACTCTGAGGCTGTTTTGCTATGGAGTCATGGTGAGTCAGCCTTGACTAGATGACAGCGGGTAGTTAACAAAGAAGGAGGCCAAGGATGGGCATGAGGGCCCCTTAGTTCAACCAATTTGTGTTTTTTCTTCATTAAATATTGGCCTTCCGTACAAGGTATTTTTGGAAATAACATTTCCCATAAATAATAATTATTAAAAACATGAATATTACATCATATATGCTTTGTCATTATTCTATAGTTTCATTTGACTGTCTGAATGCATCATTTCTATATGATCACCCAATCCTGTTCAACTTCAGAAGACATTGAGGTAGACACAGAGACATAAGCTGTGAAAATCAGACAAAATTGGAGCCCCTGAACTCCAATTGTAACTCAGATTTTAGGTCACACAAGCATATAGTCACACATTGTTTCAATACACTTCATGTACTGTAATCATAGCTAGCATTTGTGGTAATAGATTATTTTTTAGAATAATTAATACCATATTAGTCCCACATGTCAAAATCTTGCTTTTGGCTTCTCGGCTCCATTGTTCTCCATCCTCTTGGATGTAGTCTGATATACCCCTGGGTGCTGTGATAGTCTGCAACATCCCACAGAAACGTGAAAAACTTTTCAGAAATGTTTCCTGTTGTGGTGAGTGCTATTCACCCCCCAATCCAAAGGTGAGGCAAAAGTGAGCCAAATACAGAGCCCGGAGCCAGAGCCAAAATTGTCCAAAGTTCACTGCAGGCCTTTTGTTTCTATCAACGCTTTAGAAGTGAATAGAGGAATCGTTTTACAGGAGATGTGTGGAAGATCTGTACAGTATGACCACCATTTATCCTCCAGTGCAGGAAATAGAGGACAGGGTCTTAAATCACATCCTCTAGTAATGTAGTTTTAAAGAGGCCCCCAAGGAAATAAACGGTTAGAGTCTAAAGATGCCCCAAGACAACAACTGTGACTTGCTTCATATTATCTACTAAACTCATGTCTTAATCCCCCCGGGGCAAGAAAGAGTAGCCTTCTATTTCCTCAAAGAGTTACAGTCCTGGTAACCCACCCAGGGGTTCTACACTGGCCCATAGGGTGGCTGTGGCTTGCAGTGGACTTGTATGGCAGTGAGTTTTAAGTGATTCCTGTCCACTAGTGTAGGATAGTAGAGCGCACACCCCAACATGGGAGTACAGGCATCGGCATGGAATCCAGAATTACAGTCCATCATATAAGGAACTATGGGTAGGAAGGTCATATTAATTGACTACATCTCAGTGTTATTTAAACTATATTGGGCTCCAAAAGAGGAAAGGTTGTACATATAAAGACTATTGAAATGACAAATGCTTTCTTCAATAAATAAATGCATGTATATAAGCACTAAAAATGAAATGTATGGAAATGTGGGAGCAACAGAAAGAGAAAGTAAAAATGGATTTAAAATGGAAAGTTTTAATATTTTCTAATGTTAGCTTTAATTTTAGGTTGTTCAGTTGAATGGGAGATGAGTTATAATAATTTAACAACCAATGTTTGGATGGTGTAAAATTCTGCAAAAATGATCAAAGCTTTTGTGGTGATGTGGTGCCGCATATTTGGCAAAGTTTTGTATCAAATCAATATCAGAGCAGTGATCCAATCAAGTACACATCATATATATATATATATAAATATATATATATTCTGATTAGGGTGATATTTCCTCTATCTGAAAACAAATGGGCAAATATGTAATAATTCATTTGCCATCAGTATATATCCTATGCTTTCTCCCAACAGCATTGAAAAATTTTTCCAGACATAAGAATTAATCATTAAAAAAATGAGGAAGAAAGAAAACATAGGCCTTACAACCAGCAATGTAATGGGAAAATATTATTTCTGTGGAGGAGGTGACTGAGAAAAATAATGTAACATTTTTATGCAGGAGAGCACATAGGCTGTGGAGTTACAGAGAGATGGATCTAATAGTTGTAAAGGTATTGATCTGATTCAAGTTCCACGATTTGTAGAATTTGAATAACAATAATTTGCATAGTGTTGTCACACAAATAAATATTAGTAAATAGCCTGCTCTGGTCCTTGTCAGAGATCAAATGCATAATAAATTGTACTCTTCAAGAACTACCCATATTTATGTAGAAAGAAGTAAGAATGTAAGTCAGCAAAGCACTTAAATCATACGGGGATTTAACTACAGAAAAGGCGGTGTGATCCAGATCAATGATGTTACTGTCTGAGACCCCAGTCAACAGTGGTAGACAGGGCCCAGACGCAGCTCCCCTACTGCCTGGTTGTGAGGTTGCTATATTATGCAGAGTGAGTCTTCAGACAGGATGCGATGAGCCCCATTTTCTTTGCTCCTTGTCATTAATTCTTTTCCATCTTTATGAGATTATGTGCAAAAGCCATATGCATTATTTATATAAATAGTGACAGTTGCTGAATGGATGTCTGTGGGTGGTCTTATTATTTTGTCATATATACACTGTACAGATAGCAAGATACCTTTATTTTCTCATTCCTTCAAGCTATTTCAGTCCCTATGAGTCTATAGTATTAACATTTTTACTCCAAGAGCTCATCTTTCTGCGACTTGCTGCAATTGCTGGAAGGCGCTGTCGTGGTTCTGTTCCAGGGCGACCCTATGAACGACTGAATGGACCACTGGCCGAGTGGCCTGGGTGAGCCTCTTGTTGCAGCCCTCTGTTAACTCACCTTGAACCTCTCCCTCTTTTTGCTGACCCTTTACTTCCCCAAGCATGACAGCCTCTCCAGGGACTAGTTCCTCCTGATAAGAGGTCTCACAACATTCTTCTAATGAGCATTTGGTCTGTATTTATTCCAATACAGATTTATTAATCTCTCTGGAAATCCACAAACTAATAATTTATACCTTTGCTTCCACTATATTTTGAAAGAATTGTTTTTTAATCATCTTTTTATTCATCGCATGTACAAATCTATCGAAAATAGCGTGGTTTGAGGCAGGTGCACCTTGGTCTTTGAGCTAACATTTTTGTTTTCAATACTTTGTAAAGGTTCTTTTCAGCAGATTTGCCCAATGCAATACAACTCTTAATCTCTAGCCCGCGTCTTCCATGGGAAACAACCATGAACTTCAGTAACATGAAATCCTTGCCAACTGCCTTCATTTCTCCATTTACTCTGATGTTGCTTATGGGTTAGTTATGCAGAATTTTGTTCTCCTTATAAAAGATGTTTCCATGCAGCAGGCAGGCGTATTTGACTGTTATCAGAAAGTGCTTCGAGTGCTCATCACTTTCCGCAAGCAAAGTCCTGTCATGTGAATTGTAGGTTGTCAGTGAGTCTTCCTCTACCCCTGATGTTGTCTTCTTCATAGAGCTCCGCAAATGGCCAGATCGGTCTGGTACAAGCATCCAATCCTACTGCACACCTTTCCTGGTTTTAAATGATCTCTGAAACTCCAGTTCCTGATATTCTAGAGATTCAAGATAAGCTTCATAGACCAGCACACGAGCTTCTCTTCTTTAAAACAGATCCTTGGCTTTGTCCTTGTTTTGCCCACTTGAGGGTTTGGGTAATGTTATATTATGACTGATAAAAAATACTTTAAAAAAGTGTCTGGCACATGGTCTGTTCCTTGTTTGTGAGAAACTTAACAACACGAACTATGTACTAATCCTTATATTACAAAGTCTATCCTAGTGCCTGTGCAGAAGTGCCTATCAGATGCTTCTGAACAGAGAGCCTGGCAGACAGATTGTAATAGTAACTCTCCTCTTTAGCCTGTGGGTTGTGCATGCCACTGGGAAGCTTCAGTAAGAGACTGGAGACACACATAAAGATGATGTCAAGAAATGTGCTTATGCAGCTGTGATTGCTAATTGCCACCCACTTGCTTCCTGTGCATGGCAACACCATGTATGCAGAGTATACTGTCACAGAGTGGTCAGGGCTTTGAAATATCATAATTATACTTTCCAAAACCAAAGATAAGGAATAGCTTTGAAGCAACCTTTTAAAGATGAAAAGTTACCTATTAAAAAGAAATGATAAGCCTAAGCTCTGATTTCTCAGGAGAAACCATGCCGACAAAAAGGCAATAGAATATATGGAATAGATAAAATCCTGAAAGAATAAAAAGATTCCAGGTAGGAATTATATATGTCCCTCAATAATGATGGTGAAATAAGGCATTTCCAGACAAACAAAAATTAAGAGAATTTGTAAAAATCAGACCAAATTTACAAGAAAGGATAGTCTATTTTTTAATCATTTATTTTTATTGGGGGCTTGTACAACTCTTATCACAATCATACATACATCCATTGTGTCAAGCGCATTTGTACATTTGTTGCCCTCATCATTCTCAAAATATTTGCTTCCACTTGAGCCCTTGGTACCTGCTCCTCATTTTCCCCCTCCCTCTATACTACCCCCTCCCTCTTGAACCCTTGATAATTTATAAATTATTATTATTTTATCATGTCTTACACTGTCTGAAGTCTCCCTTCACCCACTTTTCTGTTGTTTGTCCCTCAGAGAGGGGGTCACATGTAGATCCTTATAATCGGTTCTCCCTTTCTACCCCACTTTCGCTGACCGAGTTTTTCCCAAGCATGCAGGAGATTCTTGTGAATTTATTAGTAGAAAAGTTTGAAGAAAATTAAAAACTGCATTGGTGAGAAAAAAGGACAGGGATTTTTCTCCAAGGATTGTTTTTGTTTCCATTGTGTTAGTGCACAATAGTTCATTTTCTGAGAGCAGGGAGAGCTTCTCTACTAGACTTTCGTTGGAAAATCTTACCCCAGGCAACCTTCAAACCCAAACTTTCTCCTTCAGATTTCCCTTTACCCCCAAATTGAAAGACCCTTTAAAAGGCATGCCACTTTGTTCCTCCAATTAGACCTAAAAGGATATTTCAACTTGATGTAAATTGAAGAAAGCAGGACCTTCCGAGAAGGGCTCTCACTCAAAAAGACTCACTGCCATCAAGTCACTTTTGGCTCATGGTGATGCTGTAAGACAGAGTGAAGACGTCCTCCGCATCTCCAGATGAAAGTGGGACTTCGTATGGGAACAGAAAGGCTCATAGCTCTCCTGGAGTGGCTGGTGGTTCCCAATAGCAGACCTTGAGCTTCGTTAGTGAACTGACCAGTGTGTAACCACTACACCACCAGACTTCATTTAGAGAAGGGTTGGGGAGATGAAGAAATTATGTTCATATGTGTACACATTTGGATGGAGGATATCTTGGGCCCAGTGGTTTCACATTTTGATACTATGTTCAATAAAATGTTTTATGTCTTTGTAGTAGTAATATTTTTGACTCACCTTATATTTCAAGAAAAATAAGCTTGGATTTTATAAATTATACTGTAAGAAGTTAATACAAGTAGACAGCATCTAATATATAGATTAACACAAATTCCTCATTGTTTAATTTGAAAAGTAAGTTATGCCCTTATCTGAATATATCACACAGTCCCTGCTTCTGGCTTCCTCTTTACAGTTTTTCCTGCTGGACTAGTTTATGTATCATCTATCTACCTATCCATCCATCATATCATTTCATATCATATCTATCATCTATCTATCTATCTATCTATCTATCTATCTATCTATCTATCTATCTATGTATCTATCTATCTATCTATCTATCTTTCCATCTATCTACCCATCTGCCCATCACATCTATCCATCATTATCTGCTTTGATTACACACCCTTAGACTCAGAGGATTCCTTGGGAGTTGTTTACTCCTCTGAAGAACATATTTTCAAGCTAATCACCCTCCAGTGAATTATTCACTGTCTTTTCACCTTCTGTCAGGCGAAGCTGCCAGGACCTCCCCATAAAATGTACTTAGCAAATGTTTATTGATGATATAAATGAATGATTGAAAAATACAGAAAAATAATTCTCTATGATGTAATAAAATCTTTGCAATTTCTCTCTTTTCTGTCTCTTCGTCTGATTAATCAGTGTGAATTGTACTGTAGGTCCACTAAATCCTTTGTTTTCCTCATCCAACTCTGATTTCCTTTTAGCATTCATTGCAATTTAGTCAATTCTGACTCAAAGCAATTCCTGGTCATCTATTTGGAGAGGGCAGTGATGGTCCCTCAATGTAAAATTCTCACCTTCTGAGCAGGAGATCCAGGTATGAGGCTCAATCAATGTAATTCAGATGAAGGCAGCACCATTCTATCAGTAGAGGTTTGTGTATTGCAATGATGTTGAGTAGGCTACAGAGGTGAATGCACTAAGGAAGACCAGGTGATCTGTTTCCAAAAACTGGCCAGTGACCACCTTGTGCTTCACAGTGCTACAGTTCTATTGTACATAAATGCGCCCCTAGTTGAGGGATAACAGAAAATCACTTTGTAGTCCTTGTGTGTCAAATATGTTAATATTCTAAGCTGTTAATGGAATGGTTTAATATTTGAGGCCATCAAAAGAGTCTTATGAGCACGACCTGGTGGTCTACTTTGAAAAGATGGTCATTGAAAACCCTATGGAGAATAGATCTATTCTGACACAAATTGGATTGGAATTTATACAACAGCAACTAGGATTTCATTCTTCAAATTCACTTTCATTAGTAACATATTCAAAAGTTGTCTTCTATTATTTAATTTCTTGGAGTAATGGACAGGTGTAAGGCATTGTAACTCTCCTATGAAGTGCAATCAGTTTCTCATTTTAACCCTTAGTAAGTGAAGGTGATTTAGATAGAGGGTTTTGCTGTTTTCATAATATTATCATCAATGATAATATTTTCTCATCAAACAAATTGGCAAACAAAAACTAACTCATAGATAATTAAGGTATTGACTTTGCATTATTTTCTAAATGTGTAATTACTTTAAGCTTTGAAAGAATCGCCATATAAATGGACAACTGTATGCAACAGAAAGAGCATGGAGAATAAATCTTGGAAACCACTTGGTTCACTCTTTGATGAGTGGGGAGGAAGGCAGAACATTAGGGGTTTGTTTGTTTCTTTTATTTTGAGACTAGGCTCTTTCAAATACAAAGGAGGATCTATTGTAAAATTATAGTAACAGTACATGTAGTTTCTTCTCCCTCTTCTTCTTGCGATCCTGTCCTTGGCAGAATAAAAATTTAACAACCCGAAGGGTGAAAAACACCAGGCTACATAATCTGTTAATGTCCCGATAACTTCAAAAACATAACAATCTGTATGGAAGATAGATGAGTCTTTGGCTGTTATCTTTGAGCTAGATGATTTTTCCCCCTCAATGTAATCTTCACGAAAAATTTCTTTACAAATTCAATATTGATTTGCTGTAATTCACTTAGTTGAATTGATGGGAACATATTGTGTATCGAACATCTGAAGTTACAACAGTTTCCACCCAACAAAGAAAGTATAGCTGATATGGAAATGTTATTTAATTTGGAATCTAATAACACACTTGGGGGAAATTGAGCACTAGAACACATTATCTTATATATATTGTGGGAAAATAACAACAGAATACAATGAAATAAATGTCCCTGAAATTCTTCTACATTTACCAATAAAGTATTTATTTCATTATTCTTTGTTTCTATGGGCAAACTTTTTTCTATATTGAAAACATACCTGAAGCTAATTAGAATGTTTTTCATTTCAACTTTTCCAGTTGTCTAAAAAATATCAGAATAAGATTTTTTTTCTGCCCTAGTTCATATCCTAAATTTATTTCCATATCATTATAATTACTATATGCATAGTTTTAGTTATCTTAAATTTAACATAATTAAAATATATTCCTGGGTAATATCATGCTTTCCTTAAAATCCAATTGGTAATGCAGTTTAACTTTGCATTTTGCCTGTTCCTTACCACTCACTGTAAGTTCTATAATTTTAATAATATAATCAATATCACTTTGTGTCAATACAAAAGTATTAACCCTCATTCTTTAAATAATTATCTTTGGAGGCTGAAGGAAAGGAAAAGGTACAACCATTACTTTTCAACACTAGGATAAAAATAAGGAAAAATAAGAGAAAACTATTCTGACTCTTGAAACAAAATCTTTCAGAGTTGTCCCTATCTCATCTACTTACAAAATAAAATATAACACAAGAAATATTTTAGATAAGAATATTTAAAATATTTATAATTTATTAACATAAATTAAAAACCACCTTGTTATGTGAAAACCATTCAGAGAAAATGGGAAATGACTACATCGTTACATAACTGGAAAATGTCATCATTATATAAAAAACAAACCAGTGAGGATCATGACCCACACAAGTAGGTATCTTTAATAATCAGAGCCAGCATTACCCTTAGGGATTGTTACTGCCAGATGTGAATTTTTGATGTCAAAAATAATAGTTGAATAGGAGGCTTTTAACAATCATCATACATGTAAAATGTTGGATACCAAGACTTTTGATAAGTATGGGGCAGGTGTAATATATTGAATTTCTCTCCTGAATTACAGATTTATTCAATCTGTGTGTTGAGTAAATGATCAAAAAACTGTATTATATAAAGAATGTGGCATCAATATTATTATAGACAGACTTATTAGCAATCTGTTATATGTAGATGACACAATCTTTTTTGTTTGTTTTTTAAATCATTTTATTGGGGGTTTGTACAACTCTTATCACAATCCATACATCCATTCATTGTATCAAGCACATTTGTGCATTTGTTGCCATCATCATTTTCAAAACATTTTCTTTCCAATTGAGCCCTTGGTATCAACTTCTTTTTTTTTTATGCCACTGTCCCCACCTTCCCTCCCTCATGAACCCTTGATCATTTATAAATAATTATTTTTTCATGTCTTACACTGCCCAATGTCTCCCTTCATCCACTTTTCTGTTGTCCACCCCCCTGGGATGGGGTTATAGATAGATTCTCATGATCGGTTCCCCCTTAATCCCTCCACCATCCCCTTATCCTCTTGGTCTGGCTACTCTCAACTTTGTTCCTGAGAGGTTATCTGTCCTGGGATTCCTTGTGTTTATCTGTACCTGCATACATGCTGTGGTCTAGCCAGATTTGTAAGGTAGAATTGGGGTCACGATACTAGGGGGAAGGAAGCATTAAAGAACTAGAGGAAACTTGTTCTACACTGCACCATGACTGGCTCGCCTCCTCCCGAATCTTCTGTAAGGGGATGTCCAATTTTCTACAGATGGGCTTTGGTTCTCTACTACACATCCCCCCTCATTCACAATGATATGATTTTTTGTTTGGGGTCTTTGATGCTTGATACCTGATCCAGTCAGCACCTCATGATCATACAGGCTGGTGTACTTCTTCCATATGGTTTTTGTTTCTTCTCAGCTAGATGGCTGCTTGTTTATCATCAAGCCTTTAAAACCCCAGATACTATATGCATTGATATCTGGCACCATCAGCATCCTTCACCACATTTGCTTATCAGCCCCTTTGTCGACAAAATATTGTTTGCTGAAAGTAAAGAACTCTTGACACCTCACTGATGATGATGGAAGACCAGAGCCTTCAGTATGGATTTCACATCAGCATAATAAAAACAAAAATCCTCACAATTGAACCCAAAAAGCAGCATCACACTGAGTGGAGAAATATTATAATTATCAATAATTTTACCTTTTGTGGCTTCACATAGAATGACTATGAAATGAGCAGCCAAGAAAAAAAATCTGTATCTATCTATCTATCTATCTATCTATCTATCTATCTATCTATCTATCTATCTATCTATCTATCTATCATTGATAAAATCCAACCATTCTGCTTTCCCTCCAAAGCAGTAGCAGCTGCATTTCTCGGATGTATTATTGTATTAATCTCATCAGGTCTTCTTCTGTCTGTACTTCCTCTCCATCAGTGGTTCTTAAACTGTGGGTCACGAAGAACGACCCTATCACAGGGGTCCCCAGATTCATAACAGTAGCAAAATTACAGTTATGAAGTAGCAATGAAAATAATTTTATGGTTGGGTTCACCACAACATTAGGAACTGTATGGATGGGTTGTGGCGCTAGGAAGGTTGAAAACCATTGCTTTACATGAATGTATTTCCGTGTAAAGGCTAGAGTGACCTTGTTAAATAAGTCAATGCGATTATATGAGGACACTTCAAAAATATGTGGAAAAAAGAAGTAGAGATAGTAGATGTTTTTTTACAAAGCCTTGTTGATGGCCCCCTGATTTATTCCTCTGTTCAAAATGTTTTAAAAACATAGAAACGCAGACAAAATTAAACTGAATCTCTCACAAATATCCACAGAACTCTTTTATCTTCTCACCCTTATCTCATATTCCTCTTGCTCTTGTTCTCAGCAGCTTCTGAGCTGCTTTTCAAAGATATAGCACATCCCACATCAAGGTATTTGTTCTTGAAATAACCCCAGACTCAAATGGTCTTCCCAAAAGAGCCACATTCCTAACTTTCATCAGATCATTTTTCAAAATGTGTCTTCTAAGACTTTCAATGGTAAACCTATCTGCATTTCAAACACCTGCCTAATCACAACTCTTGTCATCTCCTGCTAGCTGCTATGTTTTTATCTTTATGAACTAGCATAGTAACACATAGTCGGATATATGTAGGATGTGTGTGTGTGTGTGTGGTTATAATCTTATACTCCTTTTTCCTATTTCCAACTCTCCCTTTGGAATATAAACTCCTGGAGGACACATGCTCTTTTATGTTTTGTTCACTGATACAAACCAAGTTCTTTGAAGAGGATCTGACACATAATCAATGCTTAAAAATATTTGCAATTAGGATGTTAGAGTCATGCAGCGTGTGGTGAGGTGTGCGCACATTTTTCTTTTGCTGTGTATTTTCGGCTCACATCCTAATTCATATATTCAACAGATTGAAGAAACTTGAGCTGTCATGACAATTACTAAAATGTGTTTCTTCCCTTGTAGAATTTACAGTTGATTTGTGTATTGATATATGTAAGTGTTTATTAGTTAAGAGTGCTATGATACATGTGAAAATATCAATAATGTAATGAGAAAAGAGAACCACATCTCAAATCATTAATAGATTAATCCATAAAATGTGATAATTCACAGCAATGAATGACTTAAGGTAATATCAAAATAAGAAGTATTTGGGGAGCTAAGTCATCATCTCTTCTTTATTAGACCTTCTAACTAATTTTAAGTATTTATTGGGCAGTGGTTAGAAAAAAGGCATGCTTACATTTGAAGTCAATAATTTATCAACTGAAATAAGATATAATAGTCTTACAATCATGTATACCTACAGTAAAGAAACATTAAACTTGTGAGATATTATGTTTTCAAATTTTTGCAATAAAGTGATTGCGGTAAGTAAAAAAATCTCATTGTCAATCTAAATGCTGTGCTCCACTAGGTCAGAACATACTCTGTGATAGACTAATTTGTCTCCATCCCACTGCTGAACTAGTCCATTTGTGACTGAATTGATGACTGGGACATGCCTGCTTTCAGAAAGGCCATTTGAGGAATTGCAGGAAAATGTAACCCTGCCACTCTGCACAGTGTTTTCAGAAATGCGGAACTCGAAGTGAAATGTGGGTGTGAGGGGAATGGGATGAGGAAGGGAAAGGAGTGGAGAAAGGCTCTTAATAAATCTGAATGGCTTCCTTAAGGGGACGTTGAAACCAAGGGCACCCCGGGGGCAGAAGTTCTTCGAGGTCTTCTAATCTCCTCACCTCTAAGCTGAAACTCTGAAACTATATTGCAGAAATAGTCTATTACCGACATTTTTCATCAGGCCATAACATCCCAGGTAATAGGATACATTGTTGTTCTATTAATCCCCATGTTAATCATCTTCAATAATTAATATGATTTACTTTGCCCATCTCAAGCATTACATTTGTTTCATAATAATATTGTTCAAATTACTAGACCTGTTATTAAATTGTCAGAACCACTAGGCATCATCAGATTGTTTCCTCTCTCTCTTTTTAGGATACATTATTGCTATTCTATTAGTGTGTGATTTGCTGGAAGTGAGGCAGACGAAGGTGATTGGTAATACAAATGCTACAGAAGAAAGCATGCCTAATTTTCTGTGTGCTGGATTTCTGCTGCTAAGCACTCTCGATCTTGCTTCGAAGCAGATCTTGACAGAAGGAAAAATAATAGCCCCATTAACCTCTAACTGTTGTATAAAGGTTTAATATAACAAGAGCGATAATTGCCCCAATCTACTTTCTTCCTTCATAAACTGCAATAATATGGGGCTTTACAATTGTTAAAGATTCTTGCTTTAACAAAGATCTATTCCTATATAACATGAATATACTAGATTGTATAAATTGCTTCATAAATCAGTTAAGTAAATTATGCTTGCAGTTTCTAAATAGGCCTTTGTCACTGCAGGAGCTAAAATATCTTTTAAAATGTTATACAAAATCGTGCTGTGAAGGGAATAACTGTCTACATACATTTGGGGAGAACAGCATCATTGGTAAGTAGAAGCAAAACTAGGTGGTTCATCAATTATTTAATACACCATTTGCATATATAATTTCTAAAATACCCATTAAAAAGCATCTATTAAAATATGAAAACAAGATGTAGCTAACTTGGATTATAGATAGTTAAACTGAATTGAAACCCAAGTAAGAGGTAAAATGCTATTCAAGTCATTTCAGCATACAATTATAGACCATAATGGATTAACGAAAGGGAATAACTTCATTTTCAAGTTGAGCAGACATTGCATTCTCTTATTTCAAAGAGCAAAATGAAACAAACTAGTGTGAGTGATTATAGGAAATATAAAATCACTGTTTGAATCTCAGCATTTCTATTCTAATTTTTCAAAAGCTCAACATATCAATTTGCTTTAATCACATTTTATACAATGAAATAACTTAATCCCCCTTTATAATTAGATGACAAAAATCCGTAGTTCTGAAGATTTGTGGAATTATTAGTATTCACATGGTTAATATGGCTAAAATAATTCAAGTAGCAGAAACAGAAACTGCTATTTTGATGTAATTATATTATCTTATGTAATCAAATGTTTGCTAGTGAATAACTGTAGTCGAAAACCCAAACAATTGGATTATTATTATTTAATCTGGTGTATTAGATACATTTATCCATGTTACTTGCAAAACAGCAGCCAATGAGTGAAATGAATTAACCTTTATTCGAAACTACTCATATGAAATAAAATGGACTCGATAGCAATAGGTACAGGTAATGACCAGAAAGAAAGACAGGTGAACCGGGATTTAGAAATCAAGAATAACCCAGAAGAGCAAGGTGATTGTGCAAACATTAACATTGTAAAAGTAAAACTAGAAAACTCAAAATACTTTCACAGTTATCGCTTTCACAGTACAGGCAGGCCTATAGAATACATTTGAAATTGACTTCCAGTCTTCATGGAAAATTCAATTTGCCCAAAATTGGTACCTTACCTCACTGATGGGAAATTGGAAATATATGGATCAAAATTGAAGAAATGTTATTTATGCTTTTTCTTCTATTTTAAGGAATGCAATCAATGTGCTCCACAATACAGAAATGTAAGGAGAAACATTAGTTCTGTTTTAAGTTAATTTGAGAATAGAGGTAATGCCTAGTCACTTCAAGTTATCATGGAAAGCCTCTTTAAGTAGGCACGGAATGGACTCGATAAGGATTCAGGCTAGAATTGAATAAGCTCGCTCGCTCCTGCACCCCTACCTTCTTCACGGGTTGCCACTAACCCTTGTATGATGTCACCTATTAAAAAAATGCCTTTGAAATACTTTCATTAGGTATCAATTTCACTTTTTAACCTTGAAAAATGTTCTTAAAATAACATACTTGTAAACATAGTAAAAAACATATTTGCCATTTAAGCATTTTAATATCTACATTTCAATAAAGCAATCATACTGTGCAACCAACACCAGGATTTATTTCCGAACTTTCCATTTCCCTAAACCAAAAGTCTTTGCCAACTCAATAATTAGTTTCTCCTTCCCATGTCCCTCATAGCCACTATGGAACTCTAAGACCTATGCTTTGCCTAGGCTGTATTTCTTCTTAGTGAAATCCTATAAAATTTATTCTTTTGTGATTTACAAATTTTACTCAGTAAATTTTTTCAACATTCATCCCTGTTATGGAATGTCTTAAAAATTCATTTTTCTTTTTGCACATAATATTCATTGTGTGTGTGCACCACATTTTGTTTTTCTATTAATCTTTTGATGACTGTCTAGTCCATCTCTCTCCTTTGGCTATTGTGAAAAGGGCTGTCGTGAGCACTACCATACAGGTCTGTGTGCGTGCAGAATGGAATGGCTGGACGTCTGCTTGTTAATCCACTCATATGTACCTACTAGAAGACTTCTCAGTAGCTTCACAGTTTTGACATTCGGAATGAAGTTGCTATGAACAGTCCTGTGCAGGTGTTATGTGGGGCCAAGTCTCCAATTTATGTAGGAGCACAATGGCTGGGTCCAATATACGCTTTATAAAGAAGTGCCAGACTATCCTTCAGTGGCAGCCCAGCCACCAAGGAATGCCACTCCATCCCACCCTCCAAAACAAAGAAACAAACAAACAAAACTCCCTGCCATCAAGTGATTCCAACTCACAGGACCTTCTAAGTCAGGGAAAGCCCCTAGGGGTTCTACGATGGTAACTTTATGGGAATACTCAGCCTCTTCTTCCTCCTGGGAGCAGGTGCTGGCTCCAAGGTGCTGACCGCCCTGGTAGCAGCACCACTCCAGCAAGATTAAGGATGCTTTTAATTCCACATTCTTTTAATTCCAAAATTTGGTTGCATCAATGTTTTTACTTTTAGCCAAGTGGGGTTTTGAAAGTTTTTATGTGCATGTTCTAGAGAAAAGCCCTTTCTTATTTTGTATTATTTTGATTCTATAGTTTGTCATGTCCTCTTCAGAGGATTGTTTTAGAGAGGTAAACCCTTTCTAATTGGTATATTTCAACTAGAGAAAGAAGACAGACTCTCAGATTGCCTCTGGCTTGTTTGCCTACAGAAGACCTGGCAACACTGCTTCTACGCAGTGTCACACCTGACACCAGCAGGCTCCTTAACTCTGATCTCTGTGAGGGCCTTAGTTCACCAGACCCCCAGCCCTGCTTGCATACTGCAGGCCATTTAAGTTTACAACCCTTACCTCCATGTGTAGGAATCTATAGAAAGTAAACCAGGTGGAAGGGTACTTCTATATCATTGTAGGATTAGACATGTTCATGAGCATTCACATAACCTATAATGACCTGGAAATAAGTGAATTTAAATGGTAGAATGAGGTATATTTCAAATATTAAAAGAGTAAAAGAATATATTTATTTAATTGTATATTATTATATATTTAATTATTTTCCCCAAACAATTTTATTGGACACTCATACAGATATCATTTCATTCCATAGTTCAATCACATTAAGCAGCAATTTACAATTGTTACTACAATCAGCTTCAAAATGTCCTCTTTCATATAGAACTACTTGGTATCATTTCTCTTATTACCACCCCCCTCCCCACCCCCCTCCCCCACTGTATCACCCCTTAGCCCACCAGAAACCCTTATTCTACTTGCTGTCTCCATAGGTTCATATATCCTGTGTTTTATATACTGAAAACCAGAACAACAAAAAACAAAATTCCAGAGGGTTACCCCACTGAAAAAAAATACATCTGAGATAAACCCCAATATGAGAATACAATTTAAAAAAAAAAACAACACCAGAAAATGTTGAAAACCAGAGCAGGCCCAAACGTATATCAGAGGTGGGGTCAACTGACACGGTTTCACCATTCAGGCCAGGTGTCTCGTTTGTTCCCAACAGTGTCCTGTGTTAGAAGCTCAGTTCTTGCTCTCTGTGCTACCAGGGTTTCTCATGTGATTCGCTGTATTTGCCAAATGCACTGCTTTTCATCTTCAAGGCACTTTCCGAATTATAATACGTTGTTCTTCTAACTTACCTTCTTTTTTGCCACAGAATTTTCCATATCTTAAAATATGACATGATTTCCTTGGGTTTCTGAGTTTGTTAAAAGAAAAAAGGAAGCTGTAAGCTGCTTTAATTATCTAAATCCCAAAGATAGAGTTCTCCTCTGGCCTACAGGGTCGATGTGAGTCAGAAGTGATTCAGTGGCAATAAGTGTTTTTTTTTAAATTTTGGCACATTGCAATTATTATTAGAATAGTTGCAGGGAGTTCAATTTGTGTACTTAAATTGCCTATTTCATAAATGGATACATAAAGCATGTAGAGCAGTGTGAGTCTTGTGATATGCGCATCAGATAATTTCACTGCATGTGTAGAAAAACCAGAGCTCTAAGTAAAAATTCAAATAGAGTAATATGTATGAAATGTTCTGTTTCCTATTCAAGGCAATCTTTACAGATTCTTTGTGCATATATTCCATAATAATTATTTCACAAATCTACCTCTAAAAATGTAGAAACAAATTTAGGGATAAAATGGAAATTCATTAGGTGATCATGTCATGTAAAGAACACAGTAGCAATTTCTATAAAACAAAAAGAAAATAATTTTATAAAGAGGTTGAGCTGTAATCAAATTCCAGTTTAAAATATATTGAATATGTTCAAAGCAGGGTTCCACTACATTCTCCCTCCTAGAATGCCGACTCTTATTTCTAGACACACTTTTTAGAATTCCCATTTATTTAAGTTCATGAATGTTGTTTCATTTTAGTTTTGCATTACAAGATATTTCTATCACAATGATATATTTAATTTCTCTATTGAAATGAGTAGCTCTCTCGCTGTCTTTCACTCTCCTAAGCAATGAAAATGACAAATTGTAACTTCTTGGATATTCTTGTAAAATATATATTTTCTCTAGTATTAGTATCATTTAAAAAATGACTTTTTATTTGTAAGAAAACAAATGAACAAAATTTCCATTAATGCTCCCAACTGTATCTGTGATAAACTCTAATTATCGTGAGATAAAACCAGACTTGCATTTCTCATGATTATTATATTAATATTCAAGCTATTAAGAGGATTAATTGAAGTGTACCTTATGAGAATGAAGCTATGTACAAGATAATTGGAGCAATTCCTTTTTGTTTTATGTTATTCAGCATTTTGTATGGGGAGTTAAACATGTTTCTTAAAGGACATTAATTTGCAAGTTATGCACTAAGACAATACAATTGTAATTGCATTAAGCTGTTAGCATCAGTCTGTCTTACTGAGGTGGCTTAGTTGTTTGTATGATGCTGGAAAATATTGCCATAGGCATTCCCAATACCAATGTGGCTAACCATGGTGACAGGTTTAATCAGTGCTTCCAAATTAGGACAAACTGAGGAGAGAGATCTGACAATCAACTTGTAAAAAAAAGAAGATGGAGAAGAAGAATTACCAGGGGAAGCATGGAGAGCAAGTTGGGAGCTATTCAAAATATGTCAGAAAGAAATGCCTCCTCATATTAGAATCAACTTAACCGACATGGATGGAATGGACCTTTCAGGGCTTTAATTTACTGATGTGACTTTACTCAGTATGAAAAAACCTGCAACCATCCATTAATAATCAAAATGCAGAATAGATGAAGTATGGATCACTGAAAGTGGGAAATTTTCAAAAATGAAAAAAGTGCATCAGATTGATATCACAGTTATTTGTGGGTTGAAGTGAACTGATATTGGCTGATATTAATTAGATAATCATGAGGTCTCCTATGTCTGGAATGGCAGATTGATTAGGAACTGTAACCATAATTCAAAACTATCAGTTCTGAAATGCATTCATCCTCAAAAGGAATATTTCAACATCTACCCCCAAAAGGACATCATGCCTGGTACAATAGAGGTGTGATGAAAAAGAGGCAGCTCCGTGGTGGCAAACGGATTCCTACTTTGGCTACAATGAAGAACTCAAACGGAACATGTGTGAGTGGTGCACAACGAGACTGTGCTTTATTCTATTGTGCACGAGGCAGAACAACATGCTGGCACCTCGCAACAACAACACCGTCCTGAAATGCAATACTGTAGTGATAGGATGAGGTTGATATACCTGCAAGGAACACCAATTAATATTATCAATTTTAAAATTCATGCCTGAACCACAGATACTGAACTAAGACACTGAAGTGTTTTCCCAACTTCTATGGTCTGAAATTAACTAGAATTGCCATCAAATGCTTAAATCCTTACCACTGATTGGAAAGTGAAAGTTGGAAATAAACAAGAAAGTTTGGTAGCTAGAAAATGTCACTTTTATGGTGAAACCTCCTTGGAAGTGTAATGTTTTCCAAATGACATAAATGTACACTGTACTTTACCAGCCAAGATACAAAGGAATCAGATGGGTTTCATGTATGGGCAAAAGTGGTATGGCTGCCAGCATCACTCAGAATAAGGTCACGAGTAAACTGTGGCACAGACCCTCAATTGCTCGTTCAAGTACAACCTAAAGAAAACTAAATAAGTACTAAAGGTCCATAGTCAAACCTTGATTATTTCCCCGATCCACTTCGAATCCAACACAAGAACTGATTTGATTCATTCCATCCTAATGACTGAACACCAGATGAGATGTTGGATGCCATCATGAATATTATACATGAATTAAACTGAAGGCCGTTACAATAATAGGAAAGTAAGAAAAGAACAAAATGGATGTCATAAGACACTCTGAAATTTGCTTTTAAATATAGTTTCCGTCATCTAGTCCTCACTGTTAAAAGCAACCCTCTATAACTGGGAGCGTTGGGGCTTGGTGGTTACTAGCTGGGCTGCCAACTACAAGGTTATAGTACAAGGATGGCAAGTAAAACTCCCAGCCACTCTGCAGGAGGAAGAGGAGGTGTTCGACCCCTCGAAAGAAACCCCCGGGGACCATTCTCCTCGGCCTGGAGAGGCAGTAGGAATTGCCATCACTGGGCTCGTAGTGAGGTGCTAGAATAGGAATGCCCCTATATTCTTTCTATGAGCTGAAGTCCTTTCTACTTCTTTCTATGAGCTGAAGTCTACCATACGGCAGGGTTTTTCTTACAGTTTTACTGGCATACGATTCACACATTATATAATTCAGTAATCCAATCACATCTAGATGGGTTGTACACATCATCACAATCCCTTTTAGCACATTTTCTTCATATTTGTACTCCTCGGTTATTAGTTATGAGTCCCTCAATTCCCCCTAACCTCTCCTGCCATACTGCCCAGGGATCATTGATTCAGTTACTCTCTTTATAGATTTACTTATCCTGGCTTTCATATGCAGAAAAAAATTAAAAACAAGCAAGAACAACAAAGTAAAACAGATTTTTAAAAACCTCAATCAAAAAGAAAGGACATATTAAAAAATTAGAACATGTTTAAATGGATCATAAGGGAGAATAAATGATAGGTGCTAAATTTTAACCTAACTGCAGCTGCAAAATACCAGTATATTTTATTCAATTGTCTTCCTTTTTATCTAACGACCATTAGAATGGACCTTTTTATGCCTGTTCACTGTAAAACTAATGAATAACTCATTGATTCTTCATGAAGCTTCCTCCTCCTCATTACATTTCCAATATTAAGTTTTATAACACCTTCCCTACCATGGTGCTTAAAGTAGCCCACATCCCAGTTCTAAAAATATATCATATTATGCAACAATATGCAACCTTACCTTGGTTTTCTCATTTATGTCACATCCATCAACAACTGAAACATTTATTCATGTTTGTAAACTACCTTTCTCTCGTTTCTGTTTCCCTACTAGAATATAAGCTCTTTGCGGTTGGTTGCCTACTCAAATAAATTTGCAAGTCTCAAATAAGTAAACATAGATCAGCTCCAAGACTATATGTGTAATGATTCCTTTTGTCCTTGTTAGGTGCTACTGAGTTGATTCCAAATCATAGTGACCCTTTATATAAAAATAAAACACGGCCTGGTCCTGCACTGTTTTCACAATGGTTGCTGTGTTTGAACCCAGTGCGGCAGTCATTGTATCACTTCATCTCATTGAAGGCCCTTCTCTTTCCTCTGACCCTCTTCCCTCCCTGTCATGCTGTCCTGTACCTTGGACTGATCTCTCCTGGTAAAAAGTCAAATGTGCACGAGATGAAGTTGTGCCATCCTCACTTTTAAGGAACATCTGGTTGTACTTTTTCCAAGACGTATTTGTTTGTGCTTTTGGCAGTCCTTGAAACCTTCGATCTTATGTGTCAATATGACAATGCAAATGTAGACATTTTTCTATAATATTTCTCTTCATTATCCAGCTGTCAAATACTAAGGAGGCAAATGAAAACACCACGACCTTGCGTCAAGCTCACCTTTGTCCTCAGTGTAAAATCTTTTGTCTTCAACACTATAAATAGGTTTCCTCCAGCAGATTTGTCCAAGGAAATAGGGTATTGGTTTCTTGACTGCTGCTTCCACAGATATTAATGGTGGATCCAAGTCAAATGAACTCATTGACAACTTTAATCTTTGTTTGTTTGTTTGTTTGCCATGATGTTGTCCAATGGTGTAGTTGTGATTTCCCCCGCCCTTTGCTTACATACTAAAGGCTGCTGTGTTCTTCTGGGTAGACTAGAGAAACAAATTCATAGACACTCATATGTGTATAAGAAAGCGCTTTATATACAAGAGCAATTGAATATTGGAGAAAATATCCTAACCCCATCCAAATCATGTCCATAAGTCTGATATTAGTCTATATGTCCTATAGCAATCTATAAAGTCCTCTTCACACTCATGAAACACATGCAATGACGCCAAATGCAGGAAGATCACAGACCTTTGGGTGGGAATTCTAGTGGATCCAGTGGTGTGTAAGCATCTCAGTGCCAGCAGGGGTCTCCACATGGCTCCTCCAGCTCAGGGCACCTAGTATAGCTCCATGTATCTCGTCAGCTGCAATATCTCTCAGGGAGTGAACCTGTGTTCAACCTCTAGTGAGTTTTTATCTCCTTAGCACCTCCAAATGAGGTCATCAAGCTGCGACCTGATTGACAGGCTAATCTCCACCTCTTCACTCAGATGTCTCAAATTGACAACAGAGTATGTAATTACCACAGCTGCAATCTTTGATCATCTTCAGTCAGTGCTTGCAGTCTTCTTGATTTATAATGAGCAAGACTCTTTTATCAGAATATTGAAGGTTGTTAGTTAGCCTTCCTTCAATCCTGATGCTACATATGTTCTTCTTCATATAGTCCAGCTTTTGTGATTATTTTCTCAGCATGCAGATTGAGTATAGTGAAATGATATAACCTTGGGCACATTTTTTTTCTGATTGTAAATCATGAAATATTCTCTTGCTATGTTAAACTACAGCCTTAGCCAATGTACAAATTCCACATGAGCACAATAAAATGCTCTGAAATTCATAACTACTATTTATGGCTGCCTATTTTTTCCATGAGCAGCATTTCAAAGAAATGCTGGCGTCATAAATGGCACACACTCATGTAATATGTGGGGGGAAATAAGACAAGGCGTAATGAGACCACCTCATCGTGGTTCAGTCCTTTGTTAATCACAGCCACTGGCTTCGCTCTGAGAACTCTTTAATGCTAAATGCGGTGAGGAAAGATGAGGACAGTGTAGAAGAAATGATCCGCATTCCCTGAAAATCCATTCATGCTTCCTATATTTATAGCCACTGGTCTTATAATTTACATCAAAGCAGATAATTCTATGATCGAGGTTATTTATACATCATATTGGTGGATCAGGAATTAGTATGATAATCACATATGTATTAAATGTTATTTAGAATGCGTCATATCAAATTAGGCTACCATATAAAGACTAGCATATATTTTACACTTTCATGTTTTCATAGAATTGTGAGACATCTTTTAGTTCTGCATTGTTCTGCTTCAGTGAATGAGTGTTATTAAACTTTGTGCCTGTGTATAACAATTGTTGTTTTCTTAAGCAGAATTTCCTCATGAAAATTTTTACGATGTATAGGGAAACATCCCATGGATTTTAGTCTAAAAAGGTTTCCCAGATAACAATATTGTTCCATCTCAACAATATTCTAAATTCTATACCAGTGGCTAGTTAAACAATACTATGGTTAGAATTTCTGTGGAGGTCACTTATTATAGCTCTAAAAATGATAAAGCTGTCAGTAAAGTGGAACACATAGATGCATGTACACACACCTTAGATATGTGAATGGATTTTGAGTTCACACTTAACTATAAGCCCTAACCTATGGGCAATTAGTATTCCCAATGCGGCTCCACTCAATACTTAACCCCTGAAGGAATCACTGAGATATAAAATGAGACCGTGCCCAACTGTGTTAAGTTGGGTCCTCTGTTGTTGTTGTTTGTTAGGTGCTTGGTAGTTGCTTCAGAGTTGTCAGTTGGTAATGAGTGGCCGTATGCGCACCAGAATGAAACAATGCCCAATCATGTGCCACCTGCACAGTTGTTCTTATGCTTTAGCCCATTGTTGCAGCCCTCTGTGTCAAGACATCTCCTTGAGGTCTTTCCTCGTTTTCACTTCCTCTCCACTTTACCAAGGATGATGTGCTTCTCCAGGACTGGTCTCTCCTGAAAGCCTGTCTAAGGTTCAAATGCATCTGAAGCAATTGAAAATACCAGATCTTGGGTCAGGATCCCTTAGTCCGCAAAGTAATAAACTTGTTTTCAATGCCTCTACAGAGGTTTTGTGCTTCCAGAGAAGCAAAACCAGTGATGTGTTTGTGTGTGTGTAAGGGGCTTTATCTCAAGAAATGGTTTACACAGTTGTAGAAGGAGGTGAGTTCAGTCTCGTTCATGTCAGTCATTCATGTATGAACTAAAGGATTCCCTGATTTGTGCAGCTGCAGAAGCTGATGCATGAAGCAGGATGACAAAGTAGATAGGCCACAGGAGAGTGGGTGCAGAGGTAAATTAATTCCAGGTCAGCCAAATGAATCCAAGACAGGCCGTCTGCTGATGACTCCTGAGATCAGCACTCAACCCAACAGGAAATCAATGAATGAGATTCAGCTCCAGGAGAAATCAATGGGGCAGAAGAGAACTCGGCTCAGCTGCAATATCTCTCCTTTACAAAAGGCCACACAGGGATATGTCATCAGGCTGCATCCTGATTGGTTGATATGTTGAGCTGCACCCCTTTCTTTACCTAGTAGTGTCTAGTTGACAAAAACCCTAGCCATCATACTGAGTATCAGAAAGAAAAGTGTCTGGTATCTTAAAAATTTGTCTTGACCATTGGACATCCCCTTACAGAAGGGTCACAAGGAAGAGATGAGCTAGTCAGGGTACAGTATAGCACCGGCAAAGCATACAACATGCCTTTAAGTTCTTTAATGCTTCCTCCCCCACATTATCATGACCCCAATTCTACCTTACAGATCCCGCTAGACCAGAACATGTACACTGGTACAGATAGGAGCTTGTAACACAGGGAATCCAGGGCAAGTAAACTCCTCAGGACCAACAATGAGAGTAGCGATACTGGGCTGGTAAGGGGAACATGAGGGGTGGGGAGGGGGAACTGATGACAGTGATCTACAAAGAACCTCCTCCCAGGGGGACGAACAACAGAAAAGTAGGTGAAGGGAGACAGTGGTCAATGTCAGACACTAAAATAATAGTAATTTATAAATTATCTATGAAAGAGGGAGAGTGGGTGAGAGGGAAAAAGAGTTGATATCACGGGCTCAAGTAGAAATAAAATGTTTTGAAAATGATGATGATAACACATGTACAAATGTGCTTGACTCGATGGGTGTTTATGGATCGTGATAACAGCTATAAGAGCTCCCAATAAAATGATGAAAAAGAAAAACAAATTTCTTGAAGCAGTCATCTAAGTGAGGTGTCAACAAAGTCCACATGGAAGAGGCCTATCAGCTTGTGTTATCCACGGATTGTAAATAAGAAATTCCAAGATCAGATGACGGAAATGTATTCGAACTTAAATTCTGAGTACCTGATTTACAGAAGGCTGTCTAAAACAGTTAAAGTCCCAAATCCATTTGCAGAGAACACAAGGGAAGTAAATATCCACAGAATTCCCTCAGACCATTGACCAGGAATGTGAAAAATCTCTGCCTTGAGGCAGAGACCATCAGAAAGTAAATTAATGTAGATAGAATATAATAAAATTTAACATCTTAACATTTATTTTCTCTTTTATCTGCTTCTCAGTCCATTTTATTTTTAAAGAACTATTTTTCACTTTCTTTTGAATAGAGAGAAATATATAATTAACCAATGTATTTGAATAAACGGTAAAGAAATGGTTAAATGAGAACCTAAATTCACTGAAAATATAATAAAATTTTATATTTAACAGAATGAACTCAGAAATGATCATTGAGTCGATTCCTATTCGCTTTGCACCTGGAGGACATAGTAGAACCACCCCGTAGGGTTTCTGACGGCGTGTAGTGTATGGGAAAGGATCCCCAGGCCCTGCTTCTGAGCAACAGACCTTTCGTTGACCATTGCACTACTGGGGGTGCCTTAAACAAGTGTATGGAGCACCTAGAATGAAATAATGTTTTCTAACTGTGAAATACTTTGTTCATATAATTATTAAACTTAATCCTCTTTATTATGGAAAATTATAAATATACACAGGAGAGAGAATAGCACAAAGAATCACTATGAATCCCAGTACCTGGCATGAACATTTGTAAATACGTTCTCATTTTAGTTCCAGCTATTTACCACTCTCCAAATTATACATACATGTACCTATTGATAGCTAATTACACATATATATCCACATATTAGCTTATATGTATTATAGAAACATATATTACTATATATGTATAGATACATAAACCTTTATATGTAAATGTATACAGCTAAATTACTAGGACTATCACAGCTAACAAAATTTTAAAAATATTTAATTACAATAGATCTCTGCAATATACCATTCCTTTTTAATAAAGATAATTGCATGATTAAATGTATCTTGCATTTATAAAAATAATTATAGGTAGTACTTTAAAATAGGTTCCTACAGAGTGGGTGCTATGCAACATTATGGTCAGAGGAATCTTAAAGGCTTATTTCCAAAGAAGCAGCTGTCAAAGTGACATGCCAACTAATTCCCCATGGAAGAAGTACATCAGCATTAGTGACTGAAAGTTTGTAAATCATATAATCCAAAGCTGAAGGAGGGAATAGTATCAGAGCCTGAATGGTGAGATTCCGTTTTGCATAAGGCTATAGATGACAGTGGAAGACTCAGGTACATTTTGATGTCTACACAGGAAATAAGCCTCCAGTGATTTCCTTCTATCCATAAGAGAGGGATGGGAAGAAACTGGCTACCAAGCAGAATGCATTGGAGAAAGCAAGTTGCACAGGAGATCAAAAGGATGACCTTGACTTGCATGGTTAGAATTTTGTTGGTTGATCCCCCTGAGACACACTTTAGGTCTGATCTACTTTTCAATATTTTCTGTGTTGTTGTTTTGTTTTCCATATTAGGGTTTAACTTTAATGTGTTTCGTCATTGGGGTTGGCCCTCGAGTTTTTGTTGTGTTTTTCTGGCTTTTGGCATATGAAACTCAGGACTGATGAACCAAGTAGAATAAGGGTTCAAAGGGGGTACAGTAGAACAGGGGGCATAAAGGGGAGCTGATATCTAGAAGTTCAAGAAGGAAGAAAATGTTTTGAAATTGTGGTTGCAATTATACAATACTGCTTGATGTGATTGAACTATGGAAGGATATCTGTATTAGCTCCCAATAAAATGGTTTTGGAAAAAATTAAATAATGTTCCTTAAAGTTCTATCATATTCTAGTTCAAAATTTGAAAGCTTTATATTTATAATTCTGGGTAAAATTATATAACAGAATGTATTTGCCAAGTCATGTGATACATTTAAGGATTAAATGTGTGCCTAGGACTCCTATAAATACTTAATGTATTTTAATATAAGGTACTGCAATTGATTCAAAAATTATACAGATTAAATTTTACATGTGTGAAAACTATTAAACACTTTTATAATATAAAAAAGGAAATTCATTTTCAAAGTATAATAAAGTTTTTAAAAAAATAATTGTATTGGGGCACATACAACTCTTATCACAATCCATACATACATCAATTGTATAAAGCACACTTGTACATTTGTTACCCTTATCATTCTCAAAACATTTGCTCTCACTTAAGCCCTTGGTATCAGCTCCTCATTTTACCCCCACTGTGCTTGCTCTCTGCTCCCTTATGAACTATTGATAATTTATAAATTATTATTTTGTCATATCTTACACTGTCATATGTCTCTCTTCACCCACTTTTCTGTTGTCCATCCCCCAGGGAGGAGGTTATATGTAGATCCTTATAATTGGTTCTCCCTCTCTACCCCACCCTCCTTGTATCACCACTCTCACCTCTGGTCCTGAAGGGATCATCTTCCCTGGATTCCCTGTGTTAACAGTTCCTTTCTGTACCAGTGTAAATCCTGTGGTCTAGCCAGATTTGGAAGGTAGAATTGGAATCATGATAGTGGGGGAGGAAGAAGTGGTTAGGAACTAGAAGAAAGTTGTATGTTTCATCATTGCTACACTGCACCCTGACTGGCTTGTCTCCTCCTTGTGAAAGGACAAGACTTAAAATTCAGTTAAGCAAAGGGAAGGGATGAAAAAGGAAGTAAAGCAGTAGTAGAGAGTGGAGACTTTCAGTTTAAATGTGCTCTCACATCACCATGGTAATCAGATACTGATTGGGTAGAGAGCACGTGTGAACGGAGGGTGCTAAAGGGACACTCTCTTTATCTCTTGGAGAGACTTAAGTGAAGGGAAGATAAAGTGTTTATACAGGGTGGACTTTGCCAGTCCTCAAAGTCCTGCTGTCACCAAGATAGCTGTTTCTTTCCAAAGGCCATCAACCATTAATTAGGGTGACTGCACTTAGAAAGCCACAGCCCAGCATGTCTCTCTCAGGACAAAGCAGCAGGTAAACGGTGCCTGGGACTAGCTAAAGACTGCAAAGTTATATCTAAGAGAGCAATTTATTAAAACTGGAAGAAAAATAGCAATTCCACAGGGACTTACTGTGGAAAAAAAGAGATGGTATGAAAACTGTGCCAGTGACCTATTGTAAATATTTTAAAAAAACAAAACGATTGCTTTCCACAAGACAGTTTCCATTCATAATTTATTCTAAATTAAACTTCATTGCCTAAGAATTAGAAATACAGAGTTACATTTCCTCATAAATTTTATTCCTTATTGACCACATATTAAGGTAGATGAGACAGAGACTTCTCATCTCTGCAGCCATCTACTGATGTCCTATCCGACTGCAAACAGGTGGGACATAGCTGAACTGAAGAGATGCAGGGGTGTGTTTGTGAGGAGACACGTGATTAAATGAAATCAAGATTCATGGGTTAAATTTGTAGTTATCGGGTTGTGTTGTCGGGTTCCATGGGGTCTCCTCCAAGTCGTGCTGACACTGTGCCAAGCCCTGTGCCATCTTCAGGATGCCTGGCATATTTGAGTCCACTGTTTCCGTTATGATATCAGTCTATCCCATTAATTGCTCTGCATAGCCACGGCAATTTCTATTAGGTCTCAGAGAAGTAAAATAGAGAGCACTAATTAAGACATTGCATGTGCCCAACTCAAAGTAACTCATTGCCATGGAGCCATTCTGCCTCCACGTGACCCTACATGACGGCCTTGCACTGCCCCGGAGCATTTCCAGATTGCGGCCCAAAGTCAGCACAATGAAGACTCGACAGGCTCACTTCTACACAGCATCCCATTTTATAGTCAGTATGCTGTAACTCCACCACAATGTGACTGCATCAGATTTTTTTCTAGTTTTCTTTTCTTTTTATTTTCTGGGTTTTCCATATTTGTGTGGGGCTCTGTATTTCATTAAACTCTATCATGGTTGTTTTGTATCAGATACTATAGGTTTATTCTAAGCCATTTGTCTCTTCACCTATTTCATTCATCTTCCAGTCTTATGTGTTTTTTCCTACAAGAACATGGAAAAGACAGCTCCTCCAGACATTTTTATCTAGACTCTAATTTTTTCAAATGAAGCCAATCACATATGATTTATGATCTTACCTCCCTATTTTATGAAAAATATCATGTTTGTAAATTCAAACAAGTTTAGAAAATTTAAAAACCTGTAAACAAGTTAGAAATGTCAAGAACTTGCCTAATATCACATCATTGCCTAATCATGTTAGATTTTGAGCTAGCAACTTGCCTCATGTGCATTCCAAACTTCTATGATCAGCCCATAAACCAAGGACCCAAATGAATAAACTATACTCAGACTTTTCAGAGGCTTATCCAAACGCAGCTCCAAAATGTATGTCAGTAATGTGTAATAACAGTGTCCTGGGCAGGACATAATTTGGTAAAGTTGAGTGACCGCAAAACAGAGGAATGCCTTCAACAAGCTAGACGGACACAGTGGCTGTTCCAATGGGTGCGAGGTGAGAATGGTGGCGAGGTTGGTGCAGGAGCAGGTCATTGTTCATTCGGTTGTATGTAGGGTCACTATGAGTTGGAACAGATAACACCATCAACAGGAATGTGTAATAAAAAATCAAGAAATTTCCACATTGAATAATTGGAATGGCAAATCACTAAATTCAACATTTTGTTAGAGTCCATCAAATCTATTCGTAGTCAGAGTGACCCTTGTACAACAGAATATGTCCCCAGATCCTCTGAGCTTCACAATTGTCCCTCTGCTTCACGTCATTGCTGCAGACACTGTGTTGAACTCCACATTGGGGGGGAGGCGCAGGGATTAATCCTGAGGAAAATTACTGTTTTATGAATTAATCCATTCCTCTGCTCCCTATAAGACCAGTATATATTTATAAGGAATATATCTTTGATTTAAAAAATAATTTGAATCATGTTAATTCTTCTAAGTAGGGTTTGGCTAAACCTAGTTTGGCTAAACATTCCAAAATGGTCTGGCTTATAATAATTTATTCTTAAGATAGTTTAATGATAATCTTTGGCCTAGTTCCTAATATTCGTACAAGGTTTTGATAGAGAATCTAGATTGGAAGTGGAATTCACAGGAAAAGTGAATGGTCTTATGGCACACTCCAGTGTGGCCACCTCTCTGGGACGTGCGGGAGGAGGGTCACCGCCCCACCGCAGTCACGTTATCACTCTGTTAGCAGACATGAGTTCCAAGGGAATCAATATAAACAGACAATAGTGTGTTTTGTTTTTAGATGGCATGTAAAGAAGTAAAACGTATGTGAATAATTTCACAAGCAAGGAAAAAATTTGCAAAATCTACACTTATTATAGATGATGACTAGTAGAGTCATTCAGATGAAATAAATGATGTTAAATATTTACTTTGACTTTTTGGATATAGAATGATCCATTCTTATACTTCCACCTGTAATTTGTCGGACTGTACTGCCTGGACTGCTGTTGCCATGAAGGAAGTTAGGTCACTGATTTGACAAACTCCACTTGGGTCAGTCATGGCAGACACGTTGTAACAGCTTCCAGTGTAGAAATAAAAGTCGGGTGTGATACTTCTGAAAATGAATGGCTAAGCTATTTGTGAACCACAACTGAACATTGAATCACGTGCTTTGGACTTGTCATCAAGAGATATCAACTGTTAGAGGGAGGTCATCTGGTTTGTTGTAGGGCAAAGGAGGCTACTAGATGGATGATCACATAATCCAAAGAAATGACTAGAACATATCGGTGATCTTAAGGGTGAAGTTGATAGCTTAACAGTTTATTCTGCTGCACATAAAATCTCCACTAGCTAAAGTTGACTTGAAGGTGTCTAATTATCAGTATACTTAAAAGAAAAACCATGATCAATTTGTTATGGAGCTATTAGGTTTAAAATGAATTTAAAATATATTTGAAACCTAAATTAAAAGTTTAAATTAGTAACATCAAATAAAACTAAGCAGGCTGATAATTATTATGCTTTACATTTTAGAATTATTGGCAAAATATGTTAATAATAAAGAGCTAAGTAGGGTTTTTTTTGGTTGTAATCTTTGCCATTGTTTTAGCTGAAATAATGTTAAATTTCATGCCAGAAGATGGAATTTAATCCACCTCACTAGTTAGAGGGTCTTTGATATATCATTAAATTTCTTTGTGTCTGGGTTCCCTCATGAGGATAAGGATGATAATCTAACAAGATAATTATAGGTATTCCATTAACAGAGGAGGCAAATGTTTTCAGCAGGAGACCTGGAACAATGATGATATTGAGAGAGTAATTTAAAAAAATCATTTTTCATTCAAGTCAAAATGATTCTTTCGCACAGTGCTAAAATCCTCCCGAATGTAGGTGCGCTCTGAAATTCATATATGAGCATTACTACAGAAAGGACGGTATCATACATTTGAATTCCCTTTCGGGAGATGGTCTCACACCATGATGTGCAACTGCTCGAGACAGGAAGAGCTAATGATGTGGTGCCCAGAAGGAGCAGCTCACTCGTGGCTTTAGTGAGACAATATGAATGACAGAGAAAATAATGAAATCACACTTCCTTGCTGATCCCTTCAGTAGGACTAAATTATATAATTACTTCCATGGAAATGGCTGGAATTTAAGCTCAGAGAGTGGCTCTAAACAGAATTATTTAGTAAACCTTATGCTTACCTCAATCTAGCATAACATGGATTTTTGCTTCCGGCATACTGATGACTTGGTCATATTAAGGCATTGCTTTGAGGTTCGTTCAACGATGTGTCAGCTTGGTGCTCGGGTCACTGCACTGACCATGACACTTTTTTATATTATAGGATCATTGACAGTTCTTTGCTTGCTAGTTTACTTTTGCTGGATTAGTTTAAATGTTTTTAGATCGCTTTGGACTGGAGACATTCTCTTTTAATGTAAGATAAAGAATTGCATGGAGTAGTAAAGATTACTTTACAAAGTCCCGCTGCATTTCCTTCTCTGTTGACAGACATGGGTTTTTATTTGTTGGCTCACCTGTTTTTAAATATCATTATTAAGACTTCATGTTACATAAATAATTGGTTTTAAAAATAAGTTTTCTGAGACCAAAATATTACATTTCCATGATTAATTTTATGCTTGTAATGTGTAATTTTATTTATTTGCATGACATTTGTGTACCTCTCTCAGTTGTTTCATAGTTCATGGAGTTGCACACTCACTTTTAAGATAATGGACTTGATTATGCCCAGTGTGTACAAGGAGCTTAGCTCAATCTTCTCAGGAAACCAATTTTCTACCTACTGTAGGAGTGATTTGGGAGGGTGTAGCTAATGTTGCTATCTCTCTATATCTATATAATCTATTTCTATATATAATCATATGTCTATATCTGTTTTTGAAATACACAAGATTTCCAGAAAACTTGTGGTATTAAATATAAGTGTGAAAACTTGTGCAGGACTAATTATTAACATGTATCGAATGTCTATGATCTTTCAAGTACATTGCTTCTCATACAGATTTTTGTCTATTGTTCTAGCTAACCCTGACACACAGGTCACACTGCACCTACTTTTCAGGAACAAATAGTCCAGTTAAATCAATTGCCCAAGAGTCACACAGCTGGCAAATACTGTCTTACATCAGAATTAAAGGTCATTTTCAATACATACTAAATGCATTTATGAATAAATAAGAGCAAAGCTTGCAAAATGGGGCAACAAGAAATAAACTATTCATGTTAATTGTAGCCAAGGCAAGAAGACAAAGTATTTCATAGTTGTGAATGCCTGAATATCTACATTCAAAGTTACCTATATTAATACATCTATTTCCACAACTCATACTTGTATTACTTCCTAATATCATATTTTAGATACAAGAAACTTTGTTGAGTAGAGGTATAGATGTTAATCAAATGATTATTTTTTAGGTATCAGGGTAAGGTTTCAATCCATACATGCAAGGGATTATTAAACACAAAATGTTTAAACATGTTCCTGAAATCTCTTCTCTCATTAATATGCTTGTCTTGGTTTTATTAAGGTGACTTCAAAAATAGATCTAATCAAAAATGACTTCAAGAGAATCTGATGGACCAGTTATATTCAAATCAGAGATGTCAGCTCAGTTATAATAGTTAATTCTTGAAATTAAAAAGCGGTAATCTTGGTAGTTTTTTTTGTTATAAAACACAAGACTATCACAATGGTTTATTAGGTAGAACTTTTCAGAAAATAGAAGACTGCATTGCTCAGGGAAAAAAAAATCCTGGAAAATTCCACTAAAGATCGGTTTGCCCCCATTACAACAATCTGCCTGCTGATTCTTTGAGGGTAGCAGCGGCTGCCCTATGATAATCCTGTTAGGAAATCTGATCCCATTCACCCGACATTCCTGATCTTACGCCTTCAGATTTTATTTGTCCCTGCAGTGAAGTGAAATTACTTGATACGTTTCTTCTATATATAGTCTATAAATCTCACCAAGTGATCGGTGAGACCATTCAAATAAGTTGTATGAAACTCCATTAGAAAGGACTGAATCATTTCATCATTCCTCGGGGTATGTTATGATCTATTGAAAAGCATTAAGAGAGGATACTACAACCATCAACAAGAAGAGGCAAGTGTGATCCCTATATAGACAGGTGGTAGAGGAACAATTTGGAAACCACGAGACAGGTCAGCAGGCTTCTGGGTCAATGGAACAAGAAAATCTAAGTGTCTTGGGCAGGAGACAGACTTGGAGAGCAAGGTGCCCTTTGGTGATTTATCAGGGATAAATTAAATTTGAAAACCTTAACCTGCAGGAGAGAAGGCAAGGGACTGGGAAGTTGTGGACCAGAATGATATGCCTGCCAGCATGGCTGAGAAGAGCCTCTGCTGACTACAAAAAAATTCTATATTTAAGATTTTGTAACTTGTTAGATTCCCTAATAAACCTCACCATGAGAATCGTCTGTGAGCTGTGTTGCCATTGCAATAGGTGTCAAATCCAGCAGAGAATTCAGTGCTCTGAGAGGGGTGGCTGCTATCAGAACAGGGTAAAGAATTTGGAGGTGGAGACATCAGCCTCGTAGGAACTATCTTTTCTCTTTTGTAAACAGAGAATGTGTGTTAGTATTGGTAGACTAGAGAAACACATTCATAGACAAATTGATAAGTGTATAAGAAAGAGCTTTATATACAAGGGCAATTAAATATTGAGAAAACATCCCAGTCCAGTCCAGACCAAGTCCACAAGTCTGATATTAGCCCATCTGTCTGATAACAATCTAAAAATTCCTCTTCTGACTCACACAGCACATACAATGATGCTGACTGCAGGATGATCAGAGGCCAGTGGGTGGGAAGTCTTGTGGATCCAGTGGTGGTGGAAACATCTCAGAGCTGGTAGGAGTCTTCACGTGGTTCCAACAGCTCCTAAACTCCAGGGCTGTAGCATAGCTCCATGTGTCATGTCCGGTGCAATGTCTCACAGGGAGTGTGTCTGTTTCATGCCTCTAATGAGCTATTTACCTCCTTAGCACCTCCAAATGAGGTCATCAAGCTGCCACCTGATTGACAGGCTAACATCCACTCCTTCACTCTTAAGTCTCAAATTGACAACAGAATATGTAACTACCACAGGAGGTCAATCATTTCTTCAGTTTTCATATTTCAAAGAATATTCAGAAGAAACATGATTTGTATCCTTTAAGGAAGGTACAATTTTCATTTGATGTGATGTGATTTGAAGAGCTTAGAATTCTTCAGAGGAGGGTTAGGGAGATGTAAACTCCACCTTCATAAATGTATAGACCTACATTGTGTTACTCTGGATAGACTAGAGCAGCAAATTCATGGAGACTCATATGTGTAAAAGAAATTTGTTTTATATACAAGAGTAATTGAATATTGAGAAAATATCCCAGCCCAGTCCAGTTCAAGCCCATGAGCCCATGAGTCTGATACCAATCTATAAAGTCCTCTTCAGCCTCACAAAACACATGCAATGACACCGAGTACAGGATGATCACAGGCCAGTGGGTAGAAAGTCTTTGGATCCAGTGGCACTGTAGGCATCTCAGCGTTGGCAGGGGTCTTCATGTGGCTCCTCCAGTTCTCAGGGCTGCATCAGGGTAGGTTCACATGGCTTCTCCTAAGGGATGGCTCAAAGAAGGGAGTCAGTGTACTGCCATGTGTCTTGTCAGTAGAGCATCTCTCAGGTAGTGAGTCATGAGAGAGTGTTCTCCTGCCTCCAACGAGGAAATTCAGGAATTCCCAGAATTCCCAGGAAAAAGCCATGCCCACACAGAGGCTTCAATGACTATGATCTGATTGACAGATAGACTTCACTCCTTCCATCTTAATTCTCTCAAGTCCCAGATTGACACCAGATTATGTAACTATCATATTCTTGAAGGATATCAAAGAAATAATACCTTCATATTTTGATATTCTTGTTTATTCAAAGTTTCTATGACTGTGTAGAGTAGCTTTTTTGTCTTCTCCTTATTTATAATTATAGAAAATAGTAAGACAGAATAAAAGCCAACCATTAATCTATTACTATGTTGATTTGACAGTAAGGTATAAGGCAGTGCCATTATTACTAAAATGTCTAGTTATTTTACATTCCAATGAGTTGACAGGGCAGAGTTTGGAGTGCACTTGAATAGTGCAAGGCACGATAAAAAATCACCTGAGGATAAACCACTAACTGCTCTTGCGTCTGTGGTCTTCTCATCAAGTTGCCTTTAGGACTGCGCACACAAACAAGGCAACGTAGCATTATCGCACCCTTGAAAATACACTGGAAGTACAGGGAATCCAGGACAGATGGACCCCTCAGGACCGGTGGTGAGAGTGGTGATATCAGAAGGGTGCAGGGAAGGTGAGGGAGAAATGGGGAACAGATCACAATGTCTTCATATAACCACCTCCCTAGGGGATGGACAGTGGAGAAGTAGGTGAGGGGAGACATCGAATGGTATAAGATATGACAAAATAATAATAATTATAAATTATCAGGGGTTCAGGGTGGAGGGGAGCAGGGAGGGAGGGCAAAAATGAGGAGCTGATACCAAGGCTCAAGTAGAAAGTAGGTGTTTTGAGAATGATAATGGCAACATATGTACAAATGTGCTTGACATAATGGATGTCTGTATGGATTGTGTTAACAATTGCATGACCCCCACTAATATGATTTAATAAAAATATAAAATATAAATAAAACACCAAACCTATTGCCATGAATTGATTCCAACACATAGTGAGTGACTTTATAGGTCTGAGTAGAATGGCCACATGGGATATCCCAGGAAAAAATAGATTTTATTTATGGAAATAGATTGCCACAAATTTTTCCCTTATGGGAACATATGGTCGGGTCCAACCATGGACCTTTTTGTGAGCAAGCCCGAGCTTATAGACTGCTCTGCTCTACTAGAGATCCTGTGCTCACGCACAAACATCTGATTGATTGAGTACTCAAGATGAAGCTTGGTTAACAAAACAAGGAGAATAAAGCATGATCGTTTGCCCTAAAATTAAATAAGGAAAATATAAACATGCAGTTTCAATGAACTGCTTTAAATACTAAAATGAAGTGATGAGTCTTCCTCTTCTCGAGGGGTTTCATGGAGAAAATGGACAACCAGAAAAGCTCCGCAGAGTAAATGACTAGGGAATGAGACAGTCAGAACATGGGAGCAAAGACATCCGGTAGGATGGCATGTACCATGTTTCAGAAAGGCAGGCAGAAGACATCCTCCTAAATTCCCCTTCTTATGTGCATTAAAATGTTCTTCATGTAAGATCATGGCTTATCTTAGCCATTATTGTTATTCCTTGAAGGGTAATGTGTTATGTTTTTGCCTTAAAACAACATTTTTAACTGTAAAAAATGTTCATTAGCCTATGGTCAGGTAACTGTAACGTATCCGCAATTAAATATTGTTGCAACTCTTCAAAGACTTTATTTATTTTTAATTTTCTACATATAAAAAAAGAACCACTCATCATCCCACCATTTCAGGGGCAGCATAAGGACAAGAACCAATTGTATTGAAGGGGGAATTTCAAGCTGCACTGAACGTATAAGCCAAAAACGAAGGCACTGGAAAACCTCACTCATCTATGCCAGGAGCATTGGAAGACAGCTTCCTACATGACAAACTTGCTAGAAGAGATTGTATTTGTACTCGTTCCAAAGAAAAGGGGCCCAAAGGAATGCTGACTATATTGAACAGTATCATCATTACCACATGCCAATAAAATTTTGTTGAAGATCATCTAACAAATGGGGCAGCAAATCACAGGGGACTGACAAAGGTTCATGCCAGAATCAGAAGAGAAAATGGAACAAGGAATGTCATTGTTGATGTCAGATGAATCTTGGTTCAGAGCAATAGGACGTGGTGAGAAAATGATGACTTTTAGTAGACTTTTGTTAATCTGCTAACCTGTTGCATAAATATATAGGATATTATTATGTATAGTAGATTCAGATAATATAGTATTTTCTATGAGTTATCCATCTGCACTAGAGTAACATAGATTATACACCACTACTAAAATAAAGCTTATCACAAAGCAATATGCTTTCGATAATTATGATGGCATCTCATAGCCTATATTGTTTCAAAATCCCCATTAAGAAAATTAGTTAAAATTTGCAAAGGGTCAGCTCATATATTTTTTTAAGGATAGTGTGTCAGAAGCAGTGCCTACTTCACATGTTGCTTGTGCAAATTTCTCATGAGGATAGCTCCACAGTCTGTGTGGGCTGAGTTCCAACGTAAATATTATGCAGCAGACTGGCTGATTGGGTGTAGGTTAAAAATAACTCACACCATAAAAGCTTTATATATAAGTTACCAATGCCCTCCAGGTCAACCAAGATGAGTTATTCAAGTTAAAATTACCTTCTGAATCAAGTATGTGCATACTGAGAGGGCAGGCTGTCTGTGAAATACTGAAGATGTGAGCTTTCTTCCTTTAAACTGCTTCTGAGTGGGTTGTTGATAGGTTCTAGCTTGTCATGAGGCAGGAGGGGGTTGTGCCTCGAGACTAGGAGGGAATGAGGCTATTACTTCAGAGTTTCATTCACAGCTACTTGCAAAGTAAATTTCTTATAAAAAGCAATGATTTAAGCTCTCTTGTTCAGTACTGCTTAATTTTCAAGTTACCTATAGAGCTGGGTTGTAAACAAGATCGAGTTGAGAAGGATAGGTTAGAGAGTAGTTGTTACATGGAAGCGCAGGTAACAATCTTTCTTCTGCTTTAGACACATATGGCATATAAAATTGAATAATTGTGTTCTCTCTCCGAGCCTTCCAAACAAAGGGATCAGAATCCTATGGTTTCGTTACAATTAGAATTTCCTTTAATCTCTTACATCTCTTATTAGATCATTTATTTAGTTAATGTTTCAAAACATATTTATTGACAGTTTAAATTATTTCATGCAATGAGAAACTCATTTTTCTAGAAGGGAAGACAAAAGTATTAATTTAGTTACAGCATAATGTGTGTTGTTGCAGGATTAATTGCTACGGCACATGAGGATAAAGAAAATACCATTGCTTCTCCTTGTGGTGAAGTGGATAATAAGAGCTTTTCAAAAATTTGTGAAGAAAAGTGGGGATTCTCTTAATTTTTTTATATCCAGTGATATGCTGGTAAATATTTAACAACTGGTTCAGGTGTGGAGGAGAAGCTGATTTGTAGTATGTTCTTAATGACATGATTTAAATCCACTGGCCTGACCTGTTTCAACGGACTAACAATGTCACTGGACACTGTATAGGGGAAAGAGAACGGCATTAGGTAGTGTTCCCATCAGAGAGATGCCGTGAAGAAGTAAATAGCCCCAAGATGACCGATTATTGCAAAATGTGATAGCATTGAAAAGATGCATTTTGAGTACATAGTACCTCTTTTCGAATATAATTTACTTATTTGGAAATTTATACAGCTTAATTATAATAATGATTACATTTACCAATCTGCTCAAAAATATGCTGACAATTCAGTAATTGTTTTCACATTGTGGTCAAAGCTGCTTCCAACTCACCAGGGATTTTGCATAGCATTTCCGAGATGTGACCAGAATATAAAAGTAGCATATTCTTTTTTTTCTTTTTAAAAATTTTTCGTTCACTCAACATTGTATTATGGAAAACATTAAAATTTTTCAATACATAGTGATTTAAATTTATTTTTGCCTTCTAGTGATTTTTTTGCACTTTAAAAAATCATTTTATTAGGGGCTCATACAACTCTTACCTCAATTCATATATGCATCAATTGTGTAAAGCACATCTGTACATTCATTGCCCTCATCATTCTCAAAGCACTTGCTCTCCACTTAAGCCCCTGGCATCAGCTAATTTTTTCCTTTCCCTCCCTGCTTCCCCCTCCCTCATGAAGCCTTGATAATTTATAAATTATTATTTTGTCATATTTTCCCTGTCCGTAGTCTTCCCTCACTCAGTTTTCTGTTGTCTGTCCCCCAAGGAGGAGGTCACAGGTAGATCCTTGTCATCGGTGCCCCTTCCCAACCCACTCACCCTCTACCCTCCCAGTATCGCCACTCACCCCACTGGTCTTGAAGGGATCATCTGTCCTGGATTCCCTGTGTTTCCAGTTCCCATCTGAACCAGTGTACATCCTTTGGTCTAGCCAGACTTGCAAGATAGGATTCGGATCATAACAGTTGGGTGGGGTGGGGGGGCATTTAGGAACTTGAGGAAAGTTGTATGTTTCATCGTTGCTACATTGCACCCTGACTGGCTCATCTCCTCCCTGAGACCCTTCTGTAAGGGGCTGTCCATTGGCTACAAATGGGCTTTGGGTCTCTACTCTGCACTCCACCACTCATTCACTATGATAAGATTTTTGTTCTGATGATGCCTGATACCTGATCCCTTCAACACCTCGTGATCTCACAAGCTGGTGTGCTTCTTCCATGTGGGCTTTGTTGCTTCTGAGCTAGATGGCCACTTGTTTACCTTCAAGCTTTTAAGATCCCAAACACTATATCTTTTGATAGCCGGGCACCATCAGCTTTCTTCACCACATTTGCTTATTCACCTGCTTTGCATATATTGTTTTAATAGTATGTTCAAACATACTAAACTTTACGGAAGGTGACATAGTGGTTTGTAAATCATTTGGGTACAGAGTCAAGATGAAGACTTATATTTCTTAGATAAATTTTATGAGCTACAGTTTAGAGAAATATACATTTATATATCCATGTGTATGTATAATGAAATTATTTAAAATGTCAACCTGTATCTATTTGAGCTTTTAAAAATCTGTATATATCATATAGACTGAGAGAAGGAAAGAGTAGGGTTTTAATATACATTAAAAATAATGCATCAGGATATTTCCAGATGATAGGAATTAACAAAGCAAATTTATGCAATTATACACATATATAATTGTAGACAGAAAAAATGATAAAATACTCCTAAAACCATGTCAAATATTTTGGATTAACTTATTTGAAAGTAATAAAGGAAATTTACTTTCTTAATGGTTCAGTTTTTATTTAACACAATGTATTTGTTTTAAAATCGTTGTTAGTTTTTTTAACATCACAATTAATATATAAGTCTGAATAGTTACACCTATGCCATTAATGGATATTTTACATTTGCAACAATAGTAAAAAATCTAATATCAGACTCTTATGTACATTCATACAGTCAAGCAAAAGTAACAGATGTTGAAGTGTGAGATAAAAATAATAGGAGGTATAGTTTTTAGATGTGTTTATTTGTTTCTGGCACATTCTCAGCGGTTTTGAAATTATGTAATAATGTGACTTGGCAGCTTTGTAATGATATGGTCATCCTCCCTTTTCACACAATGAATTACTTTTAGAAATAATAATCTTATATATTGGAGCAAAGTTATGTAAATACATAAGGAGTGGATGTATTATTATATGCTATTTTATATGATTAGTGTCATGAAGGAAAGAGTGGAAATAAATTATTTTACATTTGAGTATGTATTAATGTATATGATTAAAAATAAATCTCTAGAAGAAAAGATGGCAATAAGCTTTTTGAATGAGCAAGGTCAAAATAAAAGAAGCTAATGTAAATACATTATGTATGTTAGCACACCATTTAAAATTATAAGGGATCATTGTAAGACATGAGAGTTGTAGCATATAACACAATCTCAAATTATTTAGCCAAGCTTGTCTGTATTCTAATGTGAACAGGGCTTGTTACAGTAAATTATTTTCTCATTTACATTCACTTATTTAAATCATGGTTTATTCAAATTCCTGTTCTTTGTGTTATACAAATTCTCTCCCCATGTTCAGTCGTCTAAAGTGACATGTAAAAGAAAATAATAATAATGCTCTTGTCACCATGACATCAATTTGAATGTGCTGAGCAGCAAGCTACTGACCGTGTCAAAAAGCCTACAGTTTGCAAAGTAATGAGAGTAACCTGAAATAAAATACTGTGTAGAGAAGGGCAGGAAGGTGACTCAAACAGATTTCACCCACTTCAGCACTTTACCTGGGTCTTGCCAGACTGAAATATATTTCTTATAAATGAAGGACTGATTTTATTCTAGTAGAATATTTGAGTGCATAAATCTTTACTGGAAAATAAATGAATAAATTCTTTGTGCTTTCAAGAAAGATGCTGAACATAAAGCAATAGAAAACTAGAATTTTACATGATTTTGAAATGTTCAACCTTTGAAATAAACAGCTTGAGAAGGATTTGAAAAATTAATGGCCACTGCTAATTATAATGAAAAATAAACTTTCTGACAATAGTTGCAACACATTTTAGAGTTTACGAAGAATTTCCACACCAACAATTCCTGTGTCGAGTCTGCCTTATGGGCAGGGAGTTATAGTCATTCTGATTCCACCTGGAAGAGGACAGACCTGTGGATCTCCAGGAAATTCATTCCCGTGGGCATGACTTCATGCCACCAGCAAATATTTATTCCATGCCATGTATATTATTGCCACAGTTGTAAATTCCATGAGTATAATTCCTTTGTTTAAAATAGAGTATATCCCAGTGGGACAAGGCTGTTAATAAGACCAGGCCAAGTGATAGAGAAAAATTAAGGGGACAGAGGATAAAATATAGTGGTAGAACTTTTTTGTTTGTCTGTTTTTCCATATACAGTGGCTGGAGGATGTCCTCTCCAACATGGTTTCACTTAAACACTGGGAAACAGTGAAAAGACATTGAATTATGCAGACAGTATTTCAAGCGGAGCATAAACAAATGGCCGGACTTCTCTACAGAGCAGGTGCCAGTGTAATGTGAGCAAATGCTGAGGGAGAGAGGGATAGGAGATGGGGAGGGAAGGGTTTTAAAGTGGCAAGGATCTGATCACAAGGGTCTATAGACCATGGACTTTATTCTGTGATAAGACATGTCCAGACAGTGACCACTCCTGTGGTGAAAGAGAACCACTCAGAGGATGCAGAACAACCCTTCAGAGGGCTGTTCCAATGGGGTAAGTGACCAGGTGATAGTCGTCGGAGGGTAGGGCGAGAGGAATCGGGGAAATGCAAAATGAATCAGAGCGATTAAGTCATAGACAAAGAACTGACGTATCCAGTTCGCTCTTCCTGGCAGTCTGTCCCACTGTGCTCACATCACAGCGTATTGCAGCAGGGCATACTTGGCACCTCTGAGGAAAAGGGGACGACCTCAGAAGGTTTTCAGAAGAAAATTATGTAATTGTGCCTGCATGTTGAAAAGATCAGGGCAGAACGTGCGTCCTTGAGGAAGTTTCTTAGTAGTGCAAAATATTCACTTCTTCAAATGCCAACATCAGAGGAGAGGAGTGATGCTTGTCCACCTCAGCCTCTTCCATCACTAATGGTCTAATATTTTGTTCCAATCGGCCAGCTACTTCTGAGATCTGCGAAAGGGGTTTGTCTCATAAAGTAATTGATTGATATATATTGATAAAGCTTCACAGAGCAAGGTTTTTTCTTGGGTTTTTTTCATTTCCAGTTCCTCGTGCAGAGACTCACACATAACAAGCACTCAATTAATATTTGCTGAATGAATACAGGAGATCATTAGGTGAATAAGGAAGTGGTGTTTCTATCTAGCTCATGATTTTCCTTTTCAACTCTCATTTATTGTATCCTTCGTGTAGTCTGCTCTCAGCATGGAATGCTTCCATTAACTCTTCATTGACTTGGAGCTTAAATTTTCTTCATTTAGTAAAAAATAAATAATTATTGGTTGCATGAACAAAAAATTGGCAAAAAATAAATAGTTGACATCTTGATTTCTTTTTAACAAAATGTAAACAACAACTGTCTGCCTAGCAAGCTCAAGAAGAGAAAATAATTAAGTTTGTTCATTTATGCATTCCTAACTGAAAAGGAGATCTTTGATTCTAAGAGTAGGCAAAGAAATGTAAAGTAAGCTTTCAAAAACACAGAAAAAAGAAATTATGTCAAATGTGCATACTAGCATCTAGCCTTATATTTAAATTATATTTTCTTCATATTCATTTTTATGCCTTTTCCTCTTATATAACCATTTTGGTTTGATGACCATTAACTAAACTTTCTGGGAATAATTATTTCAACAAATTTATTTGGGGAGTAGCCAGTCCAGAATCTGAGAGTTTAAGGTTAATTTTAAAAGGCATAAACTCAACGCAATTAAACATTTTCAATGAAAGCAAATGTTAACTTGTGTAATTATTGTTCCTGCCTTATCACTCATTAATCATGCTTCTCAAAGTGCTATAACAAGTTAAAAATTTATTTTACAACCTGCATTTTGGTTTACACCATAAGAGAAAAATAACTAAAGGATTTTAATTTATTTTGATTTTTAAAAATATTTTTATTGGGGACTTGTACAACTCTTATCACAATCCATACACATATCCATTGTATCAAGCACATTTGTACATTTATTGCTATCATTATTCTCAAAATGTATTTTTCTACTTGAGCCCTTGGTATCAGCTCCTCATTCCCCCCCTCCCTCCCTCATCCTCACTCCCTCAGAAACCCTTGATAATTTAAAATTATTTTTTCATGTCTTACACTGACCAATGTTTCCCTTAGCCCACTTTTCTGTTGTCCATCCCCCAGGGATCGGGTTATATGTAGATGATTGCAATCGGTTCCCTCTTCCTCCCCAACCTTCCCCTTACCCTTCTGGTATCTCTACTCTCATTATTTGTCCTGATTATTTTTCCTGGATTCCCTGTGTTTCCAGTTGCTATCTGTACTAATGTACATCCTCTGGTCTATCCAGGTGTTTAAGGTAAATGGGAATCATGATAGTGGGGGAAGGAAGTGTAAAGAACTAGAGGAACGTTATATGTTTTATCTTTGCTACACTGCACCCTGAGTGGCTCGCCTCTTCCCTGTGACCCTTCTGTGAGGGGATGTCCAGTTGACTACAGATGGGCTTTGGGAGTCCAGTCCATACTCCCCCTCATTCACAGTGATATGATTTTTGGTTTCTTTGATAGCTGATACTTGATCCTATTGACATCTCGTGATCACACAGGCTGGTGTGCTTCTTCCATGTGGGCTTTGTTGCTTTTCAACTCGAAGGCCACTTGTGTATGTTCAAGCCTTTAAGACCCCAGATGCTGTATCTTTTGATAGCTGGGCACCATCAGATTTCTCCACCACATTTGCTTGTGCACCCGCTTTGTCTTCAGCTGTCATGTGGGAACGTGAGTATCATGGAATGCCAGGTTAAAAGAACAAAGTGTTCTTGCATCGAGGGAGTACCTGAGTAGAGGCACAATGACCATCTGTTACCTTAATACTAAACGTATAAATATATGCACATAGAACTATGTCCCCATCATCATATAAAATATACAGGTGTACATGCCTGTATTTAGTCCTCTTATGTTTTACTTATCAATTGCTGCTAAAAGAGAAAGAGACAAATGGATGGCTTTAACTTTAGAAGTGTCTTTTCTCCCAGTTCAGGACGCGAGAACCCCAAATGCAGGGCACCAGCTTGAGGGGATGGCTTTCTCTTGATGCTTCTAGGACAAAGTCTTCGTCTCTTTTCAGAAAATGTCTGCTCGGTTTCTTGGTTGTTTCAATTGTTGGTTCTTTCCGTTGTTCGTCATCTATCTTCCTTTCTGTCTACTTACTTCTCTGAGCCTACCCCCTATGGCAACGATGGTTAGGCAAGACATACCCTGCCTGGATGAGTCCTCATTAGTCTATTAAATTAAACCCTATTTTCTAACAGAATTTCATCAGCAAGTATCCAGTTGTCTTCCAGGATATGCTGACTCATTGAAACCCTGTTCAGGATACAGTTACCTGCCCCAGGGGGTACAAAGGTTGTCATTTGTACAGAGGCAAAGTGCCATATATTTCTCCCCAGAGTGGCTATTGGATTCACATCAGTATTTAGATTAGCAGTTGCTTGCTTAACCACTGTGCCACCATGGATTTCCTGTTGAACATATGTGCCATGCGTAGTTGAGATCATGTCTCTCTCTAAGGCCATCCAGCTCTTGTGCCCTGCACATTTCTACCTGTTATCTGTGGGCACTGAAAATTGAGCTTCCCTATCCCAAACTATTGTCCAGATCCCCCTCTTTCTCCGGTGTGTAACCCTTTCTGAATAATAATTGTAATAAGTTGAATCAATATTGAAACTATCTCATCAGGAAGACACTCATTTTGATGCTCTCTAATAGGCTGTCTCCGAGTGCTGACATCCCTCTATAGATATCTTCCATCCTTCAGTGTTCACGGCAGTGGCCCAAGTGATCTTAGATCCCATTCAATTTGAGTGTGGCTAATTCACGCACCATCTACAACATCCAAGATTAGGTTTTGCTAATGCTTTATTTTTTCCACCCATCCAGTCCAGTTTGGCTTTTGCGTTCACACTAAGTATCATCAGTTAGAAGTCATCGTGCATATGGAGTATGGCAATACCAAGCAAGAAAAAGAGGGAGTGTGTGGAACCACCTCACCTCTCACCACCCCTGAAAAAATCCTTAGCACCAGACAGACGATATGTTCATTCTGATTGCTGCTGACAGGGAAGATGAGATCAGCAAGGACTGACTGTGATCCAAACCCAGTCCTGGAGAGAAGGCCAGCTTGCTCTTAGGATATGGACGCGCATGTTGGCCCGAGCGGGTGGTGGTTGGAAAAGGAAAGGCAGTTATCACCGGGCTGATCCTGATGGATGCCAGAGTAGAACTGTGCTTCTCCTAGTGGTTTCTGTAGCAAATTGGGGGGAAGTAGGTCTCCCTTTCATGGCGCCCCTGCAAGAACGGAAGCTCCCAGTTTTGGGTTAGCATCCCCAAACATGAACAGTTTATACCACCTCGGGACCCCATTAGAGAGGAACACGGGGAAAATGAGTGCCAAGCCAATGATGCTTGCCACAGTGCACGTATTCTCTTAGGACAGACCCTGACCTCATCCACCTGCAGGATTCGCAGAGAGATACTTCCCAGTAACCAAGGGATGTGCAATTCATGAACTTGCCAAGAGGAGTTGTCTCTTTAGTGATTTGCATCTGCTCTTTTCCCTGGCAGAACATTAGGTTCTTAGACTTCACTTTATTGAAAAGCTTTCTTTTACTCCCAAGACTAAGTTCAGGATTTCTGTTTCCAGGACAACCAAAACCAGCTTCTTGCTCTCTCCCTCACATTGTGTTTATGCTTGTTACGATAACCTCCAAGCTTTTCAAGCTCCATCTGTTCCGGTCCTCTCTGACATTTTCCCACATTCTCCCCTCCCGCCACGCAGTTCTAGCCTTGGTGGCTAAAGCTCATCTTGCCAAGGCCCTGCTCCTCTAGGAATTCACACTGATTGCTTCCTGACACACTTCCTAAAAAGCTCCACATACCTCAATTTTCACTTCCTTTAAGATGTTGCTCAAATGACCGAAGTCATGGGCTAGGGCAGTAAGTAATGTCCTCTGGACCAAAGCATTCCCCATCATTTCTTCTGATTTGTTTTGATTTCTCCAGAACCTGTGACTACCAAAAATTATACTCCAAAAGCCCCACTGCCTTCTAGACAATTCTGGTTGGAGCAACCGTATAGAACGAAATAAAACTGTTCCATATGGGTTCTGGGGCTATATTTCTTACAGATTCACACCGTCTGATCTTTCTCCCATAAAGAGTTTCGTGGATTTGAACTACTGGGGCTTAACACGCTGCACCACCTGAAATTTTGAAAACCATGTAGCATGTTCCTATATAAAAAACAAAAACTATACTCATGTAAAATTTTTATATAGAATGTATATGCAAGGGGACATTATAAAGCATTACTGCCGAATCATGGAAACCCTTATTAAGCAAAACTATCAAAACTTGAAACTTGTTTCTTGTCATTTCTTCCATCTTTGTCTAAACACATCTGAAGGTGGCATTTCCATCCCTCTAAGAGTTGCTCAAAGAACCCTGCTAATTGATTTACAACCTGACAAAACTTCAGTGTGGGCATCCTGAGGGAATACTCAAAAGTGTGCCTTTTCAATGTCCTTTGAGTTTTCGTCATCAAAGGAAGTCTAAAGGGACATCATCAGGGCGGCGGTTGGATGCCAAAAGGTTTCCCTATAAAAATCCATAGGACCGCCATTTCTAGTTTAACAGAATGAGTAGGTGCATTGTCATTTTGGGGATTAAAAAGTCCTTTGTGCAATTTTGCTTAACTCCCCCTTCTCCCAGCTATGCATCTTCCTCCAATTCCATTGAAAACTTTTCCTCATTAGCCCCCATGATATCCTATATCCTAGAAGAAAACCTATCAGGATTTATGACCTTGGAATCCCAGACCACAGGGATCATAGCTTTCTGAGCTGACCTTGCTGCCTTGAACTTCACTGGCCTAGTGGGTCCACTTGAATGCCACTGTTTTGATTAGATCATTGGCAGGCACCCCAATGAGACGAAGAGAAGTGCGTTACTGAAACAGCTTGCTCTCATCCATGTTTTAATAAAAACATGTGTGAACACCTGGTTTAGAAAGAACCGGGTGTATGAACTGGGGGCCTACTAGCAATATTTTTTGACTTCCCCAAGTAGTTGCTGAGTTTTATTTATCTGTTTATCTCAGGGCCCGGGCTGGTGTATTCCTTCTACCTAAGAGATTGCCTTATAGAATGGGCACTCAATAATTAATAAATATTAATAATAATTATGAAAAAACCCACTGCTATTGAGCGGATTCTAACTCACAGCAACAAGATGGGACATGACAGGACTGTCTCTGTGGGTTCCCGACACGGTCACTGTTGCAGAGGCAGAAAGGCACATCTTTCTCCCGGAACTAGAGCAGATTCACGCTGCTGTTTTGTGGGTATTAGCCCTGTGAAGGCCCCATGATGCCACCAGGGCTCCTGTAGAATAGAGGAAAAAGCTTACCTGGACATACTGTGGTCGATGTTGTTACTGTTGTGGTTGTTAGTTGCTCTCAAGTCAGAGAAGGCTCCTGGTGACCCTGGGTGTGGCAGAGAAGAACTTCTCCATAGTGTTGCCAAGGCTGTGACACATTGAGGTCTGTCTTCTCAGACACCAGCCTTTTGACTATGATCACTGTGTTTTACAACTTCACTGGGCATCTAGCACTTCTAAGTTGATATAATTATTATTTCCTAAAATTTGAGTTTTCGCAATTGTTGTTTGGTGCCACCTAGTCACTCCATCCCCTAGCCACCCCACTCACAACAAAAGGAAACCCCGCACAGTCTTGGACCATCACCACAATTGCCCCTAAGCCTGAGCCAGTATGACAGTCACTGTGTCAATCCATCTCACCGAGGGCCTTCCTCATTCCCACTGCTCTTCCAGCTTCCCAAACATGGCGTCCTTCTCCAGGGACTGGTCTCTCCCGACAAACGGTCCAAATGTAAGACGAAGTCTTGGCATCCTTTTAATAGTAAAGATTAATTATGATTTGATAGATATATCAAATTATGTTAATATATTAAAATCATGTAATTTAAAGCTTATAATCAGTTCTTTTATCTTTACTGAATTCATAGATTTTTGTTGTTGTTAGGTACTAAAGTATGGAAGACAAAATCTTGGCATTCTGGTTTCTAAATGGTATTATAGCTGTGCTTCCTCCAAGACATATTCCAGTAGATTGTTTTTGACAATCCATGATACTTTCAAAATCCTTGCCAGCAACATAATTTAAAGGCATTTATTCTTCTGCCATCTTTTTAATAGAATGTCCAATTTTCATATGCATATGAGGTGCTTGAAAATTTCATGGCTCGGGTCAGGCACGCTTAGTTCACAAAGAGTACCCTTACCCCTCCGTGTGTTAAACACGTCCTGTGCAGCAGATTTAGCCAAAGCAACCTGTGGCTATCAGTCCAACTCATCATCCACTACACTGTCAGGGCGCCTATAGCATCCCGAAAAGGGGGACCTGGACATATTTCTGCTATAGTTTTAAATAAGCAGGATTTATTTTTATAGAGTTTAAAATTTTACCAGCAATAATGTTGATTGATGAAGAGTGTAGAAACTTGCCGTGAAGAACAAGGATTGCAGCGTTCAATAAGGATCAGGACTAAATGTAGATAACACTGAAGCCCTCACAACTGGACCAACAGGTAACATCAAGATAAATAGAGGGAAGGGTGACGTTGTCCAGAATTTTGTCTCGCTTGGATCCCAACCCACTGTTCATGGAAGTCGTTGTCCAGAGGTCAAAAACGAGTTGTGGTGTGCGAATCTGGTGCACAGGACCTCTTTCCCAACCAAACTCAATACCATCGAGTAACTGCTGATGGATGATGACCTCTCCCTGGGGGGTTTGAGACTGTAACTGTGTATGGAAGTAGAAAGTCTCATCCTTCTTCTGAGGATCTGCAGGCTTTTTGAACTGCCAAATGTGCAAATCACAACCCAACACATATCCACGACATCCTCTGGGTTCCTAGCACAGGACCTCTGCAGAGTGTTAAATAACAAGGATGTTACTTTGAGGACTGTGGTGCACTGTGACTCAAGCCATGATGTTCTCCATTGTACCAAACGCATGTGAAAGGTGGACATTGAATTAAAAAGTCCAAAGAAAAATCAATGTGTCTTAATTGTGGTACTGGAGAAAAATATGGGAAATGACCTGTACTGTTAAGAGGACAAACTTCTTCTGTCTTGGAAGAAGTAAGGCCAGCATGCTCCTTTGCGGCAAATATGGAAAGACCTCATCTTACACGCTTTGGGTGTAGTGTCAGGAGAGACCAGTCCCTGGAGAAGGACATCCTGCTTGCTAAAGTAAAGGGGCAGCAGAAAAAGAGGAAGGCCCTCAAAGAGATGAAATAACACAGTGGCCACAACAATGATACCAGACCCAGGAGCAATTGTGAGGATGGCCCAGAACGGAGCATGCTGATTTATGTTGTGCATAGGGCCACTTTGGGTCAGAATCAAAAGTTCTGACCAGAGTCAAAACCAAAAGTTTTCTTAAAGTGGATATTTTACATCAATTCATACATTCTAGGAAGAAAATATAGAATATGGTGATATAAAACAAGTATGAGGAATACAAAGATACTCTTTCAATGTATTAGATAAAATAAAACAAAAGCACAAAAAGCCAAATTGAATTAATAAACAAGAAGTGAATCTCCAGTTTTAATAATACAAGACATTTCTATGTATTCTCAAAAATAATTTTTCAAGTTTTTGCTTCCAATAAGTAGTATATTTGTACCAAGCAAATATGTTCATGAATTTTATACTAGCTCTAGAGTCTTGTTTCTACATACTCTGATATTTTCTTGAAGCTTATCTCAATGAAGTGGAATGTTTCAGTGTTGATCAGAGACTTATTTAGAAGCTCATCAAGTAATTGACTTGATAACACTTAAGTTGGTTTGCAACAGATAAATATACTGATTATTTTTCTGACAGATTTTGGATCAAAATAATACTTGAGAATTATATACACAGAAAATAATATTGATTAAATATTTATATAGATAAATATATATGGATAAATAGTGAAGAAGCAAAATTCCTAATCAAATTAAAGTATGATTTATAAGAATTATTACCCCTTAAATTTTATACAAACATTCCATGAATTCTATGTAAAATCCAATCAAATGAATTAATACATACACACAAAAAGGGAAGGTACTTTATAAAGATATATTGAAATCTTTGCTTCACAGGGAATTGAACTAAAATTTTGTCAATGCAATATATATTTTTAAGAAATTTTAGTTTTGAAATTCAGTCTGACACAATATCATATCAGGTGGTTGCAAGCAAATTCCTAATTCAGATGTCCAGGCACGCATTTATAATAGCACATTTACCTATGTGTTAATATGCCATTTTAAGGCCACCATGATGTTCAAGAGTGCTGGTCTTTCATTTTTATTATATCACACTGTAAATATCTGCCAACTTCCAATTTTCCTAGATTCATATTTCATACACTCTGTGTTCTGATTAGTGGATGTTTGCCATCATTTCTTCTCATTTTGAGATATATTCCCATCAGCAAATGAAGGTCCTGGGGCTTTACTCCACCCACATCTTATATTCTACTCTCCTCTGAGGAGGGAGATTTTCCCTACTTGCGTTCTGAGTGTCTTCCAACCTAAAGCCCTCCCCTTCGGGCACCATATCAGATTATGTTTCACTGCTGTTTATAAGACTGGCGGCCTGTACCTTCTTCTTTTTTTGTTTTTTTACATCTGTACATTCTTTGCCCTAATCATTTTCTTCTTCTTTTTTCTCCTTTTATTTTTTTTACATTTTATTAGGGGCTCATACAACTCTTATCACAATCCATACATATACATACATCAATTGTATAAAGCACATCCACACATTCCTTGCCCCAATCATCCTCAAAGCATTCGCTCTCCACTTAAGCCCTTTGCATCAAGTCCTCTTTTTTCCCCCCTCCCTCACCGCTCCCCCCTCCCTCATGTGCCCTTGGTAATTTATACATCATTATTTTGTCATATCTTGCCCTATCCGGAGTCTCCCTTCCCCCACCCCATTCTCTGCCGTCCATCTCCCAGGGAGGAGATCACATGTGGATCCTTGTAATCAGTTCCCCCTTTCCAACCCACTCACCCTCCACTCTCCCAGCATCGCCCCTCACACCCTTGGTCCTGAAGGTATCATCCACTCTGGATTCCCTGTGCCTCCAGCCCCCATATGCACCAGTGTACAACCTCTGCCCTATCCAGTCCTGCAAGGTAGAATTCGGATCATGGTAGTTGCGGGGAGGAAGCATCCAGGATCTGGGGGAAAGCGGTGTTCTTCATCGATACTACCTCACACCCTGACTGATCCATCTCCTCTCCTAAACCCCTCTGTGAGGGGATCTCCAGTGGTCGACACTTGAGCCTTGGGTCTCCACTCTGCCCTACCCCCTTCATTCAATATGGTACACACACACACACACACACACACAGACACACACACACACACATATATATATATATATTTTGTATGATGCTTTATACCTGGTCCCTCGTGATCGCACTGGCTGGTGTGCTTCTTCCATGTGGGCTTTTTGCTTCTGAGCTAGATGGCCGCTTGTTCACCTGCAAGCCTTTAAGACCCGACACTACCTTCTTTGTAACTTGTTCTGAGTTTAGAAACTCTGTTGGACCCTGTTCACTCTTCTGGTGTTTGAAAGACTGGTGACATGGCTACCAGCACCATAGTGGCCCCCAAGTTACCACAAACGACAATCAGTGTGTGCTTCTGATAGGTGTCACTGAATCGGTCCTGAACCATAACAACCTATGCACAACCGAAAGAAGCACTGCCTGGCCCTTTGCCGCGCTTATAATTTTTCTTATGCTTGAGCCCATCATTGCAGCCAGTGTCAATTTATCTCCTTGAGAGTCTTTTTCAATGCCCTTCTCCTTTACTGAGCATGATGCCCTTCCCATGAACGGGCTTCTCCTGGAAACATGACTAAAGTGTGTAAGACCAAGTGTTGTCATCCTAACTCTAAGGAGCACTCTGGGGATATCCAAGACAGATTAGCTTGTCCTTTTGGCAGTCCATGATATTTTCAATATTCTTCTTCACCACCAGAATTCAAATGCATCAATTATTCTCTAGTCTTCCTTATTTAACATCTAACTTTTACATGCATGTGAAGCAATAGAAAATACCATTTATCGGACCAAGTGCATCTTAGTCCTCCAAGTAATATTCTTGCTTTTCCACACATAGCGGGTCTTGTGCAGCTGATTCTCCAGACAATTGGTGATCATTTAAGTATCTTTGTATAAGTTAAAACTTTTCATGTCTAAAGCAATATATGACTACCAAATCCATAAAGTGGGTTATAGTCTCCCATTTTTCTTTGATAATAGTATCAACACTTTCACAATCTTACTACACAGGTCCTCTTTATTCTTATTTTTAAATGTTTCTGTTATCCAAACACCCTTTTGACTTCAGGCTAAAAGCAGGTCAACCATTCATCACCTCCTCGTGGTCTCCTTTCTACTGCCTCCAATTTTTACTTCTCTTATAAAGTGACTGCTACTCCTGGTCCCCTTCATCTGCAATTTCATTTGACATTATAGTAATTAGTGCTTCCAGTCAAGTCCCACTCATAACATCCCTACATACACCTGACAAAATATGATCTGTTCTTGAGTCATCCTCATAATAGGCTGTGATGTTGTGTTTCCGCAGGCACTATGGCAATCCATCTAATTGACAGATCATCTCTCTCTAACAATAGGTCCATAGCAGGTGATGGAGTCTTGTCACTAGTCTGACGCTAATCTGGCTCCTATCTATTTTTTCGTTTTATTACCACTAAAACAAATTAAGTGGAGTTCTTTTTTAAATAATTAAATGATTTTATCGGGGACTTGTGCAATTCTTATCACAATCCACACACACATCCATGGTGTCAAGCACTTTTGTACATTTGTTTCCCTCATCATTCTCAAAACATTTGCTTTGTCCTTGAGCCCTTGGTAACAGCAACTCATTTTTCCCCTCTCTCCCCTTCCCCTTCCTCCATGAATCCTTGATAATTTATAAATTATTATTATTTTGTCATATCTTACACTGTCTGAAGTCTCCCTTCACCCACTTCTCTGCTGTCTGTCCCCCAGGGAGGAGGTTAGATGTAGATCCTTGTTATCATTTCCCCTTTTCTATCCCACCTTCCCTCCACCCTCCCGATATTGCCACTGTCACCACTGGTCCTGAGGGGTTCATCGGTCCTGGATTCTGTGTGTTTCCAGTTCCTAATGGGCACAGGATTGAAGTCTTAGTGGGTATATATGAGAGAAACCTTAAATAATATAAGGGCATTATTCCTATTATTTTGCTTCATAAATACACATACCCTTATGAAAATGAAAAAAAATGCATCCCCATTCGTTTCCTAATAATTGCTCATGATACTAGTATTTCTCCAAACTTACTACTAACATAAGACTATTTATGAGAATAAACAGCTTTTACTTGTGAAATATCCTTTAATCCTCATCCTGATATTAAGATACAAATGTCCCTTATAAATTTGTAAGCATTTCATTTTCCAGTTAAACCTATAGCAGTAAAACAACTCAACTCTCTTTCATTATTTTTACTACATTAAATGCAGAATTTGGCAACTGATATTGAGTCCTGCCTTCATGGTTATCCCCTCCTAGGTCACATGACTGTTCCATTTTCACCTATCTACATTCCTTCATGTTGCTATTCTTAGCTAAGCACTCTCTTCTCTCCATTTTGCAATCCTCTTTCAATGGAAGGCTTTGTTTGCTCCTTCTCAGAGATTTTGTAAGGTCTCTCTTTCTGGCCTAAATTCCAACCTCAGTCCTTGGCTCCGCACGAGAAAGATTTCACACCGAAGCCGGGCTCTTGATCCAAGTGAATTTAATGAGAGTTAAAAGAATCTTCAGGTTTTACGTGGCACCCATAGGATTCCTTTGACCATGCGGCCTGGCACTGACTGCTCCGGCTCATGCAAGGATCTCTCTCCTCCCACGAAAACGACCAGACCAGCCTTCTCCCTTCCAGTTCTTGCCTTTTCAAGGGTTCCCACGGGAGGTGTGGTGAATGACCCCAGGTCGATCCCATTGGCTGAATTGCAATCGCCTGGCCCAGGTGGGCTGCTCCAGGTGTAACACCCATCTGAGCCCACCGGCGGGAAAATCCAGCTTTGTCCTTTGCTGGCTCTCCTGGGCATTCATAAATGGACTTCCCAATTCCCTAGGCTAAACTGCTTAACAATTTCCCATCCTCTGTATTTGGCACCATGTTGAGGTGGGCCAACTTGGAGAGAAAATTTAATATTGGATTCACTATTCACATGAATTTTGAAAATATCTCAATGATGAATTTAATGCGTTGAACATTAATGAAAGAAGAACTGATGAGCCATGGAAGGATACCAAGACCATTATTCGTGAAGGAAGCAGGTCATTGAAAAAACAGGAAAGAAGGAACTATCAAAGTGGATGTCAGAAGAGACTGAAATTTGCACTTACTAACAGTGTAGCTAAAAGAAATAAAAGAAAGAATGACGTCAAAGAGGTCAATAGAAATTTGCAAAGGGAAGCTCAAGAAGACCATTATAAATACTGTAATAGAAGGTGCAAAGACTCATAATTAGAAAAATGAAAGAGAAGAGCATCCTTTGGATATCTGAAACTGAAACGAATGAAAAGAAAAAATTCAAGCTTCAGGTGGCAATCTTGAAAGATTCTATAGGAAAAATATTGAATGATGCTGGAAGCACCAAGAGAAGATGGAAAGAATGCACAGTCACTGTGCCTAAAGGAATAGTGGACATTCCACCACTTAAGGAAGTAGCATTTGAATAATAACCACAGGTGCTAAAAGGAGAAATTCAAGCAGCATTGAAAGCATTTGCCTACAACAAGGCTCCAGGAACTAATGGAACACTAATGTAAATGTTTCACCAAGCTGCTGACCACTGGAAGCACTCAGGAAAATTCAGAAGACAGCTACTGGGCCAACTGACTGGAAGAGATCCATATTTGTGCCCATTCGAAGAAAGGTGACCAAAGAGAATGCTCAAAGTACAGAACAATATCCTGGTCAAGTAACGTTTTGCTGAAGTACATCCAGCATGGGCGGCAGCAGAACGTTGACAGGGAACTGCCCGAATTTCAGGCTGGATTCCAAAGAGGACTTCAAACAAGAAATATCATTGCTGATGTGAGATGGGTCTTGGTTGAAAGCACAAAATATTAGAAAGATGTTTACTTGTATTTCATTGACAATGTCAAGTCATTCAACCATGTACAACATCATAAACTATGGTAACCTTGAGAAAAATGGCAATTTCAGAACACTTCATTGTGCTTATTTGGAATTTCTACATAGATAAAGAGGCAGTTGCATGAACAGAACAAGGGAGTACTGCATGGTTTAAAACTATAAAAGGTGTGCCTCAGGGTTGTATCCTCTCAAGTACTTATTCAATCTGTATGCTGACCAAATGATCAAAGAAATTATCTTATACAAAAAAAGAATGTGGCATCAGAATTGGAGGAAGGTTTATTAACAGACTGGGATATTCAGATGACACAACCTTGCTTACTGAAAGTGAGGGAAATGACAAACTTGCTGATGATGATTAATAAAAACCACCCTTCAGCCTTCAGCAGTTATGACAACTCAGTGTAAAGAAGACCAAAGTCCTCACACCTGGGCCAATAGGTAACCTGATAAATGGAGAAAAAGATGAAGTTGTCAGGGGTTTTGTTTAGCTTAGATTCACAATCACTGCCATAGAAGCATCAGTCTAGAGATAAAAATATGTGTTGTATTAGGTGAATCTGATACACAAGACCTCCTTAGAGTATTCGAGAGTAAGGACATATTTTGAGGTCTGAGGTGGGCCTGCTACAAGCCATGGTCTTTTACATTGCTTTATATGCAGGTGAAAGGTGTACACTGTAGAAGATGGAGATAGTCAAGGCTTATTGTGCAAACGTGGCCAATAAACACATGTGGGATTAATTGAAGGGAAGAGAGCTAAATGACTCAGTGAACTTCGCCTTTCTAGTTCTCAGGGGCTCTCTTGCTTTGTGATGGTCAGATCAGGGTGCAGCTGCCTTAGCCGTTTCCCTGCTTCAGCTGGCAAGGCTCACTTCTTGCAGGACATCCCTGAGGAGAAGCCACATGGGCCTACCCTGATGCAGCCCTGGGTGCTGGAGCAGCCATATGGAGACTCTTGCCTGTGCTGAGAATCTTACATGCTCACTCTTTCGGTTTTCCTCCTGCAGTCAGCTTCATTGTGTTTGTTGTGAGTTTGAATAGAACATTTTAGATTGGTGTTGGACATATGGGCTAATGTATTTATGGACTTGGACATAACTGGGTTGGGATGTTGTTGTTTTTTTTCATGAAAAAAAAGTGTTTGTGAAAAAAATTTATTTTTTTAAATTACATTAAAAATACTTTTATTGGGAGTTCTTACATTAACAAGCCATGCATTCCTCCAGTGTGTCAAGCACATATGCGGCCATGATCATTTTCAAAGCATTCTCTTCCCACTTGAGCCCCTGATATCTGCTCCCCATTTCTATGTGCCCCCCTGCCCACCCTCCCTCATGAACCCTTGATAAGTTATAGATTATTTTTTCCATATCTTACATCATCCTCCATTGCCCCTCACCCACTTTTCCATTATTTGTCTCCCTGGGAGGGGGTTCTAGTTTGATTCTTTTGACTGGTTCCTCATTTCTCCCCTCGCCCTCCCATAATCCTCCTGGTATCTCCACTCTCCTTGTTGGCCCTGAGGGGGTTATCTATCCTGGATTCCTTGTGTTGCAGACTTTCATCTGTAGCAGTGTGCATACTCTGGTCTAATCCAATTTGTAAGATAGAATTGAGGTCATGATAGTAGGGGGAAGGAAGCACAAATGAACTAGAGGAAAATTGTGTGTTTCATCAGTGCTACACTGTATCCTGACTGGCTTATCTCTTCACTGTGACCCCTCTGTGAGGGGATGTCCAATTGTCTACAGATGGGTATTGGGTCTCCACTCCATGCCCCCCCCCATTCACCTTGGGTATGGTTTTATTCTGGGTCTTAGATGCCTGGTACCTGATCCCAATGATATCTGTATACTTACCCTTTATATAGAACTCTCTCTTATACCGATGAGTTTCTGTGGATTTGATTCCCCAGTTCCCCAGACTAAGAAAAAGACCTAAGAAGAATAGATGCATCTGCATTGTGGTGCTGGAGAATATATTGACAGTATGGAATGTTAAAAGGGCAAACCAATCTGTCTTGGAAGAAGTATGGCTAGCAAGTACCTTAGAGACATGGATGACCAGACTGCTCTTACATACTTTGGCCATGTTGTCAGGAGAGCGCAGTCCCTGGGGAGAAACAGCATGCTTGGTTGAGGGGCAGTGAAAAGAAAAAGAGAAATACCCCGCCGGAGCTGGATTGACACAGAGGCTGTGACAATGGGTTCCAGCATGGGGACACTTTTAAGAAGGGTGCAATAGTGTGCAATGTGCCATTCTGTTGTGTATATGGTTGTGATGGGTTGTAAAAATTCAGTGACACCTGATAATAATACACAATCACAGAATGAATGTTTTTGCTAGGACACTCCAATAGCAACAACAATAGCCAACATTTATGAGATACTTGGTCTAACTATTTTTAATCCTCTTAATAATGAATTATGCATAATTACCACCACCCCCTTTATAGATGATATACTCAGAAACATATGAGGCAAAGGGACATATCTAAGATCTCACAGCCAGGAATTCATATAAACCCAACCTAACTCTACCATCAAATCAGTACTGACTCATAGTGACTGAAAGTGTTTATGTGACGAGAAAGCCCATAGAGCTGCTGGTTGTTTCGAACTCTCAACGATGTGGACCGCAGTCCAACTCATAACCACTATGCTATGAGGCTCCTGGAGATAGCAAGAGGGGACATCAATATCCTGTTTCCAGAGACAACATTCTAAACCACTTCATAATATTAATATCTCAATTTCAGATGAAATAAGGTAGATGAAAATATATTTAAATGCTTAATATATAGTTATTAAATTAACTATTTTGTCCTATTTTTATTTTATACTCTTCATCCATTACTGAACATGCAGTCAGTACCAAATAAAATTTGATAATTGATGAGTTAAAGTTCAAAATGTGTGAGTTTGTATTCTTCATTGAAATGTTGAGTTATTGTCATTACTGAAGTTTACACAATGAGGCTATGATCTTCCTTGCAAATTTTATTTTTAGATTTTAGATTTATATGGCATTTTAAAAGAAGTTAAAATTTTATAGTCCATTTGGGAATGACACTTCATGCCATATGAACTATCCAGTTCTGTTGCATATTGGGAATTCATAATTCAAAATATTTTGTAATTGCTTTTACAGAATTATTGTAAGAGTTTTACATTGATTTTCCTATTTGAAAGCCCATATTGTTAAAAAATAATTATAATCTTTCTATCTATTTTGGCACTGCCTGTGGGATATTCCAAAGGAATCAATTCATGATTTTTTTAATTTTTTACAAAAGGAAAAAGGAAATTATGATTACCCATGAATTTGCTGGTAAGGAAAATAACTGCTTTCCCTAGGTGAACTAGAAAGTTAATTTGTGTGTGTTTCAAGTATTAAAAAGCTAAATGCAGTTTCAAATAATAAAATAATCCGAAACACTAAGACATGCCTTATATTATTTTTGTTACATCAATAATTTGTTTCACATGCTGGATAGTTATATAAAATAGAAATTCTAGAGAATAAAAATAAAATAAAAATTCTAATATCATTTTTTCCTAACAACTAGCTTATCAACAAAGACAGTGATCATCTTTTTAATTTTCTAATTTTATTATTAATTAAAATAAAATTTTAGAAAAAAACGTACATTTTGTCACTTCACTGCTACCCTTTGCCACAATGCTGCATAAGGTTTTGCATTTTACATATCATCTAATTATATGTAATACAGACATCATAGAATTCACTGGTTTTAACATATTAAAGAGACTTGCAATCATCACAGCAATCAAATATAGAATGTTTTGTTCTTATGCTCATTATTAATAGCTCCCATTTTCCCTCCAACATCCCCTATAATATCCCTATTAACCTGGTTACTATCTCTAAAGATTTATCTATGATAGATTTCATATACAGAAAAAATATACTAAAACAAAAAAGCAACAATTATAACACAATAAATTATAGAAAAACCTCAATTGAAAAGAAACCAGAAAGTAAAAACTAGCACAGATATAAGATGGCTCAAACAGGAGGACAAATGATAGGGTGCTACGTTCGACCCATGGTCTACTTGTCCATGCACTCTACTTGACAGCAAGGCTGCCCACGTCCTTGCCCAAATCCATACGGGCACCCTGAAAAAGGATTTGTCTCTCACTATAATTACAGCCCTCTGCAAGCTTAGTGCTCAGAATTTAAGCTACAAACTCCTCACCCACTGCCGTGGAGTCATTACCCACTCATATGCACCCTTTAGCACAGGGTAGACCTGCCTCTGAGTTTCAGAGGCTGTCTCTCTACAGGAGAGTAGAAAGCCCAGTCTTTCCACAGAAGGGGACTTGTGGTTTCAAAATGTGAACCTTCCCAATCACAGCCCAGTGCGTCACTGGGCCTCCAGGGTTCCTATATCTATCACAGTACTTGAAATATGAGTAGACTGTATTTCCCTCTTTTTACTGAATGTATGAATAAGTGGTTGTGTTAGGAGTTGCGAGCAGTTAACCTACTGGAAGGGTGTTTAAAATATCACCCCCCTAAAGTCTCTGCATTTGATTGCTGTGCTTTGTGAAGTCAACTATTTAAAGTCTATTTCCGTAGGGTTTAAAGATATATCTGTCTCTGTTGAATACCAATGAATATTTTAAGCACAAGAATAAATTTTACAAAACACTCATGAAGTTTGTGCTTTAAAAAGAATTTGCTACTTTATATTCCACTTTTATGCTTATTGAATGACAGTCTACTATGCTCAAAATTTTTAAAATAAAACCAAATGATTTGGCTAGTTTATATACAAATATGCTCATAAAATATGAAGAAGTAATTATAGCTACTGTTAATTTCTCCAACTGGCCATATGATCATAGTTGGAATTTATGATTACCTTCTTTCACTACACGGTCAGTTTTCTTTTTTGTTTTAAATAATTTTATTGGGGCTCATACAACTCTTATCCCAATCCATATGTGTCATTGCCTGTGTTTTGTGAGTCTGAAGAGGAATTTATAGATCGTTTTTGGATATATGGATTAATATCAGACTTAGGGATTTGATCTGGACTGGGCTGGGATGTTTTCTCAATATTTAATTGCTCTTGTATATAAAGTTCTTTTGTATACACACACACACACAAATTTTAAGTCCTCGTATCCAGTAGGATAAATCAATCAAAATAATGATTATATTTTCAATGTGTCTTTTAAGGATGTAATGTTTTAATTGATGAAGTAAGCTTTGTAATATTAAATCTTACATTTCAGCTCAACTTTCATGGTTTATTCATTTGAAACTCTTAAAAAAACTTTTCACACACTAAACACAAACAACTTAGGATCAGTTCCCCCTTTTACCACCCCTTCCCTCCCAGTATCGTCACTCTCACCATTGGTCCTGAGGTGCTCATCTGTCCTAGATTCCCTGTGTTTCCAGATCCCACCTGTACCACTGTGCATCCTCTGGTCTAACCAGGTACACAAGGTAGAATTGGGATCATGATAGTTGTGGGGCGGGAGGGTAGAAGCATTTAAGAACTAGAGGAAGGTTGTGAGTTTCATTATTGCTACGCTGAACCCTGAGTGACTCATCTCCTCCCCTCTACCCCTCTGCCAGGGATGTCCAGTTGTCTACAGATGGACATTGGGTCCCCATCATGCACTCCCCTCATTCACGATGATATGATTGTTTCCCCCCACCTTTGCTGCTTGAAACCTGGTATCCTGGGCCCTTTATGATCACACATGTTGGTGTGCTGCTTCCATGTGGACTTTGTTGCTTCTGGGCTAGATGGCCGCTTGTTTACTTTCAAGCTTTTAAGTTCCCAGACACTATATCTCTCAATAACCGGGCACCATCAGCCTTCTTCACCACATGTACTTATGCACACATTTGTCTTCAGCGTTTTACTCAATTGATGGATGTATGGATTATGATAAGAGTTGTATGAGCCCCAATAAAATGATTTAAAATAAAAGGAATAAAAGAGGAGACTAAAGTTAAAAAACAAAAAACTTTTCAAAGAATGGTTGTATAGCCATTTGTGAATCCAAGAGAGTTTTCATTCATTTATAGTATATATTAAAAAGCTCAAAAATGTTATTTAGCATTGTTAACTATATCCATTCCAAATATGATTATTGTTATGCTTTTTATTGCTAACACACAATTCCTTAACAGTGCACAGAAATTCAGACAACTTCCAATATATTTTGTTTTGGAAAATGAAATGTTTTGGCAAGCAGTTGAAAATCAAAAATGAATTGATAAATGGAGATCAGATATCTATATCTATCTATATCTATATCATATGATTCAGGGATATGAACATATCCTATTATGAAAGTGTACAATACTGTCCAGAAAGTGTTAAGAAGGAGGAAAAATGAAGGGCAGGGGTCAGAACTTCCCAGACTATCAACCTTGGCAAAGTAGGGCAAGAAGAATCAAATGAAAGAAAAGAAAAAAAAATGTGACACAAGGAAGAATATTTTTAAAGAAGACATTATAAATGATCCACATTAATATTTCTTTTAGACTCCTCACTGAAAGGAAATATTTATGTTCAAAACTTTCTCTTGGATCTCACCATGTATTAAGTTGTAACTTTTTCCCACCTCAGAGCTTGACATAATTTTGAAACATTAGAGTCCAGTTTAATGTCTGATTTTCAAATTACTATTGAAGTGAATATCCCATTTCCAAAATGCCTCATTCTTTGTTTATAAAGTATATAAAAAAGTGAGTGGTTTAAATAGATACCTTATTAGTCTCTAAATGTCTAGTTGTTTTTACTATTGCTGCTGTTAATTCAAATGTTTTTCCTTGTGTAGTTTTCTTCAGTGTAAGTGGGGTTTGTTATTAAGGATCAAGTGTAATAAAGCCACTGTAAGCTAACCTGTAAGAGAAAAATAAATTAGGTTTTTTTTTTAAAAAAGGACTTACATGTGGTGGTATTGTAATCTACTAGCAACTCAGCCAGTTAGTAATTGGGCTGTATACAAGTGACCTCAAGACAGATTACTGTATAGGAAGGGGCAGCAGGTTAGCTCAGAGTACATGTTTGTGTGATCAGGTTGACAATCTGAGGTTATAAAGGGAAAGCTGTGTAGCAGCAGAAATTAGGTTCCTATGATTACTTGACCTGCTTAAAATTATTTCCCTTTCTTTTATTGTTAACTATACCAAGGCATAATGAAAGGAACATGCCCGAAGCAGAATCGCCCTTTAGAAATTACACAAACTCTTTTACTATCTCAAAACTAGGTTCCGAAGTGTCTGTTTTCATAAAATCACTTATTCCTGAAGTTGTTATAAAATCCAACAGGCAAAATGTTTTTCATCACTGCACAAATATCATGTGGTTTTATTATAGTCTTTGGTAGAGACTTATGCTAAGTGGCTATAATTACTTAACTTTAATAGGAAGATTAATTTATTTACTACTTTCAGGTTCAAGTAATATGACATTTAAAGACTCTGAAATTCTTTATAAAAGGAAAACATGTCCAAAATTCATTGGTCTAGTAAGCATGCAAGTAAAACCATGATTAGAAGAAAAAAGGGCATACATTTTTAAAATTAAGCATTATTTAAAAGAAATCAGAGAGCAGCTTTAGTGCCATTTTGTAAAGGGCCTCTTTATCTGGTACTTGTTTCTCCTTCTTCTCATTCATTTGGGTAGGTTGTTGTTGTGGTTGTTGTTGTTGTTGTTGTTAGGTGCCATGAGGTTGGTTCTGACTCATATGACACCTTCACAATGGTTATGTTTGAGTCCTTTATTATAGCCCATGTGTCAATCCATCTCCTTTTAAGCTTTCTTCTTCCTTTTGCTTAGTGACCCTCTATTTTAACGAGGAAGATGTCATTTTCAAAGGAATAGTATCTCCCATTAAGTCTAAAGTCATTGAGATGAAGACTCACTATCCTCCCTTGTAAGGGGCAGAGCACACACAAAACTACGACTCCACTGCCCTAACTTACCGCAGCTTAATTATAGCAAGCAGCTCTTACAACCCAGAGGATTTGCATATGTCAATTTCATTAAATGTACACAGCCTTTATTTTCAACATCTGCTCTATGAGTCTCTTTTTTTGAAATTATACTTCTCCACTTTTTGCCATAATATTTCTTTTGTAAACTCTAAAATATAAAAATAATTGTAATTTAAAATCTCATGTACCCACGTTCCACCTCAAAGATCAACATTTTACCAATGTTATCATTATTCTTCCCTTTTCTTTTAATTACAATAAATTAAAGCAAATCGAAGATCTATCATTTTGCTACAAATGTTTCCATATGGATAAGGACTTTTTAGAAGCCCATCTATGACTATTGGAACCGTGGTTTCTGAACAGTTAGAGATTCAAACTCCAAGGAAGGGGCAAGCCAGCCAGGGTGTGGTATAGCACCAATGAAACATACAACATTCATGTCCTGCTTTTAGTGCTTTAATGTTTTCTCCCCCGACTTCCCAACACCCCGCCCCTCCACTAGCATGTCCCAATTGTACCTTACAAATCCGGCTAGACCAGAGCACATACCCTGGTACAGCTAAGAGCTTTCAACACACGAAATCCAAGACAGATAACCCCCTCAAGCAGTGGATATACCATGAGGGTAGGGGGAAGGTGGGAGGAGAAAGGGGGAACCGATCATAATGATTTATGTATAAGCCCCTCACCCATGCACCCTGGGTGACAAATAACAGAAACATGGGTGAAAGGAAACAGCAGATGGTGTACATATAAAAATAATTATCATTTATAATTTATCAAGGATTCATGAGTGTGGGAAGGGGGTGAGGGAGGGAAAGCAAAAAGAGGCGCTGATGATACCAAGGGCTCAAGTAGAAAGAAGATGTTTTGAGAATGATGATGGCAACAAGTGTACAAATGTGCTGGACATAAATGGATTATGGATTGTGAGAAGAGCTGTAAGAGTCCCCAATAAAGTGATTTTTTAAAGTAGTTTCATTTTTTACTATGTAGCAATGACATAATTGTCTTCATAGATAGACCCCCACCACCAACACCAAAAAAAAAGATTCAAACTCACTAATAACTCTTCGTGAGAACCCCCTAATGATCTGCTTTCATAAAGATACGGGACAGTTCCGCTCTGGAAAGCACTCAGCAACTGCATCATCAACAACGTGTCACACGGACCAGTATTAACACTACTTTGGTAAGGGCTATTTAACAAAAATAATTATTTTATATTGTATATTATCCAAATTACACCAAAACAAAAACAAACTCACTGCCATAGAGTTGATTGCAACTCATAGTAGCTCTATAGGACAGGGAAGAACTGCCCTTTTGGTTTTTCTGAGACTGTTACTCTTTACAATAGTAGAAGGCCTCATCAAAATTCAATTACGCACATTTGTTTAAAATTGTTTCAGAATATTATTTTAGAAATTGATTAAGTCAAATTCAACTCAAACACTTCCTATATGTTGCATTCAGTTAATGTGTTTATAAAGCTTCTATGTTAATAACGGTCTTCTTGTATTCCCTCTTCTTTATTTATTTGTTGAGCAAAATAATTTGTCTTATAGAATATTCTACCTCCTGGATCTCACTCATTGAATCCTTCTCATTTCTCTGTTTTTTTTAATCTCCTGAACTTATTAAATATCGAAAGCTAAATCTTGAGCCTTGATTAGATAGATTTTTTTTCTTTGTTTGCAAAAATACTTCCTATTGTATCACATCCGGAACCCAAGTTTTGTTCGTCTGGGTGTTTTAGAGAAACAAATCCACAGAAACTCATATATATATATAAAGTGCACATCAAGAAATAAGAAAACATTCCAACCCAGTGCTTCCCAAACCCACAAGTCCAACATTAGCTCATATGTCCGGCACCAATCCACAAAGTCCTCCTCCATCTCACAAAACACACACAATGATACCAACTGTAGGAGGAAAGCCAAATCACAAATCAGTGAGTGTGTAAGCATCTCAGACCTCACAGGGGTCTCTACATGGCTGCTCCAGTATCCAGGGCTGCATCAGGGTAGGATCATGAGGATTCTCCTCAGGGGTGTCCTGCAGGAAGTGAGTCTTGCCAGCTAAAGTGGGGAACTGACTAAGGCAGCTGCATCCTGGCCTGACCATCACAAAACAAGAGAACTAAGAACTAGAAAGGCGAGGCGAGGCTCACTGAGCGGTTTATCGCTCCACCCTTCAATTAAACCCACGTGTGTTTATCAGCCAGGTTGGCACAATAAGCATTAACTATCTCACTATGGTAACAGGGGTTTGTCCCCCTCTTGGAGCAATGCTCACCTTGATCAGAGACTTTGGTTTGTCTATATTACCAATTTTTAACCTGGAGGTGGTCTCTTTCATATTTGTACATTATTAACAAGTATGAAGTGACCCAAAGTCATGTGCAAAGGTTGAATCAGGAAAAGACAAAGCTCCAGAGTAGTTTCTGTCAATACAAGTATGATCAATGTGGGTATTTTAGATGTTTGGATCTGCTGAGCATATACATCAACTGAAGGAGGCTGTGCAGTTCGTTTTGTTTAAGACGGTGCTAGTGTTGATGACAGACCCTGTACACGATGACCCCCATTCACAGTGTAATTTGGATAGTGCACAATATAAAATAATTATTTGTGCACAATGTAATCAGATTCATAAATCTATAAATGCTTCACATGGTGTTTTCTTTCCAGGAAATTATGAGAACTTACTTTCAATTTGATTCTAGTCTGAATGCTCTGCTAAAACCTGTTCAGCATCACATACAGAGGCCAGCTTTCACTGACAGGAGAGAGGTGGCTACACGTGAGGTACATTGCCAGGAAATAGAACCTAGTCTCCTTCATGGATCGAGAAATTTACCTCTGAACTAGCCCTGGTCTCTAAGATGAGCTAAATCTCATTACCTTTCCACCCATTCTGACTCAGAGCAAACCTGTAAGGAACAGTGGAACTTATCCACAGATTTTCTATGCCTGTGGATCTTTACAGGACAAGACAGACCCCTGCAGTTTTGAAATGGGACGGTCTTGATAAATGTACTTGATGTAGGTGTGAACATCTTCCTGGGTTGGAGAGAGATTTGAAATGCTGGCATAGGGAGAAAATTCGTGGTTTATGTCAGTGCCCATTCCACAGAAAGGTGACCCCAAAAATGTGGACATTAGCAAATAACATCATTATTATCAAAGGCAGGTGGAATTTTGCTGAAGGTAACTCAACAGTGCATAGACATTGAATTTCAAAGAAATTAAAAGATGAAAGGAACAGTAGGTACTATTCGTGTGAAATAAATGCATTTTGGCTATTTTGAATCAGCCAATCACAAGTCTTCTATACTGGGAATAACAAATTTAAGAGGGATGATGTAATATTAATGATAAAATGAACATTTCATGATGTATGATACAATGCTGTTTGTAATGAGATAATGTACATATGCTTATAAGGAAAACAAGTGACTATAACTATTGTTAAGTTTTATTCGGTAACCACTAAAGTCAATGATGAAGAAATTAAAGAATTCTACCAACTTCTTTAGTGTGACATTGTTGAAATATATATTCCATATAAATTGATGATTATTGGTTATTTGAAGAGGAAGTTGGAAACAAAGAATAAGGACAGGTAGTTGGAAAATATAACATTGTTTATAGAAGATATGCTAGAGATCAATATACAAGTTTGCAAGACTAATGGTTTCTTTATTAAATATGTCTTCTATTTGTTTGTTTGTTTTGTTTTGTCAGCAACATTACAACTCTACATATAGGTGTTGCCAGATACAATAACCAGGAATCAAAGTTACTACATCTGTGGAAAGAGAGGTGCCTGGTTGTATGGTGGCTATGCATTGGTTTGCTAGCCATGAGGTCAGCAGTTCAAATCCACTACTCAGCTCTGAGAAAGACAGGGCTTTCTACTCCCATAAATCACAATCATGGGGGCTCATAGGGCACCTCTACCCTGTCCTATATGATCCCCATGGGTCAACATTGCCTCCATGGTAGTGAGTGAGAAGAGATGATGGAGAGATTCAGAATTAGCAACCAAAATAAGGCCAGGGGCTAAATGTAGAACAGACCATCAATTGTTAATCTGCAAGTGTAGGTTGAAGCAGAGAGATTACAAAAAGTCCACAAGATCCAAAATATAACCTTTAAGAGACTATCTGAAGAACAGATTTTTTGTTTGTATGTTTGTTTCAAGTTTATTTATTTATTTAATGTTTTAAGTGTTTGAATATATTTTAAAATTAATTAATTAAATTTTATTTTAATAAATCATTTTATTGAGGGCTTTTATAGCTCTTATAACAATACACACATCAATCATCAGTGCTATACTGCACCCTGGCTGACTCATCCCTTCCTGTGACCTTTCAGTGATGTCCAAGTGTCTACTGGTGGGCTTTGGGTGTCTATTCTGACCCACTCATTTGCACAAACATTTTTGTTATGGGTCTTCTGATGCATGATACCTGATCCTGTCAATACATGTGATCACATGGGTAGGTGTGCTTTTTCCATGTGGGCTTTGTTGATTCCCTGCTACATGGCCACTTGTTTAACTTCAAACCTTTAAGACCTCAGATGCTGTATTAGAAAAGCCAGGAACCATAACATTTTTTCACCACAATAGCTTATGCACCCATTTTGTCTTCAATGGCCTTGTCAGGAAGGTAAACATCACAGAATGCCAAGTTATTAGAACAAAGTGTTCTTGCATTGAGGGAGGACTTGAGTAGAGGCCCAATGTCTCTGTCTGCTGCCTTAATATTCATCCTATAAATAAATGTGCATAGACCTACATCCCTATCATTATATATTAATGTATTTGCATATGTGCACGCCTATGTTTATACCTGTATAAAAGTCTTTTGCCTCCTTCAAGAACAGATTTGATCTGTTAAGCACACCCAAAGGCAAACAAGTCATGGAATGACATCAAGAATGTGAAGAAAACAAAGTCATTTAAAAGACAGGACAGGAAGCAACGACCAAAGTGGCTATCAGAAGAGATTCTGGTACAAGCATTTGAACCTAGAGTATCTACAGTGAATGAAAGGAAAGTTGAACTAAAATGCCCAAACCTAAAATTTGAAAAGACAACTCAACATGACTGTAATCAAGGGCGTGTAGAGCTGGCCGTACCTGACTTTCTATGACTTCCTTACTGCCAAGAGGCTGCGGTCAGGCACGCCTTCAATCAGTCCCCTCTTTTAGACCGCTCTGACACTAACCAGTCCTCCCACAGCAGGCGGCTTGTACATTGGTTTGATAACTCCTTGTAAGAGCTACCCAGAACTCAAAAGCAGTGCTCACAGTTAAAAAGGTTAATTAGGGAAGTTAATATGTTATCATTAGTCAGATCAGCAAACAGTAAGGATGCAGTTATTGATCCACAGCAACACCTGTGCTTAGGTTGTGGACAGGTCTCCATCTGTTCTTCAGCCTTGCAAAGACGCATGACCTTGCCCCGTATGCGCCAGACAACTAGGCTGTTGCTCTAACTTCTGACAGACCCTGGGCTACATTTATTTCTCTGTCACATAGCCTCTAGGCCACACTCTCTGGGGCAGGTGGTCTCAGTGACCTCGCCACTTCAGAGAGGGATTTTGAAAATGCTCTTCCAATGACTCTGGGTCTTCTCTCTCTGGGTCCTCTGGGTCGTACACCCAGAGGACTAGTTGATAGAGGTTATTTTTTATATTTTAACCAAGCACACCGAAAACAAAAACAAAACTGGTGGTTTAAGTCACACTCTATAGTACAGTAGTCTTAGAGATAGCTATCACTCTAACTCTGAAACACAGAATATGCCCCAAAAAGAGCTTTTAGCCACAGGCATGGAGTCTAGAATTAATAATCCTTCACATAAGGGATTATGGCTAAGAGGGCCATATCTCAAAGGCAAAATAATTTAATGAAACATGCAGAGGAATGGAGTTAGGGAAACAAAAGGGAATCATACATTCAGCTTATCTGAAGCTGAAAGAAATGAAGAAAATATTCAGCCTTGAGTTGCACTATTGAAGGAGTCTGTGTGAAAAAGACTAACCAGTTCAGAAAATGTAGAACAGATGGAAGGAATACATAGTCACTGTGCCACAACGAAGCAGATAATATCCAAAGCCTTCAGGAGGTAGTGCGAGTTCAAGTACCAAAGAAATCCTCACACCTGGAGTGATAGATACACCTTGACAACATTTTTCAAAGGTTGAATCTGCCAAGGATTTTATTTTACCTGGGTGCACAGTCAATAAATCAAACTGTATGTTTCCCTGGGCGGAGCAGATGACACGGTCCCTGTACGTGTGAAAGAACAATGATGTCAGTTTTCAGACTGTGGTGCTCATGTGCTTATGAGAGCTGGACAGCGACTCAGCAAGAAGAGAAGTGACCTGGTGCGGTTGAATTACAGGGTTGAAGAAGAATATTGAAAGTCCTTGAACACCAGAGAGTGAAGGATTCTGTCTTGGACGTGGCACAGCCAGAATACTCCTAAGAGTAAAGATATGGAGACTCTGTCTTATGTACTTTAGATACATTACCAGGAGAAGTCAAACATGAGAAAGGATAAAATAGTTGTTAAAGTAGAGGGTCAGAGAATTTGAAGGAGACAATGTACCACAGCAGTGATCCCGGCCTCGCAGCGGCTGTGAGGCTAGCCCTGGACTGCGGTGGCTATGCTCCAGTCTCCCTTGTACACAGGGCTGCTCTGAGCTGCCATCGACCACGAGGCTCCTAATAACAACATGTCTGGAAACATCTTTTCTTCAGTAATTTTGATTTTACCTCGAAAAATCATGTAACCTATTTCTCAGTGAACCATCTAGTCCCCAACGCATTTCGGGCCAAGAATGTTCTTTAGACTGGGCACTCATTGTTCTTTGTACAGTCAGGTTCCTGGCCATAATCAATACATATAAAATAGTGACTCTAGGTATATATCTGGTACTTGGACTCTGAAACAATATTGGCTTCCTATGTCCAGGCTTAAATTCACTGAGGATCTTTTATGAATATCGGGGGCCTCTGTAAGAAGCACGTGTTTCTGTTTGGCCGTTGGCCTGAATTAATCCCCAGCCTCTGTTTTTAGGACTTCACCGAGCACTCATCTATTGATAGAAATTTAGGTTGTTTCCAATTCTTTGTGATTGTGAATTGCAGCACAATAGACATTGGAGTGCAGATGGCTGGTTGTAGTTTATGTCTTATGTCTTCTGGGTATATACCCACTAGAGGGATTTCTAGGTCGTAAGAACTCAATTTTCATTTGCTTTAAATATCGCCAGATCACTTCAGATAGTGGGTGTACATATCTACATGACCACCAGCAGTGGAGGAGAGTTCCTATCTCACCACACCCCCTCCAACATTTGTTGTCCTTTGATTTTCTGATTTGGTGATATCTCAGAGGTGTTTTAATTCGCATTTCGCTGACAGCTAATGATCGGGAGCATTTGCTCATGTGTCTATTGGCCATTCAGGTCTCCACCCTAGTGAAACTTCCATCCAGGTCTTTTGCCCAGTTCCTTAGGGAGGGGGGTTTCTTCTTTTTTTACAGGCTAGGAGGGTATTATAAATTTTAGTAATCAGCTCTTTGTCTGTTGTGTCATTACTAAAAATGACACAGTCTGTGGGTTCTCCTGTCACTCTCTTGGTGAAGCCTTTGATGCACATGGTTGTTTTTTATCCTCAGTATGTCCCACTTGTTGATTTCAACTTCCTCGGTGTATGGATCCTTCTCTATTTCAGTTAGCCTCTGTATTCACTGCACCAATGGTATTAGATTTGTCCTTATTCCTCCATGGATGGTCCTGATAGTTTGGGGTTTTACTTCTAGGTTTGTGATTCACCTTGAGTTTGTTCTTGTGCATGGGGTGAGGTAAGGGTCTTGTTTCATTTTGCTACAGGTGGATTTCCATTGTTTCCAGCACCACTTGTTAAAGAGGGCATCCACCTCCCACTGGATGCTTTTGCACCCTTGGTCTATATACTGATGGTTTTATTTCTGGGTTTTCTGTTCCTCTCTATTGGTCTGAGTATCTGTCATTAATCTACTACCATTCTATTTTGACCACTGTGGCTGTATATTAGGTGTATATTAGGCTGTATATAGTCAGGTATGTACAGCCCCCCGACTTTGTCCTTCTTGAGAAGTTCTCTTCTAATTCTGTTTCTTTTCGCATCTCCATTGGAAATTTTTTCAAATTCTTTGAAGAAAGTTATTGGTATTTCAATCAGGTGAGCATTAAACTTATAGGTAGGATAGACATCTTTACTATATTGAGTTTTCCAGTCCATGAGTTTGGGATATTCTTCCATTTGTGGAGTTCTGTAGTAGAGTTCTATAGTTTTCTTTGTATGTCTTCTGGTTTTTTGGTTAGATATTTCACTAGATATTTCCATTTTTCTTGTCTATTTTGAAGGGTACAACCTTCTTGATCTCCTCTTCCATGGTATTGTCTGATATATATAGCAAACCAATAGACTTCTTTTTGTTGATATTGCATCCTGCCATTCATCAACTTTCCTCTAATGCTGACACTATAAATAGAGATTATTTCACCTCTTCATTTCCAAGTCATATATGTATAATCATTTTATTGGGAGCTCTTACAGCTCTTATCACAATTCATACATAAGTACATTGTGTCAAACACATTTTCACATTTGTTGCCACCATCATTTTTAAAACATTTTTTCTTTTTGAGGCCCGGGTATTGGCTCTTCATTTTTACCCCTCCTCTCCCCACTGTATCTACCTCATGCACTCTTTATAATTTATAAATTATTATTTTTCACATCTTATACTGACCGATGTCTCCCTTCACGCACTTTTCTCTTATTGCCAGATGGAGATTTTAATGCTCTTGTTCTTTTACGTTGTTATCCAGGACCTCCAGTACAATGTTGAATAAAAATTGGGACAAGGGGCATCATTGTCTGGTTCCCTTTTTCGGTGGGATTGTTTGGTCTTTTCTCCATTGACTATGATATGGGTATTGGTTTTTCATAAAAAGCTTATATTAACTTGAGGAATTTTCTTTCCATTCCTATCTTCTTGAGGGTCTTAATGAAGAACTGGATGTTGTCAAATGCTTTGTGTGTGTGTTTGTGTCTATCAATATTATCATGTGGTTCATATTTTTTTTTCTTATCAATGTGGCAAATAATGTTAATGGACATTTAGTTGTTGAACCATCCCTGCATCCCTAGAATGAACCCCACCTGTTCATGATAGATGATAGGGCTTACATACGTTTGTATTCTATTGTCTAATACTTTGTTAAGGAGTTTTGTGTCTGTGTTCATTAGCGATATTGATGTATAGCTCTCAATTCCTGTGAGATCTCTGACATGCTTGGGTATCAATGTTATACTGGCTTCATAGAATGAGTTTGGCAGTTTGCCATCTTTTTCTGTGCTCTGAAATAATTTGTGGAGGACCAGTATAACAGCTCTTCCCTGAATGCTTGCTATAATTCTTCTGTAAAGCCATCAGGTCTGGGAGCTTTTTGTTGGGAGTCATATCTATTTACCATATCTATTTCTTCTTTTGCTATGGGTCTGTTAAGGTTTTTTACCTCTATCTGGGAGAATCTAGGGAGGCATTGTTTTTCCAAATATTTGGCCATGTCGTTCACATTATGTTCATTAGAATACAGACTTTCATAGTACTTTGTGATTATCTTTATAAGCTTGTCGGGGCCCATTGTGATTTACCCAGTTTCACCTCTCACCCTGGTTTTTGTTCGTTCCTTCCTTTCCTTGCTGAGCTCTTCCAGTGGTCTGTCAATTCGTTTGTTCCTTTCAAAGCACCAGATTTTTATCCCCTGCATTGATTATTTGCATTACTCTCTTTTCTTCCCATTCATTTAACTTTTCCCTGATTTTTATTATTTATTTTATTTTGTTATTGAAGGGGTTGTTCTCTGAATTCTGTTCTAGTTGCTGCAGGTTTTGTGGTAGCATATCAGTTATAAGTCTCTTATTTTTTCATATATTTATTGATTGCTATCAAACTTCCTCTGATAACTGCTTTTGCTGTACCCATAGGTTTTGTTACATTGTATTGCCATTCTCATTAGTTTCTAAAAACTTCCTAATTTATTCTCTAACCTGAGCCAGTACCCATTCAAGTGTCAGAAGATCATGATTCATCTTCCAATTGTTTTCCCTTGTTTTTTCCAAACGTCCCTTTGTTGATCTCCAGCTTTATGGCTTGGTGGTCCAAGAGGGATATCCGAGTAATCTCTATGAGTTGGAATGTACCCAGGCGACCCTTGTATCCCCGCATGAGGTGTACTTTCAAAAATGAGCCCAGTGCTGTTGAATATGAAAGAATATGAAAATTTTGCATCCTTTCATATTCAGGTGCTTCACAACATTCTTATATTTTCTAAGTCACCCCTGAGTGTTGAGAGTCCACTTATTCTACGTCTATAGTCCCCTGTATTCATGGTTCACTTCTTGGAAGAGAAATCAGAATGGAAACATTTCAGTTTGTAATATAAATATAATTGATGTCCTCTCTGTCGCAGTACAATAAAATGCTAACAATGACAAATAATAATAGAGAAGCGGATCCAAAGGGTATAATGAATCTTTCCCTATTATGGCTACATATTTCTTCAGTAAGGAATATCATAGCACCTTTGATAACCTTTTTACAAAATTTAGTATTACTGATAAATTCAAACAGTTAACATAATGATCATAACAATAATCGAAATATTTTATTTAATTGAGTAATAACTCTAAATTTCAACCCTTCTTTTTATTATAAATTGTTTTATTAAATGTCTTCACTTCATTCTTAATATGATATCAAGCATTTAAACTGTAGTGCAAAAGCAGCACACTTATTTTTATTCATTAAATTTTTATCAGAGTTGTTTTTGACATGAAAGATAACAAAGAAAGCACATGTACACCTATAGAAATTCCTTCTCTGTAGTAAGACCTATATAATCACCTATATAATGGTTTACAAATTTTCTGCTATTGTCAGCAAAAAGATGTTGCTCAAGTTCTTCACAATATTCGTCTGAAACAAAAACATTATACTGACTTAAGACCAGATGATTAAAGAACTTCAAATTTATAAATAAACACTCTGCAGTATTCGTTGACCGTAATTTTTAATTTGCTTCAAATTTCTAGGGAAAATGTGCACCCAACATTTTAATGGTAGGAAATCAATAACATGTCGCCTGAAACGTTTCTAACATGGTTTCCTATAAACTTATATTGATGACATTCAGAAAAAATAAAAAATTCAAGAGCCTTTCAGTGGCATACAGTTTTTTTGGTTGTTAGCTTGTTTTGTATTTTAACATACCCAAACTGAATATTCTATGTTGATTGAAATCCTCGAAATTATTCTAAACTTCTTGAATCTTTCCTGTATAAATCATTTTTGGTCTTTTCCTTGATGTTCTCCTGTGCACTTCCCAGTGTGATATGAGTCGCTGTAAAGCAAGGGGCGATTATTAATAGTTATCTGTGCCTAGAATGCCTGCTTCTTGCCTCAGGGAGGAGACTACAGTGTACACTGAGTTCATTCATTTCTGCTCTTCTCCTTCCCTCCTTCATCAGTGGTGCCTCACATGGTCCCGTCTAGGAGCAGTCCTCTGAATAATTCTGGTAAGAAATGTCTCACTGTGCTGCAGTCTGTACCGTTCCTGCAGAATCCTGTACACACCTTGTGACTAAGTCGATGCCTCCCCCAAATTTGTCAGCATCTGTGTGTGTGCCTGCGTATGTGTGTAAGGGGATAATCGGAGCATCAATTTAAATATGTCACGTGCCCTATTTTACAGAGGAATTTAGTAGATCCTGTACATTATTTTAAGGAATAAGACTAGGCCCTTTGGTGTACTTGCCCCTTTCACTGTTCCTGAGACCACAGGAAATACTACTTCGGTCTATCCTGTTCATTTATAAAATGAAGTCTGATGATTCGTCCATCAGCTGCTCTTCCCTGACTAGTCTTGAAAATATGCAAACATACAGTTTCCTTTCTTTCTACTGGGCCTTGCTTTCTAATGTACTAGTTAACATTTTGATTAGCAAATCTGTGCTAAATTACATGTTACTTATAGTGAGTGAAAAATGATAGAAACATTTTATATTTTCATTTTGAAATATGAAATCAAACTCACTGTCGTCAAGTTGATTCTGATTAATATTAACCCTATAGAACAGTGTAGAACTCCCCCTGTTTCAGAGATGAATTCTTTATAGGAGTAGAAAACCTCATCTTTCTCCTGATTTTAAAATATAAGACAGATTTAATCAATGAGCAGAATATCTGGTTTATTTCATGCTTTTTGCCTGAGGCTCATGGTAGGCTAAACACTAATACCCATAGGCTCCTTACTGTTACATTGCATGCTTATGCCAACATTGTGTTATTGCATGTTTATCCAGAACTTGTGTATTTATAGGAACCATATATATGGCAATGTCATTTGTCTTTATAATTATGCAATTTAATAAGCTGCTGATATATTACTTTTTAAAGAACACTTTTAAATATAGACAACAGTTAGCTATAGATCAGCAAACTCTACAAAATTGTAAAGTATTTGTTTGTCTGTTTGGTTTGGTTTCTTTTTGTTCTTGTTTTAAAAGGAACAAGCTATGCATGTAGCCTCCAGGGATCTTAAGTATTTGTTTCCTGTAGTAATAATGGAACCCTGAAAAATGTAGGCGATAATTTATGAGTGTGCCGCTAGCTTAGGTAAATTTAACAAATTTATTTGAACAGGGTACAAAAACAACATGCTTTGACTCACTCATTAAATTTATTGGAATACTGCTTAATGAAAGGGTCTCAGTTCCAGTGTCAAATTTTCAGAAATAATGTAATTTGAGTTAAAATGAGATCTTTTGAAAATCCACAATCTTGAAAACTCCTCTCTTAAACTATATTTTTTGTTACATAAAGCAGCAGGAGAAACTTTTCCATATGCACACACAAGTGGCACCCTCCCCTTTGAAGTTGCATCAAGTAACTGAGTTGGGCTTGAACAGCTACTGTCTTCTCCTTAGAACCCATCATTTTTCTGGGAATAGAGTGTAGATATGGGATGGATTATGTCAGAAATCCACTTGTCCTCTGTGGATTCTAGTAACTATGACTTAACCAGGAGGCTTGGTGGAAACGCCCTGTCTCCTATTCATCTGAAAGCCTAGACTATTGTATTACCGACAGGGATGCTTGATGGATCTTACGCTGGTTCTGACCCAGTCTTGCCTAGCTTCTTCCAAGTAGATCTTACATCCAATCAAAACCAGCTTTAATTATTTGAGTTTATGCAGAAATATATGTATTTCTTAAAATTTCCAAATAATTGCTTATTCTTAATATTTAAACTGTTACCACATTATAGAATTTTAATTTGATTAATTTTTAAGATGCTATATATATTTCATGCAATATTTTCCCTAATCACACACACATATTGCATATTTACACTCAATCTAAGGCAAAAAATGTTTGAACTTTGTATCAAATATTTATCTAATGAATATTTGTCAGTTTGAATTGGTTCCCACAATGTAAAGTTTATAATTCAGTAAAACTGATCCTTAAAACCAAAATCCTGTTGACAGCAATACCACAGGCACTGATGCATGAAGGCATGGGGGGGGGGGGGGGTGGGGGGGGGTGGGTGGGTAAGGAGGTGTGTGTAGAGGTGGTGGCATCAAGCACAGGGTGATGACACTGTCTCCTGACAAGACCAACTGCTCTAACGAAAATGAGATATGATCGCAGCAATCTCTGCCTAACAAGATGTTATTTACTTGGCCTTTCAATGCACTGACATGTGCTTTTCACATCAGTGATCCGAGATCACATCATATTTGTTATGTGACCACCGTAGCCCGTCATGGGTGAAATGAAACCTGTCACTTTCAGACACAAAAGGGGGTGGGGGGAGTTTCAACACTCGTGCTATCAGAATTGAGTCAATTCTGAGCATGCAAATAAAATATGTAATTAAACCAAACCAGTGTGTTGTCTTTAGGCTTGTGTTACTACTTAGGAATAAGTGGTTTTATAGGATATTCGTGTGACACCAGTAAAGAGTGGTCTGGCCTGCATTGGAATTATTTTTCCCAAGCTTGGCACCCACAGCTGCTGCCCCTGATGGAACAGCTGACAAGTTGGTGAGCAGTCGCAGGTGTCTAAAGACGAACAAACAGAATTAGAATTCAATTTTTTTTGTCTAGCTTTTCAGCACACCTGGAATTACTGTTACTTCATCTTTTTATTTATTTTTATTAAAAATCATTTTATTGGGGTCTCTTAAAGCTCTTATAACAATTCATACATAAATTACATCAAACATATTTTTTACATATGTTGCCATCATTTTCTAAACATCTACTTTCTAGTTGAGTCCTTGGTATCAGTTCATTTTTTCCTTCCCTCCCCCTTCCCTCAGGAATCCTTGATAAATTATTTTCTATATCTTTTTTTTCCTTAAATCATTTTATTGGGGCCTCATGCAACTCTTACCATAATCCATGCATACATTCATTGTATGTCAAGCACATTTGTACACTTGTTGCCCTCATTCTCAAAACATTTGCTTTCTACTTAAGACCTTGGTATCCACTCATTTTTCCCTTCTCTCCCCACTGCTCCCTCCCTCATGAACCCTTGATAATTTATAAGTTTCTATTATTTTGTCATCTTACACTGTCTGATGTCTCCCTTCACCCACTTTTCTGTTCATCCCCCAGGGAGTAGGTTATATGTAGATCCTTGTCATCTATTCCCCCTCTCTATCCTCCTGATATTGCCAATCTCACCACTGGTCCTGAAGGGATCATCTGTCCTGGATTCCCTGTGTTTCCAGTTCCTATCTGTACCAGTGAATGTCCTCTGGTCTAGCCAGATTTGTAAGGTAGAATTAGGATAACGATGGGGTTAGAGGGAGAGAAGAAGGAAACTGTATTTTTCATTGTTGCTACAGGGCACCCTGACTGGTTCATCTCCCCGTGATCCTTCTGTAAGGGATGTCCCATTACCTAGAAGGATTTTGGATCCCCACTCCGTACTTCCCCTCATTTACAAAGATATGTTTTGTTCCTTGATGTCTGATACCTGATCTCTTCTACAACTTGTGACCACATAGCCTGGTGTGCTTCTTCTATGTGGGCTTTGTTGCTTGAGATAGATGGCTGCTTGTTTATCTGCAAGCCTTTTAGACCACAGATGCTGTATCTCTTCATAGCCAGGTACAATCAGCCAGCTATTAAAAGATATTTCATCTTTTCAAATACTAAATATACCTACTTTAAATATATTTCAAACAGCATTTGGGGGCAATGCAGGTTTCAAAACACGCTAAAAAAACAGTAAAACTTTGAAAAATATAACTTCACATTGTCTTAAACTGAAAAACCAAAGGCATGAAAAAGTGAAGTTTGACACTAATTGATGATTCTTAATAAAGTGCTGATTATTTTGGTAGAAAGTACTTTTAATAGTATCTTTTATTAGGTTTTACAATTCCATTTCTGCGATAGGGAGAAGAGTGCCAATTATGCTTTCAAGTAGTTAAAAAAAACACTTCAATCTTCTGTGGTATTTATTTATTCATTTTAGTAAATATTTATTGGAAATATTTTTTGAAGTGTTTATTGAGTCAACTACATCCTGGCATGATTCAAAGATGTAGAAATATCACCATCATTTGGGAATTGCCCACATCAAAACCACTGCCATTGAGGCAATTCTCTATCACAGCGACTCTAAAGGTGAAATTGCTCTCGGTTTTCTAAGGTAGTAAGTCTGTATGGAAGCTGGGGTGACTGATGGCTTTGAACCATACACTCTGTGCTAGCAGATCAATTATTAGCCCACTCTGCCACCAGTGCCCTTCTGTATACAGTCAATTCAACTCACTGCCCCTGAGTTGATGCTAACTCATAGCAACCCTATAGGACAGAATTGGACCTCAAATCTGAGTTTCTGAAACCAACTCTATAGTGTAGCAAGTCTAGTCTGTGCCTTCAGGAGCAGCTGGTAGATTTGAACTGGTGACTTGTAAACTACAGCCCGATGTATCATCCCTATGCAAGGAGGCTCCTTTGGTGGTCAGTAGATAAATATTGGTACAGTTTAATACAGGAAAAAAGATACTTCTAGAAAAATGGAGGAAATCATGAAGAAAATATTCTCTCAGCATGTCCTGGAAAGAAGAATTGAATATAATAGAAATAGAACAAATCAAATGAAAAAGACACCGAGCACCATTCACAGGTTTTAGCTTCATAGGCATTACTGTCTCTAAACACTGCCATCTGTTCTCTGGGGAATGACATTGCCCCAGTGTCTGTCCCGACTGCGGGAACTTCAACGCAGACCCTGGAGGAGGGAGTGAGAATTGGGAGAACAAAAGAAACGAGAAATGGAGACAAGACAGCAGTCTGATCAAGTCTCATTGAGTAAAAGGCAACAGCTTATATAGGCCCGGGAAAGGGAAACAAGCCACAAGTGTTTCCCTGAGAACGATAAATGGCGGAAGCAAGCCGCAGGTGTTTCCCTGAGAACAATGACCGCAGAACAAACAGTTCCTGTGGAAAGTTAAAGAGCTCAGGCATTAAAGATCAAGACAATGGCCGGGCCTCATGGCTCCGGACAGGCAAGGTTATGGCCGGGCCTCATGGCACCGGACAGGTCCCAGTTTTTAATTTTGTAAAGCCAAGAGAGAGCCCTTGGGGAACTGCGTCTGTCTTAGGTTGTCAGGCATCAAGAGTCATCCTTACCCGTCATTGATCAATGGAATGCTTTCATAAAAGAAGAGCAAACCAATGTCTGTCTTAGGTTGGTATGTCTTGTGCCGATCTTACCCGTCATTGACTGCCAGTTCAGCACACAAGGGCAGGGGGTCTTATCATAACTACTCGTATGAGCCACCCTGTTCACACGTCTCAAGGCGGTGGTAATGGACCTGTATAGGCTTTGCCTGGATGGTTGCTTGATAAATGCCATGAGCTTGTTAACCTCCACAGGTCCCAGTGAGAGCAAGAGTAATAGGCTAACCAAGGGGCCTCCAAAGTGGTAAGAGATCAGGTCAAAGCCCGTTCAGCCAAAGAATCTAAAAGGGCTAAGCTGTATGGAGAGGTAGCCCCATATTGAGAAGCAGCCTTTTTTAATTCCTTTATGAGGGCGAATTTGAGCCCAACATAATTTCGGACACTCTCTCCCTGCTCATCTATGGTCTCGGTAACTGGGAAAGCACGTACAGGAGAGAAACCCCCCTCCTCTCTGTCTGCAGGCATTTTCTTTGTAGGGAGATGCTGCCTAGGCTGTTGAAATGCGCACCCCATTTCCGTCCCTTTTTCTGGTTCTGACACCCTTTGACTCCCTGATCTCAATGTCTGCAGTCTGGTAATCAAAGACTGATGTAACTCTTCTAGTTTTATCTGTTCTTTAAGCTGACTAATTGTTTCTTTAAGTTCCTCTATTATAGGAGGACCCTTGGCCCCTCTCCATCACTTTCTAGAGAAATAATGTCAATCTCCTTCTCTGGTGGAGTCTCTGAGATCTGTGTTCTAGAACTGACTTTCATTATTTCTTCTGTCTGGGCGATGGCCGCCATTATTTGTGGACAACTCTCCTTTCTATCCATCAAATCTTTAATTAAATTCCATTAAGAAAGGCTGTAACTGGAATTCTTTCCAGTTCAAAGACCTCATAATAATGCTCGAAAGCACTGCCAAGCCTTTTCCATCTTTTTGTATCAATCGTCCCTTTCTGCGGAAACCAAGGAGTAGTATCTTTTATAAAGTCAAAAAATTTAAATAAATCACCAATTTTAACCCTTACTCCTCGTGTCTTTAAAGCCTCTTTCAATTGTTTAACACAAATCTGATGCTGGCTTAATTCTGTCCCATTTTCAGGCGCTTTTACTCACCTTCAGTCTCGGCCCGGCAGGCTCCCGTGGTGGCTGAAGGATTTTTCTTTCACTTTGACTCGCACCTTTGGCGCCTTCTTCCTCACGGTATCCCTCATATCTGGGCCCCACATTGGGCGTCAGATGTCCCACCTTGCGGGAACTTCAACGTTGACCATGGAGGAGGGAATGGGAATTGGGGGGACAAGAGACACGAGGAATGGAGACAAGACAGCAGTCTGATCTGGTCTCGTTAATTGAGTAAAAGGCTACAGCTTATATAGGCCCGGGAAAGGGAAACAAGCCACAAGTGTTTCCCTGAGAACGATAAATGGCGGAAGCAAGCCGCAGGTGTTTCCCTAAGAACAATGACCGCAGAACAAACAGTTCCTGTGGAAAGTTAAAGAGCTCAGGCATTAAAGATCAAGACAATGGCCGGGCCTCATGGCTCCGGACAGGCAAGGTTATGGCCGGGCCTCATGGCACCGGACAGGTCCCAGTTTTTAATTTTGTAAAGCCAAGAGAGAGCCCTTGGGGAACTGCGTCTGTCTTAGGTTGTCAGGCATCAAGAGTCATCCTTACCCGTCATTGATCAATGGAATGCTTTCATAAAAGAAGAGCAAACCAATGTCTGTCTTAGGTTGGTATGTCTTGTGCCGATCTTACCCGTCATTGACTGCCAGTTCAGCACACAAGGGCAGGGGGTCTTATCATAACTACTCGTATGAGCCACCCTGTTCACACGTCTCAAGGCGGTGGTAATGGACCTGTATAGGCTTTGCCTGGATGGTTGCTTGATAAATGCCATGAGCTTGTTAACCTCCACAGGTCCCAGTGAGAGCAAGAGTAATAGGCTAACCAAGGGGCCTCCAAAGTGGTAAGAGATCAGGTCAAAGCCCGTTCAGCCAAAGAATCTAAAAGGGCTAAGCTGTATGGAGAGGTAGCCCCATATTGAGAAGCAGCCTTTTTTAATTCCTTTATGAGGGCGAATTTGAGCCCAACATAATTTCGGACACTCTCTCCCTGCTCATCTATGGTCTCGGTAACTGGGAAATCACGTACAGGAGAGAAACCCCCCTCCTCTCTGTCTGCAGGCATTTTCTTTGTAGGGAGATGCTGCCTAGGCTGTTGACATGCGCACCCCATTTCCGTCCCTTTTTCTGGTTCTGACACCCTTTGACTCCCTGATCTCAATGTCTGCAGTCTGGTAATCAAAGACTGATGTAACTCTTCTAGTTTTATCTGTTCTTTAAGCTGACTAATTGTTTCTTTAAGTTCCTCTATTATAGGAGGACCCTTGGCCCCCTCTTCATCACTTTCTAGAGAAATAATGTCAATCTCCTTCTCTGGTGGAGTCTCTGAGATCTGTGTTCTAGAACTGACTTTCATTATTTCTTCTGTCTGGGCGATGGCCGCCATTATTTGTGGACAACTCTCCTTTCTATCCATCAAATCTTTAATTAAATTCCATTAAGAAAGGCTGTAACTGGAATTCTTTCCAGTTCAAAGACCTCATAATAATGCTCGAAAGCACTGCCAAGCCTTTTCCATCTTTTTGTATCAATCGTCCCTTTCTGCGGAAACCAAGGAGTAGTATCTTTTATAAAGTCAAAAAATTTAAATAAATCACCAATTTTAACCCTTACTCCTCGTGTCTTTAAAGCCTCTTTCAATTGTTTAACACAAATCTGATGCTGGCTTAATTCTGTCCCATTTTCAGGCGCTTTTACTCACCTTCAGTCTCGGCCCGGCAGGCTCCCGTGGTGGCTGAAGGATTTTTCTTTCACTTTGACTCGCACCTTTGGCGCCTTCTTCCTCACGGTATCCCTCATATCTGGGCCCCACATTGGGCGTCAGATGTCCCACCTTGCGGGAACTTCAACGTTGACCATGGAGGAGGGAATGGGAATTGGGGGGACAAGAGACACGAGGAATGGAGACAAGACAGCAGTCTGATCTGGTCTCGTTAATTGAGTAAAAGGCTACAGCTTATATAGGCCCGGGAAAGGGAAACAAGCCACAAGTGTTTCCCTGAGAACGATAAATGGCGGAAGCAAGCCGCAGGTGTTTCCCTGAGAACAATGACCGCAGAACAAACAGTTCCTGTGGAAAGTTAAAGAGCTCAGGCATTAAAGATCAAGACAATGGCCGGGCCTCATGGCTCCGGACAGGCAAGGTTATGGCCGGGCCTCATGGCACCGGACAGGTCCCAGTTTTTAATTTTGTAAAGCCAAGAGAGAGCCCTTGGGGAACTGCGTCTGTCTTAGGTTGTCAGGCATCAAGAGTCATCCTTACCCGTCATTGATCAATGGAATGCTTTCATAAAAGAAGAGCAAACCAATGTCTGTCTTAGGTTGGTATGTCTTGTGCCGATCTTACCCGTCATTGACTGCCAGTTCAGCACACAAGGGCAGGGGGTCTTATCATAACTACTCGTATGAGCCACCCTGTTCACACGTCTCAAGGCGGTGGTAATGGACCTGTATAGGCTTTGCCTGGATGGTTGCTTGATAAATGCCATGAGCTTGTTAACCTCCACAGGTCCCAGTGAGAGCAAGAGTAATAGGCTAACCAAGGGGCCTCCAAAGTGGTAAGAGATCAGGTCAAAGCCCGTTCAGCCAAAGAATCTAAAAGGGCTAAGCTGTATGGAGAGGTAGCCCCATATTGAGAAGCAGCCTTTTTTAATTCCTTTATGAGGGCGAATTTGAGCCCAACATAATTTCGGACACTCTCTCCCTGCTCATCTATGGTCTCGGTAACTGGGAAAGCACGTACAGGAGAGAAACCCCCCTCCTCTCTGTCTGCAGGCATTTTCTTTGTAGGGAGATGCTGCCTAGGCTGTTGACATGCGCACCCCATTTCCGTCCCTTTTTCTGGTTCTGACACCCTTTGACTCCCTGATCTCAATGTCTGCAGTCTGGTAATCAAAGACTGATGTAACTCTTCTAGTTTTATCTGTTCTTTAAGCTGACTAATTGTTTCTTTAAGTTCCTCTATTATAGGAGGACCCTTGGCCCCCTCTTCATCACTTTCTAGAGAAATAATGTCAATCTCCTTCTCTGGTGGAGTCTCTGAGATCTGTGTTCTAGAACTGACTTTCATTATTTCTTCTGTCTGGGCGATGGCCGCCATTATTTGTGGACAACTCTCCTTTCTATCCATCAAATCTTTAATTAAATTCCATTAAGAAAGGCTGTAACTGGAATTCTTTCCAGTTCAAAGACCTCATAATAATGCTCGAAAGCACTGCCAAGCCTTTTCCATCTTTTTGTATCAATCGTCCCTTTCTGCGGAAACCAAGGAGTAGTATCTTTTATAAAGTCAAAAAATTTAAATAAATCACCAATTTTAACCCTTACTCCTCGTGTCTTTAAAGCCTCTTTCAATTGTTTAACACAAATCTGATGCTGGCTTAATTCTGTCCCATTTTCAGGCGCTTTTACTCACCTTCAGTCTCGGCCCGGCAGGCTCCCGTGGTGGCTGAAGGATTTTTCTTTCACTTTGACTCGCACCTTTGGCGCCTTCTTCCTCACGGTATCCCTCATATCTGGGCCCCACATTGGGCGTCAGATGTCCCACCTTGCGGGAACTTCAACGTTGACCATGGAGGAGGGAATGGGAATTGGGGGGACAAGAGACACGAGGAATGGAGACAAGACAGCAGTCTGATCTGGTCTCGTTAATTGAGTAAAAGGCTACAGCTTATATAGGCCCGGGAAAGGGAAACAAGCCACAAGTGTTTCCCTGAGAACGATAAATGGCGGAAGCAAGCCGCAGGTGTTTCCCTGAGAACAATGACCGCAGAACAAACAGTTCCTGTGGAAAGTTAAAGAGCTCAGGCATTAAAGATCAAGACAATGGCCGGGCCTCATGGCTCCGGACAGGCAAGGTTATGGCCGGGCCTCATGGCACCGGACAGGTCCCAGTTTTTAATTTTGTAAAGCCAAGAGAGAGCCCTTGGGGAACTGCGTCTGTCTTAGGTTGTCAGGCATCAAGAGTCATCCTTACCCGTCATTGATCAATGGAATGCTTTCATAAAAGAAGAGCAAACCAATGTCTGTCTTAGGTTGGTATGTCTTGTGCCGATCTTACCCGTCATTGACTGCCAGTTCAGCACACAAGGGCAGGGGGTCTTATCATAACTACTCGTATGAGCCACCCTGTTCACACGTCTCAAGGCGGTGGTAATGGACCTGTATAGGCTTTGCCTGGATGGTTGCTTGATAAATGCCATGAGCTTGTTAACCTCCACAGGTCCCAGTGAGAGCAAGAGTAATAGGCTAACCAAGGGGCCTCCAAAGTGGTAAGAGATCAGGTCAAAGCCCGTTCAGCCAAAGAATCTAAAAGGGCTAAGCTGTATGGAGAGGTAGCCCCATATTGAGAAGCAGCCTTTTTTAATTCCTTTATGAGGGCGAATTTGAGCCCAACATAATTTCGGACACTCTCTCCCTGCTCATCTATGGTCTCGGTAACTGGGAAAGCACGTACAGGAGAGAAACCCCCCTCCTCTCTGTCTGCAGGCATTTTCTTTGTAGGGAGATGCTGCCTAGGCTGTTGAAATGCGCACCCCATTTCCGTCCCTTTTTCTGGTTCTGACACCCTTTGACTCCCTGATCTCAATGTCTGCAGTCTGGTAATCAAAGACTGATGTAACTCTTCTAGTTTTATCTGTTCTTTAAGCTGACTAATTGTTTCTTTAAGTTCCTCTATTATAGGAGGACCCTTGGCCCCTCTCCATCACTTTCTAGAGAAATAATGTCAATCTCCTTCTCTGGTGGAGTCTCTGAGATCTGTGTTCTAGAACTGACTTTCATTATTTCTTCTGTCTGGGCGATGGCCGCCATTATTTGTGGACAACTCTCCTTTCTATCCATCAAATCTTTAATTAAATTCCATTAAGAAAGGCTGTAACTGGAATTCTTTCCAGTTCAAAGACCTCATAATAATGCTCGAAAGCACTGCCAAGCCTTTTCCATCTTTTTGTATCAATCGTCCCTTTCTGCGGAAACCAAGGAGTAGTATCTTTTATAAAGTCAAAAAATTTAAATAAATCACCAATTTTAACCCTTACTCCTCGTGTCTTTAAAGCCTCTTTCAATTGTTTAACACAAATCTGATGCTGGCTTAATTCTGTCCCATTTTCAGGCGCTTTTACTCACCTTCAGTCTCGGCCCGGCAGGCTCCCGTGGTGGCTGAAGGATTTTTCTTTCACTTTGACTCGCACCTTTGGCGCCTTCTTCCTCACGGTATCCCTCATATCTGGGCCCCACATTGGGCGTCAGATGTCCCACCTTGCGGGAACTTCAACGTTGACCATGGAGGAGGGAATGGGAATTGGGGGGACAAGAGACACGAGGAATGGAGACAAGACAGCAGTCTGATCTGGTCTCGTTAATTGAGTAAAAGGCTACAGCTTATATAGGCCCGGGAAAGGGAAACAAGCCACAAGTGTTTCCCTGAGAACGATAAATGGCGGAAGCAAGCCGCAGGTGTTTCCCTGAGAACAATGACCGCAGAACAAACAGTTCCTGTGGAAAGTTAAAGAGCTCAGGCATTAAAGATCAAGACAATGGCCGGGCCTCATGGCTCCGGACAGGCAAGGTTATGGCCGGGCCTCATGGCACCGGACAGGTCCCAGTTTTTAATTTTGTAAAGCCAAGAGAGAGCCCTTGGGGAACTGCGTCTGTCTTAGGTTGTCAGGCATCAAGAGTCATCCTTACCCGTCATTGATCAATGGAATGCTTTCATAAAAGAAGAGCAAACCAATGTCTGTCTTAGGTTGGTATGTCTTGTGCCGATCTTACCCGTCATTGACTGCCAGTTCAGCACACAAGGGCAGGGGGTCTTATCATAACTACTCGTATGAGCCACCCTGTTCACACGTCTCAAGGCGGTGGTAATGGACCTGTATAGGCTTTGCCTGGATGGTTGCTTGATAAATGCCATGAGCTTGTTAACCTCCACAGGTCCCAGTGAGAGCAAGAGTAATAGGCTAACCAAGGGGCCTCCAAAGTGGTAAGAGATCAGGTCAAAGCCCGTTCAGCCAAAGAATCTAAAAGGGCTAAGCTGTATGGAGAGGTAGCCCCATATTGAGAAGCAGCCTTTTTTAATTCCTTTATGAGGGCGAATTTGAGCCCAACATAATTTCGGACACTCTCTCCCTGCTCATCTATGGTCTCGGTAACTGGGAAAGCACGTACAGGAGAGAAACCCCCCTCCTCTCTGTCTGCAGGCATTTTCTTTGTAGGGAGATGCTGCCTAGGCTGTTGACATGCGCACCCCATTTCCGTCCCTTTTTCTGGTTCTGACACCCTTTGACTCCCTGATCTCAATGTCTGCAGTCTGGTAATCAAAGACTGATGTAACTCTTCTAGTTTTATCTGTTCTTTAAGCTGACTAATTGTTTCTTTAAGTTCCTCTATTATAGGAGGACCCTTGGCCCCCTCTTCATCACTTTCTAGAGAAATAATGTCAATCTCCTTCTCTGGTGGAGTCTCTGAGATCTGTGTTCTAGAACTGACTTTCATTATTTCTTCTGTCTGGGCGATGGCCGCCATTATTTGTGGACAACTCTCCTTTCTATCCATCAAATCTTTAATTAAATTCCATTAAGAAAGGCTGTAACTGGAATTCTTTCCAGTTCAAAGACCTCATAATAATGCTCGAAAGCACTGCCAAGCCTTTTCCATCTTTTTGTATCAATCGTCCCTTTCTGCGGAAACCAAGGAGTAGTATCTTTTATAAAGTCAAAAAATTTAAATAAATCACCAATTTTAACCCTTACTCCTCGTGTCTTTAAAGCCTCTTTCAATTGTTTAACACAAATCTGATGCTGGCTTAATTCTGTCCCATTTTCAGGCGCTTTTACTCACCTTCAGTCTCGGCCCGGCAGGCTCCCGTGGTGGCTGAAGGATTTTTCTTTCACTTTGACTCGCACCTTTGGCGCCTTCTTCCTCACGGTATCCCTCATATCTGGGCCCCACATTGGGCGTCAGATGTCCCACCTTGCGGGAACTTCAACGTTGACCATGGAGGAGGGAATGGGAATTGGGGGGACAAGAGACACGAGGAATGGAGACAAGACAGCAGTCTGATCTGGTCTCGTTAATTGAGTAAAAGGCTACAGCTTATATAGGCCCGGGAAAGGGAAACAAGCCACAAGTGTTTCCCTGAGAACGATAAATGGCGGAAGCAAGCCGCAGGTGTTTCCCTGAGAACAATGGCTGCAGAACAGTTCTCATGGAAAGTTAAACTGCTCAAGCAATAAAGATTAAGGCAATGGCTGGGCCTCACACCTCTGGAGAGAGAAGGTTATGGCCGGGCACCATGGCACTGGACACCCCTGACTGAGGACCACAGGTCTGATGTGTTCAGAATTTGAGATCACATCGCATCTGTCACTCTTTAATATCATAGCTAAATATTTTCAATCTCCTTCTAGGATTGTCTTTCACAGTTCATTTTATTCCCTGTTTTTATAGAGATTCTCTAACAATATTAAAATAAATATCTTATATAGTATATTTTAGGTTTATTTGGAGTTTGATATTTTTAATGAGATGTATTTTAAACAGCACTACTAATGAAGGGAAAAATAAGCAGATGCATTTTTCAAAAATAGGTGACTTCATTAAAAATCTCTTATGTATGTCCTAGGTATCTAAGTACAAAATATTATCAAAGATGTCTTTGTTTTTGTAGTAAATTATGATCCAAAATTTTTTCTCATCAAAACACTATGCTGGTTTTTAAAAATCAATAATAAAAATAATTTAGCAATATTTAGAATAATATAAAGACAAAAGTGGAATGAACATACTATTCTATTAACAGAGAACAGATACAGTCACAAAACAAGTCTGTTACAGCTACTGTGTCAATTCATCTCATCAAAGGCCTTCCTCTTTTTTTAATTGACCCTCTATTTTACCAAGCATGATGTATCTCTATTGAGACTGATATCTCCTGATAACATGTCCAAGATACATTAGGCAAAGTTTCTTTATCTTGCTTCTAAAGAGGATTTTGGCTATAATACTTCCAAGATAAATTTGTTTGTTCTCCGGCAGTCTATGGTACATAGCAATATTCTTTATCAACACCATAATTAATGTACATTGCATCTTCTCCAGTCTTCCATATTAAGTGTCCAGTTTTCACAAGACTAAAAATTCCATGAGCTTGGTCAGGCACACGATAGTCCTCACAGTAACATCTTTCACACTTTAAACTCATACGACCAAAACCACACTGTCTTCGAAAAACACTATGAACTGGTCCTAGCTAAATGGCGATGAGTAAGTTGCAAATATATATACATGCCAATTTTGCCTTCCTTTCAGATTTCCTTCAATTGCTTTGCTCACTTACCGGTAGTTACATTTCTTCCCTAATATATTTAATGATCTTTACTAATATTTAGATTTTTTGAAAGCTGTAAATGCTGAGAACCAAAATCATCTGTGAGCCTGTACTGTTCTTGATTTTAATTTCTTCCTTAGATCTTCTGTTATCATAGCAAGAACTTCCATGTCAACCTCCACATAACAATAAAATACCAGATTTAACTTCGGTGAATTCCGTACCATCACCAAAAGTGGCAGGAGAGTGGAGTTCCAACGTTTCAAAAAGTATGTCACTGTCTTGCCATTTAAGTTTGGGAAAATGTGTGATGTTTGAGGCATACTGCACCTCGATCCATGATGGTAGAAGGAAAATGAGGATTTCTGCTCCCCTAAAGAGCTATACTTTTGGAAACTCACAGAGATAGTTCTTCCCTGTTCTATAGGGTCACAGTGAGTCAGAATCAACTATAAGGAAGTGAGGTTTTTGGTTGTTGTTTTTTCAATTTATCCAAGGCGGTATAGGGTATGAAGGGTAAGACACATGCACAAATTTACATCACACAGGAGTGTAGTGATCAAAGCTGAAGACATACTGTAAGAATCCCAGGATTAGAACAAGAAAACAAAATAGATGCTGGTAGTTGTGATTCATGGAATGCAGCAGCCTCTCCTCTTTATTGTAGCAAGAAGTGCCAAGTTGAAAGCTCTGTTTAAAAGAAGTGCTAATGATGTGTGAAAACTAGGCAAATGCTGGTCCTTGAAGTATGCCTTTGGCACAAACTCAAAGAGATGTTCATTGTTAGTGATTTCCTAAAGGCAGATTTGGGTAGTCTCACTGAACACCAGAGAAACAAAATCACACATTTGGATGTTACTTTTACCCTGAATCTCAACTAATAAAAGAATGATATAACTTTGTGGATTTTCCTATATAAATATTTTTCATGTGTATAGTTAGTCTTCCAAATATATTATATGGACTGATTTTCTACTGTATAAGTATTGCATATTAAATTTAATACATCTATCATTCCTTGGGCATTTAATGCATGTTACGGTTTGGATTGTCTCCCACAAAAATAGGGTTAAAGAATGTTGGCCTCTAAAAACTCCATTGCATTTATATTTGTAATCCCATTTAGCAATGGTTTTCTGGTTTTATTGTTGAGTCAAGAGATATGTATGGAATAGTTTCAATCTCTCTATTTCACTTTAATGATCGCAAAATAAGTTTACTTATCATTAAACTTACAAAAAAAAAAAAAAGAGAACCAAGTACCGTGAGTGAAGATACCACATTTCCTAAGAGGCTTATAAACACCTACAGACAACCCAAGAGAAGACGCGTCCCTCAGCAGTGGTATGCAGTATGACACGATCACTTAAATAGGACACAGAAGCCAAATTTGTCATAACTATCCAACTTGCGCAATGTATCTTGCCACTGTATTAGAAATGGGTGACACGAGACATTTTATTAGAAGATGAAAGTAGAAAGTTTGGGGTAAATGACATTACATAATCAAAGCTTACTTTTTTGTTTAGAACCAAAACTTTAAAATTAAATGACCATCTTGTAATGTACAAAAAATCCCCACCTTGATATTAAGTTTGCAAATGTAATTGTAGCATTTGTACCTTGTTGCATTCACGAGACACACCTTAAACATCATATTGCCACCATGGGATCCAAAAGACAGACTTCCTCACATACTGTGACACAGAAGAATGATATTAGTATGACCTATTTCCAACCAGGTCTGTCTCTGCTTGCGGGTGTGACCAATTTCAGGATGGCAGTGCCGAGCAGGAAGCACAGCAGAGAGCGGAAGGTTTAGATACGAGGGAGTCGCCGAGGTGGATACAATCATAAATCTTCTTAAATATGCTCCTAAGGTCACTTAAGCCACTTTAGGTGCTCTTCTGGTCGTCTGCTAAAAGTGAACCCTTACTGACTTGCACAGATTAATTCCTTACGTGATTGCACACTATCTACAAACAATAGACGTGGAGTCATCAATAAAATTTAAAATAATATCCCCTGGCAATGTCAGACACAGCTCTGCTAGAATAATATGTACCTTAATACAGCAGTCGGACATTGAAGTAGTAAGTAAATGTTAGTCTGCCTGTGAGCAGATCAGTACTCTTGGTACAACTGCCCTCTGCTTGGCCACACCATGTAATTTCTGCCTGAACCCCTTGGGTTGCAGGTGTATTTGAGATAGAGCCTAGTTCACCTACTTGGGTTTCCACATTACATCCCTCTGGGTTGACCTTTAGAGTATGTTGTGTGCTTTGAGATTCAGGGTTCAATGTCTGTAACCCACGGCCTATGTCGCAGTCCCAGGCATACTCTTCCCTTGGGGCCTTGGAAGGTGTTGTTAATCAGTTATTGCCCTGCTAGGAGGCTGGTTCTTCCTAATTTCTGCCAAGAGAAATGAATTTGTATACAAGACATGTGCGTTCCCCTCCCGCATTCTTAACTTGAATTTAAAACCTTGTCATTAAATATCCTGTTTTATTATTTATTATTATTATTTGTGAAACCCTTTGACCAGAGACTGACTCTCCCATGAATTTCTCCTGCCTTCTGCAAACAACGACTCTCAATTTCACTCTCATAATGGCTCAGTGTTTGTGCTTGTTCTGATCACCGGACCTGTAGTTTCTTGTTGAATTCCACATCTTTAAAATTTTTATTTTATTGGGGGCTCTTACAGCTCTTATCAAAATCCCTACCTATGTCCACATGAACACATCTGTACATATGTTGTCATCATATTTATCAAGGCATTTTCTTTCTACTTGATCCCCTGGCATCAACTCTCATTTTTACCCTCCCTTCTCCACGCTCCCTCCCTCATGCCTTTGATAATTTATAAATTATTCTTTTTTTCATGTCTTACACTGACCGCTGTGTCATTTCACCCACTTTTATGCTGTCTATCCCCCTGGGATGGGGCCATACTTTGATCATTGTGATCGGTTCCATATTATTTCCTGCCCCGAGGAGTTTATCTGTACTTGGTTCCCTGTGTTGCAAGCTCTTGTCTGTACCAGTGTACATGTTCTGGTCTAGCCAGATTTGTATGCTAGAATTTGGGTCATGGGATTGGGATTTTGGGGGACAGGAGAAAGAAGCATTAAAGAATTAGAGGAATTTTGTATGTTTCCTTGGTGCTATACTGCACCCTGACAAGTTTTCTCTTCCTTGTAGCCCCTGCTAACAGAGGGTGTCCAAATTGACTACTGATGAGCTTTAATACTCTTTGAGCTTGATCTGTTTTTTTGTTTTGTTTTGTTTAACATTTTCAGTTTCATTTTGTTTTCCAATTGTGGCTTTTCTCTGTTGCATTTTGTTATTGTTGGTAGCATTCTTTGCTTTCTGTTACTTATCTTTTCATGTTTCCTGGTATATGAAACCCTGGTGAGGTGAATCTATAAAGACAAGAACTAGAAGAGGGTTCATGCTGGGGAAAGCAGGGGAGGGGAGCGGTGGGGAGCTGATGTCAAGGAGAATCACAATGAGTATGCATTTTAAAGATTGTAATGGTGATTGTACAATGATGTAACTGAAATATGGAATGGTATGGTGTTTGGATTATGTCCTAATAAAATGGTTTGGGGAAAAATAAGTAAACCATTAGTCACTCCATATTTCTCTACATTGAGGGGAAAACAATATTATATATATTTTAAGTAGTAGAAGGCTGACATCCTAAATCATGTTCTTTTATAAACCATAATTTTATACATAATCATAATAAACCATCCCACCTTTAAAAGTTGTAGAAAGGCTTTGTAATCAATGTTTGTACTAATTGCTGTGACGTGTAGCAATGGAAAACAGTTGCAAGTAGGACTAAAATTTCACTAGTAACTTTTGCTTTACACTCCAAGAACAAAGCAGCCACACTGGGCTAGGGCAGGATGACTTGGCGACCTGGAGAACATCAATTCCACTCTCCTGTGACTCGGAAACTGTTTACTAATGTCTTGAAAAAATAACTAATTATGTTTATTTAGACTTCTTAAGATTGATTTTGTTAATTCCATAGTCACTGACAGGAAGGAATTGTCCATATGACCTTAATTTTCTCATCTAATATCTGTAACCGCAAAATACCATTTTCTTCTCAGACATAATATGTGATGAAAGTTATTTTTTGTGTTTGGCTAACAGAAAGTATTCAATTGCTTAAAACTTGCTCGCTGTTTAGAAATAAGCTAGTCGTAGACAAGGGCCCCACTTATGAACAGCGTCAGCTTCGCAAACAGAGGGACTCTGTTGGCAGCCCAACAAGAAGTGGCAATGGACTCGGTCTGTAAAAGAAACCATTTTAAAGAGGATAATAAGCAGTCCAAGTAAAAAGAAAATAATTTAAGAGTTTGTTTCCAATCTATTCCAATAAATTAAAAAATGGAAAAGCTAAGAATTTACTGAAGTGAAGCAGAAACATTAGTAACCGTCTAAACTGGGATGGCAACGGGCATGTCTCAATGTTGTCAGACCGCCCCGTGAACATTTGACAGCACACTCTCCCCTTAGTCATTCGGAGCTTCCTCAGAGCATTGGCTGAGAAATCACGTGACCAGAGTGCTTTCATATTAATTTATCTGTCTCACCGTGGATCAATAATTAGGGAAACAGAGATGCAAGTATTAAAAACATTCAGTTAGTAGGAGGAGTTATTATTTTGATTTGCCTTTTAAAAATCAAAATTATATATTTCTAAAATACAAACCTCTCAAAATAAAATTTTATGCTCTGGCATCACCTAGCTGTGCTGAATACAGCCCACGCTCATCATAAAACGCAGCACCTCCCATGACAAGAAATCATACTTAAAAAAACAAACACTAAAGACCAACCTGTTTCTAAAATCATCTGCGTGGAGTCCAAGCATAACAGAAGAGAGTTACAGGTACACCTAATACTCTCAGAGTCCGATGTCTTGTACATTCTCCTTGGAATTAATCATTTGGTTCTTTTTTTAAATGACTACACAAGAGTTGACAAATGGATTTAAAACCTTTTTCTCAGGCAAAGGCCTTGGCTGTGGCAGTGCCATGTACGCACATACACAGGGGTTGTAATGGTCCCCCAGTCTTCACGGAGCAACCCGAGAGTGGGCAGCACCCAAGAGACGACTGGAGCCGCCTTGGGAGTACATCTTGTAGGGCAACCTTGTTCCAGCCACTGAAGTCTAAGGCTCTGCAAGTACAAACTCCAACGAGGGAGGTTATGGGAGCGCCTCAGGAGCAGAGGGCAGACCCTCCTGGAGTGGAGAGGTAGATGAAGGTGAGCTGAGAATATCAGTAAGATTTCAGAGTTTGGGCAGTGGCAGGATTCAGGCACCACCTTAGGAAGGATCAGCTCACGTCGTAAGGGTACATATTAATTGGGCAAGGACCAACTCCTCACCTCAATTTGTTTACCTTTATGATCCGGATCAGCTAGCCTAATTGAAAGCAAATTACAGCCAAAATCTATTAGTTGGGATGTTTACCTGATAAAGTCAAAATATACTCTTAAGTATGTAATCATCTGAAATACGCAGAGATGAACATCATGTTTTTTAATTACTTCAAATTGATTGTTAAAATGAAATTCTAAATTATCTTAATATCTATGTGCCAGATTTAAATCCCTAGCAGTGCTGTTAACATCATATGGCATAAAAGGAATCAGAAATAGACTTTGGGTCTACCTCCCCACACACAGAAGTCAAAGGGGGAAACTGCAGCGGTATCTCTGCCACCTTCATAAGACTTTGAGCCGGACATGTCTGTATCTGTGTCATCACAGGCTTCAAGGCACACTGATTCTAACTTACTGACTTATTAGGTATGCCTCATTAAAACCTGGGCACTACCTTTTATATTCATTATCTAGCACTATTCCAGTCTCCAAGTTTACTATTAAGGCCTTTCGTATAAATTATTTCTGTGATCCTTACATATTTGTACCGGATTGCTCTAATTTGTATTGTGTGAAATATTAGTGATCAGATGTCCCTACCTGCTGATGAGGAAAGTATAGTATGATCAGCTCTCCCTAAACGGAAAAATTGTTAATAAATATTGCATTTGCACACAGTAGCTTGAAAATCTAAAAAGAAATGTGAAGCCTCGTCATCGGTGTCGAGAGTAAAACTGTATCATAAGGAGGTTCAAACTGACCTTTGGGAAACTTTGTCTTATGTTCCATGCATTTATTGATCACCATATTTTGATAACAATTATATTTTTAAAAAGAAGTGGATTTATCATCTACATTTCTTCTCTTAACTTAGTTTGGCTTTCCTGCCAATAGATCCCTTACAACTTTTGCCATTTCTGGTCTCATTTTGCCCATTGACCGCAGGCACTTCCACGCAGCTTGGCTGCCAACTGTGTAACTTGACCCAGTTGCTCAGAAGATGCTCCAGACTGCTGTCTGACTCTTTCTTCTGTCCTGTATTCTGCTTGCAAGGCTCATTTTCAAGCTTAACCTCTATCAAAGAACTCTGCAGAAGAGAAGAGATGCTTCGGTGAAGGAGCAGTGATGGGTAATAACTTTTCTGATATCTGTTGTTCAGAAAAGTCAATTATTACAGTTGGGAAAAACTTACTTACAAATCCTCCAGCACATGAAGTCCATAGTCTTTGCCTGGATGTTTATTCCTCACAAACATTGGGTTAAGAACTGGTAGTTCATTGCTTTGGGTGAGAAATAATGTACAAATATTCCCAGTGTAAGCCCCTCTCTGGATGGGCCTGATGTTTCAAAATGTCATCAATAGTCCACAACTGGTCAGTAAGGTGCCACAGCTGGGAGCGAGTCCTTAGGTTCAAGAACGGCTAGAAATTTCTGGGGGCTGCTCTCTACCATGAAGAGGTACAAAGCCAATATTTGACAAGCTTATAGGAATAATAAAATTGAGAAATTGGAAACACTCCGGATTTTCAAAGTACCACCACCTTAGGCCTGACATGTTATCTTCAACAGAAATGTGCAATTCCTTATGACTGTAGTGATCCAGCAGATCTACAGGGAACACGAGCATCTTAGATGCACCCAAGAGCTGTCAGAGACCTGGAAGGGTTGCAGAGCCAAAGGAACGAATGAAGCTTGGTGACTCATAGGTGTCAGGGAGGGTGCCTGCCTCCCCTTTTTCCAAGTGGTCAGACTCCTTGTCCACGAGCCTGCCACAGCCCACTGAGCCCCCTGCGGGTTTACCAGTGAAACTCTTAGAGATATAAAATCAATTAAATAAGTGAGTGAAGGAGCGATGGGAGAAGATTGATGCCAAGCTACGGGAAGAGCTCTAAGGAATTAAGAAGCAGAAACTGAAGAACTGGAATATCTCCCCAGAGTCCACAGAGAGATAGAAAGCCCTCCTGTAAAGTCACGAGCCTTAATCAGATTTCTAGTGTCCTAAACCATGAGAAAATAACTGTTTGTTAAAGCCATTCACTTGTGGTATATCAGTTATATCATCATTAGATAAGGAAGATATCTCCAACTTTCAATATTACTAGAATACCAAGAATTTCAAAAGAAAATTGTTGTCTTTTTTCAAAACCCATAATTACTTTCTTAGGATAAATTTTGATGCTTAGAAGTCAAAATTTTAAAGATAATATAATTTTATAAACTCTATTTCAAAATTGATAAATCATATTTGAGGAATACTCAAACATTGTCATTATTCTTCAATTTTAGAATATAATTTTAATAAACATACATATGTCTGTGAATGTTATTTATTGTCTTATCATAAATAACCTTGGTTTCTATAATCTATAAATGAAAGGAACTCCTCTCAGAGCCATAGATCCACAGCCTGTGACTATCTCAAGATTTGTTTGAAATTTCTGTAAGCATTGGGCTGATAACTTCAAGTACAGAAATGCAAGACAAGCGGCTGCTCTCAGGACAAAGATGAGGCTTCCTGCCTGAGTGCCGAGTTGTAGTTTTGAACCCACAGTGGCATTCTCCCCTGTCCTGCAGGATTCCTGTACGTGAGAACCACCTTGGAGGCAGTAAAGTCGGGCTTTCTTTAGCTTCTTACACCCGCTCAGCCACAACACTCCTTGAACGCCAACACGTCTCCCGCTGTCTCTCGCCGGGCCTCCAGCCCTTTCCTCGCACCTAGATGGCTCAAATTCCCTCCGGTGTGGCTGATTTTCTCTCCTGATCTAGTTTCTAAAATAGATTCATTAATAAGAACTCTTCATGTTAGTTGTCAGAGTCAGTTCTGACACAGGGGACCTCTTATGCCCATATGTGAGCTGTCCTTTAAAGCCTCAGGGCTGTGATCTGACAGAAGTTGATCACCAGACTTATACTGGGAGGCTTCTCACATGTGTTTAAAATGGTAACTTTTTAGCCAAAATTTGAATGCTTACCTGTTCTCACTCCCCAAAAAGGCTTGAATAAGGATCATTGGCATTATGCCTGCTAAGAGAATAAATTTGTGTCCAATCTATTGTGACAAATTTATTAACACTCATTGCAAAATTGTGTGACGAGGTCTTTTTCAAGTATCCATTGATTTTCTGTACAAGTCACGATTAAATGGAGTGAAGAAGTTAGTTCTAGAGATTTGATCTCATGCTACTAATCTAGTGATTTGCATTCAACCTAATTGACATTTATACATTGTTAAGCTGGTTTCAGGACAAGTTTTACAGTTCTACATTTTAAACAAGGTGTTAGATGTCCCAGAGTTAAATATGAAGAATGATATAGCAGAAAGAATAAGGAGGAGACAAGAAGGATATTGAAAGAGCCGCTGTCTTTTTCTGTTCCCCGAGAGACTGTGTTTCTGTAAACCTGGCGGTTCCATGGAAGGTATAGACAATTCAACTGACAGCATATTTTAATATCTTTTATCTTATCTCTTCTTGTTTTTAACTTGCGTTAAAATTTTCAAGGTTTACGCCAACGTTTCCATTTTCATCATAGCTTCTTAGTCCTCATTTACCTTTGTAAATATGAGAGAAAATCTTGCTGTGCAAAGAACATTACCTCCAGGATCTCTTCCATGTCAATTATCTCCCTCACAAACAAGATTGGCAGTGACTGCAGCATTTGGTTCAGTATAAAAACTGGGAATTATGGTGGTGGTGAAGAATACTGATGGTAGGTAGCGTGGACTTCTAGAAGTAAAAATAAATCTGCTGAAAACCCAAAACAACGAAGATGTCTCTTTGAAGACTGTGTCAGGCCAAGTGGACTAGAGAAACAGAACCAGGGATGCTCATACATGAGAGAGAGAGAGAGAGGGAGAGAGAGAGAGAGAGAGAGAGAGAGAGAGAGAGAGAGAGAGAGAGAGAGAGAGAGCGCTTTATGTCAGGAAGTAATGACATACCAGGAAAACATCCCAGCTCCATCCACATCAAGGCTCTAAGTCCTCTACTAGCCCATGAGTCACTCTTCAGACTCATGAAGCCACATGCAATGATGCAGCATGCAGGAAGATCACTGGCCAGTCAGTGCAAATTTTGTGCATCCATTAGGGCTCGCACAGGTTTCAGTCTGGCTCGTCAACAGGAAGGTGAAGGCAGAGAGTGGTCTGCCTCCAGAGAGCCATTTATTTCTGTGTCACCTCCAAATGAGGTCATCAAGGTTAAGCTCCACCCACATCTTCTTCCAGGTGCGATGTTGGCACGAAAAACCTAACTATGATAAGGCCAGGGTGCACCTGACCCAAGGCATGTATTTTGATTGCCTCGGAGGCATACAAAAGGTGTTCATTGACAAGAAGGGGCATAGAAGAATTGATGTCTTTGCATTCTGATTTTGGTGAAGAATATTGAATGTACCCTTGGCTACCAGAAGAGATAATGAATCTGTTCTGGGAAAAGAAACACCGGAGAGTGCTTTAGAAGGGATAATGGCATGTCTTTGTCTCACTTCCCTTGGATGTGTTACCAAGAGGAACAAGTTCTCGCAGAAGGATCCTAAGTTTGGTACTCCAGAGTTCCACAGAGACCCTCAGTGAGAGGGATGCACACAGGAATTCTAACGGTGGGAGGCAACAGGACAATGATTAGGAGGATGGTATAGAGCTAGGGGTATTTGTATTTCACATTGTTTACATGATGAGGAACCAACAGGAAGGCACCACCAACAGTATGTGAATAACAATACAGATCTGTTTTTTTAAAAAGAAATCTTGCAATGGTATATTGAGAGAAAATGAATATTCCTTAACAGAAATAAATCATAATTCTTAAAAATTATTTTCTTCTTTTGTATTCTTTTCCTAAATTTAAGTAGATTAGCTTATGCAAGTAATCAAGTTATATTTTTCTATCCTAAAATTCTGTATAACTTGTCTGATAATAGTAAAATCAAAAGAAACAATTTAATAATGAAGTAGTAAATGTGTGGGTTTTGAAGAAGAGTCAGATAGTTTATTTCTGCTACTAAATTTGACTCAGTTTGCAGTTGTTATATGAACTAGTGAATTAAATGTCCCAATTGAGGATTCTGGGTGCTATTGTCAGAGATTTCTCGTTTCTCCATCTGTAATAGAACAGAGTAATTGCTGCCACTTACCACGCTGAATTTGCATAGGGATTAATGAGTCACATAGAAGAAGGCAAATGGAAAGTCTAAAAGAGGCAATTTACTCTGAGTAAAGTGATTACCCATTTTATGTTAAATGTGCATTTCCAGAGAACCAGTCATCTGAGTGTCTTCTGAAGTAATAAGAACTCAACTTTTGTCGATTTCCTCAGAGGCTCAGGAAGGCTTGCTCCATGATAACTTTTGAAGCTGTGATTCACAAACATCTGATGGTTATAAATCATTTAAGGGACTTAAAAGTAGGATCCACAACCTACTCTCGTATTTTACGTGCTATTTTCTTATCTATTTTCTTCTACAAAAATAGGAAGACATCCAGGAAAACCTTAAGTTAAGAATTGAATACTGAGGACATTCGTTCATAGTTGCTTATTAATTAGCAAAATCAGCTTCCGTGGACTAAGGCTTTTTTCTTCCCACCCAAGACGATTTGATCTCTCCTTAGGGAGCATGGACACCATGCTTCAGGGAGAGTGAATAGTTGATCCAGAAAAAAGTGGTTTATAGATCCACATTATCCCTTTCATAAACAAAGTTTAAATCTATGACCAAATGACTGTGTAATGGATACAAGGAAAATATTGAATTATCTTAGTGGTTTTCTATATTTTTTAGCATTTAGTGGAAAACCAGTATTTTATTTTTTTTGTAATTAACCTAATTATAGGAGAAAAAATATGAAATTAAGCATTAGGTTATTTCTTAGAAATCTAACGTAATTTGGCATTGGCTATATGAATTATGAGAAAATATTTCTGGATTTGGGAAGGGGTTTGAGGAAACATGAGAAAACATGCTCTCTTGTACTAGGAGACAGCAGCATTTTAAAAATACATTTATTAGGATGCTTTGGGCTAATTATCTATTTGGGATGCTTATGTATTAGGTTTCTTTGAGTTGAAAATATCTGAGTACCTAAGACCACCATAAGATGAACCGAGACAGAGAGAGTTGTTGACTTATTTCACATATATAATTCTAACTTTAAACATCATGTTTGGAGGCAGTATGTTTCAGCCCCATGATCAGTCCTTTCACTCCGCGGTCCTCGGCACGCTGGTATGCCCTCACACAGCGGGCCTGTGGCATACCGGCATCGGCCATGCGGTCTTCACGGACGATGTCTATCTTCTGTGAAAGAAAGCAAGCAGAAGCTGTGACAAGAGCGCTCTGCCGATGTGCTTTCATTTGAGCAAAGAGGAAATGCTTGCAAGAATCCTCCCATTTTTTTCTCCTGGCAGATAATTGGGTCATAGATGTAGTTCTGTGCAATTACTGATAAAGGAGACCACAATGGCATGCATTGGCTCACAATATGGATTCAGTTAGTGGGGCTCAGCACATTACTACTCAAAATTTCTGATGCTTTATTACTGTAATGCAGTGAATTATTTATTATGGCTCTTCAAGCCACAGTCTTGGCTACTGCTGTCAAATCACCTTCATTTGCCTAATGGGTCTTCCTAAGAAGGTGGTAGACTGAATGCATTAGGTAACTCAACTGTGAGGAACTGTTACCAGGGCTCACTGGGATTACCATCCTGCTGGGTATAAATCCATCCACCATCCCAGAAGCAGGAGGGCGTGATGTTAATATCCACAAGCAGCCAGAACCAGGAATAGAGTGCACCTTTGTTCCTGAGTCCCTGCCCATTAAACCTCCAGGATCCAGGAGACAGCTTTGACCGGAGTGGTGGAGAAGCAGTAACAGCAGGACAGCAGAGGGGTGGACTTCCTAGTCAGCCAAGCAAGTAAAGCTGAAAGACTTGCAATAAGAAGCTGGCATAAGGAGCGGGGTGTCCCAAGGCGCTTATTCGGGAAGTTGGGTTTGCCAAGTAACAGAGCTGGAGATGAGTGCCAGCAGGTGGAGACTCATGGCGGAGTGGTATGTCCTGTTAGCATTTACTGGCAGCCCTAAAAGAACTTTATATCACCTGTGACTTCTGTGCTGCCATTTCAGTGACTTCTAGAAAGTCTAAACTCCCTGTCATAGAGTCAATTCCAAATAATAGTGATCCTGTGATGAAGAAGTTTTTGGTAATGTTGGTTGAAATAAAATGTCTTTTAGCTGAGATCAGTTCACGGTTTTAAAGTTTTAGTGAATTAGTTTTTATATGTCTTATTTTATTTCTTCTTTGTAAGATTGTATATATTCTCTTTGAAAGGTGAGAGGCAGTTAAGTAACCTCCTTTAATATTCCTCTACTATTCATTTCTCTGTAAATCCCATCAAATGATTGTTTGGCATCATGCATATAGGGTAAGAGAAACACGACTAGAGGGGATTGGGTGATTTTAGTGGCTCCCCCCCCACCCCTGGATGTAAGAATGAGCCCTTTCAGAAGCAAGAACAGAGAAAATTCCTTGCTCCAACAAGGAAGAAGAACCACAGTTGGACCATGTGAAAGATCCTTGCCTGAGTAGCAGCAATAAGAGGCACCAAGATTATCAAGGGACAAGGCAGGGGTGCCACAGAGCTGCGGGGCGGTGGCCCCGAAACAATGAGACAGAGAGGTGGACCAGCAGGTAGGATTCCTGGCCCAAGCAGGCAGAGGCTAAGGGACCACATGCCCCGTTGACTGAGAACTAGAGAGACCAGGCTGCTGGCTGAGAATATATTTAAGCAAAAAAAAGGGGGAGACATTTCTACCCTCAGCCGTCTAGAATTCAGCTTTGGGTCATGCTAACAGAGAGCAATGCTACAGGAGGTCGCATGCCACCTCTCAGGCATTTCATTCTTTTTTCAATTAGTTTAAGAAGCAACTTTTCAGTGAACAACCATGGCCTTGGTAGCACACCCAATTTCTCTCTCTCTCTCTCTCTCTCTCTCTCTCTCTCTCTCTCTCTCTCTCTCTCTCTCTCTCTCTCTCTCTCTTTCTCTCACAGAGTCTTATGAACAATATATGAACAGATATGAAAAAGTTTCATATTCTGCAACACCGTGGGATGACCTAATTAGTGTCCTATAATTCACATCTACGTCTGATTTGACCTCTGTTGCACGGACTACGCAGACACTCCAAGAAAGTTCACAATTGAAAGGTTTATTAAAGGCACTAACAAGTTGCAATGCCAGTGAGAAATGCCCAGGGCAGTTGTTTGCCAGTACATGTTCTAAGGTTCCAAGTCTGCTAATAAATGCCCAAAGGGCATACCACTCTGCCGTAAGCCTCGATCCCATGGCGCTCAGTTCCACTTTGGTGGCGCAGCGAGCTCAGCTCCCTGCATGAAGTGCCCAGAGGAATTCCACTTCGCCAAGTCAGCCTCCTGCAGAAAAGCACATGTCTTCATTTGCTCCATGGGCTGGGAAGTCCATCATTCCGGCCCATGCTTTGACTCTCGGATCTGCTCCACTCCTCAGGCAGTATGCTGTCATCTAGATCCAAGAGGTCCACTGCACCGGGCTTTTTGGAGAGCTCATTTTATACACAGTAGAATGGCACTCCAGGGAATCCTGATCCTAATTACTCATGGCTACTTCTATCTGTATCTTCCCCCACCCTCTTCACAGACCCATGCAGGGAAAAGCCATTTGGTGGGAGTTAGAAACTTGAGCTTGAAGAGCCACATTAAGTAATTCACTTCCCCTGCACACCGTAATTGTTCAAAGGAAGAAAGAATCGTGTAGGCTGGAGATGGCCCTTAAAGGCGGCTTTTAATAAAACTAGGAACGTAAGCAGACGCAAATGGTTACACAAATAGTCGCTCTCACTTAGGAGACTAGCAACAATCAAAGACAGACATGACAAAATTATAAGGAAATACTGTTGCCTTAGTGATGCGGCATTGTGCTAACCCTAAGTGGGAGCAAAGAAAGCACTGTCTATTGAACAGACAGTGAGGATGTGGAGTTGGACAAAAGCTTGCAATTAGCTTCAAGGGCTATTAAAACTCTGTGCATTCTAAGTTCTTGTTCTGCAGAAGGCTGCGGATGACAGCAAAAGCCCAGAGTCCTTTGGCAGCATCCTCATGTGGATTAAGCCTCTGACGCCGACAAAAATAGGAATAGATTCATTGTCGGACAGAGGGCATTGGAAAGTAGGTTAAGGCTGACATACAAGTATTTGAGTTAAAATTTAACACCGTATCATATATTCTCCCTTTTGACCCAACTTAAATTTATTATTTTATTTTCTGCTATTTTTTTGGATTAGAATTTTGGGGAGGGTTGTTTGCTTTCCTTATATGAAGTCTAGGATAGGTAAATCTACAGAGCAAATACCTAGATTTATAGTTTTTTTGGACGACAGAAGGCGCATATAGGAGTAAATCGAGAGCCAGTAATAATGAGTGCAAGAATGAAGCAAATTTTCTAAGATTGATTGTGACAAAAACTATAATATGTTTAAACCATTGAGATGTATGGTATAGAAAGTATATGTCAATAAAACTAAAAATATATATGATTACCAAAAAGAGTCCACTGGTGAAGAAGCATTAGCAGAGAAACGCTCAGGAAGCACTAAGCAAAAGGTCCAACAAAAGGAGGGAGCATATTTGCCCTCTGCCTGCCTTTTCGTCTCCATAGAGTGATTAGCATCAAAGAGCAAGGATGGAAGGGTGACTTTAGACCTGAATAAGCAGCTGCTCAATCCTGTTGATATTTTGTCTATCAACATCCAAGCACTCCTTGTGACCAGTCAGTATCTAAACATCACCTGCTATACAGTATCAATAGCAAGTATATGTTTCATCTAACAGGAGGAAATGGTGCCTCATGCAAAGAAAGACTCACAACTTGATCTCCATAAGGGTAAACAGTACACCTCAACATCAATTGTATGATCCCTGGGCCACAGTCACAGTTTCCAACTCTCGGCAATGTCTACTGATGCTAATCTAGTCCCAGGCAAATAAAAATTATCTGTGAACTAAAATCTAAATCATAAAGTTATTCAAAATAAAAAATTCTTAGATAAAATAAATGTGAAAGGGAAAACTGATTATGTAGTGAATTATATTTTAATAGGCAACTAGTATACTTTTCTAAAATATATAATTTTAGTTAAAATCAGGGAAAGGAAAACTAGGATATAAATACTTGCTTTCATAATTCTTTATTCACAAATCTTCACTTCTTATGTAATATCCTCTCTTTCAAAAGAATTCCTATTTTCCAGAGAAAAGAGCTCCTGTCGTAAAGGTATAAGATTTGAGGAACAAAATTTATTAAAATATCACATGATATAAAGTAAATATCCACAAGATTCATATTGATATAACTAAATGGTTTAATAAAGCATTGAATAGTGAGTAATAGATAAGTCTACATTGTAGAAGAATTCCAAATAATTTACTTAAATAATTCATCCTCAAGAATGTGGGCAATAAATCCCTATGCATTAAGTGTGGACTGCACATAGGGACATTGCCCTAAGGAGTGAAAGTATGGTAAGGGAGAAAGAGAATAATTTAATGGTAAAAAAAACCTGGCAAACATTACCTCATCCAATTAATCAAGGTTAGCATTAACAGTGAAAACACACTGATAGTGTGGGCCCTTGCTATGGTGGGTTGAAAATTGTAAATTACTTGTTTGGTTGTATTCCAAAAATTATAACCACAGTTTATTCATGAAAAAATAATCACACAAAAATCCATTGAAGGGAATTCTACAAGACACTTGACCAATATTCTTCAAAAAACTGTCAAAGTCCTCAAAACAGGAAAAGTCTAGGCAACTGTCATAATCAGGAAGAACTTTAAGAGACATGAAAAGTATAACAGTGGGTCATGACCCCTTTAGAGGTCGAACAACCATTTCACAGGGGTCGCCCAATTCATAACAGTAGCAAAATTACAGTTATGAAGTAGCAATGAAAATGATTTTATGGTTGGGGGGGTCACCACAACATGAGGAACTGTAGGAAAGGGTTGCAGTCTTAGGAAGTTTGAGAACCACTGAAGTATAATGTGAATGGGATTCTGGAACAGGAGAAAAGTATTTGATATGAACTATTTTACCAAGTTGTTATGCTAATTAAAGTGAACCTGTGTGGTTGGGAATTTTATATTGCTGCAATATTTCTCTAAATCTATAACATTTCTATCAAATATGTAAAATTTCTATAAATCTAAATATTGCAAATCAAGTTGAAGAAAAAAATTACTTAAAAAATTATCCACATTTTAGCATGTATTCTAAAAGACATGTTTAACTTACTGACTCCTGATTAGCTCATAATTCTTAGTGTTTACAAGTGAGTTTTTGGTAAATTATCTTCAGAATATTAAATATATCTTGGACATGATGCCATAAAAAGTTGTCTAAAGTAGTGAAACAAATACACAAGTAGAAACATTATGACATTAAACAAAGGAGGACACTTGTCTGCTGACTTAGAGTTTATATAAGAGTTTCATGTACGTTTTAAAGCAGTTTTTAAATGATGAAATTGAGATTCAGAATAAATAATTTTCATATTGTAAGATATCCATTATATGGTCTGGTTTGAAATGGAAGTAAAGTCTACTGACACTATCTTATTTTCTTTATCACTTGTAGTTTATAAATTTAGGTCATTATTTACCTATCAGTTAATTGTGGCAATTAAGATCATGAGGTAATTTGGCAATTAAAATCATGAGATGATATATGAGGGATGTTTTGTAAGGAATAATCTAAATTAATCAGCTAACTTCTTTCTATTTCATCAAGGTGAAAAGGCCTCACATCTCACATTTTGATTTCCCTTCCCTCTTCTGAAGCCCCAAGTCTTCTTGCGGGTCACCCTCCCTGAGAGCAATTACGAACAGCGATGGCACATTTTATTATCCACCTGTCAGCCTGTTCCATGGACCCGCTGCTGCCAATGGAGTCGTCCTATACAGAGAGACCCCTCAGTTTGGTTGCATTTGTCCGTTTTCCTTTCAAGTCTGAAAATTAAAGTGCGTATAGTAGGACTTAACAAGCCACTTACGAGAGCTGAATTGACTAAAACCAAGGCCAGTTCAACTCATTGCCATCAAGCCTCCGCTGACTCATGGGGACCCTGAGACTGTTTGCTGGAGTAGAAAGTCCAGTCGTTCTCCAGCAGAGTTGCCGAGGGTTTGGAACTACCAACCTTGTGAATCTCAGCCCATTGTTTAGCCACGGCACTATCAAGGTTGAACTTTATAACAAATGCCAATTACATCTTAAAGGATTCAAGGAATGTAGTGTTATTTTTCTCTACTGGAGTATGTTTTACAATCCCATTCAGCTGAGAGACTGGAGGTAAATCTCACACAATGCCAAATCTCTTTGGGCCATCTGTGCCTGCTGGCTTTTAGCTAGATATTTTGGCCTTTTGATCCACAACATTCATAGTTACTTCTCTGTGTGTGATCTGCTTTTTTTTTTTTTAATCATTATATTGGGGGCTCATACAATTCTTATCACAATCCATACATCCATCCATTATGTCAAGCACATTTGTACATTTGTTGCCATCATCATTCTTGAACCAGTTGCGTTCTACTTGAGCCCGTAATATCAGCTCCTCATTTTTCCTCTCCCTCCCCACTCCTCCTTCCTCATGAGCCCTCCATAATTCATAAATTATTTTGACATATCTTACACTGTCCAATCTGTTTGTGTTTAAGCTAAGTCTTATTAAAGGTGAAGCTGCTTTTTAAAAAGTATTATTGGCATATAATTCATGCAATATAAAATTCAGTGGTTTAAATCTATTTTAAAAGTTGTGCAAGCATAACCACAGTCAGTTTTAGATCATTTTCTCAATTCTTATACATATTATTATTAGTCCCTCATTACTTGCCAAACTCGGTCCATAAGGACCTCTTTATCATGTTGCTGTCTCTGTGGCTTACCTATCCTAGATTTCATACTTTAAAAGAAAGATTACAAAAAATACAGTTCCCTCCTATGACCATGGATTTTATTATTTGCAGCTTTGGATCACACAGGCTGGGGTGCTCCTGCTGGGTGGACTCAGGAGACACCTCCCTGAGATGACTACTTGATTAAGGGTTCCGGGGGAGGGGTACAGTAGTGTGTGTGCGTGTGTGTGTGTGTGTGTGTGTGTGTTGTAGGATGAAGGGTAGACAATTTTAATTAAATCTCAATTTAAAAATTAATAAAAAGAGAACTAATAATAATAATAATAAAGACAAGGCTTTAAGAACCCAGCTGTTATTCTTTCTGATAGTCGGGTACCATCTTGTTTCTTCACCACACTTTATGATAGCACCATATCTTCATCGATCTCTTCATGAATATAAATAATGTGCAGGGCCATACCATGAGAACTGCTTTTTCTTAGATTTGGGTTTACTATTAAGCACGTGCTCAAGATCCATTCTGCAGATAAAGTTTCTATATATGCCTGGTCCACTTGAGAGGCAGCATTATCAACTTGCTGAGAAATAATTTTACTAACTTCTTTGAGAAATTTGGTTGTTCTAGTAATAGTATCGTCAATCTAGCTATTGGAGTAGATTTTAAAATATGAAAAGGAGAATATGCATTTATAGGATAGAATTTTAGATTAAAATGCATGAATTTTTCACTTATAAATGTTAAAACTTAAGTAACTGAACACTTTAAAAAAACAATCAAGGTTAGATTCAAGGCAAAAATTTCATTAACACTCATTTGCTAATGCACAAATATATCTGCAGGTTCCAACATGCCACAAGAATCATAGAAAGTATACGAGTAACAAACATGTGATATTTTTTCATTACCAATTATTGTGTAACCTCAGAAGCAAGAGGTTTGCTTAGGATAGCAGTCATCTGCTTCTTTTCACACTCGGATCTTTCAACTCTGCATCCAAAGGCGTATTTCAATGTCTTTAATCTGCAAAAGGCAGGTTTAAGGTAAAGTCAGATTCCCTTGGTGGAGTTTCCAAATCACATATTTTTGACGTGGTCTATAAAGAATGCTGCACCCCACCCCCAGCCCCAAAAGACAAACTCTAACGTGCAAGTAGTCTAAGGCACACAGTCAGGGTGATCAAGGGCTGAAACAGAACAAAACAACAACAGCCAAAAAAAACGAAGTGAAACACATGATAAGCAACATAGTACTGGGGAGCTTCCCCCCTTTGTTTTCTCACAAGGCGCATATTTTTATGGCTCATGCCCTCATTACCACCTTGTCTCCACATCTCACTTTCAGATTGAATTCAGAGCCAGGGGAATAAAGAGTAGGGTCCTTACTTTCAATGAAAACTTCCTTTTTATTTTCACTGTATTTTCTCTCGTGGCACTTTCTCTGGTAGGGTAAGCTCTGGGCTTCTAACCCCAAGGTTATTGGTTCAAATCCACCTTCCACTCTGTGGTAGAAAAATAAATCTATATAGTCGCATAAAGTTGTATAGTCTTGAAACCCCTATATAGAGCCACTCTGAGTCAGAACTGATTCAACAGCAATGGATTTGGTTTTTAGACTATTGTTGTTGTGTATTAATGAGTCCATTCCCACTCATAGTGATCCCAATGACAGAATAGAATTTCCCCATAAGATTTTCTTGATGTAATCTTTATAGATTTGCTTCAGTGGATTTTTAAATCTGGTGAATTACACGTAGCAGCAGAAAAGCATTACACCCAATGCCTGGTCGGAGTGAGTCACTAAGCCTAAGGGCTCAGGACGTTAGTCACGGGGACCATCCCTCTCCTCAGAAGAAAGAAGAGACCGTCCGCTCCCTTCAAGATTTATAACAGCAGAAACCCCGTGAGTTATAATGAGATGGGCATGGGAAAATGAACAATAACACCAGGGAACTAAGGAGTCTTCAAAACAATCAACCGCAGGAGATGATAAGGGCAGCATTGACCAGGATAAATCTCAGAAGGCAAAGCTGGGACAAGAGAATGACTATAAATGCAAACACTTGCAGGCTGTGGGCAGAGTGCTTTGAACTGTAGGGTTTCTAACCCCGGAGGAGTAGGGGAACACGAACACTGAACAGAGTGCATTAGACAGTTGAGTACAGAAGTTCAAAGGCATAAATCTGACTTAAGCAATAAAAGCTTTAGATCCCCACTAGGATGCATACTGGACCTGATCTGGTTTTCAACATTTTCTGTATGTTTGATTTGTTGTTTGTCCATATTAGCCTGTATCACAGGGGAATGGCGCCAGTGGGAGTCGGCCTCTTGAAGCTGTGCTATACGTTGTTCCATTGTTCACTATACAAAACCCAGGTTGATGAACCCATAGAGACAGCAAGTAGAATAACGGTTACAGGAGGATGGGGTACAGAGGTGGGGGGAGAGTGAAGGGGAGATGATGCCAAGAAGTCCATGTATAAAGAGAAGGTTTGGAAATGGATTGTGGTAGCAACTGTACAATTTTGCTGGATGTGACTGAGTTATGGACTGCTATGATATATGTATTAAATCCAATTTAATAAAAATATGTATCTGTGTTCCAAAGATAATTAGTTATCTTATTTCATAGAATTTTGGGAACACTGGCTATTAGATTTTAAAAGGCTTTCTAAGTGTCTGACTGTAATAGGCAATAAAAATTAGATAATATTCTACTAAGGTATCTTTTGAGATAGAATAAAAAATACTTATTTGGCAAATGTTGCTAGATGCCTTTGAGTAAGTTCTAACTCTTAGTGTTCATGTACACAACACAATGAAGCCATGTTCTGGGCTTTTCTTATAATGTTAAGTTTGCATCTAATTTTTAAGCATAGCATCAATCCATCAAAGATCTTTCTCTTTTTTTCCTGCCTTTCTACTTTACCAAGCATCATGTCCTTTTCCAGAGACTGATTTCTCCTCCTAATAACATGTCCAAAATATGAGAGAAAAGGTTTGGGCACCCTTCCTTCCAAAGAGCCTTCTGGTAGTACTTCTTTCAAGACAGATTTGTCTGTTCTTTCGGCAGTTTCAAGTGCATTGACTCTTCTTCTGTTTTTCTTATTCGGTGTCCAGCTTTCACACGCCTATGAGGAAATTGAAATACCATGGCTTATGTAAGGTGTACTTTATTACCCAAAGTGACATCCTTGCTCTTCAACACTTTAAATATGCCTTGTGCACCAAATTTACCCAATCTAATGTGCCATTTGGTTTCTCGATTGCAGCTTGATGAGCATAGATTGCGCATCTAACAAGCTAGGATTCTTGATAACTTCAATATTGTCTCTGCTTAGCATGATGTTACCTATTGATCTAGTTGTGAGGATTGTGGTCTTCTTTACATTGATTTGTAATCCCCACAGTGGGCTGAAACCCTAGATTTTCATCAAGTACTTTCAGCCTGCTTCACGTTCAACAAGTAAGGTTGCATCATCTGCAAATCATGCTATTTTTCCAATCCCGATGCCACATGTTTCTCATTAGTTTCTCAGCATATGGATTGAATGAGGCTGGCGAGAGGCTACAGCCCTGTGGCACACCTTTCCTGATTTCAACCCAGGCAGCATCCCCTCGTTCTGTTCACACAAGTGCCTCTGGATCCACACTCCGACTCTGTGTGAACTCAATGAAGTGTTCTGGGGTTCCCACTTTTCATAATAGCTCCAGGGGTTAGCAGCCACAGAGCGCAACAAGGAGATATTGTCGTCTGCTACGCTTTCCTTCTGTCAGCCATCTTATCCCTGGTTCCACATCCCGAATCCAATTCTGAATCTGACTTGAGTCTCATTCAGATTCCTCTCAATGTATTGCTCCAACTTTTCTAAAATTATCTGCAGCAACATTTTACTGGCATCACTGATAGAGTTTGATAATTTCCCCTTTCTGTCACTTTTCCTTGGAATGGAACAAATATGGAAACAAACAAAGTCATCTCCCAGTCTTAGGGCCAACTACTGTCTTCCAAATTTCTCCGTAGGGATGAGTGAGTTATTTAAATGATTTATCAACTTATGGAAACATTGCAATTGTCATCCCTTAAATTCCTGAATCCCTGTTTTTCACTAATGCTTTCAGTGCACCTTGGACTTCTTTCTTGCTCAGATGTACACTATTTTTTTTAGAATAACTAATCTGTGTATTCCAGGAATCTTCTTTAAATGCTGTATGCATTATTAAAAATGTTGTTCATAAAATCTTTAATATTGTAACTTTAGGCTTAACTTTTTTCTTTAGTTCTTTAAGCTTGAATTATGCTGATCATGGCCTCTCCTTTTAGATTTCTAACTCCAGGTCTTTGCGCATATTAGGATTCTTTACATGGTCTTCTTTGAGCTTTCCTTTGAAATTTTCTGGTTAGCAAGTTCATTTAATCAATTTTTGTATTCATTTAATTACTGTACAATCAAAGGCAAATTTCTTTTAACATCTACGTTCATTTTTTTCCTTTTTTATGTCTCTTAAATGACCTTTTTCTCTTTTCATGAATGATGTTCTTGATGTCTTCCCCAGCTCATGAGGTCTTCTGCCTTTTGTGTTTAATGTATCAAGTCTATTCTTCAGATATTCTCAAAATTCAGATGGGATATACTCAAGGTCATGTTTGACTCATGGAGTTTTTTCTTTTTTTTTTTTTCAACTTCAATGTGAACTTACATATGAGCATTTGGTGCTCTTTTCCACAATCAACCCCTGACCTCATTTTGGCTGGTGATATTGAGTTTCTCCTTTTTATCTTCTCATGGTTATTGTCAATTTGATTTCTGTATATTCCACCTGGAGAAGTTCACACATATCATTGCTGTTTATATTTTTGAAAAGAGGTATTATTAATTAGGAAGCTGTTGATCTTCCAAATTCTGTCATGAAATCTTCAGCTTCATTTTTATCATGAAGGCCTAATTTTCGAACTTCCAAATTCCAGTCACCAAAAATTATCAGTGCATCTTGATAAAATTGAACAAATTTGGTACTTACTACCAAGCCAACAATATAAATCCATTATCCTCTAGTTGTCTGAGTCCTATGGAGGCTGTAAGTACTGCTGAGATGATCTGTCTGTAGTGGAGCAGGCTACCTCATCTTTCTTCCACAGAGTAGCTAGCAGATTGAACCACTGCAGTTAGCAGCCTCGTACCTAATCTGCAGTTCCACAAGGGCTCCTTATATTTATTACCAGGAACCTTTACATATTTTACTCAAATCACAGAAAAGTACTGAATTCATGGTTGGTGACACTATATTATAAAATTATAAAAAATATCCAAAGGAGTATTTAATTCTGTTCAAGTTGTGTGTGTGTGTAACCTAATCATTTGAATTCAGATATTTATAACAACTCCCTAAAGGTTGTAGAAATATCATCGTCATTTTACAGATGTGCACAGTTTATGAAACATCCTCAAAGGCACCTAATGAGTTAGAGTACAAAGTATTTTCAGTTAGGAAGTTTGATTGCAAATAACATAGAACCAATAAAAATAACCTAAAAACTAACAGCACTGAATTATCACATGGAGTTACAAGTCTGGAAATCGAGTATGACAGTGGTGGGGTAATTGAAGGGTTCAATAGCATTAGACATTTTCTACCGTTTTCCCTCTGCCACCATGATTGAATTGCCTCTTGAATCTTGGGTGAAAAACGGCTTTTTCTGCTGTATGACTATTTGCATGCATCATTGGCCTCGACTAGGAGGAAAGTTCCAGTCTAAGAGGAAGACTATTTCTGTAAGCACCCAACAGAGTTCTCCTACATCCTATCAACGAAAGTAAACTACATAAAAATATTATATGTTCCCCAAACATTAATAATAATAAAAAAGAAACAAACTCACTTCCAGCAAGTTCATGTCGATTGATAGCAACCCTTTTGGTAGGGTGGAACTGCCCTAGGGAGCCTGAGGCTGTAACTTTTGAGAGCGAAAGCCCTGTCTTTTCCCACAAATAAAAGGGGTAAGTAAAGTTATCTTTGATTTGTTTTATATAGATTACTCAGACTTACTCCTCAGCTTTTGGAGACAAAAGAAGAAAAAGGAGTGGGCTATTTAAAGTGGCCATTAGATAGCAGAGTAATGTCTACTGGTTAGGCAGTCAATCAGTGTGTGTCTTAAATCAGAATTAGAACTGATTTACAGAGTCTGTGTAGATGCAGCAGTAAAACACTTGTTTTTCTTAGTTTGGCTTGAATGCCAGGTAAGACTCTTTACAGATGTTTTAAACTAGGAATTTCATATTTCATCCTGAAGCTTCTTGAAACAGAGTGAGTCAATTAATTATATTTTAAGTAGTTTTGAATTATATGTCACATATTTTGTCCCTGTTTTCCTAAATTTGCAGGCTAGTATTTTAAATCTTACAGGTTATTTCATGCTATGCATTAAGTAGATACTTGAGAAGATAATATATTATAAAGCAATGCTTTCATATATTTTAGAAGTACAATAAATATTAACATGAAAGTTCATTTTAATTTAAGAGTCACTGAATGCTTTCAAATTTATATACAATATTATTATCTCAAATTTGATAAGATACATGCATTTTTCTAATTAGGTGGTATTAATATACTTTAAAAATGAATATATTTATTAATTTTTAAAGATTTGATACAATTTTATATGTGCATACAACCAGTTTCATTTTTCACAACATTTTGGTGCCACTTCATTGGTCTTTGACTTCAGTTTGGAGAACAGGCTGGCATTTACACATGTCAGTTTTTATTTACATCATCAAAGTGGGAAGTAGTGTTCAGTCACTGCTAAGGCTTCCTGGTTTACAAAGCTGTCATCTGAAGGAAAATATGCCACCCCTGTGATGTGATGTATTTCACATGATGCAGTCCTGAGTCCTCTCCTTCCTAGACCTTCAGGCTATAGGTTCTCAGAAGCATGCTTTTATTTGGTGCTTTTCACTGTCATAATTTAAATTATATGTACTATTGACAATTTACATAGTTTTGTTTGAGTTTAAGGACAATAAAGATGATCCTTAGGTATAATTTTCAATAATTAAACTGTAATGGTTTTGGTGACCGCGAAGTCGGAGAAAAGTGAGAAGAAGGAAAAAGAAGTCGCAACTATTAATAAATTCCCAATGTGATACATTGACCTTCTGGTTTCATTAAAATTACCCGATAATAGGATATTTAATGAGGACATAGCTCTGCCAGGTTTGAAAGCATGCACTTTCAACATTGTTTTTCTTCTTCTTTTTAGGTGAGATTTGAACTTCTGAAATTATCATTATGGATTTTAAAATCGCGTGTTTGATTTTGTTGTCTGCCCTTCTCAGAGAAGTTCCTTTTGAAAGCAGGGGTGTGAGCTCGAAAGAGAGAGTGGCAGCAGGCAATGCCTTGTGTGTACCTGGGAAGGGAGAGCAAATGCAGATGGACAGGGATGGAACAAAACAACTGTAGGGAAACTTCATAATGACACGTACGCTTGTCATTTTCCTAATTGAGGTTGCTCCCTATTTTAAATAGCATTGATAGAATTATATGGATTAGAGTCATTTGATCGTATTTTATAAATTATTACAGAAAAGTTAGAAATACAAGTAGGCAGTAGATTAAGGGTTTGTTGTTGGCTATCACAATCTAATGCATCTTATTGTAATCTAATCAAGATATAGCTAGAAAATTTTAGTGTCTTTATCATTATTTATGATATGTACTATATAGTTTTATATATAATAAAGTAATCCAGTCGTCTTTCATTTTAGCTTGAAAATTCAGTGAGAGTGGAGGTACTGAGAAGAAGAAAAGGGACTTACGATTAGACAGAAGGATGACTAAGACCATGTCCAATAAACTACAGCCAGAGTGAGCCTTAACAGCTGGGAGAGTGAAATTCCATGCCACATCATTGGGCATTATTCATTGGAACCTACTCAAAAACAACTAAAACAAGACTCTAGACTTCAAAATATGTGACCTGCTCAGCATTTTCTTGAAACAAGCTCATGGGGAAACTGAATTCCTCTCTTACTTACGTTAGTCAAACAGGTATTGCTAGTAGGGATACAGTTCATCTGTACCCAGACTTAATTCAAACAGAACAGGTTTATGTAGATCTTTGAGATAAGAGTGGTGTTTGGTCTGGGTAGACTAGAGAAACTAATCCACAGAAACGCATATATATATATATATATGAAACGCATATATATATATATGACAGAGTTTTACTGGTATTTAAAAGGTAATTGTATGTTAAGAAAGCATTGCAACCCAGACTATTCCAAGGCCACAAGTCCAACATGAGCCCATAAGTCTGACACCAATCTACAAAATCCTCCTCCATCTCACGAAACACACGCAATGACGCCAACTGCAGGAGGAAAGTCAAATTAGTTGGCATGTAAGCCTCTCAGTGCTGGCAAGGGTCTCCACAGGACTTCTCCAGCACCTAAGGCTGCATCAGGGTGGGTCCATGTGGCTTCTCCTTGGGGGTTGTCTCACAGGAAGTGAGCTTTGCCAGCTGAGGCAGAGAACTAGCTAAGGGAGACCAGAGAACTAGAAAGGGGATGCTCAGCGAGCCATTTATCTCTCTGCCCTTCAATTATTCCCACGTGTGTTTATCAGCCAGGTTGACACAATAAACCTTAACTATCACAAGTGGATGGTTTAGCATTCTTAGAATACCTTAAAAGAAAAAGAGACCCAAGTAAAACTATCCTGACTTAGAGGAAACCCCATACTGATGTTTTTGTTTTGTTCTGTAGAATTGATTAAATACAGGTATGTATTCAGACCTCATTTCTTTTGATGTAACTAAAGTATGTAAAATTTCTGGTCTCATTATTTAGGAGGTAGTATACTTTCTTTAGATCCAGAGATGACCATGGATACTGTCACTCCAGTTACAATTTCATGCATCCAGGAAAAAAAATTGCTGCCTATTTCACATCTTAAAAATAAATAAATAAAAATCAAACAGTGGTTCCTGAAGGGGTCTGCTGGACCAGTTTACTGAAAGGCAGAGAAGCCAGCTGAGAAGACGATGGTGATGATTGTTCTACGATCTCGAAGGAGAACATTTGACAGTTGTTTTTTTTTTTTCTCAAAAAACATAGAATGTTCATGGGCGCTCACTGCAAAGGAGTTTTAAGAAAATTGAAAATTGTCCTGATAGGAATTTCTTTGGGAAAACTTACACACACACACACACACACACACACACACACACACACACACACACACCAGCCACCAATCACTTATCTGACCTCTTCAGAAATGTTTTTGTTCCCATTGAAAACGACTATGATTTGAATGCCCTTTTGTTGAGGAGTAAATTGAGTACAGGAACCTATTGGAAGGGTTAGCCATCTGGAAACCACACATGCTTTTCTTGTTAGGAGCCACGGAGTCAGTTCAGACGTACAGCGACCCTGTGTCCAAAGAAACACATCCCGCCCGTCCTGCTCCATCTTCACAACTGTTTTCTGTTTCAGCCCATTGTTGCAGCCACTGTGTCAGTTCGCCTCCTGGAGGACCTTCCTCCTTTTCACTCCCCCTCTCCTCTCCCCCAATGCAGGTCTCTCCTGACAACATGTTCAGAGGACACGAGCAAAGTGTCACCATCCTTACCTCTCAGGAGCATCCTTGCTCTACTTCTTTCAGGGTAGACTTTTGTTTTGTTTTGATTTGGGTTTTTTTGTTTTCCTTTTGGCACTTTCAACCTTCCTATGGCACTCTGAACCTTTCCTTTGGCGCGTTTAACTTTCTTCACCAACACCATCGCTCAAGCGTGTTGGTTTTTCTTTGGTCTTCCTTATTCCGTGTCACACGGGCAAAATTCCTCTGAGTAAATGGAAAAGCCCGTGGCTTGGGTCAGGCACTCCAAAGTAGCATCCTTGCTTTTCCACACTTCAAAGAGGACTTGTCCCGCAGCTGCGCCCAGTGCACTGTGCCGGTTGAGCCCATGCCTACTGCTTCCGTGAGATTTGATTATCAGCTTAGTGAGAAGAAACCCTGGCAATTTCATTCTCTCCGTTTATCTTGATGTTCCCTAATGGTTCACTTGTGACCATTTTTGGTATCTTCACATTCGCTTTCTGTTTATTGATTGAAGGCTGAATTTTTTATCTTCATCAGCAAGTGCTTCAAGTCTTCCTCACTTTCAGCAAGCAAGGTTGTGCCATCATGTAACATAGGTTGTTCATAAGCTTTCTTTCAATCCTAATTCAAAATTAGTCTTCATATAATACAGTTTCTCTGGTTATTTATTAATCACATAAATTGAATAAGTGTCGTACGAGGATAACACCCGGAAGCGCACCTATTATCATAATGACGTAGATGGAGTAGCACCTGCAGAGGGAAGTCCTTGGGGCTTTCCCTTGCTGACAGCACACAACTCACAACGAGAAGGAAAATAAAACCAGCTGGAAGCATCAATTAATAATTGCAACTTGGAATGTACAATGTATGAATCTAGGAAAATTGGAATTTAAAAAATGGATTGAATGCATAAAGATCAATATCCTAGGTATTAGTGAGTTGAATGGACCAGTATGGACTATTGTTAATAAGAGAGGGATATTGGATTTATCATCAAAACTACATTTCCAGACCGACTTTTCAATACAATGTCGTTTGTTATAGGACAATATCTATCCAAATAGAAGGAGATTTGATCAGTACTATTGCCATTTGAATTTATGCACCAATCACTAGGCTAGTGATGAAGGAGTTGCAGAATTCTACCATGTTTTCAGTCAGTAATTGATGAAGATTGCAATCAAGATGTGCTAATAACTGTTGCTGATGGGAATGCGAAAGTTGGAGACAAAAATAAATGAATGGTTGGAAAATATGATCTAGGTGATAGAAACGAAGCTGGAGATCACTATGACTGTACCCAGCAAAATACCATTTCCAGCAACACCAAAGACTCCTGTGTGTGAAGGTATACCTGTACAGTAGAAATAAAATTGACTACATCTGTGAGAAGAGATGACAGAGAACCTCAATATTATATGCTAAAACCAGGTCAGGGGCAACTGTGTTTTAGGTCTTGTAGACTTGTTTTCCATTTCTTCCACTTCAATCTGCACTTACAGATACGCAATGAGTGGTCTGGTCCCAGTGTTAAAGTTTCTATGGTTTTATAGCAATGCTTTCTGACTTATCTTACTTTGTGCTCCTACTGTGTGCGAGTCCCTGTGCAGATTTGATACCGAAACAGTGAGCAAGACAGAAACTCCCTGTGGTCAAGAGATGCGCTATAAAAGAAGGGTCACAAATAAATGAACTCTGTGATTTGTGAAGCATCAAGTGGTATCACACATCAGAAGTGCACCCCGGGTGGTGTAGTTGGTACACATTGAGCAGCTAACACTCCCTATGAACAGTCCCATCTATTAATATTGGAGAGATTGCCTTCCAAAAGGGGACCACAGTCATATAAAGTTGAGAATTATAGTATATTGTATAAAGAATTATGGCTACAAATGCCATATTAATTGAATACAATTCAATCACAATAAAAACCAAATACAAATTCTGTGGGAGGACATGCTAAAATCCACTTGCTTCTACACTGACAAGCATGCTTTCTTACACAGCTAGGCATGTTTGAGCTATGAGACACTGAACCGTGTGCTTCTGAATGAAATTTTCAAGGCCATACCTCTTAACCTTTGTGAACATTATGCAAGCATTATATTTTAAATGAAAACCTCTGTGTTGAACTCAGTACAATATTATTTTACCAAGATTCTTTTTGTCTCTATCTTGTGGTATCCTCCATTTCCCTAATCTCTAGAAAAAATGCTTTTGTGTTATAACCTCCCTCAAAGAGATTTCCCTGAGGTTGGAAACCATAAAGAGAGACCCATTGAATTTTAGAGTGGAAGGCAAACACTGGCATGATTTAGCAGACTGTTGATGGGAGGGAAAGGACAAGAGCCATCTTTGTATTAATTTTGTTTTTATTGAAAAAAGCCAGATGCATTGCTTATACTATGTCATCAATTCTTTACAATTCAAGTTTTTTTCCACATATAATGTTCATAGGTGAATAATTTGTGCATGAACATATAGTATGTAGGGTGGATATAAGACTAACTCCCAAGAAGGTTGCATGGTGTGCTAAAAACATATTCTTTGCATTAAAAATTAGTAATTTTCATGATAACTCTGTGAAAATAGCAGCTCATAAACATGTCATGGTATGTTTGTCTGAGATTCGGCAGCCACTAAAAACTATTCACTTTTTAACCTGAGTTCTGCCATCCACTGCACCTTGAAGTTTTTGTTAACTTCGTGGACCTCAGGCTGCCTAAACAAAAATTAGTTTTTCATCAATAAATTTCTGAGATTATAAACCATGAACCCCCAGTTTATTTTAGTTTAGTTCCTGTCGTATCATAAGGATCCCTAATTACTCTAAATGCAAACCTAACCGCACTGCCATTCTATTGATTCTGACTCATAGTGACCTACAGAGCAGAACAGACCCCCTGGGGATTTCAAAGACTGGGAATATTCACAGCAGTAGAAAGCATCTTCTTTCTCTAATGGAGACACTGGTGGTTCTGAATTGTGACCTTGTGGTTTCCAGCCCAATGCACAACTGGTTTCTCAATAACTGTACTCTGTTCCTTTCAGTATTAAAGGTGACCAAATCAGCCTAATATTATCTCACCACAATGTACTCATTTTATGACTTCTGATTCTGGATACACATGTGATAGGAACAAAATATACACACCTATGTATGACGTGATATATACTTTTAAATGCATGTCTACTGCCTTAGTCCAAATGTGGTTAAACATATGATTCTGAAATGACTTATGAACTATTATCATCAGAAACACTTTTGTGTCCACTCTACTCATCACTCAGATAAATAATATTTCTGTTTTTCTCAAAGCTAAAACCAACAAATAGAATCTACAGATTTGTATACACAAACATTTCCAAAAATTCATGGAAAAATTCTATGCCTTTCTAATTCCAGTTATAAAACTTTTAAAAGCTCTTCCATATTACACAAGCTAAATTTAAAATAAAATAATTTTATTCAAAGCACATACATAAATATTATTATAGTTTTTACATGGAATGAAATCTTTTTCCCTGCTTTATGAACTTCAGGGAGATTGGTCTGATGCTTTTGAACCTTTAGGTTGTATCAGTTACCTACAAAAAACAATCTCTTCATTGTTAAAAGACAATGAATAATTTAGTATTTTGTAAAATACCTTTGTGTGTAGCCTCAAACATTTTCATAAATCCTGAATCCAGAATCTTTAAATGTGAAACAGGAGACAGGAGCCGGGCTGATAGATTCGGGAACCTCGAGCTAAGCCTGCATCCTCTGCAGGTGATGGCTGACTCCACATTTGTGTGAGTCAGTAGAGTGTAACGAGACATCCTTCTTTGTTCCTGCCAGGATACACTTAAGTAAACATCTCAGAGAATAGTATGGGATCAGACAGAGAGTAGTAAAGACAATCCTCAAGACTTTTGCAAAAACTAGGTGTCAGTAATTTTTTGAAGTCATTTATACTGTGTTTATGTCTATAATATTCTCATTTTATCTGACTAGCAAATTAATGTCTCTGATTAAAGACACAAGGAGAAAATACTTTTTCTTTGTACACTTGTTGTGATGGTAATTTATCAGTTAGAAAAATAATTATTACTATAATATATAAACAGACATCCCTGCCATTAAGTGGATTCCAACATATAGTGACCATGCAGCAGAACTGCCCCTATGGGTTTCTGAACTCTTCAAGACAGGGCTTCTCCACCTTCCTGAGGCCGCGGCCCTTTCACACAGCTCCTCATGTGGTGATGAACCCCCAACCATAGCATTTTTTTCGTTGCTACATCATGATTGTATTTTTGCCACAGTTATGAATCAGGTAACCCCTGTGAAAGGGTCATTTGACCTCCACAGGGGTCTCGACATACGGGTTGGGAACCGCAGCTTTAAGGGCTTAATTAGAAAGCCTCATCTTTTCCCTAATGGAGTGGAGCGGCTGGTGGTTTCAAACTGCTGACCTTTTGGTTAGCAGTCAAACAAATGACCACCACCACATCAAGGCTCATATATATATATATATATATATATATATATATTGACAAAGACATTCTTGTTTTAGTCTCTTGAGAAAAATAAATCAAAGCAAACAAAAAACAGCACTCGCATAGAGACAATTTAAAAAACCCTTAAAAGTAAAAAAAAAAAATGGAACACATAGAAAAATTCAAAACTGTCAACAGTTCTGAAAACAAGACCCACAGCCATAGAATGAATTTCCACTTATATTGTAAGATACAATGGACCTGCTACTTGGGTATTGAGACTGTAAATATTTATGGAAGCAGACAACCTCCTCTATCTCTTACAGAAAGACTGGTGGGTTTGAACCGACTACCTTGCAGCTAATAGTTCAATGCTTAGCACACTGGACCACCAGGAATCCCTTTGCCTGCACTGTAAGATCTATGGAAAGGATATAAAATAATATTAGAATAATATGAAGTTCGGAATATTAACCACATGGTTTCATAACCATATAGTTTTTATTTGTTGGTGACTTAGGGTTATTAAAATGCTTTTCAGAGAGATTTTTCAAGGCTGTGTGGGAGGGTTTGAAATATCAGATAATAAAATAAATTTTAAAATACCTATTAAAATTACTATAAGCCAAGAGATTGAAAACCGTGGAATTTGAAGCTAATAGATGCTAGACCCACTGCGGTCAAGCTGATTCCTGCTCATCCTTCGCAAATAAGGTTTCTAAGATGAACTTTTCATCAGCGCAGACAGTCTTCTTTCTCAGCTGGGGAGGACATGTGGGTCTGAAGCACGAACCATGTGATTAGCTCTCCAATGCTTCCCGACAGTGGAGCCAGAGCTCTGCAGATAAGAGCACATGAGTAGTATTCAGATGTGAAAGTTCTGATAATAAGCTTTTGATTACTAGAAGTTTTACATAGGGGTATATCAATGCTGGTTCTACAATAAGAGAGAAATAGGTCAGTCAAAAATAACATAACCCTGGCCCCAAATGCGCTAGACCCGTGACTGTCACATAAGGCAAACGTAACGCTTTGCTGTCATACAAGGACTGCAGGTTGTGCAACTCGAGTTGAAGATGAAGTCTTCCATGTTCGACCCATTAATATACACTCCAAAACATCACAAATCAAATCGATGTGTTGACAAATTATTTCCATTTAAATGCCTCTTTTAAACATCTGCTCATCACTGATAATCAGCATTTATTATCCAAGTATTAATAATTCTTGTGTTCTTTATTTTACAAGAACTTACACATTTGGATTAAAATCCATCATAGCTGGAGAGTGTGGAGACACTTAGTAGGAACCAAAAACAGTATCCAAAGTTCTGTTGTAAATATAGACATATCATATTGGGTGCTAGTCATTCAACATACTCCTATAATAAAGAGATGAAAATAACCTCTTACAAGAGCAATGTGTTGCATTGAAGTAGCGGCAGTGTGTGTCAAAAATGTTCATGTTTTGACTGCCGTCGGACAGGTTGGCTTTTGTCACTAACCTAGGGGTGCCTCACAAGTAAGCCTGCAGATCTGATCCCAAACGGTGCCAGCCGTGACAAATCTGTGAAAAATTAGACTGAACCACGGGGCCAACTAACCACCACAGATTATCATCTAAATCAAGTTATTGATTTCTGAGGAAAGGTAATATGGATATATTTTATTCTTGCTGAAATAAAGCCTCTTGAAAATAAAAAAAGTATTAAAAGTAGCTATTGCTTTTCATATCAGTGAGGAAATGCCGAGTCTGATAAATGTTCAAGGGGAAGGTGTCACGGCTGATTTCTTTCAAACTGATTCCCATCACGAGAGACTTCAGTTTACAATTTCCCCAAATACTTCCATGTGGATAATATTGTCTATCACCTAAAGGTCACTGTCAGAGCTAGGATATTGCTGCTAAGGAATTTCAATCCAATCCATTCTTAATTGTTATTAACTTAAAACATATGTCACCTCTCTGAAGAGCTAAAACGATAGCGTTTGTCACCAAATGGATCCAGATGAATCATGGCATCGAGTTTCTATGTCTACCCACAAGGCACATATGCAATAATAATAAATCACAAGAGCAAGTAGTTTAAAACTTAAAATCTTGTTTCAAATAGCTATTTTAGAATTTTTATTCCAAAGAAAATTTTCATTTTGATCAAACCCAATTGTTGACTTACAAAATGAAGTCCTCTATTAAGGTTTGCATTCTAGCTAAGCTACAGCACTGATTCTCTAGAGGAAGCATATGTCTTCAGGAGGAAAACTGGTGAATTTGGTATTTTCACTGCAAGCAAATTGCCACCAAATGGTGTTTGAACAAAAGCCTCCCAGTTCAAGCCATATGGCTTCCCATGCATATGTTTGCTGAGTGTGTCCATGGAAACTTCGCTCTTCACTTATTGGTACTCAGTATTTGATTATTAAAAAGAAGTAAAAAACTAGTTCTAATTTTACTTTACAAGTCTTTTCATATTTGATCATTTCTTTAGTGTGTGATAGTCTAACCACTGTGATTGCACTCCCTGTGGCTGATAGACCACAGGTAAGCAGCACCGCTCCCTGGGGGTTCCGTTACTGTACAAATGTGGATGAGCACAGTGCCTTCTCTTTCTTCCATGGAACTGCTGGTGGTTTTGAACTGCTGAACTTGTACTTTGCAGCCCAACTCAGAGTAGAAAAAGAAGGCTCAGTTTTAGCATCAAGTAGGTTACAATTATGGCTTCAATTTTCTTTCCTAATATTATCAACTCCTGGATTAAGTTCTAAAATATATGTGAGTACCTGAAGTTTCTAAACTAACATTATAATGATATTATAATTTAATTAAAAATAATATTATCATTAGTTCCATGTCATTATCATATAATTATTATTTTAAATTGGCAATTTAGTTCTAATTGTTTTTGATTATTCCATAGTGTACACCACTTTTTCACAAGGTTATATATAGTCTCCATTATCATAAAGATACTTTCTTAAGCTTTTTTCTGGACCTTTGCTTCTTTTTTTACTATAGCAACCAGTCTTGTGTTGCTTGCTATAAATAAGTTCATGTTCAATAGTCATTGTTAATCTTGAGATTTGTCTTTGAAAAGGAGAACAGTTTAATGGGGAAAGCTTCTTATTTCTTGTCCTGTGCATCTAGAAATCCTAAAAGATCAAAAGAGATGTTGTGATCCTACATGTTTTAAAATAAGCTAATTTTTAATATGAATTCATATAGGTTACACATTTTAAATATAAAATTATTCAATGGGGTTTGAAAGCTGTCTATTTTGCATCTGATCATCCGCAAATGTCATATTATATCTTGTTTTATAAGTAAGTAATGATGTGTGATGAGTCTATTGAATATGTTCAGTTTTGATTTTTATCACCAAGATTTTGATGAACATTTAATCCACATGTTAATATCTATGACATGTGTCTTTTGAGATTTGAAAATGTGTAATCCAAGAGAATTAGAATGACTACTATATTAAGCTCAGAACATGTTCTCTTTTCAAAGAGATTCTCTGTGGCACTGTGGAGACTGCTTGAAACATATCAACTCATGAGCCTTTCCCCATTTTAAGCATCAATTCTCAAGGAAATCCTTTGCTCATGATGATTATGAATTAGGCCATGGAGACTTATTTTTTGAGAATACACAGACTATTTTTCACCAGGCTTTTTCCATCACCTCCACCCATTAAAAGTCTATCTTTGTTTCAGAAAACCAGCCATATTTTACATTTAATCTCGCATCACTTTTTGCTATCTTCTTCCATCTGCAATCCACCCAGGCTTGCCTCATTCAGTTTGTGCTCTCACAGCATCCCAAGTAAGTGGGCTTTCTCCAGGAAGGAAGCCACTTTGACATGATCTTTAAAGAGGAGTTTTAATCTGACTTGAATGGAAACCTCCAAATTATCCTATTTGTTAGTATTATTATTCTACGGGTTTTATATAGAAGCAGCAAAATATAAATGAGCCCACTTTAAGACTTGCTGTTTTGTTTAGTCATACTTGGTTTGGATCCTATATAACAGGAAATAAAAATTATACTTAAATGCTGTTATTTCTGTTGAAAATGGCTGTAGCCATTCATCATTGATAACGCTATCTTCATCTAGCACGGCAATACTAATTTGTTTGAGGGATTGTAGGATATCCAGCTGATGATGGGGGGGGGGGGAGTTGATGTAAGCAATACTCCTCATTAAAGTAGGAAATTAGTAAACAAGATATAATTAGAAAATGAATCTTGGAGATGTGCTGTTAGATCATTGTTTACTAATTGCAATTCCTGGCCCTAGAACAGGATACATTATTATAAAACCATATGTGTAAAATAAATAAGTAGAGCCAGCATAATAATGAGGATCAATATCCTCATAATTTACATATCTATGACTCCCTAGTCTATTTTTAAATTATTTTGGGTAAATCTGATTACTTTGTAAAGAAAAAGTAGGAGTTTAACATTTTTTATCAGACCTACAGAAAGAATTATTTAGATAATGATGAAAATATTAAATTGATCATCATTATATCAATATATAATATTGATATATTATCCAATATATCAATAAACTATCCAATATATCAATAAACTATACAAGAAAAATGGTATTACAAATAGATGAGCAAAAGTCACTTGACAAAAATCCAACACCTCATTGGTGATAAAAAAATATTCTCAGAACCCCTTACAGAAGAGTCATGGGGAGAAGAAGAGCCAGTCAGGGTGCAGTGTAGCACTGATGAAACATACAACTTATCTCTAGTTCTTTAATGCTTCCTCCCCACCACTATCATGATCTCAACTCTACCTTACAAATCCAGCTAGACCAGAGGATATATATTGGTACAGATAAGAACTGGAAACACAGGAAATCAAGGACAGATAAACCTCTCAGGACCAATAATGAGAGTAATGATACCAGGAGGGTAAGGGAAAGATGGGGTAGAAAGAGGGAACTGTTCACAAGTATCTACATATAACACCTTCCCTAGGGGACAGACAACAGAAAAGTGGTGGAAGGAGACATCAGACAGTGTACGACATGACAAAATAATAAAAATAATAAAAATTTATAAATTATCAAGTGTGAGGGAAGGGGGTGGAGATGGAGGGGAAAAATGAGGAGCTGATACCAAGGCCTCAAATAGAGAGAAAATGTATGAGAATGATAATGGAACAAATGTACAAATGTGCTTGACAGAATGGATGTATGTATGGATCGTGAGAAGAGTTGTATGAGCCCCCAATAAAATGATTACATTTTTTTTAATTCTCAGAAAACTGGGAATAGAGAATATTGTCAATTTGGGAAACATCAACTAAGAAAATTTTATAGCTGAAATAATATTTTTGATGAGAAATTAAACACTTTCCAAAAAAATAGGAAATAAGACAATATGTCCTTGTTATTTCTATTCAGCATTATCTTAAAATCCCAATAAAATTTATACAATTAGAAAATAAAGTTAAATAAAATACTAAAATTGGGAAGGAAGAATTAAAATAGTCTGTTTTCAGACAATATCATTTTCTAAATTAACTACCTCAAAAAATAAGCAGCAAAACAAAATTAAAAGCCTCTAGGTATAAGCTATTACAACAAATCGTAATCCTTGTTACAATATAAAAGTAATTTTTTTATATTCCGACAATGAATAATTGTATTTTAAGAACATCATTTATATTAGCTCAAAAATATACTGTACAATTAGGTAATAATCAAGTATAATGCATCTGATTATACATAAGAAAACCTAGAAATGCTGAAGATATGAAAAAAGATCTCAACAAGTGGAGAGCTATTCTATGCTCACAGATAAAAGAAAATATGATGAAGTCAATTCTTCGCAACTTGATCTATAAATTTAATCCAATACCCCGATATTAATCATTTTATTTTGTGGGTTCTTTTATTCTTGGTGGGGGTGGGGGACTGGTGGCATAATGCGTAGCAGGTGAAACCACCAATGATGCCCCTGAGAAGAAGAGGCGTTGTACTCTTGTAAAGAGTTATAGTCCCGGAAAGCCACAGGGCAGTTCTACACCTCTGCAATGCCCCAGTGATGAGTAATGTTGTCTATATATTGTTCGTTGATATAACACATTTTTGTAAAGGAATTTTCCAAGAGCAGCCTTTTGTACCCCTAAGGAATGAGGAGGGCATTGTCGTGGCGGAAAAAGTAAAATCCTGGTTGCAAAGTTCTTGACCTGTCCATTAACAATACAATTTCCAATTTTCTCACGACTTCATCATAATATGTCCACATGATCTTCCTGTGCCCTTCAAGAAAATTTATCAATATTTCCCACACAAATATTCTCCCAAACAGTTGTCACAGACCTTCAAAGCTGACTTCTTTTCTCTGTCTAGAATTTAGTTGGTCCAACATATCCCTTTGGGTGTCAATTTTTTTGGATTAAAACTATTTTGAAGGCAACTGTGTTGGACAGGGTTCTCTATAGAGACAAACCAGATTGCTAGTGATTATATATAAATATATTTATAAAGATAGATATATAAAATACAAGAAATGAACCGTTAAATTATATACAGATAGATAATACAAGAAATTAACAGTTAAATTATAAAGCAGTGAGACACTAGCAGTCCTTTAAGGCTTGAGAGCTGCCAGTTGCCAGTTCCCTACTGTAGAGAGAGCTGGGCTATATATATCTAGGCAGCAAACAGCAAGGCAGGTCCTCAACTGTCATCAACTGTGGGTCCCCAGCCCCAGAGACGAACATTCCAATCGTGTGGGCTTAAAGGGACCTCAACTTACAGCGACACAGTCCACAGGCTAGGCATCCCACAGGTAGTGTACCCCTTTAAACTGAGGCACAAACAAGGAAGGGCAAGGCTCACCGAGCCATTTATCCCTTTGCCCTTCAGTTAATCCTACTTGTGTTTATCAGCCAGGCTGGCACAATAAACTATCACAATACCAATAAGATTAAGATAAATTTATGGCTGAGACACTTTATCTGTAGCCATTCACGGAACAATGAGATATGTTTGAATATGCCCTGTTTGGAATAAGTATGAACTGAAATTTTAGAGGCAATACTTTTTAAAAGTTATTCTTATTTTATTTTAATTACATATCAGTGTTGAAATGAAAACTATAAATGTGGTAAAAAGATCAGCGTTTGGTAGGTGTGGTACAGTCAGATTTATGAACAGGTAGAACAGAATACAGGAAGACCAACGAAGAATGGGTGCATTTGAATTATGGTGCTGGTGAAGAATATTGAAAGTCCAATCATCCACCAAAAAAAACAAAATCAAAACAAAAAGCCTGTCTTGGAAGATGTACAGCCAGAATGTGTCTCAGAAACAAGGATGGTGAGATTTTGTCTCAAGTGCACTAGGCCTGTGGTCAGGAAAGAACGCCATGCTTCATAAGCAGAAGGGAAGTGAAAAATAAGAAGACTGGACAAGCTCATTGACACAATGGCTGCAACAAGGGCTCAAACATAAGAAAAAAATTGTGAGGCTGGGCAGTGTTTCCTTCGGTTGTGCATATGGCCCTATGCTTCAGCACTGACTTTGAGGCACCCAGCAACAAAGACTGCAGGATACAAGAAGAGCAATGAAATTGTTCTAGATGATACTATACGCATAGGTGCAGGATACTATATATTTGTCAAAACCCATAAGATGGTGGTACAAAACAAATTGTGAACCTTGATATAAACAGTAGACTTTAATAAATAATTAATATTCATTCATCAAGTGTGCAATTGTACCTCAGAAATCCGTGACATTAATAGTAGCAGAAACTGCAAGAGAAAAGGTAGTGTAGAACTCTAGTTTCTGCAAAAACAAAAACAAAATCTGTAAATCTAACTCTACTCTAAAAATTAAGTTTATCGAATTCCTCAGAAGTCAATTTTTAAAAGATAAAATTTCATATAAAATACAGACCAACCAATTTCTAATGTTGGGATGCTGTCTAAGGTTAAAGACATGTAATATATTCTAGCTAAAGTTGACTTGAATGATGGCTTTTATCCTTTACCCAGTTTTATTCCAATTCATCAATAGAAACTATAGCTTGCTATAGTTATTGATGATTTTTTCTATGCATAGTTTTAACAAAATGATCCAGGAATTTAATATCTACCTAAATTTATAGTTTTTAAAGCATAAGTAATCATTTAAATCCTGGGAAAATGCTTGGTATCTATGAGGATCCTTTTCAACTGCTAATAATAAAATATCTAGTTCAAATTAGCATGTTGATTTTAGGTACCTTCTAGATGTTTCCAACATATACTGACTATGTATGTATACAAATGAAATACTTAGCAGTCCTGGACCATCCTCATCACCCAACCTGGCCTACACTGTGTGAAATGGCTCAACCACGCAACGGGCTGTTCAGAGATTCTTGGTTTGGTCCCTGTTCTCACTGAACGGTTTTCATTGCCTAGGTGCTTGCTGCGGTTGCTAGGTATTGCCATTTAATTCGTCTAGAAACATTTCCTGTCTCTGTGCCATCCTCATAACTGTTTCTATGCAGTGCTCATGTCTGTCCATTTCTCTCAGTCTTCCTCTTTTTCATGGCTTCTCTCTCACCCAGCTTGTTGGCCCTGCTCTCTCTGCTAGTTCATCTATGGTGTTTCTGCCGCTCTCTGTCTACGGCTATAAGACTGGGAAATTCCACATTCTTCATCCAGACACAGTTACAGATGGCAAACAGGCATATTAGAAGACAGGGGAACCTTCCAGAAGCATCCTTACAGATTTCCCTTCATGTCTCCTGTATCAATGTACCAAAGCCTCATTATTGAACCAATTGCTGGGAAGAAAGAAAGGGTTTCCATGGTTAGTAGAGACATATTAGAGCGAGTGGGATGGATGTGAGTGGGTAAACTACTCTAGGTGGCTGTTGATTCAATTCCAACCCATCGTGATCTAGTGTGATGGAATGTGCCTGCTCCTCCAGGTGTCCTACTCTGCAGTGCTTACAGAACAAGGGCTGTATCTGTGTTGTCTCAGCAACTGTCTTTGAGTGGCTGGTTACACCGTCAGCAGTTCAAACCTACCAGTCATTCCAAATAAAGACGAGGCATTACAGTTCTGTAAAGAGCTAGTCTCACACTGTCCGATGACAGTGTAAGACATGACAAAATAATAATAATTTATAAATTATCCAGGGTTCAGGAGGGAGGTGGGGCAGGGAGGGATGGTGAAAATCAGCTGATACCAAGGAATCAAGTAGAAAGAAAATGTTTTGAGAATATTGATGGCAACAATTGGACAAACGTGCTTGACACATGGATGGATGGTTGGATTGTGATCAGAGTTGTATGAGCCCCCAATAAAATGATTTTTATAAAGAAAATAAAAGAGTCTCAGAAACCCTAAGGAGCAGTTCTACTGTTTAATAGGATGGTTACAAGTCTGAATGGATTCAGGGCGATGGGTTTATATGTTCGTGTGATGTAACCTTTACAGGGTAGGTCACCAGATAGTGGTGTTTGTTTTTTTTCCGGCTGGCAGCTGTGTAGTTCCAACTGCCACGTTTCAGGGAGCAGCCGAGCTGGTCACCATTGTGCACCAGCACTGCGGAGCCACCATATACAGTAAGCGCGCAACTCCAGACAGCATTCTGTCTGTGTAATCTCTCAGGTTGTGTGAAGACACGTTTGGAATACAAGGGTAAAGAGATCATCATATTTACATAAAGAGAGCATTAAATTTTAGTTCAATTATATATGTTTAATGTTCTGATAGGCATTTTAATTTATAACCCCTCTTGGATATATCTTAGTAATGATCCCCATTGCTGTCCATGGGGAATGAGTGAAAACATTCTTTTTTCTAATTGTAGGCCTTGTAAGCATGTTTCTAAGCATGCTTAATTGTAATCCGGCATAAAGGATGTCGCACTGAATGAATGAGCTTATTACTACGTTTGGACCTCTTTAGCACAAGAGGAAGACCCCTGGAGATGATATTGGGGAGGCTTTGGACTGCTAAAGGAAGGCAGTTCAAGGCCACCAGCTGCTCCTTGGGAGCTTCTTGAAGCATCACAGGCTCAGAAATGCGATACAGGGTCCATAGTGGTCATAATCTCCGAAGGAGCAGTTGGTGGGTTAGCACAAGAGGGAGTTCAAACAAACAATGCTGCCAATTTTTCACAGGTGAGGCATGTCTGAGTTTAAGGTCTATGAATAAAGATTTATTTTAATGTAGATGAACAATATTCTTAAAGAAATCACCTGTTTAGGCATGATCCTTTAAGGACTGAATATGTCTAATCTGACTGTATCTCCTCAAAGCGCTATGACAATATACTATTGCTCTGTTACAGTGAGCCAAGGAGGTGTTGCTTTGGTCTCTGACATGTGTCCAGATCCTGGAATCCCAGAAAATGGTCGAAGAACTGGCTCTGACTTCAGGTAGGAGACAATGGCATGATTTTCAAGGCTCTTTATGCTCCAACACAAATAGACTTTTAGTTTATCAATTTTGTTTATTTAGAACATGCAGTGGGTTAATTACTATTAAAATTATCATACATCAACATTTATAGAGAATTTAATCATATCAAATTTTAATGAAAAATATAACACATTTTACAGTGATACTTCTTACTTTATGGACCATAATTAAAATTTATAATACTGTATACAGACAGTCCAAGTGTGACAGACATCTGAAGTCCAACAACTTCCACTTGAAAACAAGGCTTCAAACTGATTCTAACCAGTCCCATCATGGCTGAAAACTAACACAGAAACAGACTTTTTTTTTTTTGACAACTTGGGTGGTATTTCATGGTAACTGGAACAATAAAAAGGAAAAGTCAAAGCTCAAAGCCCTGAAAAATGGGAGAGCCTAAAGAGACAAAATGAGTTCGTTCAGGAACCTGATGCTTGAGATCAGCTTACTGGCAGCATGATAAAGAGCCAGACAATCAGTTTCACAGTGTGTCACCATCCTTGAGCAGGGCACTGCCATCCTTGGAGAGGGCAGTGCTATTTGACTCAGAAAGTACACTCTACTTTTGTAAAATGACAGTCACTGTGAAACAATGGAAGCTTAACCCATGCTGCAAGCAATTCTTCATCACACCGAACTAACTATATGTAAAGGTTTTGCATCCTTGCACCAAGTCCCAAACCAGCCAAACTCCTTCCATCAAATTGTTTCCAATTCATAGTGACCTTATAGAACAGAGTGGAATTGCCCTTTTGGGTACCCAAGTTTGCACATTTTTACATATGCATCTGTTCTGACTGACCTACAAATCAGTTGGGAATGAATTACTTTCATAGCCTCTGTAATCAACATTCATCTTCACAGTTTTGTTTCATGTCTTGACTCCATTTTTTCATTGGCTTTAATTTAATCTTTAAAGGAAATGAGGCAAATGTTTAATCATAGAATCATAATAGTTTCCTTATGTCAACTTTTACCATGAGAAATGCCAATTGAAATCAGAGCGATTTCATTTAGAGAAGGTTGGCAAAGAATACAGACCCCTGGTGGTGCAGTGGTTAAATACTCAGCTGTGTAGTAAAGGTCTGCATGGTGCGAAGAAAATCAGCCACTTAGTGGGAGAAATGATTTAGCAATTTGTTTCTGAGAAGACTACAGTTTAACCTCTTACAAGGCAGTTCTATCATATGAGGTCATTATCAGCCAAATACAAAACACAACACAATGATGATTATAATAGTGCTTTCACTTTGAAATTTTGCACTCTTCCAATTAATTCTGAATTTATCATTAGCCACTTAACCGGAAGGACACTAGTGTTAGAAGTTAGCTGCACAATCAAAGACTAAAGTGGATGATGAAAGTGATTTCCTCACCAGTTTTGGAGGAAATAAAAGAGGCATGTGTAAAGAATTTCGGCTACTGAAATGAGGTGATAAATGCAAGTAAATTTGATGTTAAAAAAGAGGCAAGAAAAATTCTATCCAATGAAATGAGAGAAGAAATTGCGTGTTCTAAAACTAGAGATGATAAAGTTTGTGACAACAAAGAAACTATAATGCAATGTATAAATGGTCTTTTGCACATTTTTTGCATGTAAAAGAAAAAGTGGTTTTTGGTTATTTTTTCAAATGTCCCAATAAAGATGTTTCTGATTTGGAATAGATTATTGGAATTAAAATTGATTAAATATCAATTTAAGTAATACATTTAAAAGCCCATGATTTGGTTCATTTGCCCTAGAAGCAGAACTTAAAAGCCCATGTTTTGGTTCAAGTGTTCTAGAAGCAGAACCAGAGCCTAGAAGCAGAGCTAGAGATGGGGATTCCTATTCAAGTGATTTTTGTGGGAGGAGTAGAGGGAGCGAGATAAGGCTGGAGTAACATGAGAAACTGGAAACTAGTTTTTGCAGCGGGCTAGCTTTAGTCTGATCTCTGGGTGACTCCTGAAAAATAAATTGTACCAATGGATTGGTCAACCTTTGACTTCCTTCAGGTGTCCCAGGGCAGGTCTGTAAAGCAACAGGTGGTTGTGAGAAGACATTATCGCCCACGTGGATAAGGCATGGTGGGTGGACCAGCTGGTTACCGGGTCTAGGGAATACCTGTGGTATTCACTACAGATAGCTTTGGATCAGGAAGAGCAACTGAAAAAGAAGAATGATGCTTTCAAATATATTAAATAGCAGTCATCTGGAAGCAGCATAGAATCTTATCTATTCTGAACAAAGCAAATGAATGATACTACAAATCCATGTTAAACCAAGAGATCCCTGTCCTGTGCATGTTTTTGTCATCTCACAGATTAACTCTTCTCTGTCCTCACATTGAGAAAAAGGGGAACCATGTCAAAAATAAATAATAAAACTAAAAACTCAGACACACCTATATTAGGGTTTACAGCAACAAACTATAAGTTTGTGTGACACATTTTTCCCACACCTGACTTCAGCTTCTCCGGAGTAGGGGTGGAGTCTCATTCATCTTTGTCTCCTCAGTAATTGAAGCAATGCCTGGTACAAAGAAGCATAAGGTACACAAGAAGGTACCCCCCAAACATAGAAATAAAGCTCCACTGGGCATTGCTTTTGTAGTACTTCTTCCCATGAGGCGATCATTGACCAACTCGCTCTGAGTTCAGGCACCAAGTGGCATTACCTGGGAAGGTTCGCTCTTGTCACCGTGAATTTTTTGTACAAGCAGTTTCAATCGAACCACATTTTTTGGTGACTGCCCATTTGAAAAAAAGCAATATGTGGCTGTGAAATTTTGATTTGAACTTGGGAAAAATTCCACAGAAAGTGTTGTGATATTGAACACAGCTCACTAGGACAGTGGGAAAAGTGTAATATTAAACACAACTCACAAGGGCAATGCTGTGGGAAAAACTCTAGTGTACAAGTGGTTTTTGCATTTTAAAAATGGGGAAGTGTCAATTAATGACAAATCCTGTTCCGGACATCCATCAACTTCCAAAATGAAAGAAAATGTCAACTTGTGTATATTTAGAGTTCGTTCCACCAGGTCAGACTTTTAATCAAGCTCTCTATTAAGAGGTTCTTAAAAGATTTTGTAACAGTAGTCAACATGATAATGGGACAAGAGGAAAGTAAATGGAAAGAGAGGAAAGAACTAGGAAGTGAAGGACATTTATTTATAGAGGTCTAAATACAGGCATGTACATATGTAAATATATTTATATATAATGATAGGGAAATTTATCTATGTACATATATTTCTATGTTAAGTATTAAGGTAGCAGAAGGACATGGGGCCTCTACTCAAGTCCTCCCTCAATGTAAGAACACTTTGTTCTAATAACCTGCCATGCTGTGATGCTCACTTTTCCTGAAAGGATCACTGAAGACAAAATGGGTGCATAAGCAAAAGTGTTGAAGAAAGCTGATGGTGACTGGCTCTTAAGGACTTGAAGATAAGCAAGCAGCCATTTGGCTGAGAAGTAATAAAGTCCATATGGAAGAAGCAAACCAGCCTGTGTGATCATGAGATGTCGATTGGATAATGTATCAGGCTCCAAAGACCCAGAAGAAAAAATCATATCGATGTGAATAAGTAGAAGGGCAGAGTGGAGACCTAAAGACCATCTGTCGACAATAGGACATCCCTTACAGAAGGGTCACCAGGAAGAGACTAGCCCATCAGGGTGCAGTATAGCACTGACAAAACATGCAAGTTTCCTCTTGTTCTTTAATGCTTCCTCCCTTCCACTATCATGATCCCATTTCCCGCTTACAAATCCAGCTAGACCAGACAGAGCATGTACACCTGTACACATAAGAGCTTGCAATGCAGAGAATCCAGGACAGATAAACCCCTCAGGACCAAATAGTAGTGATACCATGAGTGTAAGCAGAAACAGGTGGGTGGGGGTAGGGGTGGGGGCAGGCAAACAACAGAAAAATGGGTGAAAGGAGACAGCAGTAGGTGTTAAGACATGAAAAATAATCATTTATATATTAACAAAAGCTCATGAGTGAGCTTGGGTGGGGGAGGGGGGTAATGAGCAAATACTGAGGGCTCAAGTAGAAAAAAATGTTTTGAAAATGTTGAGGGCAACATATGTACAAATGTGCTTGACACATGGATGTATGTATGGATTGTGACAATAGTTGTAAGAACCCCCAATAAAATGATTTCTTTAAAGGCCTGATTTGGGGCAGTGCGGGGACTGCTTTTGTTACCACAACAATTACCCTACTCACATAGCCATAACAGTGTGCCAGTTTTGGGCAAAAAAAAAAAAAAATGAGCATGCCTCTTTTGCCCATACACATTACTCACCTGACCTCACTCCATGCAGCTTCTTTTTGTTTACATGAATGAAGAGGGTCATGGAAGGACAGAGATTTGATATCACAAAAGTGGTGAAGAAAAAAATGAGGGAAGTGCTGTCAGCCATCAAAACAGATAAGTTAGAAGAATATTTATAAGAATGGAATTTCAGATTTGACAACTGTGTTAATTATTGAGAGTGCTTTGAATTTTTAATATTTTGTAAAAAAATAAATACTTAGCTTGGAAAAATACTCTGTTTTTGTTTTGTTTGTTCTTTTGCAGGGGGCTACCCTCATGAATATGTCTAATGTACTCTATGTATTAGGCAGATTTCCCCTACAGCACTTTACCAGTCCTGAAATCTCCCCAGAAATCTAGAAACGTTCTTAGTATTTTGTGGATGCATAATTCACCTTCAGCTACAGTTATTAAATTATTTCTGATAATACTAACATGTTCAAATTACAGTTCCTGAAGTTGACAGAAAATTATTCCATCTCCAAAAGGTATAAGAGAAGTTAGTAATATTCAGGCTAAGACCCATTTTTCACAAGAAAAATAATTAATCTTTGCATCAGGTCTTAGATCGAGCTCCTGAGCTCACGCTCTCATGTTGTCATGCCATGTTTATTTCGGGAAGAGGGGAGACATCAGGACAAGCATTCGCTCTAACAGCCGTGGGGGTCTTGCTGTGGGGGAACAGGCTGCGCATGAGAATGGCCAGTTCCAGGAAGAAATGTAGAACCTGACCTCAGGGAAGACTTAATTTTTCTCAGTTTATATGGAATATCTATACTATTTATATGTCTCAATTGCTATTAAATGATATAAAAGCCAGGGAAAGTTATGTAAAATATTATTTTTTCTATTACACCAAATGTTTTAAATTGGTATCATCAAGTCACTTCCAGCTTTTAGTTTTTCAATGTACAACAGAACCAAATACTGCTTCCTTAAGTGCCATCCTTACTGTCGGTCCTGTGTTGGAGTCGACGGGGCTGTCCATCGTGTTGAAGGCGGTTCGCTTTCCCACTGACAGTCTAGGAAACCAAGCCGAATGTCCTCATCCAGGGATGGGTCCCTCATGAAAGCACGCACAAAGCATGTGAGACAAAGACTAGAGTCTCAGATCTAAGGAAACTCTTTGTTGTACTTTTTCCAAGAAATATGTATTTGGTTGTCCATTCTTCTAGAAATCCGTGCTTTCAGTAATCTTTGTCAACATCATAATTCAAGGATCATAATTCTTAGATCTTCTTTATTTGATGTCCAGCTCTCATAAGTGTGTGAAGTGACTGAAGACCACAACTAGCGAGTGAACATTAGTAATTCTCAACACAGGGTCTCTTATTTTTAATACTTTAAAGACTTTTTTTTTTTTTGCAGCAGATTTGTCCACAGTAAAATGTTGTTTGAATTCTTGCCCTCTGGCACTGATTGTGGATCCAAGTAAAATAAAATCCTTGACATCTTCTATATTTTCTTCATCTATCATGATGTTGCATATTGATCCTCTTGTTACAGTTGGTTTTCTCTATGTACTAAATGTGTACTAAAGCTTGTAGTCGCTGACTTCATCAGTAAGTGCTTCTAGTCCTTTCAGCAAGCATGGCTGTGTCATGTCCATATCATAACAACCTTCCTCTGGTCCTGATACCATACTCTCCATAAATTCTCAGATTCTTTGCTCAGCATAGAGATTACATGAACACACTCCTAGGAAATTATGGATACAGTTACTTTTTCTATAGATCTATCTTTCCTGGGTTTCATCTACAGAAAAATATGCAAAACCAACACAAACAAACAAAAAATAACCACCAACAAGGACAAAATAAAACAGAAAAAAAGCCTCAATCACCAGCTTTTGAAATGTTATGTTCACTTCTCTTATTGCACCATTTCATTTTTGGCTTTAGCTACTCATCTTTTTCACATCCAGTTTAGCATTTATTTTTTTCTTTCTAATTACCTTTTGGTTTTTTCATGCTTAAGGCACTTGATATCATTCATAGCTACCCAGTGTTTAGTCTGTGATGTTTAATAGGCTGAATCTACTATTGGCTTGGTCTCTAAGCTCAGCTGGGAGATGCTCACGGCTTCACATTGGCCTTTGCAGCTATGTTTTCCTTTTCTTTAGCCTTTACTTGAGGAATTCATGGTTTGTTCTTCAGTGGTCCCCTGGCCTTATTCTGGCTGCGAATCTTAAGACTTTATCATGTCTATCCACAGCGATAGTTAATTTGATTCCTGTGTACTGAATCCTGTAAGAGTCATGTATAGAATTCCCATCATTGTTTCTGAAAGGTATTTTTAATGAATAAGTGGTAGATCTTGAAAAACTTTATTCTGTCCTATTTGGTATCATTTAATCAGCAAGGCCAGTTACTCTAATTGCTGACCATTCTTTGTTCCCACATTTTACATTCTGTTACTAGGAATTATCAATTTGCCTTTCATGCTTGATTAATGTCAGACTATGAAAGTTGGCTAAAACCATCAATTTCCTTGAGTTTGGTATTATTGGTTGGTGCATAAATTTGAATAATACCTTTATTACCTGGTTTTCTTGGAAGGTATATTTTCCTATCACTGGCAGCATCGTTCTGCAGCACAGATCTTGAAATATTCCTTGTTATGATGAATGTGATTTCTCCAATTATTCTTCAACTGATCACTCCCGGAATAGAAGACCATATTGATTATCAGATTCAAAATGGCCAACACCAGACCATTGTAGGTCACTAGTTCTTTGGATAAAAATACTTATATGTCTCATTTCACTTTTGACATCTTCCAGTTTTCAATGTTCTAAAACCCATATTTTTGTACACTCCACATTCCAATTACTTGTAACTATTTCTTTTCACTTTGTGTTGTGTCACATCAGTAAGCAAAAGTCCTGTGTTTCTCCACTCTTATCATTGAAACTGAGGAAGCAGCCCTACTGCAGTTGTGTCGTGAATGCCTTTCAGTGCAATGGGCTCATCGCCCGGCACTATGAAACGGTGTTCTGCTGCCTGTAGTAAGGTTTTCACTGTTTAATTTTTCTTTGAAGAAGATAACTCAGTCCTTAATCCTACTCTATTTCAGTTTAGAAGTCCTCCTAAAACCTTTTCACCCTGATGACCCTGCTGGAATTTGAAATACTTCTGCACAAGACTGCACCATGCAAGCCCCACAGGACTACAAAACGACAGACAGGCGGGCTTAATCCACAAATAAATGCATTCGTAAGAGGATAAGTCAAAAATAATTGTTATGAAAACATTAAAACCTTTATTTAACAACCATCTAAAACTGGGAAGCTATTGTTTCTCAATATATTCTCTACTTTATACCTTCAAGAGGCTCAACCTGTGTTTCTTTGGAACACCCGATAGTGGGAAAAAGTAACATCTAGGCTGTGGGTCAAAGAGGTAAAGTTTCCGAGGAAATTCTTGTAAGTGAACATTTGCTGCCCTCCCTAATGAGCAAGTGAAGTTTCATGATGGAAAAAACATTACTCAGAGCAATTCTCCATGCCTTTTCCTCACCACTGTACTTTTCTGTTTCCTTAAAAAACTTCTTCATAAAGAGTGTCAACGTCCATTCTGAGTGATTTAAAATTTTTTATTAAGATTACCCTTTTGGAATACACCCCCCTAACAAAATTACCATAATAGTCTCTGAACTGACCTTCCCCTCCCTGCTCTGATTTTAATTTTGTCAGAAAATACCCTGAGAAGCCATACATCGTTGGTACTTTTTTTTTAAATACTTTTTTTGCTAAAAATTCATTGGCCAAAGTTCCATTTAAAATATATATATTTGTGTATGATTGCTTTTGGACCTCATGATTTCAAGGAATTTGTCAATTTAATCTCATATATTAACCATTTGACAAATATTAGTCCATTAAATTTTGAGTTCTTTAAACGCTGACAAATTTCATTACATAGAGTTTATTTTAAAAATCACATTGTCTTTAAGTATTGGGATATATTGAAAAATTGTCAAGTTTTTGGTGGAAGAAATAATTTTATTTTAATTCTAATTTTTATTTGACAGCTTTAATTTTATTAAATTATGTGGTTTATCTTAAGGTGAAATGTTCATTTCTGCATTTTGTAGAAATGTCTGACAAATATCTGATTCTTGAGAAGAATACTTTGTCAGTCCTTCTTTCAAGTAAAATGATGGTTGATGAGTGGAGGGGCAAAGCAAGAAATTCAATTTGCAAACAATAATTGTACATGTACTTTCCACAGGATTACTCTCAGATTTCAATATGTATCAGAGATGTTTCTATTTTCAAGGATCAAGATAGCTAAAATTGATTTTTTTAGTAATAACTCATTGTTACTTTAATTGGTTTTTTTTTTTTTTCATTCAAACCATTTTATTGGGACCTAACCCAGACATCATACCATTCCACAGTTCAGTCATATCAAGTAGTATTGTACAATCACTACCACAATCAGTTTAAGAGATTTTCTATCTTTTTGAACTCCTTGACATCAGGCGCTGATTACCCTCCATATCCCCTGCTGACCCCCAGGACCCCTTATTCTAGTTATTCTCTCTACAGAGTCATACATCCTGGGTTTCATGTACCAAGAAACATACAAAAATGCATAACAGAGAGCCCAGCACCCTACCAATAATGACAAAGTGCAACAGTAGTAAGCCTCAATATGAAAGAAGAATAAACAAGAAAACACACAGAATATATTGAGACAATTAAAGCACAAAGTATGTAAATTGACTTTTTAGAAATTTATTGTTTCACTAATGCCTCCTTTCAGTGGCACTGCCTTTTTGATTTTGCTCCTCCCTATTGTTCATTGCCAGTCGACGTAAACTGTGTATGCTCAATTAATTTCATACCGTTGTATTTACATCATTCATGGCAATGATGACCCAGTGTAAAAGACACATCTCTTGTGCTGTCTATTAGACTTCGGGTTGCAACCCTCCAGGTTGGCAGTTCTACCCAATAGTATTATGAAACTATATTTATCCTTAAAGATTTACAGTCTCACAAACCCCATATGAGGTCAGTATGAGTTGGCATAAAATCACTCAATAGCCATGGATCTGGTTTTGGAACCCTGGTGGCATTGTGAAAGCATTGGACTACTAGCCTCACCTCCAGTTTGAGAGTTCAAACTCATGAACTACTCTGAAAGAGAGAAAGGAGGCCATCAGTTCCCATAAAGATTTAAAGCCTTAGAAGAGTCACTAGGAGCTGGAATCAATTGGACCTCTCTCTCTCTCTTTCTTTCTCTCTCTCTCTCTCCCCTGTGTCCCTCTTCCTCTCTCCTGTCCCTCCCTTTCTCCTTTCTTCCTGCCTCCCTGGCTCCATGCCTCCCTCCCCTCCATACTTGGCAAGGTTTCCTCTTTCAGACTGTCGGAAAGGCCACCAACTGTGGACAATACCTTAGAAAGAAATTCATTAGTTATATAAGTTGATACTATTTAGCATAAAGTTTTGGTGGATATTTTTAAACAGAAAAAAAAGAAACATGCTATTCAGACAGTTGCCACATTGAGGTTAATTCCATCAATACTAGTAGTGAAGAATTGATGTGTAGAATCTATGGGCATTAGATATTCAAGACTTTTGCTTGTTTTCTGACTGCCTCCATTTGCTATGATTCACCTGATGGTAGAACTCAAGTGTGTGCTTATTAAATCTGTAGGCCACAGTCATAACATATACCTTGTCATCATTAAATGAAATGGCAGGTGAATGGGCCTAGCATATAATTAGTTCACTAGCAATCATGATATATTAAAGGGAATATTCTTCATTGTTTTAAGACTTTTAGAGAATGTTGGTAATGAATGCCAATTTAGTTCTTTCTAAACTCATAATCAAAATTAATGACTAACATAGAATTCAAACTAATCGCCAACATTGTCAAGATGCGAAGATGGAATTCATTGGTTGTTAGCACTATAATTACATGTAATTTGACACTGTTTTTGTTTGAAAGTGATTCATTTTATTCAGCTAGTAAAATATCCCTTATCTGATTTTATTTACATCCATGTCATTCCATTGTAAACATCTTTTCCGTAACAAAACTAAATATTAATTCTAACTTTATCTATAAATAATTCTAACTAAAGGAAACCAAAAACACAAAGCTTTTTGTTTGTGTTCTGGTCAATGCTAGGGTAGCTTGTTTCATTATGTAACGCTGTCCAAATATTATGTTAATTAGAAACGAATATCTTTCAGTAAAATTGATGAGCAAGCTCAGATATCATTATGTTAAATAGGGGATGGAGTAGAATTAAAGAGTTTTAGAATGGGGTCTTAGATTCTCACTGCTGCTGTAACAGAACAACCACAAAAGTGTGTTTTTAGTGACTGACTAGACACACACTCTCATAATCCAAATCTAGGCTGCTAGCTCAAGGAATAGACGCTCGCTTTTCTCTGGGAGAAATCTTCGTCTCAGCTTTTTTAGGATTTTTCTGGGAATTTCTTGGTTATCTCATAGTATTTACCTTTCCCACTTTTGTGCTTGTTTATTTCTGTGATGAATCTGTTCCTTTATCTCAAAGATCATTGATCTAAAACACACACTATAATTACATCGTTCAATTAACAAGTAAATACAAAATTATCCCCATTGGGCACAATATTATTGTTATTAGATCAGTGTTTTGGGATGGGAATAATTCAGTTCATAACAGATGGGTACTCGAGTCTAGTTCAACCATTTCATATGTACTCTATATCCAGGCAGGGGAAATTATAAATATCACTAGGAGTTTAAGAAGAATAAAAAGAAATCTATCTATTAAGAGACGAAGCTAGAATCTAAAACTTCAAATAACTTGTTTATATCAAGTTTTCAAAAAAGAATCATTATATGGAAGACTACTGGATGAGGTTGTCCATTTTGTAGACTTTAAAAAGCCTTCAGGTGCAGACTCAAGATACAATAGATATTTGTTATTGGGTCCACCATTCCAAATCATGATGTTAGTGTGTAGTTCCAGGTACTGAGATTAAGGGACATGTGTTAGACATGGTTCTATAGAGAAACAAAACCAGGACACTTAGGATTATATTTATATACAGCATGAAGGAATATAACAGTTAATTAGTCCACACAGCAGTACAGAGGGCCCAGTTCAACTCACTTCTGTGAAACAGCATACTGGGAAATATTTAATATACTGGCAGTCCTTCAACTCAGGAGGGCTGCTTGGTCCAAGGTCAAGGAAGCAGACAGCTGAGTCGTCTGTAGAGCAACACAGGCAGTATGGCCAAAGTCAACAAATAACAGGGCGGGTCAACAAAAGTCAGCCAGGTGACAGGATCAAACAGTCCCAAGCTCAAGCGATATATACACCAGCAGTGTGGTGAAGCAGGTCTCGAAGGATCCATAAGCTCTAGCAACACGATTCATGGGTTGGGTGTCCCACAGTAAGTAAGACTCGCAAGTTGAGGCATAGAATTAGCTAAGGCAGCTGATCCATATATCTCTTTGCCCTTCAATCAAACTGTGACATTATTAATTCCACATGTTCTTACTTGCCAGGTTGGCACAATACACCTACCTACCACAGACATCTTGTTTTAATTGATTAAATAAGCAAGAATATCATGTTACAGTTTTCATAAAGGACAGCATACAATCTCACACTGACAGATGGTATATGTAGTTTATATGGACTGCTGTTTAGTTGTTCTCCTGCTCATGGCAACTCACACATAATGGACTGCCACTGCTGTGATCCATGTTTTCATTGGCTAAATTTGCCCAAGTTGATCACCAGACCATTACTCTATATGTTCTTTATGTAGTTAATATTATTGTTATTGTTAGGTACATCGTTTGTCCCAACTTTTAGCTGCCTTATGCACAACAGAAGTAAACACTGTACATCCTGTGCCATTCTCACACTTGATGTGATGCTTGAACCCATGGCCACAGCCACCGTGTCAATGTATCTCCTTAAGGAACTATCCCTCCTTTGCTGGTCTATCCTGAAAACATGTCCTAAGTATGTAAGGCAAAGTATTCTTTCCATTTCATTTGGATGCTTCCTACATTGTAGACCGTTTCAATATTTCAACTTGAGGCTTGGACTTTTTTCTTGATTTCTTTCAGTTTCCGATGTCCAGAGCATGCTATTCTGTTTTGGTTTTCTAATTCTAGGTCTTTGTACACATCGTTATGCTAGTTTGTCTTCTGGAGCTTCCTTTTAAAATTTTCTGTTTAGCTCTATGACTTCATCATTTCTTCCATTTGCTTTAGCTAATGTATGATTAAGAGAAGTTTCAATGTCTCTCTGAGATTCACTTTTATATTTTCTTTTTCTTCTGACTTTTCAATACTCTTTTACTTTCTTCATGCCTGATGGTGTTGATGTCCTCCAGTTCGTCGGGTCTTCTGTCACTAGCGTCTAATGGATCAAATCTGTTCTTGAAATTCAGGAGGGATAGACTCAAGGTCATGCTGTGGCTCTCATAGACTTTTGATTTTCTTCATATTTAAACTGAGTAGATGAGCAATTTAGGATCTGTTCCACAGTTAGCCTCTGACCTGCTTTTGGCTGCTGATATTGAGCTTCTCCACTAGCTCTCCCCACAGATGCAGTCCATTTGATTTCTGTGGATTCCATTTGCAGTCCATATGTTGTTTAAAAGGGTATTTATTATCAACAAGTCCTTCAGCTTGAAAACTTCTGTCATGTGATCTGCAATTTTATTTTTATCACCAAATATGCCTTTCCACCCACTGCTCCTTCCTCTTTGTTTCCAACTTTTGCTTTCCATTCACTGGTAATTAACAATGCATCCTGACTCTTCAGCCTCACTTTCAGGCTGAAGACATCAGTAGGATTCTTTAATTCCTTCATACTAGCATTGGTGGTTGGTGCATTACCCTGAATATTAGTTGTATTTATTGGATTTCTTTGAAAGCACATAGATATAATCCTGTCCCAAACAACATTGTGTTTCATGATCAGTTTTGCAATGTTCTGTTTGACAGTGAATACAAGGTCATTCCCCTTGATTGTGTTATCCCCAGCATAGTAAATCAGACAATTTTCTGATATAAAATGACAAATCCCAGTCCATTTCAGTTCATGGATGCCTGGGATATCAATCTTGATGACCATTTCCAATTTTTCTAGACTCATACTTTGCCCATTCCAACTTCTGATCATTGGCAGGTTTTTATAGCTGTTTCTCACCACCTTGAGTCTTTACCCATCAGCAAATAAAGATCCATAAAACTCCACTCCCTTTAACTGACTCTTATAGCCATGGTCGACTCCACTTGGAGAAATCAGGTCCTCCACAGTCTTTTGGAATGAGTGTCCTCAGAGCCAAGGGGCCCCTCGTCTGGCACTCTCTCTAACAATGTCTGGCTTCCTCTCATTAGGCCTTCAGTAGCTGAACCATTTTTGAAGTTATGGATAAGGTTTTCCGTGGCAACTTCCTCCCGCCAGGGAGCCGCGTGCTTCTTTGTTGTCCGTTCATAGTTTGGAAGCTCCGCTGAAGCCTGTGCACTTTGGGTGACCCTGCTGTGTTAGAACCATCAATGACATAATTTCCAGCATCACAACAGTACACAAACTACCACACGGTATGACAAACTGACAGATTAATTGTGAATATGCTCTTCATACACATATATTATTCCTAATCCTGAAACCTATAAATGTTTATCATGTTTAATTGATGCCAAAATGAATTTTGAGAGGTCTCAGATTTCTGGAAAATGGGCTTTAATCCCATGGTCCTCTCGCTGTGCTTTATCCCCCCCCCCCTTGTATAATTTCTAGTCTTTATAATCTTCTAATCTCTTCTAACTTCCACTCAAAAATAATTCAGTTTTAAAGAATAAGAATTCAGTTTGATAAAACCTGCTGTACGTATTTTAAATTTTCTTCCTCTGCTCTGAGTGGTCATAGTTACCTTTTGATCTTCTATTGTCTTTATTTAAATTCATGGATAGATTTTTAATCACTGTGCTCCCTTCCTGCTTCCTTTACACTGCACATGGCAAGTGACACTAGTTGAGAGTCCTTCCTGAAGTTGAGTGGAATGAGCTAATATATAATCAGAAAGAATGAATTTTTCTACTAAATAAATTTGAGAAGTACGCACAAATACTCAGTGTTTCCTCTCTAGGACATCATTTTCAAAATAGTTTCTCATAACTATCATCTCTGTAATCCCTGCCCACATAATGGGCAAATATTTGAGTGATAAGGGTCTTTTTATTTACACTTCACCTTGATCCATGATTTCAACTTTTTCTAGTCTCTTTGCTTGTTTGCCAGAGATTTACTTTTTTGTCACCTCATTAGATGGTGAGGTACTGAAAGAAAGGGGACAGGCCTTGTTAATTTTGTCTCTTAAAACTGTGCCCAACATATGGTAGACACCTTTTCCATGGAATTGGATTAAATTGAAGCTAATAAGCCTGTCACTAGGGATATATGATCATCGCCTCATTAGTATCCTACTAAGCCAATTAAGTTAGCAACTGCGGTCAAAGAATAGATGAACTTTTCTTAAACATGACCTTAGAAACTTGGTAATAGGAAGAATGGACATTAGGAATTAAAAGTGCTTTAATTTTCATTATTGATATTTACATATCACCAATTATGCTATTAATTTTTATTCATATACCTTAGCACTTTTTCCTCTAAAGAATCTCACATTTATTTTTCCTTTTATTTTATAAATTCACTTTATGAAAATGTTCAATGAAATAATTTGCCATCAAATAGAAGGTGAAACCGAAGTATGTAAGGGATAACTTATGTAGAGAATGAGAAGCTGAATCACATCCATAACCCATGTCTCTTGATAAACTATTGCTCATTTCTAGTAATTATGTAGTTTTCTTCTTCCCCTTGTAATATGTAAGTAAATTTACTTAACTCTATTAAAATACCTCTTCAGATAGCTTTATTATTTTATTACTGGTCATCTGCAAGATTGTAGAGCCACCTGCCTCTTGTTCCATATGTAAAGAATTGCACTTACAGAGAAGGAGTTGACAGTTCATACGTACCCATACCCATACTTTATTATGTATTTTACCGGATGATTCATATCTTAGCATGATTTAAGCCTTCACATCATTGAACATTCTCTGCAAATGTCATTTCCTTAGCAAAACAAAATGAACATTCATTGCTATCAAATTAATTCCCACTCATAGGATACTGCATCATAATACAGAACTGGCCCAGAGTTTCCAAGGTTGTTAACTGTGACAGGTCCAAACAGTCTCTCCATCAACAATTAGATCACTAGCCCACCTAACCCACTGTGCCACCAGAGCCCCTTCACTTTCTGACCTGGCATCTCAAACAAGCCTTTCAACCACATGTGCCCATTCTCACTCTATGTTTACTATCTTGTCATCACCACCCGAAGAAGTCACATCCATATATAGGTTTAATTATATTTTAATAGAAGCAATATGAGCATTTAATTACTTATTTATTGAGAGTGTAAGCTTTGTAAAGAACAGAACTTTGACTTCTTTTATGTTTGGCTTATACTACATGTTTAGCAATCTGCCTTACACATATATTTATATGTACATATGGAATGCAACTCGATTTACATATTTATGCGCAAAATATTTTATTGGACATGCAGAATTTTGGTTTACAGAAATATATTCCAGACAATAACAATACAAAAGAATTTAAGAAATATTATTAACTTCATGTAGGGCATTAAGTCTTGAAATCCCACTCTTTACTAGTTTTTGTTCATACTTGCTAGTCCTATTAACAAAAAGAAAATATAGGCATTATTATTGCCATTCCAATGGTAAGAGAGTACTAAATGATTCAACCTGTTGTTTCCCATTAATTAAAATATCTGCCTATTAATGAAATAAATCTTTTTAAAAGTTAGCGTTAGGTCCATATTTGAGCTTGAAAAAATGCAACTAAATAGAAGCAATAATTGTTTATATACCCAACATTAGCCTCTTATTGGATATTATATTTCCCTTTCTGATAATGTAGTTAATCTATTTTTACTCATTGTTTCTAAGTACTTTTACTTTTGAATCCAAGTATAACTCCAGTTCTGGATCCAATGTTTGATTTTGTAAATAATTTCTTAACTTTTGATTGTACTAGGATATTAACGAATAGAAAAACAAACCATGAAAAGTATTAAGAATAACATGATACAGTTGGACATTGCATTTAGAATCACTAATAATAAATAGGCTTCATGAATATAGATATTTCTTAAAATTTTGGATTTGAGTTTGCAACATCTAATTCTCCAAAAATAGCAAACTGTTTTTAGAACTTAAAATGCTTGAGAGATATAAAATTTCTATGCCCTTTACTGAATAGAGGTATGTAGCTTTCTTTACTGAAAATTGAAGTATTCTTACAAAACTTTTTGGCAATGATTACTGAACTGGGCATGACTATCTATTTTTAAAGAATTACTTAAATAAATACAAAAATAGTGTTTTTCTGTTCACACTACTTTGGATCTTTCCATCCCTTGAGAAAGGGAACACTGAAAATATTTCAGATCTCATTTATCTGGCTGCAGCTGTCTGCAATAAGTTGCTCACCAAGTAGGATTCGTGGAATAAGCATTCTCTTCTCCCTTCCAGTCTTTTCAAAATCTGTAATAGGAAAATAAGTTATTATTGGATTGCTAATGAGAAGGTGGAAAATTCAATCCCAGCAGCCATTCCCTAGGAGAAAGATGTGCCTGTGTGCTCCTGTGAAAATGCACAGGCTTAGCAACACTGCAAAGGGTAGCTTTAAGTCAAATTCCCCTCAATAGTAGGAACCTTAGTTTGGTGAAAAATGACTCTGTGCTACAGGTTAGTTCTTTGTTTCTTACTTCTCCACCTGAGAGAGAAAAAAGAAGAAACGTTTGCAAGTGAAGATTGTTGCGTTGCAGTTTATATTTATCCTTTCCCATAATCTAATATCAGAAAAAGATTCTGAAAGGTTTTAATGATACTCTTCAGGGTCATCATAAACTTTTGAAGATAAAAGGAGAACTTTTGCACATAGTATTTGTTTAATAGTGCCAACTTTCAGAACAGTGTCATATCCATGAACACTAATTAAAAGTGTAATAAACGTACTTTGGTATCTATCTTTTACTATCTGATGCTCCCAATCACTTTAAAAATGCTTTAGAATCCTAGAGAAGCCATTTCCTTTCCTTTTCTGGTTCTAAGAGACCTGCTGAAACAAAGAAGGCAGAGTGTTGATGCTCTTGAGTTGCTGCTAGGTAAGAAGTGGTCTCATTAAGCCAGAGTCTCTCAACCTTGCCACTAGGCAACCTCCAGTTACCTCCAAAGATTTGTATTTAACTGGTAGGTAATTAGGCATCATAGCATTCTCCTGTGGTTCTAACATAAGCTGAATTGGTGGCAATCTACCCACGGCTGGTTTGGGGACATTAGTAGTGGAGATCAGTACACTGCTGTGGAAAATTGAAAATTTTGATTCACATTCTCAATCAGATAGCAAAACCAATTTTTACTATAGTAAAATCATTCAATTCATTGATAGAATATGCTGTTTTTTAACATTTGGAAGACTATTACTTATGTCAGATGCATGTGACAGGGTAGTGGCAGGGAGGGTGTTGTGGTTTATGCATTGTTATTACTGCTCCTGCATCCTTTCCTCTAGAGCAGCGCTTCTCCACCTGCCTCATGCCGCCACCCTCAGACAGTTCTTGCTGTGGTGGGGACCCTCCAACCAAACAACGATTTTCGTTGCTACTTCATAAGTGTAATTTTGCTTCTGTTAAGAATCAGGCGGCCCCTGTGAAAGGGTCATTCAACTCCCATAGGGGTCTTGACCCACAGGTTGAGAACCACTGCTTTAGGTGAACGTGGTACTGTTCAATCTTTCCCTGAGCTCCTCTGAGTGGATTCCCACCGCCAGCAGCCAGAACGCGTCTTTCCATCTTTCCGCTTGCAGAGGAGGTTTGGGCAGACAGGTGCATGAAGAGGGAGGCACCTCACTTAGGGAACTGCAGTTCAGAATCACTGGATGGGGGCCTGTGATATTTGAAAATCCCCCTTTTCAAATCACCCTATATCATTATGAGAAACTTGACTCTTTATGAATTACTGCTATAAAGATTGTTTGGTTACTGTGTTGATATTCTAAGGGAAATAGAAAAGGTAACTAACTAATGGGCCTTCGGATTTAAATAGGTTAAGTATAAAACGATTTGATCCTGAGTTCCCTTCAACTGCGGTAAAGCACTGTTGGCTTGAACTCACCTCCCGCATCAGGTTAGAAATGTTACTGACGTGGGTGAAGGTTGGAGAGGAAAAAGAGAATCGAGTGAGCCCAAACTAATTAGATCAAAAACTAATGATGTTTGAGTAGTTAGCTTATTGGTGTCAGCTACAGTCCTTTGATTATGATTCTCATTTTTCATTCTCTGTCTCGCTTTATATAGTAAGATCTTTAGTATTGGCCATAAAAAGATATCCTCTTGCTCTCGAAAGTGAAGATACCGTAGGTTTTCAGTTGAGGAATTTAGAGGCTGATGCTTTACTGCAAGACTATTTTTAGCCCTTCTGACAGGTGATGTCCTAGTTACTACTGGTGGGTTTTGCGTCTCCATTCTGCCTTCCCCTTCTTTCACATCGATAAGATTTCTGTTTTGTTTTGTGTCTTTAATGCCTGGTACCTGATCCCATAGGCAGCTCATGATCACACAGGCTGGTGTGCTTCTTCCATGTGGGCTTTTTTGCTTCTGAGCTAAATGGCCATTTGTTTATCTTCAAGCCTTTAATACCCCAGATGCTATATCTTTTGATAGCTGGGCACCATCAGCTTTCTTCACCGCATTTGCTTTCCACATTTGCTTTGCACCCAGTTAGTCTTCAACGATCATGTCCGGGAAGGTGAGCATCATAGAGCGCACAGTTAGTAGAACAAAATGTTCTTGCATTGAGAGAATATTTGAGTGAAGTCCCAATATCCATCTGCTGCCATAATACATTATAAATATATGTACATAGATCTATTTCACTGTCATTATATCTAAATATACTTACATATATACGTACCTGTATTTGGACCTCTATAAAGGTATTTTGCCACCCTCTATTTCAGCGATTTTCACCCTTCCCAATGCCGCAGCCCTTTCACACAGTTCCTCATGTGGTGATGATCCCTCCACCATAAAATCATTTTTGTTGCTCCTTCATCACTGAAATTTTGCTACTCTTAGGAATCGGGCAACCCGGTGAAAGGGTCTTTCGACCCAAAAGGGTGGTGACTCACAAATTGAGAACTACTACTCTATTTCCCTTTTACTTTCCAATGGGAATTTAAAAAAATTATTTTATTAGGGGCTCGTACAACTCTTATCACAATCCATCCATCCATCCATCCATCCATCCATCCATCCATCCATCCATCCATTGTGTCAAGCACATTTGAACATTTGTTGCCATCTACATTCTGAAAACATTTGCTATCTACTTGAGCCCTTGATATCAGCTACTGATTTCCCCCTCCTTCCTCTCTCTCCTCTCCCTCATGAAACTTTAATAATTTATAAATTATTTTGTCATATCTTACACCGTCCAACATCTCCCGTCACCCACTTTTTTGTTGTCCATTCCCCATGGAGGAGGTTATATGTAGATTCTTGTAATCGGTTCCTCCTTTGTACCCCACCTTCACCCTACCCTCCTGGTATGGCCACTCTCACCACTGGTCCTGAAGGGATCATTTGTCCTGGGTTCCCTGTGTTTCCAGTTCCTATTTGTACCAGTGTATATCCTCTTGTCTCACCAGAATTTTAAGGTAGAATTGGGATCATGATAGCGAGGGGAGGAAGCATTTAAGAACTAGAGGAAATTTTTATGTTTCATTGTTGATTCCCTTCACCCTGACTGGCTCGTCTCTTCCCCATGACCCTCTGTAAGGGGGTGTCCAGTTTCCTAGAGATGGGCTTTGGGTCTCCACTCCACACTCCCCCTCATTTAAAATGATGATTTTTTTGTTCTTTCATGCCTGATACCTGATCCCTTTGACACCTCGTGGTCACACAGGCTGGTGTATTTCTTCCATGTGGGCTTTGTTTCTTCTGGGCTAGATGGACACTTGTTTATCTTCAAGCCTTTAAGATCCAAGACATTATATATTTTGCCAGCTGGGCACCATCAGCTTTCTTGAAATTTGCTTATGCACACATTTGTCTTCGGTGATCATATCAGGAAGTTGGGAACCCACTGATATGATATTTTTTTTTTGTTTTTTGATGCCTAATAGCCAGGCAAGGGATACATGAAAGAGATGAGCCAGTCAGGGTTCAGTATAGCTAGTCTTTTAATTCTTCGTCTCTCCCTCCCAACACTATGATGACCCCAATTTTACCTTACAAATCTGGCTAGACCAGAACCTGTACACGGGTACGGATAAGAGCTTGCAACACAGGAAATTCAGGACAGATAACACCTCAGGAATAATCATGGGAATAGGGATACTAGGAGTGTAAGGGAAGGGGCAGGGGAGTAAGGGGAAACTCATAACAATGATCGATGTATGGCTCTCTTACAGGGGAACGGACAGCAGAAAAGTGGGTTTAGGCAAGAGTGGTCACGGGAAGACATGCAAAAAGAAATGATAAATTATCAAGGGTTCATGGGGGAGGTAGGGAAAAATGAGGAACTTATATCAAGGGCTCAAATAGAAAGAAAATGATGGCAACAAATATACAGATGTGCATGCCACAATGGATATGTGTATGGATTGTGATCAGAGCTGTATGAGTGCCCAATAAAATGGGAAAATCTTTTTTTCAATGAAACAGAACTTGCTCTAGCATGTATCGGTTGCTCTTTAGTACAAAGAAGTATTTGCCTTTGTATAATCAATAAAAGAGAAGTAAATCTCTTTCTGGTGCCCTGTGCTTTGAGCCAAGATCCATCTGACACTGACATCAGCAATGATACCCCTTGTTCCACTTCCTCTTCTAAATCCAGCTCACACTTCTGGCAGCTCTTTGTCAGTGTACTATTGCAGCTGCTGTGAATGATCTAAGAAATTCACTTGCTTTCTTCACCACATTTGCTTATGCACACATTTGTCTTCAGCAATTGTGTTGGGAAGGTGTGCATCCTGGAATGCCAATTTAATAGAACAAAGTGCTCTTGCATTGAGTAAGTGCTTGAGTGGAGGCCCAATGTCCATTCACTGCCTTAGTACTTAACCTATAAACATATGCACATAAATCTGCTTCCCTACACTCATATAAATATACTTACATATGCACATTCCAGTCTTTGGACCTCTATAAATACCCTTTGTCACCTAGTTCTTTCCTCTATTTCCTTTTAATTTCCTCTTGTCCCACTACCATGCTCAGCCTTCATTTGGGTTTCAGTGATTTCTCTGTTACCTTGTCCTTGCTGAATCCCTACCATTTATCAAAAGATATAGCATCTGGGGTCTTAAAGGCTTGAAGATAAACAAGCAGCCATCTAACTGAGTAGTGTCAAAGCCCACATGGAAGAAGCACACCAGCCTGTCTGACCACAAGGTGCAGAAGGGACCAGTTATCAGACATGAAAGAACTAAAAATCCTATCAATGGGTGTCCACCTCCCTGATATGATCAATGAAGACAAATGTGAGCATAAGCAAATGTGGTGAAGAAACCTGATGGTGCCCAGCTATCAAGAGATATATCATCTGGAGTCTTAAAGGCTCAAAGATAAACAAGTGACCATCTAGCTCAGAAGCAACAAAGCCCACATGGAAGAAACACACCAGCCTGTGGGACCACGAGCTATCAAAGGGATCAGGTATCAAGCATCAAGGATCAAAAAATCATATAGTTGAAAATGTGGGTGAGTGCAGATTGGAGACTCAAAGTCCATTGGCAGCCAACTGGACACCCCTTACTGAAGGGTTATGGGGAGGAGATGAACCAGTCAGGGTTCCGGGAAGCAATGATGAAACATATAACTTTCCTCTAGTTCTTAAATGTGTCCTCGCCTCCATTACCATGATCCTAATTCTACCTTACCAATCTGGCTAGACCAGAGGATGTACATAGGTACAGAGAGCAACTGGAAACACAGGGAGTCCAGGACAGATGACTTCTTCAGGACCAGTGGTGAGAGTGGTGATGCCTGGAGAGTGGAGAGAATGTGAGGTAGAAATGGGGAACTGATTACAAGACTCTACGTATAGCCTCCTCCCTGGGGGAGGGACAGCAGAGAAGGCAGGGGGAGATATCAGACAGTGTAATATATGACAATATAATGATAACTTATGAATTATGAAAGGTTCATGGGATAGGGGACAGTGGGGAGGGAGGGAAAAATGAGCAGCAGCTATTAGGGGCTCAAGTAGAAGGCAAAAGTTTTGAGAATGATGATGGAAACAAATGTACATATGTTCTTGACACAATGGATGGATGTATGGATTGTGATAAGCATTGTAAGAGCCCCCAATAAAATGATTAAATAAATAAAAAAGAAACAAAAAATTAAAAAAAAATTCACTTGCCTGTGATATTAATGATATTGCTAAGTAACTTCTGCAATCTGTGAGGCCACCTTTTGTAAGGTAATGTAGAGACTAACGCTTATCTTACATCACTAACAGGTTTGAGACTGCGCGGTCTGTAATGAGCAAACGTAGATAGGAAAGGTAGATGCAGTTGGAATCCTGGGATCCCTGCAGTAATGCACTCCGAGATCCCGAAATTTTGTTTTGATGCCTGCAACATGTGACAGGTTTGCACACAAGGACAGCTCACAATTTGATGGTTACAACAAAGCATTAACACATCAGCCAGTTGTTCACAGACAGGAGGGAAGAATGAGGCTGGGAATATGTCACTTTTGTCAGGAAACAGGAGGCAGGTGTCTGTTTATCTCAGACTGAGAGACAGGCCAGCCATTGTCTCAGCAGCTCCCATGGCTGAGTCCCTCAGCATTCTGCCCTAGGCCATGAACTGTGGAAGGTGGTAATCCTGCCGTTTGCCTAAGGAGCAAAGCGCTTTCTTCCAACAACCTTTTTGTGTAATGGGTATGGATATTGATCTCTTCCCGTAGGTTGGTCAGGACCTGTCTTCCAAATTTCCCGGCATGGACTACTTAGCCTTCAGCGCTTCCTCAACTTGATAAAACATTGCGATTGATACTGCATTCATTCCTGAGCTTTGTCTTTGCTAACGCTCTCGTTGCAATTTGTACTTTTTCCTTTGCCACCTTCAGCCTTGCTCAGACGCCTTGTCTTTGCAGCAGTTCTTTTGTAAGAATGGTTTGTCTGTGTCAATGTTGGCCTGTAATGACTCTGCATTGCTTCCAGCTCCTTTTCATGCTTCCTGCACCACTCAGTGTTATTCCCATGGAACCTTTTAATATTACAACTTGAAGCTTAAACTTCTGCTTCCGTTCTTTCAGCTAGATATATGAGCGGTAGGCCCCTCCCATTGGTTTTCTAACCCTGGGTTTAGTGCATTTCATCGTAACACTTTACTTTGTCTTCTCAAGCTGCCTTTCATTGTATTCTGTTCAGTTATTTTCCTGCGCTGCGGTTCCTTCTCTCTGCAAGCCATGTCCCATCAGCAAATGAAGGTGCCAAAGTCTTAGTCCATCTGTGCCACTGTGAGGAGCTCTACTTCGACAAGGGGGCTCTCTCAGTTGTGTGTGACTTATAACCTGAGGGTCTCATCAGCTGGAAGAACACAGCTCTTCCCTAGTTGTCTTTTGCGTAATAGCCAACCTGAGGGACAAGGGTCTGCTGCTATTCATAAGGTTTCAGGATATCTAACCATTTTGTTCTGCTATTTATGAGGCTTTCAGTGGCTAATCACTCTGAAGTACAGCCTATTCCTTCTTCGTAGTCTCTTCTTAGATTACAAGCTCGGCAGGACCCTGTACACCCCGGATGACCCTAATGTGCTTTGAAATACAGGGGGCACCACTTCCTTAACACACCACTCACCACAGTTTGGCAAACTGAATGGAGGAGAAGCGGATCCACTGGCCAAAGGATGTCCCATGGGGCCTTTATTTCTTCCTAGGTCCATGTTTTAGTCCTCAGCTGCTGTAAGAATCTAGAGCCTCATGCACTTGCCCAGATAGTTCTTGATGGGTTTCTGGTATGTTTCCTTGTTGGTTTGTTCTTCATGTGCCGGCTAGATCTGTTGGTGTGGTTGGCAAGAGCAGTTGAAAACTAATTTCATAACCCCAGGAACAGAATGACCCATAACCTAGGGTCCTCTCTCCAGGAAGTGGGGCAGATAAGAAGAACAAGTGATGGGACTGAGGTAAATATAAAATTAATCAATCGGCCCCTGTTTCCTGAGCACGGTCCTGACTTGTGTACACTGTGCAGCTGCTGCTGCTGCTGTGGTTAGATCCCCTCAAATGGATTCCCGTGTAGAGTGGCGATATAGAGCAGAGGCAGGGCCACTCCACCCTCATTGCGGTTGCCATGTTGGAACATGTTACTTTAAGTCGAGTCTTCCTGTGGTTCACTGACCCTCGGTTTTGCTAAGCACGATGTCCTTTTCCAGGGACTAGTCTCTCTTGAGAGTAAGTGCGATGTATGTGAGATGAAGTTTTACACTCTGTCATTTTAAGGAGCGTTCTTGTGTACTTTTTCTAAGATAATTTAGTTTGTTCTTCTGGCAATTCACAGTAGTATTTTAATTCTTCACCAACACCAGAGTTCCTATGCATCAATTCTTCTTTATTCATGTCAAATGTTCACATGCATCGGGTCAGATGAACCTTAGTCTTCTGAGGGAGATACTTGCACTTCAACAATTTTAAAAGACCTTGTACAACAGATTGGCCCAACTCAACACTCCAGACTGGCTTTGTACAGAGTCTGATAGAGGGATTTGTACTCATTACATGTTTAGGCTGTACTTTAAGTTTAATTATGACCCATATTGTGTAACTTGCGTGTGGTATGCACTTACCTGTGAGAGAAATGGATAATGTCTGTTTTAATTAAGGCAACATAATGATGAATACTAACTGATCATTGGTATCTGGCTGTCTGTCCTTTTCCTCTGACTGTCACACGATCAGGATTAGATGCTGCTTTCATCTTGCTGGCCGAGCCTGAGTTTTCTCATAGTTGTTAATTCGTTAGCGTTGTAACAAGGAATGAAGAACACATCAGCACACTGAGAGATTCTAGATACTTGAGATGTAGACGCAGAAGAAAATTATTTGCTGAAAACCCTGCAAATATTTACTGTTGTCAACTGACCACACAAAAGATATATGTTTTATAGTGAAAAAGGTAGTTGTATCTATGTATTGTATAGTCTTAACAAGTTACCCTCTAAGCTTTATTTTTTTCTCATCTACTAATGGAAATATCTACAGTGTTGAATTTACTATGAGGATCATGGGTATATCATGACCATGCCAGTCACAATATTAGCAATTACTGATGTTTTTTCCATTCCCTGCCTCTCACTGTCATGAGCATTTTCTGACTTACAGGGACTATAGACAGACTTGAACTGCCCCTATGGGTTACCAAGTCTCTAAATCTTCCCAGTACCTGAAAGCCTCATCTCTTTCCCTCAGAGCAGCTGTTGAGTTTGAACTGTTGACGTTGTGGCTAACAACCCAATGTTAATCTTTCAAGCCCCAGGACTCCTTAGGTACCTGAAATCAGTGGGATCAGTTTATAAAATAAATCAAACTAAGTTTTACTGCTTGCTTGTCCAACCTTTCTGCTGTGCACACTTGTACTTGAGAAGCACGCGCAGTTAAAGTGGAACACGGGCGACTCCCGGTCTCCTTGCTTTCCTCTTTCCCTGTCTCTCTGCCTAGCCACATGCTTTCTGGGGTGTCTCCTCACTCAAGATGAAGAGAGAAAAGAGGCAATAAAGCATGTCATGGAAAGAGTCTGAACACTCTCCTACATTGGTTTTTCAATGTAAACAAACAGAACCATAAAATCTGCTGCTCTCTGGACATTAGGTGATTGTCAGAAAAAGAAAGGACATGTTCTGCCCCTGAACTCATGGGAAGATGCAAGTGAGTTGGGCGAAGAGACTGATGCCTATTGTTTGGACATGTCTTAAAGCCGAATAGCCTTCTGACGCCCAGTCTACTTTTTCCTGTCTGCACCTTCTTGAAGCTACTAGTCATACTAGTGTTGATAGGGCTTCTGTCTCTTTATGAATGGGTGGTCGACTTATGAATGGAATGATTTAATCATCCTACTTTACTAGGAAAACAAATCTTCTTTTATTATAAGCTGTAGGTAGCAGTGAACTTATAATACACTCGAAAGATCTGAAATGCATTTCCTCATGGGAAAGCTCACACGTACTTCTCAATGCAGTGATCCCAAATGCTGGACACAGTTTGAAACCTGCTAGTCATAGGACGCCTTTCCCAAAAGCACATTGCTTATTGACACCCTTAAAAACCTCATCTTTTGATTGCTGTCAGAGATTTTTGTTGTATCATTCATTGTTAACATCTAGTATCTGGAAAATCATATCCAATATTAGTCTCTTTTCTTTTCTTTGGTTGGAGAGCTTCATTTACTCTCCAATTCAATTTTCAGAGTGGCTAAGTTGCCTCAATGTTGGAGCAGATGAGTAAAAAAAAGTGTGGCTATAAAAGAGAAAAAAATTACCCTGAAATGACTTACTATGTGTGACAATCCAAAGGGTAATAAACGCATCCCAATGTTCAGAGAAGCTGCACGTTTATCCTTTGATGATGGCGTTGTCTAGAGTGCAGTGCAAATTATACAATCTGACAAATCTTAGGAGTTTAGTGGCCAGGTTATTACTAGTCACCCTTATAGATTTCTCCATTTCATTTGCTAGGATTAATTCTTGAATTAATGGGGATTGCACAGTAAAATATTGTCTTAGTTATCTTGCCTGCTGAAACAAAATTATATAATTAGATGAATTAGCTCTAAAATTGATTTTAAAAAACAGGAATTTCTTTTACCATAATTCAGGAGGCTAGATGTCTAAAGTCATAGCTGCTGTTCCAGGCAAACTTCTTTCTTTTGCTTCTTTTCATTTCTAGGAGCTACCGACAATTCTTGATGTTTCTAGGCTTGATGATTTCTCTGCCTATGTTGTCACTTCTCCCTGTCACATATACCCATGTCTATGCTCCATTTTTAAAAGATGCTACTCTGAACGATTAGGTTTATGATGCACTTTACTCTCCTCTGACTTTATTGACCAAACAAAAACTCTTATTTGAAAATAGGGTTATGTGTTTAGAAACAAGAAATAGAGGTTCAGCATAATTTTTGAGGAAGACAGTATAATTAATAACAGGGATCAAAATTTCCCACTAAGTGGTATCAGTGTTAATGTAATGAAGAAGCAATGAAATTGTTTCAAGCCTTATTTTGAAATAGAGGTAGATTATCTTAAATACTACCCTGCTCAATCAATGAAAAAGTTGTATTTTTGTATCACAGTGTGTGTTCACTAAAGTCTTCCAGTCTTCCAGTTGGTTGTCTGGTTGTGCATAATGGAGATGTTCTCTCATTTTGTAATATTTCTTCTTCCTTTTTTCCCAGTTTGTTCATTCTGTGGATATCTATTTTAAGGATATTATAATCTCAATAAATGACGCGAGAAACAGTACAAGAATCCAAGTTAAATAAAACACAAAGAAGTCCCTCAAGGGGGGTCACATGTCTGCTGTCCATCTTCCTTTGTGATTTCCGTTCTGCTTCTGTGCGGCAGGTCCACATAGCTATTGGCATCATATATTGATACTGATCTCTTCCCAACTATAACGGCAATAGAGCATGTAAACGATTAGGTTTTGTACTTCGACGATAGAAAATTAGAGAATTAGTGAAAGGAGAGGAAGGAGATGGAAGCCATCATGACTAAGAGGTGGAGAGACTGAGATAGTAAATGTCCTAACCCACACGAGATTAAATCACACACCATTTAATAGTGTGCCTTTATGAAACAGCTGGGCTGACAGGAGGCTCTAGCCTACAAAACTCTAACCCAGAACAATCAATCAATCATTTCTGAAGTTAATAGCAGAGGGCTGGCTGAAGGAGGGAACATGCAGGCCTTTGCCTTCTTGGCTTATTGGATAGGCTGGACACCAGGTGCAGCTAGGAGGACCATCTGCAAGTTGTAAATCAGGCCTGGCAGGATAGATTGCATTTCTTGTTAATTGAGTAACGAAGATATTGGGCAGGGGTCCAGAGAGTCAAGGTCCATAAGCTGGGTGGTTGAGAGGGGAGGTGCGCTTGGGGGAAGTGGGTAGAGGGTAGGTGGAGGGGTAGGGAGCAGCCAACTGCTGGCAGAGTCAAGCATAGACAAAGAAGGCAGTTTGATTCAAAATAGAGTCCTTTTGGTTGACTTGGGTTGCTATAGGGAACACAGGGCCAGAAATGGTGGGACAGCTTTCAGGGTCTTTGGAATAAACGCACTGCCATTGATCAATTCTTATTCATGGTGACCTTACAGAATATAGTAGAATGCTTTGGAGTTTCCAGGATTTTAATTTTTATGAGAGTTGATAGCCTCATCTTTCTCCAGAGGAGCAGTTGGGAGGTTTGAACCGATGATGTTGTGGTTAGCAGCTCAGGGCACAACCCAGGGCTCCTTCTTTGCTATGCTGTTGGTGTTAAGTGCCATGTCCTTTGACATACTCACAATTGTCGTTCTGCTTGAGCCCATTGATGCAGCCACTGTGGCAATTCGTATTGTCAAGGGTCTTTTTCTTTGTCACTGCCCCTCTACTTTAGTAAGAATAGTGCCCTTTTCCAAGGACAGGTCTTTCCTGGTAGCATGTCCAAAGTACATGATAACATGTCCACACAAGTGAAGCCTCACGTCTAAGGAGCACTGAGGCTGTACTTCTTCCAAGACAGATCAGTTTGTCCTTTTGGCAGTCCCTGGTAATTTCACTATTCTTCATCATCATAATTATCCAAATGCAGTGGTTCTATTTGTATCTTCCTTTTCCAATGTCTAATTTTCACATGCATACAAAGTTCTTAGTCCCCAAAGTAGCATTGTTGCATTTCAACATTTTAAAGAGGTTTTATGCAATGATTTACCAATAGGATGGATTATACGGCGTCTGTGAGTCTTGACGGTGACCAAGAAATATGAAATCTTGGACTGGTTCTATCTTTTCTCCATTTATTATGATGTTATCTTTTTGCCCATTTATTATGATTTTGAATTTCTTTACACTGAGTTGTAATCAATAATGAAGGTTGCAGTTCTTAATCTCGATTAGCAAGTGCTTCAAGTTCTCCTCATTTTCAGCAAGTACGGTTGTGCTACCTGCATATTGAATGTTGTCAATAAGCCTTCCTCCAATCCTGATACCACAGTCTTCTTTGATTAAGCCAGCTTCTCTAAATAATTGCTCAGCGTAAAGACAGAAAGGATGGGGAAAGGATGCAACCTTTTGGAATAATGACTGAATAGTATTGTTTTGCACAATAAAAGTGCTACTTTGGTACAGGCTTTGGGGTAGGCATTCTTAGGGTGGGGTTCGAATTAAACTGTAAACTCATTTGGGAGGTGAGGAGATTACTTACCTGCGAAGGCCCACCACACATTTTAGTGTCCGGTAGAAATTTTCTCTTACCTCATTACAAAAGTCAAAATATTATTTTTCTTATCAGTATTCTTATGGAAATTTGTATTTATTTAGCAGAATGCCCAACATTTGTCTGTTGAGGTGCCTCTTTGATCTAGTAGCTGACAAGGGTATTGTGTAAGTATTTCCTGAGAAATCAACACCTGTGGCATTACAAAAGTGCCTTTCCTGGATTTATCTTTTGTATTGAATTGTGTCCTCACAAAGATAGGTGTCATAAAACTTAACGCCTTTCAAGGTTCAAGGCCCGAGTTGCAATCTTAAAATACTCCACAGGCAAAACATTGAATCCTGCAGGAAGCATCAAAAGACAGAAATAATGCACAGGGTCGCTGTTTAAGAACTAGTTACTCGGCAATCCTCCATGTCAGGAGGTGGCATAGACGCAGGAACCGATGGTGCTGAAGGAAAAAGTTCAAGCTGCACTAAAAGTCTGAGCCAAAAACAAGGTCCACAATCGATGGAATCCCCAGTGCAATATTTCAAGAAGCTGAAGAAGCACTGGAAGGACTACTTGTCTAAGCCGGGAAATTTGGAAGACAGCTATGTGGCTTAAGGAGATCGAAATTTGTGTCCATTCGATAGAAAGGTGACCCAACAGAATGCTCAAAATATAGAACCGTAGTATTGATATCTGAATTTAGAAACCTAGAATTTTAACTTGTGTTTTGCTAGTATGAGGGACTGAGGACGCCTGTCAAATAGGAAATGAAAATCACAAGTGTGCATATTGTCTGGAGTGTGCATGCACACTCACACACACGCACCATTCAGCCACATACGATTTGTTCTCTTCAGGAAAATAATTTATTAAAACAAAATTTATGAACCTTTGAAAAGTCTATGGTTGCATGTATTTTATGAAACCTCGCCTCATTTTATGAGACAGATATAGACCCTCATTTGAACCTAATTCTAAAGGAAGTTGTAGGGTTTTCTATTGAGAAGAAAACTCAAAAATAAAAAAACCTAATGGGATGAGCATATATATCTATATCTATATCAATATAGATATGGTTTAGATGTTTCCTCTTGCATTTATATATGAATCTCTAAGTATTTTGTTCTGCATTTGGCTTGTTTTGTTTTAAGCAAAAAGACCTATGCATATGTGTGCATGTGTGTTTATAGAAAAATGTGTTGCTTCCGTAGAGTCCCTAGGGGAGATGTTTGAATTGGCTGCACCACACAGGTTAACGGAAGAGGACGGATAAATCTATTTAGCCAGTCAGGTACATCAGTGGAGTCTCTAGTATTTAATGAAGAGCCACACATCACAGCTAAATCAACCCATATTCTATTTTATACAATACATTTAAATGATTTAAATACTAAAATTATAACGCTTTTTGTTTTATTTTATTTTCAAAAATAGTTATATAACCAATAATAAATATAAAATAATCACTTTCTAGGTGACCATATTTAGATATAGAGTATTTATGTAGTTCTACATAGACTACTACTATAGTAGTTAAGATACTATATATTGCAGTAAATAAACATTTTTAATTAAGAAATTTAGTGATGAGTTTTTCAAAAGTACTATGTGTTGAAGCAGTTGTAAATTTATTGTAATTAATTATTTTTTTATTTAAAAGGCAAAAGTATGCCTCTTTGATGGTTTAAGTCATTTTTGCCAGCTGATATTTAATATAGTATGAAACTAAAATATATATTGATGTTAGAATCATTTTGTATTATTTCTTACAGTTTTCAATTTCCTAACTAAATCTTAGCTAAGTTTTCACATATTACATGCCCCTGGAAGGCTAGTGATTAGTTCCCCCCATCTCCTCGAACTAGAGTTTTTATCTGAGGGCTTTTAAAAAAACCAAATGAGATGATCTGATGTCATTGTTAACACATATCCTTTCAAACATTGAAAACATATTTTATTAAAAATTACAAATTGAAATGATTCATATACCAAGTAAAGCCAAATAAAACTTTGGAATAATAAACGAGAAATTGGATCATATTTACTTTCAATTGCCATCTCATTCTAAGCAGGCTTTTGTTTAATTGTTTAAAGTGAATTTTCTCCTCAGGCTTTATTTTTCAGTCTCTCATCAAATTAAGAAATTGTTCTTACTCATCATTTTCATGCTTTGGAATCACCAAAAAGTCATTATTTCATCAATTGCTTTTCCCAGTAATTTATGGAAAGGCTTGTTGTAGTAAAAAAAAAAAAAAAAAAAGGTAAGAAATAGAAGAGAAAGGAGCCCTGGGGGCCTGTGGGTGGGTTATTCATTGTGCTGCTCACCACCAGGTCGGTAGTTAAACTCACCAGTCATGCCAAGGGATGCTGCCACAAATATATGACAAATAATAGTAATTTATAAATGATTAAGGGTTCAGGGAAGAGGGGGAAGTGGGGAGGGAATGGGAAAATGAGGAGCTAATACCAAGGGCTCAATTAGAAAGCAGGTGTTTTGAGAATGATGATGGCAACATATGTATGAATGTGCTGGACACAAATGATGTATGTACGGATTGTGAAAAGAGTTATATGAACCCCTAATAAAATGATTTTTAAAAAAGTTTCAGCCTGGGAAATCCGCAAAGGCTGTCCTAAAGCATGCTGTGAGTCAGAACCACATCGATGAGACTGAAAAGCCTTATTAGTTGTTGCTGATTTGGTTTGGTTTAGTGTGGGAGGTTGAGACAAAGACAAAAAATAATAATCCAAATTAAGGAGACAATCAACATGAAATTCATAGGGCTCCCATTTATGAAGGAGAAATGTTACAAAAGTACGGTTGACAGCAGATCAATCACAGACACAAGAAGAATGACATAAAGGGGAAGGGTCCATGAACAAGATCCACATAGGATTGTATATTACAGTTGATTCTGAGGCCCACTGACAATCTTGGTTGGTGTATAATTAAAAACCTTGTGACCATGGAACTTAATTTATATCAAGGGCAAGCCTAGGCTTGCCCCTATGGGTGAGACTGTCCCACATTAGGTTGGCCATGGGAGTCCCAGAAATCTACTTTTAAACAAATTATGTCTGTGGGCAAAGTGCTTTACATTGCCAGTCGATTGAGACTCGAAATGAAATTATGGTTCTCATAAACCTAGTGCTCAACATTTCAGTTTTAATGCAGGCTTCTTGATAGTAATTAAAGAATAAAGTAAGCTTATACTAGAAATGTATTGAAGAAGAATGCCCAAGACATCCAGGTAGAGGGTGGTGGACTAGATTATCTGTGGCCATGTAGCAAGATTGAGGAAATTTGGGGTGAATTTTCCTTTATATGTTAAAATATACTTCTTTAAGTTTCCTTGAGTTTAATGAGAAATGTAAAGGACTACTGGCTACTCCAGGTGTCTTCGTAGGAGTCCTGATGGTACACTGGGCTACCACGGTGGGGTGCTAACCCCAAAGTCAGCTATTCCGCTTCGTCAGAAGCTTGGAGAGAGAAAGAGGAAGCTGTCCGCTTCCATGAGGATTTACAAAAGAGGCCATTCTCTTCTGTCCTTTCAAGTTGAAAGTGATAAGTTGAAATTGACTCCATGCCAAGAGGAGAGACTGGGTGTCAGAAAGAGGAACCTTAATAATATTAGTAAGCAAGGATAAAGTAGTACTGTAATTGTGGGATTCTAAATTTTCTTTTTAATATAAAATGTAAACAATAACTTTAAAAAGTAATAAATGATTGGATAAAGAAACAATGTATTTATGATATTGCCATTCTAAGAATTAGTTTGGTGTCTATTAATTGTTATCTAAAGCATATATGATTTTCTATTATTACTTTTTAAATATTACTATCATTTCTCATATTCATGTTTAAGTTAAAGATCATGTTCTTTCAAATTATTTGAAGCTATCTATTTAATCATAATAATAGAACTGTATAGATTACTAGCTTCCAAAGAATATTTTGTCAATAATTTTTCCAAATTTTAGATGATAAATATGTTTTGCCAGAAATGGAATCAATTAGTTAAAGGGAAATGATATATCATTTCAAATAATTTTTCTTTCTTTCTTTTTCCAAAATCAGAATGTAATTCATTAGGAGTACAAAAGGAACATTGATTAGAAGTATTTTAGGGGGATAAATCAGTAAACTCATTGCCATTGAGTCAATTTCAACTCAAAGTGTCCCAATAGGACAGGATAGAACTTGTCACTTTGAGTTTCAGAGACTTTAAAATCTTTGTGGGAATGGACAGCCTTATCTTTCTTCCTCAGTATGCCTGGTAGGTTCTTACCACTGTACTTGTGGTTACCGACCCAGTGGTAACACACTATGCAACCACTGCTCCCTAAGGGGAAAGAGACCCCCAAAACTCAAAGACACTCTACAGAAACTCATCTATTAAGTCTTAAACAGAACAAAAACAGCACATGAACAAATCAGCATGAGGCCACAATGGTTTCCAAGCATTCATGTGGCCAATGTACATAGCATGGAACACAAAATAAATTAGTAACAAAATGAATATTACAAGCAGATCAATTCATCCCAGCAATAGAGAGGGCTATAGAAGTGGGCAACCAAACCAAACTCCTGGCATGAGTCCATTCTGACTTACAGCGACCCTGTCGGATGATAGAGTACAACTGTCCTGTGGGTTTCTAAGACTTCAGCTCTTTATGGGAGTAGCAAACTTCATCTTTCCCTTGAGATTAACCTCAAGATTGGCAGCCCAACTCTTAGCCACTCCTCCACCAGGGCTCTCGACAGAGGTGAGAAGGGGACCGTAACTGGGGTTCATACACTATTGCAGAGTAGAAAAGCTTGCAAGAGCAGTTCGAAGCCCCCATCACCTTAGTCGGGATATCACTTGTGACTACTTGGCCCTGTGGTTGTGAGGGTTCATCGAGTCAGTTCCAACCCATAGCAGCCCTGTGTGCAGCAGATCAAGACACTGCTACTCTCCACTCACAATCACTGCTCGGTTTGAGCTCATTGTTGGGCTCACTGTGTCTCTCGCTCTGGTTAAGGCCCTCCCCCGCTATAGTATGCCCCTCTGCTCTCATAAGCATGGTGACTTTCTCCACGGACTGCTCTCTCTTGACAATATGTCCAAAGAGGACGTCTTGAGATCCTTGCCTCTAAGGAACACTCTGCCTTTGCTTCTTCCAAGACAAATTGGTTTGGCCTTTCAGTAATTCATAGTACTTTAAATATGAGCCAGCACTCCAATTCAAATGGATCTGTTCTTCTTGGGGCTGCCTTATTCAGTGCTCAATGTTCCCTTGCATGTGAAAGGAGAACACCATGGCGTGGCTCAGGGCAACTTAGTACTCAAAGTTATAGCCTTCTTTTTCAACGAGTGTTGAAATTTGCCTTTTTATATCTTGACTCCTGGTGCTACCATGAGCATTGATTTTGGAACAAAGCAAGAAAAAATCCTTTACAATATCAATCTTCACTCCCTAATCATGATGTTCCATAATGGTCCAGTTGGGAAGATTTGGGTCTTCTTTACATTGGGTTGTATTTCATGCTTAAGGCTGCAATCCTTGATTCATCTTCACCATTTGGCCCCAGATTCCCACTTTCCATCGGAGACATGTGCAGGCAAGGTCCTGAGGACAAGACTGCCTTTCTTGGACTGGCCCCAGAGAATCATTGCAAATGCATTCTGCCTGTGGGCAGGGTTTTTATGTGGGTGGTCAATGATCTTAAAGCATCCGGTGGAAGCTGAATCTATGTGAGGACTCAAAAATGCATCCAGGGATCCTACTATAAACCATAGCTTTCTGCAAACTCAGTGCTCAAGATTTAAGGTGAAATATAGATAAACAGAAAAAAAAATACATGATAAAGAGGATTTGGCAGAAAGGAATAGGTAATATACTAACAAACGGCATTGTTGTTAGATGCCATTGAGTCCAGTTGAAATTATCAGGACTTGAGTCAGGTGCACTTTAGTTTTCAAAGTAACATCCTCGCTGGATGATAGACTGTTATAATTGAGATATAGTGGTTTTCAAATGGAAGCAATCATCTCTCTCTCTTCCTTTCTGTTTCATCATCCCTGACTTACTATATAAATTATTAGCACTTCACTTTAAGTGAGACATATAAAATGTGAACGTACAAGAACATTTAATTCTAACTAGTTATTATCACTGGGAAAGAGATGAAGTTTCTGCTCCTGTAACGATTTAATCTTGGAAATCCATAAGAACATCCCTACTCTTCTATGAGTCGAAATAGACTCAGTGGTATGAGTTTGGTTGGAACTTTTGAGTTATTATCAAATAATTTTGTTTATTTCCTTCATTTTTGAATATGCTCTCATTTTTGTTTTAGTTAATCGGTGTCCTTGTTTATTGTTTCTTGCTAATGTTATCTCGATATGATTGTGGTTTTGCCTTTTTTTGTGCCACAAATAATTTAGCATTTGTTCTGGGTTCCTGAATAATAGTCCTTGGAATTCCCCTGCACTCTGGTGCCTATGTTTTCTAAAAAAAATCAAAAACACAAGCAACAATGAAAGAAAGAAAAGAAAAACACATTTCCATCTATATGATTTAGCCATAGACCCATCCTATTGGACCAAATAGAAGTGCCCCATAAAGTTTCCAAGATTGTAAATCAATATGGGGCTAGAGAACTTCACTTTTCTCCTGCTTCTGGAGTCCAAAGGACTGATATTTTGGTTAGCAAAAGGTTTAACTATTGTGTCACACAACAGGGCGTCTAAGCAACATTTAAACCTATAATGTATATGGGAGCTAAGTAGGCACATCCTGGCAATAGGCTTCTGAAAGAGAAAGGGGGAACATTGCAGTCAAACATATATGTCGTTTGATTGAATCAGTCTCAACGGCACATTTTGACGCACCCGTCAGATGTTTTCATTGTGGATCCCATGACCATAACAGACCTTGGACCTTAGAGCTGTCTTAGTTTGGGGGCTCTGTTCATCAATGGGGGAGAGACTGGTATATTCTTGGGGACCATGGAGACCCAGTGCTGGGACTCTTTCAAACCTTCACTGATTGATTTCTTCCTTCATGGCTCATTTTGTGAGTAATTTTACAGAACTAATAAAACAACAAGGATAACAAGACTTTGTCTTAGGTCAGGGGACTGATTCAGAGGAGGGGTGCACAGGCAGTCAGAAAGACAGAGTTGTAACTCAGGAAAACGCAGTTTGGGGGCCTGGTGCATAAGAGTTGATTTGTGGTGACTCCGCTCTGGAAAGAATGCTAGATGACAGACAAAAGTTGCACAGACAATGAGTAATGAGGGACAAAGTCTAGATCAGCAGTTCTCAATCTGTGGGTCTCGACCCCTTTGGGTTCAAGTGACCCTTTCGCAGGGGTCGCCTAAGACCATTGGAAAACACATATTCCTGATGGTCTTAGGAGCTAAGACACCGCTCCTCTATCCATCTCTAAGTGGGTCGGCCCACATGAAGATGCACCCACATATGAGTACCCAATGTGAGGAGTGTTACTGATGCTTCACCATGCTTCAAGACAAAATTTCATTGATTTGTCATTAGAAATAAATATTTCCAATTACATACCTACATATTGTTTTTGTGATTAATCACTATGCTTTCATTATGTTCAATTTGTAACAATGAAAATACATCCTACAAATCAGATGTTTACATGATGATTCATAACAGTAGCAATATTGCAGTTGAGAAGTAGCAATGAAAATGATTTTATGGTTGCGGGTCACCACAACATGAGGAACTGTATTAAAGAGCCGCGGAATTAGGAAGGTTGAAAACCACTGGTCTAGAATGTAACCCAACCCCAAATTCCAAGAAGAGAGAGGGACTCTCTCCTGAAAGTGCAGGGAGAGGGGCTGTTCCTAAGCTGATGGCCGGTGGCTAGGAACCTGTCTCTGGGAGACCAAAGATATTTGACCCGGCTCATGGTAGATGGGAGTCTAAAGTAGGCTTGGATGATCAGCATTCCAGAGGAAGTGCCACAAAACTGCCTGGTGATGAGAAATGGAGCAGTAAGGAAGGAAAAGCCTGCATCCATTGCCAGATAGACATCAGAGTGAAGGCAATCATTATCATGGTTAATGAAAGGTGAAATTTGCCCATCTTTCTCTTTGTATTGTATGGTTGGCAGTGTCATCCTATTAACTTCTGTTTGGTACCTATATAAAAATGGCATGTAGTGAATGTTCAATAAAATATATTGAAAGCATTGTGTAAATATGGAAACCAATGAGAACTCACAGCCATTGAGTTGATACCAACTCATGACAGCCCTGTTGGACAGAGTAGAACTGATCTTGTGAGTGTCCAAAATGATAACTCTTTGCAGGAGTGGAAAACATTGTCATTCTCCCATATTGCTGCTGGTGGTGACCAGTGCATAACCACAAGTGCAGGAAGCTGCAAAGAGTTGACGGTTGCACATGGAAGAGGTTATACATTATTTGTAAGCAACGTGTTCTTATTTTATACATTTGTTTTTGCCAACTATGACATCCCATCCACCCCAAAGTATTTTTGTAAGCGCACTATGCTGATTTATTTCCTTCATGTAAGGTTATTTTGAAAGTGCACTACACTGATTTTATTCAGTCATGGACATTGTTATCCCCCCAAAATGTAAAATGTACTGGCAATGGAAACCTTGTGGAACAGGGCACTTCAGTAAAAAAGAAGGGAAAACAGAACATACCGTGTGTGTGGTCTGAAACAAATCAGGCTGTTGCTTTATAGCCCACACTCTGGTATTCTTAACTTATTCAATGTGACTCCAAAGGTTTGAACAGTATCCAGTTGCATTAGTTACCTGGAGCTGCTATGTTCCAAGGGGAGGCTTTAAAACAGGCTTCTTTTATCCCTTACAGTTCTTAAAGGTAAAAGTCCAGATCATGGTCTTTGCTTTATCAATGTTGTTCTTATCAATATACATGGATATTTCTTGTTTTCTTAGTGCTCCTCCTGTGGCATCTGTTTTCCTATGTGTGCGTGGATGTGTGTGTGTGTGTTTATATGATTTATATGATTCAGAAGTGATTAGATTTGAGATTCACCCATTAATGCCCTCAACTGATTAAGTGAATTTCATCACTTGATTTAATACATGTGACAGAATTGCATTGCTTTAGATGCTGCCCACTGGTCCATCAGTTTGTTGAATTTGGGAGGCTTGATGGTCACTGTGAGGCTGGAAGCTATGCCACTAGTCTTAAATACTACAGTGTCACCCAGGATGTCCAGGTTTCGGTGGAGCTTCGAGAATAAAAGAGAGTAGGAAGAGTTGGGTCTGTCACTTTGTCATAACGTGCTGGGTTTTGTGTTGCGATGATGTTGGAAGAATGCCACTGCCATTTCCAATACCAATGGGGCCATGTAAAGTGAGTAGGTTTCAGTGGAGCTTCCAGACTATGAACAGACAATGGGGAAGGAATTGATTATCCTCTCTGGAGGGCTTGGCTATTGAAAACCTTAAGTGTCATACCTGGACATGGTCAGATCTTGAAAAATCTAGAAAGCTGTGTGTTAGAGTTGTATTCTCTCACCATACTTATGCAACCTGTATGCTGACCAAATCATCAGAGAATTGAAGAGAAGAATGTAGGCTCAGGATTGGAACAAAACGTATTAACAACCTGCAGTATGCTGATGAGACAAGTTACTTGGCAAAAACTGAGTAGGACTTGAAGCACTTGCTGAAGATCAAGAATTGCAGCCTACAGTATGAATAGAACTTAATGTAAAGAAATTCAAAATCCTCACAACTAGACCAACACATAACATTATGGTAAGCAACAACAACAACAGGCTGAAGTTGTCAATAATTTTGTCTTTCTTGGATCCAGAGCCAGTGTTTATGGAAACCGCAGTCAAGAGATCAAATGTTGCATTTCCTTGGGTAAATCTGCTGCACAAATTTGGACTTTGAATAAGAAAGACCAAAGAAGAATCTATGTATTTGAATTATGGTCCTGGCAAATAATATTGCAAGTGCAATGACCTGCCAAAAAACAAAAACAAAATCTGAAAACTTCCTTCAGAGAAGTACAACCAAAATGTTGCTTAGATGCAAGAATGATGAAATTTCATCTCATGTACATTAGACGTGTTACCAGGGGATACCAGTTCCTGGAAGAGGGCAGAGTGCTTTGTGAAGTACAGGGGCAAAGAGGAATCCCTTTGACAAGATGGAATGACACATGTCGACAAAAGGGGCTGAACCATCAAAACCATGGTGACGGTGACACAGGACCAATTAGTGTGTCATTCTGTTGTATGTAGGGTTGCATGAGTTGGAACTGACTGGACTGCACCCAAAATCAATAAGAACACCCAGAACATCTGGTGATGTACTTCTTGAAAAAATTGCTAGTAAAAATTCATGAATAGCAAAGAAAATTGACATACTATCGAAAGATCAACCCTTTATGTTGGGAGCTATTCAAAATGAGACTGAAGAAGAGCTGCTTCAGCAAAGTAGAATTGCTCCTAACCCGAGTGAAGAAAAGCTACAGCTATCCATTAACATTTTGAACGTGGGGTGTATGAAATAAGACACTAGGAAAACTGGATGTCTAAAATAAAGGATATGCTTGAAAATAGATATTCTGTGTTCTGGGCATCAGTGAGTTGAAATGAACTTATATTTGCCATTTTGAGTCAGGCAGTTATATGATTTACTTCGCCCAAAATGACAGATTTAAAACACCTCGATTTAGAAAACCAAGTTGAAGGAACTGAAGAAAAAGTCAAGCCTCAAACTGAAGTGCCAAGGCTTCGATGGGCTAAACGAAGCCTTGGCTGGACGGTGAGAGGAACATCTAAAGAAGACGAAAGGAATACACAGCTACTGCGCAAAACTTTCAAAAAGAAGTTGAAATCCAGCAATTTCAAGAGGCAGCATAACATGCAAAGCAATTGCACTCAGTGAGGATTTCCAGGATGAACTGGAGGCATTGACTAAAAACCATGAGACTTGATGATTGCAAAGTGAGGTGTTTCAACAAATGGTACAATGCTGCAAGTGTTTAGACATCTAAACCTAGATATTCCCAAGACAGTTCCTATGCATTGGAATCAACTCAATGGCAGTGAGTTTGGTTAGTTTTGACCTAGTCAATTAATTAGAAGAGACCCATCATTTATGCCTATTCCATAGAGAGATGTTACTTTAAAGAGAAGATTATTAAAGAATTTCATTAATTTACATGTAAGTGAAATTATACTGAAAATAACATTTTTAATGTAACAGTATATCAGCAGAGAACTGCTGGAAATCCAGATCAAATTCAGTGAAGAATGTGGAACAAAGGATATTATTGTTGAGGTCAAATGGATCTGAAAGCATAAATTATATGCTATACGTTTCTTTGTATTTCATTGACTATGCAAAAAAATTCAACAGTGTGAATCATATCAAATTGTGGAGGGCATTGTGAAGAATGAGAACTCTAGAAACATAATTATGCTCCTAAAGAATCTATACATAGACACAGAGGCTTTTTTTAGTTTATACATGCATGTATTTATTGAAAGCAAAGCTTTTTAAACCTTTGTCTACTATTAGTGATTAGCTTCAGACACATTTTCTCAGTAATACACTTGAACATCTTTAGGATGTCTTCAAAAGAAAGAGTTTCAATCAAAGGAGCGATTCTTGTCCAATCAGCACAAAGACTCCGCTTGTTCTTAGTAGGCGCAATCGAGACAGCTCCGAGTGATCGTGACCCTGTTATGTACAACAGACAGACACAATATCTAGCCCTATGCCATCTTCAAAACTTTTGAAAATTATCAGTTGGAAATTAATACATATATCATATCATTCCCTATTTCAACTACATCCAGTAGAATTGTACAATTGTTATCACAATCAGCTTCCAAACATTCTTTCCCTACATGGATTCCTTGATATCATCACCCTTTTACCCCACCTCTGCCACTGTACCCCCTCCTCCAGAACCTTTATTCTAATTGCTGTCCCAAAGGTTCATCCATCCTGGCTTTCATATTCTGAAAAACAGAAAAGCATATAATACAGGTTCAAGAGCGTGACTTCCCACAGACAAGGAAAATATATTTAGTAATGAAATGACATAACAGAGGTAAGACTAATTACTAAAATCTACACAATTTTTACCAGCCTACAACTAGAGGCATTTTTCAAACAGAACAAGGGGATGATACTATATGGTGTAAAAACCAGGAAAGGTATGCATCAAGATTTTAGTTTTTCACAATACTTTTGCAATCTAAATACCAAGGAAATAATCTGAGAAGATGGACTAGATGAAGAAGTTGGGGACATTAGGATTAGAGGAAGAATCATTAGCAACACATGATATGCAGGTGGGAAAACTGTCCCTGCTGAAAGAGAAGATCTGACTCATTTACTAATGATATAAAGAAACTTCTCTGTACCGGGCATCAGCACGTTTTAACCAACAGTGCTATGCAGATAGCAAATTGCTTGCTGGAAATGAAGAGGAATTGAAGTATTTAAATTAAAGGCTACAGCCTCTGGTACAGTCTGTACCTCAACAGGGGGAGAATGATCTCAAATGGACCAATAAGCAACACCATGATAAGAGGAGAGAAAAGATTGAAATTGTCAAGGATTTTATTTTACTTGAATTCCAATCAACGATCAGTATTTCCTCTTGTTCAACATAGATTTGCTATGTGTGGGAAACAATTACAAGATACCTAATAACACAGTAGATGTAAGATAATTACAATCTATTTTATCTATAGGTATAAACTCAAAACAAACTAAAGTGATTACTTTCTATTGGATTCTGACTCATGGTATAAATCCACCACTATAGGGATTGGAATTCTAATACATATTTTGATGATACATAGTCCAATCTATAATAGCAATTCCCAGAAATTAGTGTAGGATTAAAGAAAATGATTCTCGGGAGTAAAATGTCTCATCTTTCTCTCATGGAGCAGCTGGCAGTCTTGAACCATTTCCCTTGTGGTTATCATCCCGTGATGAATAGCCACTACACTAACCAACAAAAAAATCATATTATTGTAAATGAGGGAGAGTGCAGAGTGGTGACCCAAAGCCCATCTGTAGGTAATGGGACACCACCTTATGGAAGGGTCGCGGGGAGGAGAGGAGCTTAAATGCTTCCTCCCTACCCCACTATGGTGATCCCAATTCTACCTTACAAGCCTGGCTAGACCAGAGGATGTACACAGGTACAGATAGGAACTGGAAAAACAGAGAATCCAGGACGGATGATCCTTTCCAGACCAGTGCTGAGAGTGGTGATACTTGGAGGGTAGAGGATGGGTGGTATAGAAAGGGGAAACCGATTACAAGAATCTACATATAACCTCCTCCCTGGGGGATGGACATCCTAAAAGTGGATGAAGGGAGATCTTGGACAGTGTATGATATGACAAAATACTAATTTATAAATTATCAAGGGTTCATGAGGGAGGGAAGAGCAGAGAGGGAGGGGGGAAATGAGGAGCTGATACCAAGAGTTTAAGTGGAGAGCAAATATTTTGAGAATGATGATGGCAAAGAATATACAAATATGCTTTACACAATTGATGTATGTATGGATTGTGATAAGAGTTGTATAAGCCCCCAATAAAATGATTTTTTATAAAAAAATGATTCTGACCCAGTGACATTATAAGACAAAGTAGAACTGCCCTCAGGTTTCCCAGACTGTCATCTGTGTTAGTCTGAGTTGGCACTCATATGTATAAGAAAGAGTTTAAGATCCAGAGTAACCTTATCTCAAGAAGGTGTACCATCCAGTCCAACTCAAGTCCTTAAGTCCAACACAAGTCTCCCTTCAGATTCCGTAGCCACATGAATGATGCAGGAAGATCATAGACCAGTGGGTTCAGCACTGTGTGAATCGGAGGTTAATCTGAGCATGACCGGACCCCAGCATGTCTCGGGATTAGTAGCCCAGTTCAAGCAGGTTGCAAAGTGAGGTGGGGGAGAAAGGAGGCTCCCAGATGCTCCTGATAAGAAGGCCACATCTCCAAGGACAGCATCAGCCTGTGACCTGATTGATGAGTTTTACTCCACTCTTAGGTAGTAGTGCTTAGGTGACATAAATTCATCTAACTATGATGCCATCTTTCTAGAGGTACACGTTTTCCTCACCCAAATGAGCGGTGGATGCAAACCACTGTACTGTAGGTTGTTAGTTGTGTGCTTGCCCAGTGTGCCTCCAGAGCTCCTTTTGGGCGAGTTTAGCTGTGCTAAATTACCTTTCCAGTTCTTTGAAAGGTGATGATGAAAATAGAAACTCTGCCTTTACATTTTTGTCTATTCAAACATATTGATTATTGTGTACCTATTTTGCAGTGAATCTCGAAATGTATTCCATCAGTCTCGTATTTGCCTATGATACTTGATGAAAAGGGAGGTCCATTGACAAATGCATTTAGAAAATTCTATTAAATTCTCTTGAAGTGGTATATACTTTTTGTATATTAGATTGTAATTAGTGTATAAGTCCTTTTGTAACAAAATATGCTTAATTTTTGTCTAACTTAGAATTTTGCAAAATGACTTGATTCTTATTTGATGAATTTTGCAAAATATCTATGACATCCCCGGAGAGAGTGGGAGGGAAATGCTGATGTAATGTTACATTTTTGAAAATCAGTTAAAATTGCTGACAAAGTATTTTTTCCCAATTAGGTGTAAAGCTATTCTGCTACCTTGTGTTCTATATTTTATCTACTCTTAACTGTGTCTATACATATGGATGGCTATGCATATTTTCCCTAGCGAAGACTTTTACTTTCATGACTATTTCCTCAATATCGACCCCTGGGGCTTGTCAAATAGAAATCACGAGTAACATTGCCTCTTGTAACAATAAGCTTGTCAGATAGTAAAATAATACTACACTCAACTTATTGCCTGGCATCAGGCTCAGAGGAAATAATAGAGTGCTCAAACCTGATTTATGCCTCTCACATCTTCTTATACACCTGTCAATTGTTGTTCACAATGGTATTTTGTTGATGCTTACAGCTTTAAAACTTCATGTTTTCAGACGTATGTGTTGAGCTAAAGAATTTTTTTCCATCTAACTGTGGGCTATGAGGATTACTTTCATTAAAATAAACAATATTTTTTCTCTTGTAAAATGTATTTCTGAACCACAGTGCCACTGGCCTTTTTTAAAAATATAACCAAACTGTTATAGGATTGGCTAGTGAGACATATTCTTAATCTGAGGTTTTTTCAGATCTTTGAAAGTTAAAATTCACATTCACAAAATTACATAAAAACTTTTGTTTCATATTCAGGGTACAAAATGCACTCCCATACATATTCTCCTAACAAAAGGATTAGCTGGTGCCACATTTTTTACAAGATCTATTATAGATGTAATTAATGTTGATATATTTATTTAGCTATGAAAGTTCCAGAGATATTTGAACCAGTTTTTCTGGCTACCCATCATTTTTCAATGTAAAGACTGTATGCATGTCTAAAATGAGCCCTGGTAGTGCTGTGGGAAACGTGTTGGGCTGATAACTAACTGCAGAGTCATCAGATCAAACTGCCAATATCACATCATTCCACGGAATGAAGATAAGACTCTCTGCTCCCAAGATTTAACAGTCTTCAGACATTTAAAATAAGTTCCATTTTTCCCTATAAGTGCTATGAGTTGGTTTTTGTTTTTAATGTATGTATTAAGGAGCCCAAATTGAACAATGGTTAAGAAGTTGGCTGCTAACTGGGAGCTTGTCAGTTCTAACTCATCACCTGCTTTGTGGGAGCATCATGCCTGTTTGCATCGAGATATATAGCCTTGAAAATCTAAGGTGGTAGTTTTATTATGATCTATAGGGTCACTGTGAATTAGAATTGATGCAATGGCAATGGGTGTGATTTATTGGTTTATGATGTAAAATGTCCTGGTAGAGCAATGATTAAGCACCAGACAGCTAACCAAAAAGCTAGTCGTTGAAAATGCTCAAGGGAGGCGTGGTAACCTGTTCCCATAAAGATTAGAGCCTAAACACCTGTGGGGTCGCTCTCATCTCCCCCAGGAGTTTGCTATTAATTGACAGTCAATTTGCTGGCGTCCAGCAAGAACAAAAAAATGTCTTAAGGTCCCGGGATTGTACAAAAGATTTGAACTTTACAAATTCCAAAACCAAACTCACTGCCATCCAGGTGATTCTGACTCTCTAAAGTGTGGTTCACAACCTTCCTGATGCTGCCACCCATTCACATAGCTCCTCCTGCTATGGTGACCCCCCAACCACAAAATTATTTTCTTGCTACTTAGTAACTGTCATTTTGCTACTGTTATGAATCATCTTGTAAATATCTGCTGTGCAGGATGTATTTTCATTGTTACTAATTGAAAATAATGAATATATAGTTATTAATCACAAAAACAACACCAGGTGTTCCTATGTGGGTGTATCTGCATATGGGTGGACCTGCCTGGAGACGGATAGAGGAGCGGTATCTTGGTTCCTAAGACCATCAGAAATATGTGTTTTCCGATGGTCTTAGGCGACTCTAGCAAAAGGGTCATTCAACCCCCAAAGTGTCCCATTTTGGGGTTGAACGACCCAGAGGTTGAGAACCACAGCTCTAGAACAAAAGTAGAACTGCCTCAGCAGGTTTCCAAGATGTAACTCTTTATGGAAGTAGAAAGTATCAGCTTTGTCCCCCAGAGCAGTTGGTGGTTTTGAACAGCTGACCTGGCCATAACAACTATGCCACCACTGTTCCCTCTGAACTTGCCTACTAACCTAAATGTTGGTAGTTCAAACCTCTCCAGAGAAACCTCAGAAGAAACTCTAGCTATGAGCTTCCACAACCCAATTCCACTCTACAACATGTAAGGTCAGGATGAGTGGAAATAGATTTGACAGACAGATTTGGTTTTTATTTTGCTTTGTGTGGTTTTTTTATCCCTAAATAGATTATTTGCTTTTCATGTTGCTGTGATGGAATGTCACAGAAACAGCAAGTTGGTTGTTTCAAAAAGAATTATTTCTTGAATAATTTGGGTTGTTTTGTCTTCTCATTGCTCAGGGTTGGTGCAAATGTGCAGTTCTCCTGTGAGGACAGTTACGTGCTGCAGGGCTCCAAGAGCATCACCTGCCAGAGGGTCACAGAGACACTTGCTGCTTGGAGTGACCACCGGCCCATCTGCCGAGGTAAGGTGTGCACTGTGAGGTATGGCCTAGATCTTCTTGTACATCAGGCCTAGGCATCTTCTGGGCATGCGATGAGATACAAGTATAAAGCATAATGCGTAGTGCCGGATCTAAAACCCACATATGCTTTCATAGGGTATGACTTCCAAATATCTTCTTGAAATTTATTATGAGACCAAATTTTTCACTAGTTGATTTTACATTCCAAATTAAATACTAATAAATCTAATCATTGGACCTCTCTCACACACCCATGCACATTATCCCTTAGTATCTGAATTAGCCGGGGTTGTCTAGGGAAACAAAAGCAGGGAGACTCATATATAAGATATGAACTCATATAATAAATAAATGTATATCAAGAAGGCATTCCAGCCTCGTTCATTTCAATTCTGCAAGTCTGCGGTTAGATGGGGCCCTCATCGGAGTCACACGGCTGTAGGGTGATGATGCAGAAAGGTGAAGTGGGAAGCAGGGAGATGACAGGCTGATGGGTGCAGAGTCATATGGATCCAAAGTCAGTAGAAACATGACAGCTCCCAGGTTGGGTCCTCGGGTTAGCATCCCACATGGGGTCACCCCTAATGGCAGGCACAGAGCCCAAGCAAGCAGGGAGAGTGAATGGGGCAGAGAGGAAGGAGAAGTTCTCACTGTTGTTCTCATAAAAAAGGGCATATCCCTGCAAGGGGGCATCATCAAGTTGTGACCTGAATAACAGGTTGGACTCCACCACCACACTTTCATACAAATTCAAGTTGACATAAAGTATCACTATCACAGTGTACATCTATATATATTTATATATGAACAGTACACTTTCATACAAATTCAAGTTGCCATAAAGTATCACTATCAGAGTATACATCTGTATGTATGAACAGTACACATATGTATGAATATATATTGCATGATAATATCACATGAAATGTTTTACGTGTGCTCCTGAAAATGTAAAACTCTTCACCTTTCAGAAATAGTGAGGTTGAATTTCTTGACATTAACTTTATTTATGATGTTGTCAGTTAGTTAATATTATTCCTAGATATAATTTTGATAATAAATGATCTTAAACTAATATGTGACCTAGTCAAGAAAAACACTGCAATGTCATCATTTGAAAATAAATTATAAGAAATTAGTGGAGTGAAAATATAATTCAATTATGAGCTATTTAAACAATCCTCTGGAAATTGCCCCCAAAAAGCATTTCAGTGTCTGTCTTGGAGTAAAGTGCTAGGTGAGCATATCTGATAGGATAATACGTGTGCACCTACGGGGAAGATTAGTTAATTCAAATATTATTCAAATTTATGCACCAATCGTTTAAACTAGGGATGAAGATATCGAACACTTCTATCAACTCCTTCAGTCTGAAATTTATAAACGATACATTGATAATTACTAGTTATTAAGATGTGAAAATTGGAACTAAAGAAGAAGAGTCCCTAGCTGGCAAATATGGCCTTAGTGATTAAAAAATGGTGATCACAGGATGCAATTTATGAAATTCCAAGGCTTCTTCTTCGCAAATACCTTTTTTTAGCAACATAGTTACTATATGTCTGAACTTGGTCCGATGGAAGACACAGAAATCAAACTGACTATATCTATGGGAAAAGATGATAGAAAATACTGATCTATCAGCCAACACAAGACCAGGCACCAATTAAAGGACAGAAAATCGATTGCTCTTGTGAAAAATCAGGTTGAAGCTGAAGTAAATAAAACAAGCCACAAGCGCTCTAAAAACACCTTGTTGAGTATGTGGACGTTGGACACCATCCCAATATCAGATTTTCCACATCGAACGCTAACGACCAAAGAGCCAACCAGCTGTGCGACGACATCGAAACATGTGATCATGAAGAGAGCAGGAAGACACGGGAAAGGACGGGGGGGTACCAAAGCGGCTGCCAAAGGGACTCCAAGGCGTGCAGCTGAAGGGAGTAGAAGTAATGATGACGGAAAACAGCTGAATTGAAAACTGCAAAGGACAGCTCGGAAAGACAAAGTAACAAATAATAGTGAAAAGAGCAAAAACCTGTAGCAAAGGTAATAGAAAAAACACACGCAGCATATTTCAATCTAAAATGACTGAAGAAACAAGTCCACACACTTGAGGTGAAATATTGAAGGGCGAAGTATTCAATGATGCAAGAGGCCCCAGAAGAAGGTGGAAGGAACACAGAGTAATCAGCCCAGAGAAGTGGTCAGCCTCCAACCATTTCTCGAACTAACATATGATCAATGGCATAACAGGAAGAAGTCTAAACTGACTGACGGCATTAGGAAAAAAATCCAAACTCCAGGAAAGGACAGAATTCCATTAAAATGTTTTTTTTTAAGTTTATTTTTTAAATGGTATAGCTCTGAAAGCAATCACGAATCTATGCCAAGACATTTGGAATAGAGACTAACTAGAGGAGGTCTATATTTATTCCCATTCCAAACAAAAGTGAACCATCACATGTAGACATTACTAAATAATTATTGATATAATATGCAAATAAAATTATATTGAAATTAATTCAAAACTGGTTTCAGCAGGATGTCAACAGGAAACAGCCAGAGTTCAATCTGTTTTCAGGATAGGGTATGAAATAAGGAAGCTATTTAATAACTTGAGACAGATTTTTGCCAAAAGCAGAGATTATCAGAAATATATTTATGTGTTTTAATGACTATGTAAAGCCATTGGATTGTGTGTATCATAAAAAATGCAAATAACATTGAAAATAATTTGAATTTCAGAGCATTTATTTCTGTTCATGGGGAACCTATACATCAAGTAAGACAAATACTGAATGGATTAAGATCAGGAAAGTGTGTGTCAGCATTGTATCCTTTAATCATAATTAATCAATCTGTATGCTGTGAAATAATCACAGAAGCTGGAAAACATGAAGAATGGAGCATCAGGGATGGAGGAAGGTTCATTAATAATCTATCATATACCAACAACGCAGCCTTGCTTGTTGAATATAAAGAAGATAAAGCAGTTACTGATGAAGATTCATGTCTACAGTTTACAGTATGGATTACAATTCGATTTATATAAAACAAAAATCTTCACTGCTGAGCCAATAGAGAACATCATGATAAAGAAAAGGTGAAAGGTAGAAACTATTTCATTTTACTGAAATTCACAATTAATGCTTGTGGTTGTTACATAATCTGGCATCAATTTGAGAGGATTATAAGTGAAGGGGTGGTCTAGTCTGTCAATCAGGTCATAAGCCTCTGTATGGGCATGGCCTTCTCCTGAGAATTCTGGGAAATCCTGTATTTCTTCCTTGGAAGCTGGAGACACTTTCTTCTCTGCTCATTCCCTGAGGCAATACTCTACTGACAGGACACATGGAGCTATGTCCTGAGAACTGGAGAAGCCACACGAACCTACCCTGATGTGTGGAGACCCCTGCCAGGGTTGAGATGCTTACAACACACAACTGGACCCAAAAGACCTCACACCCACTGGCCCGTGATCTTCCTGCATTTGGTGTCATTGCATGTTTTTCGTGAGTCTGAAGAAGACCTTATAGATTGTTATCTGATATTTGGGCTAATATCAGACTTATGGACTTGATCTTGACTTTGCTGGGATGTTTCCTCAATACTTAACTGCTCTTATTTATAAACCTCTTTCTTATTCACATGTGAGTTTTTGTTTCTCTAGTCTACCCAGACTAACACAATACCTGTGGAAGCAGTAGTCAGGAAATCGAAGTATGTATAACATAGATCAGCTCTAAGGTATATTAAACTGTAAAATAGTTCAGATGTCTCTTTGAGTACTTAGCGTAATTGGCCAAAGCTGTCAAGGATATTTTCAGTTGCTTCATATGCATGTAAAAGCTAGACAGTTAGTAAGAAAGACACGGGAAGAATCGATGCCTTTGAATTATGGTGACTGCCAGAAGAACAAGCAAATCTCCCTCAGAAGAAGTACAGTCATGAATTCTCCCTAGAGTCAAGGATTTGGCACTTCATCCCACATATTTGGACATGTTTTGAGGAGTTACCAGTCCTTAGGGAAAGGTGCCATGCTTGCTAGCATAGACGTCTATGACAAAGGGGAAGACCGTCATCAAGAGGGATTGACAGAGTGACTGCAACTGTAGGGTCAGCTTAACAATAGTGGTGAGGTGGTACAAGATTAGGGAGTGCTTCTTTCTGTTGGATACAAAGTGGCTCTTATAGCAGGATCGATGACACCTAATAACAACAAACATTATAGAAATAGTGAAACAAGTAGTAAATAATTTGGAATACTTTAATAAAGAAAAATTTATAAGAATTCAAACAAAAAATAATTTATAAAATAATTGTAATGGGTTACATGTTGGTTTGCTAATGACGAGCTCAGCAGTTCAAAGTCAGCGGTTCTATAGGAAAACAAGGAGGCTTTTTGCTCTGTCAAGGTTGCATCTTAGAAACTCACAAGGGCAGGTCCACCCTTCCCTGTAGGGTTCCTATGAACCAGAATTAACTCAATGGCAGTGAGTGAGTAAATTTTAAGGGAAAGGCAACTAACTGGACCTAGGGAAGTACACAAAGAAAACGTTTATCTCTAAGAATAAGTTTTGCTTCCTGTAGTCTATTCTGATTAATTAATCAATTTTTTACTACAACTTTTGAAATAAAGTACTCTTCAAGTACTCTGAAAACTTTACCTAACTGAATGATTATATATTGTAGAATTATTCTATTGTGCTCTTTACCTACTACCATTTCTGGCTTGGAAAATGCAGAGGACACGTTTGTGTCATTTATCCACACCTTGAGCAAAGTTGGGTGAGGGGACTGTCAGGCCAGGGGATTTGTTTCCTTTTTCTTCTACAAGTTTGTGAAGTGGAGGCCCTCAGAAAAAAGGAAAGAAGTGGTCAAGGACATGTGGTTGACTCTGCTCTAAATCATCAGCCCATCACTAGACTTTATTGTACATTTCTAAGATTAAAGTGAGATGATAAAGCTTCCACATACCAAAATCTAACTGCCATCCGTAGTGCTAACATGCAGCACCCTCAAGTGTAAATTAAGATTAAGATATAGTCTATTTTCCCCCAAAGGAAAAAGATACACATATATAATTTTTCTTGTTCTTATGTGTGGCATATACATTTCACTTTCAAAAAATACAAATTAAACAATTAGTAAATACACATCCAATTTAAATAGATATTTTAGGGTTCCACAAAGGAAATGTATGTATTGAGTAAGAAAAAGTACATATACAGTTATTTATTAATCCATGCCATATATTTTATGTCCTGATTTCCATTTTAGACTCAAAAGATTTTATCAGTATCCTGACCTCATCTTCTGCTGACCTGGCACCAAGTCAGGCATATCGAGGTGCTTATCTACCCACCTCCCACTGCTCTAGCCAGGTTAAAGGTGATGTGCTTTCCCTCCACCCTCCTCAGCCCTGCAGCCTCTCATTCTCAGAGATAAGCAGGGCAGCATTCTTTTCCTCCTTCTTATAGATCCTAACTTCCAATGTGATGGTATTTTAGAGGAGAAAATTTCTCCCATCACACCCTAGTTTTCTATTTGACTTGGGGATGTGGATTATGGGAAAGTCGCACTTCCAATGGCTATCATCCCACCTTTCCCTGTTCACGTCTCAAAGGTGGGGTAGGGGGCTGAACTTTATTCATCTCCTCCTTTCTCAGATGATGATTAACTTGTTCTGCTATACTTAGATGCACTTTAATTTTATAGTGTAATGCTTTTGTTGTTTAAAAATACATTATATTTAATTTTCTGAAATCAGGCTTCAAATAGATCCAGAATGTTCTGTAGAAGCAAGAACAGCAAGGTTTCCATTCACTTCATTTGAACCCATCATCAAACAAGACTAATTGCTCAAAAAGGGCATCATGGGGGAGAAAGAAAAAAAACACACACATCCAAACCCACTGCCCTCAAATCAATCTCAAATAATCGCAGTCAGTGAGGTCTTTCCAGAAGCAGGCAGACCCAGCGTACTCCCATGGAGCATCTAATTGGTTTGAACTTTCAGTTACCAGTTCAACGCTTACCCAACAGAGTCTCCAGGACTGAGGAGAGAAACCAGAGAAACCCTCCATGAGACAAATTGAATGAAATCTATAATAATACACTCAAATACAAGATTGGCCATGAAACTGGGACAGGGTCTGGCTGGGACAGTTGACTCTGTCAGACACCAGGTTATCATGAGTTGGACAACAATGAACAACACCAACCATGGCGGGAAATGATTTTAAGAAATGGTTTTCATATAGCATTACATGCTAAAAGAATGATTAGAACAGGTTGTATTTGGGAAAACCATAACAAATGTTATTTTTATTTAAATTTTGGAGAAGAATTTAGTATGCTTAAAATATCAAAACATCAACAGAAAGGTAAATGTTCTGAAGCCAAAAATATAGGATACTGATTAATGGTTTGTTTAAACCCTGTGACAAAAATTATGTGAACAAATTCCAAAACTTGAACCAAACAGAGACTTCTTTCTCTCTAATACCCAATTTAGAGTTAAGCAACATACAGTAAGACTAGGAATTCTATTCCAAGGATTACTATTGCCTCAATCCCTTCTCTGTCGTACTTTTGGTGAAACTATCATCATCATGGATTAAAAGGGGTACCCAACTGCAGGCTGAATCTAGAAAAATTGGAAATGAACAAAATGCAGTGTAACACGTAAAGATTGATGTCTTAGGCATGAGTGGGCTGAAATGTATGTGAAAGAAATGTGGATATTGAATGAGGAAGAGCAAATAAGAATTTATAGATTCCGATTGTGATTTTTGCTTAGAATATTGAAAATACCATGGACTGCCAAAAGAACAAACAAATGTGACTTGGAAGAAGAACAACCAGAATGCTCCTTAGAAGCCAGGATGAAAAGATTTGTCACATCTATTTTGTACATGGTATCAGGAGAGACCCCTCACTGGAAAAAGACTTCATTCCGGGTAAATTGGAGAGTCAATGAAAAAGATGAAGCCGGAATTGACACAATGACTGCAACAATGGACTCGGATATAACAACAACCGTGAGGATGGTGCAGGAACACGCAGTGTTTCAGTCTGTTGTACACAGGGTAGCCTTGGGGCAGAACTGACTGATTTAGGGGCACCTAGCAACCTAACGACAATAACCAAGTGTTTTTATTTTAGCATGTAATCATAGTGTATTTGTTGTTGTTTTCGTTTTCTTAAATCACGGTGTGTTTTCATGCTTACGCAAATCCTGTTTCCGATTAGGGGCATTTTAATTACTCAATAGGCACTTGAGACCAGTGGCTTTCCTCCTGGCAACACAACTTCAGATCCTTGGCTCATTCCTCAGTCCTAATTTTCTTACTAATTATGGGAAGAAACAAACATCCTTGTGTGTGTAAAGGAGAGAAATGAGTTAAGTGTGCCATACACCTCTTTCCTGGCTGGCACCCTTCACTGTAAAACTTAGATTCTTTGATTAAAATCCGTAAGATCTTAAACCAGCAACATCTAGGAACACTTCAATATCTTATTATTCCTCTTTTTAAACAAAGTTCCCATTTGCTTCTAATGACTCATTCATCCACTAGAGAAGAGCTTTATAAAAAATTGGAACTTTTAAAATTATTTCTACCAAGAGCTCAATTTCAGTATCTAAAATATAGGTGGCAGTGTATAACACGAAGTATAGTCACGTTTCAATTTGTAGGCAGAACAACCTTTGGGAATATCTACTCAACTATCATTAGATTCCATACAGCAAAAGTGTTTCCAAGTTCATTTTCCACTCTATGCTTATCATGATGATAAATATTATGTAAAGAAGAGAACACAATGTGTTTGAGGTTTTTCTAGTACATCTTCGTCATTTCAAAAATTACACATACTGATAAGCTCAGCCAAATAATCGTATTTTTAATTCATCCATATATCAAATATAAGAATATTTCTTGTCTTAACATCATACATCTTATAACCATAACGATATTTCAGATTTATGAATTAAGGGAGGGCCAATTTCTCTAGGTTCTCATCACCATGAAGGGTCTCTAACTCTTCAATAATTACCATGCCTTCTATATAGAAAGAATATCTGATACATACTTGATAAATTGCAGTGAGTCAGCAGTGATACTTCTCATCTGAACATTGCTGTCATTATCCAATGCTTACATTAGCTAATTAGTTTTCAGAACTAGGACAGCATTACCTTTTCGTCCTGTTACCAAACAGATGAATGGTTGTCACAGCTCAGTAATTATATAAGTCATTTTGTTTGAAATTATGCTTACTCCATTTAGGCAGATGAAAACAGCTATTATGATTTTTCAAAGGATAAAACCTTCTAAACTACTTAAAACTGTATGTTTAACTGGCAGGGAATGTTATTTTTAGAATAGGCAAATAAAGTAAAAAGGAGGAGATATTATTACATATCTGTAAGAAAAAAATCAGACCAGTATCTCATTACAGTTGTATTTATAGAATATTTACATAGAGAAAACTTTTTTATTATACTAATACAAAATACTCAGAAATTCATGTTTTTAGTTACTCTCTGGGTTGGAAGGTCGTATGTGAAAAGTGAAGCAGATTTTGCGATCATAACTATGGTTACATAAAAGCTAATTAGAACCATTAAGGGTCACAGAACAAGTTATTACTTAGGGATTCCGTGTCAGGATAGCTAAGAATCGTCCTTAACTAAAAATGTACCAATTATCAAGAAATTCTAATGCTTTTTTATTTTCTGCTTGTTTCATAAGAAAGTAACTTTTAAATAATGATGAAGATATTATTTTCACCTGAATACTCACTCAACTTCACTTGGTTAAATATCTACAGCCAATTTTAAGGTCATATTTTTATCTATTGATGATAATAAATTTATAATATCAGAGTCTTAAAGAAACACAAACACCCTTGTAATTGCATTTTAATTTTTGATAATTTACAAACATTTCAAATTTTGGTTCAATACTTCTACAACGTTTTACACACGCACACACACACACGCACACACCAAACAGACTCACTTCCATCAAATTGATTCCAACTCATAAAGATACTGTAGAACAGGGTAGAACTTCCCTTGTGGGGATCTGAGATTCTTATGATTTAAGGGGATCAAAAGCCCCACTTTTCTCCACAGAGCAACTTAGCAGCCATAGGAGGGGAACTGTTTTTGTCTTTCTTTTATTTTCTTTTTGTGATCACATTGGCAATAATAAAGCTTTCTATTTTTATATTACTCCCAAACTCGATTGAGACAAAGTAACCTTAACAATAACGTCTGTTAACTATTAATAATCATAGGACATACTAGGAAGTTCATGATATAGTATCTTTGCACTTTATTTTTTTCATGTGGGAAATAGTCTTCTTCAAATTTTCCAGATCTTTCATCAAGTGGCCCCCATCAAAAATTCTTCCATGACCACCATCTTCCATAGCAGGTTCATTTTGGAACAATTCCTGTCTCCACCTATCATTTTCCTTAAATTTCTTCATTTCATTTGATTCATATATATTTGTTAGTTCCTTCGTAAAGGCACCGCTTTCTTTTAATCTCTGCTGTATCCTCAATGGTTGAAATAGCATCTCACTCACAATAGGCATCTAATATATTTGTGTGTGTGCATTTCCTAGATGAATAAATATATATGTTAGAATGTTAGGTCATATAATGAATGCTTTGTTTCAAAAGAAAACTCAAACTCTGGATTAAACAATACAGTTTTGCTTAAAATAAAGCACATGAGAGCCCTGTTTTCCTATAGTACAATTAGAATATTTCTCTCAATTTGATTTGATTGTTACTATGGATGAGGAAAGATCCCTGAAACTGAATTTATGTCGATCAATTTAATATGAAATGAGTTAAACTGCATGTAACTATTATATCCCTTACTAAATAAATATCCACTGATTCAATGAATGGACAGCTGACAACGGCACTAAAAGCAGTTAGCCTTCTCCATTTCCATATATTGATTTCCAATTTATAATTTTTTGAATCCTAGCTTAATTTCAAAGACATTCAAGATGTAAGTGATACTGGATATTACACATGTAGACATTGCCAAAATGTATAATATTAGCTGGAAACTAAATTGAAACGAAAGAGCCCAGTGCCATGGTGTTGATCACAAGCAGTAGAGACCCTATGGGACAGAGTAGAAGTGCCCCATAGATTCTCCAAAGCTGTCAAATGTATGAATCCTCATCATCCCCTCTTGGGGCAGCTTTCAACAGAATGAAGGAATATTGCATGATTGAAAATCGGGAAAGGCGTGCAACAGGAAAGTAAGGTTGTATCCTCTAACCATATTTATGCAATATGTATGTTGGGCAAATGTTCAAATACACTGGATTCTATGAAGCATACTGTGTCATAGGAATTAGAGGAAGGTTTATGAAAAGCTTGTGATATACAGATGATGCAACCTTGTGTACTGAAAGTAAGAAGAACTAGAAGCACCTGCTGATGAAGATCAGGGACTACAGCTTTCAGGACGGATTACACTTTAATATAAAGAAAACCCGTCTTCAAAGTCCTCCCACTGAACCAATGAGTAAAAATCAAAACCAAACTCAACGCCATCTATTCTATGGCCACTCATAATGACTCTCTGGGACAGGCTAGAATTGCCTCTGTGTGTTTCCAAGCAAGCCACAACTCACACAAGTGTACTAAGAGATAGCACCATGATACATGGCGGATAGAGTGACGTTGTCAAGGATTTCATCTAGTTTGATTACACAATCAATGCTCACAGAGATCAAATGATGACCCACTGGGTCAATGTGTTGTGCAAGACCTCCTTCAAGGGGTAAGCAGCAAGGATGTTACTTTTAGGACTATAGTGTCCCTGACCCAAGCCATGATATTTTAAATTTCCTCATATGCATGTGAAAATAGGACATTGACTAAGGAAGACCGAAGAACAATTGATGCATTTGGATTATGGTTTTGGCAAAGACTACTGAAAATACCATGGATTGCCAAAAGAACAAACAAATCTCTCTCGCGTACTATGGACTAGTTTTCAGGAGAACCCAGCTCACGGAGAAGGAGATCGTGCTTTGTAAAGAAAAGGGTCACCTCAAAAAGACGAAGGTGCTTGATGAGATGCCTGCAACAACGGCCTCAAACTTAGGGACCATGAAGAGGCTGGAACAACACGGGGCACTGTTTCCACAGAGGCACTTGACTTGAAACTGACTCGTTAGCACACAACACCATTTGGGTTAGCAGCATAGCACTTTGACCACCGTGCTTTCAAAGCTCGTCAGTTGTACATTAGTTCATTGTTATCATCAAATAACAATTATTAAATATTTGAATGTGTCTTACTTTACACTGCATGTATATTTGTAAGAAGATTCTGACAAGAAAATTGTGAGCAGAAATAAAATAGCATTAGTTATATATACTTCAATGATAACAATATATTTAAATCTTGCTATTAAATTTTTCTTGACACTGGTTGGTTAATTACTAATTATTTTCTTGGTATGCTGTTGGGAAGTTAAAACCTGTTTAGTACCAAATAAAAATCAGCTCACTGCCATCGAATTGGTTCTAACTCACAGGGGCCCTGCAGGGTAGGGTAGAACTGTATCGGTGGGTTTCTGAAACTAAAACTCCTTTTTGTTGAAGTTGTTTTGTCTTTAGAACTACCTCTATGTACATTTTGCAGTTAAAATATTTTTTTCTACAATGGGAATATGTTGTTTCGTATTCAAAATAACAAAAAAGTTTGAAATTTGACTTAGTTGATGAAAACACACACACCTCAAAACAACCATGTATCAATGAACCTTTCTGTTGAAGAATATCATTGCATATATGAACCAAATGAAAAGAATATATATCAAAATTCATATCCTAAAGTTCAAAAGGAACTTAGAAGGAACTTTGTGTATTTAAAAAAAATTTAAAACTCTAGAAATTCAAATGGGGATATAGCAGGGGTGATGTCCTCGTTTGCAAGATCTGTAGGAACATTAGAAGACTGAAAGCCTTCTCTGACGTCGCCTTTTACATCCATAGGATCAATCCACAGGATGTTCCCAGGATCTTTAAATTTACATAATGTTTCTCTGGTAGAGTTATCACATGTTTCAGTAGTTAATACAGAAGGCTTTTCTATAGACATGAGTGTCATTGAAAGTAGGAAAGAAAAATTTTCTAACATTCACTACATTTACATGGTTCCTCGGACATAATTTTTTCAGGTTTGAGAAAAGAAAAAGGATGAAATATTTCCAACATTACTTACATACACATTTCTCTCCAGTATTCCTACTAAGATCTGTGGCAAAGGACAAAAGACATCTGAAGACATCTCAACATTTTTTACATCAGTACATCCTCTCGCCACAGTGATGCCTTTTATGTCTAGTGAGGTGTGAGGAACAATTAAAGGCTTTCCCACATTCCAAACATTCATAAAGCCTCTCTCCACTGTGAGCTCTTACATGTGTAGTGAGGGATGAGCACCGACTACAGGCTTTCCCACATTCCTCACATTCATCGGACCTCACTCCGCTCTGAGTTCTGGCCTTAGTGAGGTGTGAGGAAGGACTAAAGGTTTTCCCACATCCCTTACATTCATAAGCCCTCTTTACACACTGGGTTATTAGATGCTAAGTGAGAGGTGAGGAACCACTAGAGTGTTTTCCAGAACTCTCACATTGACAAAGTCTCTCTCCAGGAAGAGTTCTCACAGAGGTTTCAGATAAGAGGGACAATTGCAGTCTTCTCCACATGCCTTGTGTTGATAAGGTTGGTATCGAACCTGCAATCTCATTTGAGGCACAGATGTCTGAACCATGAAGGCTTTTCCACACTCACGACATTTAGAAGGGTTACATCGGAGGAGTTCTCAGCCCAGGACCATCTGCAATCCAGTGCATAGTTTCTCATACTGGTGACCTTCCTTATGCCTCTTTCCTATGTAGTCTTAGCTTCCATGGCGGCCCTCTGCCATATAGCTTCTCTTCAAGTTGCCCTGGTGGTAGAGCTGCTCTGTGAGGTCATGGAATCCATGCAGTCCTCCTATGATGGAGGGCCAGGAGTCATTCTTCAAGGACAACCTTTGTTTATTATTATTCTGAGTCCAGGCTCCTGCAAGTTTCCATCAACACATCTCTATAGAGTTTCCTCTGAGAAAAAAATCTAGCAAAGCCCATTCTTCCTGGGTGAAGCGGACAGCCACATAATCCCCAAGCATGGAGTCGATTTCCTTGCTCCAGCTCCTGAAATTCTAAGTGAACGTCCTCTCTGAGCCCAAAAAGCCACTTCAGGAAGTGGAATGGGAGTGGAAGCACAGCCACCAGGCAATTCCGAGGCAGATGACAACAGTCTGGTCAACACAGTCAAGCAGAGGAGCTGAAATCCTTCTTTGTGATTGCATGGATGTGCAAGGCAGCCACTCTAACTGTCTACTGTGGAGACTGGATCAGTTCTCTCAGAGGCATGCCTGGGACATCGCACAAGAACAAGACTGTGATCAAATGTGAAACTATAACTCCTTATGGGAAAAGAAAGCCTCATCTTTCTCCTAGGGAACTTCTTTTGGTTTCAGCTGATGACCTTTCAGTTAGCACCTTGATGCACAATCACTACCCCACCAGGGCAGGCACTTCCAATGCCAGTGTGAAATTGAAAATTGATCTAACCACATTGAGAAAGGGTTTGCTGTTGTTGTCAGGGGTATTGAGTGGGTTCCAAGACATAGCCACCCAATCCATAAAAGAGCAAAATATTGTTCAGTTCTGCACCATCCTCACATCGTTCCTCTCCGTGAGCTAATTGTTGCAGGCGTGTTTTCAATCCATCCTCTTTTATCACCACTCCTCTATATTCGAAACATCATGCCCTTCTCCAGGGACTAGTCCCTCTTGACTATGCATCCAAAATATGTAAGATGAATTCTTGCTTCTAGAGGAGCACTCTGGCCTTACTTCTTCCAACAGAGATCACATTGTCCTTTCAGCAGTCCACGGTACGTTCGACATTCTTCTCCAGCACCGCCGTTCAAGTGCTTCCATTCTTCAGCTTCTTCATTCAGTGTCAAACTTTTACATGCATGTGATGCAATGGAAAAAACAAACATGGCCTGGGTCAGGTGACCTTAGTTCTCAATGAAACATCCTTACTCTTGCATACTCTAAGGAGTTCTTGTGTATCAGATTTACCTTATGCAACAACACATCTTTTAATCTCTTGACTGCTGCTTCCATGAGCATTCATTGTGAATTCCAGCAAGACAAAACTCTGGAAAACTTCAAACTTTCCTCCATTTATCGCAATGTTACCTGGGGTCCACTTGTGAGAATTTTGGTCTTCTTAACATTGAGTTCTAGTTTATAGTGATGGGTGAAATTATTGAAATTCATCAGCAAGTACTTCAAATTTTCTTCACTTTCAGCAAGCAATTGAGTTTCTTCTGCATATCTCAGGTTGTTAATAAGCCTTCCTCCAATTCAAGTGTCATATTTTTACTCATATAAACCATTTTCTCTGATTATTTGCTCAGAATACAGACTGAATAAGTATGGTGAGAGGATATAACCCTGATACTCATCTTTACTCTTTTTAACCCATTCAATATTCCTTTGTCACCCTTGCACAACTGCCTCTCAAGTCATAACACAACTTCCTTATGAGCACAATCAAGTGTCCTGGATTCTCATTCTTCTCACGGTTGAGGACAGTTTGTTATAATCCAAACAGTTGAAAGACTTATAGTCAACACAGAGAAATATCTTGCTAGCATTCTCTATTTTTGGCCTATATTATCTGACATTAGCAATGTCACCTGTCCTCTTCTGAATCCATCTTGAATTTCTCTCAGCTCCCTGTCAATATATGCCTGCAGCTATTTTTTCTCAATGTTCTTCAGCAACATTTTACTTGCATGTGATATTGATTTATAACTGAGACATTCTATTAGGTCACCTTTCCTTGTAATGGGTACAAATATGAATCTCTTCCAGTCAGTTGGGCAAGTAGCTGTCTTTCAGGTGTCCTGGTAGAGATGGGTGAATGCTGGGTCACCTTATATCTCTCCGAGTCTTGGAGTTTCTCCTCTTGATCTTTTTCCAAGAGTTACAATTGTTGCGATTGGTATTTTTTTTTTAATTTCAAGCTTAATATATTTAAAATTTTAAAATTTAAAGTAGAATGCATTAAATAGTTCAGCCTAAGTGTTTAAAACTAATGGAAGAGCAAAACAAGGAAAAGAAAAACAGAAGCAGCATGGCCAAGGAGGATGTAATGTAGGCTGGTTATTGGGAGGGTGGAGGGCTTCAAAAGGCTCATCGAAAAATTCATTTTCTTTCAATGACATTGTGCCATGGACATTTTGAAATCACCTCATATTCCTTCCACTTTAATTTCAGATAAAGTAATACTGTAATACTCTATATTTATATAGAAACACAGACAAAGAAATAGAAAATCTCAAGTAATAGGATTCTGCTCTTACACATAAGAAGGGAAGGTGAAACCTAAATCTAAATGTCAGAAACCTTGGCATTCCTTAGTAGAAATCATAGTGCAAACGGCATTAGTATTTGGGAAAAAAATTCACACTCAAATCATTCAACTTGAGTTTCTGCCAGTGGGAAAAAAGAGTATCATTTCTGAGGAATGGCATTCTTTAGAGGCATGAAATTATTGAGACAAGAAAACCATGCCTGTGAGTTATATTTGAGGTGATGACAGAAAAGATCATTGGAGGAAAAAATGCAAATGATAATGATTAAGACTCTTTAAAATCTTTTAAAATTATTTACTTTTGTTTAATCAATTTATTTGGGGCTCGTACAGCCCTTATCACACAAGTGTGGATTGGGACATTTTTATTTGAAAATGATTATGTATTAGCAGAAAGTTTCCACAACTTCAGAAATTGGATTAGAATTAGTAAATTGTAGTTTTACTGTATTTTTTATGGTTGCCTCAGGGTCAGTCGTTGTTCAAATGTGGTTTGTAGTGAAATTTATCTTAGTGAGATAACTATTTGTAAATTATAAGAAAGTCAATTTCCCACCACATTTTGAAATATATGTAGTACTGAGTTTCTCTTAAAGCATTTTATGACTTCAGATTTTTAATAGATATTCTTCACCAAAAAGTTGTGAAATTAATCCATTGAACATTTTTCTTTTTTATTATTTAGATTTATTTTCTCTTATCAATACATCTTAATAATAAATTATTTTTCATTTGGGGGTTATCTATATTTTTTATTTTACCATCAAATGGTGATTTGGGAAAAATTGACTTTCTTATAAAATTTACAAGTTGTTATCTCACTAAGATACATTTCACTAGAAACCACGTTTCCCCAAGCAGTGGATCAGGTGAATTTAATGGAGAGATGGTAATCAATTTTAATAAGTCAAGGCAGGGGCCAAGCTTCAAAACAGACTGCTGCGATACAAGGCCATTGGCAGAGCCGCTGACATGCTGAACTTTTCCAGCAGAGTGGCAGCTGGGGAAAATGAATGAGTGAGCCAAATTGTCAGTGGGGACATAACACATTAATTCACTAGTGCATACTTTCTTCAGATATATTTCTTAAATTTGAAATATTTAGAGAGAGGATTTGATACGATTGATTTATGTAATACATATTTATTGACAGAACGTGATATTTATACCAACTAGAAATTGTGAAATGTTACATAAAGATTTTATAACTCTAATTTTATTGATACCTTTCCCAAGATTTCTCTAATAATATTGTCAATATTAGAGTACTTTAGGAAATTTTGACACCTGAAGTTCACGATGCTCTTTAAGAATGTATTCTTAAAATCGATGCATTAGAGAGTGGAGTTTTAAAATATTGAAGGTAGAGCAAACATTATTTTAGGTGATCTACGGGGCTGAAAGTTTTACTGGGTTTTAAAAACCCAAATAACTTCAATCCATCTTTATTTAAGAAATATTTAACTGGAAATTGTAGACCAGTATTTTGAAGAGTAACTGTCATGTATTCATCGTTATCAGTGTGTAATAAATTTTAAGTAAATTTTAGTAGCCCATGGTGAGAAAAAGAAAAGTTATATAAAATATTCTTGTTACATATTTATATATTAGAGATTGTAGACACAATTATGGTACCAAAGATGTAAAGATAAATAAAAAAATCCTTTTGGCAAGGTCAGCAATTCACAACCTTTTAAAAATATAGATCTACAAATTTGTATTCCCAAAGTATAAAGAAGTAATATGAGTCTATTGATAGTGCAAGTGCTACATGACTAACTGACATAGTGGCAGTTTGAACTCACTCAGAGTCAGCTCACATGGCAGGCCTGGACTCTGCTCTGAAAGGTCACGGTCTTGAACAGCCTAAGAAACAGTTCTACTCTGCATGCATTGGTCTCCTGGAGTTAGCATGGACTCTACAGTCACTAATAAAAAGTAAGATGAGAGACAAAATTTATATTATGACTGTAGGACCATGAATGGAAAAAAGGAGAATGCTACACTGAGCAGTGAGGAAAAGGTGTGGCAAGTGATTTGAATTCTTGTCAGAAGATATTTTGAATGTCAGAAATCCTGTTTATTTTGGGGCCTTCACTCAAATACTTACTCAATGCAAGAATACATCGTTCTATTAAATTGCCATTCCATGATGCAACCCTTCCCGACACAATCGATCGCTGAAGACAAAGCGGTGCATAAGCAAATGTGGTGAAGAAAGCTGATGGTACCCAGCTGTCAAAAGATATAGCATCTGGGGTCTTAAAGGCTTGAAGGTGAACAAGCGGCCATCTAGCTCAGAAGCAAATAAGCCCACATGGAAGAAGCACACCGGCCAGTGCGATCACGAGGTGCCCAAAGGACCAGGTATAAGGCATCATGCAAAAAAAAAAAAAAAAAGATGTAAGTGTGTGTATGTGTGTGTATATATGTGTATATGTATATATGTATGTATATATATGTATATATATATCATATTAAATGAAGGGGGAAGTGCAGAGTAGAGACCCAAGGCCCAAGTGTCGACCAATGGAGATCCCCTCATAGAGGGGTTTAGGAGAGGAGATGGGTTAATTAGGGTGTGAGGTAGTATCGATGTAGAACACAGCTTTCCCCCGGATCCTGGATGCTTCCTCCCCCCAACTACCATGATCCGAATTCTACCTTGCAGGGCTGGATAGGACAGAGGCTGTACACTGGTGCATATGAGGGTTGGAGGTACAGGGAATCCAGGGTGGATGATACCTTCAGGACCAAGGGCGTGAGGGACGATGCTGGGAGAGTGGAGGGTGAGTGGGTTGGAAAGGGGGAACTGATTACAAGGATCCACATGTGACCTCTTCCCTGGGAGAGGGACAGCAGAGAAGGGGGGAAGGGAGACTCCGGATAGGGCAAGATGTGACAAAACAACGATGTATAAATTACCAAGGGCATATGAGGGAGCGGGGAATGGGGAGGGAGGAGGGGAAAAAAAAAGAGGATCTGATGCAAGGGGCTTAAGTGGAGAGCAAATGCCTTGAGAATGATTGGGGCAGGGAATGTATGGATGTGCTTTATACAATTGATGTATGTATATGTATGGATTGTGGTAAGAGTTGTATGAGTCCCTAATAAAATGTAAAAGAAGAAAAGAGAAAAAAATGATTAGGGCAAAGACTGTACAGATGTGCTTTATACAATTGATGTATGTATATATATGAACTGTATATATATGAACTGTCTATTATGAGCTTCTGGTGGGTTGGAACCACTGACCTGGAAGTTAACAGCCTGTTACTTATCCCCCAACACTACTAGGCAAGGGCAATTGAATTGTTTTGGAATTCCAAACTAAGTTCACCCAAATGTGTGTGATCTATCCATGTATCTATCCATTTGGTCTTGGATTTCAACTTTAAGTTATTATTCCTTTTCGAATCACCGTATCTATTTTCTTTCTTGAAGCAGTCAGCAGTATTCTAATTTCCATTTTCTATTGTGCTATGCAGAAATTGGCATACCTTCTTGTAGAGTAGATTTTAAAGCTTGAGATACATTTCAGCAATCACCTGTTATACCATCCTAACTTATTTGAAAGAATGACGCTGTGGAAGTTTAAAGTACTTATTCAGATTTCATAGGATAAGCTAGAGTTAAAAATCTTCAGTTCTGTTCTCCTGAATACCATTGCTAAAAACTAAAATCAACTCATTACCAAAGAGTTGACTCTGACTCATTGCAACTCTGTAGGACAGTTCTCAGGCTGTAGCTCTGGAGGACTGGGATGCCCTGTCTTTCCCCTGAGGAGCGGCTGGTGTTTAGAACTGCTGATCTAGCAGTTAGCAGACCAAATCCTAACCACTACATAACAAACATTCCTTTAGAACCTTTAAATGTTCCTTTAAAACCCTGGTGTGTTGTAATTCTATATTGTGTATCTATATGCAACTAAATGTATATACAGATTCTCTTTAAATCACAATATGATTCTATATGCATGAATTTGATATTGGCATTATCCATCATCATATTGAAGGAGTTCTAATGGTGCTACATGAGAGTTCTGTGGTTGGAATTCACCAGCAGCTTCTCAGGAGAAAGGGTGACAATCTATGTTTATAAAGACGGACAGCCATGGAAACACTATAAAACAATTCTACAATGCCCAACAGAATCACTACTAATCACCCTCAAATACAGATACCCTCAATTAGGTTACTCAAAGAATTGCGATGCCATTGAAACTCGAATGCTCTCCCCACTGCTCCTGATGGTGCGAGTGGTGATACCGGGGGATGGGGGGTGGGGGGGTGGAGGGAAGGTGGGGTGGAAAGGGGGAAAGTATTACAAGGATCTACATATAACCCCTTCCCTGGGGGGCTTGGCAACAGAAAAGTTGGTGAAGGGAGACATTGGACAGTGTAAGATATGACAAAATAATAATAATTTATAAATTATCAAGGGTTCATGAGGGAGGGGGAAGCAGTGAAGGAGTGGAGAAAATGAGGAGTTGATATCAAGGACTCAAGTAAAAAGCAAATGTTTTGAGAATGATGATGGCAACAAATGTACAAATGTGTGCTTGACACAATGGATGGATCTATGGATTGTAATAAGAGTTTTAGGAGCCTCCAATAAAATAATTTTTTTTCTTTTTTTATTTTTTGTTAAAAATGATTTTTTTTAAAAAAGAAAAGAAAATCTAATGCTCCTTACAGAACTGGTGATGTCATTCCATTCCAGTGTGTCATTGCAAAAGCCATGTAGGGTAATGACAGCAGAGTAAACTCAGCAAGCTAGCATATTGAGTTAAGTTATATGTCAGCCGCTTCTGGCCGTAACCCCTTAAGCTTACTGTAGGTTCCATGTCAGTGTTTTACCACACTGATAGAATGTTGGAGAATAATAGTACTCTTTCTGTGTATTTATAGCAAGAACATGCGGATCTAACCTGCGAGGCCCCAGCGGTATCATCACGTCCCCCAATTATCCAGTGCAGTATGAAGACAATGCACACTGCGTCTGGGTCATCACTACTACAGACCCTGACAAGGTAAGGCCTTTAGTTCCTCCATCAACACACTGATGCTGTCCATCGCTTAAGCCAAACAACCAGGTACATGGCGTGCATTCTTAAATTTGTTGTTTCAATCAAAGTGCTCATCCTGCCTTGTGTACATTTATATTCCCCAGGGGCTGAAGCATTTCTGGGTCTGCATGATAAAGTGAGTGAAAACTCACAGGATGGTCGATTACTGCTTGCTGTCAGGTTATGGTCAGGGGTGCACATAATTTATCAATTTTTGCATATTTTTCATCTATCTCAACACAGGTCTCTAATATCATGTCTTAAGCATTCTTAAATATCACAGAATCTCTGAGCAATACTAGACAATATTAGAAATGCTAAACTATTAGATTTTCAAAACCTAGAACAAAAGTCTTGATTTTTTATTCATTAAATTGTTCTTCATGGCTGCTTTCTGCTTTCTACAATTTTGTATTATACTTCTATAAGCCCAGTTTTTATAGATATCAAAGCAGAACCTTTGATAAAAAGAACTTCATTTTTTAAAGGTGTGATATACAGGCTTTTCTCATGAAAACTGAGTAACTAGCCAATGATATAAAAAAATGCTGTGTTTTATTTTTCAGCTACTGCTCTTTGTTAAAGCTGTGTTATGCATTGGGTTAGCAATTACACTAATGTAGGCTGTATTTTCTTCATATGCTAGTCTTTTGATTATTTATTCATATTTTTTTAATGAGGGATCTACATGTTGTCAGATGATGTAGTCTCTGTAGACACCTTGTCTACCCCTGAACTGTTGTGTGCACTTGGGATAATTAACTAACTTTTCTGGGCCTTATATTTTTCATGTGTAAGGATTTAATAATATTTATCTTAGAGATTTTTTGAAGAATAAAGAAATCATTATGTGTACCTAAATGCAAGAAGCTTTTAGGATTAACAGTAATAGTATAAAAACCAAAATAATAAAATAGATAAACAATTGATTACCATTTAACTAGATCATCTTGATCTCTAGAAAATTGAATATGAGAATCATTAAGTGTTTGCTATTAAGTCTCCATTTAACACATTGTTTTAGGCTGGGTTCTCCTGCTCACACAGGTATAGGGGTGGGTAAATTCCAAGTCTGTGGTCAAAGTTCAAGCTGGAGTCTTCTCTTGGCTTGAGTAATTGCAAGGGCTGATCAACCCTAGTTCAACAGGTCAGACAAGGGTTTCTGACTGCTGTAGCAAACCAATCCAAGGTCAACAGGACAGAAGGCATGCTGGTAACAACTTCTGGGATCAGCAGGAAATTGGCTTATGTTCAAAGAACCAGAGGTTCATGAGCCAGATGTTCGATCTAGATCCAGAAAAGAAGCAAGCAAGGTTTTGCAAACATCCACTTAGACTAGAAGCAGACCACGTGCCCCAGGAAAAATCATTTCAATTGAGGGGTTGCTTAAAGCAGATCTCATCATGGTTGTTATCACATAATGTGAGATCCCCTCATGGGGCATTTGCTACCTGTTAGCTGCCAGACCACATAGAACTCTGGACCAGCCAAGTTAACACAAACCCTGAGCTATCACACTCTTGCACTGTTTATTCTCCCCACCTCCCCCGCAAAATAAAAAAGTGTAAAAGGGTCTCTGTAGTAACTGGATGGCTGCAGACAAGTTCTGTCAGTAGTCTCCTTAAAGTGCCTTCCAGAAAGACAAGAACAAGGTCCATGCAAAACAGTGATTTCCTTGTGGAAGTGTTGGGTCAGTGAAATTCCAGGCAGAGAGGTCAGTTCATAAGCTCGTGGGAACTGGTGGGATTTGTCCTAATACATTTTCTCAGAGAGTACAGGAGAAATGTAAAGTTCCACTGTTAAAATTTCAAACCAATTGACAATTGTTAAGAAAAAGGCCAAGAAAATAGTGCCAAGGATTTTTTTTTCCATTTTGAAAATATCGCTGCTCATTCTTCCAAAGTGGCCAGAGGTGTCTGATGCGAGGTTCTTTGTTGAGAAAGCTCCCCACTGTACCTCACTGTCCTGATCCTCCCCCTTCAGACTCCACTTTGCTCCCCAAACTCAAAGCACATTGCAAAGGCCCACAGTGTAAGCCCCTTAAGGATGCCCAAAGTACTGTTGGAGCATGATGTAAGTGGACAAACACAGAATTTTTCAGGGAAGTGTTAAAGAGATGGAAATATTACCTTTGAAAGTGTAGCGACATAGATGAAGGATACATCAAGAAACAATTTCACATTTTGATATTTTTGTTTAATAATTTTTAGTCATTCTCTCATCTTCATAAAATCTATTATCCTTTTATAAATAGGGGATTTAGAAAACTTCTAATGGTTAGAATGTGACACTTTATAAAGGAGGGAATTTTAAAGCTATTGGATTTAATTTGGGGGCTATGTTTGGTGTTTAGTTGAATTAATGATAAAGAGACCACATTCCTATTTAGCTTCGTGGCTCAGTTATGAACCACCCGGGAAGCCAATTCTCAAGTCTGCATTTGGTCTATGAGCATTAACACTTTGATTTACCCTTAACCAATGGAGAACTGGCCAATGAATCCCACTCTCTTCTCTGTTTTAAGCGCACTTTCTGGGAGTGCCATCTTAATAGCTCTGCAAAGTACATCCAGCAGCACGAAGACAAATGTTCACCCAATAGCCAACTCAGCTGGGACTGGGATTTCCCTCCCTTCGTCTCACTTTGCTTGTGGCCCCTCCCAACGGAAGGAATGGGCTAGAAGAAACCACTTTGCTCCAGTCTTGCTTTAGGGAAATGTCCATAACAGAATAAACACTACCATTAGGAATAATGTCCTTTTTCATATGAGACTTTCCTATTGAGAAGAAGAAAATTCACAATGATAGCGTTTTAGAAGATGAAGTAGGAGACCGAGTTTGGAATCTGCTACAACATTCCACGTGAGAAGTAATGAAGTCAGAAGGGGAGGAGGTGCAGTGCAAAAGTTTAAGGATCCAGACTTGGTGAAGGCTGGTGACTACTGAAGTGTGGGGAGGGAAGGAGATGAGAGATTGGGGGAGGGAGCACTCTTGTTTCTCCTATTTGGCATTATGGTCCACGTGCCTTTGCATTGTGGCCTTCACCTAGTATGTATTGTAATCCATTAGAAACAGGAGGCCTTGGGAATGACTTTGAGGTAGGAAAAAGAAGACTGTAGGGAGGGCAGGTCCAGCCATTCCAGAAATTAGAGTCGAGAATTGTGGTCCTTGTACAAGTATTAATAAAAAATTATCTATAAGTCAGAATTGACTCAATGGCAGAGAGTGAGAGGGGCTAGATGTCTGAAACGAAGGGTTCCATTTCAGGGGAAAGTTGTTTTTTTGTGGGGACTCTGAGAAGAGGCCTTTTTCTCTTTAATTTCAATTCTTAGCATTCTGGATAATCAAATCCCTCTCCAAATTGTATAATAACAAAGTAAGGAAGTGATACCGTTTACATATTTCTCTTCTCTCAGTTTTAGAAGTTTGACATATGTCTACATACATAAAGGTATCTTAAAATATCAAGATGCTAAATATTTAAAATTATTTATTTAAATTGCAGATCAAATATATGTACATTTTATATGGTTTCAGAATGCGATTTGCCTTTATTCACTTATTTTAGTGGAAATTTGAAGGAAGAAAAAAATATTGCAGGTTGATACACTACAAACATATGAATCCTCTTAGTTGAACACCACTTAGACACCTGAAGGCATCTCAATTAAGCAGAATTACCATCCAAATTAAGCAGCAGTCATTGCCATTAAGTATAATTAAGCTTAATTTGATTCCTTGGGAGACATTCCAAATAAACGGGTTTCCTGATTAAGCGCATGGTGATGATGGTATATTATATATTAAGCATAAGAGAAAAGAACAATCATATCAAGGTTTCTGAACAACAATGATTTGCCTGAGACTTCTGGATAAGAAATTTTGCTATTCCTCTTTGTGTGCTCAATTTGCTTTGCACTTTTTTGAGAAATAAGGTGGAAAAAAGAACTAAAAAAGTTTCAGTGTTATGCATGGATGAGTTAATAAGTTGCTTTTCTTTAAAACACTCTTATTCTTTATTATTTATGTACTCTTTTGTGGTCTTAATTCTGCTTTGACTCATAAAGCTGAATTATCTATATCAATTTATGCCAAATATTAACATAAAATTAATCACACAGACATACCTAACTGATGTAAGAAGTTCAGAGTTTCTAATAATCCCTGTTGTAGATCATATCTTATTTTAATATCAAGTTAAAATAAATACAGGATATCAAGTTAAAATACAAAAGTACTAAACATTCATTTACTTTTAAAAATGCACTCTTGTACACACTTTATAAGAGATACTAAACAGAAAATTAGAAACAGTAGATTCCATTTATTGGAGAGCATATTTATAATCACTGAATCACAGATATTCTTCTATGCCATTCTAATACAAAGTCAATAAGAATCAATAAAATAAAATATGTTTATTTATATGTTTCATCATTTGTACATGCAACAATTGGATGTCTCACAGGTAAAAGTCTTGCAGAGTCATGCGATCAAATGACCTAGAGAGTAATCTTTAGTGACTGAGACACAGATTTTAGGAACTGTAATTGACTGTGGAAAGAGTTCATCTGCAGGACTTTCAATGTTTGTTGAGAGTGGATGCTTCAGGAGAAGGATGAGAAAGTGAATTTCAGCACTTCTTTCATATTGCTATGGACTACAATCAAGTAGTTTGCGGATAAGCAAAGATTGAATTCTGATCTGATAATAGATCCATAAGAGGTTATAAGAATTTTCACAAAATTCCAAAACTTTTGTGGAAATAAAGTAGGGAAGGGTAGTAGTGGAAACAGGCAGAAATGAAAGTTCCCGACAGAATAGGGCTACTTAACCGAGACACTGTGGAATAGACTTGTCTGGTCTTCTAGCCAGAGCAGAGGGTGTGCAATTCTCTGCCATTTACCCACTGTGTGATTTAGGTGAGAACTTTTTTCAACCTCCTTAAGTCCAGTTGTCTTTGTTTGTTTTTCATTATCATATTAATGTTATTCTGATTTCAAAGTTGTTGGCAAGAACATATATCATTGCGAAGCACTTAGAACATTGTCAATGACTAAGCATTTGATACCTGAGAGCGATTTATGTAAGCTTCTTCTCTTTGTTCTGCGTCTCAGTCTTCTCCTCCTCCTCCCCCTCCTCTTCTGCCTGCCTTCTTCCTAATGTCTAAAGCTAATATGAGTCTGAAAGAAGATAGGGACATCAAATTTTAAGTGGGGAAATGGATTTGAGAAATATTTAGATGCATATACTTAGTCGTGGTCATTTAGGTATTTGCATTACACCTTTTATTTAATAAATATATCTCTAATATCTAAAATCAAATAAGAAAAGTTGCTTTGCATTCCCTTACTTGACATTAACAGTTTTATGGTACTCCTTATGGTGAAAAAACAGTATGTTATTATTCAGAGCTATGTATGTATGTATGTATGTATATTGTATGTACATGAATGCAGACATGCTTCTGAGACATTGTGGGCTCCAGGACATTGCAGTCAATTGAACATCTCCATAAAGTAAGTCACACACAGGTTTTGGTTTCCCAGTGTATATAAACGTTCTCTTTTCACAAGGCTGTAGTCTATTAAGTGTTCAATAGTATTATGAAAAGGGATGTAATATTGTAAGAATTCCCAAAATGTGACACAGAAGTATGAAGTCAGTTCATGCTGTGTTGGAAAAAATTGTGCCAATAGACTTGCTCCATGCAAGGTTGCCACAAGTCTTCAATTTGTTAAAAATAAATAAAATGCAGTATTTATGAAGCTTAGTAAAGTGACATACAATAAAATAAGCCACGATTCTATATAACTTAATGGAATAAATGCATATAAATACAGAAAAATATGTATTTATATCCAAATGTTTTAAATTTAAGACAAAATTCATGTATTTAATAGTTTTAAATAGTTGAATTACAATTTTAATAGCTTCTACTTACCAATTAAAGGTTGCACTGATTAGAGAAGACATATATATATTAGGCATTTGGCTTTCACCTGTAATTCTGTGTTATGACTGTCTTTTACATCACAGGCTTTTTTTTTTTCCCCCAGTCCAGAAGCATGATGAAAGCTATTTAACTGCCCTGTTAACTTTGCTTACATGTCACTGAATACCACTGGGGAATGTCCGAATTCATGCCAATTTCCTTTCATTACACGTGGACAGGGCCCATTCAGCTTCTCTGGGCTATCACCATTAATCTTGTGTTATTCATTATCATGTCCTTGTCAACTGTCCAATATATTCATCTCTGTGTGCCAGCCCTTTAATTATCAAAGACGTCCCCATTATCACTGCTTAATATTTGCAACTTGTTCATGAACTTAGTATGCAACTGTTTCCTTCTCAAGTATCTGTAGTTGCCCTTCCCAATATCCTTTCTGTAATAAACTGCATGCAGTGGCCATATCTGACCTTCCCTGGTTCCCTTACTGCCAAAAGACAGGGGTCAGCCATGACCCCACTCCATCCTTCTTTACTTCTTCTGACACCACTGTTTCTCCCAGGACACTCATTTCTAGGCTGGGGTCAGTAGTTCAGTGCAACGGCCACACAGAATGCACAGATGATATTCACAATTATAGGGGAGCTATTAGGGACATTGGTAGATTACTACAGTAAGGACCACGTATCAGAAAGGATACAGTCACCTCAGCCAACAGCCAAGTGTCTCGACAGTCCTCAATCTCTCAGCTAAGGAGCCGATATACCTGCCCCACCATCTCTGAGCAGATGGAAGAAGCGTCCCCATGGTCTCTGTGCTGCTCCTCTAAGTCTCCCCTCCACACTGACATCTGGAACATGCTCGTCAATACTCCTTGGCTTTTCTCTCTGTCTCAAATGGGTCTTATACAGGCTTTGAAGGAGGTACAGATTTTGTCTTTAGCTGAACATACTCTCAAGTAGAATGAAGGATGGTGTCTTAAGTCACATTCGCTGTTAAAGTGGTCTTAAAAGATACTCCCAAGGAACAATGTGTGTGACTTAATTCACACTCTATACTATGGTCATGCCTTAAAAAAAACAAACTCAAAAATTAAAACCCAAACTCATGGTCATATAGTCAACTCTGACACATAGTGATCCAATAAGACAGCTCCTGTTGGAGACTGTACCTCTCTCCGAAATTAGAAAAACTTGTATTTCTCCTGCAGAGCAGCTGGTAATTTTGAACTGGGGACCTGGTAGTTAGTAGCCCGTCTCATACCCACTATTCCAGCAGGGCTCTTACAGTCAGGTTGAACTCACCGTAATCGGCCCATTAGGATAAAAGAAAAGTCCCTCCAAAATGAGATGGTTATAGCCACAGGCAGAGAGTTCAGAATTATAATACAACACAAAACAAATTATGATTAGCAGTGCCTTATTAATAGACTCACTTTCTCTCCTACATTCTCCTCTTTCCACTAAGCTGACTTTCTAATAATATGCTGATTCCTGATTTCTGGAACCATACTATTTACTTGTATTAAAATAAGATTAATCATGATTACTTGCATATATTTTAAATCAAACAGAAGTTATGCATATGTATACATGGTGTATATAATTTCTATACATTGTGTATATGCACATGCATGTAATACACATACATGTTATATACATGTACACATATCACATAGAAGAGTGGTTTACATATTGGTGTTACATAATGTTTAATCATTTCATCTTCCAGTGGGTCATTATTAGTTAGTTAGAAAGTAACTAGAATATTATTTGGTCAAATCTGTCTGACAAAGAATAATAATATGATTTAAAAATAAAAGTACTGCCATGGGTCAATGCTCTCATAGCAACCCACTGAGCTTTCTGAGAATGTGACTCTTTAAGGGAGTAGAAAGCCCAGTCTTTCTCCCTGGAGCTGCTGGTGATTTTGAACTGCCAACCATGTGGATTGCCCCACCAGGGCTCCTCACAATAATATGATTAAGAAGTAGGTTATGTTCAGTTAAAAATATATGTTAATTGTTGAACTTACTCATAAAAATATAAAATTTGAAGAATTAATGGATAGGTTTGATAGAATGGGTGATATTTGAATATTAGACAATATTTTGACATGCCTAAGTCAGAGTATCCTGAATTAAAATTCATACTAACTATATTATTTCTTTTAGCTATTTAATATTTGGAGAGGTTTCCAATAGATGATGCTACTAGGAATCACATTTCTCCTACAAAAATCTATGCTGTCTGAATATTGGCAGCCCTTGGAAAGATGTCGGCGAGGGGTCATACTATGATAACATGTGTGTGTGTGTGTGTGTTGATACAGGGAGGTAGAAATAGCTATGTTCTTCGAAGCTCTTTGATTCCTTACTTCATTTTCATGCTCCTAATTAGCTATGGAAGCATTGGAGATGGCCACACCTTCCCTTAATATGTTACCTGCTCATGTTTGTATCTACACACAATATCTTCTGAAATTTTTTTCATTTTAGCATCTTTTCTTATTTAAATGTAAAACTTTAAAATACATACATACACGAATATATTAAACTATTAAAATTTGTGAATAAAGAGTAAACAACATCAATAGTAAGCACGTTGTGTCTGTGTGCCACTGAATGAACTCCTGCTCTAAGAGACCCGGTAGCTGAGAGTAAAACCGTTGCCTGTTGTTTTCAAGGCTGTCATCTTTACAAAAGCCAACGCCACCTCTCTCTGTGAAGCAGAGAAATGGGTCCAAATGATTGACCTTTCTATTAGCATCCACGCTCTTCACCATTGCATGGGCACGCCTTCAAATAATTGTGCAAGTGTAAAACACACACACACACACACACATCCATCGTATCATCGAGTCACACACTCTTAGATAATTAAGAAAGACTGTCAAACAAAACAGCTAAACTCTAGTCGCATGGAGTTGTCATTTTATACAGTGTTAATTCTTAGTACATATGTTTATCTTCATCTTTATGTTTTCAAGCTCAAACGATTACACTATAAGTCATTTTAATGGCATAGAATTCCTGGATATACAATTTAATTGTTGAATCATATTTAAAGTAATTTTTGAATTATCACTACAATCAATTTCAGAACACTTTCTTCTATCTAATACTCGTTATTGTAAGTGCCCATTTTCCCCAACTCCCCCCACTCATTCCCTAGATAATTATCCATCCAGATCCTGTCTCCATAGATTAATCTATCCTGGATGTCATATACAAAATATGATACCAGAAAAAAAACCCAAGAAGGAAACTAAAAATAACACAAATGACAAAAGAAAACACACAAAGCTCAGTTGAAAAGATAGCAGAAAATATTAAAACCAGAAACAACTTTAAATCTAAACATATTTGTCATAATTGACTTGACAATACTCTCTGTCTGATAGCAAGATTATTCTCATCCTTGGTCCGTGGTCAGAGGGGATTTACCATAGCCTCGATCTATTTAGGGACCCTGCAAATGGATTTTGAGCTTCTGCCGTCATCCATAGACTTCTAAAAAAACAGGTGTTCACAATTTAAACTCTCAGATAATTCCCTCCTTCAGATTTAGATTTTATTATTTGTAGTCTTTGGATCACATAAGTTGGTGGGCTTCATCCACGTGTATTTCATGCCGCCCTGTGTTGGCTGTTTGATTTGATACATTTTTAAGGCCTCAGATGTTACTCTTTCTGACAGGTGGGCACCATCTTCTTTCTTCACCACATTGTGTTACAGCTCCCATATCTTACATGTTCTCTTCATGTGGGTGAGTAGCAAAGAAGGCCATGTCATAGGGACTCTTTGTTCTTAGGTTAAAGCTACAATTAAATGTAAGCGCCAAATCCATTCATATATCTATAGTTTTTGTAGATCTCTGGTTTACTTTAGGGACATAATTATCATTTTATAATAGAGAACATCATAAACCATTTCTATGCAGCACAAGACAATTGATTACCATTAATTGATTATTGTTAATTTAATCAATGATATAGAAGTTAAAACCCTGTTGAGAAAAGGAAATTATACATATGTAGGCCAGTTTTTCAGACAACAATACATGAATTGTTGACATATATAGATTAAAAGCTCAAATAACTGGATATTATTTACACAAACAAAGAAGGTTAGGGATAGGGCAAAACTTTTAGCAACAGCAACAACCATGCCTGTCATAATAGCACAAGTCATATGAAAGCAAAGAGCAAATAAGCATGGTAAATATATGTTAGTCCCAGGCCACCATGCATTGGGGACACTCAAAGCAACAATCCAAACCAAAGGTCAGCTATTAGTAATTCCACAACCCTGGGGTAGTGGTCATCTGCTTCTTTTCACACAAGGGCGTTTCAGCCCCAAATCCGAAGAGTATGTCAGTTCTTTAAATTTGCCACTAGTGAGTTTAAGGTAAAGTACAGTTCACACAATGGGGTTTCCAAATTGGGCCCTTCTGGTATGGGCCATTCAGGATGCTGGGTGACTCAAAAGGTCAGAATACAAGTTCCCAGTGGTCCGTAGCTCATGGCCTGGGTCACCAAAGATTCGATAGAAACGAGGTAAGAGATATTCAGTTAGCAGCATAATACAGAGTCTTTCCCTCTTGGGTTCTATCCCTCCTAGTAGACCCTTTCTGGTAGTTACTGACACAGTCTTCCTGTAGATTTTATCTGACCACCACATACACCTATCAGGAAGTAAATCAAATGGCAGCATACTAACACAAAGCCATTTCCTCACTTTCTTTGGCCAATTTAAATTATGATCAAGTTGTTCTTTAGCACGAAAAACCCCAAACTCACCACCATTGAGTTGATTCTGACTCACAGCAAATATATGGGAGAAAGTAGACCTGGTTCTGTGGGTTTCCCAGACTGCAGTTCTTTGGGGAGTAAAATGACTTGTGTGTCTCCGGGGAAGCGGTTGGTGGTTTTAAACTGCTCACTTCGAAGCTGGCAGCCCAGAGCACAGACACTATGCCGCCCGTGCTCTTGGCTGTAGCATGCTGTAATTATTAATTCATGTGGTCTTTGGGAAAAAGTCTCATAAGAGATATATCTTTAATTACGGATCATCAAACCACCACTTGAATTTCATTTCTTAATATTTGCCTTTTGCATTTCTACCCATCATTATTCTCCAGCCACACCAGACCACTCTACACCCAGAATGCCCTGTGGCACTGTGGCAAGACTATATGTCTCTTTATATACCATGACCACAAACAAAGCCGCAAACCAAAATCTCCACTGTCAGGTGAATTCTGACACACCGTGATCCCCTAGAATAAAAGAGGACTATAGAGCTCAAGAGCCATATGGCTCAGAATCCTGTAGAACCGAATGCCTGTATATGGTTCACAAGACTGCAAATCTTTGCAGAATTAAATTTCCACATCTCTCTTTCACAAAATGGCTAGGGGGTTCAAACGGATAACCTCTTGGTGGAAGTAAGGTACTTTTCTAAAACCAAGGTAATCTCTGCACTGATGAAAGCAACATTTATTACTGGAGGTATAGAAGACATTTGTTGTTAACTTGCAAACCAAACAGCGATTGCTTTAGTAAGGTGACCATGTAATTACTGTATTATGTGATCCAAGATAATCTAAAATAATATAAACCTGTATCACGTGATTTGCTATAAGTAGTACAAGAAACCATATCTGACGTCCTCTGGCTTTCTGTGGTCCAGAGATGGTGGTCAGAGATGCCCCCACACTCCATTTTTCTTTACCTGCTCTGACATTAGCTGTTCATCCCAGGGCACTCTGCACGTGTGCTGGATACTATAACCCATTGTAGTGACTACACAGAGCTCAGAGACAATATCCACAGTCTTGGGAGTTTATTAGGGAATTTAATAGTTACTATAAATCAGGACTAATAAACAATAATGATATAGTCATTGATCTACAGCAATTTGTCTCCTCAGTTAGCAGCCAAGCCTCTCTTTGATCCTCAGTCCCTCAGCCATGGGATCCCATGGTCTCTGCTTCCACGGACCAAGAAGGCTGCCTGTCAGTTTGTCTGATAGTCCCCAAGTTTTAGCACTGCACCTCTTGCACTGTCCTGTAGTGTCTGTGCCATGGTCTCTGGTGCTTCTGGTCTCAGCCTCTGAAACTTCAGACAAAGACCTGGAATGTGTTCTTCCAATGTCCTAAGCCTTCTGTGTATTTGATGACTCTGATACGCAAAAAATGTCTTTCTGCTTTGCGTCTTTTAAACAACCATATCCCCAAGGAAATAAAATATAGTAACTTAAGTCACTCCCTCTAGTAATGAAGAAACATGCCACCTCAATACTGTAACAGCGAACTACCTCTAAAATGGGAGTAGGGTTTAAGGAAAAATCCTATAAGAAAATGGCATCCCAAACTGGATTATAGCAGCAGTCATAGAGTTCAAAATTGTAATAAATTACATAAGGAATCATGGCTAGAAGGGCCGTAGTAATTGACTAAATATCAATTGTTTTGAAGTAAATGCTATTAAGAGTGAAGGAAGGAACAGGTAAAAATCTATACTTCTCCTAGACAAAGCAGGAAAATTTGTTTTTCTTCCATTGAGATAATTGTGAATCGATTGCTTGCACAATATTAGTAATTCAACTGGAGGTAGAGCTCCCCCAATCCCTCAGACTGGATAAAAGTAATTCTAAGTAGTAAGGAGCTGGTATATCAGTCTTCCTTTTAGAATGTATGTATGCACGTTTGACTTGGTTTAAAGTATACTCACTCACTGCCATAGAACAGGATGGAACCGCCTAGTGTATTTCTGAGACTTTAACACTACAGGAGTGGAAAACCCCATCTTTGGCATCTGGAACAGTCGATACTTTTGAACAGTCCACCTGGCCTGGAGGATTCTAGCCCAACGTGTAACTAGTAACTTAAAACCACCACAAATCAAACCCACTGTCATGGAATTTAACCTAATTCACAGTGACCCTCAAAAAATGTCTGAGGCCGTTCATTTTATAGATAAACAACTTAGATTTGAATGAAGCATATTTTAAAATTATCTTTTGAAAGCAACGATATGCCTAAAACATCTTTGAGGTATCTCTTTCATGTGTCTAGCATATGGCATGCAGTGTATGATACCAGAGGAATGATTATAATAATGACCATGCTGGAAGACAGCTGACTGGCAAAGATACATGTTGGCACCCATTCCAAAGAAAGGTGACACACATAATGTGGAAATTATAGAACAATATCATTTATATCACATGCAATAAAGTTGTTCAAAAGACCATCCAACAACCATTGCAGCAGTACATTGACAGGGGAAGAGGACACGGAAGAAGGCCTATTATTGCTGATAGCACCTGGATCTTGGCTGAAAGCAGAGGATATCAGAAATATGCTTACTTGTATTTTATTCACATTGCCAAGACTTTCAACTGTGTGGATCATAACAACCTATGGATATCCTTGAGAAGAATGATAGGCCTGAACACTTCAGTGTGCCCATTTAGAACCTATACCTGGATCAAGAGGCTGTTGTGTCACCTGAACCAGGGACTAGTACATGGTTTGAAATCAGGAAATGTGTGTGTCATGGTTATATACTCTCCTCAAACTAATTCACAATGTATGCTGGGCAAATAATCAGAGAAGTTGGGTTATATGAAAAGGAACGTGGCATCAGGCTTGGAGGGAGGCTCACTAACAACTTGTGACAGGCAAATGACATCATCTTGCTTGCCGAAAGTGAGAAGGACATGAAGCATCTGCTGATGAAGAGATTGGCTTACAACTCAATGTACAGAAAAGCCAGAGTTCTCAACACTGGACCAAGAGATAGCATCATGATCAATTGAGTAAATTGATTGAAGTTGTCCAAGATTCCATAAGGCTTGGAGCTACAATCAATGCTCATGGATGCAGCAGCCAAGAAATCAAAAGGCACGTTGCATTGGGTAAATCTGTTCCGAAGGCCCTTTTCAAGCATTGAAAAGCAAGGACATTACTTTGAGGACTAAGTTACACCTGACTCAAGCCAGATTATTTCATTTGCCTGAGATGCGTGTGGAAGTTGGGCATGAAATAAGGAAAACCAAAGAAGAATCAGCACATTTTAATTATGGTGCTGGTGAGAAATATACAAAGTACCATGGACAAATAAAGAACAAATAAATCTCTCTTAGAAATTCAGCCAGGACCATCCTTAAAAGTAAGATAGGGAGACTTCTCATGTATGTTGGACATGTTACCAGGAGAGAACATCCCTGGAGAAGGAAATCTTACTTGGTAGTCTAAACGGGGAAAGAAAAAGAGGAAGATTTTGATGGTGGCTGCAATCATTGGCTAAAATATAGCAACAATTGCGAGGCTGGTGCAGGACTGGGGAATTTTTCCAAAGGTCTGTTGTGCATCGAGTTGACAGCACCTAACAATAGCAAAATAGCCAAGCTATCAATCCCATAAATCTAGTATTATGTGGGTTCTGAAAATGGAATCCACTATATTTCCAGATAAACTACACATAATTTTCTTTAAAGCATCCTGTATGCAATGCAAAAGCTTCATTTGTCACTGTTGTTTTCAGTTGTGATTCATATTTTACATGCAGTTGGCTTCACTATATTGTGTTACCTAGCATTTGACTGCTTTGTATATTTGATAGCACACCATTACCCAGTGGTTTCACCGCAAACACAGACATGCAAAGAGAATATTCCAAAGATTAGATACAGTTTTCTGCTTCTCTTAACAATTCTCTAAGTGATGCATTGACATTTGTATTTGAAAGACAGTGTTAATGACTTGGTAATTGTTTTTATGACTTCCACTGAAGTGTGAAGTGTGCTAAGAGCTGTCACCAGGCCATCAACTAGGCCCTGTGGCAATAAGGAGGGAGGGGAGTGTGTGTGGGGGGGAGCCACATAGCATTTACCCGCTGGCAATGTTCTTGTGGTCTGCTGCCGAGTAGGTGATGTTTTATGTAAAGTCATATCTTTCTTTAAAAGGTGTTTTCTTTCCCTGGAAAATATAACCATCACTATTTTATGAACTATATCCAGTTAAATATTTTTATGGATGCCATACAGTCAATAGCATTACGTGGAATATTTCTGTCTGTAATAGGAATATTGTTATTGTTTTTTATAAATTGCACTCATTTTGGCAGTTTTTGCTAAAGAACTGAATCAATTAGATCACTTCAAAGGATATCTTCTATATCCTCTCATGGTGGACCAAAGTGTTCTTAATGAAATGTTTTATGTTTATAAAATCAGTTTTAAGACTTATATAATTGCAAATAGTCACATGAGCTGTGTGATGACAGAATTAAATTCACCTCTTTAAATATGGTTAGTTTGGAGAAGCATGAACACATTTTTGCATATTTGTTTGAGGGAAGATGTTCTAATATCATCTTTGACTGACTTGTGCAACCTCTCCAATGAGATTTCTTGGAGGGAGATTGTGAAGATATACAGTAGGAGTATAACTGAAATTAAAGTTATGTATAACTATATAAGAAATAGAAAAATTAAGGAAATTTTAAATTACAATTAAAGCACATTAAAATAATTGAATTGCAAGTTATACAAAGTAAGAGTATGCAAACAGAACTATGTTACATTTATATATAAAATAAGGTACTCTTGAACTAGGATTGAAGAAAGTCAGTTGCAATTATATTTTAAAAGTCGGTGGCAAAGTTTTTAATAAGCCAATCCAGATGTAGACTATATTAATGGATTCTTGGCATAACATGGAAGTCATTAGGTCTTGGTGCGGAATGAGTCTCGGCTGTCATCAGGAGAGAGAGATGCGCTGGTGGACAGAGAGAGAATGCAGGGGAATTGTCCTAGTGACTCCTGGAAGCAGGACTCCACAGAGTTGGCTGACTGAATGGCTTTTCCTCCTGCGCATGCGCATCACAGTGGTGTAAGGGTTCTCAAGTGCGAGTGAAATTCCCATACGAGGTAGGAGATTCTGGGAACTTGGGTCAAAACTGGCTCTGTTCTAAGGAAGTGACATCTGGCCAGAAGGTCCGGGGAATTGTCCTGAGGGAAGGTGGAATCCACAAGATGGCACCAGTTTAGGCATCTCTGAGGCAAAACGCAGGCTCAACAGCGTTACAGCGTTCATTAAGGGGCAAGGCCTGCCTCGGCACTGAGCTCCCTTCTCACTGTCTCACTCCCTTCTGCAAGGGAATCCTTTTGCTTCTGTCTCAGGTCTGCTCCACGTTTGCTCCTTTGTCCAGTGTCAGGGACTCACAGGTACCCCTGCCAAAGCAGAGCCTCTCCACCCTCATCCACCAACTGACAGGGGCGATTGGACTCACTGGGCTGAATCCTTGGGGACAGTATGAAGGAGCTCTGCAGAATTTGAAGCTTAACAGAAGATGCAGGTCCGACTCGATTTATTTCTTTATTGTTCCCTGTTTACGGCTTATTCTGTGCCTGCCACACTCATGCTCCTTCCTTCTTCCCCGTTCCTCTCACGACCTTCTCTCAGGAAGATTATCCATTCAGATTAGCCTGCTTCATCGGAAAACGCTGATAAAATAACTCCAATTTCAGCAAAATAATACTTGAGAGGTCTTCTCATTGTCTTGTGTCTGTTAGGGTCTGAGTTTTTAAATGTCTGCCCATTCAAATCCTCTTGGGAATCTTTGGATCCCTTTGGACTGCAGCTCTGGGAAACATTTCTTTCGCTGTAATACTGTGTAAGTTTTTACACGGTAGTGCTCAATTTCGAATTGTTTGTTCCTTTCAGAGGCTCTTTCATTTTAACACAAGTTCCAGTTTGCTCTTTGACCATGGCCTGCGAACTGTGTTCTTGAACTGTTACTGTTAGCTGCGCCCTAGCAGGCTTGGCCTCATAGTTACCCCACACAAGCTGACCAAATTTCTACTGTGCCCTGCACCATCTTCATGATCACCAGCACACGCGAGCCCATTGTTGCTTCCGACCTTGTTGGGCTTACCTGGAAGCCATGTTTCTGAGGATATTCGCATTTGATACATGGGTTCTCTTTGACTCGTGTTCATCGAGAGATTCCCATGTCTTCCTGGTTTGTCTTGGTCCAGAAGCTATATCAAAATCTATAGTTTTGGGTTATGGTTATGGTTACCACCATAGGTAAGCCTGGTGGTATTTGTCATATCATTGGGATCGTGGTAGCTTAGAAACACACACACGTTTCAAATTGTTATTATCAATTGCTATGGTCTCCACTCTGACTAGTGATGGCCCCATGTGTAGTATAAAGGGGTTTTATGAATCAGACTTATAAAAAATTCTTATTGAGACATAGTTAACATTTCCTAACTATTCAGTGGTCCAATCATGTTAAGATGGGTTGTGAAATCATCATCAAAATCTACTTTGGAACATTTTCTTCCTTCTTGTATCCCTTGACATTGACTCCCCACTTCCCCGCCCTCCCTTTCCATTTTGTAAACAGTCATTAGTTGTGAGAAAGATATGCTCTAAAGATTTAAAGCCTTAGGAACTCTACAGAGTTCTGTCCTAAAGGGTTGTATGAGTGGAATTCAAATCAATAGCAGTGGTTTATTTATTTTATGTTGTTTCACTTTCAATTAAATAAAGGTTTCACTGTTGGAACCCATGAGAGACTCCATAGGAAAAAGAACCTGGTGATTTGCTTTCATGAAGATTACAACCTAGAACAGGTGTACTTCATTCTATAAAGTCATGAATTGGGACTTAATTTATAACATACAATTGGAATTTACCAAATAATGTTGAATTGACTCCAGTTGGTGCAAATGGTTAATGTGAATGGCTGTTTCTAGAGATACCTCAGAGGCAGGGCTAGCAATCAAACTGGGAAAACAATATAGCCATTTAAAATCCCTGAAGTACAGTTGTACTCTGAAACATATGAAATACCATGAGTTGGGGATGACTCCTTGATGAGTATTTTTAGTAATAAATTAACTTAAGAAATATATGTTGACAATTAAAATTAGTGAAATAGGGTAAAAAGGAAGATACATACTTGAGAGAGATTTAGAAGATTAAAATCTAATACAATAATTATGAAGGTGTGAAGTATAGAAATTTATTTGGCCATGAACATGTGTGTTTTTTTTTAACAAACCATAATCAAGTAATCCAGGACCTGTAAATGGACTTCAAAGAGGTGCCAACAAATGGAATTAAAATATATGACAAGTAATATGAGAACCTTGTGAAGTTCCTTGGTGGCGTCATGGTTACTATTGGGCTGCAACCGCCAGGTTCACAGGTGGCACCACCAGCCCCTCTGCAGGAGAGAAACGGAGCTTCTGCTCTCGAACAGTCCCAGGCCCAGAAACTCACGGGGCAGTTGCCCCTGTCCTATTGGGTCGCCTGGAGGCAGCATCAACTCAACAATGTCAGGGAAGGGGTTTTCAGCATTATCTCTACTCTATTAGAAGTAATAGGATTTTCATCTGAATACAGATTTTTCTACTGAGACAGCACTCCTCTTCTGACACCCCATTTGGCTTCTGGGGAGACTTGCATAGGAAGAGCTCCTTGTTTTACAGCCACAAATTTTAAAAAGCCATTAATCATTTATTTCCCCAACTTCTAAGCTCTGCAATTAAAAAAAACAAAATAAGAGAAAGTAAACGGGACTTAAATTTAAATATTAAAAGACAGCTTTATTCATAAGTGAACAAGTTCATATATGGTGGAGTTGTTAGAAATAACTTGGCTTGCTTACTGAAGTTAGAATATCTTGAGGCATTTCCAATTAGAACTGGGGACTATGTGTTCCAAAAGACACGATCAAACACTCTATGAAGTACAGGGAGGAATGTAATTCTGTTGCTGTACACATCAGTAAGTTGTTCAGGAGAGAAAATGCCATATGGGAACTAGGCTGGGAAGTTAGCCACAGTTTAGTGTACTGCTTCTATAGCAAAATTAATTCTAATTTTCAAGGGAGCAATTTACACTCATATATTGGATTGCCTACCATACAATTCTATAAATATCAGTATTTTAATCAGAAGAAGTTTCTCTACTACATAGGTAATTTTTAGATCAATGTATTATTCCATAATTTAGACATGATAAATTAAACTGATGAATTTTAATTCTTCCTATCCTATCAATGTGGTTAGGTTCCAAAGGCCAAGTGATTTGTGAAAATTAGTGATATGCAAATTTGTGTCATCTGCATATCACAAAAGTTTAGTGAGTCTTCCACCAATCCTGTTGCCTCCTTCTTAATGTAATCTAGTTTCTCATATTTTTTTTTGCTCAGAATGCACACTGAATAAATATGGTGAAAGGATACAACCCTGACACACATCTTTCTTGATTTTAAACCATGCAGTCATCCCTTCTCTTCATACCAGAGCATTTTAGTCATGTATGTTTTCTTCATGAATATATGAAATGTTCTGGTTTCCATTCTTCTCAAGGCTATCCATAGTCTGTTGTGATCTATACACTGGACTGCTTGACACCGTCAATGAAATACAAGTAGACATCTTCCTGCTTTCGCTCAGTATCCATCTGATGTCAGCAATGATATTCCTTTTTCTAGAGCCTCTTCTGAATTTGGCTTGAATTTCTGGTAGCTGCCTGTTGACGTGGCCATTGTTGAATGATTTCCAACAAAATGTAGCGTGGATGTGATATTAATGATTTTTAAAGTAACTTTGGTCTCTGATACAACTGTTTTCCAGTCATTTGGTCAGATAACTGCTTTCGAAATTTGTTAGCACAGACAAGTGGGTGCTTCTAGAAGTACTGTTTTGAAACCTTTCTATCTGTATTCTGTCAATTCTGGATCATATGCTACCCCCTGAAATGGTTATATGTCAGTCGGCTTTTTGGAAATGTGACTCGGTGTATTCTTAATGCCTTTGAGTTTTTCAATATTTTACCTATGGAATTGTTCAATATTGCAACTCAAGGCTTGCTTTTTTTTTTCTTCAGATCTTTCAGCTTGATCCAAGCTGATCACTTCCCTCCTTTGTGTTTTCCTAGCTGTCTGTCTTTATGTTTTATCAAAATACCATATCTTTCTGAGCTGCCCTTGAAATTTCCTGTTCTGTTCTTTTATTTTATCATTACCCCCATTTTCTTTAGCTACTCTGTTGAAGAACAAGTTTCAGAATCTCTTCTGATAAGCACTTTGTCATTTCTTTCTCCATTGCATTTTGAATGACTTTTAAAAATCATTTTATTGGGGACTCGTACAACTCTTATCACAATCCATACACACAACCATTGTGTCAAGCATATTTGAACATATGTTGCCATCATCATTGGATGATGTTTTGTTTTCTTCATATATGATGATCTTGATGTTGTTCCACATCTCATATGGTTCTCTGGCATGAGTCTTCAATGATGCAAATCTACTTATGGGACCATCTTTAAATTCAGTTAAGGAACAAAGGTCTCAAGATCTCATGCTCAGTGCCATATTTCAACTCTTGTGTGTTTTAATGTTCTTTAGCTTCAACCTGAATTTGCTTGTAAGGAACCATTTCAGACTGGCCCTTGTTCTTGTTTTCACTGATAATATTGAAATCCTCCATCATCTCTATTTACAGATATCATCCTGTGTATTCCATTGGACAAAATCTATGTGAATAATTGAAGTTGATGTTATTGGAAAAATACTTTTGGAATGAAGGAGTTGTTGGTCTTGTCAAATTCTGTCATGTGCTCTCCAGCTTGGTTTCTAGCACCAGGGCAATATATTCCAAATACTCACCCTTTCTTTCTGCTTCTGACCTTTGCAATTTAATCTCCAGTAATTATCAAAGCATCTAGATTGCCTGATTGATCAATTTTAAGCCAAAGAATTTAGCAGAATTCCTAAATTTTTTCATCACTGGTTGTCATGGTTGGGTATATATTTGAATAATACTTATATTAACTAGACTTCTTTGCAGGGATACAGATATTATCCTATTATAGATGGCAAGGCACTTCAAAATAGATCTCAGAATGTATATAAAAGGTATCATCTATCACTTATTGCTTATATAATTTTACATTACTTTCCATTGTTGAATGAGATATGTTTATTTTAATGATAAAGACTAGTTATATAGTCTGTTCTGCCAGTGGAATATAAGTGTTATATTCTTCTATTTAAGGCTAATCTATTTTGATTCATGAGCTTATTATCTTTTTAATAAAAAGGTTTTACTCTGATCTTGATAAAATAATGTATTAGACAATGGAACAATACAACTACTTTATTTAATACACTAAAGATTTCTAGGGCTGAAAGTGGATTTAAAAATTATTAAGTCCACTTTTCACATTAAAATTAAAACAATGTGTATGGATACGAATATATATATATATTTTAACTTTGCCCCAGTATGGAGTGGCATGGTCATGACAATCATTTTGCAGATAATAAAACACCTTAATCATTTTAAATAGCCTGATACATCGATCTGAAATAGTAAAAGGACAGCAACAACAACCAAATCCAGGTCACAGACGAAAAAAAGGACACACAGTATTTTCTAAGTAATTTCAGATTAAACAGGTTGGATTCATGGAATTAACAATGTTCACTTTTCAATAAATAGAGTTTTAAGGGAGTTTGAACTAATAAGTCTCAGACCATCACATTCCACCAACTGTTTCTCTTTAGAAAATGTAGAACCCTATAATCCTTGTCTCTAACCCTTATTTCAGTTTCTCCCTTAAGCGCAGTCAAACATTTGTCCCCAAAACGCAATCAAAGTAGGTCTAAATGGGTCTATCAGTCCTCCTGTGTCATTTGACACATCTGGCCCTATCCCACACTATTCGTGCTATTCTCCTTTTATTTATTTGGGTGTTTCCTCTTGGCCAATTAATTGATATGACTTAGTGTGCCTTGCCTATAAATATCACTTGGCCAGTATTTTCCTGGCCCTCTCTTTTCTCAAATCAAATCACTTAAGTACTGTGGCTTTAAATACAGAAACATTGTGGTAGTTACAAAATCTGTTGTCAATTTCATAGGCTTAAGAGTGAAGGGATAGAGGTTAGCCTGTCATCAGGCGGCAGCTTGATGACCTCATTTGGAGGCACTAAGGATATAAATAGCTCACTTGAGGTAGGACACACACTTACTCCCTGCAAGACATTTCTGCTGACAAGACACACGGAACTACACTAGTGCCCTGAGCTGGAGGAGCCACTGTCAGCGTTGAGATGCTTACAAGCCACTGGATCCACAAGAAATTCCACCCACTGACCTGTCCACCTACTGGCCTGTGATCACCTTGCATTCAGCATCATTGCAGGTGTTCTGTGACTTGGAAGAGGAGTTTATAGATTGGTATTGGGCATATGGGCTAATATCAGACTTATGGACTTGATCTGGACTGGGCTGGGATGTTTTCTTAATGTACAATTAAAGGATGGTGTTATGCAACATATGAATGTATAGCTTTTAAATTTTAAGGGAATTTATATTTAGAACTTGTGTGATGCAAAAGCTCCAAACATTTCTAACCAAAACTTATGTTAACAACTAATTTAATTAACTCTCTTTGCTACTCTACCAAATAAGATGATTGCTTGGTATATAAATTAAATCAGGAGATATTGGACAAAATTCAGTTTATTAACCCAAAATTTTAGAATGAGGAAGTTATCTTCAAGACTAAACTGCCCTTGTCTTACATTAAATTCAGCTTAATTTCTCAGTCTGAAAACTCTGACTATAGAAAACATATTCCTAAACAATTGAATCCAAAGAAAAGCCCACTTAAAACATGAAAACCCAACTGCACTCTTCACTGCACGCCAGTAGTAGCAATCACTACAATACAAATAGGGTTTTATTTGAGATGCATGCATTCAATTAGAATTAGAATATTTCTCAATCTCTGAAAAACGAAAAGGAAACAAAAATTGACGAATAAACAAGACATAATTGTGCTTTAATTAGAAGAGTATTTTTCTGTTTCTCTGAGTCTATTTTGTTGAGAAATATTATTCACTGAATTGCTACAGAACTTTAGCACATTTTGAGATTTTTTTTCATATTTTATAGATCGTTTTTCTGATTAAAAGTTGTTAGGGGAATATTATTTTCAAAGCATTATGGATCTCCAATTGTAAAAGTTGTTTTGCCATGCTTAAGTTTTTAAGTGTGACAAGATTCCCCATCAAAGAAAGAAAGGTTTGTAGTAAGGCAGAGCTGTGTTTGATTCAAGCAGGCAGCTCTTAGGCACATTATATAACCTCTGGATTACATACTTCCTTGCATGTTTAGCATTAGACTCTCAGTGTCTCATAAATGTAATCTGTATGTATCGATTTCTTGCTACATGGCCTGCATTAATTCGATAGTCATAAATGCTAATCACAAGGTAAAATCAGGGATGGAGTAAAACTTATGTGGCTACTGATATTTTATTTGAGTTATTCAAGGAAATTTCACCTAAGAAACACACAGCAGGCAGTTTTGTGAGGATCATTTCATGTGGAGAAGGAACATTTCCGGCAGAAATAGCAACAAATATAAATTTCATGAGGCTAGAACAATTGGACTTGTTAGGGTTAGGGATGGACCTTGTTGTCTACATGAGTAGGATCATATGTTTGGATTGAACAAGTAACTTAGTGATGGAATAAGAGAGCAGATCTTGCAGGCCTTTTAAGCTACAATAGAATAGATTTTATCCAGTTGTAAGGAGGAACTACTGCAGTATTTTGAGAGAAATTCCTGATTTAAGATGTCAGCTTTAATGTGATTATTGTAGTCGCTATGTATAGAATGGCTCACGATGAGAAGGGAATGGAAGCAGAGAGACCGAACAGGAAGTCTACTGGAGCATTGCAGGTGGGAAATGATGCTCACTTCCACCAGACTCCCATTTACGAGACGAGGCAAGAGCCAGGCTGACAAAATAAAGCATGCCTTTGTTGGCTGGTGGGGACAGTGGCGAAACGGAGTTGCCACTTCGTTCCAGGTGATGATTGCAACGTCAATTGGGTCACAGACTATATGTTGTTGAACTTCTATGTTTTTTAAGCACTGCTGTAAATATCGGGCCTCTGTGATTCAACATCTACCCAATGGCAGTGTGTTTACTTTGGTTTTGTAAATCAAGATATTCATCTGAAATCCAAATGTTAAAGTTTTGGTCCAGAAAGATTAAACACAGTCTGCTGTTTGTACTATGTGAGTAGGATCCTGCCATGTGACCATCAGTTTGTGCACTTCAACTTCACAGCCGTCAAATCAATGGTGACTCATTACAGCCCCATAGGATGAAGTAGTACTGCCCTTGTAAGTTTCCAGGACACTAACTCTTTACAGGAGGAGAAAGCCTCCTCTTTATATTGAGGTACGGCTGGTATTTTCAAACTGCTTAACAACTTATCCTACGGTCTTAGATGGAAATTCATTTGTTTTAACATATATGTCATAAAAGAAAGAACCAATTATCCTCTGTAATATGGATAAACAAAAAATAATGGAAGAAATAAGCATTGTTCTATATCAAAGAAAAGTTAAACGAGTGTCAGAAATAAGCTATGGGGATGAAAGTAGTAAAACTGATTGTATCGTTAGTTACCATTGAGTCACTCCTGACTCATAGCTATCCTATATTCATTAGAAGCAAACAATTCCCGGTCTTGCTTATCCACAGGACTGTTCTTACTTTTGAGCCGATTCTTGCAATCACTGTGTCAGTCCATCTTTTCAAGGGCCTTCCTTATTTTTTTGCTCCCCTCTACCTCCTGTGCTCCTTCTTCAGCGACTGTCCTCTAAGTCTTGCCACATTTGCCCCTATGGAAAAATCTGGTTATACTTCTTCCAAAGCACACTTACATGTTCTTTTGGCTCTCAATATTCTGTCTTTGGGATGGGAACAAAGAATGCTCTCTTCCAGTCAGGTCGACAAGTAGTTACCTCACAGATGTCCAGGTGTAGACAAAGGCGTGCTTCCTTTGCTTCATCGGCTGTTGAGACATTTTTTTGGTTGTCACTCAATTCCTGGGGCCCTTTATTTTGGTAATACTATCAGTAGAGTTTGAATTTCTGCCTTTGGCACCATTGGTTCTCACTCATATGCTGAAATGGTAGAATGCCAACTAGTTATTTTTGGTACACTGAATCTATATATTCTTTCTATCTTTTTTTAATTATTCCTACATCGTTCAGTATTTTGCCTATAGAATCTTTCAATATTGCAATTTGAGGCTTGACGTTTTCTTGAATTCTTTCTGTTAAGACATGCTAATGTGTTCTTCCTCAGAATTAATTCAATCTATAATCTTGAACTATTTATGTTTATACATGTGTAATTGGTCAAGATTTACTTCTTCCCATGCATCCCAACTAGCCTTAAGTATTTGAAAAAGTTTCCTTTTATTTATGATAATGTGTGAAGTGATATATAATTTTTATAGACATGGAGTATTGAAGTTACATCTGAAATCTGAGTGCTATTAAAGGCAAACAATTGTTATACTGGCACAATTATAGCTACCTAAAATAAACATGGGATTATCAGTTTGTTGTTAAAAGCTTTCTATGTAAGATGTGGTTCACCCATATATGGCCCCATGTCTTAAATTCCTAAGGATGTAATTATAAATTTACCAAGCTTTTAGAAACCTATTATACACGGTCAACTTCTGGAATGTAGTGTCTAGGGCCATTGTAAAATATTATGTAACATAAACACTTTGAACAAGACACAACGTCGCATAGACATGATAGGGGCATAAATCTTACAAGAAAGACATTTGAGTATGATTCCAAAAAGTATGAAACACTAGGTACAGAATTACTCTAAAATTTTAACAGATGGAAAGGAAGCTGTCTGGATTTAAGGACTGAAATAAATTGTGTTAGCTTCTCTAAAGGGCTTAGGGACAAGGAGAAGGATGGTGGGGAAATCTAGGGAAGAGGAGAGATGATGAAGTCTGTGTAGCAGCATTTAAGCATTTCATATAATAATTCTGTATTTATTGAAGCAGTTTGCTTTGTATAAGCAAAAACAATAACAAACTGTGAAGAGACTGAATTTAAATCAAGATTAACATGAGGCCTGTGTTAGTTTTTCTCAATAACCAAACGTAATGTCTCACATTTACAAAATCATTTATTATCTCAGTTTTGTAGGTCAAAATTTAGCCTAGGATAACCAAGCTCACTGTTCAGAGTTTCACACTGCTCAAGTCAAGTCAAGGATTGGGGGAAATGTATTCTTATCTTGAGATAGGGGCCTTTGGGGGAGATGACCTGTTTATTGACTAAATTCAAATACTTAAAATTGTAAAACCTAGGCCCCATTTTTCATTACATTCTATATTTTGTTTGTTACTAAAATAATGTGGAGATGCAGATGGCAAGGATCACACTGCCAGAGGGAATGACACCTAATGATGGTCTATAACACTTTTGCTTTACTACTTACCTTTATTGTGTTCTCCTCAGTGTTCTATAGTCACCAATTTGCTCAAACTTTCTAGTGTTTTGGCTACAACATAGTTGTGTTAGACAAGGTTCTCTAGAGAGACAAAACTAGATGCGAATAATTTTATATATATACATATATATTTATTTATACAGCTAGATAGATATTTAACACAAGAAATGAACAGTTAAATTATATACAGATAGATAGATATATAATACAAGAAATCAACAGTTAAAGTATAAAGCAGTACAAATGGCTCAGTGCAACTCACTCCTGTGAGAGAGTTGTGAGACACTGGCAGTCCTTCAAGTCTTGAGGGCTGCCTGGTAATCCTCTGTAGAGAATCTCAGGCTATCCCGGCACAGGCAGCAAACAAATCAGCAAGGTAGGTCACCAACAGTCAGCCAGTTCGCCAACTGTCAGTCCCCAGCTCCAGAGATGTAAATTCCAATGGTGTGGCAAAGCAGGTCTTGAAGGAACCTCAACTTACGGTGACACAGTCCGCAGGTTAGGCGTCCCACAAGTAGTGTAGCTTGCATATTGAGTCACAGAACAAGCAAGGCAGCCGCACACGGGTCTGATGATTAAAGAGTGAGAGACAAGAAAGGCGAGCTCACCAAGCCATTTATCTCTCTGTCCTTCAATTAATTCCATATATGTTCCAGGCTGGCACAATAAACTAACTATCTCAATTGTGGTAATTAGCATTTGTGAACCTATATCAATATTCCTTTGAAAAAGAAGTTCTAGTGAAAGAAAAAGAAGCAGTAAATAAAAAGACTCTTGTTTAGTTACAAATAACTTTATAATGAGGACTGTTGCAATTCATTATAGACAGATTTTTTCAAAACAATTTTTAGTGTTTTATACAGTCTAAGAAATATTACTTTAAGTATAACACTGCCAGAAATTATTCTATAATTAAAATTTATTATAAACATCACTAAGGAAATCCATATGGTCAGGTATGAAGGAGGCTCGTGGAGGGAGTGGGACAAGTGTTGGGCACCACAGGTGTCTGCACTGGATGCTGTCAGCCCTCCTTACATCACTGAGATGACTTTGAATCTACTTCCATGAAGCTTAAGCCCTGGGTAACCCGTGGGAAGACTACTACTCTGTCCTACAGGGTTGCAATCAAGGAATATCTGTAGTACATCCAAAAATATGAATCAGGATTTCTCCCATCTTTTGCCACTGTTTTTTTTATTGAAAACTTGACTATATTCTCCCTGAATTCTAGACTAAAAGTAAATTTGTACCTGGTAGCTTTCTGACTATCAATAAATTAATACAGGCAATAGAGCAATATTTCTCTAAATGTAATATAAAAACCTTGCTGTGAAATATTCATAACAATGAACTAAAGTAAATTCACCTTTAGAGGTTCTGCGCATTCTTCTCCTGTAAGCTCATTCATTGGTTTACAAAAGGCTGTGATGACTATGAGCAAGATTAAGGTCCACTAAGCAGCATGTTCTAGACTTACTTGACTGGAATACAATTTCCTCCGACACAAACAAGCATCCAGCAGAACTCTAAAATGTAAATGATGGTCTGCTCATTTCCCCCCCTTTACCTAAAGACTATGGGAAAAATATACAGACATCAACTGAGACTAGTGGGAGTCCACCAAAAATACTCCAAAAACGGACAATATAGTTATTATATCAATTCCCAGTTTCTGCTCTCTAGAAAGCTGATACAAACCTTTCACCAAGTGGAGCTAAGAGAGTCATCTGTTGGCTTTCCTGGCAGCCTGCTGTGCTCATGGCTCACTCTCAGATGGGTTTTTTCTCGTGATGTTCTTGCCCCCAAATAAAAGGAACTATGCAAAATTGACTTTAAGTAGCAAATTGTCATTATCAATGGATTACTAAAAAGATTTGCCTTTTCGCACACACTTTGCAAACTATGTACTGTAAATTATTGCTAACTCAGTGTTCTCTCTCTCTCACTCTCCCTCCTTCCCCACCCCGGCCCAATTTGCGTGGTCTTTGGGAGGATCTTTCATGATATCTCTGCTTCAAGAACTCTTGCATCTCTTTCTGTACTATATTGAATCTTTGGTGGCAATGGAAAACTTATTTTATTGTGTTTCTTTATTTTGCCACCCACTTTTCTGTTGTCCGTCCCCAGGGAGGGGGCTATATGTAGATCCTTGTGATTGTTTTCCCTTTTCCATCCCACCTTTCCTCCACCCTCCCAGTATCACCGCTCTCACCACTGATCCTGAGGGGTTCATCTGTCCTGGATTCCAGGTGTTTCCAGTTGCTATCTGTACCAGTGTACATCTGCTGGTCTATCCAAATGTGTAAGGTAGAATTGGGACCATCATAGTTGGGGGTAGGAAGCATTAAAGAACTAGAGGAGAGTTGTATCTTTCATCATTGCTGGTATGCTCATTTTTAAAATAGTTTTCTCTTCTAATTGACAAAGTCAAAGACATCTATTTATCACTGAACACGAGGAAAGAAAAGTGTTAGAAATATTATCTTCACAGTTTGTGGTAGATGATTTGTACAAGGCAGTCAAGGAGAACCACACTGAATTTATAAAACAATCCCATAAAATAAAGAAGCTTTAAAGTAAAGAGAACAAAAAAGAATGTTGAAAACAGGTCCTTGGAGAGTTTAATGTAAAGCTAAAGATGAAGTCAAATAACAAATTGGCAAGACAATGTTTAATAAAAGTGTTAACTAATTGAATGCAAAACATCTGAAGCAGTTAAGAGAAAGTCACAGCATCACAGAGGCAAGTAAGTGGTAACGCTTCAAGCAGGCAATTGTTTAGGATGCTCATTATTTCAGAATGCATGTAAGTGAAAGGTGGGATATAAACTCTAGTAGCTTATGTTTTAAAATAACTAAAATAAAAAGAATTAAAGCTAATAACCTAGAACAATTATAATCATTCATAAGCTATATTTTTATGAAATATGAGATAGAAACAGCAAAGTCAAAAAATAAAATATTTCATTTTAACATGTTCTTATTATTAGTTAGTGGACAGAAGAAATGACACAGAGGTCGCCCCTGGCTTCCTCTGGCTGTGGGAAGAAGATTCCAACTCCACAGCAGTCCCAGACTGATGGCCACACGCAGAGAGCAGGCTTACCTCCGCCCTCCTTCCTTCTGTCCTTCCCACAGCTCTCTACTTCTCTGCTGAGTTTGTAATTCCCTGCCATGGCCACCCAGAACCCTCAGACAGTGTTCGTAAATAGAGTGTTCATTAGGGAAGTTAACAGTTTGCAAAATGGTAAGGGTCCAGTTCTTCAGTCCTCCCCTGCTTGCTTCTCAGTCGTCTTAGCCTCCATGTCTCTCTCCAGTCCTCGGTCCATCAACGACATGGTCCTTTAGCTTCGGCTACTGAGTACTGCCGTAGACTCTGTCTCGTGGCTCCAGTGCAGCTCCTCTTTCTGCCTTACGGACTTTTCTTTTTTCTGATCATTTTATTGAGTGCTGTTACAATCCACACATCAATTGAATCAGGTATATTTGCACACACGTTGCCATCATTCTTTTCTAGACAATTACTTTCTATTGAGCCCTTGGTATCAGCTCCTGTACACACACACACACACACACACACACACCACCACCACCACCACCACCACCACCACCACCACCACCACCCTCGCCCGCCGGGACTACCGGATGGGTTATAAAGGCTCTCTGCCTCTGTGCCTCATACAGGGACCTGTCAACTGCTCCAATGGTGCCTTTCCTTTCTCGATGGTCACAGGATTCTCTGTGTTCCTTCTTCTGAATTGACTTACTTTATACTCAACTGAAGGACAAAACTAACCAATCCCCACTATTAGTTTTCCATATATCCTGTTTGCACTGTCACGCCTAAACATTTCACATTTCCTGGGAGTTCCAAAGACAGTTTTACCTACCCAATTACCACATGGAGCAAAAACATCTTTGGAGAATTCAGGGTTCACTTAATAATTTCTGGTGTGCTAACAGGATGCCTGCCGGGCTTGTAGTCATGTTAGATGGTCGAATCCACCAGTTGCTCTGTGGGAGAAAGGTGGCGCTTTCTGCTCCGATAGAGATTAACAGCTTTGGAGACCCAAAGGGGCAGTTCTAGTCTGTCCTATAGGATTGCTATAAATTGGAAATTCCTTGATGGCAGCATATTTTGGGTTTGATAGATTCAGAAGATTTGGAATGTGGTTATCTTGAACAGATTGTTATTAAGTATAGAATGATTCCGGGAGGAAAGCATTTACTATTGGTTAGACTGTATGATAAACATTAAGATAAGAAAATAAAAGAAACACTGCACAAGCCTTAGAACTTACTCAGGGAAGTCTGATATGCTGATGGAAGTTTTCAGCATGTTGTAATCTGTGCTATGATAGAATTCAGCCTCTAAGACTGAAAGCCTGTGGGGAAGATGCGCAGTGCAGATGAGTGCGTCAGGGAAGCCTTGAGGGAAAGTCCTTGATTGGGACTTACTTTCTGAAGCATTAGATTAACCTCTATAGAACTGTGTGTGACTGATGGCTTTACATTTTTAAAGAAATACAAATTGAAGGCATCTGATTGTAAGTATATGCATTTCTTTTTAAATATTGGCAAGTAATATAATCCCTGCATTTCTTCATCTGTAAATAAGTCTTCTGTGCTTAAGTTCACTTCTATACTGAAATCATTGTGAAAGGTTAGAATGAAAGAACAGTCCATTATTTATGTCAATGTGTCATAGAAATCTTTATCATTAAATCTTATGTTTTCTGAGCACTTAATTTAGTTGGAGTCTTAGTCTATATATAAATTAAGAGCTATAATAAGTTCCCACGTGAAAATACCTTCAAAGTATATATTACTATATGATGGTATTGTATTTAGTATTGATTTAGTACTCATTAAAAATATATATCTGAGTACATCTTTATGTAAAAGACTGTGCCACTGGCATTGATGATTGCAAATAATAAGTATTTTTTCAAAGTATATAAATACATGTGTAGCAGTCAACATTTTTATTGCATACATATGACACTGTCTATATGGTACTTTGAACAAATTACTTGGTATAATTATAATTATATTGTTTTCTTTCATTATAATTGTTGACTAGCTAAAGAGTAATATACGATACATATTTCAGATATTAAATCCAAGAAACACAAATTCAATACATTTTTATTAGCTTCTATATTCTAGATTAATAGAGCTCTCAAATGGTGCAGTCTAAAATCTTTAACTTTTAGGATCTTGAAATGAGGGGAAACTAGGAGAGAATGTGTCAGGCAAACCTCTCTCGGGAGAAAATAAGATAAGAGAATCATCACACACTCAAGACGCCTGGCCGCATGCCTCCTTTTAGTGAACACACACAGCAAATGCAGACCAGGCAGCAAGAAGACTCCTGGCAGGCTCTAACCGGCCTTGGTATCCAGGAGCATCTCCTTTGACCTGTAAGTTGGAGAACCAGTCTCCAATTGTGCCCTGGTGGCATCTGCACCAACTTTGATGGTTCTATTATGAGTCCAGTACTCCTAGCTCTCTTGCTATTTATGATCCTATAGATATTTCTGTAATCTCAGCATGGCAAGATACACATTATCAATTTGATTTTTTACTCCACATTTACCTTGTACTAGCAAAATCTTATTCTTCCTTGTTCTATGTTCCGATTTCCTAATGGAAATACATCTAAGCATAAACGGACACGGTACAACCGTTCCTAAGATTTCTTGATACTTAGTATGAAGGCGGCTTTCTGTTAATACAGTGAAAGAGTCTAAGATGAATTCATTCCTGGGCTTGTTGCACATACAATTTATAGGATAAGAAGAAATAACTTTAATGTCCTTTTTGTAAGAGAGGAAATAAACATGATAAGATTACCACACACGCAAAAAAGATTACTGCAGCAATATTTTGGCAAGAAGTGCCTAAAGTAAAATAATGGTGGTGAAAGCAATAATAAAAAATAGATTTCAAATATATTTGAAAACAGAATACATAATGCAAAATATTGATATAAATATTGGCTTTGTATAGATAAAGTGTCAAAGCACTGTGTATATGCTAATTCATTCAGTTTCTAGCAAACTTCTCAAGTGAGTATTAGAAACTGAATTGAAATTTAAAAAGATATCCCACCAAGATCACACAGTTCTAAGGAACTAAGATCTAAGATCTAATTCCTGGTCTAGAAGACCAAAGCATGTTCTTAAATTCAAGGCTATGCTGTTTTCCAGGAAGTTAATCTCCAGCAATATGTTCCATATGCCTGTATTCTGATTTGAGGAAATGAGGGAGAGAAAAGGCTACGTTATTTATAAATGCAGTTCTACAATGATCTATGTTTTAATGTAAAATTGAACTTTGTAGTCTAATCTGTTGAATGATTGGCAGAAAACACTCCAGTATGCTTGTAAATGACTGAGAAATTAATCATAAAAAGTATACTCTTTATACTTAAAAAGTGTAGAAGAAAGAATGAGCAGCACTGTCTTGCTACCATCTCCAGAGAGTAAAAGCATTTAAATAAAACTTATAATTTCAAATCTGAACAGAGTTCTGAGATGGAATTCTTTATTTGTAATGTGAAAAAGAAATATGGAAAAAGCATGTATATATATATATATAATATCTATTGTAATTGATTTATTGACCACAGAAACTTGCATTCAGAATATTGTGGTTGACAAAATTTAAGGGAAGTTTTCTTAGAAGGGAAACATGGGACATCAACAAACATTTGAAGAATTAATTGCAATTTTGTTGGAGTAAAACAAAATGAGGACATGTTTACAAATATGTATAGTTATTAAACATATTTTCCTCAACACAAGCTCTATACTGTTGACAGAGCATGAACTATGCATCAGAAGAAGAGCATTACTCAATGAGTTCTCAAAATCGATAGTAAAACCTGTAAAAGCCTGAATCTGGGTAAGGCAGAAACCTATCATATTAAGAAAACTCACATATTTTCCACTAAAAGAAAAGTGGTAATAGTATGCCCTGTCTATGTTAAGCTGGGTTATCTAGAGAAAGGAAACCAGTGATACGTATGTATGTGTAACAAAGGAATTTAAATCTAGAAGTAATCCTTTATCAAGGACACATCCAGTTCAACTTAAGTTCACGGATTCGATGCTAGCCAGAGGCTCTTCAGATTCCCGTAGCAGAAGGCTGGAGGTGCAGGAAGGTGAAGCAGGATGCAAGGACATCACAGTTCACAGGGAGCAGAGACCCAGGGATCCAAGGTTGGTGGGAGTATGGCAGAGCACCAACAGTTCTCTGGCTTGGTGACCCCCATGAAGCCGCCCCCCTGGAAGCAGACACAGAGTCTCAGTGAGGAAGAAGACAAATGAGGCAGAAAGGAAGGAGGCCACAGCCCTAAGACGGCATCACTAACTGTTACCTGGTCTGTAAGTTGGACTCCACCCCTGCACATTCTCACAGGTGCAAGTTGATATCAACTCTGTTACACGATTCATACAGAGCGCTGGTGTTGTCGTGGCTAGGCTGCTATCTGCATGCATGGCAGTTTCAAACCACCGCCAGTTCGGAGGGAGAAAGTATGAAAACCAGGCTTTCTACTCTCATACAGTTACAGCCTTGGAAACCCACAGGCGCTACTATGAATCAGCATCCCCTGGATGGCAGTAAGACATTATCAATGACTGAAACTTTTGAGACCATGGGGGGAAAAGACAGGCCCGTGGTATTTCACTAGTTTTACTGTGGTTACATTTGGGGTGCTTAAGATTCCTTATCCATGTAATTAGAGCCTGGACCACATAATCCCTACTTTATCCTAAGACCCAAATCTAAGATGATATTTTGTGAGAATTCCTAGTGGATTCTTGAGTTACTTCCCTCTACCCTTCATGATAAAGACTCAGTTACTTTAAGAGTATGCAATTCCTTCTTGAATTGACTTCAGACAACTCGATGGCTTTTCAGTATTTAAGTCACATATGAGTTGGTGACTGCTTACTTCGCACTGGCAAAGACTCGGAAAAGGAACTTTCCCTTATATACGAGCTCGTGGCATTTGGCATTTATACAACCCTCGACTACACTTCAGGAGTCTAATTCCAGGGGGAAAACCCTGGGTCATCATATAAAGTGCAATGTAAATAATGCTTTCCAAAATTATATATATATATATATATATATTTTAATTTTAACAATTTATTGGGGCTCATACAATTCTTTTCACCGTTCATATATATACATACATCAATTGTATAAAGCACATCTGTACAGTCTTTGCCCTAATCATTTTTTTCTCTTTTCTTCTTTTACATTTTATTAGGGACTCATACAACTCTTACCACAATCCATACATATACATACATCAATTGTATAAAGCACATCCATACATTCCCTGCCCCAATCATTCTCAAGGCATTTGCTCTCCACTTAAGCCCCTTGCATCAGGTCCTCTTTTTTTTCCCCTCCTCCCTCCCCATTCCCCCCTCCCTCATATGCCCTTGGTAATTTATACATCGTTGTTTTGTCATATCTTGCCCTATCCGGAGTCTCCCTTCCCCCCTTCTCTGCTGTCCCTCTCCCAGGGAAGAGGTCACATGTGGATCCTTGTAATCAGTTCCCCCTTTCCAACCCACTCACCCTCCACTCTCCCAGCATCTTCCCTCACACCCTTGGTCCTGAAGGTATCATCCACCCTGGATTCCCTGTACCTCCAACCCTCATATGCACCAGTGTACAGCCTCTGTCCTATCCAGCCCTGCAAGGTAGAATTCGGATCATGGTAGTTGGGGGGAGGAAGCAACCAGGATCCGGGGGAAAGCTGTGTTCTTCATCGATACTACCTCACACCCTAATTAACCCATCTCCTCTCCTAAACCCCTCTATGAGGGGATCTCCATTGGTCAACACTTGGGCCTTGGGTCTCCACTCTGCACTTCCCCCTTCATTTAATATGATATATATATACATATATATACATACATATATACATATACACATATATACACATACAAACACACACTTATATCTTTTTTTTTTTTGCATGATGCCTTATACCTGGTCCCTTGGGCACCTCGTGATCGCACTGGCCGGTGTGCTTCTTCCATGTGGGCTTATTTGCTTCTGAGCTAGATGGCCGCTTGTTCACCTTCAAGCCTTTAAGACCCCAGACACTATCTCTTTTGATAGCCGGGCACCATCAGCTTTCTTCACCACATTTGCTTATGCACCCATTTGTCTTCAGCGATCCTATCATGGAGGTGTGCAGTCAATGATATGATTTTTTGTTCTTTGATGCCTGGTAACTGATCCCTTTGGGACCACTCGCTCACTCAGGCTGGTGTGTTCTTCCATGTGGACTTTGTTGCTTCTGAGCCAGATGGCCGCTTGTTTATCTTCAAGCCTTTAAGACCCCAGTCACTATCTCTTTTGCTAGCCGGGCACCATCAGCTTTCTTCACCACATTTACTTGTTCACACACTTTGGCTCCAGCCGTTGTGTCGGGAGAGTGAGCATCATAGAGTTCCAATTTAATAAAAGAAGGTATTCATGCATTGAGGGAGTGTTTGAGTAGAGGCCCAAGGTCCTTCCACCACCTTAATACTAGGAAAGTCAAGGGAGATGGAGGAAAGAGCTAGGAGTCAAAGGGCATTCATGGAGGTCTAGACAAAGACATGTACATGCAAATATATATAGGAGGATGGGGAAATAGATCTATGTGTCTATATTTATAGGTCAAAATTATATATTTTATGTATCATCTTTAAGTACCTAATGTATTATCCTAAGGAAGTAATGATAATTCTGTTGGTTTTCTGGGTGGTTTACCTCCATTCTTGCTTACAAACACTGCAAGAATTCACGTGGCTCTGCAGAAAACCTTACCTCCAACCCACAAGGCTCTTTAACCTAGTAAATTCGGTGCCCTTGGGCCCACAGACTAGGCACCTGGGACATGACATCATATGGGCGCAGCTTAACTCAGCCAACAGGTTGGCCACTACCCTCAAACATGTCCCCGCCCCCACCAAGTCGGAACAGGTGGGGATAATTGCAGACGGAAGACGGGCTGCTCTTTCAGGTGTGTTCACTTACAGATCAGGAATGCAGGATTTTTCCTCACACTCTTGATTCCCAGCTTGTCTTTTCTTTTCGGTTCAGGCGCTCTTGGGGCTCTGTGTGCCCCACTTTCGGGCCATTTTTTCCTGTGGGTTTTCGTGCTCCTCCAAAGCGGCCGTTTTTCAGTCGCGCTTCCCCACGGCCCTCGCCATGCGGCCTTGCAGGCCTTCCGGAGATGGCGTGCCCTGCCTGCCACTGTAATGCCTGAAACTTCCCTTCATAGAAGTTGCTTGGAGTTACAAAAGTGCTTCTTCCACGTCAATTCTTTCCGTTGAGTAGCAAGAATGAAAGTAAAGCACCCAAGAACACTAACCGAATGATCATTGCTTCCAGGACTGTCTCGGGGTGCAAGGCCACGCAAGGGTTCACATGTGTTCTTATCTTGTCCCATTTGTGCTGAGTCTGAGCGAGGCAGTGCTAATGACTTCCCAGCTTTCCCTGTGAAAGGTGGATCCACGCGCTCTGTCCTGGGACTTCAACAGCAGCAGTGGTAGAATTACTGGGAACCTGCCCTTCCAGAAGGTCTGAAGCTGGGCATTTGGGGCCCCATCCTTCTGTCAGTTTCCTGAGGGTTAGTTTAGATGTTGGTTAGTACTCTCTCCTTGCCTGAGGATGGCGGTCTCCAGCCACAGTGGCGATGATAAGTTATTCCTGAGCGTTCAGCTACTGTCGGAGTCTGAGAAAGGAGGTTAGAGTGAGTAGACAGCACCAATTTGGAAAAAAAAAATGCTGACTTACCTGCCAACATCTGTGCTTCACCAGGCTTCCAGACCAGTCACAGAATCCTTTGCTGTTGGGCTGTCCTACGGAGCTGCGTCAGTCTTCAGTTAGCACTTGCAGACTTCCAGCATCCACTCTCCCGAGGCTTTCCCCGTAAGACAGAGCGCTGCCCCTGGCCAGTTTGGATGCAGGGGTAGCATGGCCCTTGTGGAAGCCAGCTCCTATTAAGGCAATCCTTGGCTCAGTGGCCCATGTGCTGACACACATGGTGTTTGCACCCTGTGCAGGGTCTTTAGAGCCTGGGAGGCATTAGATGGGCACTGATTAGCAATGGCAGCTAGTACTTGCTCATCCCCACCATCTTTCCGTTGCTCCTTCTCCAAGTCCAAGCCTCTTGCGTCCTGTCCCTATTGTAAAAGATAGCATTGGTAATAGTTACCCATCTGCAAATTTCTTAGCTTCCTTTAGTACTCATTCTTTATCAAAAATCTGTCATAGTCTGTCGTAGAATTATCAATCATCCGTCCAAGCCAAGTCGTAGGTCAGGGTGAGGTGCTGAAAGGGATATATATACTGTTTTGGACTGTCTGAGGAGCTGCCGAGGTTGCTTTGAATCTGCTTGAGCTCAATTTTGGGTGAATCGCTTATGAACCTTCTGAGAACCAAATTCTCCAACTGTCTTTGCCAAAGGTACAAATTTGATGGGGTCTTCTCAGGCTCTATAGGTTCAGAATCCAAGAGAGATGTAGTTGGGCTAGGGGCTGAGAGGCTCTCAGCTCCACACAATAGGCCCTTTATGGGCCCTTTGGTACATTTGGAGCAAAGGTCTTTACTGCTTCTCAAGAGAAGAAATACCTGAACATACATCCCCTTGCAGAAAAGTTCTAGCTGTATTAGAGTGGATGGAGGGAGTGTGTCAGAATTTGGCCAGGATTCCCCGACACCTTGAACGTACTAGGGCCAGATAGAATTGCAGGATACTAGTTTCTGCTTCTTTAGCATCTGTAGGTCAATTCTAGACCAATTAAACAGGATGCAAAACAAAAGCATTCCCCAGGGAACAGACCCCTGGTTACCCATCTAGAAAACAGTGAAAAGGTCATAGAGCCCAGTCCCAGAGTCCTTAAGCAGAGAGTGCAGTCCTCTGGAGCCTGAGATCATCAGACAGACATCTCTGTCATCCGCAGTTTGGGGACCTAGTCTTAAACTCCTGGTTGCTCATCTAGAAAACAAAGAGCAAGTGGTTAGAGCGCTGGTGTCCGGCTCATAACCTGAAGTCCCAGTGCACTGGAACCTGCAAGCCTCAGACAGTCTCCATCCCTGGCAGTGTTGGAACCCAGACTTAAACCATCGAGCAGACTCCTTTTCTAAACAGCAAGTCAGGCATTAGGGTACCACCGGCTAAAGGGTGGCCCACCTGTATCTTCGAAGGGGGTCACTGACTAATGGGTGGGATCATCACAACCTGTCTAATGGCTCAATCTGAACACACCCAACTGTCGGGAGACTGGGATCCTTGGCTGCATATTCACTAACCCATTGGCATTGTACCAAGGATTATTGTACCAAGGTACATTGTACCAAGTAATAGACTGTGGTCGGGGCCCACCCATTGTGTGGAGTCTGGAGGCACAGACTGTGCTTGAGAGGCCTCTTAAATGGTCTTGGAAATGACAAGACTAACAATTGTTCAGTGGCCTCATTTCCAAATGCCTTTTGGCCAAAGCTTGGCAAAAGGAAAAACCAACAAGAAAACACAGACCGAACACCAAAAACAACAGAGCTGAACTCAAGAAAAACCCTTTCACCTGACTTATCTATAAACTGGAGGAAGGAAGTTTGGAGAAAACAGAAGGGACCAGAGGGACCAAAGGAATCAAATGGGACTGAAACTAAAGAGTGTGCACCGGAAGAGTGGGCCAGTGAGTCAGGCCCAGCTCCAGGGACAGAAGGTTTTGTCCAAAGACTGGGATTGCTTCAAAGGTGGATTCCAGAGAGGTTTATCTGAGCACGTTGCCCAAAATGTTAGGTTTCTGGGATGTTTAACCTTGGTTCTCGTTCTCACCGCTGAAAGAATTCATGCAGCAGAAGCACTTTTATAAATCCAAGTAACTTTTATGAGGGAAAGGGAACTTTCAGGTATTGCAGTCTCTGATAGTGCACCCCATCTTGGGAAAGCATGCAGAGCCGCATGGCGGGGGCCATGGGAAAGGGTGACCAAAAATGGACGCTTTGGAGGAACATGAAAAACCACATGGAAAAGTGGCCAGAAAGTGGACTCCACAAAGCCTAAAGCATGCCAGAACTCAGTCCCCCACCCCACAAATAAAGGAAGAACAGCTCGGGATGAGAGAGTGCGGGCCATGCCAGGGCCCACGTGCGTGCTGTGCACGCACGCAGGAGACATGCCACACTTGGACCTGCAAGAGAGCACGCCCCAAAGAGACAGTGGCCTGACCTCAGTCTGCCTTTATCCCCTCGTATGCCCGCTTGATGGCGGGGGGACATGTGTGAGGCTACTGGCCAACATTATTGACCACATTCAGGCACACCTCTGTGATGTCATATAGCTGTGCTGGCGGTCATGGACCTCCACCTGGGCTTAGGTGGCCTTAGTCTGCAAAAGCTCGGGTCTGGATTTTCCCCTAGGTGTCCAAAATTTGCCTGATTTTTTCCAACCCCTGTATTGTGACAGGGCTAGATGATTTTCTTAGAGGGTAGGTACCTTGCAATTCTAGTTTTCAAAGTGCCTACATTTGATCAAAACAAAAACTCTAGGTTATAGCTTTTACTAAAGGAGGCATTGTCCAATAATAGCCTGTTAGGAGCGATACTATTTACAGTTCTTCAAGTGATGTCAGTATGATTTTAATTTGTCATACTTTTCCTTGACATGTGATTATTTAAGGCTCACGTTATTTATCATATTTTTAGATAAATGCAAATCAAATGCATATTTATAATACATAAATAATATTAAAATTTTAATTAGTCAACACCCTTCTATTGACTTCCCAATCTATTTCCAGTAATAATCTGATCCAGGTGTTTTCTATTACCTTTCAGTGTCTGTTGGGGAGAAATTGTCTCAACCATTTTACATCCACTTTGTCAATCCATAAAGCTTCCCAAATCACATGGGCCTGTTTGTTTCAGGTGCAACATTGCTAAAGCTCCGTTCCGCCATCTTATTTTAAAGTCTATAAAGCTTTCAAGATTTTTAACCTAGGAATTAATTTTTAAAGTTGTATTTTGAAAGTCAAAATGTATGTTTTATACAGTTTTCGGAACAAAATGGTGTGGTAAATGTTTAAGCGTGTATGTAAGTAGTGAGTGTTGCCCAGCATCGCTCAGGGAATGCTTGTGTCCTGACTTGAGACCTCGAGAAAGAGTGGTAGGATGGTTCTGACTCGAGTCCATGCACAAACTAGACTGCCGTCTCTTCACTGGACTCAGCTGACCTACCACTCTTGTACTTTGTTTTTCCCCACCGCACCCTCCCTCTATTCCCCTCTTGTACGTTTTATATTTTCTAACTATATTCTCACGTTTCATTTGTTGAAAATAAAGAAAGGAGAAGTATTTTGCCAGTGATTTTTAACAAAACACTAATAATATAGAAGACCTGGTCATTTCAAATGCCCCTTTGCTTACCACTTTTATATAACTATATCTCTCTATCTGTCTATCTCTATATATTCCAGAATTTATGGAATTCAGAACTAATTTTGAATACTTGTACAACAAATCAAATTTTAATTTCGCTAGGGGTGTTAACCATGCAAAAGGATTCTATGTCACTTCTTTTATAAATGAAGATACTTGCTTTTTATCACTTCCCTCCAACTCGTCTCTAAATTAGTGCTCCTCAACTAGTCGTAATTTGCTAATTGGGCTTATTTGGCAACATCTGAGGGATTTGGGCTGGTCACAGCTGGCTATGATTGGCATTTGATCAGTAGAGAGACCAGGTTGATGCTAAACACCCTGTAAGGCACAGCACTGTGGCAACAAAGATTTATCATGCTGAGAATGTCAGCAGTGCTGAGGTTGAGAAACGCTGTCTTAAATGCCTCCACTTGCTAAGTTATATATATTGGCATTTAAGAAGATTTGTTAAACTTGCCAGTTTGAAATAATTATGTACTTACAAGACTTGAAGAAATGGTAGAGAGGCCCTGTATGCCCTTCTCTCAATGGTAGCATCTCACATATCTGCAGTAGACTATCAAAACCAGAAAAGGACTTAATCTAGAGATTTATTTGTATTTTATCAGTTTTTACATGAACTCACGAGCATGTGGGTGTAGTTTTCTGTAACCACCACCACACTCAAGAAAACAACTATCATTTCTACAAACTAACCCCCTATGAAGAGTTGTGTAGTTAGTTCCATACGCTTCCTAAATTGATTCTATCACCTAGCAACCCTTAATTTAGTTTTCATCTTTTAAATTTTGTTAACTTGAGAATGTATAAAAAGGAAATCATATGTACTTAACCTTTTGATTTTTAATAATATTAACATCTTTAAACTTAGGACATTTCCTTTGAATGTTCCCACTTAAATTTCACATCCGTTTCACTTTTTCAATGAAGAATTATGCTCTGCTTTGAGCAATGAAAGAAAACCAAACAGTGGCTTTTAATGAGAATGTGGGGATAGACATTCTGTGATTGATATGTTGTTGCCTTCACACGAAATGCAGCCCTTTTCTGGTATTTTTTATGTTTTCCTATAATCTGGCTGTCAACATTACCTGCCCAAAATATATTCCAGGTAGACACTAGCTAGGCAGAAAGGAGGGGAACCAAGAAGATTATGTCCCCCATAGGGGAGTCTCCTAGAAGCCTCACCAACAATTTCTACTGCTATTTTACTGACAAAGACTCCATCACTTTAATAGCTGCTATTTGAAAGAGATACTGGGATTCTAAGCACATTGCCACGCCAAAGCAAGCTGAGACGCATGTAAGTTTGAAAGCTCGATGTTATTATGCACATATGATAAGGGATAAGTATTTCAGACAAAGAAATGATGACTCAGAAATGTTGAATGAATTATTGAAGATGAAACAGTTAGTGGGGGTGGGAAGGGGGAAGACAAAAGCCTTTGAAGTCAGATCTGTTTTATTTCCAAGCCGGTCATTTCAGTCATTAGGATGCGTGGCCTCTCTTGCTACGGGTAGGATTAGAAAGCTGTATCTGGAGAAGGATGAGCTCACCTCAGTCTTTTTTGGAGATGTATTTATTCCTGGTTGTCATAAGGTGGAATAGTACGCAAGAGTATAAAAAGACAAGTTAAGCTTCAAAGTCAGCTTCAAATTCAAAACACCCACTGCTATTTAACTTGATCCCAACTCATACTGAACCTACAGGACAGAATAGAACTGCTCCCCAGGATTCCTGGGCTGTGCATCTTAATGACCCCGAGAGTTTCATCTTCCTCCCAAACCACAGCGGGTGGCTTCAAACTGCTGGCCTTGTGCTTAGCAGCCCTCTGTGGACCCATCACAAGGCCATGCCTTCTTTGAATGAGCCTGCTGTGGACCACTTAGAGCTCGAATCCGTACCCACGTACCTCTGGTTTTGTTTCTTTTTGAATGAGGAAAGCCTGGACCTAAGAAATGCTCAAAATATAATTTCCCGACCAACGAAAGATAGCTGATATCCTTTGGGACAGGAGTCCGTGGGAGTCCCTGGTTTTGCCTGTATCGGGACAAAGATACAACATGTCAATAGGGAAACTACATTCAAAGAATTAGCCAATGCTGCCTATCCAGTAACACATTATCTTACAATTAGTACAAGGCAATGATTCTTTGCAGCCACTGTATGGTCATTACCGTTAAAATGAGCACAGCTCAAGAATGTTCTATAAGCACTTATGTCCAGACTGAAAATATTACAAAGTAACCAATCTTTAGTAATGCATCTATTGTCTAAATTCTGTAGGAACTTCCAATAGTTAAATTTTAAAGTATATTTAGTATAGGAGAGGGTTTTATTTCTCTTGACTGATAGAAAAGGGGTCTGAAGTCTGTATTTACACATAAATTGCATTTTTAAAATTCTCTTAATTGGAAGGGATATGCCTGATTTTATTTTCTTATTCTTTAATAGTTATTATTTAGGCAATAGTTATTATTTAATAGTTAATATTTAATAGTTATTATTTATATTCTATAGAGAATTTAGGAAGTGAAAACTATGTGTCCTTATGATTGATAGTGAAATGTCAGAAATAATTCTAGCTTACAACCATTATCTATTAATATAAATAAAACAGATTTCCACTTTCAAATTCAAAAATGAGAATATATATATATATATATATATATATATATACAATTGGAAATGACAACTCATCTTTTTATGACATTTTGGAAGTAGATTGGAGTCAAGTAAAATTGCTTAATATGCTTCTTCCCCTTTGTGACATATTGTAAATTTTAGCATCTATGCTTGAGGATGGGCTGCAATCCACAAGACCAGAAGTTGAAAACTACCAGTAGCTCCTTGGGAGAAAGGCAGAGTTCTCTACTCCCATAAGCACTTACAGTTTCAGAAACTCACCAGGGCAATTCTACCTCTCCCTTAGGGCTGCTATGAGGCAGCATTAACTCAATGGCAATGAGTGTTTTGCTACATCTGGGGTTATAATCTCGTTTGGGATAAAATTCTGTAAATTAAGGTAAATGTATTCTGAGTCTCCTCTGCATAAGAAGGTGTGAACCAAGGCAACACTCTTTGTTTCTTGGGGGTATGGTCTGCTGAAAGACCAAAACACATCTCCATCAACGCCATTCCTCTGTGTATGAGAGCTGAAGGCAAAGAGAGAGAATCCCCAGGACCCTCAAGGACCAATAGCTGTCTTTGGAGCATGTGGATGTGCCTTGCGTGACGTAGCAGAGGCCAAGACTAGAGACTCCAGAGGCTGCAGCCTTGGAGAAGATGGAATAGAGTGAAGAAGCTCCACCCAGAGCACAGGGGGTGTGGCACTGAGACCAGGAGCCAGTGAGGGGTGTGTGTGGCAGGCAGGCTTCCTGGCCCATGGAGGTAAGGCTCTCTGAGGACCAGAGAGAAAGACTTGGCTGCTGACTGAGAAGAGATGTTTCTGTGGACCAGGGATGTATCATTAATGTTTCCTGACCCTGGCTTGTTAATTTCCCAAATAAACCTCCTCAATTGGGAGTATTTTCTGTGAGTTCTGTGTGGCCTTCTGATAAATTATTAAACCCAGCAAAAAAGTAGAGTGTTGTCAGAGGGATTATTGGTTTCAGTATAGCTAAAGAAGGACAGAGGCTTGTCTCATCTCTGCCTTGGGGCGATCAGGCTTGGACAGCTGTGGAGCTGGCCTCTCCTTTGTGTCTTCAGAGAAGGTCAGAGATGGCCTCTGAGTCATTTACTCATAGGTATACACACATAACTGTCTATTGGATTTGGGGCAAATTATTTAATTTATATGGCATCTTCTCCTCATTCACAGTGACGAGTGATTGGTTGACACTTTAAAAAATATTATTATTTTTAATCATTTTATTATGGGTTCATAAAATTTTTATCACAATCCATACACCCATCAATTGTGTAAGGCACATCTGTACATTCATTGCCCTCATCATTCTCAAAACATTTCCTCTCCACGTAAACCCCTGGCATCAGCTCCTCATTTTTCCCCTCCCTCCCCACTCCTCCTTCCCTCATGAACCCTTGATAATTTATAAATTACTATTTTATCATATCTCACACTGTGATGACACTTCTAACAGAGATTTTGGTGACTTATGACATTGATTTAATCCATGTACTAATTTAACAGAAACAGTCAAGTATTATATTAGAAACTTCTATAATGTTTCCATTCATTTCCTCTCCATGTACTTTTCAACTTGCAGGTGTTAAAACCTTCATGGATTCTAGTAAACTGAGTAAATAGAGCAGCATTTACTTCTATTGATTGCTGTCATGATGAGATTGATACAGAGTCCCACAAGAGGCTTTGAGGATACAATGGCACCCTTGTGACAGGCTTATTCCGCTGCTGCCTGAACTGTCAGGAAAGGCAATAGCTTCCACTAGTATTTTCAGACTAAAATCAATGGCATTATACTGTGTTTCTTATCATGGAGAATAGCTCTCCATGTCCTGCTGTCAGTTATAATATAGCCCAGCTTGTAAATTTTTGTGAGCACAATTCCTGGGATATTACTATGATTACCTTGAAATGAAATCCACTGTAGAATCTTGATCCTTATCCTACTTCTCAGAGTGCTTTTGAAATACTGCCCTTCTCTCTGAAAATGCTAATTCCTTTTTAACCTGGTCTACTGCTTTCCAGGTTCCTGTCATGCTCTTTCGGGCCCTCAGCAAACAGAGATGCTTTCTCATCTGAGGAAGGTCAAATCTTAAATAGGTTCTGGCTAGCGGAGCTTCTAACAGAGCAGGAAACCGCTAGCCACAGGACACAAGATTGGTGGTATACTTCTTGTAGCTAGGAGGGAGCTGTGCTAGGTAGTAAATTTGGACATAAAATGAGATATTCATGTTTTTAGCGTTTAAAGATAGAATTCTATTTGCCATTGGACAGTGGAAAATGTTCGGAGATTGGGATAGAAAATTCAGGTCAAGGGGATGATGTATACGTTATTATTATTCCCCTCTGGTGTTCCATCAATATACTGCTATGTACTTTGGGCAAGATTTATTTTCTTAATGTATACAACCAAGTGCAAATACATGTAACACAGCATTTTGTATCTCAACAGTTTAAAATGTAGAATACAGTGGTATTAATTGCACTGATCGTGTCATATGACCAGAATTGCTATCCATATCCAAGTTATTCATCATCTTTAATAGGAATTCAGTTTTTCCAAGGCAATACTATCTGTATTAGACTGGGGTCTCTAGAGAAGCAAAATATGTGTTGATTATTTATTAAATATAGAAAGAAATTTATTTTGTAGCAGTCAAGTTCAAGTCTGGGGAGTTACCAAGTCCCTGGTCAGATGTTAGGTTACAGACTTCTAACTCACACAGCCACAGGAACTGATGATCCCGAGAATGGCAGAAAGACAACAGTCTGGGGCTGAATCCCAGTTTGTTCGGTCAGGTGGCAAGCCCCTAAAGACTCCTAGGGTAGAAGGCTGTATAGCAGACCATTGACTCAAGCCCAGAGAACCAGAGTTCAATGATTCAGGTGCAGAGTCCAGAATCAGCAAAAAGCAAGCAAGCATTCCACAGTGTTTATATATATATATATATATATATATAAATATATATAATAAGCTACATCCAGAGGAAACTTCCTTTCAATTACATCAGGGCTGTGATCTGAATTGGGTGGGATTGGATTCTACCCAATCTCCTCACAACCGTGTGACTGCTCACAGCAGTTCCTGTCCTGGAGTTACATTATATTAGGTCACATCATGAGAATTTACTAGGTCTCAACTACCAAGCCAAGCTGGTGGTCTAGCTAAGTTGATTGAAAAAGAAAGAAAAGAAGATATTGGAAGCAACTCTTGAAGGGTGGGCATAGTGTGCCTAGACAAAGAGACACTAGAAGTACTAGCTGAAAAGCATCCATCCCAAATCAGGGGTAAATGTGTTGCCACGTTACAGAATCACTGCTCCTTTCTACACAACGCTTGCCTCCTGTGACTTGGAGTGTTTCCCCACATTTTCCCTTTTTCTTTGTACTCAACTTTCATTCTCAAAAATAGTTCTTCCTCTTCAGGGTTCTTTAGCTCCATACACACAAAAAGGAACCCTTCCTATTGTATTTCCAGACCGCGTTGTCTTTATTTCTATCACGAGATCACCATAGACTGGGTGTATTTGTTTAATGCGTTTGTCCTTAGACTCTAAGCTGGTAGGGAAGGCGTTTCCTGTTCTTTTCTGTATCATCAAGCATAAGACTTAGAACTTTATTTCCACCAGCAGTTGCTGTGGCGTTCGTGCCAAATACTTGTGATCTCAGGCATGCTTCAGTAGAACACGCTGTAGGGTCCCCGATGGCTGAATTTTCAGAAAGTGATTTCCAGTTTTCTTTACAGAAGCCTCTGAGAGAACAGGAAACTCTAACCTTTATCAGCTGAGAACGCTGTCAGCACAACTTAGAAATCAAGGACTGCTCACTAAATAATCAGTAATTGACTTATAAATTGAAAGGATATATAAAAATAAATATCACTGCTTAATTACCTAAGGAAAGTGAGATGAGATGATTGATACAATATACAATGAAAATATTATGTTCTTATAATCATGTAAAAATGCATTTTGTAAGCATTAGATAGAAAAATTCTTCAGAATTTTCCTTTCCCCTTTTTCCTGTACTTAATGATTTCCAATAAAAAATTCATTGCTTAATAGGTAGTTTTCAAAATAATACCATATGTAATGTATTTAAATTAATATAACCAATAAAAGTCAGGTAAACACTAGTTTTCATTTTTGAACATTGAATAATTTGAGATTGTCATGGAAAATTGTTTAACAAGTAGAAAATTGATTTTAAAATTAATGCAATTTATATCTCAAAGATCTATAGGATTTAAAATATTCACAAACAATATTTTGAACTTATTAAGATAAACATAATACAAATTATTATTTATACTATCATTATAGTTGAAATACATGATTGTAAGTCATATAAGGGGGTGCCAGTTACTTCATAAGAGGGAATCAAAGTCAAATTCAACACCAGCACAAGGCCTATTCCTATGAGTGGAGATAAGGCCATGTCTCCACAAGCCACACTTCTTTACCAGTTCTGATACCAGCCACCCATCTCCTCCCAGGCCATCTCATCTTTCCTTGTCTCTACAATCTGTTGCAGGAGCAGCAGTTGAAAACCACAAGCCACTCCTCTGGAGAAAACCCATAAAGACTGAAAACTCAAAGGGGCAGTTCTAGCTTCTCCTATCGAGCCAAAATGAATCAGCACTGACCCAATGGCACTGAATTTGGTTTGGTTTTGGTATAATGGTTTGGGCACCAGTAACATAGAACTCAGAGGCCTGATAGAACTCAGACTACCAGGTCAGCAGGTTTGAACCACCAGCTGCTTCACATGAAAAAAAATGAGGCTATTTACTCATTTAAATAAACACTCAGAACATATTCATATATAACCAGAGGGAAATAGATCTATGTGCATGCATTTATATGTTAAGCAGTAAGGTAGCAGACAGACATCGGGCCTCTAGTCTACTCCCTCAACACCAGAACAGTTTGTTCTAATTAACTTGGCATTCCATGATGCCAAACTTCCTGACACGATTGCTGAAGACAAAATGGGTACACAAGCAACTGTGAAGAAAGCTGATGCTTCCTGGCTATTAAAAGATATAGCACCTTGGGTCTTAAGGGCTTGAAGATAAACAAGTGGCCCCCGACACAACGGCTGGAGCCAAAGTGGGTGAACAAGTAAATGTGGTGAAGAAAGCTGATGGTGCCCGGCTATCAAAAGAGATAGTGACTGGGGTCTTAAAGGCTTGAAGATAAACAAGCGGCCATCTAGCTCAGAAGCAACAAAGTCCACATGGAAGAACACACCAGCCTGTGTGATCGAGTGGTCCCAAAGGGATCAGTTACCAGGCATCAAAGAACAAAAAAATCATATCATTGACTGCACACCTCCATGATAGGATCGCTGAAGACAAATGGGTGCATAAGCAAATGTGGTGAAGAAAGCTGATGGTGCCCGGCTATCAAAAGAGATAGTGTCTGGGGTCTTAAAGGCTTGAAGGTGAACAAGCGGCCATCTAGCTCAGAAACAAATAAGCCCACATGGAAGAAGCACACCGGCCAGTGCGATCACGAGGTGCCCAAGGGACCAGATATAAGGCATCATGCAAAAAAAAAAAAGATATGTGTGTGTATGTATGTGTATATATGTGTATATGTATATATGTATGTGTATATATATATTATATTAAATGAAGGGGGAAGTGCAGAGTGGAGACCCAAGGCCCAAGTGTCGGCCAATGGAGATCCCCTCATAGAGGGGCTTAGGAGAGGAGATGGGTTAACTAGGGTGTGAGGTAGTATTGAAGAAGAACACAGCTTTCCCCCAGATCCTGGATGCTTCATCACCCCAACTACCATGATCCGAATTCTACCTTGCAGGGCTGGATAGGACAGAGGCTGTACACTGGTACATATGAGGGTTGGAGGTACAGGGAATCCAGGGTGGATGATACCTTCAGGACCAAGGGTGTGAGGGACGATGCTGGGAGAGTGGAGGGTGAGTGGGTTGGAAAGGGGGAACTGATTACAAGGATCCACATGTGACCACTTCCCTGGGAGAGGGACAGCAGAGAAGGGGGGAAGGGAGACCCCGAATAGGGCAATATATGACAAAATAACGACGTATGAATTACCAAGGGCATATGAGGGAGGGGGGAAAGGGGAGGGAGGATCGGGGGGGAAAAGAGGACCTGATGCCAGGGGCTTAAGTGGAGAGCAAATGCCTTGAGAATGATTGGGGCAGGGAATGTATGGATGTGCTTTATACAATTGATGTACGTATATGTATGGATTGTGGTAAGAGTTGTTGGAGTCCCTAATAAAATGTAAAAGAAGAAAAGAGAAAAAAATGATTAGGGCAAAGACTGTACAGATGTGCTTTATACAATTGATGTATGTATATGTATGAACTGTGTAAAGAATTGTATCAGCCCCAATAAATTGTTAAAAAAAAAAGAAAAAAGGCAGGAAAAAAAAAAGATATAGCACCTTGGGTCTTAAGGGCTTGAAGATAAACAAGTGGCCCTCGACACAACGGCTGGAGCCAAAGTGGGTGAACAAGTAAATGTGGTGAAGAAAGCTGATGGTGCCCGGCTATCAAAAGAGATAGTGACTGGGGTCTTAAAGGCTTGAAGATAAACAAGCGGCCATCTAGCTCAGAAGCAACAAAGTCCACATGGAAGAACACACCAGCCTGTGTGATCGAGTGGTCCCAAAGGGATCAGTTACCAGGCATCAAAGAACAAAAAAATCATATCATTGACTGCACACCTCCATGATAGGATCGCTGAAGACAAATGGGTGCATAAGCAAATGTGGTGAAGAAAGCTGATGGTGCCCGGCTATCAAAAGAGATAGTGTCTGGGGTCTTAAAGGCTTGAAGGTGAACAAGCGGCCATCTAGCTCAGAAGCAAATAAGCCCACATGGAAGAAGCACACTGGCCAGTGTGATCACGAGGTGCCCAAGGGACCAGGCATAAGGCATCATGCAAAAAAAAAAAAAAGATGTAAGTGTGTGTAGGTATGTGTATATATGTGTATATGTATATATATATATATATATATATATATATCATATTAAATGAAGGGGGAAGTGCAGAGTGGAGACCCAAGGCCCAAGTGTCAGCCAATGGAGATCCCCTCATAGAGGGGTTTAGGAGAGGAGATGGGTTAATTAGGGTGTGAGGTAGTATCGATGAAGAACACAGCTTTCCCCAGATCCTGGATGCTTCCTCCCCTCAACTACCATGATCCGAATTCTACCTTGCAGGGCTGGATAGGACAGAGGCTGTACACTGGTACATATGAGGGTTGGAGGTACAGGGAATCCAGGGTGGATGATACCTTCAGGACCAAGGGTGTGAGGGACGATGCTGGGAGAGTGGAGGGTGAGTGGGTTGGAAAGGGGGAACTGATTGCAAGGATCCACATGTGACCTCTTCCCTGGGTGAGGGACAGCAGAGAAGGGGGGAAGGGAGACTCCGGATAGGGCAAGATAGGACAAAATAACGATGTATAAATTACCAAGGGCATATGAGGGAGGGGGGAATGGGGAGGGAGGGGGGGGGGAAGAGGACCTGATGCAAGGGGCTTAAGTGGAGAGCAAATGCCTTGAGAATGATTGGGGCAGGGAATGTATGGATGTGCTTTATACAATTGATGTATGTATATGTATGGATTGTGGTAAGAGTTGTTTGAGTCCCTAATAAAATGTAAAAGAAGAAAAAAAAAAGAATAAAACATTTCACCTCGAAAAAAAAAAACAAGTGGCCATCTAGCTGAGAAGCAACAAAATCCACATGGAGGAAGCACACCAGCCTGTGTGATCATGAGGTGTCGATGGCCTCAGGTATCAGGCATCAAAGATCCACACAAAAAAAATCTATCAATGTGAATGAGGGGGAGTGCAGAGTGGAGACCCAAGGCCCATCTGTAGACAATTTGACATACCCTTACAGAAGGGTCACAAAGAAGAGAAGAGTCAGACAGGGTGCAGCTCATGACCCCAATTCTACCTGACAAATCCAGCTAGACCAGAGCATGTACATGGGTACAGATAAGAACTGGAAAGACATGGAATCCAGGACAGATAACCCCCCTCAAGACCAATAATGATAGTAGCTATACCAGGAGGGTTAGCAGAAATAGGGAGCGGGGGGAGGGGTGGAACCATAATGAGAGTAGAAATACCAGGAAGGGTAGGGAAAGGTGCAGGGAGAAAGGTGGAACTGATAACAATGATCTATATATAACACTCTCCCAGGGGTTGGACAATAGAAAAGTGGGTGAAGGGAGACATTGGTCAGTGTAAGACATGAAAAAATAATTTATAAATTATCAAGGTTTCATGAGGGAGGGAAGTAAAAATTGAGGATCTGAGCTCAAGTAGAAAGAAAATGTTTTGAAAATAATGATGTCAACAAATGTTCAAATGTGCTTGACACTATGGATGTAGGTATGGATTGTTATAAGAGTTGTATGAGCTCTCAATAAAATGATTAAAAAAGAAAACCCCAGATACAGTTCTACCCTGTCCTATAGGGATTCCAATGCCTAACATAATTATTGACAGTATATTTGTAATTAAGTCAATAATGGCAGAAAAATCCAAACAAACATTCAAATGTATTAATCAATGTTAAACAATATTGTTTACTTTCTCAAAGAATATTTGATTTTTAACTTCCAAGTTAGCACTCCCTTCTGTGTTATTCTTAGGTGTCATCGAGTTGGCTCTTACCTGTAGCGACTCTACGCACCAAGAATAAAGCACAGAATGGCCCTGCGTCTTCCTCACAATTGTTCTATGGCTGAGCCCATTGACACAGCCACTGTGTCAGTCCATCTTGGCTAGGGCCTTCTTCCTTTTTGCCACCCCTCCAGGGACTGGTCTCTCCTGATACTATGTCCAAAATAAGTCAGACCATGTCATGCCATCCTTGCCTCTCAAGAGCACTCTGAACGGACCTCTTCAAATATATATTAGTTTGTCCTTTTAGCAGTTCAGGGTTCTTTCAATATTCTTCCCTAGTGCCGTAATTCCAATGTATCCATTCTTCTTTGGTCTTCCGTGTTCAATGTGCAACTTTGACACGCATATGATACAATGGAAATACCGTGTCTTGGGTCCAGCTTGCTATACTCCTTAACCTTCTTCAACAAGTGCTTCAATTCCTCCTCACTTTCAGCAAGCAAAATTGTATCATCTGCATGCCAGAGGTTGGTAACAAGGCTTCCTCCAATCCTGATGCCACCCTCTTCTTCACATAATCCAGGTTCCCTGATGATTTGTTCATCATACAGATTGAACAAGTATGCAGAGATGCACAACCCTGACACACATCTTTCCTTCCTTTAAACTTTTGCTCCTTTGTTCCTTTCAACCTATTTCCTCTTGATCCATGTACGAGTTCAGAAGGAGCACAATAGAATGTTCCAGAATTCCCATTATTCTCAAGGTTATCCACAATTTATTATGGTATATATAATTGAGCACCTTGGCATAATCAATGAAACACGTACATCGTTCTGGTATTTTGCGATTTGAGCCAAGATCCATTCGACATCAGCAATGAGATCTCTTGTTAGACATCCTCTTCTGAATCTGAAGTGACCTTCCGGTAGTTCCCTGTCAGTGTGCTGCTGTAACTGTTATTGGATGATTTTCAGCAAAGTTTTCCTTGTGTCTGATGTAAATTATATCAGTTTGAGCATTCTGTTTGGTCAACACTCTTTAGAATGGGCACAAATATGGCTATCTTCCAGTCAGTGGGCCAGGTAGCTCTCTTCCAAATTTCTTGGCATGGATGCGTGAGTGCACGGATGCGTGAGTGCATGGATGCGTGAGTGCACGGATGCGTGAGTGCATGGAAGCGTGAGTGCCTCCAGTGCTCCTTCAGCTTGCTGGAGCATTTTCGTGAGCATTCCTTCACTTCCTAGGCTAATGCATTCTGCTCAGTTTGAATTTCTCCCTTCAGTACCACTAGTTGGTGTTCATATGCCACGTCCTGAGATGGTGGACTGCAGACTATTTTGGGTACAGTGATTCTGCATTTTCTTTTCATCTTCTCTTGATACTGCCTGCGTCATTCAGCGTTTCGCCTATAGAATCTTTCTAAATTGCAATCCATGACTTGAATTTTTTTTCTTGAGTTCCTTCAGTTTCAGGTATGCTGAGCACACTCTTGCCTGTTGGTTTTCCCTAATGGCCTTCAATATGCATGAAACTACTGTAATAGGTTTAAAATGTAAACAATTCTATAACCTTCTTAAACTGAGCAAGGAAGGGCAGACTCTCGCTGTCATTTCTTCATGATGCACTTCTTATATGCACTAGTTTCATTAGTTTTGCAATAATACACAGAACAAAAAATAATAATTTTGCATATGCCTCCTCTGGAAATTTCTGA